>NC_135233.1:647536674-648933340 GCF_051348905.1 Ranitomeya variabilis | reverse complement strand
TTTCATCTGCACCTTCCTCTTTGTCCCCATGTAAGGTGGTATAGTATGCGGGAAGGGGAACCTGACTTTCAGCAGGGTCAGATTCTGGCTGTGTAGAGTGCAAAGGGGATGAAGTTGTCTGGGTCAATGTACCGGCAGACTCATCTAGCAGTGGCTGGGCAATGGGCAGGATGAGGAGGAAACACAGATCTAGCCCCAAATAATAAAGTGGGCTAAATGGAGTTCAAAATTGGTAACAGGACTAACCAGGCGGCATTGATTTGTTCAGTGGAGGACAACTGTAATGAGAGGCTGACACAGTGAGTAGGCCCAAATAAGTAAGTAGGCTAAAAGCCGTTCAAAATTGGTAACAGGAGTAAACTGGCGGCATAGCTTTGTTCAGCGGAGGACAACTGTAATGGGAGGCAGACACAGTTAGCAGGCCCAAATAAGTAGGCTAAATGCAGTTCAAAACTGGTAAAAGGACTAAACAGGCGACATAGCTTTGTGCAGTGGAGGACAACTGTAATGGGGGGCAAACACAGTTAGTAGGCCCAAATAAGTAGGCTAAATGCAGTTCAAAACTGGTAACAGGACTAAACAGGAGGCATAGCTTTGTGCAGTGGAGAACAACTGTAATGGGAGGCAGACACAGTTAGTAGGCCCAAATAAATAGGCTAAATGCAGTTCAAAACTGGTAAAAGGACTAAACAGGCGGCATAGCTTTGTGCAGTGGAGGACAACTGTAATGGGAGGCAGACACAGTTAGCAGGCCCAAATAAGTAGGCTAAATGCAGTTCAAAACTGGTAAAAGGACTAAACAGGCGACATAGCTTTGTGCAGTGGAGGACAACTGTAATGGGGGGGCAAACACAGTTAGTAGGCCCAAATAAGTAGGCTAAATGCAGTTCAAAACTGGTAACAGGACTAAACAGGCGGCATAGCTTTTGCAGTGGAGAACAACTGTAATGGGAGGCAGACACAGTTAGTAGGCCCAAATAAATAGGCTAAATGCAGTTCAAAACTGGTAAAAGGACTAAACAGGCGGCATAGCTTTGTGCAGTGGAGGACAACTGTAATGGGAGGCAGACACAGTTAGCAGGCCCAAATAAGTAGGCTAAATGCAGTTCAAAACTGGTAAAAGGACTAAACAGGCGACATAGCTTTGTGCAGTGGAGGACAACTGTAATGTGAGGCAAACACAGTTAGTAGGCCCAAATAAGTAGGCTAAATGCAGTTCAAAACTGGTAACAGGACTAAACAGGAGGCATAGCTTTGTGCAGTGGAGAAAAACTGTAATGGGAGGCAGACACAGTTAGTAGGCCCAAATAAATAGCCTAAATGCAGTTCAAAACTGGTAAAAGGACTAAACAGGCGTCATAGCTTTGTGCAGTGGAGGACAACTGTAATGGGAGGCAGACACAGTTAGTAGGCCCAAATAAGTAGGCTAAATGCAGTTCAAAACTGGTAAAAGGACTAAACAGGTGGCATAGCTTTGTGCAGTGGAGGACAACTGTAATGGGAGGCAGACACAGTTAGTAGGCCCAAATAAATAGGCTAAATACAGTTTAAAACTGGTAAAAGGACTAAACAGGCGTCATAGCTTTGTGCAGTGGAGGACAATTGTAATGGGAGGCAGACACAGTTAGTAGGTCCAAATAAATAGGCTAAATGCAGTTCAAAACTGGTAAAAGGACTAAACAGGCGGCGTTGCTTGGTTCAGCGGAGGACAATTGTAAGGAGTGGCTGACACACTTAGTAGGCCCAAAAAAGTAAGTATGCTAAATGCAGTTCCAAATTGGTAACAGGAATAACCAGGCGGCATTGCTTGGTTCAGCGGAGGACAATTGTAAGGAGTGGCTGACAGAGTGAGTAGGCCCTAATAATTAAGTAGGCTAAATGTCTGCCAAAAAATTTCAGAAAGAACCAGGTGGCATAGCTAGGTACAGGGGTGGGCTCCTCTGCTCAGTAGCAGACAGTGGTAGTAGGCGCAACGTTTTAACTGGTCTAAGTGGAGGCCAGGGCCCCTGTATATTTTAACTATCATCTATGATTTCAACAAATTTGTATTGGCAGTGCCATTGAAGGATTTAACAGCACAGACTACACAGTGGTGGAGCAGGGAGAGGTAAGTATTGCAAGTGGTAGAGCACTGTTCAAGCTGGGGGGAACACTTTCTTGTGAGCTGCGGTACTGGCACAGGGCCCCTCATATTACGACAGTGTGTCTGATGTTGGTAGTGCACCACCACCGTCAGAGACACTTCATTGTACTATGAGGGACCCTGTGCCAGTGCCGTCGCCCAAGAGTGGGCACACCCACCTGTCCAGGCAAACGGCACTCGCAAGGGTGCTTGCGCCATGTGGTGACCATGGCCCTGTGGGGGAGTCAGCCCATTTAGGGAGGTATAAAAATGGCCTATGGTGGACATTCAGCAGCTGCAAATGGAGGAATTGGAGCAGTCAGTAAGAGGAGGCCAAAAGCAAGACATTTTTCAGGCAAGCTACATGTCAGCAGGGGAAGGTGGGGCCAAATAATTGGAAATCCATGATTGGTTCATTTTAATGAAGGTTAGGTCATCGACATTTCGGGTAGCCAGACGTGTCTTTTTTTCAGTCAGTATTGAACCAGCTGCACTGAAGACTCTTTCGGATAGCACACTAGCAGCAGGGCAATCGAGCTCCTGTAATTCATATTCTGCCAATTCAAGCCAGGTGTCTATTTTAGATGCCCAGTAATCAAAGGGGAATGACCTGTGAGGGAGAACATCAATAAGGGTGGAAAAGTAGTTTGTAACCATACTGGATAAATGCTGTCTCCTGTCACTTTGAATCGATGCAGCAGTACCTGTCGTGTCAATGTGCAAAAAGCAGAAAAGAGCACTCACCTTCCAGAGATAACTTCAGTCTTTATTGTGGCATTAAAAAATAGCAAGGTCTCACGGGAGAACGAAGGTGTCAGGAGACGACAGCCATTTCGCTCTGCCGCGCTTCTACGGGTCTCCGCAGAAGCGCGGCAGTGCGAAACGGCCGTCGTCTCCTGACACCTTCGTTCTCCCGTGAGACCTTGCTATTTTTTAATGCCACAATAAAGACTGAAGTTTTCGTTGGATGGCGAATGCTCTTTTCTGCTTTTTGCACACTGTGCTGAACTTTTGCTGTTTTTCATGGAGCACCCGAATCCTCAGAATTGGCGTGATTAACGCAGAGCAAGCTTGTTTTACCCTATGCCTCTGATTTAATCAGCTGATAGTGCGGACTCTTTTTTCTTGTTTGGTTTGTACCTGCCGTGTCAGCGGTCATTGCGAATTCACTCCACAACCTGGTCATAAAACCCCTCTGTCCAACGCCACTTCAGATTTGTGCACCTCTAACACCTCTGCCATGTTGCCCACTACGCCTCGTGTTAGAACCATCACCGCCGCTGTGTGCTGGGAATGCCTGAACCAAACGGTCTACAAGAGTTGCTTGTTTGGTAGCCAATATTTGCTCTAGGTTCTCATGTGGCATGATATTTTGTAATTTTCCTTTATATCGTGGATCCAGGAGGCAGGCCAACCAGTAATCATCATCGGTCATCATTTTGATAATGCGGGGGTCCCTTTTTAGGATACGCAAGGCATACTCAGCCATGTGGGCCAATGTTCCAGGTGTCAATTCACTGCTTGTGCTGGGTTGAGGAGCACTTTCTTGCAAATCAACATCACAAGTGTCCCGCAAGAAACCTGTACCAGACCTTGCAACGGCACCAGTTTCTATTGCCCCCTGAGAAGCTCCCACCTCCCATACATATTCATGCCCATCATCCTCCTCCTCATCCTCTTCGTCCACCACCTCGTCCTGGACAGTTCCCTGACCAGACAATGGCTGGCTGTCATCAAGGCTTCCCTCCTCCTCGGCTGCAGACGCCTGCTCCTTAATGTGCATCAAACTTTGCATCAGCAGATGCATAAGTGGGATGCTCATGCTTATGATGGCGTCGTCTGCACTTACCAGCTGTGTACATTCCTCAAAACACTGAAGGACTTGACAGAGGTCTTGTAGCTTCGACCACTGCACACCAGACAACTCCATGTCTGCCATCCAACTGCCTGCCCGTGTATGTGTATCCTCCTACAAATAGATTACAGCCCACCTCTGTTCGCACAGCCTCTGAACCATGTGCAGTGTAGAGTTTATTAGGCGGTGCTGGGGAAGATTCAGCGATCGCTGATGGCTCAGCATACGGCTGGAGTGTACGGGCGACCAGCGGATGTGCGAGCAAAGTCTTCACACCTTGAGGAGCAGGGCTGGTAACCCCAGATCATTTTTCAGGAAGCACTGCACCACCAGGTTCAAGGTGTGAGCCAGGCAAGGTATGTGTTTCAGTTGTGAAAGGGCTATGGCAGCCATAAAATTCCTTCCGTTATCACTGACTACCTTGCCTGCCTCAAGATGTACACTGCCCAGCCATGACTGAGTTTCTTGCTGCAAGTACTCGGCCAGAACTTCTGCGGTGTATCTGTTGTCGCCCAAACACTTTATTTGCAACACAGCCGGCTGATGCTTACCATTAGCTGTTCGATAATGGGATACCTTGTGTGCAACAGTGGCAGCTGCCGATGGAGTGGTCGTGAAACTGCGCTCTGTGGATGAGCTTTGGCTTCTGAGGAGGAGGAGGAGGGGTGGCAAACACCTACAACCAACTGTTTCCTAGACCGTGGGCTAGGCAGAACTGTCCCACTATGGCTGTCCCCTGGGGACCCTGCATCCACCACATTAACCCAGTGCACCGTGATGTGAGGTGCACTTTTCCACTGACTGATTGCCTCAGTGCATGGACAATGCGGTCTTTGACATGCTGGTGGAGGGCTGGGATGGCTGTTCTCGCAAAGAAGTGCCAACTGGGTAGGTCATAGCGTGGTACTGCGTAGGCCATCAGGTCTTTGAAAGCTTCTCTTTCAACCAACTGGTAGGGCATCATCTTTAATGAGATTAGTCTAGCAATGAGGCCGTTCAAACCCTGTGTATGCAGATGAGAGGATGAGTACTTTCTTGTCCTAACAAGAGTCTCTTGTAGGGTGAGCTGGACTGGAGAGCTGCATATGGTGGAACAAGCGGTGGTGGTGGTGGTGGACATGGCGGATTGAGAGAGGGTTGGTGATGGTATTCTTGATGTTGACCTACATACAGTGTTTCCTACCAAAAACCTTGTGATTCCCTGACTGCTTTGGCCTTGCGATGATACCTCCACTTTTGCTGCTGGTGGTGTCCTAACAGGTAGGCTTACAGTGAGGGAAGCAATGTAGTGTTGCTGACTACCTTCATTCTGAGCAGGTGCACAAACGGTACGGGACGGTTGCTAGTTAGTCCAGGCTTCTGGTTAAATGTCTACGCATGCACGTTTTATTTAAATTTTGAGGATTCTTCCCTCTGCTAAAGGTCTTTGAGCATTTCTCACAGATAACTTTGCACTGATCATTTGGATCTTGGTTTAAAAATTTGCCTCACTCCACTATTCCTACTATGGAATACCTTTTCAGGCATTGCACGCTGTGCTACTTTCACCGGATGGCCACGCTGTACTAAAACTGTTTTTCTGGTTGACAAACGTTTTTGGCCTGAGGCGGGCCTGCCAGATGAAAGCTGTTGCGATGTAGATGGCTGCTGCGGATCATCCTCCTCTTCTTCTGAGCTACTGTCAGCGGCACCCTCTTCCCCCAATGGCTGCCAATCTGGGTCAACAACTGGTTCATCTATCACCTCCTCTTCAATGTCATGTGCACCTTTCTCTGTGTCACCATGTAAGGTGCTATAGCTTTCGGGACGGGGCACCATAGTCTCATCAGGGTCCGTTTCTGGCTCAGTACACAGTACACTGTGAGGGCAATGTAGTGATCTGAGTCAATGAACAGCATAATAATCCAGCTGTGGCTGTGCATCAGTGCACTCCATGTCCGATTCATCTTGTAATGGGCTGTTAACAATTTCCCTTTCTAACCCAGGCACGGTATGTGTAAAGAGCTCCATGGAGTAACCTGTTGTGCCGCCTGACACATCCTTCACTGTTGGTTTAGGTGAAGGACACAAGTAAGTGACTTGTTCCTGACTGGGAGCATCCACTGACGACTCGCTGCTTTTAAATTTGGAACTTTCTGAAGAGGAGGCAAAAGAGCTAGAGGCTGAGTCAGCAAGGAAAGCCAAAACTTTTTCCTGCTGCTCCAGCTTTAAAAGCGGTTTTCCTACTCCCAGATAAGGGAGCCTTCGAGGCCTTGTGTAGCCAGACGATGACGCTGGCTCAACAATTCCAGCCTTAGCTGCTATTTTGCTTTTCCCACTACCACCAGATGCTCCACCACCACCACCACCACCATCAGTACCAGCTGGCAATGACCGCCAGACTTCCTCATTTTTGGAAAATCTAACCAAAATAACAACCGTTATATGGTACTGTAAATCAAGGTAGAAGGTGTATATAAACTTGTTGAGAATTTAATTCTCCCTTTTTTGTGGGGGAGATTGCACCACAACTCAGGCCCAGTGTATAACACAACACAATGTAAGTGGCAGCAAGTGGCTGGCTGATACACCACAAACTAAGGGGACTGAGGTATATCCACTTTGTGAGAATTTCAATCTCACTTTTTTGGGGGGGAGACTGAACCCAAACTCAAGCCCAGTGTATTTTACAATGCAATGTGAGTGGCAGCAAGTGGCTGGCTGATACACCACAAACTAAGAGGACTGAGATATATCCACTTTGTGAGAATTTCAATCTCACTTTTTGTTGGGACACAGAACCCAAACTCAGGCCCAGTGTATTTTACAACGCCATGTGAGTGGCAGCAAGTGGCTGGCTGATACACCACAAACTAAGAGGACTGAGGTATATCCACTTTGTGAGAATTTCAATCTCACTTTTTTGGGGGGGAGACTGAACCCAAACTCAGGCCCAGTGTATTTTACAACACAATGTAAGTGGCAGAACGTGGCTGGCTGATATACGACAAACTAACAGAACTGACGTATATCCACTTTGTGACAATTTGACTCTCCCTTTTTTGGGGGGGAGACAGCACCACAACTCAGGCTCAGTGTGTAACACAACACAATGTAAGTGGCAGCAAGTGGCTGGAAGATATCTGAAAAAATCCAAGGACTGTAGTACAATTTCAATCTCCCTACAATGATCTCAGGACAAGTATGGCAGCAACAAAAAGGACTGCTGCACACAAAAGTGTGGACAAATAAACAAGATAACTGCAGAAAGGAGCAACAGGATTTTTGCTTTTAAAAAAGCAGTTGGTTTGCACAACAGAGGTGCAAACAGCAATGCATTTATCAGGGAGCCTTATAAGGCAGCCTAATAAGCTACAGAGTTGATGCACATTGATATAGCCTCCACTGTCCCTGCAAAACAAAGGTGGTGTTGGAGAGTGGAAATCGCTACAGCACAAGCGGTTTGGGGGTTAATCTTCCCTCCCTAACTATATCCCTGCTTCTGACGAAGCTGCAGCAACCTCTCCCTATGCTAAGATTGGCAGAAGTAAGATGGTGGTCAGCGTGCACACCCCTTTATACCCCCTGTGACGCCGCAGAAAGCAAGCCAATCACTGTCATGCCCTTCTCTAAGATGGTGGGGACCGAGACCTATGTCATCACGCTGTCCACACTCTGCGTCCTCCTTCATTGGCTGAGAAATGGCACTGAACGCGTCATATGAAACGCGACTTAGGCGCGCAGATCGCCGCCCTCATGGCCGATCCCACAGTGGGATCGGGTCGGGTTTCATGAAACCCGACTTTGCCGAAAGTCGGCGATTTTTGAATTTGTCCAATCCGTTTAGCTCAACCCTAATTAAGACAATTTAAAGTTAGACAAGCCACAAACAAGTTAAAAACAATTAAAAAACCACAAGGTTAACAAATGAACAACAGTATGGAGGGCCTTGTATGTGCCCCCCACGCACAAAGATATCTTCCTCCACTATGTACACGGGGAGTGTGTTATGATAAAACACACTAGGCTGCTCAGGATGGTAACCAGAGATAATGAGGCTCATCATGATAAATCCTGCAAATTAACAGATAGCAGCAAATGTGATGACAAAATCAAATCGTGGTACCAAAGACAAAATAACTCAGCAGGATAAGGCCTGCAGACTCACAAAATGTAGCAAAATAATAATAATAATGATTAAGTTAATAAAGCTTATTACACCTCATAAGAGCTGTTTAGTAATCCTGAAAGATGATCAAAAAAGATAAATGACCCTCTGGGAAATAAATAGAGGGTTAAAGGAGGGAAAAGAAAGAGTAAGACTGCATGACCTGTTGGATCCTGGAGAAAGAGAGTAACTTGGTCACATCATAGAGGAGGGGGAGAAACCCCCACGCGTATCACCACACAACGTGGCTTCCTCAGGGAAAAGTGAGGATCCAACAGGTCTTATGCAGCCTTACTCTTTCTTTTCCCTCCTTTAAACCTCTGTTTATTTCCCAGAGGGTCAATTATCTATTTTTATCATTTTTCAGGAGGGGTTACTGAGGGGTTATAAGCTTTATTTACTAAATCATTATTCTGCTGCATTTTGTGAGTCTGCAGGCCTTATCCTGTTGAGTTAATTTTGTCTTTGTTACCACAATTGAATTTTGTCATCACATTTGAGCTATCTATTAATTTGCAGGATTTATCCTGGTGAGCCACATTAGCTCTGGTTACCATCCTGAGTTGCCTAGTGTGTTTTATCATAACACACTACTGGTGCACATAGTGGAGGAAGGTCTCTTTTGTGCATGGGGGCACTTACAAGGCCCTCCACACTGTTGTTCATTTGTTAACCTTGGTTTTTTTTAATTGTTTTCAGCTTGTTTGTGGCTTGTCTAACTTTAATTGTCTTAATAAATTAATATTGGTATTTGTTATATTGTTTGTGGTGACCCTTACCTTTACACACTACTTTTTTCTCTTTGGTCGCACATATATTTTTTAGCATGTGGTTGGAGATCCCATACATTAACCATTAGTAGTGTCCTCAGGTTTTTTGTCTCTAGTGATAATGGCGCTAAACGCGAACCCTGTTAACTTTACAGGTGTTCGCTACCTCACTGAGGAAAGGGAACTGGTAGTGGAGTCAAACACAGTGGCTAAACACCAGCCCTGAACCCACACAAACAATCTCTTCTAAAGAGGTGCCGGAATTCTAAAGGCTCTAGGCCTGTTGTGTGCACATCCAAACAAGTCCACACTACCATTAGGTTCCACACTCTCACAGAACATAAATGATCTTAGCGCACCGACGGGCATGACAAAGATCCTTTTATAGTTTTTGCCAATCAGACAGGACCTTGCTCATGGGTCAATCTGAATCCAGACCAGGACCTGAACATGTGATGGCTGACCACCAATGAGAAGTCGCTTTACGAGCATGCTCAGTAGAGCGAATCCTGGACGAGACCGACGTCTTTGCTGAGCAGCATCCACTGCGGTCAGAACTGAATGGGAGACTGCATAGAAAGATAGGACTTGGGATCTATCCTGGGCAGGAAGAATCCCACTGCTTAACATTACCCCCTCCTAGTGCCCCCCGGAGAGCCTCGCCACACTCAAAGGCTGCAATAAGCTGGGGGGCACGAATGTGCTCAACTGGCTCCCAGGTGTCCTACTCTCTGGCCCATGACCCTTCCAGTCCACCAAATATATTTTTTGCCATGTACCACCTTGGAACCGACAATCGCGTTAACCTCAAAATCATCTGAGGACGTACCCGAAGTCTCGGCAGATGACTCAGAAAACCCTGACTTATGAGCGGGTTTCAAGAGGGAGATGTGAAAGGTGTCAGTGATATTCAGGCATGGCAGAAGGGACAAGTGATATACTACAGGATTAACCTGTTCAAGGACTTTAAAGGGACCCAGATAGCGGGGAGCAAACTTAGTGGACTCTACGTGCAACTTGATGTTGCCAGCTGAAAGCCACACCAGGTCGCTGGGCATGAAAACCGGAGCGTGACAGCGATGCGTGTCAGCCTAGACCCTCATTCTCTCCTTAGAGGCCTTAATGGCATCCTGTGTGCAATCCCAGATGTCCCAAGCCTGCACAGCCCAATCCTCCACTCTGGAATCGGAGGAAGAAACTGTCATCGGGACAGGAACACGCGGATGTTGCCCATAATTTGAGGAAGAAGGGTGTCTGCCCAGTAGAATCGGCGACAGCTTTATTAAGCACAAACTCTGCCCATGGCAGGAAAGATGCCCGATCATCATGCCTGGCAGAGACAAAATGTCATAGTTACATGACCAGTGTCTGATTGGCTCTCTCTACCAATCTGTTAGTCTCGGGATGGTAAGCCAAGGAGAGATTAAGCTCAATACTGAGCAACCGACAGAGTTCTCTCCAGTAGGGTTGAGCGACTTTTACTTTTTCAGGATCGTTTCGGGCTTTGTGAGACCCGACTTTGTCAAAAGTCGGGTCGGGTGAAATCGGCCGATTATTGCGAAAAATCGGGGATCTGACCGAAATACGAATCCCAATGCAAGTCAATGGAGAATCAAAGTCGGCAGTGAGTGGAGGACAGGAAAACACCAACAGAGCCCATTTTAATGCCGAAAACATCAATTCTTGTTACTTAAGCTTGTCAATCTTAATTTACCTTATAATAATAGTTAGCCATTGAAAATTTGGGGGTCATTTGGCAACAGTTGTGGGGGGTGTAGGGCTGGCTCAAGTTTTTCGTGGGCCCAGGAAACGCAGACTATGTCACGGCGGTGGAGCAGGGAGGGGTAAGCATTTCAACTTTGCAAGTGCTGTGATCATGAGCAAGCAGGGGGGGCACACTCGTTCGCATTGCCACTGGCACAGGGCCCCTCAAAGTACGGCGTTGTGATTGACGGCGGGGGCGCCTCCCACCGGCAGAGACACTTTTGCATACTATGAGGGGCCCTGTGCCAGTGACGTCGCCAATGAGTATGCCCCCCACCTGTTGAAGGAACCGGCCCTTTCATCTGCACCTTCCTCTTTGTCCCCGTGTAAGGTGGTATAGTATGCGGGAAGGGGAACCAGACTTTCTGCAGGGTCAGATACTGGCTATGTAGAGTGCAAGGGGAATGTAGTGGTCTGGGTCAATGTACCAGCAGACTCATATAGCAGTGGCTGGGCAATGGGCAGGATGAGGAGGAAACACAGATATAGGCCCAAAGAATAAAGTAGGCGAAATGCAGTTCAAAATTGGTAACAGGAGTAAACAGGCAGCACTGCTTTGTTCAGTGGAGGAGAACAGCAAGGAGCGGCAGACACCGTTAGTAGGCCCAACCAAACCAGTAGGCCAAATGCAGTTTTAAAATTCCTATAGGCCGAAAGCCTGAAGATGGAAGGTCAGGAGAAAAACACAGGAGAATACCAAGGAGCGGCAGACACCGTTAGTAGGCCCAACCAAACTAGCAGGCCAAATGCACTTTAATATGTGATATCGGCTGCAAATTGAGGCTCTCCTTTGTGCAGTGAAGGACAGCTGTAATGAGTGGAGCAGACAGACACACGTAGTAGGCCTAAATTAAAAAAGTTGGCTCAATGCAGTTTAAAATTGGTTACATGGGTACACAGGCGGCAGAGCGTTGTTAGCGGAGCGGAGGACGATTGTCAGGACTGGAGTGGCCCAGACAGACTTGATAGGCCTAAAATAAAAAAGTAGGCTCAATGCAGTTTAAAATGGGTAACAGGGGTACACAGGCAGCATTGTTTTGTAGGCGGAGGACGATTGCTAGGAGTGGCGCAGACAGACTTATTAGGCCTAAAATAAAAAAA
This sequence comes from Ranitomeya variabilis, assembly GCF_051348905.1. Taxonomy (NCBI): domain Eukaryota; kingdom Metazoa; phylum Chordata; class Amphibia; order Anura; family Dendrobatidae; genus Ranitomeya; species Ranitomeya variabilis. Next base: position 648,921,581 of record NC_135233.1, on the reverse strand, counting down.
GTAGGCTCAATGCAGTTCAAAATGGGTAACAGGTACACAGGCAGCATTGTTATGGTCAGCGGAGGACGATTAGTAGAAGTGGCGCAGACAGACTTACTAGGCCTAAAATAAAAAAAGTAGGCTCAATGCAGTTCAAAATGGGTAACGGGTACACAGGCAGCATTGTTTTGGTCAGCGAAGGACGATTAGTAGGAGTGGCGCAGACAGACTTACTAGGCCTAAAATAAAAAAAGTAGGCTCAATGCAGTTAAAATGGGTAACAGGGGTACACAGGCAGCACTGGTTTGGTCAGCGGAGGACGATTGCTAGGAGTGGCGCAGACAGACTTACTAGGCCTAAAATAAAAAAGTTGGCTCAATGCAGTTCTAAACTGGTAACAGGAGTAAACTGGTGGCACTGCTTTGTTCGGTGGAGGACAACTGGAATAAGTGGCTGACACAGTACGTTGGCCAAAATAGTAAAGCGGGCTAAATGTCTGCCAAAAAAATGTTCGTAAATAAACAGGTGGCAAAGCAACGTACAGGGGTGGGTTCCTCTGCTGAGTACCAGATAGTGGTAGTTCACGCACTGTATTCACTGGTCAAAATGCAGGGCATGGTCCCTGTATATATTTACTATCATCTCTCAATTTGTATTGGCAGTGCCATTGAAGGATTTAACAGCACCGACTAAAGAGCGGTGGAGCACTGTTTGAGCTGGGGGGAACACTCTCTCGTGGGTGGCGGTACTGGCCCAAGGCCCCTCATATTATAACGGTGTGTCTGACGTTGGTTGTGCACACCCACCGCCAGAGACACTTAATTGTACTATGAGGGACCCTGTGCCAGTGCCGTCGGCCAAAAGTGGGCACACCCACCTGTCCAGGCAAACGGAACTCGCACAGGTGCTTGCACCAAGTGGTGACCACGGGCCCATGGGGGGAGTCAGCCCACTTAGGGAGGTGTTAAAAATGGCCTATGGTGGACATTCATCAGCAGCAAATGGAGGAATTGGAGCAGTCAGTAAGAGGAGTCCAAAAGCAAGACCTTTTTTAAGGAAAGCTATGTGTCAGCAGGGGAAGGTGGGGCAATAGAATTTGTAAACCATGATTGGTTCATTTTAATGAAGGTTAGATCATCAACATTTTGGGTAGCCAGACGTGTCCTTTTTTTGGTCAGTATTGAACCAGCAGCACTGAAGACTCTTTCTGATAGCACACTGGCAGCAGGGCAAGCGAGCTCCTGTAATGCATATTCTGCCAATTCAGGCCAGGTGTCTAGTTTAGATGCCCAGTAATCAAAGGGGAATGACCTGTGAGGGAGAACATCGATAAGGGAGGAAAAGTAGTTTGTAACCATACTGGACAAATGCTGTCTCCTGTCACTTTGAATCGATGCAGCTGTCCCTGTCGTGTCAGCGGTCATTGAAAAATCACTCCACAACCTTGTCATAAAACCCCTCTGACCAACGCCACTTCGGATTTCTGCACCGCTAACACCTCTGCCATGTTGCTCCCTATGGCTCGCGTGAGAACCATCACCGCCGCTGTGTGCTGGGAATGCCAGAACCAAACGGTCTACAAGAGTTGCTTGTTTGGTAGCCAATATTTGCTCTAGGTTCTCATGTGGCATGATATTTTGCAATTTCCCTTTGTAGCCTGAATCCAGTAGGCAGGCCAACCAGTAATCGTCATCGGTCATCATTTTGACAATGTAGGGGTCCCTTTTTAGGATACGCAAGGCATACTCAGCCATGTGGGCCAATGTTCCAGGTGTCAATTCACTGCTTCTGCTGGGTTGAGGAGCACTTTCTTGCAAATCTACATCACAAGTGTCCCGCAAGAAACCTGTACCAGACCTTGCAACGGCACCAGTTTCTATTGCCCCCTGAGAAGCTCCCACCTCCCATACATATTCATGCCCATCATCCTCCTCCTCATCCTCTTCGTCCACCACCTCGTCCTGGACAGTTCCCTGACCAGACAATGGCTGGCTGTCATCAAGGCTTCCCTCCTCCTCGGCTGCAGACGCCTGCTCCTTAATGTGCATCAAACTTTGCATCAGCAGATGCATAAGTGGGATGCTCATGCTTATGATGGCGTCGTCTGCACTTACCAGCCATGTGCATTCCTCAAAACACTGAAGGACTTGACAGAGGTCTTGTAGCTTCGACCACTGCACACCAGACAACTCCATGTCTGCCATCCAACTGCCTGCCTGTGTATGCGTATCCTCCCACAAATAAATGACAGCACACCTCTGTTCACACAGCCTCTGAACCATGTGCAGTGTAGAGTTCCACCTTGTTGCAACATCTATAATTATGCGGTGCTGTGTAAGATTTAGCGATCGCTGATGGTTCAGCATACGGCTGGAGTGTACGGGCGACCAGCGGATGTGCGAGCAAAGTCTTCGCACCTTGAGGAGCAGGGCTGGTAACCCCAGATCATTTTTCAGGAAGCACTGCACCACCAGGTTCAAAGTGTGAGCTGTTATGACCCCAATGGCGAGGGTCTCAGAGATAACAGCAAGTCTGCGAAGTACAAAAATCCAGCTCATAGGGCAGTGGTAACTGGGTTGACCATATATCTACTCCTAACGCCAACACTAGAAGTAGCCGGGGAACATGCCTACGTTGGTCGCTAGATGTCTCGCGCCAGCCGGAGGACTAACTACCCCTAGAAGAGGAAAACAAAGACCTCTCTTGCCTCCAGAGAATAGACCCCAAAAGTAGGATACAAGCCCCCCACAAATAATAACGGTGAGGTAAGAGGAAATGACAAACACAGAGATGAACTAGGTTTAGCAAAGAGAGGCCCGCTTACTAATAGCAGAGTGTAGTAAGATAACTTATATGGTCAACAAAAACCCTAACAAAATTCCACACTGGAGATTCAAGAACCCCCGAACCGTCTAACGGCCCGGGGGAAGAACTCCAGACTCCCTAGAGCTTCCAGCAAGGAAAGGATACAGATAATGAACAAGCTGGACAAAAATGCAAACAAAAACAAATAGCAAAAAGCAAGAAAGCGGACTTAGCTTAATCACGCAGGAACCAGGATCAGTAGACAAGAGCACTACAGATTAGCTCTGATATCAATGTTGCCAGGCATTGAACTGAAGGTCCAGGGAGCTTATATAGCAACACCCCTGACCTAACGACCCAGGTGAGCATACAAGGGATGATAGACATACCCAGAGTAAAATCACTAGTAGCCACTAGAGGGAGCCAAAAGGTAAATTCACAACAGTACCCCCCCCTTAGTGAGGGGTCACCGAACCCTCACCAAGACCACCAGGGCGATCAGGATGAGCGGCGTGAAAGGCACGAACTAAATCGGCCGCATGCACATCAGAGGCGACCACCCAGGAATTATCCTCCTGACCATAGCCCTTCCACTTGACCAGGTACTGAAGCCTCCGCCTGGAGAGACGAGAATCTAAGATCTTCTCCACCACGTACTCCAACTCGCCCTCAACCAACACCGGAGCAGGAGGCTCAGCAGAAGGAACCACAGGCACAACGTACCGCCGCAACAAGGACCTATGAAATACGTTGTGAATGGCAAACGACACCGGAAGATCCAGGCGAAAGGACACAGGATTAAGGATCTCCAATATCCTGTAAGGACCAATGAATCGAGGCTTAAATTTGGGAGAGGAGACCTTCATAGGAACAAATCGAGAAGACAGCCATACCAAATCCCCAACACGAAGTCGGGGACCCACACCGCGGCGGCGGTTGGCAAAACGCTGAGCCTTCTCCTGTGACAACTTCAAGTTGTCCACCACATGATTCCAGATCCGCTGCAACCTATCCACCACAGAATCCACTCCAGGACAGTCAGAAGGCTCCACATGTCCCGAGGAAAAACGAGGATGGAAACCGGAGTTGCAGAAAAATGGCGAAACCAAGGTGGCAGAACTAGCCCGATTATTAAGGGCAAATTCAGCCAACGGCAAGAAGGTCACCCAATCATCCTGATCAGAAGAGACAAAACACCTCAAATACGCCTCCAGAGTCTGATTAGTTTGTTCCGTTTGTCCGTTAGTCTGTGGATGAAAAGCGGAGGAAAACGACAAATCAATGCCCATCCTACCACAAAAGGATCGCCAGAACCTGGAAACAAACTGGGATCCTCTGTCCGACACAATATTCTCAGGAATGCCGTGCAAACGAACCACGTTCTGGAAGAACACAGGAACCAGATCAGAAGAGGAAGGCAGCTTAGGCAAAGGAACCAGATGGACCATCTTGGAGAAACGATCACATATCACCCAGATGACAGACATGCCCTTAGACACTGGAAGATCCGAAATGAAATCCATAGAGATGTGTGTCCAAGGTCTCTTCGGGACAGGCAAGGGCAAGAGCAACCCGCTGGCACGAGAACAGCAAGGCTTAGCTCGAGCACAAGTACCACAGGACTGAACAAATGACCGCACATCCCTTGACAAGGAAGGCCACCAAAAGGACCTGGCCACCAGATCTCTGGTGCCAAAAATTCCCGGGTGCCCTGCCAACACTGAGGAATGAAACTCGGAAATGACTCTGCTGGTCCATTTAGCAGGCACAAACAATCTGTCAGGTGGACAAGAGTCAGGCCTACCAGCCTGAAATCTCTGCAACACACGTCGCAGATCTGGAGAAATAGCTGACAAGATAACTCCTTCCTTAAGAATACCCTCAGGTTCAGCGACTCCAGGAGCATCAGGCACAAAGCTCCTAGACAGAGCATCGGCCTTCACATTCTTAGAACCTGGTAAATACGAGACCACAAAGTCAAAACGGGAGAAAAACAATGACCAGCGGGCCTGTCTAGGATTCAGGCGTTTAGCAGACTCGAAATACATCAAATTTTTGTGATCAGTCAAGACCACCACACGATGCTTAGCACCCTCGAGCCAATGACGCCACTCCTCAAATGCCCACTTCATGGCCAACAACTCCCGATTGCCCACATCATAATTTCGCTCTGCCGGCGAAAACTTCCTAGAGAAAAAGGCACAAGGTCTCATAGTAGAGCAACCAGGGCCTCTCTGCGACAAAACGGCCCCTGCCCCAATCTCCGAAGCATCCACTTCAACCTGAAAGGGAAGTGAGACGTCAGGCTGGCACAAAACAGGCGCCGAAGTAAACCGGCGTTTCAACTCCTGGAAAGCCTCCACGGCAGCAGGAGCCCAGTTAGCTACATCAGAGCCTTTCTTGGTCATATCCGTCAGCGGTTTAACAAAGCTAGAGAAATTTGCGATAAAACGACGGTAGAAGTTAGCAAAACCCAAGAACTTCTGAAGACTCTTAACTGACGAGGGTTGAGTCCAATCATGAATAGCTCGGACCTTGACAGGATCCATCTCCACAGCAGAAGGGGAAAAAATGAACCCCAAAAAGGGAACCTTCTGTACACCAAAGAGACACTTTGAGCCTTTTACAAACAAAGAATTTTCACGCAGAATCTCAAAAACCATCCTGACCTGCTCCACATGCGAGTCCCAATCATCAGAAAAAAACAGAATATCATCCAGATAAACAATCAAAAATTTATCCAGATACTTCCGGAAAATGTCATGCATGAAGGACTGAAAAACTGAAGGTGCATTAGAGAGCCCAAATGGCATCACCAAGTACTCAAAATGACCTTCGGGCGTATTGAATGCGGTTTTCCATTCATCGCCCTGCCTAATGCGCACAAGGTTGTACGCACCACGATGGTCTATCTTGGTGAACCACTTGGCACCTTTAATCCGGGCAAACAAATCTGACAACAGCGGCAAAGGATACTGAAATTTGACAGTGATCTTATTTAAAAGCCGATAGTCAATACAAGGCCTCAAAGATCCGTCCTTTTTGGCCACAAAAAAGAATCCCGCACCAAGAGGGGAAGAAGAAGGACGGATATGCCCCTTCTCAAGAGACTCCTTGATATATGAACGCATCGCGGTATGTTCAGGTACCGACAGATTAAACAGTCTCCCCTTAGGAAACTTACTGCCAGGAATCAAATCTATTGCACAGTCACATTCCCTATGAGGAGGCAGTGCACTGGACTTAGACTCGCTGAAGACATCCTGATAATCAGACAAATACGCCGGAACTTCCGAAGGCGTAGAAGATGCAATAGACAAGGGCAGGGAATCTCCGTGAATTCCATGGCAGCCCCAGCTTGACACTGACATAGCCTTCCAGTCCAAGACTGGATTATGGGTCTGTAACCATGGCAAACCCAAAACAACCAAATCATGCATTTTATGTAGAACAAGAAAACGTATTACCTCCCGATGTTCGGGAGTCATGCACATGGTAACCTGTGTCCAAAACTGCGGTTTATTTTTTGCCAATGGCGTAGAGTCAATACCCCTAAGAGGGATAGGATTTTCCAATGGCTCAAGCACAAATCCGCAGCGCTTGGCAAATGACAGATCCATAAGGCTCAGGGCAGCACCTGAGTCCACAAACGCCATGACAGGATACGATGATAGTGAGCAAATCAAAGTTACAGATAGAATAAATTTAGGTTGCAAATTACCAATGGCGACCGGACTAACAACCTTAGTAAGACGTTTAGAGCATGCTGAGATAACATGTGTAGAATCACCACAGTAGTAACACAAGCCATTCTGGCGTCTATGAATTTTCCGCTCATTTCTAGTCAGGATTCTATCACATTGCATTAAATCAGGTGCCTGTTCAGACAACACCATGAGAGGATTTGCGGTCTTGCGCTCCCGCAACCGCCGGTCGATTTGAATAGCCAGGGCCATAGAATCATTCAGACCTGTGGGAATGGGAAAACCCACCATCACATTCTTAATGGCTTCAGAAAGGCCATTTCTAAAATTTGCAGCCAATGCACACTCGTTCCACTGGGTCAGCACGGACCATTTCCGAAATTTTTGGCAATACACTTCGGCCTTGTCCTGGCCCTGAGACATCGCCAGCAAGGCTTTTTCTGCCTGAATATCAAGATTGGGTTCCTCATAAAGCAAACCGAGCGCCAGAAAAAACGCATCAATGTCAGCCAATGCCGGATCTCCTGGCGCCAGCGAGAAGGCCCAATCCTGAGGGTCACCCCGTAAAAAAGAAATAACAATTTTTACTTGCTGAGCGGAGTCTCCAGATGAACAGGGTCTCAGGGACAAAAACAATTTACAATTATTCCTGAAATTTCTAAATTTAAATCGGTCTCCGGAAAATGGTTCCGGAATCGGTATCTTAGGTTCTGACATAGGATTTCTGATAACATAATCTTGTATGCCCTGCACACGAGCAGCAAGCTGGTCCACACTTGTAATCAAGGTCTGGACATTCATGTCTGCAGCAAACACAAGCCACTCAGAGTTAAAGGGGAAAAGAAAAAAAAAATGAGAGAGAGAAAAAAAAACTCAGAACTTTCTTTCTTATAATCCCGCTTCTGCAATGCATTTAACATTTAATACTGGCCTGGCAAACTGTTTTGTTCACCGATGATGAGGGTCTCAGAGATAACAGCAAGTCTGCGAAGTACAAAAATCCAGCTCATAGGGCAGTGGTAACTGGGTTGACCATATATCTACTCCTAACGCCAACACTAGAAGTAGCCGGGGAACATGCCTACGTTGGTCGCTAGATGTCTCGCGCCAGCCGGAGGACTAACTACCCCTAGAAGAGGAAAACAAAGACCTCTCTTGCCTCCAGAGAATAGACCCCAAAAGTAGGATACAAGCCCCCCACAAATAATAACGGTGAGGTAAGAGGAAATGACAAACACAGAGATGAACTAGGTTTAGCAAAGAGAGGCCCGCTTACTAATAGCAGAGTGTAGTAAGATAACTTATATGGTCAACAAAAACCCTAACAAAATTCCACACTGGAGATTCAAGAACCCCCGAACCGTCTAACGGCCCGGGGGAAGAACTCCAGCCTCCCTAGAGCTTCCAGCAAGGAAAGGATACAGATAATGAACAAGCTGGACAAAAATGCAAACAAAAACAAATAGCAAAAAGCAAGAAAGCGGACTTAGCTTAGTCACGCAGGAACCAGGATCAGTAGACAAGAGCACTACAGATTAGCTCTGATATCAACGTTGCCAGGCATTGAACTGAAGGTCCAGGGAGCTTATATAGCAACACCCCTGACCTAACGACCCAGGTGAGCATACAAGGGATGATAGACATACCCAGAGTAAAATCACTAGTAGCCACTAGAGGGAGCCAAAAGGTAAATTCACAACAGTGAGCCAAGCAAGGTATGTGTTTAAGTTGTGACAGGGCTATGGCAGCCATAACATTCCTTCCGTTATCACTGACTACCTTGCCTGCCTCAAGAAGTACACTGCCCAGCCATGACTCACTTTCTTGCTGCAAGAACTCGGCCAGTACTTCCGCAGTGTGTCTGTTGTCGCCCAAACACTTCATTTCCAACACAGCCTGCTGACGCTTACCACTAGCTGTTCCATAATGAGACACCTGGTGTGCAACACTGGCAGCTGCGGATTGAGTTGCCAGGTGACTGCGCTCTGTGGATGAGCTGTCGCTTCTGGAGGAGGAGGAGGAGGAGGGGTGTCGAACGCCTGCTGCCAACTGTTTCCTAGACCGTGGGCTAGGCAGAACTGTCCCACTATGGCTGTCCCCTGTGGACCCTGCATCCACCACATTAACCCAGTGCGCCGTGATGGACACGTAACGTCCCTGGCTATGCCTACTGGTCCATGCATCTGTGGTGAGGTGCACCTTTCCACTGACTGCCTCAGTGCATGGACAATGCGGTCTTTGACATGCTGGTGGAGGGCTGGGATGGCTTTTCTCGCAAAGAAGTGGCGACTGGGCAGGTCATAGTGTGGTACTGCGTAGGCCATCAGGTCTTTGAAAGCTTTGCTTTCAAACAACCGGTAGGGCATCATCTCTAACGAGATTAATCTAGCAATGTGGGCGTTCAAACCCTGTGTACGCGGATGAGAGGATGAGTACTTTCTTTTCCTCACGAGAGTCTCTTCTAGGGTGAGCTGGACAGGAAACCTGCAGATGGTGGAACTAGCGGTGGTGGTGGGGGTGGACATGGCGGATTGAGATACAGTTGGTGATGTTGGCCTACATACAGTGCTTCCTACAAATAATCTTCTGATACCCTGCCTGCTTTGGCCTTGCGACGATCCCTCCACATTAGCTGCTGGTGGTGTCCGAACCGGTAGGCTTACAGTGAGGGAAGCAATGTAGTGTTGCTGACTACCTTCATTCTGACCAGGTGCACCAACGGTAGTTTGTCCAGGCTTGCAAGTGCATGCTGTTTAAATGTCTACGCATGCACGTTGTATTTAAATTTTGAAGAATCTTCCCTCTGCTAAAGGTCTTTGAGCATTTCTTACAGATCACTTTAGACTGATCATTGGGATCTTGGTCAAAAAAATGCCACACTGCACTCTTCCTACTATGGAATTCCTTTTCAGGTATTGCACGCTGTGCAACTTTCAGCGGTTGGCCACGCTATCCTAAAACTGTTTTTCTCACACGTTTTGGGCCTGATATGGGCCTGGCTGATGACAGCTGTTGCGATGTAGATTGGTATTGCTGCGGATAACCCTCCTCTGCTTGTGAGCTAGTGCCAGTGGCACCCTCTTCCCCTAATGGCTGCCAATCTGGGTCAAGAACTGGGTCATCTATCACCTCCTCCTCCACAATGTCATGTGCACCGTGTAAGCCGGTGCTATAGCGTTCGGGACAGGGCACCATAGTCTCATCAGGGTCAGAGTCTGGCTCAGGAAACTGCGAGGTCAATGTAGTGATCTGAGTCAATGGAACAGTATCATAATCTAGCTGTGGCTGTGCATCAGTGCACTCCATGTTCGATTCTTCTTGTACTGGGCAGTGTACAATTTCCCTTTCTAACCCTGGCACGGTATGGGTAAAGAGCTCCATGGAGTAACCTGTAGTGTCGCCTGACGCATCCTTCACTTTTGGTTTGGGAGAAGGACACAAGGAAACGTCTTTTTCTGGACCGGAAGCATCCACTGATGACTGGCTGCTCTTAGATTTTGAACTTTGGGAAGAGGAGGCGAAAGAGCTAGAGGCTGAGTCAGCAAGGAAAGACAAAACTTTTTCCTGCTGCTCCAGCTTTAAAAGCTGTTTTCCTACTCCCAGGTAAGGGAGCCTTCGAGGCCTAGTGTAGCCAGATGATGACGCAGGCTCAACACCTCCAGCCTTAGGTGCTACTGTGCTTTTGCCACTACCACCAGATGCAGCACCACCACCACCATCAGTACTAGCTGGCAACCCCCGCCCACGGCCTCTTCCACCAGACTTCCTCATTTTTTGGGGGGAGACACTGAACCACAACTCTGGCCCAGTGGTATAACACAACACTATGAACGTGGCAGAAAGTGGCTGCCTGATATATGATGCACTAGCAGTACAGCAGAATATAAACTGTGTGAGAAATACTATCTCACTTTTGGGGGGTGACACTGAACCACAACTCTGGCCCAGTGGTATAACACAACACTATGAACGTGGCAGAAAGTGGCTGCCTGATATACGACGCACTAGCAGTACAGCAGAATATAAACTGTGTGAGAAATACTATCTCACTTTTGGGGGGTGACACTGAACCAAAACTCTGGCCCAGTGGTATAACACAACACTATGAACGTGGCAGAAAGTGGCTGCCTGATATACGACGCACTAGCAGTACAGCAGAATATAAACTGTGTGAGAAATACTATCTCACTTTTGGGGGGAGACACTGAACCACAACTCTGGCCCAGTGGTATAACACGACACTATGAACGTGGCAGAAAGTGGCTGCCTGATATACGACGCACTAGCAGTACAGCAGAATATAAACTGTGTGAGAAATACTATCTCACTTTTGGGGGGTGACACTGAACCACAACTCTGGCCCAGTGGTATAACACAACACTATGAACGTGGCAGAAAGTGGCTGCCTGATATATGACGCACTAGCAGTACAGCAGAATATAAACTGTGTGAGAAATACTATCTCACTTTTGGGGGGTGACACTGAACCACAACTCTGGCCCAGTGGTATAACACAACACTATGAACGTGGCAGAAAGTGGCTGCCTGATATATGACGCACTAGCAGTACAGCAGAATATAAACTGTGTGAGAAATACTATCTCACTTTTGGGGGGAGACACTGAACCACAACTCTGGCCCAGTGGTATAACACAACACTATGAATGTGGCAGAAAGTGGCTGTAATTATTATTATAAAAAAAAAAAAAAATTCCAATAACAAGCGTTCTACAATGAACTCAGGGCAAGTATGGCAGCAATAAAAAGGACTGCTGAACAAAAAAATTGCTAGACAAATAAACAAGACAGGTAACTGTGCAGAAAGGAGCAACAGGATTTTTGCTTTGAAAAAAGCAGTTGGTTTGCACAGCACCGTGCACACAGCTATGCAGCTGCTGAACTAAAATACGACCTCCACTGTCCCTGCACAAAAAGGTGGTGTGGGACAGTGAAAATTGCTCCAGCACAAGCGGTTTGGGTTTTTTTATTTCCTCCCTAACTCTGTCCCTGCTTCTGACTAACTGCACCAAACTCTCCCTATGCTCAGATCGGCAGAAGTAAGATGGCGGTCGGCGTGCACGCCCCTTTATAGCCCCTGTGATGCCGCAGACAGCAAGCCAATCACTGCCATGCCCTTGCCTAAGATGGTGGGGACAGAGACCTATGTCATCACGCTGCCCACACTCTGCGTCCTCCTTCATTGGTTGAAAAACGGCGGTAACAGCATCATACAAAACGCGACTTTGGCGCTCTGATCGTGTACCGCATGGCCGATCCCACACTAGGATTGGTTCGGGTTTCATGAATCCCAACTTTGCCTAAAAGTCGCCGATTTATGAAAATGACAGATCCGTTTCACTCAACACTACTCTCCAGAACCGAGAAGCGAACTGAGGACCCCAGTCAGTGACTATCTTGTCAGGCATTCCGTTAAGATGGAAAATATGCTTCACAAAAAGCACAGCCAAAGCCCGTGCCGATGGTACATGCGGAAGAGGAACAAGGTGTACCATCTTTGAGAAATGGTCGGTGACTACCCAAATTACAGTATTATTGCGGGACTTGGGCAAACCCACAATGAAGTCTATCCCAACCATTTCCCAGAGCCTATCTTCCACCGGCAGGGATTATAACAAGCCTGCAGTCCTCTGCCGAGGAGATACACTCCTGGACGTAGTCACTAACGTCAGACGCCATTTGAGGCCACCAATATGACCTCGCCAGAAGCTCAGATGTCCTTTTGGTTCCTAAATGCCCACCCAAATTAGATGTGTGAGCCCAAGAGAGAACCTCCGGCCGCAGATTTGGTGGAACCAGAGTCTTGCCCGAAGGCACCGACTCAAGCGAAACTGGAGCTACTGTACGCAGACTCTCTGACAGAACAGAAAGCCGAGGCTCGTCCCCCTCCTCAGACGAGACAACGGAACAGGAAAGAGCATCGGCAAGTAAATTCTTCTCCCCTGAGAGAAAATGGAGGGTGAAATTAAACTGGGAGAAGAACAAGGACAATCTGACCTGGCGAGAATTCAACCGCTGAGCGGTCTGCAGATACAGCAGATTTTTGTGGTCGTTGAACACTTGGAAAGGGTATCAAGCCCCTTCTAGAAGGTGTCTCCACTCAGAGAAGGCTAACTTCATGGTCAGTACCTCCCTGTTCCCGATGGAATAATTCCTCTCTGCTGGAGTGAAGGTCTTAGAATAGAAGAAACGAGGATTTTACTGACCCTGAGCGTCAGGGCCGGCGTCAGCACTCAGCGTACCCGGGCAAGTGCCGGGGCCCTGGCGAGACGGGGGGGCCATTGACGGTATGACACTGACGCTCCTGGGGGGCCCCCGCAGCCAGACTACATCCCCTGTCCCCTGTAATACACAGTACAACGTCCAGGAATCGGAGCACATCTCCAGCAGCAGGCAGCACAGAGCTCTGAGAGATTTGAAGCTGCTGGAGAGCCATGACATGTCTCCGTTAATTAGCAGTCTCACCATGGATACGCAAAATGACTTCCGGTCTGTATCGTCACTTCCGGGTGAGAGTAAGGATGAGCTCGTTATCCTAAGAGCTCAGAGCGGTCCGTCCTGCCCTGGGAATTCTCATCGTCCAGCGGCGCATGGGGTCCGACCATCCATTGCCCAGAGCATGAGCCACGTGTCGCCAAGAAGAAAGACGTGCAGCACCTGTGGGTGTCTATGACGGTGAAAGTGAAGCAGTCTTCCTTCCTGGAGCAAAGGCAGACCTACAGTATGGCATCTGAGTGAGTGATGCTGAAACTTGAAGTCTACAGTCTGTATATACTACACTACATGGCTGTGTTATATACTAGGTGGGCTGTGCTACACAGTACGTGGGCTATGCTATATTGTACGTGGGCTGTGCTATATACTACATGGACTGTGCTATATACTAAGTGGGCTGTGTTACATACTGCATGGGCTGTGCTATATACTACATGGACTGTGCTATATAGTACGAGGGCTGTGCTATATACTACGTGGGCTGTGTTATATACTACATGGTCTGTGCTATATACTACGTGGCTGTGCTATATACTACGTGGGTTGTGCTATATAGTACATGGGCTGTTATATACTGCATGGGCTGTGCTATATACTATGTGGGCGGCGTTATATACTGCTTGGGCTGTGTTATATACTACATGGGCTGTTATATACTATGTGGGCTGTGCTATATACTATGTATGCTGTGCTATATACTACGTGGGCTGTTATATACTACGTGGGTTATTAATCTGGCATTGTACTACACCTATATTTCTCTGCTGTATCTGTGCATCTTGAATCGTGGTTTGTGTTAAAGGGGGGGGGGGGCACTGAGACTTTTTTGCCCGGGGCCCTCAAAAACCTGGAGCCGGCCCTGCTGAGCATCCTTCTGATATAGGACTGCTCCAGCACCGACCGAAGAGGCATCCACTTCTAAAGTGAAGGGCTCATCTACATTGGTGAGATGTAACACGGGAGCCATTGCAAAATGGGATTTCACAGAAGTAAAAGCCTTGGAGACCTCCTTTGACCACAACTTGGGATTAGCTCCTTTTTTGGTGAGGGCTACCAGAGGAATGTCATTTTGTGATGTTGATTAAAAACCACATTTATTAAATACGTTCAGACCTTCAGTGATTCAGCAGCACAGAACAATACCGCGCTTTCTCCCATTACTTCTATTGACAAAGTCTTGGAAGACAGCTAGGGCATTACAGAGACCAAAGAGCATCATAGTTGTATTCATAGTGCCCATCTCGTGTGTTAAACGTGGTCTTCCATTCATCTACCTCACGTGTTCGTATAAAATTATATGCGCTGCCCAGATTTAATTTAGTAAATACCATAGCCCCTTGCAGCCTGTCAACGAGCTCAGAGATAAGGGGTAGAGGGTATTTGTTTTTGATGGTAATCGCGTTCAATCCCCTGTAATCTATTCATGGACGCCATTCCACGTTCTTCTTCTGAACAAAGAAGAACCCAGCCCCTGCAGGAGACACTGACTTCATAATAAACCCTCTTGCCAGATTCTCTTTGATATACTGAGACATAGCCTCAGTCTCCAGGAGAGATAGAGGGTAAACATGTCCCCGAGGAGGCTCAGCACCCGGCAAGAGGTCTATAGGACAGTCATACGGGCGATGCGGCGGAAGAGTCTCTGCGGCTTTTTTAGAAAAGACATCTGCATACTGCCAGTACTGCTTTGGAGTGAGGCTAAATTTGTGGGAACCTCGGACGAGCCCACATGAACTTGGGCCTAGAGGCACTGTCCTTGACATGCTTTACTCTAACCCTGTACACTCCCCATGGCCCAATCGATATGAGGTGAATGGTGGTGCAACCAGAGGATACCTTGCAACACCTCATTGATACCCTCGTGGAGAACAAGCACGGAAATTAGTTCCTGATGCTTAGGAGAAATTACAAGGGAAAGAGGTATCATTTAATGGATGATCTGAGAGGGTAAATTAGAACCATTAACCACAGTAATGGTAAGTGGCTTGGAGAGCAACACCAGGGGTATTGCGTGCTGTAGGACAAAGGAGGAAGATATAAAATTGCCTCTGCCCTGGAATCCATGCAAGCCTCTGCAGAGAGAAAGGTCACCCCATAGGACAAGACAGGGATGAGGACTTTATCCGGCCACTCCAACTCAGAGGCTAGAGTCCAGAAACGGATGGTGAAATGGCTGACCATGGAGGAGCCCTGGGTTAATGCCAAAAGTTGGAGTGCGGTATCATGGGTGACATGATGTCCTAAAAAGACCCACTTCCGAGCGCTCAGGAAATGCGAGACTCTCTGCACCACTAGATCTTTGATCTCCCACAGCGGCATTGCCCACTCCAACTCTCTGTTCATCAATAGGGAAACCACGAATCCCACCTTAGCCTGCTCAGATGGGAAGCGTGACACTAGCAGCTCCAAATGAATAGCACACTGGTTCACGAAACCCCTACAGGTTTTACTGTCACCTGTGAACTTGTCAGGTACAGGGAGACAAGAGATGGAAGAAACAGAGGTGGAAGTGGACACGCGAGATGCATCTTCAGAGGCTGCATGAGCTGCTACGGTGGCAACATCCGCAGCTGAGGTTGAATGCTCAAGAGTGGATAACATGCCCTCCAGCTTCTGTTTGTCTGCCATTGTTAGCCAGACCATGGCACTAAGATACTGCTAGGGTCGGCGGAACACACTAAATAAGATATAATAAAGTGCGTTCGCCACCTGGGGTCCACCCTGCAGCTAGGAGGACAATGGCGAAACAAGCAGCGAGCGTAACTGACTTTCATTTAGTTAATTGTCACTCAGAGGAGAAGAACGTGGCTGTGCCAATCGCACACAGCGACAGGATAGAAACTCTGCAGCAGAGCTGTGTTAATAGGCACACAGCTGCAGGGTGATAAAGGTGCTAAACGCACACCCTGTTAACTTTACAGGTGTTTGTTACCTCACTGAGGCAAGGGAACTGGGAGTGGACTCAAACACAGAAACTCTTCTACTGAGGAGCTAGAATTCTAAAGGCTAAACATCAGCCCTGAACCCACACAAACAATCTCCTCTCCAGAGGTGCCGGAATTCTAAAGGCTCTGGGCCTGCCCTGTGCACATGCAAACAAGTCCACACTACCATTCCGGTTCCACACACTCACAGAACATAAATGATCTTAGCACACCGACAGGCATGCCAAAGATCCTTTTATAGTTTTTGCCAATCAGACAGGACCTTGCTCACAGGCCAATCCAAAGCCGGACCAGGTTCTGAGCAGGTGACGGCTGACCATCAATGAGAAGTCACCTCACGAGCATGCTCAGTAAAGTGAATCCTGGACTTAGTCTCAGGAGGGATCACTCGCTGCTGTCTATTATTAGTTATTATAGCTGACCCTGGAGAGGCAGCAATAACCATGTGCACAGACTGAGTCTGAGCAAGATGGCAAGACCGATGCTGTTGTTGAGCAGCATCCACTGTGGTTGGGACTGAATGGGAGACTGCAGAGTAAGATAGGGCTTGGGATCTATCCTGTGCAGAGGAAGAATCCCAGCGCCTAACACATGCACCGTAAACTAGGTGGGCTCTCATCACAGAAATGCCAAACACGTGGGTGCTATATGTGGTTTAGAGACACTGGGGCTCAGAAGGGAGAGGAACATTTGGATTTCAGAGTGCAGAATTTGTTGAATTTCTTTTGTGGAGGTTGGGGAGCCATTTAGATTTTCCAGAGCCTTTTACTATTAACGTGGAAGCCCCATATATTTCCATTAACAAATGACAGACCTGAATGGGGACTTGCTTTTTTGTGGTTTGAGTTGAAGCTTTTATTGGGAACATTTTATATAACATTAGGGATCACATTTATCCAGAAACATTCTACATAACATTTGGGATTACATTTATCTGGCATGCTATGCTGAGCACTTACTTAGTGATTTCCATCTAAATCTCTGAGTGATGTGATTCACATAAAACCCGAGGGATCGATTCAATATAATGAGGCAGCAGAGTTACTCTGGACTCCGTTTGGCCTCTGTTCAGTGTTGTCCTTCTTTTCAGAAGTGTATAAAACTGTAGCCGACTGCACTTTTATGCAATCCTAAAAAGACGAACATCGTCGGATCACAGGTCAGACGGTGTCACAGTGCCTCCATCTGCCTCATTATAGGGAATCTTCTGCTCGGAGTGCCATCTGAATCACATATTTCAGAGATTAACACGAAAACCCTGGTGTAAGCACTCGGCGCAGAGCGTATGATAAAGGCACGTAGAGTCTTACTGCGAACTTTGGGAGGCAGAATGAACAAATCAACAGCAGATGAAGAATTGGTTTTATGTATTTTTATGCCGTTCCTCGTGTGGTGTAAGTGATTAGGCGACTTTATTCTTCGGGTCGGTGCGATGACAGCAATACCAGATTTATATCGGATTTTTATGTTTGGCTGCTGTCACATACTGAAAGATGCCTTTTTTTTGCAAAAACTGTTTTTTTTGCATCCCAATATTTTTAGACCTATAATTTTTCCATATTTCAGCCGAGAGAGTCATGTTATGGCTTGTTTTTTTGCTGGATGAGATGACGTTTTTATTGGTACCATTTTCGGGCACCTAACATTTTTGATCACTTTCTATCCTGATTTTTTGGAGACAGAAAGAACAAAAACCAGCATATCAGGATTTTTTTTATGTTGTTCCATGTGTGGTAAAATTGATAGGGCAGGTTTATTCTTCAGGTCAGTACAATTACAGTGATACTTTATTTATATATTTTTTTATGTTTTGGCGCTTTTGCACAGTAAAAACTATTTTATAGAAAAATGAATGAAAAGCTATAACTTTTTTGTATGGCAGCTTGTTTTTTTGTGGGACAAGATGACGTTTTCAGCGGTACCTTGTTTTATTTACATTCGTATTTTTATTGCGTTTCATTGCACTTTTTGTTCAGCTGTACGATGATAAAGCATTGTTTTTTGACTCGTTTTTTATTTATGCTTTTTTACAGTGTTCACTGAATGAGTTAACTAGTAGGACAGTTTTATAGAGTGGGTCGTTACTAATTTCGGTGCTACCAAATATGTGTACTTTTTCTTTTATTTTACATAAATAGATGTATTTATTGGAAAAATATATGTATATTTTTTTATTCTTTATTTGGGGATTTAAAAAAATATTTTGACACTTTTTAATAATGTTTCTTTAATTTTTTGGGATAATAATCCCAGGATGGAACATTACTATACAGTATCAGATTGCTGATTTGATGCTCTGCAATTCTTCTGTACTGCATGGGAGCAGCATCTGACAAACAAAGAAGGAGGCATGTCAGCACGTACTCTCAGACATCATCCCTAAAGGACCCTGAAGGCCATCTTTTATCCAGAGGTCTCCATGGAGACCATCTGAACAATGCGATCTCATCACATAGTTCTCATGAGAGCTCTCAAAGAGCCCCCTCCCTGCGTGCTATCACCTCCTGCACCATACCTATACTGTTGTCTGCGGGAATGCAGCTCCCGTAAAGCTTTATATGTATGGTGCATGTCGGGAAAGGGTTAAGGGAAAAATAAATCCAAACTTTAGGGCCCTGTGTGAAAAAAATGATTGCCCCTTAAACCTAATAACTGGTTGGGCCACCCTTAGCACCAACAACTGCAATCTAGCCTTTGCGATAACTGGCAATGAGTCTTTTACAACGCTCTGAAGGAATTGCGGCCCACTCATCTTGGCATAGTTGTTGAGCATCAACAACCTTTTTAAGGTCTTGCCAAAAGACCGCAATTGGATTAAGGTCAGGACTTTGAGTAGGTTAATCCAAAGTCAATTTTGTTTTTATTAAGCCATTCAGAGATGGACTTGCTGGTGTGTTTTGGATCATTGTCCTGCTGTATAACCCAAATGCACTTCAGCTTGAGGTTACGAACAGATGGCTGGACATGCTCCTTCAGAATTTTTTGGTAGGGAGTAGAATTCATGGTTCCATTTACTACAGCAAGCCTTCCAGATCCTGAAGCAGCAAAACAGCCCCAGATCATCACACTGCCATCACCATATTTTATTTTTCTGAAATGGTGTGTTACTTCTATGCCAGTTGCAATGGTACATACACCTTCCAAAAAGTTCAACTTTTGTCTTGTTAGTCCACAGAGTATTCTCCCAAAAGTCTTGGGGATCATCAAGATGTTTTCTGGCAAAACTGACAGGAGCCTTTATGTTCTTATAGCTCAGCAGTGGTTTTTGTCTTGGAACTCTGCCATGCAGACCATTTTTGCCCTTCTTATGGTGGAGTCATGAACACAGACCTTATCTGAGGCAAGTGAGGCCTG
Organism: Ranitomeya variabilis; assembly: GCF_051348905.1. Classification (NCBI taxonomy): domain Eukaryota; kingdom Metazoa; phylum Chordata; class Amphibia; order Anura; family Dendrobatidae; genus Ranitomeya; species Ranitomeya variabilis. The sequence continues at coordinate 648,902,281 of NC_135233.1, read as the reverse complement.
CAGATATTATAGTGGGGTTTTTTGTGACCTCTTGGATGAGTCAATGCGGCGCTCTCGGAGCAATTTTGGTCAGCCGGCAACTCTGGGGAAGGTTCATCATTGTTCCATGTTTTATCCATTTGTGGATAATGGCTCTGACTGTGGCTTGCTGTAGTCCAAAAGCTTTAGGAATGGCTTTATATGCTTTTTCTAGACTGATAGATGTCAAATACTTTGTTTCCTTTTCCAGAATTTATTTGGATCACAGAATGATGTCTAGTGTTTGAAGATCTTTTGTTCTACTTAACTTTGTCAGGCAGGTCCTATTTAAGTGATTTCTTGATTGAGAACAGGTATAGCATTAGACAAGCCTGGGTGTGGCTAAGGAATTTGAACTCAGCTTCTCAAAAATGTGATAAATCATAGTTAATGTATATTTTAAAGGAGGAGGTGGAACAATCACTTTTTCACACACTTTTTCAAACCTGTAGGTTTGAATTTCTTTTTCTCTTAGTAATAAATAAAATGCATTTTGTGTTTTGTTTGGTGATCTGAAACATTTAAGTGTGACAAACATGTAAAATATTACGAAATCAGTTTTTCACACCACTGTAAATCATACAAAAAAGGTACCCCATAACACAGAATAGTGTATGAGTAAGAAATGTGAACAAATAAGCTAAATTTGCTTTTTTGGACTGTTATATACCATCAAAATGTGACAGAAAGCATGTAATACTCTATGGATGAGTAAACTAATCCAGAAATATTTTTTTATGCTTCTTGTAAGTTTTACATACTACGGCTATTATCACACACAATCATGCCTGGTTGGAGCTTCAGTGGCAAAAAACACAGATCTGTCTGGTCTGTTATTCCTTTAAGTAACCCTGCCGTATTGTGCAGTTTGTCTTCTAGACAAATCAGCTTCAGCAGAGTCTTTTGCCACTTTGCTGAGGCAGTGCTGCAGAGCTTTCAGCTTCTGGCTGATGTGGACGATGTGCTCTGAGATACCAAGCTGGAGATGGAGATTGAGGAAGGGCAGGAGGTGTGCAGAAACTGGGGACCCAGTACTGAGGGATGATTAATGCGATGAGTGGGTGGAGATCCTCCATGTCTACCAGCCTAAATGGCAACATTTCCACAGCTGCATGCCAGCTTCCCAGGTTGGGTTGGTGACTTTGTGACATCTTTGTACACTGTAAGGGTTACACCAACTAAAAAGACCAGCCTGAGCCCATACGAAATTCTTTTTGGGGGACCTCCAAAAACAGGGTTGTATTTCCCTCAGCAGATGCAGGTCTCTCATTCAAATATGACAGCTTATGTCGGCGCATTGCAACAAATATTGCAGAAAATTCACACCCGTGTTTTTAGTTCCATTCCAGATCCCTCCTCCTTGCCAGGTTCACATGATCTCAAGCCTGGAGACTGGGTGGTGACACGGAAGCATCTGAGAAAAAGCCTTGACCCCCGATTTGAGGGACCGTACCAAGTCCAGCTGACCACACCAACTTCAGTCAAGTTGGAAGGAAAGCCTGCCTGGATCCACGCATCTCATTGTAAAAGATTCCACAAGAACTAAGAAGAAATGATACTAGGAAAGTACTATCCCTTTATATTTCTCATGCTTGTCTCCTTGGTACATGGTGAACTAAGCAATGAACTACCTGAGGTTTGGGATAGTGATCTGTCAAAACAATGGACTAATAAATTTGTCCAGTATCATAATTATATTGTACAGGCCCGAAACTTGTCTAATTGTTGGATCTGTTCCCATGCCCCTATAGCTGCTAAGACTATGCCTTATTTTGTAACTCCATTATCTGAACAAGACCTGTTTATAAGGGGATGTTGGGACATGCGGCCTTTAGATCTGTCCGAGCAGCAGAGTAAAACAGCTGCTGCTTTGCCCATCACAGGATGGACTAGACAACCATGGTTTCAATTCAATCTTACTGGAAACCAAGATCCTTCAAGTAAACGTACAAATAATCTGTTTGAATTCAAGGACAATGATGGCACTTGGGGAAATAGAGAAGTAGACCGAAACTATATAGGAAAGGTTCCAGATCAGGAGCTGAGAGTTAGCTTCGCTGCCAAAGTTCCTTTCCCCAAGGGAGATAAACTCCAATTTTACAGGGGAGTCTGTCTAGAACGGATGCTGCATAGCACCAATTGGTCGAGAAATTATTTCTTTATGGGAGGAGACACCAACCTATGTAAAGAAAGAGAAGCTGTCCACATAGATGAGGAGACCAGGGAGGGCCAGCTTGGGGATGGGGCAGCTGAAATGTCTATAAGCATTAATACTACTCCCCAATGTCAGCCATTACGATACTATAAGTCAGTTACAACCGATTTAGATGACTCCTGGTGCCTATATTCCGACACCACACTCCTGGTTTCAATAGCAGTGGCTCTCACCAGTGAATATCAGTTTGAGCTGCCCAAGGGAATATATATAGTATGCGGAAACAATGCATATAGGTGGATTCCCCGGGGGGCAGAAGGTGCCTGTACTTTGGCCAGACTAGAGCCTGCTACATGGGTGTGGGAAGAAAAAGATTTCCCATACCATAATATCCCAGACCACATGATAATAAAACGGAGTGTGCCATCCACACAAAACCAAAAAGGCCATTTAATGCAAACCCCCTGGTTTCTTAAAACAGGGATGATAATGACAGGTCCCCTTGGACAAATGTCCGGGGTAAGGTGGAGAGGTTGAATGGTACTCTTAAAATGAAAATCCAGAAAGCAATGGCAGAAACTGGTAAACCATGGACTGAGTGTCTTCCCATTGCATTGTACACTGTAAGGGTTACACCAACTAAAAAGACCAGCCTGAGCCCATACGAAATTATTTTTGGAGGTCCCCCAAAAAGAATTTCGTATGGGCTCAGGCTGGTCTTTTTAGTTGGTGTAACCCTTACAGTGTACAATGCAATGGGAAGACACTCAGTCCATGGTTTACCAGTTTCTGCCATTGCTTTCTGGATTTTCATTTTAAGAGTACCATTCAACCTCTCCACCTTACCACTACTTTGTGGATGGTACGGAGTGTGGAATGATTGCTCAATTCCCAGGGCTCGAGTGATTTCTTGACACACCTGCGAAGTAAAGTGACTACCTCTGTCGCTTTCAATGACCTCAGGTACTCCAAATCTGCAGACTACCTCTGATAACAATTTCTTTGCAACAGTGCGTGCATTAGCACAAGCACAGGGCCAAGCTTCTGGCCAGTTGGAAAATAAATCAATGCACACTAGCACATACTCATAGGTGCCTACCCTTGGAAGCTGTATAAAATCAATTTGCACTCGCTGAAAAGGGTACAATGGTCTGGCGGTGCACTTTGGCGGCACCTTCACCGTTTTTCCTATGTTATGGCAGGCACAGATTACGCATCCCTGTATGAATTTAGCAGCAGCATAGTGGAAACCTGGAGCGACCCAACTTGCTTTTACCTGACTTACCATTGCGTCTTTAGACTGATGTGTTTTACCATGAGAGAGAGAGCACATCATGGGGAACAATGCCCTTGGAAGGCAGTACTTACTGTTGACTCCCCACAGGCCGTCTTCTTCCTTCACACATAGGTGCCTTTGCCATTCTTCTTTTTCTGGTGTAGAGGCCTGTTCTTGCAGGCTCTGGAGCAGTTGTAGGTCCATCCCCCCGGACACCTGCACAGTGTATATTTCTGCGGGGAGAGGAAAAAGTGCAGCAGCTTTTGCTGCTATGTCAGCTCTATTATTGCCTTCGGCTTCTCTAGTGCGCTCTTTAGTATGAGCCTGCACTTTGATTATTGCAACTCTCTTTGGCAGTTCCAGTGCTCTCAGGAGTTGGGATACCAATTCTGCATTTTTAATGGGTTTACCAGAAGAACCAATAAACTGTCTGCTTTTCCATATGGGACCGTAATCATGGCAAATGCCAAAAGCATAGCGACTATCTGTATAAATATTTGCTATTTGATGTTCTGCCATTATACATGCTTCAGTGAGTGCCCTCAACTCAGCTTCCTGAGCAGACATTCCAGGTGATAGTGCTTCACTTTTTACTACACCATGTTGGTCAACTACAGCATACCCCGTGTGGGGTACTCCATCCTGATAAAATCGTGACCCATCTACATAGAGCTCTAGATCTGCATTAGGAATCGGTGTCTCTTGCACATTGGCAAGCGGTTGTGTTTCTGCATCCATTAGCTCAAAGCAGTCATGCTGAGCTTCAATTTCTTGATCATCGTTTGTGTCAGGCAACAAAGTGGCTGGGTTCAAAACCGTACATCTTTTTATTGTGACATTTGGAGGTGTCAGCAAAGCCACTTCGTATTTTGTTAGCCTGTTCATGGACAAATGTTTTGTCCTGGCTTGGAGCAATAGCTCCTGTACAGAGTGTGGTACTAAAATTTCCAAAGGATTGTCCAGTACCAAATCTGCAACTTTTTCTTTTAGTACTGCACATGCAGCAACTGCTCTGATACATGTAGGTGCTCCCTTGGCAACTATATCCAATTGAGCGGAATAGTATCCCAAAGGACGATGTTTTCCTCCATGTTCCTGTGTTAATACACCTTTAGCATGTCCTCCCGATTCATGACAGTACAAACGAAAAGGGAGGTCATAGTTTGGTATTCCTAGTGCTGGGGCTGAGAGAATGGCTCCTTTCAGGTCCCTGAACCCCTCTTTGGCTTCCGGGGTCAGTTGGTATGGCTGCCCCTTGTTACATGTGGACAATACGTCAAAGAGGGGCTGCATCAATTGAGATGCAGCAGGAATCCACTCTCGGCAATAGCCTATCAGTCCCAGGAATGTTCTGAGTGCAGGGATTGATGCGGGCTCTACTGCTTGGCTAATAGCCTTTTTCCTTTCTGGTGTTATGTGTTTCAACTGTGATGAGATGCAATGTCCCAAAAACGTGACCTTTTCTTTTGCTATTTGCAATTTTTCTTTGGACACTTTGCATCCCTCATGATACAAAAAGATTAGTAGAGAAACTGTTTCACTTAAGCAAACTTGTCTGTTAGGAGTGCACAGTAGTAGATCATCAACATATTGAAGTAGTTGTACCTCACCATTTTCAGGGTGCCAGGAGAGTAGAATTCCCGCCATTGCCTCAGAAAACAAAGAGGGAGATGTTGCTCCTCCTTGAGGCAGGCGCGTCCAACAATACTGTTTACCGGCATGGGTGAATGCAAACAGCAGTTGGCTTTCCTCATCAATTGGCACCGAGAAAAAGGCATTGCTTAGATCTATTACAGTGAAACATTTTGCATTGCTTGGAATTTGATTCAGTAAAGTGTGTGGGTTTGGCACTATGGGTAGGTCAACAATCATTAGTTTGTTAATTTCTCTTAGATCGTGTACCATGCGGTAAACCGCTGGTTGTCCCTCTATCTGCTTCTTTTTTACCGGAAAAAGAGGTGTATTATATACGGATTTTCTCTCAGTCAATATTCCTGCTTTCAGATACGTTGATACCTGAGTTGAGATGGCCTCTGTCTGTTCTCTGCTTAGAGGGTATTGTCGAATACGTACCGGCACTGTTCCTGGTCTTAATTTTATGGACACTGGTGATATTCTTAACAATCCTACATCAGTTTTATCTTTTACCCATAGTGCTGATGGTACTTGCTCAAGCATCTGCTGGACTTCCATATCTTGCTCAATAGACAAATTCTCGGCATCATCCAGCACAATCATTGACATCATAGTGGAGAGTATTTCTTCTGACAATGGGCCTGTAACGGTAATACCTTTCTTTCCAAATTTAATAATTGCATTTACTGCATTTAGAATATCTGCACCTATTAAATTTAGTGGACATTTGTCTGAAACTAGTAATTGAGCACACAAATCTGTGGTATGTGCTATTCGTACCTTCATAGGCTTAGTTTCATATAAAGGATGAGTTGTTCCTCCAGCTCCCAGCCCTGGAATCGTTTTTCCTGTCATGAATCGCTGTGGCATATCATTTTTACGTATAATAGTACGGCTCGCCCCCGTATCAATCAGGCAGTTTAATTGCTTCCCATTAGGAAGTTGTAATTGCATGATGGCCATGGGACCATCGCGTGGGGGAACCACTATTACAGATGTATGCCGGGGGCTGCCAAATTCCTAGTCTGAAGTATTTCCGTCCTCTTCTGTCATTACCAGTGAAACATGGGTTGGGTCTGGTTTGGTTGCTTTTCGTCGGAGACAATTTCTCTTAACCCTGCTGTTCTGTTCGCATTTACTATACACTAGTTCTGTTCGGGTCACTATGACCCGGCTTATTAAACCTTGATTTTAGACACTCTAACTCATTTTATTTTATAACTTTTTGCTTACTAGACTGTTTGTGAACATGTTTGGTAGTAAAAAAAAGAAAAATGAAACAGAAATCTTTTTTTTTGTTTTTATTCTGAAAAAACAGATCAATGAGCAAAACGAAAATAGAAAAATACACATTTTTGTAAAAAAAAAAAAAAATCAAAACAATCAAATCAAACATTTTGAAAACTTCTGAAAACAAGCAGATAAGCCAGGAAGACAGACTTACTTAGCCAAAAAAATTATTTGCAAGACTTTACAGCTCAGATTTACAAACAAAAACCGTCTTAGACAGCGCGTTCTGAGCAGTCCGTTCTGCGCAAAATATACACGTGTAGTGCACACCTAGTGATCTCTCCGGATGCACTCTACATTTTAGAATAGACTGCGCACCAAAAATAATCAATATAAAGCCATTTTTATGGTGCGCAGATCTCAATGCATACCCCCGGTAGAGCGCGCGTACGACCCCATTGAAATAATTTAGGAAAAAAATCAATTGATATACAATAGTAGATGCAATAAATAGACCCAACTGAGGTTATAAGTCCTTTATTTCACTGAAAATATGGCCTCACAGCTGTAAAAAACGATGCCGGGTCACTATGACCCGAACAGAACTAGTGTAACTTTTTTTGTGTAGCAAAAAGTAAACGAAAAAAAAAATATATATATATACTCATATGTAGGTCCCCCCAAATGAGGAAAAGTCAAGGAGTCTCAAGTTTTAGAGACTTACAGAAAAAAATCTACAGGGCCGCAAAAAGTCTGTTCGGGTCACTATGACCCGAACAGAACAGCAGGGTTAATATGCCCCCTTTGGCCACAACCAAAACAGAGCCCTTTCTTTTTGCATTCCTCTGAGTCAGGTACCCCATATCGTCTTCCCTGAGTACCCTGCCATGTTCCTCTATCTTGCAATCCCGCTGCCTGCACTGCGGTTTTAACAGCATTATTGAAAGCATCAGGGGGTATGTTGACCATAACTGGAGTTGGCTTCTGCTGTTTCTTTGCCTTTCTATTGTTAATCTGATCCTCCACCCCTCTAAACATGGGAAGGGACTGGTCGAGGGTGGCATAAATGCACTCTGGTCTAACGCGCAGTACTTCTGTACGTATTTCTTCTCTTAGTCCTGTCATGAACATATTTTTAAGGAATCTAGCTTCTCTAGGATTCTTTAAGTCATAGTCATGGTCTGTGAACACTGCTGTACATCTAGCATAGAATCTGTCAATTGGCTCATCTGCTCCCTGAAATACCTCTGGTAGCCCTGATGCTAGTTCCTCTGCTTGCTTTTTGGCAACTACCAGTAATCTAGCAAGGAACTGCAGTCCTGAGTCTCTAGTTTTCTTGTCCTCTGGTACAGCTTGTATAGCGGCATCTACTTGGACTGCTTTTACCTTTTCAACAAGCGGCACTCCGGCAGAAATACGACATAATGGTTCTAAGTCATTCCATGCAGCATCATAATTATCAGCTGCACTTTCCATAGCTTTGTAAAACCCAAGAGGATTTTTGTACGGGTCCGGAAAACTATTGGCCATAGTAAGCTGTTCAGATCTACTCCATGGCTTATACCAAGTAGTGGTATCTATCTTTGCTTCCTCTCCCCCGTCTGGTGGTCTACTGGTTGTTTGTGTGATGACTGGGAGGGCTGTTGCCATGTCACCTTTCTTTGTCTCAGAACAGGAGTCACATTTAGAGTTTGCCTTGTCATTTTGTCTATGACACTTATCACAGATCCAAGTACTGGATCTCATTGCCCTCCTTTCTTCCAAACTAACCTGTAGACCACTTACTGGGTGCGAGGGTGCAATTTCTTTGGGCGCCGCTTCTTTTTCACATGACTGTCCAGTGTTTGAACATATCCATCCGTTGTTTCCCCTAGTTAGAACTATCTTTTCTATAATCCGTTTGTCATTTGGAGATTCAATCTCTCCAGGAGAGGGCGTAGGGGTAGTAAATAAACGAAAATGGCTGTTGCCCTGTTCTGGAGAGACCCCCTCATGACTTGGACTATGTTGTGGGGTAGAAAAACTGTCAGGGGATCCTTTTGGCAGTCCTGGATAATGATCTGCGGATGAGTATTGAGGAGGGGACAAGTCATGGGCTGGATAATTCAACTGCACCTGTCCTAGAGTCTGTGTGCTGCAAGGTCCTAGCCTTGCTACTCCCAAAGGAGATGTAAATGATGGGGAAGAAATAAAACTTTCGGGCAAGTAAGGTATTGTGCTGGCCCCTGAAGTGTTATCTGAGGATTCAGTGAAGCCAGAAGGCATCTCTTTTTGGCACCAGGTTACTCCTTTTACTTGAGTACTGGAATCAGGAAGAATCTGATCCCTTCTATCTGGGGGGGCGGAGGGAGATATGTGCTCCAGCTGGTCATGTAAAGGAGGGGCTGCCTTTCCCAGCTCCGATGAGCCCTGTAAGGAAGGGGGGCCCAGTGCCTGCGGGGGAGCTGAGGATCTATTTACATACATTCTACCTCTCATGTGGGCTTCATCACTTTCATCCTCATCATTCTTTTCAGTATTATAATACGGATCATGACGTTCAGAAGTTCTGATCCATGCAGCCACTTGTTCCTCATACCCATGCTTGCCAATCCACTCAGTATGCTCTCTGCTGAACCGCTTCCATCTCTCAGCGTCTAAACAACCGGTTTTAGGCATTCCTGCCTTCTCTAAAATCCTTGCTGCATTCCTAACAGCCTTTTTACCATGCTCTAGAGACACCAGGTCCTTCATTGTATATCTTGGATCCATATCTTGTCCTGACCTAGTAAATCTAGCACCCATAACAGCTGTCAAAGGGAGCGACCCCTGTCTTCAGTCCTGCTATGTACTCACAAGAATCCACTGTCCTATCAAAATAATCAGTGATTCCTGTGTCTATGGCAATCAGCTGTACTGCAGCTCTCTATTCTTTCCTAACGCTGGAGTAAATCCTTTCAAACAAATAAATGCATACCCATATGAATATTGCAATTCCAAAAATCAATGCTATATATTCGTCACCCAACATCAGAGATCCCACAACAATATGAATTTGGCAAAACAATTTAAGAATTAAAATAATATTCATGAGTAACCATGTCCTGCCACTGAGGCATATACCATCTAGTATTTATGATGTGTGTCCAACTTTGACTCAACGCCTGAGGGTGTAGGACTATGTGACAAGAGAACACTCTGTGTAACTTATTTCTTCGGCTATACTGATGTGGAAATACAGGTAACAAATGCACTTTCTTTAAAAACCAATCTTCCTCACTTCCTACTCGCTTCTTAACTATGGTGACAGAACACAAACAGTATGTACAAGGCATACAGCATGAGCAGAAGAAAAGAAAAAAACTTTCCTAATTTCCAGCAACTTATGGATGTCACAATTGGATAGTTACTAAGCACTTTTCCTGAACTACTTTAGATATTACAAGGTACTTAAACAAACTCAATATTCTTGGTCATCCAAACAAACAACATTACAGTAGTAAACCATAATAATGTGATCAATCAACAAGTACACAGCGAAAATAGCACTGACAGTGAGATAAAGAGAACACATATAACAAGGCATAATATAAATTAGTCCTTGAAACAAATCTTAGCAGTACTGCACAACAAGACAAGATGTAAAAACAAAAATCTGGAACCAGTTTGGATGAGGTAGTTTGTGAATGCACAACGTGGACCACAGTACACAATGCAGACAGGACACACTGTTTTGACAACAATTGACGACTACAATCAGCGGCAACGTTTAACGGGACAAATTGGCTTGCAAGTAAATTTGATTACAGTGCCACAATTTAAACATACAAGCAAAATCAACAGTGACGGATAACGGATTATAAAGACTATCATTATACAAAGGAATATGACAACACAACTAAACAGAAATACAGATGTTACCACAAATAACACAGATATTTTCTACCTGAAGGGATTCCCGTTAGAAAAACCCTGCAGACTGACCTTCTACCGGCCTCCCTGTCCGGAGAGACAGGAAAAGAAGTGCGAGCAATAGCTCACTTACCCGGGTTCTAATTTTCCCCTCTCTCGGACCAGGTGGTAGGCAGCCTTGTTCAGTCCAGAATGGTAGTCGAAGGGGAATGGAGTGGAAATCTCGCTGGGAAGCCTCCAAGTTGTTAGAGACGAGATTTTCTCTCTAATGGAAACCAACCTCAGGTATTGTTCGATAGGTACCTATAGTATGGAGAAATAAATCAGAGAGACAGACAACAGTATGTCTTTGAGAGATATATCTGCTTTATTGCTGCCCCAGCCTTCTTTTATAACCCAAAAGTCACAAGGGGTATAGGTTACAAATATTTGGCAGAAAACACACTTTTCTTGACGACCTGTCACCGATTCCCAAGATAGAATGCGGGAATGTTCTTCACATATTTCTTGTCAACAAGGGATTTAGCCAAAATATGCTGATTACCTTGAAAATAAGGGTGAACCAGATGTACTTCCTTGAAAGGATATCAACTCCCAACCTATTAATGTTCCTCCCAGAATAACTGACCTTTTCCCAGAAGGAATGTAGGGGAACAGGACTATAGGAGACTTAGATGATAATACTGACCCTTCACATATAAAGTATATTTTATTTATTCCAAGTTAACCATTTCTTTCACACAATGCACCCTGGTCCTCCTCACTTTGTGACTTAACAACAACAGGACTTAGCGGCAACAGTTTTTCATCATCATCTTCCTCCTCCTTTGCAAAATTTGCCATTTCCCACCATCATGTTTTTGTTGACATGGCTGCGCTAAATTTTATGCATCACTAAACAGCCTGTCCTCCTGTCCCTCTTGGTGCATGCAGGTTGAAAGGCCACAATCAAGAAATATTGTGGTAAAGAGCTACTCGGAGTGTCCTAGTGTGGAATCACTAGTCCCCTGGGACTCAAAATGGTGGGAGCAAGGAGGATCAAGGTGAGGGTTACATGATTCAGACTGTAGGATTCTGATACTGGACCATGTGGAAGACTGTGTAGTGCTGCCAAGCCTGTTGGAAGCATTATCTGCTACCCAACCGACCACCTTTTCTCCCTGCTCTAGCTTCAGAAGTGGTGCACTGTGCCTCCCTGCAATGTGGGACAGGAGCCTATGTGCTGTGGGTAAGCGCGTTTCTTGTGCTCCAGCAACAGGTGTAGTTAGCACTTCCACTTCCCTCACCATTTAATGCAAGCCTTATGCATTTTGTAATTTGTAGCTCTCTTGCAACCAAGTTTATTTTTAATAGAAGAAAAAAATTGGTCCCCTGCAGCAATAAAAACCGTTTTTGGGAGTTCATTCCACCATAATGTAACAGAAAGAACTCAAAATGTATAGATGAAATTCAAATTTAATCCATAAAAATGTTTCAATGCTGATTTTCAGTTTCAGAAATCAAAGAAATGTTCACAGACCACATAACACTGTATGGCTGAGAAATGGAAGCCTACAAAATTTTTAAAACCTTTATCAGTTTTTGAGGTCACAGAAAAGTTTACAGACCATGTAACACTGTAGGCTGAGAAATGGAAGCCAACAACATTTTTAAAAGCCTTTTTCAGTTTTAGAGGTCATATAAATGTTCACCGACCACGTAACACTGCGTGAGAAAAAGAAGCTTACAAATTTTTTAAAAGCTTTTCCTTTTAGAGAAATTTCAATGTTTCAATGTTTCAATGATTTTTGGGTGCATTATAAAACACAAAAAAGGACCTCAAAGCACGTACTACTCCGCTATGCTGCCAACACAAGGTTTTAATCTGTGCACTGACAAATGACATACATGCAACTAGTGTGTGAGCTGAATAACATTCTTTTTGTTTTGAGTGATAACTGAGTATTATTGAGAATGTTTGCTCATCCCTAGTAATTTTCTAAATGAGAAAAATAATTCAATATCATATTTTTGACTGGAAAAAGTATGTGAACTTTTGAGATTAGCAGATAATTTGAGGATGAAATTAGAGTATGGTGTTTTCAATCAATGGGATGACAATAAAGTGTGTGTGAGCTGTTTTAATTAAAGGCACACTCATAGATTCACAATACATGTTTTTGAAAGTGTGTCATGGCAAGAGCAAAGGAAATTTCTAAGGACATCAGAAAGGTTATTGATGATCATCACTTTGGTATTGTTTACCAAACTATTTATAGTGTTTGGACTCCACCAATCCACAGTCAGACAGATTGTAGACAAATGGAGAAGACTCAAGACCATTATTAACCTTTCAGATATGGTTGACCAACAAAGATCACTCCAATAGCAAGATATATAATAGTTTGTGAAATCACAAAGGAAAACAAGGTAATCTGTAAGCAATTAAAAGCTGCTGTCAAATTAACTAATGATTTAACTATTGGTAATGTTCATACGTCTAGTTTCAGGAGGATACTGAACAACAATGTTATTCTCTTGAAAAAGCCAGCGCTTTCCAAAAAAAACATATCTGCCCATTTGCAGCCACCCACAGCTGTTAGGCTACTTTCACACATCCGTCTTTTTGCTCCAGGCATAATCCGGTGGCGCGCCGAAATGACGGATCCAGCGAAATTAGTGAAAAACTGATGCGACGGATCCTGCAAAAAAGTGGATCCATCGCATCAGTTCTTCATCCATTTTGTCCGGTTTTTCATATGTTTTACAACGGATTGCGATGGATCTGGTTTTTAAAAACGCCCATGGGTGGCTCCCAAACGTGATTGGCTACCGAAAACCTATATATACTGTGTTCCTACAGCCCATCTTTGACAGGTTGTAGACGAGCAAGTGGTTGGAGAGCAAGATGGAAGGCGTTATTGCGAACATTCTGAAGACTACAGTGGATTTTACTGTGGAGGTGAACCATTTGAGAGCGATTGTTCTGGAGAATAAGCGAGAGACACAGCAGCGCTTCATGTGTCTGCACCGATGACGTTTGTAGATCCATCCCATCACAGCACATAGAATGATGCGGGGAGTCTTTTGAACTTTATACATGGAGCTACGAGGAGACCCAGAGAAGTTTTTCAGCTATTTGCAGATGAAAGCTGAGAACTTCGAAGTGTTGGTGGAACGGATTGGACATCTCATCGCAAGAAGTGATACCTATTGCTGTTTCTCCATTTCACCTGCAGAGCGTCTGATGGTGACTCTACGGTAAGCCATTTTTATTGTATCTCCTACTGTGAAACCACACTTATAACTGTAATGTTGTTGCTAGTAGTTTTTAAATATTATTTTTTTTGTATCTCCAACTGTTCTAGCTGACTCATAGCTGTAATGTTATTACTGGTATTTTGTACTAATTTTTTCCCTTTTTTGTCACAGATTCCTTGCAACTGGAGAATCCCTTTCGTCACTTCATTTCCAGTTCCGACTTGGGATTTCCACCATATCCGGAATTTTCAAGCACACCTGCCGTGCATTGTGGGACTCTCTACATGCAGAATTTATACCACATCCCTCAAAGGAGAGTTGGCTGGAGATCGCGGACAAATTCCCACAAATTTGTCAGTTTCCCAATTGCCTGGGAGCTGTGGAGGGGAAACATATCCGCAACATCAAACCTGCTGGATCTGGATCGGAATATTTTAACTACAAAAAATATTTCTCCATCGTGCTCATGGCCATCGCAGACGTTGAATACAAATTTGTTGCAGTCGACATTGGGGCCTATGGACACTCCAATGATTCGCAAGTGTTTAAAGTGTCTACTATGGGCCGTCTTCTCTATGGAAACACCTTTGAATTTCCACCTCCGAAACCGCTTCCTCAAACCTCAGGGCCACCAATGCCATTTGTTTATGTTGGAGATGAAGCCTTTCAACTATCGGAGCACCTGCTGAAACCATACTCCAGTAGTGGATTGATGGCAACTAAATGCTTTTTTAATTACCGCCTAACACACGCACGAAGAATGGTGGAGTGCGCTTTTGGGATTTTAACTGCAAAATGGAGAGTTCTCTTGACTGCTATCAACCTCAGAGCTGACACTGTTGACGAGGTGGTAAAAGCTTGTGTGGTCCTGCACAATTTTTTTATTTGCAAGGAACAAATTTCCATTGAAGACCACTCTGAAGAAACCACCTTGCATGACTATCAGAATATTACTTTTAGAAGCTCTGTGGCAGTTTCAAGAATGAGGGACAAATATGCTGAATACTTTGTGTTACCTCAAAGAAGAGTAGACTGGCAGGATGAGAGATTTTGAAAACTGGTTTGTACATTGTTATCAAAATTATTTCACCATGTGTTACCCAAAGTATTTTTCCAGGTTGGAAATTTCCCAAAGTTTATTACCTTTTTAACCCAAAGTATTGTACTTGTTTTACCCAATGTATTGTACCTGATTGGGATTTTCCAATGTTTATTACCTTTTTTTACCCAATATTACCTTGTTTATTACCTTTTTTAACCAATGTACTGTACATTATTGGGATTTCCCAAACGTTTATTACCTTTTTAAAACCCAAAGTATTGTACTTGTTTTACCCATACTAAACCTTATCATGTAATAAATGACACAATTTTAAAAAAGGGGCTTTATTTAATAAAACTTTTAACAAAACTTTCATAAATTTAAAAACTGTGGGGTGGAGATAACACTGGAGGGGCTGTCAGATTGGGAAACTTTGACAGTGGGAGTGTGGAGAGAGGATGGTAGTGGAGAAGGATCAGGAGGAAAAACAAGGTGAAGGTGTGGAGAAAGTAAGAGAATGGGTGGACATGAAACCAGGAGTAGTGTTTGGAATTTGGAAGGTTTGAGGGGTGCAGTGGAGGGATAGAAAGGCAGAAGAAGAGAAGGGTGGAGAAGAGGTATGTGTTTGGGGCATGATGGGTGGTGTAGGAGACTGGTAGTACAGGGCATGGAGTGCAGGTTGGGCAGGGAGTGGAGGCACAGATGTGATAGGGAAGTGGTATGGAGCAGGATGCTGGTACTGGGCAGAATAGTACTGCCAGTTTTCTGGTATTGGAAAAGGGGTGGCAGAGGGACAGTGGCTGAAGGGAGGGCAGGTGCAGGATCAACTACCGGGGCAGGTGGAGTGGCTTGGTCGGTAACCTGCGCTAGAGCAAACTGACAGGCTTGCATTACACGCATCTGCTGGTCAGGAGATAGCTTGTCTATGTGCTCAACAACAGCCTGGAAAAACGAGTGGTTCAGTGATCGGCTTCCATCTGAATGCATCCTATCCAGTCGTGTGTGCAACTCAAGAATACTGTTGCTGAGCAAATGGAAGGCTGCATTCAGATGCAAGAACTCGGGCGCATAGCTCTGTACCTGACCTCTCTGGCACTGCCGTTCAGAACACACAGGTGTTCTAGAGGTGGCAGCATCAGAGGCGTGGGGTAAAGGAAAAGCTATATCCTCACCAGCAGCTTTATGTAAAGCAGTGGGCTACGATGCTCCAGCGCTAGTGGATGGGACCGAGGGATCGCATGTGGGGAAGGCTGTGAAGGTGCAGAGGGGTCCAGTCTCTCGAAGTAATAGATAAACTTGGCACACACAAATCACTAGGTGCAGTTAAGATTTAATGAAATCAAGTACATACAGTAGACGTTTCGGTCTGTTTTGACCTTCATCAATGTACTATACAGAAAGTAAAAGGAAAAAAAGGAACCAAAATAAATAAGGTATATACAAATGTGTAATATCTCAGGTCTGTAAAATCAACATTTACACAAAGATAAATTATACAATTGTTTCACGGTATCTCTCATAGAATAAAGCCAACATTCAGTAGACCGTGTTCGATCATAGCTATTATAGACCAGACTCAATGGTAACCAAAACCATATCGCAGTGAGAGTTTCAGTAGTGAGTTTTAGCCGAGAAGTATATATTACCATGCAAGTAAGGTGTGCCAATGGTGCTGAAAAGATATACTCTAATATAGTGCAAAGATTATATGAAAAAGATTACAAGAAAAAGGAACATACCCTCAATAGAGTACTTATAAAGTATATGGGTCATTAGTGGGAATAGAGATTCCTAAATAAAACATAAATGGTATTTTATTTGTGAGCCATATGTCGAGTATATGGTGCAGGTTAATTATGGTGAAATAAAGTATATAACCTACTCCTCTATAAAGGACTGTCTGGGTATGCCGGGAGATAGCACTTTAGGGTTAAAGATAGTGCCGTATAAGCTCAAGCCGTTATTACAGTGCATAATACCCAGATACCTGTAGCAATGATATAACGCCATTCTGTGAGTGTATAGCTTACCAGAATCTCAGTTAGTTCATAGGAAACGGACGCAGTATCCACCGCTAGTCTCATGCTGTAAATGAGTGTTTCGGGGTCTGTTTTATCCGCGCTTGTCTCCTGAGTGTGGAGATCACGCGACCGAAAATTACCTACCAGAAGTGACGTATAGTGAGTGTGGTGATGGAGATCTGCGTTCCATAAGGTGGAAAGTGGATGGATGGATCCAGGCTTGCGTTCCACCATTGGACATGCGCAGAGAGGCCGGACTAAAGGCTTATCACTGTGGCAAGAGAGTTTCCTATGTGCGCTATAGAAAAAGTGATCTCTCCACAGACCTTTTCATAAAATCAACCGATCACAACAGCCTCCTTCACTATCAAAGCTTCCACCTGGTTAAAATGAAGGACTCCATCCCTAAATCCCAATTCAGAAGGGTTACCAGGATAGTCTCAAACCAAACTTTACAAAAACAACGTCTTGAGGAAATGCGCTCAAAATTTGAGGAAAGGGGCTACCCCCCCGCATGTGCTAGACACATCAGGCACCAATTCCACCGGCAATGCCAAACTCAGTTCTAAGGACCGCATTCCTTTTGTCCATAGTTATCATCCCCTGGCCTACCTGATGCACAAAATTATTCGATGACATTGGCACATTTTAGGGACGGCCCATCCGAACATTAAGGAGTTTAATACTCCATTTCTCCCTTGCTTTAGAAGACCACGGAATATACGGGACAAGCTGGTTAAGGCAGATATAGGCCCTTCCCACCAGGCACCCAGACAACGCTTCCTCATGAATCCCAAATTTGGCACCTACCCTTGCCTCCAATGCACTCACTGCAATAATGTTCAGAGAGGTAGAACTTTCTACCATCCCCTTACTGACAAACAATACACCATAAAAGAATACTTTACTTGTGACACATCATTCGTTATCTATCTGATTAAATGTCCATGCAGTCTCTGCTACGTTGGTGAAACAACTCAGCCAGTAAGAGACTGCATATCAAAACATAAATCTACGATCAGGTGTAAGAATCTGTTACTACCAATCCCCCATCACTTTATTACCCTGGGACATACCATCGCCCAGTTGAAATTTAAGGTAATTGAACTTGTCGCACCACTTCGCAGGGGGAGTAACCGTATTCATCTCTCGAAGAAGAGAGAAGGGTATTGGATTCATGAGCTGCAGACATTGGCCCCGAGGGGCCTCAACAAAGAATATGATATCCAATCCTTTTCATCATGACATGTATGCCACAGCCTTGTGTTTAGAAATGTTCCCCGATACCATTACATCTAAGTTTGTTAATCACTATTCTATCAGTGGTTTTTGTGTTTTTAGCCTACCATGTGTTACTTATAATATGCCTTAACAAAATCTAACAGTTATGTACTTTCTTCACAGAATCAACTTTACACTAGGTCCGTGGCCGATAGGACCAGTCTGCAGGATCACCACCTTTCCTTTCACTTTTTCTATAGCGCACATAGGAAACTCTCCTGCCACAGTGATAAGCCTTTAGTCCATTTAGATATGGAGGGGTAGGTTATATACTTTATTTCACCATAATTAACCTGCACGATATACTCGACATATGGCTCACAAATAATATACCATTTATGTTTTATTTAGGAATCTCTGTTCCCACTAATGACCCATATACTTTATAAGTACTCTATTGAGGGTATGTTCCTTTTTCATATAATCTTTTTCATATAATCTTTGCACTATATTAGCGTATATCTTTTCAGCACCATTGGCACACCTTACTTGCATGGTAATATATACTTCTCGGCTAAAACTCACTACTGAAACTCTCACTGCGATATGGTTTTGGTTACCATTGAGTCTGGTCTATAATAGTTATGATCGAACACGGTCTACTGAATGTTGGCTTTATCGTATGAGAGATACCGTGTAACAATTGTATAATTTATCTTTGTGTAAATGTTGATTTTACGGACCTGAGATATTACACATTTGTATATACCTTATTCATTTTGGTTCCTTTTTTTCCTTTTACTTTCTGTATAGTACATTGATGAAGGTCAAAACAGACCGAAACATCTACTGTATGTACTTGATTACATTAAATCTTAACTGCACCTAGTGATTTGTGTGTGCCAAGTTTATCTATAAGGCCGGGGTCACACATGCGAGTTTTACGGACGTAAGACCGCAGAAACTACGTCCGTAAAACTCGCATTACATATGGCACAATTATTCTCAATGGGGCTGCTCCTATTAGCCGTATATTACGGTTCAGTATTATACGGCTTTCTACGGCCGTACAAAATCGCAGCATGCTGCGTTTGTCAGCGTATTGCGCAAATAATACGCCAATGAAAGTCTATGGGGGCGAGAAAAATACGGATTCCACATGGACCTGCAGTGTGACTTGCGAGAAATACGCAGCGGTGTTAGTGAAAAGTCGGTAATTCAATTGCCGGCTTTTTCCTTCTCCTTCACAAACCTGACATGATATGAGACATGGTTTACATACAGTAAACTATCTCATATCCCCATTTTTTTTGCATATTCCACACTACTAATGTTAGTAGTGTGTATGTGCAAAATTTGTGCACTGTAGCTGCTAAAATAAAGGGTTAAATGGCGGAAAAAATTGGCGTGGGCTCCCGCGCAATTTTCTCCGCCAGAGTGGTAAAGCCAGTGACTGACGGCAGATATTAATAGCCTAGAGAGGGTCCATGGTTATTGGCCCCCCCGTGGCTAAAAACATCTGCCCCCAGCCACCCCAGAAAAGGCACATCTGGAAGATGCGCCTATTCTGGCACTTGGCCACTCTCTTCCCACTCCCTGTAGCGGTGGGCTATGGGGTAATGAAGGGTTAATGCCACCTTGCTATTGTAAGGTGACATTAAGCCAGATTAATAATGGAGAGGCGTCAATTATGACACCTATCCATTATTAATCCAATTTTAGGAAAGGGTTAACACACACACACATGATTAAAAAGGATTTTAATGAAATAAACACAGCGGTTGTTGTAATAATTTATTGTTCTCGCAATCCATTTGCAAACCCTCGCTTGGCAAAATAATGAACGCACAATATACATACCTTCTGATGTCAGATCACGTCCCACGATGTAATCCATCTGAAGGGGTAACCTAATATTACAGGCAGGAGCCCTGCTAAATGCAGCTGTGCTCGTGTCTGTAATCCCCCGGCGAATGAATGAAATGTAGGTCATTGACCTACATTTCCTTCAGTCGCGGTGATGCGCCCCCTGGTGGATGTCCTCATATGACCTGGAGTGTGGGAAAAAGTTCCCAGGCTGCAGTTCATGAGAACATCCACCAGAGGGCGCCTCACCACGACTCAATGTAAGTACAGACCCAGCTTTCCTTTCAGCACCCGGGGATTACAGGCACGAGCGAGTGGTTTATCGCAGCTCGTGCCTGTAATATTAGTTAACCCCTTCAGATGGATTACTTCGTGGGACGTGATCTGACATCAGAAGGTATGTATCTTGTGCGTTTATTATTTTGCCAAGCGAGGGCCTGGAAATGGATTGCGAGAACAATAAATTATTACAACAACCGCTGTGTTTATTTCATTAAAATCCTTTTTAATAATGTGTGTGTGTTTTTTAACCCTTTCCAACAATTGGATTAATAATGGATAGGTGTCATAATTGACGCCTCTCCATTATTAATCTGGCTTAATGTCACCTTAGCTAAAAGCACAAAAAGAGGATTCAGAGATCCTCCAAAAATGAGAAAAAAAACAGCAAAACAAGGCAGAGATGCTTACCTGCCTAGGCCTCCAAACAAATGCACTATCAGGATGCAGTGGACCCATGTGGTCAAGATGAAAAAAACACAGGTGCAGCATAACCGATGAGGCAGCCACTCACGGCCTACCAAACTAATGGAGGGGGTGGCTGCTTGGCACATTGCTGCACATAAAAAACTTGTATGTGGCGCTGTTCACACAATGGAGATGCACATGGGTCCACTGCATCCTGATAGTGCATTTGTTTGGAGGCCTAGGCAGGTAAGCATCTCTGCCTTGTTTTGCTGTTTTTTTTCTCATTTTTGGAGGATCTCTGAATCCTCTTTTTGTGCTTTTAGCTATTTTAGAGTTAGGACTCATGAGCGTGGGGACCCTTGACGTGGGTCATGAGCTTCTTTATTTTGGCCAAAATATCAACTAATACCTCACATAAAAATAATTTTTTTATGTGTTTTTTGCACTTTTTTTCGGGGTGCAGTTGGGCCCATTTTTCTCTTGTAAACTGTGGTGTCTGTTCACATGGGGTGCATTTGGATAGCGCTGGGCAGGCCCGCCTGATCTAATAGAAGGGTGTCACTACTAGGCCTGCCTGGATGCTGTGCATCTCCATTGTGTGAACAGCGCCACATACAAGTTTTTTATGTGCAGCAATGTGCCAAGCAGCCACCCCCTCCATTAGTTTGGTAGGCCGTGAGTGGCTGCCTCATCGGTTATGCTGCACCTGTGTTTTTTTCATCTTGACCACATGGGTCCACTGCATCCTGATAGTGCATTTGTTTGGAGGCCTAGGCAGGTAAGCATCTCTGCCTTGTTTTGCTGTTTTTTTTCTCATTTTTGGAGGATCTCTGAATCCTCTTTTTGTGCTTTTAGCTATTTTAGAGTTAGGACTCATGAGCGTGGGGACCCTTGACGTGGGTCATGAGCTTCTTTATTTTGGCCAAAATATCAACTAATACCTCACATAAAAATAATTTTTTTATGTGTTTTTTGCACTTTTTTTCGGGGTGCAGTTGGGCCCATTTTTCTCTTGTAAACTGTGGTGTCTGTTCACATGGGGTGCATTTGGATAGCGCTGGGCAGGCCCGCCTGATCTAATAGAAGGGTGTCACTACTAGGCCTGCCTGGATGCTGTGCATCTCCATTGTGTGAACAGCGCCACATACAAGTTTTTTATGTGCAGCAATGTGCCAAGCAGCCACCCCCTCCATTAGTTTGGTAGGCCGTGAGTGGCTGCCTCATCGGTTATGCTGCACCTGTGTTTTTTTCATCTTGACCACATGGGTCCACTGCATCCTGATAGTGCATTTGTTTGGAGGCCTAGGCAGGTAAGCATCTCTGCCTTGTTTTGCTGTTTTTTTTCTTAATGTCACCTTACAATAGCAAGGTGGCATTAACCCTTCATTACCCCATAGCCCACCGCTACAGGGAGTGGGAAGAGAGTGGCCAAGTGCCAGAATAGGCGCATCTTCCAGATGTGCCTTTTCTGGGGTGGCTGGGGGCAGATGTTTTTAGCCACGGGGGGGCCAATAACCATGGACCCTCTCCTGGCTATTAATATCTGCCCTCAGTCACTGGCTTTACCACTCTGGCGGAGAAAATTGCGCGGGAGCCCACGCCAATTTTTTCCGCCATTTAACCCTTTATTTCAGCAGCTACAGCGCAGAAATTTTGCACATACACACTACTAACATTAGTAGTGTGGAATATGCAAAAAAAAAGGGGATATGAGATGGTTTACTGTATGTAAACCATGTCTCATATCCTGTCGGGTTTGTGCAGGAGAAATGAAAAGCCGGCAATTGAATTACCGGCTGTTCACAGATATCGCGCTGAATGAAATCTAAATACAGAATATATATATATGTGTCTCAATGACATATATATATATATATATATATATATATATATATATATATTGTATTGTTGAGGGAGGATTTAAAGTGATCCTTCACGGTTAACCCAGTGATTTCCAAATTAATATATAAAGTGTTGCCGGCAACTGAAAATGACCAGACGGAGACGTGTGTCTCTGTATGGGGGATCGAGCTGATCTCTAGCCCCCGTTTATTCTGCATGACTTTATTATAATCATAGAAATTACACTTCAACCAATCAGCATAAGAACACGCTCACGGTTCTTAGCCTATAAGAATGCAGAACTTCAACCAATTAGCATAAGAACATGCTCACAGTTCTTAGCCTATAAGAATGCAGGAACAATCTGTGCGTCAAAGTTTTGTAAAACAATATACCCTCAGTCTCATATTCTGTCCAAGTTGCAACAATCAAGGTCTCATACCCTCAGTCTCATGTTCTGCCCAAGTTGCAACAATCAAGGTCTCATACCAGCGGTAAAGTTTAGCCTACTAACAAAATTTATATCAAAACAACAAAATGGAGTCGAAAAGCACAAAAATGGAGATTCTTTCTTAATTTCTTCCTTCACATTCCCCCCTAGATAAATTTTGTTAATTAATGTCCAGCATCAGAGATACCATCCCAAGCTATAAGCTCGAGGGGTACTGGTCTTCACATGGCTGGTGCCTTGTTACCAGCCATGGCTGTTGCGGCGCACCCATCCCCACTGTATGCTAGAATTTACGAATAACAATTGTTGATAACAGTAGTGGGGATCTTTTGAAGACAGCCATGCGCTTGGCTTCAACATCTTCATCAGATAACTTTGTGAAATCGGTGTAGAGAAGAGCAGAGATAGCAACGCTTTTGGTTTCATCATTAGTTATCCTAGTGCAGAATTTCCTAATACACACAGAAATACACCAAAAAAACAAGTTTTAGTATTACATACATAACAAGGATAAAGGTGAATACTGGCAGCCATTTTAAATACAGTTATATCTGCAAGCATAGGAAAAAGTTATCGTTTCACAGTATAAGAGTATGGCAGTACAAAAAGTATATAAGAAAATATATTTTCACCTTGACAATCCCCCCTAAATACTAAGTTTTTCCCCTAAAGAAAGATCCTTCGAGACTGTCCATGTGATGGGAAAAGGGGAGGTGGATTTCTTCATCCAGACACCTCAGAAACTCTCCCCTAGCGAGAGGCCTCCAGGCAGCTGAACCCTTCACTAACCTCACATGGAGTTCTCCCACTGTCCCTAAACTAAATCTCTTAGCATCATCTGAGAATGGGGGGTTTTGTCTACTCTTTTGAGGGGGACATACTTAGGGATCTCCCCTGGATCAGTACCATCGTACTCTGGTGGATCTACTTCTTGATTGAGGAAGGTGCCAGTCGGAGTTGCTTTTACTAACTACCTAGGCCTGCCTAGGTGCACTAATACATCCATCATATTATCATTATTTATTTGTAAAATGAAAGGTTGGTTCTCAGGGTCAGCCAATTGTTTTTGCATAGCTAGTCAGAGGGCCTCCAGGGATAATACTCATGTATCTGTCTTACCCTACCTGATGTGGTTGGTTCTCTGGTGGTGGGGGCGACATGACATGCTGGTCTACAGCTCCTTCCCAAAAGGATTACTGTCAGCCTACTCCCAAAAGTTAATGTCTCCAGTATCCACCAACCACAATCCTGTGTCAGCTTCTTATATCACTGCATGTGATCTTGTCTGGACAGGATTCAGTGTAATTCTCTTAGGTCGGGTTGCAGCACGGGTCATACAAGTGTTAGGGCCCAAATCCTCAACTATACCCTAAAAGGCATCACAGCTATAATTAACAAATCTTTGATCTCTGTAATATATATATATTTGATCCATTCAACATTTTTATTAATCTGCACCTGTGGGATTATAGAAGCAAAGTCAGCATAAATCTGGTTCTGGGCTTTAAACTGGTCAGGCACCCCCCTTGGCACCCCAATAGCATCAATATATATTATTGGATCTTCTTCATAACTCATGTAGAGCTGATCGAGACTTCTCCTCTTTCTGGTAGGTTCATCAGGTATCTTTGGATCTCAAAGTAAAATCTTGAACTGCATGGCTAGTTTAACAGGGGTGCATTGGCCTATCCAGGCATTAGGCAACCTAGGACGGAGCTTACCATCTCCACATAACCAATAAATGTCGTACATATATTCTGTATGTTTGGTTAACAAATCAGTATCTAGAGAACTGCTCCCTTTGCAGAAACCTGTCTCGAAGATCCCTACTAGTGTACCTGTGGTGTCGTGGGAATTATAGCAGGTGTAATTGTCACCTAATACGGTTACTTCTCCTGGGACCTTTAGTTTAGGTTCCTCATGAATTAGTGGGACGTAATCTGGGCAATCAGTGGACTTCAAACCTTTCAACAAGTTCATGACACAGGCAGTGGTGTTGTCATCAGGAAAAAGCAATGCATGTGTGTATAGGTGTGTATTCGCAGCAGCACAAGCAATACATCCTACAGAGATATTCTGGACTCTTACATTGTATCTCACCCATTCTAACCATAGGTTTTTCCTTGGGGCTGTTTGTGTTTCTATGGAGAAAACCTCTTGCCAACTGAGACCTGGAATGGGGATCACTTCATTGACTACAGTTTGCAAACGCTCACCTGGGCCTAAATTCCCATGGTATCCACTACTAAATACATAATTATAATGCCTTCCCAGTACAAATGTCTGCAGATCAGCAGATTGGGGGCTTTCGAGATTTAGGAGGGGGGGGGTGACAACTTTTACCCCATTTACAGCCCCTAAGTGGTTGCAGAAGGTCTGTTAGATGCATTCTCTCACGGAGACTCCTACCCGTTCTATCCTTAGGGAACATGGCTTCGCTAGGTTTATATCCCCAATCATCCCCTGTATTCCAGGCGGCATCAGTCTAATAATAACAATTATCGTTGTCATTTCTGGTAATACATATATAAAACTGGATGATCCCCTCTACAACCCGTTCAGTCTCGGGGCACTTGACTACATCACAAAAATCAAATCGCCAGATATTTGCCGGGGCTGTCAGGTTTACCCAGAGAATAATGGAACCAGAATTCTTATTTTTACAATAGGGACCAAAGAGGTAGGGGCGAGGATAGCCCTCAGTTCCAGGATCAAAAACAACAGCAACATTTCCCTTCAGTCACTACTGTGACTAAACACTGGTTCGGTCTCTTTTACAGTGTGAAGCGTGGATCCAGGTGCTCTTTCCTTCCAGCTTTACTGCAGTGGGGGTGACCAGGATCACCGTGTGGGGTCCTTCAAATCTCGGCTGGAGACAATCTCTGCGCACAAACTTTTTCACATACACCAAGTCTCCTGGCACAAAGGGATGGTGTCCAGGAACCTTGTCTGGGTCTGGAAAAGAACTGAAAACGGTTAAATGCACTTTGGCAAGGTGTCCATGTGAGGCCTGCACATAGCTAGTCAAGTCCCAGTACTTGAGCTGCAACTGTTGTGGAAAGAAACATTCAAGATTGGGGCCCCTGCCAAACAGAACCTCATACGGTGACAGTCCTGTCTTCCTGTTTGGGGTATATCTTACTGAAAACAAAGCTAGAGGGAGACATTCTGTCCATGGTTTACCAGTCTCTGTCATTGCCTTCTGGATTTTAAGCTTAAGAGTTCCATTTAGTCTTTCCACTTTTCCACTACTCTGTGGATGGAGTATGCAATGCTTGACTTACCCCCAGTGCTGCCATTACCTCTGACATGATCTCTCCAGTAAAATGGGAGCCCCGATCGCTTTCAATGACTTCAGGAACTCCATACCTGCATATGATCTCAGCCATCAGTTTCTTCGCTGTTGTCTTAGCCGTAGCTTTGGCAACTGGGTAGGCTTCTGGCCAACCTGAAAATAAATCAATGCAGACCAACACATACTCATACGTCCCTACCCTGGGTAACTGAATATAATCAATCTGCAGTCTCTGGAATGGGTTAAAGGGCCGGGGAGTGTGTTTGGATGGGGTTTTCACTGTCCTACTCTGATTATGTGTGGCACATATCATGCAGCTCTGTACCTGCCTTTCTGCGCAGGTGGAAAACCCCGGGGGCAATCCATTGTCTCTGTAGGGTGTCACACATGGCCGTCTTCGAGTGGTGCACATTCCCGTGCAGAACCTGTGCCATCATTGGGTACAGTACCTGTGGTAGGCAGACCTTTTCACCCCTCCCCCATAGTCCAGTGACGGTATCAGAGCAAGCCCCTATCTTTTGCCACCTATTTTTCTCCTCCTTACTTGCCTGTTCTTGTAACCGGGCTAAGATGTCTTTCAACACAAGTGGAGATGGTGGGGTGTCTAGGTGATGTACTTGAGAGGCCACAGGAGTGCTTGCTGCAGTGCGTTACCCTTTTTGTCCATCCATCAGTGCCTTTGGTATGTGCCTTTACCTTTATGATGCCTGTTTGGGTGGGAAGCTGTAGTGCATTCATAAGTTGCTGGACTGCCTCAGCACGTTTAAAGGGGTGGCCATTTGCTGTCAGGAAAGCCCTGGCTCTCCAGATAGGCCCAGAACCGTGTGTAATGCCAAAAGCATACCTGGAATCAGTGTAGATATTTACAGTCTTACCTTCTGCTAGTTTGCTTGTGCAGACATATGAGCTTGCATTGACTCTGCCTTGATTATCTCATGTTCTGAGACCACAGCATATCTGGTACAGTAGCGTCCTTGGTCATCTTGGTGACGGGATCCATCTACAAAAAGCTCAAAATCAGCATTAGAATAGGCACACTAGAGACCAGCCGTTTCCTGAGACATCAATTCTAGACAATCATGTGGTTTGGAAACCTAATCTTGTTCCTCTGGATCCATTCTAGAAAGAAAGAGTGTCCTTTTTTATGTCACCTACTCCTCCCCCCTTTGGATCCATAGGAACTAGGGGAAGAGTAGCGGGGTTCAGGACAGCGCACCTTTTTAAAATCACATTAATAGACATGAGAATAGCACACTGAAGTCGCAGCTGTCTAGCCATGGACATGTGGCCAGATTGTACTTGATCAAGGATACTATATACATCGTGTGGGGTGGCCATAGTCTCTCCTGTTTGCAAGGGGCCATAAGTGGCAAGGTAGGCCTGACACTCTTGGGCTATGACTGGCCCCCCCTTGGCATAACTGTCCACATCAATTGTCATCCCTGATAAATGAATGCAAACAGAACTGGCAATCTGGGTGTAATGAAATGCTGAAGAAGACATTGGCAAGATCGATAACCATGAACCAAGCAGCATCCTGAGATATCTGGGACAAAAGAGTATGTGGCTTAGACACCACCGGAGTTTCTGGAACAGTAACTGCATTAACTGCCTGTAGATCTTGTACCAGCCGGTACACAAGGGGTTGGCCGGGTGGGGTCTTTTTCTTAACGGGAAACAAGGGTGTGTTACATGGGGAAACACAGGGTATCAGGGCACCATTATCGAATAACATTTGTATTTGCCCCTTGAGACACTGCTCCTGATCATATTTCAAAGGGTATTGATGGACTTTAGAAAAAGGGGCACCAGGTTTGAGAAACACTTTTACTGGTTCTACAGGCATTATTGGGGGAGAATCTGGGTCCATCAGGACCATCATCTTGGAATTGTATTCTGGAGCGGAACTGTAATAATAAATCTGCCCCCAGTAAATTTACCGGACATAAGGGAGAGATTAGGAACTGAGCAGTAACTTCAGGGTAGGGTCCCACAGGGATAGGTTTTATAAAAGTATATTTATTGGGTCTGTTATCTACTCTAATTAAAACAAGCTCTTGATCTGAGAATTGACATGGGGCTGGGGAGGGAGATTCCCAGACAGGGTTAAAAGGGATATCTTAGTATGAGACTAGATTTGTGTAAGGTGGGGAGGGCAGGGGCTGAACTCTGATAAGGAATGAAGCTTCGTCCTTGCAGCTGTGAAAAGGGGGGCTGTCAGGGGGGGCTGTCAGCGTTTAGCAAGGGAAAGGTGGGGGCTACAACTCCGGGTCTTCTTTGCTTCACAATTGTAATGGACCTCTCTACACTGGGAATTAGTAACTCCGCATACATCACAGATCCACGCAGCCGGATCATAGGGTGGAGGCGCACTAAGTTTTGGCAACCCACAGAGCTTACGGTCGGGAGAAGAGGCTTGATTTCCTGGGGAGGGACCTTATCATCAAGCAGGGACTTTCTCAATTCCTTCCGGTACCACAAAACATCCAGACTTTATCATAGGAGTAGACAACTTTCCTTTTTCAACGTAACGGTAATAAAAACAACTAGAATTCACTTTCTCTGTTGATCCTCAATTTGCTATATATCAACCATTCAACTTGCTTTTACCAGTCACTTACAAATTTCCTTCTAAAACTAGACACTAGATTTCACCTTCAATTTTCCAGATTATAATATTTCTTTGTACTTCAAAACAATATTGTCACCTTAAACAGAACACAAATCTACCAGCGCGTAATCTACACCAAGAAAATACAGAGAAACCTTGGAATGCAGCCACATTCTGGTAAGGAGGGGGCAGTAACAGGAGAGGATCACAGCATTCCTCTACACAGAGAAAGGAGGAAAACAATAGCGCAGCTGCTCGACCCCGCCCATCGGATATTTTAAAGACAAACACAGAAACAGAATCACAGCAGTTCTTAGACTTAATTAATTTCTACAAAATCTTCATCGCACAATTCACATACCAGATTGAGAATATTTTCCCTGCATTCCTGACAGATTTCTTTTCCCTTCTTTGGGCTAACAATATCAAATTTTTATCACACAATTCAAAGTCTTCTTCTTCCACGAACTGATTCTCCTTTAAAGCGAAATACCCCTTTTTAGTCGTGTATAGTTACCAGAGCAGCTGTGTGGCCTATTCCACTCAGGGTTTTTACCTGTCCCCCGCTAGGACAACCCAAAATCGCGGTACTCAGTGAAAGGAGGAGGGCGTCTTAGACTCAACCCTCCGGACACCCCTGGAAATACACATATATATCTATGTATTCCTGAGTTACGCATCCTACCCAATCTTCGATCACCTCACCGCTCCTGATTCTAACAGTGATCAGGAATTCAGGGTATTTTGACTGTAAAGAGAATTACATCACTGGTTAATCCGGGGTGTCCGTCCCTTATGAGGTACGGTTCAAGCACTGGGCTTCCAACGGAACTACACCTCTATATGATTCCACCCTAGAATCATCCCACCTCCGGGGACAAACCTCAGATCCTCTTTGCAGCAACAAACACAGGAAAACCACACCAAACGGTCAGTCTGGACAGTATAACTGCCAACTTACCGTGGTTGTTGTGGGGGATGATCAGTCCCAATTTTCCAGTGCCTGCGTCTGGTCCGAGGGTCCTTTGTCTTGTTGTCCTCCGGGGGGCAGAGGCGTTCCTGCTTGGATCCCGGGTTTCGGCACCAACTGTTGAGGGAGGATTTAAAGTGATCCTTCACGGTTAACCCAGTGATTTCCAAATTAATATATAAAGTGTTGCCGGCAACTGAAAATGACCAGACGGAGACGTGTGTCTCTGTATGGGGGATCGAGCTGATCTCTAGCCCCCGTTTATTCTGCATGACTTTATTATAATCATAGAAATTACACTTCAACCAATCAGCATAAGAACACGCTCACGGTTCTTAGCCTATAAGAATGCAGAACTTCAACCAATTAGCATAAGAACATGCTCACAGTTCTTAGCCTATAAGAATGCAGGAACAATCTGTGCGTCAAAGTTTTGTAAAACAATATACCCTCAGTCTCATATTCTGTCCAAGTTGCAACAATCAAGGTCTCATACCCTCAGTCTCATGTTCTGCCCAAGTTGCAACAATCAAGGTCTCATACCAGCGGTAAAGTTTAGCCTACTAACAAAATTTATATCAAAACAACAAAATGGAGTCGAAAAGCACAAAAATGGAGATTCTTTCTTAATTTCTTCCTTCACAGTATATATGTTTTCCCTAACATTTGAGCACATAAATGCATTAGATGTCGGTTTTGCAAGCCTGCGCGAAAATCTCGCAGTACGGATGCCATACAGATTACATACGGAGGATGCCATGCGCAAAATACGCTGACACACCCTGACTACGGATCAATATTTTGGGAACATTTCTCCGTATTACGGCCGTAGTATGGACGTATAATACGTGGCGTATTGTCTTACGCCAAGTGTGACTCCAGCCTTACTAAGTACGGCTTGGGCACCTACTTGAGCACCACTAATTAGTTGTGCCTACAAGATTTGTTTCTAGGGTCTCTCTAAGTGTCCCTTGGTGGTGGACTCAACTTGGCAGACTCCCAAGTGCTGCAGATGGTGCTGTGAAAAAAAGAAAAACATTGAAATTAATATATTGTTATTGCTTGGCCCTGGCTGAAACCAAAAATAAGGTTAGACATGTAAACATTTTAACCCCTTAGTGACAGAGCCAATTTGGTACTTAATGACCGAGCCAATTTTTACAATTCTGACCAGTGTCACTTTATGAGGTTATAACTCTGGAACGCTTTATCGGATCCCGCTGATTCTGAGATTTTTTTTTCGTGACATGTTGTTCTTCAAGTTAGTGGTAACATTTCTTCGATATTACTTGCGATTATTTATGAAAAAAATGGAAATATGGCGAAAATTTTTAAAATTTTGCAATTTTCAAACTTTGTATTTTTATGCCCTTAAATCAGAGAGATATGTCACAAAAAATAGTTAATAAATAACATTTCTCACATGTCTACTTTACATCAGCACAATTTTGGAAACAATTTTTTTTTTTGTTAGGGAGTTATAAGGGTTAAAAGTTGACCAGCAATTTCTCATTTTTACAACACCATGTTTTTTTTAGGGACCACATCACCTTTGAAGTGATTTTGAGGGGTCTATATGATAGAAAATAACCAAGTGTGACACCATTCTAAAAACTGCACCCCTCAAGCTGCTCAAAACCACATTCAAGAAGTTTATTAACCCTTTACGTACTTCACAGGAACTAAAACAATGTGGAAGAAAAAAATGAACATTTTACTTTTTTTGCAAACATTTTACTTCAGAACCATTTTTTTTAATTTTCACAAGTGTAAAAACAGAAATTTAACCACAAATTTTGTTGTGCAATTTTTCCTGAGTACGCAGATACCCCATATGTGGAGGTAAACCACTGTTTGGGCGCACCGCAGAGCTTGGAAGTGAAGGAGCACCGTTTGACTGTTTCAATGCAGAATTGGCTGGAATTGAGATCGGACGCCATGTCGCGTTTGGAGAGCCCCTAATGTGCCTAAACAGTGGAAACCCCCCACAAGTGACACCATTTTGGAAACTAGACCCCCCAAGGAACTTATCTAGATGTGTGGTGAGCACTTTGAACCCCCAAGTGCTTCACAGAAGTTTATAACGTAGAGCCGTGAAAATAAAAAATCGCATTTGTTTTCACAAAAATGATTTTTTTTGCCCACAAATTCTTATTTTCCCAAGAGTAACAGGAGAAATTAGACCACAAAAGTTGTTGTGCAATTTCTCCTGAGTACGTCGATACCCCATATGTGGAGGTAAACCACTGTTTGGGCGCACCGCAGAGCTTGGAAGTGAAGGAGCACCGTTTGACTTTTTCAATGCAGAATTGGCTGGAATTGAGATCGGATGCCATGTCGCGTTTGGAGAGTCCCTGATGTGCCTAAACAGTGGAAACCCCCCACAAGTGATACCATTTTGGAAACTAGACCCCTTAAGGAACTTATCTAGATGTGTGGTGAGCACTTTGAACCCCCAAGTGCTTCACAGAAGTTTATAACGTAGAGCCGTGAAAATAAAAAATCTCATTTTTTCTACAAAAATGATCTTTTTGCCCCCAAATTTTTATTTTCACAAGGGTAACAGGAGAAATTAGACCACAAAAGTTGTTGTGCAATTTCTCCTGAGTACGTCGATACCCCATATATGGGGGTAAACCACTGTTTGGGCGCACCGCAGAGCTTGGAAGAGAAGGAGTGTCGTTTTACTTTTTCAATGTAGAATTGGCTGGAATTGAGATCGGACGCCATGTCACGTTTGGAGAGCCGCTGATGTGCCTAAACAGTAGAGACCCCCCACATATGACACCATTTTGGAAACTAGACCCCTTAAGGAACTTATCTAGATGTGTGGTGAGCACTTTAAACCCCCAGGTGCTTCACAGAAGTTTATAACGTAGAGCCGTGAAAATAAAAAAATCGCATTTTTTCTACAAAAATGATATTTTTGCCTCCAAATTTTTATTTTACCAAGGGTAACAGGAGAAAATGGACCCCAGAAGCTGTTGTACAATTTGTCTTGAGTACGCCGACACCCCATATGTGGGGGTAAACCACTGTTTGGGCGCATGGCTGAGCTCGGAAGCAAAGGAGCGCCATTTGACTTTTCAATGCAAAATTGACTGGAATTGAGATCGGACGCCATGTCGCGTTTGGAGAGCCCCTGATGTGCCTAAACAGCAGAAACCCCCCAAAAGTGACCCCATTTTGGAAACTAGACCCCCCATGGAACTTATCTAGATGTGTAGTGAGAACTTTGAATGCCCAAGTGCATCACAGAAGTTTATAATGCAGAGTCGTGAAAATAAAAAATATATATTTTTTAACAATAAAGATTTTTTTAGCCCCCAAGTTTTTATTTTCACAAGGGTAACAAGAGAAATTGGACACCAAAAGTTGTTGTCCAATTTGTCCTGAGTATGCTGGTACCCCATATGTGGGGGTAAACCACTGTTTGGGCGCACGGCAGAGCTCGGAAGGGAAGGAGTGCCATTTTGGAATGCAGACTTTGATAGAATTGTCTGCGGGCGTTATGTTGCCTTTGCAGACCCCTAATGTACCTAAACAGTAGAAACCCCCAACAAGTGACCCCATTTTGGAAAATAGACCCCCCAAGGAACTTATCTAGATATGTGGTGAGAACTTTGAATGCCCAAGTGCTTCACAGAAGTTTATAATGCAGAGTAGTGAAAATAAAAAATATTTTTTTTCCCACAAAAAATATTTTTTCAGCCCCCAAATTTTTATTTTCACAAGGGTAACAAGAGAAATTGGACCCCAAAAGTTGTTGTCCAATTTGTCCTGAGTATGCTGGTACCCCATATGTGGGGGTAAACCACTGTTTGGGTGCACGGCAGAGCTCGGAAGGGAAGGAGCGCCATTTTGGAATGCAGACTTTGATAGAATTGTCTGCGGGCGTTATGTTGCGTTTGCAGACCCCTAATGTACCAAAACAGTAGAAACCCCCACAAGTGACCAAATTTTGGAAACTAGACCCCCTAAGGAACTTATCTAGATATGTGGTGAGAACTTTGAAAGCTCAAGTGCTTCACAGAAATTTATAATGCAGAGTAGTGAAAATAAAAAAATATATTTTTTTCCAACAAAAATGATTTTTAGCCCCCAAGTTTTTATTTTCACAAGGGTAACAGGAGAAATTGGACCCCAAAAGTTGTTGTCCAATTTATCCCGAGTACGCTGATGCCCCATATGTGGGGGTAAACCACTGTTTGGGCGCACGGCAGAGCTCAGAAGGGAGGGAGTACCATTTGACTTTTTTAGCGCAAAATTGGCTGTCGTGTTTGGAGACCCCCTGATGTACCTAAACAGTGGAAACCCCCCAATTCTAACTCCAACCCTAACCCCAACACACCCCTAACCCTAATCTCAACCCGATCCATAATCCTAATCACAACCCTAACGATAATCACAACCCTAACCCCAAAACAGCCCTAATCTCAACCCTAACCATAACCCTAATCAAAACCCTAAATCCAACACACCCCTAACCCTAATCCCAACCCTAACCCTAATCCCAACCCTAATCCCAAACGTAACACTAATCCCAACCCTAATCCAAACCCTAACCCTAATCCCAACTCTAACCCTAACTTTAGCCCCAACCCTAACTTTAGCCCCAACCCTAACCATAACTTTAGCCCCCGTCGTCACAAAAAAAGTTCAATGTAACCTTTTTTTTGTACGTCGCGTCCACCATTTCCGCGGATGCGTGGCTGTAACTCTGCCCCCTCCTCCCCAGGACATAGACTGGGCAGCGGATGCGTTGAAAAACTGCATCCGCTGCCCACGTTGTGCACAATTTTCACAACGTGCGTCGGTACATCGGGCCGACTCATTGCGACCGCCCCGTACCGACGCAAGTGTGAAAGAAGCCTAAGGCTACTTTCACACTAGCGTCGTACTCGGCCCATCGCAGTGTGTCGGGCCGACGTACCGACTCTAGCGTTGTAAGCGCCGCACAACGGGTGCAGCGGATGCTGTTTTTTCAACGCATCCGCTGCCCCATTGTGAGGTGCGGGGAGGCGGGGGTGGAGTTCCGGCCACGCATGCGCGGTCGGAAATGGCGGACACGTCGCACAAAAAAGTTACATGTAGTTTTTTTTGTGTCGACGGTCCGCCGAAGCACGACGCATCCGTCGCACGACGGATGCGACATGTGGCAATCCGTCGCAATGCGTCGCTAATGCAAGCCAATGGAGAAAAAACGCATCCTGCAAGCACTTTTGCAGGATGCGTTTTTTCTCCAACGACGCATTGCGACGGAAGCCAAAAAACGCTAGTGTGAAAGTAGCCTAACCCTAAATTTAGCCCCAACCCTAACCCTAACTCTAACCCTAACCCTAACTCTAACCCTAACTCTAACCCTAACTCTAACCCTAACTCTAACCCTAACTCTAACTCTAACCCTAACCCTAACTCTAACCCTAACCCTAACCCTAACCCTAACCCTAATTTTAGCCCCAACTTGTCTTCTCCTGCCGGCCGGCAGATGGCAGTAGATGGCGGGCGCACTGCGCATGCGCCCGCCATGATGAAAAAGCCGGCTGGCAGGAGAAGACAGAAGAGGACCCAGGGACCCCGGGTGAGTATGATAGGGTCCCCGAATCCCCCTATTTCTCTGTCCTCTGATGTGCGATCACATCAGAGGACAGAGAAATAACTGATCGTTTTTTTTTTTTTTTTTTGCGGTCGCCGGTAAACTGTTAATTACCGGCGATCGCAAAGCAGGGGTCGGTGCAAACCGACCCCGATCATGTTCTTTGGGGTCTCGGCTACCCCCGGCAGCCGAGACCCCAAAGAACATCCGGGTGCCGGGCGGCGGGCGCACTGCGCGTGCGCCCGCCATTTTTTCCCGGAAAAAAGACGGCGGCGCCCATGGGGAGACACGAGGAGCACCGGGGGAGGTAGGTAAGTATTGGGGGGCTATTGGGGGCCATCGGGGACCACATTTCTCTGTCCTCCGATGTGCGATCACATCGGAGGACAGAGAAATTAAACGGCAAATCGCGTTTTTTTTTTTTTTGTTGCGACCGCCGGTAAACGGTTAATTACCGGCGATCGCAACTCGGGGGTCGGTAAAACCCCCCCGAATCATGTTCTCTGGGGTCTCGGCTACCCTCGGCAACCGAGACCCCAGAGAAAATCCGACTCTGGGGGGCGCTATACACTTTTTCCACAGCGCCGTTAATTAACGGCGCTGTGGTTTAAGTACCCTTAGCGGCCGCCGTTAAAAGGCGTATCGGCGGTCGTTAAGGGGTTAAAATGGTGGTAATATTTACCTTTTGCTCACCATCATTGACCTCAGGAACGACAGGGCTTAGGCATATTTATATTTGCTCCTGCATCCTCCGAATCCCCTCGGGGCCTATATCTCTTTTTTGAATTCCTTCTTGAAGCGATCCCTGATTGACCGGCACCACTTGTCAACTCTTTCGCCTGTAAAGGAAAAGCATAAATTGGCTAGTATACAACACATTACACCCAGCAACATAACTAAGCTGTGAATACTTACGTGCTTGATTCTGGGCCCGAACATCGAGGTCCTCCCAGTTGTCCACACCAAGATCAGCATGGCAGTGGTCATCTCATGGCATGCTCAGATGGAGAAAAGCAGGACTTGGTCCCAGAAGCATCTGCTTGCCGATGACTAATGCTGGTTGCTATTGCTGGACCCGGGATGGCAGAAGCAACCAGACGCACAGTATTAGCCTGAGCAAGACACTGGGACCGATGTCTCTGCTGAGCAGGATCCTCTGTGGCTGAAGAAGAATGGGAGACTGCAGAGGACATGGCTCGAGATTCCCCCTTTGTGGCGGTGGGATCTTGATACCTAACATTACCCCTTCCTCGGGCCTCGCTTTGCTCAAATGCTGCAATGAGCTAAGGAGCCCGAATGTGCTCATTAGGTTCCCAGGTCCTGTCTTACGGGCCATGACCCTTCCTGTCCACCAGATAAAACATTTTGTCATGTACCACCTTGAACCCAGCAATGGCATTAACCTCATAATCATCCATAGACGAACCTGATGTCCCGGCAGATGACTCAGAAAACCAGGACATGTGAACAGGTTTTAGGAGAGACACATGAAAGGTGTCAGTGATACCTAGGCATGGAGGAAGAGCCAGATGATAGACCACAGAGTTGACTTGTTATAGGACCTTGAAGGGACCTATGTAGCAAGGAGCAAACTTAATAGACTCAACTTGCAGCCTGATGTTATGGGCGGAGAGCCACACTAAGTCACCAGGGGCAAAAGTCAGAGCGGTGCACCAATGATCATCAGCGGAGACCCTCATTCTCTCCTTGGAGGCCTGGATGGCATCTTGTGAGTGGTCCCAAATGTCATGTGCCTCCACCAACCAGTCTGCCACCAGTCTGCACAGGGACACACGGATGCTGGCCATAATTAAGGAAGAACGGACTCTGCCTAGTGGAGTCGACTACAGTGTTATTCAGCGCAAATTCTGTCCATGATAGCAAGGATGCCCACTCATCCTGCCTGGCGGAAACAAAATGTCGCAGATACGTGACCAAGGTCTGGTTGGCCCTCTCTACCAACCTGTTCGTCTCCAGATGGTAAGCTGAAGAGAGATTTAGCTCAAGGCTGAGCAGACGACAAAGCTCTCTCCAGAACTGAGACGCGAACTGGGGACCCCGGTCACTATTTTGTCTGGGATGCCGTGTAGACAGAAGACAAGCTTGATGAACAACGCCACCAAAGCCCATGCAGATAGTATCCGCGGAAGAGGCACCAAGTGCATCATTTTAGAGAAATGGTCGGTGTCTACCCAGATTATAGTGTAGTAACGGGACTTAGGTAAGCCCACCATCCCGACCATCCCAGGGCCTGTCTGCCACCGGCAGGGGTTAAAGTATCCCAGCAGGCCGTTGTCGAGGAGACTTATTCTTGGCCCAGGAGACACACGCCCGAATATAGTCTCCGATGTCATATGCAGCCACCAGTACGTCCCTGCCAGGAGCTCAGATGTCCTCTTGGTCCGGAAATGTCCACTCACTATGGATAAATGAGCCCAAGAGAGAACCTCTGGTTGCAAATTAGGTGGAACAAAAGTCTTGCCCGGACGCACAGACTCTAACAAAACCAGAGCCACAGTTCTCAGGCTCTCTGAAGGGACAATAAGACGAGGCTCCTCTCCCTCCTCAGATGACACTACGGAGCGGGAGAGAGTGTCAGCAGGAGGATTCTTCTCCCAGGAAAGAAAATGGAGGGTGAAATTAAATCGGGAGAAGAACAGGGACCATCTGGCCTGTTGAGAGATCAGCCGCTGAGCAGTTTGTAAATACACAAAATTTTTGTGTTGGGTGAATAATTGGAAGGGGTAACGAGTGCCCTCCAGGAGATGTCTCCACTCTGAAAAAGCCAACTTCATTGATAGCAACTCCCTGACCCCAATGGAATAATTACTCTCCACTGGTGAGAAGGTCTTGGAGAAGAAGAAACAAGGATGCTTCCGACCTTTAGCATTCTTCTGGAAGAGGACGGCTCCAGCACCGATGGAAGAGGTATCCACCTCCATGATAAATGGTCTATCAACATCGGGGTGATGTAAAATGGGAGCGCTAGTGAAGTGTGACTTAATAAAGAGAAAGGCCTTGGAGACCTCCTCCGACCACAATTTGGGGTTACCTCCCTTCCTGGTGAGGGCAACCAGGGGAGCTACCAAAGTTGAAGTAGGGAATGAACCAGCGATAGTAATTAATGAACCCCATAAAGCGCTGCACCACTTTAAGCAAATGGGGCTTCTGCCAGTCCATCACAGCCTGTAGCTTGGCAGGATCCATGGCCATTCCCTGGGCGGAGATGATATAGCCTTGGAAAGGAAAGGACTCCTGCTCAAACACACACTTCTCCAACTTGGCATAAAGGGAGTTTGACGTAGGAGGTCAAAGACTTTGCAAACATCTCTCTGGTGGGAGTCTATATCTGGAGAGAAGATGAGACTATCATCCAGATAGACTACGACCAAGGTGGATAGCATATTCCGGAAGATATTGTTCACAGAGTCTTGGAAAACAGCAGGGATATTAGAGAGCTCGAAGGGCATCACCAGGTATTCATAATGGCCGTCCCTGGTGTTAAATGCCATCTTCCACTTGTCCCCCTCACGGATGCATACCAGATTATAGGCGCCCCGCAGATCTAATTTTGTAAATACCCTTGCTCCTCGCAACCCATCAAAGAGTTCGGAGATTAGAGACAGAAGATACTTATTTTTTATGGTAATAGCATTAAGAACCCTGTAGTCAATGCATGGATGTAATTCCCCATTCTTCTTCTGCACAAAGAAGAAACCAGGCCCTGCTGGTGATACTGACTTCCTAATAATTCCTCTTGCCAGATTCTCCTTAACCCCTTTACCCCCAAGGGTGGTTTGCACGTTAATGACAGGGCCAATTTTTTCAATTCTGACCACTGTCCTTTTATGAGGTTATAACTCTGGAAAGCTTCAATGGATCCCGATGATTCTGACAATATTTTCTTGTGACATATTGCACTTCATGATAGTGGTAAAATTTCTTTGCTATTACTTGCGTTTGTGAAAAAACGGACATTTGGCGAAAATTTTGAACATTTCGGAGATCTCACAGAGATATGTTACACAAAATACTTAATGAATAACATTTCCCACATGTCTACTTCACATCAGCACAATTTTGGAACCAGCATTTTTATTTGTTAGGGAGTTATAAGGGTTAAAAGTTGACCAGTGATTTATCATTTTTACAACGTCATTTTGTTTTTAGGGACCACATCACATTTGAAGTCACTTTGAGGGGTCTATATGATAGAAAATACCAAAAAGTTACACCATTCTAAAAACTGCACCCCTCAAGGTACTCAAAACCACATTTAAGAAGTTTATTAACCCTTCAGG
Source organism: Ranitomeya variabilis (assembly GCF_051348905.1). Lineage (NCBI taxonomy): Eukaryota > Metazoa > Chordata > Amphibia > Anura > Dendrobatidae > Ranitomeya > Ranitomeya variabilis. The sequence goes on along the minus strand of NC_135233.1, from coordinate 648,862,933 downwards.
TGCTTCACAGGAATTTTTGGAATGTTTAAAAAAAATGAACAATTATTTTTTTTTCACAAAAAATTTACTTCAGATCCAATTTGTTTTATTTTACCAAGGGTAACAGGAGAAATTGCACCCCAAAAGTTGTACAATTTGTCCCGAGTACGCCGATACCCCATATGTGGTGTTAAACCACTGTTTGGGCGCATGGCAGAGTTCAGAAGGAAAGGAGCGCCATTTTACTTTTCAATGCAAAATTGGCTGGAATTGAGATAGGACGCTATGTCGTGTTTGGAGAGCCCCTGATGTGCCTAAACAGTGGAAACTCCCAACAAGTGACACCATTTTGGAAAGTAGACCCCCTAAGGAACTTATCTAGATGTGTGGTGAGCACTTTGAATTCCCAAGTGCTTCACAGAAGTTTACATGTATAATGTAGAGCCGTAAAAATAAAAATCATATTTTTTTCACAAAAATTACCACAAAAGTTGTTGTTCAATTTGTCCTGAGTACGCTGATACCCCATATATGGGGGTAAACCACTGTTTGGGCACATAGCAGCGCTCAGAAGGGAAGAAGTGGCGTTTTGGAATGCAGACTTTGATGGAATGGTCTGCGGGCCTCAATTGCGTTTGCAGAGCTCCTGATGTATCTAAACAGTAGAAACCCCCCACAAGTGACCCCATATTGGAAAATAGACCCCCCAATGAACTTATCTAGATGTGTTGTGAGAACTTTGAACACCCAATTGTTTAAATAAATTTTATGATGCAGAGTCGTGAAAATAAAAAAAACATTTTTTTCCCACAAAAATGATTTTTTTAGCCCCCAAATTTTTATTTTCCCAAGGGTAACAGGAGAAATTGGACCGCAAAAGTTGTCCAATTTGTCCTGAGTATGCTGATACCCCATATATTGGGGTAAACCACTGTTTGGGCGCACAGCAGAGCTCGAAAGAGAAGTAGCACCGTTTTACTTTTTCATCGCAGAATTGGATGGAATTGAGATCGGATGTCATGTTGCATTTGCAGAGCCTCTGATGTGCCTAAAGAGTGGAAACCCCCAATTCTAACTCCAACCCTAACCTCAACACACCCTAACCCTAATCCCAACTGTAACCACACCCCTAACTCTAACACACCCATAACCCTAATCCCAATCCCAACCCTAACCACAACCCTAACCCAAACACACTCCTAACCCTATTCCCAACCCTAACTATAACTCTAACCACACCCCTAACCCTGACACACCCCTAACCCAACCGTAAACGTAATCCAAACCCTAACCCCAACTCTAGCTCCAACCCTAACATTAGCCCCAACCCTAACCCTAACTTTAACCCCAACCCTAACTTTAGCCCCAACCCTAACCCTAACATTAGCCCCAACCCTAACTCAAACCCTAATGGGAAAATGGAAATAAATACATTTTTTTTCATTTTATTATTTTTCCCTAACTAAGGCGGTGATAAAAGGGGGTTTTATTTACTGTTTATAGCGGGTTTTTATAGCACATTTTTATGTTCGTCAGTTGTCACACACTAAAAGACACTTTTTATTGCAAAAAATATTTTTTGCATCACTACATTTTGAGAGCTATAATTTTTCCATATTTTGGCCCACAGAGTCATGTGAGGTCTTGTTTTTTGTGGCACGAGTCAACATTTTTATTGGTATAATTTTCGGGCACATGACATTTTTTGATCACTTTTTATTCCGATTTTTGTTAGGCAGAATGAACAAAAACCAGCAATTCATGATTTTTTTTTTGGGGGGGGGGCGTTTATACTGTTCTGCGTTTGGTAAAATTGATAAAGCAGTTTTATTCCTTGGGTCAGTACAATTACAGCGATACCTCATTTATATAATTTCTTTATGTTTTGGCGCTTTTATGCAATAAAAACTATTTTATAGAGAAAATAATTATTTTTGCATCGCTTTATTCTGAGGGCTATAACATTTTTATTTTTTTGCTGATGATGCTGTATGGTGGCTCATTTCTGGAGGGACAAGATGACATTTTCAGCGGTATCATGATTATTTATATCTGTCTTTTTGATCGTGTGTTATTCCACTTTTTGTTCGGCAGTATGATGATAAAGCACTGTTTTTTGCCTCGTGTTTTTTTTACGGTGTTCACTGAAGGGGTTAACTAGTGGGACAGTTTTATAGGTCGTGTAGTTACGGATGCAGCGATACTAAATATGTGTACTTTTATTGTTTTTTTTATTTACATAAAGAAATATATTTATTGGAACAATATTTTTTTTTATTTATTTAGATTATTTTTTTTTTTACACATGTTAATATATATATTTTTTTACTTTTTTACTTTGTCCCAGGGTGGGACATCACTGTCTAGTGTCAGATCGCTGATCTGACACTTTACAAAGCACTGTGTCAGATCAGCGATCTGACAGGCAGTACAGGAGGCTTGTCAGTGCCTGCTCTCAGCAGGCGCTTGCAAGCCACCTCCCTGCAGGACCTGGAAGGTCCCCCGTGGCCATCTTGGATCTGGGACCTGCAGGAAGGAGACAGTAGGATACCAGGACAGGACAGAAGAAGCCCCCTCCCTGCGCGATGCTTTCCTATGCCGCCGGAATGCTGCAATCATGTTTGATCGCAGTGTTCCTGGGTTTAATGTGCCGGGAGCAGTCCCTGAACGCTCCTGGCGCATAGTGTGAGATGTCAGCTGTGATAATCAGCTGACACCGGGCCGCTGATCACATATGACATACTATCCAGTTGGTGGTCATATGGGCCCAGGCCACCTCGACGGGATAGTACATCTAATGTCAGAAAGGGGTCATGTACTGAGATATTGCCTCCGTCTCTGGGAGAGTTAACGGGTAGACTCGACCCCGGGGAGGCTCAGCACCAGGCAAGAGGTCAATAGGACAGTCATAGGGGCGGTGAGGTGGAAGGGTCTCCGCAGCTCTCTTGGAGAAAACGTCCGCATATGACCAATAGTGTTTGGGGAGAGAGGAAAAATCTGCAAGCACTACTGTAGAAGCCATCTGAATGCACTCCCCCTGACATATACCCTCACACGACTCACTCCATCCCAATATTCTCCAAGAGGACCACTCTACATGAGGAGAATGGTGGCATAACCAGGGTACCCCTAATAAGATTTCATCAATACCCTTGGATATGACCAACAAGGAGATTATCTCCTGATGAGCTGGAGACATGGTGAGAGTGAGTAGGATGGTCTGGTGTGTGATCTGTGAGTGTAGTGTTGACCCGTTTACCACTTGAACGGTGACTGGCTTGGTGAGCATCACCTGAGGTATTGCATGCCGCTGAGGACATCTGGAGGCAAAATGTCCTGACTGCCGGCAGACATGGCAGACCATGAGTGTACCAGAGGTCCAGGACTTAGATCCCACTCGTGACACCTCCATGGCCTCTTGATGCTCAGACGCCTGTTTCGGGGACTCCAGAGGTCTGACGAAGTTAGGTGCCAGCCTAAACCTCTGCCGACACTGGGCTCTCTCCAACCTTCACTCGGAAAAACGAAAATTGATACGTGTAGAGACTGATATTATCTCCTCCAGTGTGGCCGGAATCTCCCTAGTGACCAGAGCGTCCTTCACATGGTCAGCCAGCCCCCTCCAGAAAACTCAGATGAGGATTTATCCTGCCACTCCAGCTCAGATGCTAAAGTCCGGAAGTGGATGGCAAAGTGACTAACCATGGATGAGCCCTGTGTCAATGATAACAGTTGGAGCACCGTATCATGGGTGACTCGCGGTCCCAGGAAGGCCTGCTTCAGAGTGCACAGAATCCGCGGAGCACTATGCACCACATGATCGTCGCGCTCCCACAGCGGCATAGCCCACTCCAACACCCTGTCCAACAGAAGTGAAATAATGAATCCCACTTTAGCCCACTCTGAGGAGAAATGTGCAGGCAGCAGCTGAAGGTGTATTGCACACTGGTTCATGAGTCCCCTACATGACTTGCTATCGCCTGAGTATCTTTCAGGCAGCGGGAGGTGGGATAAAGTCAGAACAGGGGTGGCAGCGGACATACGAGCCACAGCTTCCCTTGCTGCTTGAATGGCAACTGCAGTCATATCCACAGCTGAGGTTGTACGTTCAAGAGCCACCAACCTGCCCTCCAGCTGCTGGATGTACAGCTATAGTCGTTGCTCGTCCGCCATTACTAGCCACACCCTGGCACTAGTATATTGTTAGGGCTGGCGGAACGCACAAAATAAATATAAGGATAGTAATAAACTGCGTTTGCAGCCCGGGGTCCACCATGCAGAGATGTAAACTGCTGCTCAGTAATGGCGGAACAAGCTGGTAAACCGTCACCCGTTGTGTACTGTGGTGAGCTCTGTTACTACACAGAACCACTAAACCACAGTATAAGGATACCGTACCCTGTTTGCTGTCACAGAGCACAGCTAAATCAGCGATAGTGTCTGGTCAGAAGACTCAGCCCCAGGGACGTGGGGTAGGAGTCTTTCTAGACCCACTAAGCACACGGCGCAGAAACTAACTAAATACATTTAGCGCACTGAGTGCATGCAAAGTCGCCTCAGCGAACGCCACTAACTGACGGTAAGTAACGTGAAGTGTGCACAGAGTGCACGGTTGCACATAGGCAATGCTATTGCTCGCCACTGTCTCAACTCTAATCACCCTATACACATACACAACCAGAGGGTAGAAAATCATTAGGAGCTTTCACCAGAGACATACACGCTTGCACACACACACCAGGATTATAGGATATACTAGAGCATGGCCATGCTATCCTTTTATAGTCGCAGTCTTCCGGGACCTTGCTGATGGCCCAATCCGAGCTGCTTGAGGACCAGAGCATGTGACCTCTGACCACCAGTGAGCGGTCGTCTCATGGGCATGCTCATATGGAGAAAAGCAGGACTAGTCCCAGGAGCGTCTGCTCGCTGCTGACTAATGCTGGTTGCTATAGCTGGACCTGGGATGTCAGCAGCAACCAGACGCACAGTAGTAGCCTGAGCATGAGGCTGGGACTGATGTCTCTACTGAGTAGGATCCTCTGTGGCTGAAGAAGAATGGGAGACTGTAGAGGACATTGCTTGAGATTCCCCCTGTGCAGCAGTGGGATCTTGATGCCTAACACACACAAAGTCGTTTAATTGAAATAAACTATCCCCACCCTCTTTTACCCATTCATTCACTTAAAAAAAAAGAAAAGTTATAGTCACCTTTCTGCCAATAATCCATTAATGCCCATGTCACACGACTATTCGGATGGTTTGGTTAGCGCTCACCACGCCAACAAGAACACTCTGAGCTTAAAAACACAGCTGTGTGTGACCGATGGTGATGTTATTAACCCCTTAGTCCCATATGACGTACTATCCCGTCGAGGTGACCTGGGACTTAATTACCAGTGACGGGATAGTACATCATATGCGATCGGCCGTGCTCACGGGGGGAGAGCGGCCAAGTGTCAGCTGACTATCGCAGCTGACATCCAGCACTATGAGCCAGGGGCGGTCACGGACTGCACCTGGCACATTAACCCCCGGCACACTGCGATCAAACATGATCGCAGTGTTCCGGCTGCACAGGGAAGCTTCGCGCAGGGAGGGGGCTCCCTGCGTGCTTCTCTGAGACCCTCGGAGCAACGCGATGTGATCATGTTGCTCCGATGGTCTCCTACCTTCTTCTCCTTGCAGGCCCCGGATCCAAAATGGCCGCAGGGCTGCATCCAGGTCCTGCAGGGAGGTGGCTTACCAGCGCCTGCTCAGAGCAAGCGCTGGTAAGCCTGCAGCCCTGCATGTCAGATCGCTGATCTGACACAGTGCTGTGCAAAGTATCAGAAGAGCGATATGACCCTATAACATGATGCCCAGCCCCCCCCGGGCCAATGTTGTAAAGTAAAAAAAAAAATATTCACATGTGTAAAAAAAAAAAAGCCTAAATAAAGGAAAAAAAATGTTGTTCCCATAAATACATTTCTTTATCTAAATAATAAAAAAATAAAAGTACACATATTTAGTATCGCCGCGTCCGTAATGACACCACCTATAAAACTGTCCTGCTATTTAACCCCTTTAGTGAACGCGGTAAAAGAAAAAACGATGCATAAAACAACGCTTTATTATCATACTGCCGAACAAAAAGTGGAATAACATGCGATCAAAAAGACGGATATAAATAACCATGGTACCTCTGAAAACATCATCTTGTCCCGCAAAAACGAGCTGCCAAACAGCATCATCAGCAAAAAAATAAAAAAGTTACAGTCCTCAGAATAAAGCGATGCAAAAATAATTATTATTTCTATTAATATTATTTTTTCTATAAAATAGTTTTTATTGTATAAAAGCGCCAAAACATAAAAAATTATATAAATGAGGTATCGCTGTAATCGAACTAACCCAAACAATAAAGCTGCTTTATCAATTTTACTAAACATGGAATGGTATAAACTCCCCCCAAAATTCATGAATAGCTGGTTTTTGGTCATTCTGTCTCACAAAAATCGGAATAAAAAGCGATCAAAAAATGTCACGTGCCCAAAAATGTTACAAATAAAAACGTCAACTTGTCCCGCAAAAAACAAGACCTCACATGACTCTGTGGACCAAAATATGGAAAAATTATAGCTCTCAAAATGTGGAGACGCAAAAACTATTTTTGCAATAAAAAGCGTCTTTTAGTCTGTGACGGCTGTCAATCATAAAAATCATCTAAAAAAATGCTACGAAAGAAAATCAAACACCCCTTCATCACCCCCTTAGTTAGGGAAAAATGATAAAATTAAAAAAATGCATTTATTTCCATTTTCCCATTAGGGTTAGGGCTAGGGCTAGGGTTAGGGCTAGGGTTAGGGTTAAGGTTAGGTCTAGGGTTAGGCTTAGGGCTAGGGTTAGGGTTAGAGTTAGGGCTAGGGTTAGGGCTGGGGTTCCTCTTGTTACCCTTGGGAAAATAAAAATGTGGGGGCTAAAAAAACCATTTTTGTGAGAAAAAAATATTTTTTATTTTCACGGCTCTGCGTTATAAACTGTAATGAACCACTTGGGGGTTCAAAGTTCTCACAACACATGTAGATAAGTTCCTTGGGGTGTCTAGTTTCCAATATGGGGTCACTTGTGGGGGGTTTCTACTGTTTAGTTACCTCAGGGGCTCTACAAATGCAAAGTGATGCCTGCAGACCAATCCATCTAAGTCTGCATTCCAAATGGCACTCCTTCCCTTCCGAGCTCTGCCATGCGCCCAAACGGTGGTTCCCCCCCACTATTGGGGTATCAGCGCACTGAGGACAAATTGGACAACAACTTTTGGGGTTCAATTTCTCCTGTTACCCTTGGGAAAATACAAAACTGGAGGCAAAAATATAATTTTTGTGGGAAAAATTTTTTTTATTTTCACAGCTCAGCGTTATAAACTGTAGTGAAACACTTGGGGGTTCAAAGCTCTCACAACACATCTAGATAAGTTCCTTAAGTGGTCTAATTTTCAAAATGGTGTAACTTTTTGGGAGTTTCAATGTTTAGGCACATCAGTGGCTCTCCAAACGCAACATGGCGTCCCATCTCAATTCCAGTCAATTTTGCAATGAAAAGTCAAACGGCACTCCTTCCCTTCCGTGCTCTGCCATGTGCCCAAACAGTTTTTACCCCCACATATGGGGTATCACCGTACTCAGGACAAATTGCACAACAACTTTTGGGGTCGAATTTCTTCTCTTACCCTTGGGAAAATAAAAAATTTGGGGCAAAAAGATCATTTTTGTGAAGAAAGAATTTTTATTTTTACGGCTCTGCATTATAAACTTCTGTGAAGCACTTGGTGGGTCAAAGTGCTCATCACACATCTAGATAAGTTCTATAGGGGGTCTACTTTCCAAAATGTTGTCACTTGTGGGGGTTTCAATGTTTAGGCACATCAGTGGCTCTCTAAACGCAACATGGCGTCCCATCTCAAATCCAGTCAATTTTGCATTGAAAAGTCAAATAGCGCTCCTTCCCTTCCGAGGTCTGCCATGCACCCAAACAGTGGTTTAACCCAGCATATGGGGTATCAGCGTTTTCAGGACAAATTGCGCAATAACCTTTGTGGTCCATTTTCTCCTGTTACCCTTGGTAAAATAAATCAAATTGGAGCTGAAATAAATTTTGTGTGAAAAAAAGTTAAATGTTCATTTTTATTTAATCATTGCAAAAAACTCCTGTGAAACATCTGAAGGGTTAATAAACATCTTTAATGTGGTTTTGAGCACCTTCAGGGGTGCAGTTTTAAGAATGGTGTCACAATTGGTTATTTTCTATCATACAGACCCCTCAAAATGACTTCAAATGAGATATGGTCCCTAAAAAAAATGGTGTTGTAAAAATGAGAAATTGCTGGTCAACTTTTAACCCTTATAACTCCCTAACAATAAAAAAATTTGGTTCCAAATTTGGGCTGATGTAAAGAAGACATGTGGGAAATGTTACTTATTAAGTATTTTTTGTGATATATATCTGTGATTTGAGGGCATAAAAATTCAAATTTGGAAAATTGCGAAATTTTCAACATTTTCGCCAAATTTCCATTTTTTTCACAAATAAACGCAAGTCTTATCGAAGAAATTTCAACACTATCATGAAGTACAATATGTCTTGAGAAAACAGTGTCAGAATCATCAGGATCTGTTGAAGCGTTCCAGAGTTATAACCTCATAAAGGGACAGTGGTCAGAATTGTAAAAATTGGCCCGGTCATTAACGTGCAAACCACCCTTGGGGCTTAAGGGTTTAAAGTTACCGCGGGCCACAGGCAGTAGTTCTCACACTCAGCTTAGTGTGTTCTGGCTAGTGTGGTGAGTGGTGTCATCACTGATGTGACCACTCACCAAATCATCCACGGATATCTTCTGTGTGTCATCAGTGTGCATGGACATGTTTATGCTTTATGCACACAGACTCATGATCCGTGTGAAAACATGTACATGGGTCTATGTGTGCAAGTTTCTCTGGTGCAAATGCAAACTGTCACCACACATACTGGAGACCTGACGTGTGAAGTAGTCCTTAGGCTGAAATCAGTCTGATTTTGATGGCTGAGAATCGCACAAATATTCCCTGAACAGTGATCCGTATGTAATCCGTTTGCAATGCGAGGATGCGATTTCCTCACACCAGTAACAGTGTGATAAACGTATTCAATGAAATTTCAACATGAGATTTTACGTACAGCAGTTCTCCCTATCTTAAAGCTCATGTTAAAATCGCATTATAAAACACAACTGTAAACATTTTTTTAATACCAAATGATTATATATATATACACTCACCGGCCACTTTATTAGGTACACCATGCTAGTAACGGGTTGGACCCCCTTTTGCCTTCAGAACTGCCTCAATTCTTCGTGGCATAGATTCAACAAGGTGCTGGAATCATTCCTCAGAGATTTTGGTCCATATTGACATGATGGCATCACACAGTTGCCGCAGATTTGTCGGCTGCACATCCCAAAGATGCTCCATACAAGGCAGGATGGATCCATGCTTTCATGTTGTTTACGCCAAATTCTGACCCTACCATCCGAATGTCGCAGCAGAAATCGAGACTCATCAGACCAAGCAACGTTTTTCCAATCTTCTACTGTCCAATTTCGATGAGCTTGTACAAATTGTAGCCTCAGTTTCCTGTTCTTAGCTGAAAGGAGTGGTACCCGGTGTGGTCTTCTGCTGCTGTAGCCCATCTGCCTCAAAGTTCGACGCACTGTGCGTTCAGAGATGCTCTTAGGCCTACCTTGGTTGTAACGGGTGGCGATTTGAGTCACTGTTGCCTTTCTATCAGCTCGAACCAGTCTGCCCATTCTCCTCTGACCTCTGGCATCAACAAGGCATTTCCGCCCACAGAACTGCCGCTCACTGGATTTTTTTTCTTTTTCGGACCATTCTCTGTAAACCCTAGAGATGGTTGTGCGTGAAAATCCCAGTAGATCAGCAGTTTCTGAAATACTCAGACCAGCCCTTCTGGCACCAACAACCATGCCACGTTCAAAGGCACTCAAATCACCTTTCTTCCCCATACTGATGCTCGGTTTGAACTGCAGGAGATTGTCTTGACCATGACTACATGCCTAAATGCACTGAGTTGCCGCCATGTGATTGGCTGATTAGAAATTAAGTGTTAACAAGAAGTTGGACAGGTGTACCTAATAAAGTGGCCAGTGAGTGTATATATATATATATATATATATATATATATATATATATATATATATATATATATATATATATATATAGTTTAAAAGCCGGCAAATGATCTGGCGCATACAGTATAGAATAGAATAGATAGAGTAGATATATACATGTGGAATAGGTGTATATACTGTATCTATATATATAATTGTCTAAGGTTCACTTCCGTCTGTTTGTCTGTTTGTCTGTAACGGAAATCCCGCATCGCTGATTGGTCGTGCCCGGCCGGCCGAGACCAATCAGCGATATTGGGGCGGGATTTAAACACCGCTTCACATTTTACTATTGATGCTGCCTATGCAGCATCAATAGTAAAAAGGTATCATGTTAAAAATAATAATCAAAAAAATCATGATATTCTCACCTTCAGGCGTCCCCGGCAGCTTTTCCCGCTCCTCGCGATGCTCCGGTCTCAGTAATGCTTTGCGGTAATGACCCCAGATGTCATAGCTACATCATCACGGGTTATTGCCACAAAGCATCGCTGGGAATGGACCTGGCGAGAGCATCACTATCTCCTGGGCTGGATCTGGGGGCCACCTGAAGGTGAGTATATAATTATTTTTTATTTTAATTCTTTTTTTAACAGGGATATGGTGCCCACACTGCTATATACTAGGCAGCTGTGTTATATACTATTTGGGCTGTGCTATATACTACGTGGGCTGTGCTATATACTTTGTGGGCTGTGTTATATACTGCATGGGCTGTGCTATACACTATGTGGGCTGTGTTATATACTACGTGGGCTGTGTTATATACTGCATGGGCTGTGCTATACACTATGTGGGCTGTGTTATATACTATGTGGGCTGTGCTATATACTGCGTGGCTGTGCTATATACTACATGGCTGTGCAATATACTGCATGGGCTGTGCTATATACTACGTGGGCTGTGCTATATACTATGTGGGCTGTGCTATATACTAAGTGGCTGTGCAATATACTATGTGGGTGTGCAATATACTACGTGGCTGTGCTATATAATAAATACGTGGCTGTGCTATATACTACGTGGCTGTGCTATATAATAAGTGGCTGTGCAATATACTACATGGCTGTGCAATATACTACGTGGCTGTGCTATATACTACATGGCTGTGCTATATACTGCGTGGGCTGTGCTATATACTACATGGACTGTGCTATATACTACTTGGCTGTGCTATATACTACGTCGCTGTGTTATATGCTACATGGCTGTGCTTTATGCTACGTGGGCTGTGTTATATACTATGTGGGCTGTGTTATATGCTACATGGCTGTGTTATATACTACATGGGCTGTGTTATATGCTAACAAACTTTAGGATTAGTAATGGATAGGTGTCTTATTGACACCTCTCCATTACTAAACAAGGCTTAATGTCACCTTACAATACAAAGGTGACATTAACCCCTTATTACCCCATATGCCACTTCTACAAGGGAGTGGGAAGAGAGAGGCTAAGTTCCAGAATTGGTGCATGTTACATATGCGCCTTTACTGGGGTGGCTGGGGGCAGATGTTTTTAGCTGGGGGGGCAATAACATTGGTCCCTCTCTAGGCTATTAATATCTGTCCTCAATCACTGGCTTTCCCTCTCTGCTGCAGAAAATTGCGTGGGAGGCCACGCCAGTTTTTTCAGTGAAAACATTCTTTTATTAAATATATACAGGTCCCAAATTTTACACCCACATAGGTTCTTTAGAAGGATGTAGATCTGGGGATTTATTCTGACAGAATACAGGCTGAACTGGATGGACAAATGTCTTTTTTCGTCCTTGCCAACTATGCTACTAGCAATATTAGTCACTGACATATATAAATCTAACTGTTCTACAATGGTTTACTGTATGTAAAACAAGACTCCTATCCTGTCGGCTTCTGCAATGATTTTATAGAAGCCGACAAATGAATTATTGGCTTTTCTGCTATCTGTCTATGAAATATAAGGATATAGATATATATATATATGTGTGTCATATGTGTGTCACTGACATATATATATATATATATATATATATAGTATATATACACACCTATACTATGTTTATATATCTATTCTATCTATTCTATTGTAAGCCGTCAGTGTGATTTTACTGTACACCACTCATGAATTGCTGGCTTTTCAAAGGACACCGATGCGTAAGTTACACTGATGGTCCATGTGGTGTGCGGGTTTTTATCGCACCCATAGACTTGCATTGGCGAGTCTCGGCCGATATGCGGTGCAAATCGCACCATGCTGCGATTTCACTCGCACGTATAATACGGCCGAGAAAACAACGGATGATGGGAGCTGCCCCATAGATTAACATTGGTCCGAGTGCTATGCGATTTTTTCTCGCATAGCACTCTTCCGCATTCCTCTCTAGTGTGACTCCAGCCTTAGACAAAGACTGGTGGCATTATTACACTGGAGCTTGCATAAATTAGGACTGTTGATAACTAGTAAAAAAGCAAGTGAATGAAATTAACGAGTAAAGATTCCCTAAATTATTAATTTCAGTGTGAAATCAAAATTAATAATAGAAACATAGAGTAACCATAATTTTCATAGCAGAATTTCTCAAAAAAATTTTACAAAAAAACTGTGCAAAGAAATAGGTAAATAGATACACATTTACTCCTATGTCAGTTTTAGCCTAAACAATAGTTGAATATAAATTTGTACAAGCAATCAGGTTATATTACCAATTTTGCAGAAAATCAGACTTCCTGTTAAATATAATAATGTGTCTCTCACTTTGCGTTCATGCAGCTATAAGCAAGAGTGGCACAATAAGTCAATCAACAATGCTGCAGGAACATATTAAGCTTGTAGTGATTTATTAGGTTATGGTAATCAGTGTGCATTGAAGCAAAAGATTAAATACTCTCCAGATTTTCAGATTAGTAGAAAAAAAATGCAGTTCTGTAATGACGCATAACTCATGCTGCTAGTAACTTGTCCAAAACAGGATACAAAAAATTTGGCCAATGATAAAAAGAAAATCAAAGCTCACATTTGATAGTCTAAATGATTTAATCTCTTTTAATACCTCAAAGTCTGTACAAAAATATCCCAAGCCATCAATACAAAATTTGTCAGATTCCGGGATAGATCATTAGATTAACATTTTTTTATGTATTAATCAGTGTAGTATTACAAATATAACACATTTAGGTGCAATGTGAATTGGCACTTTCACTCTACCTAACATATATATCTATTATGGATGACTGAAAGTGCTGAGTGATACTCAAATATCACTCGAGTATCTCAGTGTTCGGATATGCTCATTACTCAGCGAGCATTGGGCAGTGCTCCATTTAAAACTTGAATCCCCTCCCCACATGTTTGGCAGCTGTTGCACAGCAGGCGAGGATTGCCTGACAGTCACAGTAATGTTGTAGCCATCTTAGTAGTGAGTGACATTACTGTAATTGGCTGTCTGTGTGACATCATGAGTGGTTATAAAGGAACAGGCGCCACCCACCTCGTTACATTGAGGTCATTGCACAGCTCTGTAACACTTGTATTGGAGGGAAGGAGTGCTTGTCCAGGCCTGGCTGCACAGTATAATGAATCAGAGTCCTGTAGTGTTGAAACTGGTGCTGAAGCTGAGATATCATACAAACAGCCCTTCTAAGGGCTAATTACTTTACTTTGCTGTTTGTATCACATACATTCTGCATTTAGTCAAGAGGAAGAGAAGTAGGGACAGATACAGTCTGTAGACAGGGAATAGAGCTGTGCCGTCCCTTGCAAAAAATATATGTGGCATTTTATTTTTTTTGTGAAAAAATTTAATATATTGTGTGATCCTTCAAGTATTATGTGCTTTGTGGTACACTCCAAAATTTTTTTGAAATTCTAAAAATCTAAATTAAATTACTAACCCGTAGAATATTGCATGCTCTGGCGTTTGTTTTGTGATACACTCAAAAAAAAGCACACAAATTTTTTGCTGAATTACATTTCTCAGCCATATAGTATTCCGTGGTCTGTGGTGCATTACTTTGATATCTATAACTCCAAAAAAAGCATTTACATTTTTTCTAGTTTCAATTACTCACCTGTACAGTATTCCATGGTGTGGGGTACATTTCTGTGATATCTAACACTTCCAAAAACTGTTTAAAAAGTTTCTGGCTTCAATTCCTCATCCATACAGAATTATGTGGTCTGTTATACATTTCAGTGTTATGAAACACTTTCAAAAAGCATTAAAATATTTTTCTGGGTTAGAATTACCAAGCCATAGAGTATTCCAATGTCTAGAGTACATTACTGTGATACCTGTCACTACTACAAAGCATACATTTTTTGCTGGGTTAAATTTCTCACCCATACACTATTCCGTGGTCTGGGGTATATTTCTATGGTATATAACACTCCAAAAAAGTTAAAATTTTTTGCTGTATTCAATTAGTCATCCATGCAGTGTAATGTGCTTAGTGGACAACAAAGATGGCAGAACCACGCAAGACTCCTGAGAAATTGACTGGATGAATATTGGAGCCAGAGGAAGCTGGTGGAACAGCAGAGGTTGCAGGAACCTGAGGTACAGATCCAGCCAATTTCCCGGAACCACCAAGGCCCCCACCCAGGCCGCATCTTTCAACCTGGGGTACTTCAGGACAGGGAATGGGAAAGCCAGGATCCAGGGTCTGGTGAGCAGGCTGCGGGACCTAAGCTGGCTGGAAGAGACAAGGAGGCGAGCCAGGACCTGATCTGGAGAAATGTTATCAGGTCTGCTAGTCGCAGTTTACCAAGAGTTGACATCCTGGGGGCTGGTCGCTATGCACGACCTTAAGTGGAGAAGGGGTCCTTTGAAGAATTTGGGACCCACCATTACATCTCATTCAACCATTGGTCAGTAGAGACGGAACACTTGTCTTGAAGGCTGCAAGACCTCACAGCTGGAACCAGGGTAACATTCTTCAAAAAGGAGGGGCAGCATTGTTGGTATGCAGTGGGTGTGATCTCAGAAAGAAGGAAGCAGGATGAACCCTTCTTGAGGAATGAATGGGCCTGAATGAGACTTCTTGAGGTGGCTTGAGATAGTGTTCCTACCACCCACTAGAAAATATACTGTCCTTGGGGTTCACCACCTTCTATGCGGGAGCAGCTGATAGTGTAGATGACACAGAAAGCTGTTGCCCATTTTTTATATGTTGGGGCCTCTGGCAATATTAGAAT
The DNA here is from genome assembly GCF_051348905.1 of Ranitomeya variabilis. Classification (NCBI taxonomy): domain Eukaryota; kingdom Metazoa; phylum Chordata; class Amphibia; order Anura; family Dendrobatidae; genus Ranitomeya; species Ranitomeya variabilis. The sequence continues at coordinate 648,847,578 of NC_135233.1, read as the reverse complement.
TCGGGTTACTTACAGCCCGGTCAACTGGAAATTGAGCTCCAGGAAGCAGGTGGAGGCAATTCCCCCAACACCTGAGGAAGGAGATCAAGAAGCGAACACCTAAAGAGGATTATTGTTTTACATTCCTTGTAATTTTTTTCTGGCTTTGCACTTTGTGCAAAGTCTTTGAGTGTAGGAGTACAGAAACTACACTTTAAATATATTTCAGTGGTCTATGGATGACGTTCCTTATATTTTATATATACTTTCAAAATATTTACATTACAAATTTATTTTTTAATTCAATTAGTCACCTATAAAGTTTAACGTGCTTATTGGTAAATTACATTGGTATGAAAACTCCAAAAAAAGTAATTTTTTTTTAAGTTAACCCCTATGTCTCCAAACCTGTTTTCGTCTACATGACCAGGCCAAATTTTTACAATTCTGACCAGTGTCATTTTTTGTTGCAATAGCTCTGGAACGCTTCAATGTATCCCGCTGATTCTGAGACTGACTTTTCATGACATTGGGTACTCGTGATGCCCGTGAGTTTCACTTAAAAAAAAATTGACCATTAACCCTAAACTCTTCTAACAACCCGTCCCTCACACTCTTTTAACCCATACCCCAATAACTACTCATCAAACATCAAATTTGATAAATTGGCCACAGCAGCCTTTTTTATTAACATTCAAACATAACAGTTTAATTTCTTAACATTAAACCCCAGGAAAGGCGGTCCTCAAAGCCCCAACAATTAACCAACTCATGTCCAATCTCCATAATTTGGCCTCCAGGTCTTGTCTTTTGCCTCTAGTCACTATGCACCAGCTCAGAGATGCTTAAAGGACTCGCCCAGTTAATATCCGCCAGAATCCCACGGCCCCAGTCATCTCGACTGTATAACCACCAATTTCCTTTCCATTTTCAAAATCACACCAGGGGGAGTCCAGGATCTTAAAAATCCCCCCCTCCAAGCCACCATTTCTTAGCACCACCAACTTTGAGGACCTCTTTCCCCCCGCCCTGCTGCCATGACGAAGCATACCTACAGAACCCCTAGCGCAACCGATCCAACCCTTACCAAGCTCGCCCTCAACGCTCGACACAAAGTCTCCAACTTTCGTAAAAGCCCAAGAATTCTGAAAAATTGAGGGAGGGTGGGTGGGAGCTTGTTCTATTGCTAAGAGGGCACCAAAATGGTTGCTCCTCTAAGATGGGTGCCCCTTTTTATAATCGTCCCCCCATCGCCCCCTTTTTCCCACCTACTTCGCCTCCTAGCCAATCCGTGAGCCCCGATTCAAATTAACCCCTTCATGACCCAGCCTATTTTGGCCTTAATGACCTTGCCGTTTTTTGCAATTCTGACCAGTGTCCCTTTATAAGGTAATAACTCCGGAACGCTTCAACGGATCCTAGCGATTCTGAGATTGTTTTTTCGTGACATATTGGGCTTCATGTTAGTGGTAAATTTAGGTCGATAATTTCTGAGTTTATTTGTGAAAAAAATGGAAATTTGGCAAAAAATTTGAAAATTTCGCAATTTTCACATTTTGAATTTTTATTCTGTTAAACCAGAGAGCTATGTGACACAAAATAGTTAATAAATAACGTTTCCCACATGTCTACTTTACATCAGCACAATTTTGGAAACAATTTTTTTTTTTTGCTAGGAAGTTATAAGGGTTAAAATTTGACCAGTGATTTCTCATTTTTACAACAAAATTTACAAAACCATTTTTTTTAGGGACCACCTCACATTTGAAGTCATTTTGAGGGTTCTATATGGCTGAAAATACCCAAAAGTGACACCATTCTAAAAACTGCACCCCTCAAGGTGCTCAAAACCACATTCAAGAAGTTTATTAACCCTTCAGGTGTTTCACAGCAGCAGAAGCAACATGGAAGTAAAAAATGAACATTTAACTTTTTAGTCACAAAAATGATCTTTTAGCAACAATTTTTTTATTTTCCCAGCAGTAAAAGGAGAAACTGGACCACGGACGTTGTTGTCCAATTTGTCCTGAGTACGCTGATACCTCATATGTGGGGGTAAACCACTGTTTGGGCGCACGGCAGGGCTCGGAAGGGAAGGAGCGCCATTTGACTTTTTGAATGAAAAATTGGCTCCAATCTTTAGCGGACACCATGTCACGTTTGGAGAGCCTCCGTGTGCCTAAACATTGGAGCTCCCCCACAAGTGACCCCATTTTGGAAACTAGACCCCCCATAGAACTTATCTAGAAGCATAGTGAGCACTTTAAACCCCCAGGTGCTTCACAAATTGATCCGTAAAAATGAAAAAGTACTTTTTTTTCACAAAAAAATTATTTTAGCCTCAATTTTTTCATTTTCACATGGGCAACAGGATAAAATGGATCCTAAATTTTGTTGGGCAATTTCTCCTGAGTACTCCAATACCTCACATGTGGGGGTAAACCACTGTTTGGGCACATGGTAAGGCTCGGAAGGGAAGGAGCGCCATTTGACTTTTTGAATGAAAAATTATCTCCATCGTTAGCGGAAACCATGTCGCGTTTGGAAAGCCCCTGTGTGCCTAAACATTGGAGCTCCTCCACAAGTGACCCCATTTTGGAAACTAGACCCCCCAAGGAACTCATCTAGAGGCATAGTGAGCACTTTAAACCCCCAGGTGCTTCACAAATTGATCCGCAAAAATGAAAAAGTACTTTTTTTTCACACAAAATTTCTTTTAGCCTCAATTCTTTCATTTTCACATGGGCAACAGGATAAAATGGATCCTAAAATTTGTTGGGCAATTTCTCCTGAGTATGCCGATACCTCATATGTGGGGGTAAACCACTGTTTGGGTGCACGGCAAGGCTCGGAAGGGGAGGCGTGCCATTTGACTTTTTGAATGGAAAATTAGCTCCAATCGTTAGCGGACACCATGTCGCGTTTGGAGAGCCCCTGTGTGCCTAAACATTGGAGCTCCCCTACAAGTGACCCCATTTTGGAAACTAGACCCCCCAAGGAACTTATCTAGATGCATAGTGAGCACTTACAACCCCCAGGTGCTTCACAGAAGTTTATAACGCAGAGCCGTGAAAATAAAAAAAATAATTTTTCTTTCCTCAAAAATTATTTTTAGCCCAGAATTTTTTATTTTCCCAAGGATAATAGGAGAAATTGGACCCCAAATGTTGTTGTCCAGTTTGTCCTGAGTACGATGATACCCCATATGTGGGGGTAAACCACTGTTTGGGCGCACGGCAGGGCTCGGAAGGGAAGGCACGCCATTTGGCTTTTTGAATGGAAAATTAGCTCCAATCATTAGCGGACACCATGTCGCGTTTGGAGAGCCCCTGTGTGCCTAAACATTGGAGCTCCAGCACAAGTGACCCCATTTTGGAAACTAGACCTCCAAAGGAACTAATCTAGATGTGTGGTGAGCACTTTGAACCCCCAAGTGCTTCACAGAAGTTTATAACGCAGAGCCATGAAAATAAAAAATAATTTTTCTTTTCTCAAAAATATTTTTTTAGCCCAGAATTTTTTATTTTTGCAAGAGTAACAGGAGAAATTGGACCCAAAAAGTTGTTGTCCAGTTTCTCCTGAGTATGCTGATACCCCATATGTGGGGGTAAACCACTGTTTGGGCACATGCCGGGGCTCGGAAGGGAAGTAGTGACGTTTTGGAATGCAGACTTTGATGGAATGGTCTGCGGGCATCATGTTACGTTTGCAGAGCCCCTGATATGCCTAAACAGTAGAAACCCCCCACAAGTGACCCCATTTTGAAAACTAGACCACCCAAGGAACTAATCTAGATGTGTGGTGAGCACTTTCAATCCCCAAGTGCTTCACAGAAGTTTACAACGCAGAGCCGTGAAAATAAAAAATCATTTTTCTTTCCTCAAAAAAGATGTTTTAGCAAGCAATTTTTTATTTTCACAAGGGTAACAGGAGAATTTGGACCCCAATATTTGTTGCCCAGTTTGTTGTGAGTACGCTGATACCCCATATGTGGGGGTAAACCACTGTTTGGGCACACGTCAGGGCTCGGAAGGGAAGTAGTGACGTTTTGGAATGCAGACTTTGATGGAATGGTCTGCGGGCATCATGTTACGTTTGCAGAGCCCCTGATATGCCTAAACAGTAGAAACCCCCCACAAGTGACCCCATTTTGGAAACTAGACCCCCCAAGGAACTAATCTAGATGTGTGGTGAGCACTTTCAATCCCCAAGTGCTTCACAGAAGTTTACAACGCAGAGCCGTGAAAATAAAAAATCATTTTTCTTTCCTCAAAAAAGATGTTTTAGCAAGCAATTTTTTATTTTCACAAGGGTAACAGGAGAATTTGGACCCCAATATTTGTTGCCCAGTTTGTTGTGAGTACGCTGATACCCCATATGTGGGGGTAAACCACTGTTTGGGCACACGTCAGGGCTCGGAAGGGAAGTAGTGACATTTGAAATGCAGACTTTGATGGAATGGTCTGCGGGCGTCACATTGCATTTGCAGAGCCCCTGATGTGCCTAAACAGTAGAAACACCCCACAAGTGACCCCATTTTGGAAACTAGACCCCCAAGGAACTAATCTAGATGTGTGGTGAGCACTTTCAACCCCCAAGTGCTTCACAGAAGTTTATAACGCAGAGCCGTGAAAATAAAAAATAATTGTTCTTTCCTCAAAAATTATGTTTTAGCAAGTAATTTTTTATTTTTGCAAGGGTAACAGGAGAAATTGGACCCCAACAGTTGTTGCCCAGTTTGTCCTGAGTACGCTGGTACCCCAAATGTGGGGGTAAACCACTGTTTGGGCGCACGTCGGGGCTTGGAAGGGCGGGAGCACCATTTGACTTTTTGAATGCAAGATTGGCTGGAATCAATGGTGGCGCCATGTTGCGTTTGGAGACCCCTGATGTGCCTAAACAGTGGAAACCCCTCAATTCTAACTTCAACACTAACCCCAACACACCCCTAATCCTAATCCCAACTGTAGCCATAACCCTAATCACAACCCTAACCCCAACACACCCCTAACCACAACCCTAACCGCAACACACCCGTAACCCTAATTCCAACCCTAATCCTAACCCTAATCCCAACCGTAACCCTAATCCCAACCCTAATCACAACTGTAACCCCAACACACCCCTAACCCTATCCGTAACCCTAACCACAAGCCTAATCTTAACCCTATTTCAAACCCTAGCCCTAATTCCAACCCTAACTCTAATTCCAACCCTAACCCTAAGGCTATGTGCCCACGTTGCGGATTCGTGTGAGATTTTTCCGCACGATTTTTGAAAAATCTGCAGGTAAAAGGCACTGCGTTTTACCTGCGGTTTTACAGCAGATTTCCAGTGTTTTTTTGTGCGGATTTCACCTGCGGATTCCTATTGAGGAACAGGTGTAAAACGCTGCGGAATCCGCACAAAGAATTGACATTCTGCGGAAAATACAACGCAGCGTTTCTGCACGGAATTTTCCGCACCATGGGCACAGCGGATTTGGTTTTCCTTAGGTGTACATGGTACTGTAAACCTGATGGAAAACTGCTTCGAATTCGCAGCGGCCAATCCGCTGCGGATCCGCGGCCAATCCGCTGCGGATCCGCGGCCGATCCGCTGCGGATCCGCGGCCGATCCGCTGCGGATCCGCGGCCGATCCACGGCCGATCCGCTGCGGATCCGCGGCCGATCCGCTGCGGATCCGCGGCCGATCCGCTGTGGATCCGCTGCCGATCCGCGGCCGATCCGCTCTGTGTGCACATGCCATAACCCTACCCCTAACCCTACCCGTAACCCTAACCCTACCCCTAACCCTAACCCTACCCCTAACCCTACCCCTAGTTCTAACCCTAGTTCTAACCCTAACCCTAGTGGAAAAAGAAAAAAAAAAAATTCTTTATTTTATTATTGTCCCTATGGGGGTGATAAAGGGGGGGGGGGTTATTTATTATTTTTTTTATTTTGATCGCTGTGATAGAACCTACCACAGCGATCAAAATGTACTTGTAAGGAATCTGCCGACTGGCAGATTCGGCGGGCGCACTGAGCATGCGCCCGCCATTTTCCAAGATGGCGGCGCCCAGCGAGGAGACGGCCGGACACCGGGAGGATCGGTAAGTATGAAGGGGTGGTGGGGGGGTGGATCGGAGCACAGGGGGGGTGATCGGAGCACAGGGGGGGGGGATCTGAGCAAGGAGGGAGCGGACAGGAGGACGGGGGAGCCGGCAGGCGGACGGAGGGGACCGGACCCCATAACGGAGGACTGGGGGGGCGATCGGTGGGTGTGGGGGGGGGCACTTGAGTATTTCCAGCCATGGCCGATGATATTGCAGCATCGGCCATGGCTGGATTGTAATATTTCACCAGTTTTTTAGGTGAAATATTACAAATCGCTCTGATTGGCAGTTTCACTTTCAACAGCCAATCAGAGCGATCGTAGCCACGGGGGGGTGAAGCCACCCCCCCTGGGCTGAAGCACCACTCCCCCTGTCTCTGCAGATCGGGTAAAATCGGAGTTAACCCCTTCACCCGATCTGCAGGGACGCGATCATTCCATGACGCATACGCTGCGTCATAGGTCGCTTTGGCACCGACTTTCATGACGCAGCGTATGCGTCAAAGGTCGTTAAGGGGTTAAAACGCCTCATTACTCTACATTATTACCCCCTCCCTTCTATTCACTCCCAATAGGCCCACTCAACCCTGTCATGTTGTCCTCCCTTAAAGGCCTGCGGCCCAGTACGTCCTTACGTGACATTGGGTATTCGTGATGCCCGTGAGTTTCACTTAAAAAAAATTTACCATTAACCCTAAACTCTTCTAACAACCCGTCCCTCACACTCTTTTAACCCATACCCCAATAACTACTCATCAAACATCAAATTTGATAAATTGGCCACAGCAGCCTTTTTTATTAACATTCAAACATAACAGTTTAATTTCTTAACATTAAACCCCAGGAAAGGCGGTCCTCGAAGCCCCAACAATTAACCAACTCATGTCCAATCTCCATAATTTGGCCTCCAGGTCTTGTCTTTTGCCTCTAGTCACTATGCACCAGCTCAGAGATGCTTAAAGGACGCGCCCAGTTAATATCCGCCAGAATCCCACAGCCCCAGTCATCTCGACTGTATAACCACCAATTTCCTTTCCATTTTCAAAACCACACCAGGGGGAGTCCAGGATCTTAAAAATCCCCCCCCTCCAAGCCGCCATTTCTTAACACCACCAACTTTGAGGACCTCTTTCCCCCCGCCACCAACGCAAATGTCCTGACACCTCAGACATTTGTGTTCCACCACACCAGCAGCCCTTTCTCGATACCCTCTTGCACCGCTAGACACCACAAGTCCAAGCCAATGGCATTCAAGTGGATACCATCCTTCCTTCAATACTCGCCCGTTCCCGACTCCAAATCCACATGGTGAATCACGAGAGCCCCATTCCGAACCATAAAATGGGAAACCACCCTGTTAACCTTTATTCTGGCCCTGTTTAAACCCTGTACCAATAGTGCCCCATACCACACTTTCCTGGGAACGATATCAGACCAGATCACCAACAAACGCGGAAACATAGCCCATAGCCTCAAGACATCAAACTTGATGTTATTGATCAACTCCCTACAGGGGCGTTTTCCAAGATCATTGCCCCCCAAATGGATCACCAACAAATCCGGCGCCCGGTCCAAATGGCCAAACTTGTGAAACTCTGGCAGTAGCTGCTTCCAGGACATTCCCCGTTTTCTGATCCATCGTATGATTGCCGAATTCTTCTCCACACCAAGCTGCCTCCCTTCAGGGCGAACGTCCGTGAGCAGTGCCACCCAAAATACAAACGAGTGACAAATAATCCACGTGAGTAATGGCCTCATTCCTGAAAAGAAAAAAAAAGACAACACCAAAACCATAATAACCGCAAAGCACCAACCCGATCAAATTATCTCCAAATTCACAACACCCTTCAGACCAAGGACGGGCGAATATATGACCTGAACCCCATGGATTCCGATCCTTCGCAACACGTCCTCCCCTAAACACCGTCTAGCTGCTTCCGTAACTGCCCCTATTCTAAATGAATGCCCCGTAAAATTCTCAGCCGAAATACCGCTTCGAGTCAAGCAGCGCTTAAATATCGTAAGGAACTGATACCGAGATAAGAACGAACCATCCTCGTGCAATAACAATGGCTCGTCATCCCAGACCAATCCTTTTGAAAATTGCTTAAAACATAATACGGGGCATAACGGAGAACCAGCAACTTCAAAAAGCAGAATTTTACAACCTTTCCCCACCAAATCCGTTTTAGACCGATGCAACCTGATCACCAACCTATCCCCGTGCATAACCACATCACGGCCCAGCAACCCCCCTTTTTGATGCCTGGAGGGGCTGACCAACTCACCGAACCGAAATGCTCCAAAAAAACGCCAGAGCAAATGCTAGCTTGAACAGGATAACCGCCGATTGGTTAGAACAAACCCCCGGCAAATGTTCGCCTAAACTCAATAAAATGTCATAAGACACAGGGCGACGTCCATCCAAAATTCTCCAACCTTTATGCCACCCCTTCATCACCTGAAGGACCATAAATGATTTAGTTACATCGCACAACCCCCTAAATTTAAATCCAAATGCCAAACCAGACAAGAAATGATTAACTTTAGAGACCGACCACCCTGAATCCCATTTATGTCCAAGGAGCAACAGCGATTTTTCGTCATCCTGCACACCCATCCCCATTGATGACCCCCAATCCACCCAAGTATCCCACGCCTTAACGTAGTGCGACCAAGTCCCTGACGCCAGGGATCTAGACAATAACCCTCTTACTGCCCCAACGGAAGATTCCACAAGTCCTCTGGGCATGACACTCGCATGAGATCCACTTGAGGCACGACATCTGGAACCCGATCCCGCTTTGAACAAGAAAGAGCATCCAAAACCAGCAAGTTGTTAAGCGACTGAAATTCAGCAGTGACCCATAAGTTACACCGTAAACCTATCCAGACCACATGTTGTAACACTTTCAGCAATGCCGGATCCGCAGATGACAGCGAATTTATGGCTCTCACAGCCCCTTCTGATTCACAACCAAAACAATTCTTCGTGTTACAAACCTCCGTTCCCCACAAAGATAATGCAACTGCAATGGGGAACACCAAACACAGCAATCGATTAGAAGATAAACCGTTGTTGACCCATAACGGTGGCCACTGACACGCTAGCCAACTCTCTTTGAAAATTAAACGAAAACCGTGCTCGCCAACCAGACCGATCATGAATCTCAAGTCCTCTGCAGGCACCACTGGTGCAATCCATAATGACCTCCCATTGTATGAGTCCAGGAAAAGCATCCATACTTTCAGGTCATCTTTCAAAGCCTTCTGAAGCCTGATAAAATGCGATGGGGCCCGAACCCATGCCGTAGCCAAAGACAACCTGCGACAAAAAGCCTACCTATCGGCATGATACGGCACGCAAAATTCAACTTCCCCAGCAGTGATTGAATTTCACGCAATGTTACCTTTCTCAGCCCATAGACTCTCTTCACCTCCATTCTCATACCAATCAATTTGCCGTCAGGCAACCGGCATTCCATTGCAATCGTATCAATCTCAATGCCCAAAAAACTCAGTGATGTTACCGGACCCACCGTCTTGTCAGCCGCTAACGGAACGCCAAACTTTTTGACACACTCTCCATAAAGTGAATTAAAATTGAACAGTCGGCGGAGTGCGCTGGACCAACAAACAAGAAATCATCAAAATAATGGATGCAGGACCGGAGTCCGGACACATCCTTTACTGTCCATTCTAAAAACGTGCTGAACATTTCAAAATACGCACAGGACAGAGAACACCCCATCGGCACACAACGATCAACGTAAAAACCCCCGATCCAGAAACACCCTAGCAAATGCAAACTATCTGGATTGACAGGTAGCAAAGGAAACGCAGCCTCAATATCGGTCTTAGCCAACAAAGCTCCCTGCCCACAGTGTCTAACCCAATCCATAGCCGTGTCAAATGACGTATAAAGAACCGAGCACAGCTGTGGGTCAATTCCATCGTTAACCGACAAACCTTTTGGGAACGAAAGATGGTGAATCAACCTAAATTTGTTAGCCTCCTTTTTGGGAACTACCCCCAATGGGGAAACTCTCAAATCCTCAATGGGGAGAGACTAAAATGGACAAGCCATTCTCCCGAGCGACACTTCCTTATTCAGTTTCTCCGTAACCACTTCAGGAAATTCGTAGGCCGATTTTAAATTGTTTTTTGACCACTGCACCTTAATGTCCACAAAAGGTATCGAAAAACCATCCCTAAAACCCTTCTGTAAAGTCGACGCCCCCTTTTTGTCTGGGTATCTACTTAGAAACCTCTCCATCTCTGTTAGACGCACTGGCGTCACTCCTTTTGTCAAACCCGTCAGACCCCTTTTGCTTCCCTCCTCTAAAACATCTCGCTGCCCCGTGGGTACCTCCACATGATGAACATTCATGCTTAAATTTGCACTTTGCTCCAAATCTACAAGTCCCTTCATTAAAGGCGAAACATAGTCCCTTTTGCATGACCACCGAGTGCCCTGACTGTCCTGAACCCCTGGTGCCCCCGAAAAATGACTGAGATCCCTGACCCGACCTGACTGGCACTGTCACCCTCATCCATAAGGAAATATCCTTATGATCCCAACGGATATTTGGACGTACCGCTTTACGTTGGCGAAATTGTTCGTCGTATCTAATGCACCCCTGACCCCCATAAACCCTGTATGCCTCCCTGTTATGACCCCAATGGCGAGGGTCTCAGAGGAACGTGGAAGTCTGCAGAGTACAAAAATCCAGCTCATAGGGCAGTGGTAACTGGGTTGACCATATATCTACTCCTAACGCCAACACTAGAAGTAGCCGGGGATCATTCCTACGTTGATTCTAGATGACACGCGCCAGCCGGAGAATCTAGCTACCCCTAGTAGAGGAAAACAAAGACCTTTCTTGCCTCCAGAGAAGGGGACCCCAAAGCTGGATAGAAGCCCCCCACAAATAATGACGGTTAGGTAAGAGGAAATGACAAACACAGAAATGAGCCAGGTTTAGCACAGAGAGGCCCGCTTACTGATAGCAGAATAAAGAAAGGTAACTTATATGGTCAACAAAAACCCTATCAAAATCCACACTGGAAATTCAAGAACCCCCGAACCGTCTAACGGTCCGGGGGGAGAACACCAGCCCCCTAGAGCTTCCAGCAAAGGTCAGGATATAGATTTGGAACAAGCTGGACAAAAATACAAAACCAAAACAAATAGCAAAAGCAAAAGGCAGACTTAGCTGATATAACTGGAACCAGGATCAGTAGACAAGAGCACAGCAGACTAGCTCTGATAACTACGTTGCCAGGCATTGAACTGAAGGTCCAGGGAGCTTATATAGCAACACCCCTAACTAACGACCCAGGTGCGGATAAAAGGAATGACAGAAAAACCAGAGTCAAAAAACTAGTAACCACTAGAGGGAGCAAAAAGCAAATTCACAACACCTCCCCAATGATGTCCAAGTAACAGAACAAGGGGGCACAAGTCTCCGGTGATTTTTCCCCTATCACACTGGCAAAAATTTCAAAAGCCTGTAGCCAGTTAGAGAAAATATGTGGGATCAACCTGAACCTTCTCCTCTCCTCATCCTCTTTCTTGGAATCGTCCCTACGGGCTTTATCCAAATTGAAACGCTCTAATGGGAGCAGTGAAAATATTTCGACATACTCCCCTTTCCATATTTTCTCTTTTACCTCGGGTTTCAGATGGGCCCATAAAGGCCCCTCAAAACACACGTACACCTCCCCTTTCGCCGCATCATCTACCCATGCTGAATCGTCCCTATCCTTGTCCCCGCTCTCCGCTAGTGCCACGGATACCTGCTGCGACACCTCGCTGCCTCCCACCGATGTTACCCCAGTAACCACTGGAGCCCCCTGTGAGGTACTAGATCCTGACCTAAAAGAGTCTCTGACCCCATTGGCCTCCAAAACCCCCCTATCCTGGGCGTTACCCAGCCAAGCCATCAGCGGCGACGGTTCAGTCTGTCTACCCCTCATCTCCCAAAGCTGGAATAAATCCTTCAACCCCTGCATTAAAATACCAGCACCAAAACTAACCCCCCCTACAGAAACCTCCCCTCTTTCTGTATCAACATGAGGAGCTAGTGATGGCAATAAAGAAGGAAAAACAGCACTCTCACCTAGCTGCCTGGGTGCTGTGTACCCAGCAGCCGCCGATCCGGCATCCAGATGCAGTCCTTCTGTGATCCTCCTTGGCGGTGTGGGCTCGCGGTTCCATGAGCCTCCGTGAGCCAGTCTTGTGAGAACGTCGCGCTGGTGAGTCCCATGGAGTTGTCCCGTTCAGCGATGGGACCCCACGGCGGGTCGACCCTGCTCAGCCGAACTGCCCCGATCATCCCGTCGCCCCTCCTGTTATCCGTCCCGCCTGCCACTTCGGTAGCCCAAATCGCCCCCGCACGTATCCCCTCCCAGCTGGATCCCCAGGGGTCCGGAAGAGCTGTAGCACCTGATGAGCTGTAAGTCATATCAGCAGCAGCCAGCGAGTGGGCGGAGCTAAGCCGGCGCCCATCACTGACTGCTCTGCGCTCTGGGGCCTGTGCTGCCGCCGCCTGTATGCTTTCCACACCGCGCAGAGCGGAGGCCCAGATGGATGGGCTCCCCGCCGCTCCCGTACCGGGCTCCTGCTCCCTCGAAGTCACCGGTAAGTGGGCGGACCTCCCCCGCCGCAATGAAAGTGGAGGCGCCCACCATGCAGGCCCCTGCCCGCTTCTCTGTGCCGACCTTCGCTGCTGAGCCGGGCCCAATCCCGGCTGGGCACCTGCTGCTCCTCTGCCATGTTCCTGGGGCGCAGTAGTCGCTTCGGATGAAGGGGAGGCCAACACCTCTCCCCGCTGCAGGCCCCGCCGAGTCGTGGGATTCCTCCCGGCTCCCTGGCAGGTGAACTGCGTCACCAATCAACGCTCGGCGGCTGCTAAATTTGGGCACAGATGGACGCGGCGCAAAGTAGGGGTGGAGGGGGAAGGGGGGATGGGGGGATGGGAGGGTAAGAAAGATCGGGCCGGGATCGGGGTATCAACACTTACGGTTGTAGTCTCTCTTCTTTCTTCTTTCTTCTGTCTTCTTTCTTTTGTTCTTTTAGCGAGAATTATGGTGTCACAGGCTACTGTGGCACCACAAGTCTCAGCACAGGAGGCGGATCTGAAAGCGTGACCGCTCTGCAGGAACCCTCACCAAGTGTGAGGATTCCTGCAGAGCAGTCAGACAGGTCAGGGACAGGTGAGACAGGTCACAGAGCGGTCACACCGCTGCTGTGACCTGTGATTGGTGGGATCGATGATCACATCGATCCCACCAATCAGGGGAGGCCCTGGTGACGCCGGTGTTGCTAGGCACCAGCCTATGATCGGAGCTCACAGCTCCGGTCATAGGCAGGTTACCGGCAGGTCACCAGCAAGTGACCGGCAGGTCACCGGCAGGTCACCATCAGGGCACAGCGCGGTCATACCGCTGCTGTGCCCTGTGATTGGCGCGATCGACGATCACATCGATCGCACCAATCAGCAGGATCCGGAGCAGGCAGAGGAGGCACACAAGGCAGGGCACCAACGCACACGGGGCAGGGCAGGTAGTTAGAAGCAGGGCACAGCGCGGTAATACCGCCGCTGTGCATTGCGATTGGCGCGATCGATGTGATCGTCGATCGCGCCAATCCGGGGGGTTTTGGCCAGTGCCTGGCGTTGCCAGGCACCGGCCCCAGGATCGAGTACATCGGTACTCGATCCTAGCCTGGGACCTCACTGTTTCAGCCAATCTGATTGGCTGAAACAATGAGAATGGCTGTGATTGGCTGTTCACAATTGAACAGCCAATCACAGTGATCGGGAGGCCGGGGGGGCGGCACCATACCCCAAGATGCCGAGGCCATCTTCCGTAAGGTAAGATGGCGTCGGAATTTTAATGCGATCACCGCGACTTAATTCGCGGTGTCGCATTAAAGGGCATGACGTACTATCCCATCGGTGGTCATACGGGCCCACCCCACCTCGACGGGATAGTACGTCAGATGTCAGAAAGGGGTTAATGTCTAATGTCTACTCCATCATAAAGAAACATTGGCCACTTCTGTCGAAGGCCTACCCAGATATTGATTCCTTTAGAGCACCTACTTTGATGTGCACAAAAAGGCCCCCAAACATCAGAGATAAACTCGTGAGAGCTGACATAGGGAGTACATGCCCAGTCATGACACAGAGACTGCTCGCTACCAGGCGCCATGGTACGTTCCCGTGTCTCAATTGTGCAGCCTACTCTAACATCATTAGGTCTAATAACACAACCCATCCGAGAACTGGCAAATCGTATCTGATACGTGAATACCACACCTGTGATTCCAACTTCGTGGTCTACCTAGTAAAATGTCCCTGTGGTCTCCTCTATGTGGGGGAGACCACTCAACATGTTAAAGACCGAATAGCCAGCCATAAGTCCACCATCAGGTGCGGCAAAACCTGGTTACCTATCCTGGGTCACTTTGCCATGTTTAGACACACAATTAATCAGCATAAATTCCAAGTCATTGAGCAAGTCCCTCGCCCTAGGAGGGGTGGCAATCACGTTAAACTCCTTAAATCGTGAGAAACCTACTCGATACTTTGGCCCCTAAAGTTCTTAATAGGGATATTGATTGGCTATTGTGACCTTTATTAACCCATATTCTATTACATTTGCAGACCTGCAAAAATACGATGACCTGAGGTGAGTTTGCCTTACCCCCTGATAAATTTCCCCTTTTTTCATTTACTTATCATTTTTTATTTTATTTTTTTTTATTTTTATTATTTTTTATTTTTGTATTCTCTCCTTTTTGTCCTCAGCATTCATGTATGCTTTAATCTGTAATTTGAGGTCTGTGCCTCCCCTTCTCTAATCGCTGCCTGGTTATAGTTTTTGCTCTTATATAGGCATCTAGTAACTCTTCCTCTCCCCCTCCCCCTTTTTTATAACCACCTTATCGTTAAACATTTACATAGGTACATACATTCCAGAAGTCCTTTCTTTATTAACGTTAATTCACGCTTTGACATCATTAGCATAATGTAGGTGATAAGTTACCAGGTTGTAAGCTTCCTTAACTATGGGCAAACATGCGCAGTACACTACACTAGTAGTGCAACGTCACTTCCGGTCCAGGCCGCGGACTTCCGGTCCAGCACTTCACGTGGCTGTTATAAACTCACATTGTGCACACAGCTGTCACGCCAGCCCCAGAGCTTGGTGCGGGAGCGCCGCTGCATACGCTGACAGCATATGGTAATTCACTGCTCGTGACTGATACTTATTAGCGTTATATTTTGGCAGCCTCCATATGTGCTCCCATATTTCACCTTCTACAGAGCCTCACTTCCATTGAGTGGTGATTGGATAAACCCAAAAGGAGTATCATTTCTATATAGGCACCTCATATTTTCCTTTTCTTTTCCCTCCACCCTCCTTTTATGCATAAGATTTATCCTATCACTGTTCCTTGCAGCCTCTGCTGGGCATTACAGGGACTTCTATACCACTACACTGCATTTTTCCTCTTGGCATTGGATTAAGGTAATTGTACCCTATATATACACATGTCTTATTCATTGGTTACTGGTCACATTTGTTAAGTGCTCTCTCATGTGATTTTACGATTGTATGTTCATTATATCTTTGACTACCCTATTGGTGCTTCAATTTGGTATATTACTTTGGGATTACTATAGAGTGTTGTACATCTGTGTTTTTTACTCATGCTATATTGTTTTTTTTTGTTTTGATGCATTCTTTTTATTTTGCAGCGATTCTGTGATTAAGGCTCCGGAGGAGCCGAAACCTTGTTGTTTTGCTAATATAATCGCTTCCACTGCACAATTCTGTTACACTCCCTGATTTATTGTATGATTAAAATTGCAACCTATTTGGAAAAATAATCCACAAAGAGTGTGAGGTAAATTTTCATAATTTATCCTTAGGACCTTTGGTCCATTACACCAGCAACTCGTGATTTTTGGACTGAGTGCACGCTAAAAATTAATTTCTACGAGGTTGAAGAACTGGCAGTGGAGAATTGCAATGATGAAGCTGAAGACCCTGCAGTCACTTGCAGTGTTGAAGCTGAATAACCTGCAGTAGAGAATTGCAATATTGAAAATGAAGAACCTGCAAACAATTGCAGCATTGAGGCTAAAGAACTGGCAGTGGAGAATTGCAATATTGAAGCTGAAGAACCAAAAGGGGAGAATTTCAATGTTGAAGCTGAAGACACTGCAGTGGAGAATTCTAATATTGAACCTGAAGATCCTGCAGTCAATTGCAGGGTTGAGCCTAAAGAACCAGCAGTGGAGAATTTCAATGTTGAAGCTGAAGAACCTGCAGTCAATTGTAGTGTTGAGATTGAAGAACTGACAGTGGAGAATTGCAATATTAACCCCTTTACGCCCAAGGGTTGTTTGCACGTTAATGACCGGGCCAATTTTTACAATTCTGACCACTGTCCCTTTATGAGGTTATAACTCTGGAACGCTTCAATGGATCCTGGTAATTCTGACATAGTTTTCTCATGACATATTGTACTTCATTATAGTGGTAACATTTCTTTGATATTACCTGCGTTTATTTGTGAAAAAAATGGAAATTTGGCGAAAATTTTGAAAATTTAACAATTTTCCAACTTTAAATTTTTATACAATTAAATCACAGAGATATGTCACACAAAATACCATTTGACTTTTCAATGCAAAATTGACTGAAATTGAGATGGGACGCCATGTTGTGTTTGGAGTGCCCCTGATGTGCCTAAACATTGAAACCCCCCATAAGTAACACCATTTTGGAAAGTAGACCCCCTAAGGAACTTATCTAGATGTGTGGTGAGCACTTTGACCCACCAAGTGCCTCACAGAAGTTTATAATGCAGAGCCGTAAAAATAAAAAATCATATTTTTTCACAAAAATGATATTTTTGCCCCCAATTTTTTTATTTTCCAAGGGTAAGAGAAGAAATTGGACCCGAAAAGTTGTTGTCCAATTTGTCCTGAGTACGCTGATACCTCATATGTGGGGGTAAACCACTGTTTGGGCGCATGGCAGAGCTCGGAAGGGAAGGAGCGCCATTTGACTTTTCAATGCAAAATTGACTGGAATTGAGATGGGACGCCATGTTGCGTTTGGAGAGCTACTGATGTGCCTAAACATTGAAACCCCCACAAGTGACACCATTTTGGAAAGTAGACCCCCTAAGGAACTCATCTAGATGTGTTGTGAGAGCTTTGAACCCCCAAGTGTTTCACTACAGTTTATAGCAAATAGATAATGGCTGCACTCAATTTTACTGTGCTAAAGCAAGGAAATGTGCGATACATGAAATGTGAATAGCATACTGGCTTGTGAAATCTATGAAAAAACACATGAGATGCTTAGCACAAGATTTGGCCAAAAATTGTGAGCCCATCCACCAAACGTCAAGGTAATCTCAGATCAGATGGGTAACTAACCTGTCTGCCTAGTGTGAACACTTACCTATGGCTAATAACATGGTAAAGCCTGCATTTATAGGAAGGTTAGAACCAACTGTGTTTGGATGTAATTAAAATCACAGCATGGTGAAGGGCGGGGCGTTCAAGTCAGAAAAAACAGTACATAGTAAATATAGGAAAACTGACTGAACAGCAATCTAGTCTGAACTGGTGCATAACCAAAAAGTCTAACATAGCAAATAGATAATGGCTGCACTCAATTTTACTGTGCTAAAGCAAGGAAATGTGCGATACATGAAATGTGAATAGCATACTGGCTTGTGAAATCTATGAAAAAACACATGAGATGCTTAGCACAAGATTTGGCCAAAAATTGTGAGCCCATCCACCAAACGTCAAGGTAATCTCAGATCGGATGGGTAACTAACCTGTTTGCCTAGTGTGAACACTTACCTATGGCTAATAACATGGTAAAGCCTGCATTTATAAGAAGGTTAGAACCAACTGTGTTTGGATGTAATTAAAATCACAGCACGGTGAAGGGCGGGGCATTCAAGTCAGAAAAAACAGTACATAGTAAATATAGGAAAACTGACAGAACAGCAATGTAGTCTGAACTGGTGCATAACCAAAAAGTCTAACATAGCAAATAGATAATGGCTGCACTCAATTTTACTGTGCTAAAGCAAGGAAATGTGCGATACATGAAATGTGAATAGCATACTGGCTTGTGAAATCTATGAAAAAAACACATGAGATGCTTAGCACAAGATTTGGCCAAAAAATGTGAGCCCATCCACCAAACGTCAATGTAATCTCAGATCTAATGGGTAACTAACCTGTTTGCCTAGTGTGAACACTTACCTATGGCTAATAACATGGTAAAGCCTGCATTTATAAGAAGGTTAGAACCAACTGTGTTTGGATGTAATTAAAATCACAGCACGGTGAAGGGCGGGGCGTTCAAGTCAGAAAAAAACAGTTCACTCAGTTTTCCTATATTCACTACAGTTTATAACGCAGAGCCGTGAAAATAAAAATTATTTTTTTTCCCCACAAAAAATATTTTTTAGCCCCCAGTTTTGTATTTTTTTAAGGGTAACAGGAGAAATTGGACCCCAAAAGTTGTTGTCCAATTTGTCCTGAGTACGCTGATACCCCATATGTGGGGGGAACCACCGTTTGGGCGCAATGGAGAGCTCGTAAGTGAAGGAGCGCCATTTGGAATGCAGACTTAGATGGAATGGTCTGCAGGCATCACGTTGTATTTGCAGAGCCCCTGATGTACCTAAACCGTAGAAACCCCCCACAAGTGACCCCACACTTGAAACTAGACCCCCAAAGGAACTTATCTAGATGTGTTGTGAGAACTTTGAACCCCCAAGTGTTTCACTAGTTTATAACGCAGAGCCGTGAAAATAAAAAGTATTTTTTTTTACACAAAAATTATTTTTTAGCCCCAGTTTTGTATTTTTCCAAAGGAAACAGTGTAAATTGAGCCCAAAAACTTGTTGTCCAATTTGTCCTGAGTATGCAGACACCCAATATGTGGGGGAACCACCGTTTGGACGCATGGCAGAGCTCGGAAGGGAAGGAGCGCCATTTGGAATGCAGACTTAGATGGATTGGTCTGCAGGCGTCATGTTGCATTTGCAGAGCCCCTGATGTAAGTAAACAGTAGAAACCACCATAAGTGACCCCATATTGGAAACTAGACCCCCCAAGGAACTTATCTAGATGTGTTTTGAGAACTTTGAACCCCCAAGTGTTTCACTACAGTTTATAACGCAGAGCCATGAAAATAAAAATATTTTTTTTACACAAAAATTATTTTTTAGCCCCCAGTTTTGTATTTTCCCAAGAGTAACAGAAGAAATTGGACCCCAAAAGCTGTTATCTAATGTGTCCTGAGTACGCTGATACCCCATATGTGGGGGTAAACCCCTGTTTGTGCGCACGGGAGAGCTCGGAAGGGAAGGAGCACTGTTTTAATTTTTCAACTCAGAATTGACTGGAATTGAGATCGGACGCAATGTCGCATTTGGAGAGCCCCTGATGTGCCTTAACAGTGGAAACCCCCCAATTATAACTGAAACCCTAATCGAAACACACCCCTAACCCTAATCTAAACTGTAACCCCAACCACACCCCTAACCCTGACACACCACTAACCCTAATCCCAACCCTATTCCCAATTGTAAATGTAATCCAAACCCTAACCCTAACTTTAGCCCCAACCCTAACTTTAGCCCCAACCCTATCTTTAGCCCCAACCCTAACCCTCACTGTAGCCCTAACCCTAGCCCCAACCCTAACCCTAACCCTAACCCTAGCCCTAACCCTAACCCTAGCCCTAACCCTAGCCCTAACCCTAGCCCAAACCCTAACCCTAGCCCTAACCCTAGCCCTAACCCTAACCCTAGCCCTAACCCTAGCCCTAACCCTAGCCCTAACCCTAGCCCTAACCCTAACCCTAGCCCTAACCCTAGCCCTAACCCTAATGGGAAAATGGAAATAAATAATTTTTTTTAATTTTTTAATTTTTCGTAACTAAGGGGGTGATGAAGGGGGGGGGGGTTTGATTTACCATTTATAGCTGGTTTTCTAGCGGATTTTTATGATTGGCAGCCGTCACACACTAAAAGACGCTTTTCATTGCAAAAAATGTTTTTTGCGTTACCACATTTTGAGTGCTATAATTTTTCCATATTTTGGTCCACAGAGTCATGTGAGGTCTTGTTTTTTGCAGGACGAGTTAATGTTTTTATTGGTAACATTTTCGGGCATGTGACATTTTTGATTGCTTTTTATTCCGATTTTTGTGAGGCAGAATGACCAAAAGCCAGCTATTCATGAATTTCTTTTGGGGGAGGCGCTTATACCGTTCCGCGTTTGGTAAAATGGATAAAGCAGTTTTATTCTTTGGGTCAGTACAATTACAGCGATACCTCATTTATATAATTTTTTTATGTTTTGGCGCTTTTATACGATAAAAACTATTTTATAGAAAAAATAATTAGTTTTGCATCGCTTTATTCTGAGGACTATAACTTTTTTATTTTTTCGCTGATGATGGTGAGTGGCAGCTTGTTTTTTGCAGGACAAGATGACATTTTCAGCGGTACCATGGTTACTTATATCGGTCTTTTTGATCGCGTGATATTCCACTTTTTGTTCGGTGGTATGATAATAAAGCGTTGTTTTTTGCATCGTTTTTTTTTTCCTTTTTTACGGTGTTCACTGAAGGGGTTAACTAGTGGACAGTTTTATAGGTCGGGTCATTACGGACACAGCGATACTAAATATGTGTACTTTTATTGTTTTTTTATTTTTATTTAGCTAAAGGAATGTATTTAGTGGAACAATATTTTTTATTATTATTATTTATTTAGGAATTTTTATTTTTTTTTACACATACATTTTTTAGCCCCCAGTTTTGTATTTTTTTAAGGGTAACAGGAGAAATTGGACCCCAAAAGTTGTTGTCCAATTTGTCCTGAGTACGCTGATACCCCATATGTGGGGGGAACCACCGTTTGGGCGCAATGGAGAGCTCGTAAGTGAAGGAGCGCCATTTGGAATGCAGACTTAGATGGAATGGTCTGCAGGCATCACGTTGTATTTGCAGAGCCCCTGATGTACCTAAACCGTAGAAACCCCCCACAAGTGACCCCACACTTGAAACTAGACCCCCAAAGGAACTTATCTAGATGTGTTGTGAGAACTTTGAACCCCCAAGTGTTTCACTAGTTTATAACGCAGAGCCGTGAAAATAAAAAGTATTTTTTTTTACACAAAAATTATTTTTTAGCCCCAGTTTTGTATTTTTCCAAAGGAAACAGTGTAAATTGAGCCCAAAAACTTGTTGTCCAATTTGTCCTGAGTATGCAGACACCCAATATGTGGGGGAACCACCGTTTGGACGCATGGCAGAGCTCGGAAGG
The DNA here is from genome assembly GCF_051348905.1 of Ranitomeya variabilis. Classification (NCBI taxonomy): domain Eukaryota; kingdom Metazoa; phylum Chordata; class Amphibia; order Anura; family Dendrobatidae; genus Ranitomeya; species Ranitomeya variabilis. The sequence continues at coordinate 648,826,111 of NC_135233.1, read as the reverse complement.
GAAGGAGCGCCATTTGGAATGCAGACTTAGATGGATTGGTCTGCAGGCGTCATGTTGCATTTGCAGAGCCCCTGATGTAAGTAAACAGTAGAAACCACCATAAGTGACCCCATATTGGAAACTAGACCCCCCAAGGAACTTATCTAGATGTGTTTTGAGAACTTTGAACCCCCAAGTGTTTCACTACAGTTTATAACGCAGAGCCATGAAAATAAAAATATTTTTTTTACACAAAAATTATTTTTTAGCCCCCAGTTTTGTATTTTCCCAAGAGTAACAGAAGAAATTGGACCCCAAAAGCTGTTATCTAATGTGTCCTGAGTATGCTGATACCCCATATGTGGGGGTAAATCCCTGTTTGTGCGCACGGGAGAGCTCGGAAGGGAAGGAGCACTGTTTTAATTTTTCAACTCAGAATTGACTGGAATTGAGATCGGACGCAATGTCGCATTTGGAGAGCCCCTGATGTGCCTTAACAGTGGAAACCCCCCAATTATAACTGAAACCCTAATCGAAACACACCCCTAACCCTAATCTAAACTGTAACCCCAACCACACCCCTAACCCTGACACACCACTAACCCTAATCCCAACCCTATTCCCAATTGTAAATGTAATCCAAACCCTAACCCTAACTTTAGCCCCAACCCTAACTTTAGCCCCAACCCTATCTTTAGCCCCAACCCTAACCCTCACTGTAGCCCTAACCCTAGCCCCAACCCTAACCCTAACCCTAACCCTAGCCCTAACCCTAGCCCTAACCCTAACCCTAGCCCAAACCCTAACCCTAGCCCTAACCCTAGCACTAACCCTAGCCCTAACCCTAACCCTAGCCCTAACCCTAGCCCTAACCCTAACCCTAGCCCTAACCCTAGCCCTAACCCTAATGGGAAAATGGAAATAAATAATTTTTTTTAATTTTTTAATTTTTCGTAACTAAGGGGGTGATGAAGGGGGGGGTTGATTTACCATTTATAGCTGGTTTTCTAGCGGATTTTTATGATTGGCAGCCGTCACACACTAAAAGACGCTTTTCATTGCAAAAAATGTTTTTTGCGTTACCACATTTTGAGTGCTATAATTTTTCCATATTTTGGTCCACAGAGTCATGTGAGGTCTTGTTTTTTGCAGGATGAGTTAATGTTTTTATTGGTAACATTTTCGGGCATGTGACATTTTTGATTGCTTTTTATTCCGATTTTTGTGAGGCAGAATGACCAAAAGCCAGCTATTCATGAATTTCTTTTGGGGGAGGCGCTTATACCGTTCCGCGTTTGGTAAAATGGATAAAGCAGTTTTATTCTTTGGGTCAGTACAATTACAGCGATACCTCATTTATATAATTTTTTTATGTTTTGGCGCTTTTATACGATAAAAACTATTTTATAGAAAAAATAATTAGTTTTGCATCGCTTTATTCTGAGGACTATAACTTTTTTATTTTTTTGCTGATGATGGTGTGTGGCAGCTTGTTTTTTGCAGGACAAGATGACATTTTCAGCGGTACCATGGTTACTTATATCGGTCTTTTTGATCGCGTGATATTCCACTTTTTGTTCGGTGGTATGATAATAAAGCGTTGTTTTTTGCATCGTTTTTTTTCCCTTTTTTACGGTGTTCACTGAAGGGGTTAACTAGTGGACAGTTTTATAGGTCGGGTCATTACGGACACAGCGATACTAAATATGTGTACTTTTATTGTTTTTTTATTTTTATTTAGCTAAAGGAATGTATTTAGTGGAACAATATTTTTTATTATTATTATTTATTTAGGAATTTTTATTTTTTTTTACACATGTAATTTTTTTTTTTTTTACATTTTTACTTTGCCCCAGGGGGGGCATAACAGTGAAGTGACAGATCGCCGATCTGACACTTTGCTGTGCACTGTGTCAGATCGGCGATCACACAGCACAGCAGGGAGGCTTCCCGGCACCTGCTCTGAGCAGGCGCTGTGAAGCCACCTCCCTGCAGGACCCGGATGCAGCCCCGCGGCCATTTTGGATCTGAGGACTGCAAGGAGGAGACACTCGGTACAAGGTGAGCACATCGCCTTGTACCGATCGTCTCAGGGAAGCCCACAGGGAGCCCCCTCCCTGCGCAATGCTTCCCTATACCGCCAACACACTGCGATCATGTTTGATCGCAGTGTGCCGAGGGTTAATGTGCGGGGGCGGTCCGTGACCGCTCCTGGCACATAGTGCCAGATGTCAGCTGCGATAGTCAGCTGACACCCGGCCGCGATCGGCTGCCCTCCCCCTGTGAGCGCGGCCGATCTCGCTGGACGTACTATTCCGTTTTTGGGAAGTAGGGCCCACCCCACATGGACGGAATATGACAGAAAGGGGTTAAAGCAGAAGAACCTGCAGTCAATTGCAGTTTTGAGCCTGAATAACCTGCAGTAGAGAATTGCAATATTGAAGCTGAATAACCTGCATTCAAATGCAGTACTGAAGCTCAAGAACCGGCAGTGGAGAATTGCAGTATTGAAGCTGAAGAACCTGCAATCAATTGCAGTGTTGAGGTTGAATAACTTGCAGTGGAGAATTGCCATATTGAAGCTGAAGAACCTGCATTCAATTGCCATGTTGAGGCTGAAGAACCTACAGTGGAAAATTGAAGTATTGAAGCTGAAGAACCTGTAGTCAAATGCAGCATTGAGGCTGGAGAACTCGCAGTGGAGAATAGTATTGAAGCTGAAGAACCTGCAGTCAATTGCAGTGTTGAAGTTCAAGAACCGGCAGTGGAGAATTGCAATATTGAAGCTGAAGAACCTGCAGTGGAGAATTTCAATGTTGAAGCTGAAGAAACTGCAGTGGAGAATTGCATTGTTGAATCTGAACAATGTGCAATTAAGAACTGCATTATTGAAGCTGAAGAATCTACTGTACAATGGAGAATTGCAATGTTGATGCTTTTTTGACGGTGTTTGAAAGGGTTGCCGAGAGGAAGAAACTCCTGCCAGAGCAGAGAAGAAACTGCAGTCAATTGTATTGTTGAGGCTGAATAATCTGCAGTGGAGAATTGCAATATTTAAGCTGAAGAAACTGCATTCAATTGCACTGTTGAGGCTGAATAAGCTGCAGTGGAGAATTGCAATTTTGAAGATGAAGAACCTGCAAACAATTGCAGCATTGAGGCTAAAGAACCGGCAGTTCAGAATTGCAATATTGAAGCTGAAGAACCTGCAGTGGAGAATTTCAATGTTGAAGCTGAAGAATCTGCAGTGGAGAATTGCATTGCTGAAGCTGAACAACATGCAATGAAGAACTGCATTGTTGAGGTTGAAGAATCTACAATGTAGAATTGCAATATTGATGCTTTCTTGACGGTGGATGAAAGGGTACCCGAGAGGAATAAACTCCTGCCAGAGCAGTGGGCACAGGTAGTGGCACCATACTTGACAGGGGAACCCCAGAAAACATACCATGATTTAGCTTTGCAGGACACTGAAGAATGGCAACCTAAAAATGAAGATTCTTGCATGCTTGGGGATAACAGTAGCTCTTGGGGCACAGCGAGTTCACCGTTTGGTGTATCACCGGGCCAAATCACAAAGCTCCCAAATGTTTGACCTGTTGCACTTGGTCCAGCAGTGGCTGCAGCCAGAGTCCTCTATGCCTGCGCCAATGGTAGAACGGGTGGTGATGGATCAGTTGTGCACTCCCTGCTGAGGCCGGTACAGACTTGGGTTGTCCAGGGTGATCCCCGGAATGCTGATAAACTGGTCTGGACTGGTCGAGAGATACCAGGGGATGGAAGGTTCTGTGGGAAAGCAACCCACTCTATACTGGGGTCCCAACAGGGGGCAGAGACCCAAAAGGGGGGGGTCTCCCATACTGTATGCAAATGCAGTAAATGCTTGAGCTGCCCCAAATTTGAATGCACCCCAATACCTTGGAAGAGACTTTGAGGAGGGCCTCATAAAACATTTTTCCCATTATTAGAAAGTGGGTGCCAAGTCCCATAGTGTTTGCCTATGAAGTGAATGCAAGGGCTGCAAAAATTTGGGGGCACCACAATACCCTTTTGACGAGACGTGGAGGAGGGCCTCATAAAATGTTCCTATTAGAAAGGAGCGGGTATCCAATACTTTTAATACCCATGCACTAAGTGTATGGGCTGACAAACATTTACCCCTAGGGGGTATACACAAATAAACGGTATAACCATTTTTTTTTGGTACGGGCATCATAAACAACCTTTAAAAAATTATGTGGGTGTTGCATCACGGATCACGGTCACCCTGGTGATCTGGTGGTGTAAGATGAGGATGAGGAGAAGGAGGAGAACAACAGCAAATAGCCAAATCAGGAAGCGTATACACATGTGTGGGTGTAATAATTATAGGGGATAATTCAGGAGACTCTTTGCGTGGAACAAGACAACAGGACACAGTTTTATAAGTGGTAAAGTTTATATTATCACACGGGGATTCAAGCAGGTGCAGAGAGAAACTCAAGTCCACAACACTTGGTGCAAATAATAAACGCAGCTTAGCAGTCAATAGGAAACTTCAGAGGTAGATGCAAACAAACAGAAAGTCTATGAAGCACAGTTATTCTTGAGGAAACTTGACACAAATAGATTCTTGACTTAGTCCAGACACAGATAGATATGCTATTAGGCAGTTCAAATCATATCTTAGCTCAACCAGGGAGGCCTGGTTAATAGTCTCAGGTTTTGCAGAGCAGAAACCGCTTACATGTCCAGCAAATGCAGATGGAAGTAACACGAGCAGCAGATGAAGGAGGATTACTGAACACTGGTGTATGCAGCAGGAACTCAGAGCAGAGTGGCAGGATCTCCAACACAGGTTCACAGGAGCAGGTGCAGGTGCAAGGCCAGGGAGTAATCAGGAGCTGGATGCAAAGCAGAATAATCTAGCACAGACTGAAGGTTGGGGTGGAGTTTTATAGCAGGAAGACAAGTGCACATGAGACCAAAGACGCCATGTTGGAAAAGGGCAGTAATGCACAAAAGGTAAAAAATGTTCAGAGTACTGACATTACTCCCTCCTTAGAAGTGGCCTCAGGACAATCCTGGACCTGGTTTCTCAGGGAATCTCTGATGAAAACGAGAAATCTTCTTTTGGGCATTGATGTTTTCCACAGGTTCCCAAGAGTCTTCCTCAGGGGTATATCCCTGCCATCTTATCAGATATTGGAGCCGATTCCTGCAAATCCTGGAATCAATAATTTCCCCCACCACGAATTGTTCTTGCCCATCAATCACCACAGGCTGCGGAGGTCGCACAACACGTCCCTGGAAGGTATTAGGAGATACAGGCTTTAGTAAAGATACATGAAAAACTGGGTGTACCTTCATTGTCCTAGGTCGCTTCAGCCGGCAGGCCACAGAGCTCACAATACCGTTGATCTTGAAAGGGCCAATGAATTTCTGTCCAAGTTTTTGTGAAGGAACGTTTAACTTCAGATTCTTAGTTGCTAACCACACGGAATCTCCTACCTTGAACATGGGTGCAGGTTTACGGAATCTATCAGCCGATCTCTTATAACGTTCTTGAGCCGTGGTCAGGGATTCCTTCAGAACCTCCAGATTTTGTCTCATCGCAGTCAGCCTTTCCTCCACTGCTGGAACCGGAGAATTAATTGGAGACCTAGGTAAAATACACGGATGATAACCCAGATTGGCAAAGAAAGGTGTAAATTTAGCGGAGGCGCTCTGAGAATTATTATATGAAAATTCAGCTAACGGCAACAACTCCAACCAATCATCCTGGAGATGGCTGACTTAGCATTTTAGATATTGTTCCAGCGTCTGGTTGGTACGCTCAGTCTGACCATTAGTCTGGGGATGGTAAGCAGAAGAGAGACAGGCATTAATATTGAGTGCAGAGCAAAACCCCTTCCAGAATCTTGAAGTGAACTGTACTCCACGGTCAGAGATGATCTCATCCGGCACCCCATGCAACCGAAAGACATTCTGTATAACCAAGTTCACTGTATCTTTAGCAGAGGGGAGGCCGGTGCACGGAACAAAATGAGCAGCTTTAGTCAGGCGATCAACTACCACCATGATTGTATTCATGCCCCCCGATGTAGGCAGCTCCACAATAAAGTCCATTGATATAGACCCCCAAGGGCGGGATGGAACAGGTAATGGTTGTAGAAGACCCGTAGGTGCCACATGAGGAGTCTTGTAACGGGCACTGTTATGATCCTTAGTGGTTGAGGATAACAAATAACTCCAGCTAAGTAACAAACATAGGACAAGCTCTAGGGAGGTGGCAAACTGGACTGACCGCAAATCTGAACCTATCCAAACACACTAGAAGTAGCCGGTGAACGTGCCTAAAAATCCTAGACGTCTCAAGCCAGCCTGAGGAACTAACTACCCCTAGAGAGAAAGAAAAGACCTCTCTTGCCTCCAGAGAAATAATCCCCAAAGATATAGAAGCCCCCAACAGATAATAACGGTGAGGTAAGAGGGAGGCACATACACAGGGGTGAAAGCAGATTCAGCAAATGAGGCCCACTAATACTAGATAGCAGAAAATAGAAAAGGGAATCTATGCGGTCAGTAAAAAACCCTTACAAAATATCCACTCTGAGATTTCAAGAACCCCCACACCAACTAACGGTGTGGGGGGAGAACCTCAGTCCCCTAGAGCAACCAGCAAGCGAGGAAATCACATTTTAGCGAGCTGGACAAAAAACATAATGAACACTGATAATCAAAAAATGATCAAACAAAAACTTAGCTTGTCTTGGAGAGACTGGGAGCAAGGTAGACACAAGGAATCTGAAGAGCACTGAATACATTGATAGCAGGCAAGGAACTGAGTATCCAGGAGAGCTAAATAGGAAACCACCCAAGGATAACGAACCAGCTGATACTGAACCCTGCAGAAAAACAACACTACACAGTACCGCTTGTGACCACTAGAGGGAGCCCAAAAATAGAGTTCACAACAGTACCCCCCCCTTGAAGAGGGGTCACCGAACCCTCATCAAGACCCCCAGGGCGATCAGGATGAGCCGCGTGGAAGGCACGAACCAAATCGGCCGCATGAACATCAGAGGCGACAACCCAGGAATTATCCTCCTGACCATAGCCCTTCCACTTAACCAAATACTGAAGCCTCCGTCTAGAGATACGAGAATCCAAAATCTTCTCCACCACGTACTCCAATTCGCCCCCGACCAGCACCGGAGCAGGAGGCTCAACAGAAGGAACCACAGGTACCACATACCTCTGCAACAAAGACCTATGGAACACATTATGAATGGCAAACGATGCTGGGAGATCCAAACGAAAAGACACCGGGTTAAGGATTTCCAAGATCTTATAAGGACCGATGAAGCGAGGCTTGAATTTAGGAGAGGAGACCTTCATAGGAACATACCGAGAAGACAGCCACACCAAATCCCCAACACGAAGTCGGGGACCCACACCGCGGCGGCGGTTGGCAAAGCGCTGAGCCTTCTCCTGTGACAATCTCAAATTGTCCACCACATGGTTCCAAATCTGCTGCAACCTATTCACCACAGAATCCACCCCAGGACAGTCAGAAGACTCAACCTGACCCGAGGAAAAACGAGGATGGAAACCAGAATTGCAGAAAAAAGGTGAAACCAAAGTAGCAGAACTAGCCCGATTATTAAGGGCAAACTCGGCCAAAGGCAAAAAAGTCACCCAATCATCCTGATCAGCAGAAACAAAACATCTCAAATAAGTTTCCAACGTCTGATTAGTTCGCTCGGTTTGGCCATTAGTCTGAGGATGGAAGGCCGACGAAAAAGACAAATCAATGCCCATCTTGGCACAAAAAGTCCGCCAAAACCTGGACACAAACTGGGATCCTCTATCAGACACAATATTTTCAGGAATGCCGTGCAAGCGAACCACATTCTGAAAAAATAGAGGAACCAAATCGGAGGAAGAAGGCAACTTAGGCAAGGGCACCAAATGGACCATCTTGGAAAAACGATCACACACCACCCAGATGACAGACACTTTCTGAGATACTGGAAGATCCGAAATAAAATCCATGGAAATGTGCGTCCAAGGCCTTTTCGGAACAGGCAAAGGCAAAAGCAAACCGCTGGCACGAGAACAGCAAGGCTTAGCACGAGCACAAATCCCACAAGACTGCACAAAGGAACGCACATCCCGCGACAAGGAAGGCCACCAGAAGGACCTAGCCACCAAATCTCTGGTACCAAAAATCCCAGGATGACCCGCCAACACCGAAGAATGAACCTCGGAAATAACTCTGCTGGTCCATCTATCCGGGACAAACAGTCTCTCTGGTGGACAACGGTCAGGTCTATCCGCCTGAAACTTCTGCAGCACTCGTCGCAAATCTGGGGAAATGGCAGACAAAATCACTCCCTCTCTGAGAATACCAGCCGGCTCAGAAACTCCAGGAGAGTCAGGCACAAAACTCCAAGAAAGTGCATCAGCTTTCACGTTCTTCGAACAGGTATGAGACCACGAAGGTATGAGACCACGAAGTTGAAACGGGAGAAAAACAATGAGGCAGGTATGAGACCACGAAGTTGAAACGGGAGAAAAACAATGACCAACGAGCCTGTCTAGGATTCAGGCGCTTGGCAGATTCAAGGTAAATCAGATTTTTGTGATCAGTCAAGACCACCACACGATGTTTAGCTCCTTCGAGCCAATGTCGCCACTCCTCAAATGCCCACTTCATAGCCAACAACTCCCGATTACCAACATCATAATTCCGCTCGGCAGGCGAAAACTTTCTTGAAAAGAAAGCACATGGCTTCATCACAGAGCCATCAGAGCTTCTCTGCGACAAGACAGCCCCTGCTCCAATCTCAGAAGCATCAACCTCGACCTGGAAGGGAAGAGAGACATCTGGCTGACATAAGACTGGAGCTGAAGAAAACCGGTGCTTCAGCTCCCGAAAGGCCTCCACGGCCGCAGGAGACCAATTAGTCACATCAGAACCCTTCTTGGTCAAATCCGTCAAAGGTTTAACCACGCTAGAAAAATTAGCGATGAAACAACGGTAAAAATTAGCAAAACCCAAGAACTTCTGAAGACTCTTAACAGACGTGGGCTGAGTCCAGTCATGAATAGCCTGGACCTTGACTGGGTCCATCTCCACAGTAGAAGGAGAAAAAATAAAACCCAAAAAGGAGACCTTCTGTACTCCGAAGAGGCATTTTGAGCCCTTCACAAATAAAGCATTAGCACGCAGGACCTGAAACACCATCCTGACCTGCTTCACATGGGACTCCCAATCATCAGAAAAGACCAAAATGTCATCCAAATAAACAATCATAAATTTATCCAGATATTCTCGGAAGATGTCATGCATGAAGGACTGAAACACAGAAGGAGCATTAGAGAGTCCAAAAGGCATCACTAAGTACTCAAAATGGCCTTCGGGCGTATTAAATGCTGTTTTCCATTCATCTCCCTGCCTAATGCGTACAAGGTTATACGCACCACGGAGATCTATCTTGGTGAACCAACTGGCACCCTTAACCCGAGCAAACAAATCAGACAATAGTGGCAAAGGATACTGAAATTTGACTGTAATTTTATTCAGAAGACGATAATCTATACAAGGTCTCAAAGAACCGTCCTTCTTGGCCACAAAAAAAAATCCTGCACCAAGAGGTGAAGAGGATGGGCGAATATGTCCCTTCTCCAAAGACTCCTTTATATAACTCCGCATCGCGGCATCCTCTGGTATAGACAAATTAAAAATCATCCCTTAGGGAATTTACTACCAGGAATTAAATTTATAGCACAGTCACAATCCTTATGAGGGGGCAGGGCACTGGACCTGGGCTCATCAAATACATCCTGGTAGTCAGACAAAAACTCAGGGACCTCAGAAGGAGTGGATGAAGCAATAGACACCAACGGAGTATCGCCATGAATTCCCTGACAACCCCAACTTGACACAGACATAGCTTTCCAATCTAAAACTGGATTATGAGCTTGCAGCCATGGCAGACCCAAAACGACAACATCATGCAAATTATGCAGAACGAGAAAGCGAATCACCTCCTGATGTACGGGAGTCATGCACATGGTCATTTGCGTCCAATACTGAGGCTTATTCTCAGCCAATGGCGTAGCATCAATTCCCCTCAGAGGAATAGGAAATTCCAAAGGCTCCAGGACAAAACCACAGCGCCTGGCAAACGACAAATCCATCAGATTCAGGGCAGCACCCGAATCCACAAAAGCCATAACCGGGTAGGACGACAAAGAACAAATCAAAGTAACAGACAAAATAAATTTAGGCTGTATAGTACCAAAGGTGACAGGTTTAGTGATTTTTTTTAAGCGTTTAGAGCATGCTGAGATAATATGAGTAGAATCACCACAGTAAAAGCACAACCCATTTTGACGTCTATGACTTTGTCGCTCAATTCTGGTCAGAGTTTGGTCACATTGCATAGACTCAGGTCTCTGTCCAGAAAATACCGCCAAAGGATGAGTAGATTTGCGCTCCCGCAAACGCCGATCAACCTGAATGGCTAAAGCCATAGAATCACTCAGACTTGTAGGTTTTGCAGAGCAGAAACAGCTTACATGTCCAGCAAATGCAGATGGAAGTAACACGAGCAGCAGATGAAGGAGGATTACTGAACATTGGTGGATGCAGCAGGAACTCAGAGCAGAGTGGCAGAATCTCCAACACAGGTTCACAGGAGCAGGTGCAGGTGCAAGGCCAGGGAGTAATCAGGAGCTGGATTCAAAGCAGAATAATCTAGCACAGACTGAAGGCTGGGGTGGAGTTTTATAGCAGGAAGACAAGTGCACATGAGACCAAAGACGCCATGTTGGAAAAGGGCAGTAATGCACAAAAGGTAAAAAATGTTCAGAGTCCTGACAGTGGGTGTGAAGTGTTGCATGGGAATAGACCTCCCAAAAAAAGACACTCAATTTCAGTTTGTTACGCTGCTATCATTCGGTGGTGTAGAAAAGTCTGGCCCAATCCAGCCCTTGTTCATTTTTTTAAGAATCAGCTTGTTAGCATTTTCAGTTGTCAGGCGGATGCGCTTTTCAGTTATAATTTCACCAACAGCACTAAAAAGCCGCTCTGACAAAACGCTAGTGGCAGAGCAGGCCAGCACCTCCAAGGCGTAGAAAGCCAGTTCATGCCACATGTCCAGCTTGGATACCCAATAATTATATGGCACAGAGTAATCATGGAGGATGCTGGTACGGTCAGCAAGGTACTACCTCAGCATTTTCCAAAACTTTGCACTCCTTGTGAGAGTAGCACGCGCCTCAGAAGCAGTGTGATGGGAGGGTCTGAGAAAATTCTGCCAGAACTTTTCCAATGTTCCCCTGCCTCTGCTGGATTGGTGTTGTGTCTTTCTTGCCTGTACTCCTTCATTAACTAATGAACTGTAATTTCTGCCACCAGAATTTTCAGATGAGAATATTTTTTATTAATTCCGCAACAAGGGCCTTCTGGTACTGCCCCATTTTAGTAGACCTGTCTGCCTCTGGAATAAGAGATAGAAAGTTCTCTTTGTAGCATGGGTCTAGAAGTGTTACCAACCATTATTAACTGTCACCCAAAATTTTGAAAACATGAGGGTCACGGGAAAGGCAGTGCAACATAAACTCAGCCATGTGTGCCAGACTGCTAATAGGCAAGACTTATGTGTCCTCACCAACAGGATGACTGACCATGCTCTTCTCCTCCTCCTCCTTCTCCCTGTCCTCATCCATCCACGCTGAGTAGACAGTATGACAATTGTGCTTGTAGTACCATCTACAGTGAATGAAAGTAGCTCCTGTTCTTCCTCCTCCTCTTCCTCATTGTCACCCAATCCATTTTGGGATAAGATGAGGCTGGGCTGTGTGTAATCACCCTGTATGGTTCCTTGCTCCATCTCATCATGCTCTGCCTGCTATGCATCCTCTTTGTTTGCGAACAGAGAGTGTTTCAGAACACAGAGAAGCGGGATGGTGATGCTAATTATGGCATCAGCACCGCTCACCATCTTGGTGGAGTCTTCAAAGTTTTGGAGGATGTTACATATGTCTGACATCCATGTCCACTCATGAGGTCTCATGTGTGCAGTCTGAACTGAATATCAACGGCCTTGTTGATGCTGGTAGTCAACAACTGCCCTCTTCTGCTCACAAATCCTTTCCAACATCTGCAGTTTAGAGTCCCAACATGTGGGGACATCACCCAACAGTCGGTCAGCCGGAAGCTGCAAAAGCTGCTGAAGCACAGCAAGGGCGGCGGAAGCTGTAGCTGACTCTCTAAAATGGGCACACAGGCGGCGTACTTTGACAAAAAGATCCAGCAGCTCCGGGTAGGTTTTGAGAAACCGTTGAACCACAAGGTTAAGCGCATGGGCCAGGCATGATACATGTGTGAGCTTGCCTCGCCTCGCAGCCGCCACCAGGTTCCGGCCATTGTCACACATGACCATGCCTGTCTGTAGGTTCAGCGGTGTCAGACACAAATGTGCCTGTTCTTTCAGAGCTGTCCACAACTCTTCAGCATTGTTCAGTTTGTCACCTAAGCATATTAGCTTCAGCACAGCTTGTTGCCGCTTGGCTGAGGCAGCTCTGCAGTGCTTCCAGCTTGTGATGTTTTCCTTTCAGAGATGGCAGCTGAAGAGGAGGAGGAGATGCTGGAGCTGTAGATTGTGGGGCAAACCCTGATTGACGTAGGGCCTGCAATCCTCAGTGTCGGGGGGACATGTTCCATCCCAATGTCCGACTGGGTCCCGGCTTCCGCTATGTTAACCCAGTGTGCCGTCAGCGAGATGTAGCATCCTCACCCACAAGCACTTGTCCACATATCTATGGTTAGGTGAACTTTCCCAGTAACTGCATTGTTGAGGGCACAGCTAATGTGGGACATGTGCTTGTGTAATGCGGGCATGGCACACCAGGAGAAATAGTTGCGGCTGGGGACTGAGTTCCGAGGTACGGCCGCTGCCATCAGGTTCCGGAAAGCTTCGATCTCCATGAGACTAAAAGGCAACATTTTGAGCACAAGAAGTTGAGAAATGTGTGAATTTACTAGTATGGCCTGTGGGGCGTTGGCTGTGTATTTGCATTTGCACTCCAACGCCTTTGGTATAGACAACTGAATGCTGCGCTGGGACAAGGATGTGGTAGGTGAGTGGGTGCAACGACATTTGCAGGGCAGGAGGCATCTTCGCATGCACCATGGACAGGGGATTAGCTTGCACGCACAACAGCGGAAGAAGCAGTGGTGTCACCTGCAGACACTGTACCTCAACCCTGGGGTTCGGCCAACAAAGTTGGATGCTTTGCTGCCATGTGCTGGTGGTGGTCAGGCTGGTAGTTTTGCTACCCCTGCTGATGCTGGCCTGGCAGGTGGTGCAAATGCCTTTTGTGGGGTTATCGTCAGAGTCTTTAAAAAACAACCAGACTCGGGAAGACCTAACAGTTGGATTGGCAACTTCCGTCATGTTGGTGTCACGGGAAACGCTTGCACACCTTCTGTCTGCAGCCACCACACTGCTTCTTCCTGCCTGTTGGGGTGCTATGCCTCCCTCTCCCTGTGTGCTGCTCTCCTCGCTCTGCATGTCCTCCTGCCAGGTTAGGTCAGTTACTATATCATCCACTACCACGTCTTCCACTTCTGCACCCTGATCCTCCTCCTGACTTTCTGGCAATTGTGTCTCATCATCGTCCATCTCTTGTGACACTTTCCCACCATCGCCTTCAGGTGACCATGGCGCTGCTCAAATATTTGGGCATCGCTACATGCAATCTCCTCTTGCCCCACTTCAAGTGGACCAGACGAGAGGCCCGAATCTATAAATGGAAAAATTAACAGCTCTTCAGAGTGTCCAAGTGTGGAATCAGTTATCTATGGGCACTCGGCATGGTGGGAGGAAGGAGGATCAGTGTGAGGAATAAGCGGTCCAGACTCATGGCTACTGAGACTTGATGGTGTGGAAGACATTGATCTGGGTTCAATAGTCGTGTGCTGCTATCCCCTAGTAATTTGGACAGTAAGGTTGGGTGAGAAGATGTGGGTGTTTGTTGTGGCACAATTTCTGCTTGCCTGTAGCCGCGGCCTTGGCCTCTGCATGCACCATCACCATCATATTCAGTTCCCCATCCCTTGCCACACGCCTTGCCCACTTTAAATATAGGACAATATTTTACACGTTCACTACAATTGGCTGAATTTGGAGCACACTGATATGTGACCCGTGTGACAGACAAACCCCAGTTTCAAATATCTGGCCTGTAGGTTGCTGTTTTTTGTAGCTATTTTTCAGCAAACTGGTGTCTTATCTAAGACACTACAACAAAATTTAACAGTGGGCCACAAATTGCAGAATTTTCAACTCACTAAGATGTGATCATGTGACTGCCAAACCCCTGTTTAAAATACCTGGCCTGTAGTTAACTATTTTTTTTCAGCAAACTGGTGTCTTATCTAAGACATTACAACAAAATTTAACAGCAGGCCACAAATGGCAGAATTTTAAATGCCCTGAGATGTGATCCATGTGATGGCCAAACCCCTGTTTAAAATAGCTGGCCTGTAGTTAACTTTTTTTTTTTTTCAGCAAACTAGTGTCTTATCTAAGACACTACAAAAATGTTTTACAGTAGGCCGCAAAGGGCATAATTTTCAACGCACTGAGATGTCATCTGAGTGACGGCCAAACCCCTGTTTAAAATAGCTGGATTTTTATGCTGTTATATAGAAAGGATCTGGCTGTATGCTGCAGTGCCAACAAGCAAATGGAGCAGAAAAACAGTGTACTCTGGATTGCTCTTAAAGAAAATAACCAGGATTAAGATCCCCCAAAAAATATTCCTGGCCCCTGATACCTGGAACTATGTATATAAATATATGTAATAGGCAGCAGCAGCCAACAGTACTGGAATGGACCCTCTTGCTATATGCAATGAAGTCTGCCACGTACATTGCCTGTCTGCCTAGCACTCATATGTATGTATATATACACCTTCATTAGTTCTCAGAAGGACTGTTGGCTGAGAAGGATTTGTGTATAACAGATGGTATACCCACGGTTACTCATAATTATAGAAAATCTCTCCCTATCTCAGTAGCAACTCTCCCTACGCTGCCTGAGTCAGGAGCAGACTGTGATAAGCAGGGCGGTGTCCGGTCTACTAAAGACCTGATGATGCTGTGCGGCCAGTCAATCACTGTAATGTCACAACCAACAGGGCTGCTGCATTACATTGGCAGAAATCCCTGCATGTTGATTGGTGCTCTATAGAGCGCCAAACATGCAGAGCGGGGATCCAAGCTCCTGCCGAGCAAAGCCGGAAATAGTCGGCGAGCTCCAAGCATCGCGAACACCGAGTAGTGGCGATCATGCTTGCTCATCACTAGTAGAGAGGGGTGCATAGCCACACCCCAATGAACAATGCAGATCAATATATATACATATACACATGTAAAAAACAAAAGTAACTCAGGTAAAATTGCAGAAGCCATCCAGCAATGACAATGTGACTGATTTGAACAGCAGAGATGATATGGCCTATATTCAAAAGACATTGTACTCTACTTAGCCCCAGGATAGGTACTCTTAATTAGATGTTTATTTTGCTCAGTACAATACACAGTATTCAGGGCCAGTAAAATGTGCATAATGGCTTAAATTACCCTTTTCCCTGTCCAGCACTTTGGCTAAATTTTCAAACAAGTACTTGTCCTAATTTAGGACACCGACCAATGCATTTCAAATATGTACTTATTAGACATGAGAGAATATTTGGAATTTAATTTTCAAATTTTACAAATATTCATATTTTCCAGCTGCTGCTGCTAAACCATAGAGAATCTGCAAAAGGTAAAAAAATACATAAGTAAAGCTCATCTTGCCACTCTCCTGTCCCACCACTGCCGCAGCCCACAGAACAGTTCTTAGTGCCTCTTCTTCTTTCCTTCCACCATTGCATGTATCATCTGCATGGTTCACCCTGTGACAGGGCCATCAGTGCCGGATTGTCCTCTGACAACATTGTCGTGTGTGTAGCCCAATATCTAGTCAGTTCATCAAGGAACACACGTTGTGACGAGTCGCACAGGGAAAAGGGGTGTCAACTTCGCTCACCCCGGGGGAGGGGAGAAAAGGATCCAGTAGAGATCGGCTCTCTGGCATCATCACTTGCCCAGGTCAGTCAGGGAACTGCACCTAGGGCAAATAGTTGCCAGAAAGGTTTCCCTTATAGGTACGAGTTATTGAGGTGCTCGCAGTGAGTGGGGATATACATAACCAGTCCAGGTTGGTGATATATATAAACCTCCTGGCCGTCACTGTCAGGGCTCCTCACTAACAGTACCATATGCTGCCACCAGTTCCTCGTTCGACAAAAGCCACGTCCGACCACAGGCTTATATCAGGTCAGAAACCAACCCGGGTAGCGTATAATATAACCAACGAGTGTGCAGACGTGGGGATACCTGTGTTGAGATATATATGCACAAGTATTCAGTCAGGAGTGTAGTACAAGGATAGGGCATAGATAGGTTGCAATTACCATGTGTTATGTAGCATGTGACCACAGGGAGATGCTGATGGAACACAGATCCAAATCTTAGTTACGTGGTTTTCCTGGCTGTGACAGCTAATGGTCCTGCTGCCAGTAGAAAAATTAAAGTCAAAATGAGCAGCTGTCTCTTATCTCCTAAACTGTTCCCTCCCACACTCTGTGCCCACCCCTGGACTTGTGCAGCCTCTCTCCTCCCATCCCTGAGAGTATGATTTTCTGTCCAGAACCATGGAAACTCATAACTTTCTGCCAGAAGCTCTGAATGGAATGGCAGTGGTGCCACTGGATTCTGCTTGATTTTATCTGCACATACAGATTAAAAATGCCTACCGTATGTAATTCCTGGTAGCTATGCTTTATAACTCAATAACGCAGAGTGCTACAGGTGGCTGCCGGGCACGGGCTTGTGGGGGAAGGAATGCCGGTTCCAATTATGTGCTAGTCTCAGAGATATTGCATTCTGTTATTATAGGTCATTTTCCAGATTCAATACCTCAAAGCCTTGCTGTGACCTGTGGAGCGTGAGTTAGACAAAATGAATCCAGTTTTGCTTTGCCTGCACTAAAACTCACACACTTGTGCTAATTGCTAGTCACCGAGCTTAAAAGAGCTTGTTCCTGGAGTTTTAATTAAAGAAAAACATTGATCCCTCACACAATTCAATTCAATTCAATTCAAATGAGCTTTATTGGCAGGACTAAGTACACGTTAGCATTGCCAAAGCATATGGTAAAAATACGGGGGTGGGGGAGGGAGGCACATAGAGGTCCAGGATATATCAGACTCCTTTTAGAGGATAGGGGATGTTTCCAGGGTGGGGTATAGGAGTCCATGACATATCAGGCTCTTTAGTCGGGGGATAGGGATATGTCCAGTGTTGGGGTACAGGAGTCCATGACATATCAGGCTCCTCTTGGTTTGTGGCAGGCACTGACATATTCCGCTGCTATGGCCACTGCACTGTCCTCTTCCCCCAGTATTATCGGCAGTTTCTCTTCCTCCTCCACACATTCCGCTGCTATGGCCACTGCCCTTTCCTCTTCCCCCAGTATTATCGGCAGTTTCTCTTCCTCCTCCAGACATGACATAATATGTACCACCATGGAATAGCACACAGCGATGTCAGAGGCATAGAATTGAGTGAAGAGTATGCACACAATGAGGAAAAGCAAAAAGAAGGGGCGCTGGGGTGATTGGACAGGTGAGTGGTGAGGTAAGTATTACATTGTTTTTATTTTACATTCTTTATTAACCCCTTAACGACCGCCGATACGCCTTTTAACGGCGGCCGCTAAGGGTACTTAAACCACAGCGCCGTTAATTAACGGCGCTGTGGAAAAAGTGAATAGCGCCCCCCAGAGTCGGATTTTCTCTGGGGTCTCGGTTGCCGAGGGTAGCCGAGACCCCAGAGAACATGATTCGGGGGGTTTTTACCGACCCCCGAGTTGCGATCGCCGGTAATTAACCGTTTACCGGCGGTCGCAACAAAAAAAAAAAAACGCGATTTGCCGTTTAATTTCTCTGTCCTCCGATGTGATCGCACATCGGAGGACAGAGAAATGTGGTCCCCGATGGCCCCCAATAGCCCCCCAATACTTACCTACCTCCCCCGGTGCTCCTCGTGTCTCCCCATGGGCGCCGCCATCTTTTTTCCGGGAAAAAATGGCGGGCGCACGCGCAGTGCGCCCGCCGCCCGGCACCCGGATGTTCTTTGGGGTCTCGGCTGCCGGGGGTAGCCGAGACCCCAAAGAACATGATCGGGGTCGATTTGCACCGACCCCTGCTTTGCGATCGCCGGTAATTAACAGTTTACCGGCGACCGCAAAAAAAAAAAAAAAAAAAAGCGATCAGTTATTTCTCTGTCCTCTGATGTGATCGCACATCAGAGGACAGAGAAATAGGGGGATTCGGGGACCCTATCATACTCACCCGGGGTCCCTGGGTCCTCTTCTGTCTTCTCCTGCCAGCCGGCTTTTTCATCATGGCGGGCGCATGCGCAGTGCGCCCGCCATCTGCTGCCATCTGCCGGCCGGCAGGAGAAGACAAGTTGGGGCTAAAATTAGGGTTAGGGTTAGGGTTAGGGTTAGAGTTAGGGTTAGGGTTAGGGTTAGGGTTAAAGTTAGGGTTAGGGTTGGGGCTAAATTTAGGGTTAGGGTTAGGGCTAGGGTTAGGGTTAGGCTACTTTCACACTAGCGTTTTTTGGCTTCCGTCGCAATGCGTCGTTGGAGAAAAAACGCATCCTGCAAAAGTGCTTGCAGGATGCGTTTTTTCTCCATTGGCTTGCATTAGCGACGCATTGCGACGGATTGCCACATGTCGCATCCGTCGTGCGACGGATGCGTCGTGCTTCGGCGGACCGTCGACACAAAAAAACTACATGTACCATTTTTGTGCGACGTGTCCCACATATTTCAGTGCCACGTGCCACGTATTTAAGTGACACGTGCCACGTATCAAAGTGCCACGTGCCACATATTTCAGTGCCACGTATCAAAGTGCCACGTGCCACGTATCAAAGTGCCACATGCCACGTATCAAAGTGCCACGTGCCACGTATCAAAGTGCCACGTGCCACATATTTCAGTGCCACGTGCCACGTATCAAAGTGCCACGTGCCACGTATCAAAGTGCCACGTGCCACATCTTTCAGTGCCACGCGCCACGTATTTAAGAGACACGTGCCACGTATCAAAGTGCCACGTGCCACATATTTCAGTGCCACGTGCCACGTATTTAAGTGACACGTGCCACGTATCAAAGTGCCACGTATCACGTATTTCAGTGCCACGTATTTAAGTGACACGTATCACGTATAAGTGCCACGTGTCACGTATTTAATTGCCACATATTTAAGTGCCACGTATCAAGATTTTCCATGGAGAACAGACACATCCAGAGATATGTCTGCTCTCCACGGCTGCAGCAACACACTGACAGGAGCCATAGTTCCTGTCGGTGTGTCACTGCGCATGCGCGAGCGAGTTTACCGGCGGTCATTGACCCCGGCACTCTCGCTTAACGGCAGTGCTGCGTGGGAAAGTTCAACGCAGCTGTACTGCTGTTAACCGAGACGCCGGAGTCATTGAACTCCGGAACAGTACGCGATACACTGCTAGGAGCTTCGCTCCTGGCAGTGTATCGCCGGAGAGCAGCCGATCGGCGTGGGACACTCGTTTTATGGATTCTGCGGACAGGGAGTATGAATTTGGTTTATTATTTTTGGATTTTTTCCTGGAGGATCGAGGGCTTCGCCTACAAGTGTGCTGTTGGTGAGTATATACTCTGTGTTATATGTTGTATGTACTGTGTGTCATGTATGTGTATTGTGTGTAGGTGTTTTGTGTAACTTTACAATTGTGCTAAGTCGCCGGACACAGGGACAACTCTCCCATCCTAATACCGGATGGGAGTAGTAGTCCCATACGGCGACTTAGCACAATGGTGGCACTAGCGTCGCATGGGGACACACACACGCACACACACGCACACACACGCACACACACACACACAGAAGGACTCCATGCTGCTTCACTGGGGGGCGGGGGCTTCCCTCTTCCTGTCCGACGTCACGTCCGGTCCTGGGTGTCAACCCCTCCGTACAAAGACGCCGACACCCAGGACAAAGGCGCTGTGTGTGGAAGGTAATATGGGGCCCTAGGGGGATACGCAGACACGCCGCTGCGTAAAGAATTGACATGTCAATTCTTTTTACGCCGGCGTGTTTGCAGACAAAAGCTCCGCGTTTTTTTGCGGTGTGTCTGAACGGCAAAGTGAATTTCTCATTCACTTTGCCGGCAGACGAAAATGACATTGCGCATTTTTGAAAAGCGCCCGCAAAATAGCGCTCAAAAATGCGCTATGTCTGAAAGTAGCCTAAGGCTTCTTTCACACTTGCGTCGGTACGGGGCGGTCGCAATGCGTCGGCCCGATGTACCGACGCACGTTGTGAAAATTGTGCACAACGTGGGCAGCGGATGCAGTTTTTCAACGCATCCGCTGCCCAGTCTATGTCCTGGGGAGGAGGGGGCAGAGTTACGGCCACGCATCCGCGGAAATGGCGGACGCGACGTACAAAAAAAAGGTTACATTGAACTTTTTTTGTGATGACGGGGGCTAAAGTTATGGTTAGGGTTGGGGCTAAAGTTAGGGTTGGGGCTAAAGTTAGGGTTAGAGTTGGGATTAGGGTTAGGGTTTGGATTAGGGTTGGGATTAGTGTTACGTTTGGGATTAGGGTTGGGATTAGGGTTAGGGTTGGGATTAGGGTTAGGGGTGTGTTGGATTTAGGGTTTTGATTAGGGTTATGGTTAGGGTTGAGATTAGGGCTGTTTTGGGGTTAGGGTTGTGATTATCGTTAGGGTTGTGATTAGGATTATGGATCGGGTTGAGATTAGGGTTAGGGCTGTGTTGGGGTTAGGGTTGGAGTTAGAATTGGGGGGTTTCCACTGTTTAGGTACATCAGGGGGTCTCCAAACACGACAGCCAATTTTGCGCTAAAAAAGTCAAATGGTACTCCCTCCCTTCTGAGTTCTGCCGTGCGCCCAAACAGTGGTTTACCCCCACATATGGGGCATCAGCGTACTCGGGATAAATTGGACAACAACTTTTGGGGTCCAATTTCTCCTGTTACCCTTGTGAAAATAAAAACTTGGGGGCTAAAAATCTTTTTTGTTGGAAAAAAATATATTTTTTTATTTTCACTACTCTGCATTATAAATTTCTGTGAAGCACTTGAGCTTTCAAAGTTCTCACCACATATCTAGATAAGTTCCTTAGGGGGTCTAGTTTCCAAAATTTGGTCACTTGTGGGGGTTTCTACTGTTTAGGTACATTAGGGGTCTGCAAACGCAACATAACGCCCGCAGACAATTCTATCAAAGTCTGCATTGCAAAATGGCGCTCCTTCCCTTCCGAGCTCTGCCGTGCGCCCAAACAGTGGTTTACCCCCACATATGGGGTACCAGCATACTCAGGACAAATTGGACAACAACGTTTGGGGTCCAATTTCTCTTGTTACCCTTGTGAAAATAAAAATTTGGGGGCTAAAAAAATCTTTTTTGTGGGAAAAAAAATATTTTTTATTTTCACTACTCTGCATTATAAACTTCTGTGAAGCACTTTGGCATTCAAAGTTCTCACCACATATCTAGATAAGTTCCTTGGGGGGTCTATTTTCCAAAATGGGGTCACTTGTTGGGGGTTTCTACTGTTTAGGTACATTAGGGGTCTGCAAAGGCAACATAACGCCCGCAGACAATTCTATCAAAGTCTGCATTCCAAAATGGCACTCCTTCCCTTCCGAGCTCTGCCATGCGCCCAAACAGTGGTTTACCCCCACATATGGGGTACCAGCATACTCAGGACAAATTGGACAACAACTTTTGGGGTCCAATTTCTCTTGTTACCCTTGTGAAAATAAAAACTTGGGGGCTAAAAAATCTTTATTGTTAAAAAATATATATTTTTTATTTTCACGACTCTGCATTATAAACTTCTGTGATGCACTTGGGCATTCAAAGTTCTCACTACACATCTAGATAAGTTCCATGGGGGGTCTAGTTTCCAAAATGGGGTCACTTTTGGGGGGTTTCTGCTGTTTAGGCACATCAGGGGCTCTCCAAACGCGACATGGCGTCCGATCTCAATTCCAGTCAATTTTGCATTGAAAAGTCAAATGGCGCTCCTTTGCTTCCGAGCTCAGCCATGCGCCCAAACAGTGGTTTACCCCCACATATGGGGTGTCGGCGTACTCAAGACAAATTGTACAACAACTTCTGGGGTCCATTTTCTCCTGTTACCCTTGGTAAAATAAAAATTTGGAGGCAAAAAGATCATTTTTGTAGAAAAAATGCAATTTTTTTATTTTCACGGCTCTACGTTATAAACTTCTGTGAAGCACCTGAGGGTTTAAAGTGCTCACCACACATCTAGATAAGTTCCTTAAGGGGTCTAGTTTCCAAAATGGTGTCATATGTGGGGGGTCTCTACTGTTTAGGCACATCAGCGGCTCTCCAAACGTGACATGGCGTCCGATCTCAATTCCAGCCAATTCTACATTGAAAAAGTAAAACGACACTCCTTCTCTTCCAAGCTCTGCGGTGCGCCCAAACAGTGGTTTACCCCCATATATGGGGTATCGACGTACTCAGGAGAAATTGCACAACAACTTTTGTGGTCTAATTTCTCCTGTTACCCTTGTGAAAATAAAAATTTGGGGGCAAAAAGATCATTTTTGTAGAAAAAATGAGATTTTTTATTTTCACGGCTCTACGTTATAAACTTCTGTGAAGCACTTGGGGGTTCAAAGTGCTCACCACACATCTAGATAAGTTCCTTGGGGGGGTCTAGTTTCCAAAATGGTATCACTTGTGGGGGGTTTCCACTGTTTAGGCACATCAGGGACTCTCCAAACGCGACATGGCATCCGATCTCAATTCCAGCCAATTCTGCATTGAAAAAGTCAAACGGTGCTCCTTCACTTCCAAGCTCTGCGGTGCGCCCAAACAGTGGTTTACCTCCACATATGGGGTATCGACGTACTCAGGAGAAATTGCACAACAACTTTTGTGGTCTAATTTCTCCTGTTACCCTTGTGAAAATAAGAATTTGTGGGCGAAAAAATCATTTTTGTGAAAACAAATGCGATTTTTTATTTTCACGGCTCTACGTTATAAACTTCTGTGAAGCACTTGGGGGTTCAAAGTGCTCACCACACATCTAGATAAGTTCCTTGGGGGGTCTAGTTTCCAAAATGGTGTCACTTGTGGGGGGTTTCCACTGTTTAGGCACATTAGGGGCTCTCCAAACGCGACATGGTGTCCGATCTCAATTCCAGCCAATTCTGCATTGAAACAGTCAAACGGTGCTCCTTCACTTCCAAGCTCTGCGGTGCGCCCAAACAGTGGTTTACCTCCACATATGGGGTATCGGCGTACTCAGGAAAAATTGCACAACAAAATTTGTGGTTAAATTTCTGTTTTTACACTTGTGAAAATTAAAAAAAATGGTTCTGAAGTAAAATGTTTGCAAAAAAAAGTAAAATGTTAATTTTTTTCTTCCACATTGTTTTAGTTCCTGTGAAGTACGTAAAGGGTTAATAAACTTCTTGAATGTGGTTTTGAGCAGCTTGAGGGGTGCAGTTTTTAGAATGGTGTCACACTTGGTTATTTTCTATCATATAGACCCCTCAAAATCACTTCAAAGGTGATGTGGTCCCTAAAAAAAACATGGTGTTGTAAAAATGAGAAATTGCTGGTCAACTTTTAACCCTTATAACTCCCTAACAAAAAAAAAAATTGTTTCCAAAATTGTGCTGATGTAAAGTAGACATGTGAGAAATGTTATTTATTAACTATTTTTTGTGACCTATCTCTCTGATTTAAGGGCATAAAAATACAAAGTTTGAAAATTGCAAAATTTTAAAAATTTTCGCCATATTTCCATTTTTTTCATAAATAATCGCAAGTAATATCGAAGAAATGTTACCACTAACTTGAAGTACAACATGTCACGAAAAAACAATCTCAGAATCAGCGGGATCCGATAAAGCGTTCCAGAGTTATAACCTCATAAAGTGACACTGGTCAGAATTGTAAAAATTGGCTCGGTCATTAAGTACCAAATTGGCTCTGTCACTAAGGGGTTAATTATACTTTAAGATCTACAAAGGACCCCAGAACATAATAAGGAAAATTCAACTTGCATGGTTGATAATAGATAAGTACTTGTGCAACACACATTTGTTGATGCAGAAAATATTTTGTCAACACCTGTAGACTGTTTTCTGAATTCTAACTGCTGTTGAAATAAAATAGTGGAGAAGATTTTATCTGTACAGACTGGACCTCTTGTGTATTTTCTCCAATCTCCCTTATCTTCCTTAGGGCAGCACGGTGGCTCAGTGGATAGCACTGCAGCGCTGAGGTCCTGGGTTCAAATCCCACAAAGGACAACATCTGCAAGGAGTTTCTATGTTCTCCCTGCGTTTGCGTGGGTTTCCTCTGGGTACTCCGGTTTCCTCCCACATTTCAAAAACATACTGATAGGGATTCTAGATTGTGAGCCCCATTGGGGACAGCGATGATAATGTGTGTAAACTGTAAAGCGCTGCGGAATATGTTAGCGCTATATAGAAATAAAGATTATTTATTTTTATTTATCTTCTACCTAACACTTTAGACCATGTTAAGTGTTTATATTATGAAATAGTCCTGCCAAGCCTTTAGCCAAATGGTTACAAATGTATGTCTATAGAGTTAAATGTTTGTCATTGACAGTATCAAAAATATATGCTACATAGTCTAAAGTTTTTTTATATGCATATGTTGTTGTATTGAAAAGCGCATTCATTATTTTGGCCTGTAAGATACAATATAAATATCACAGCTAAATGTAAGGTAAAAGACATCCCTTTAACGTATTTTGCCCTTTATATGCAATTGTATATGCAAGGAGACTTAGACTATATGAGCTCAAGTAAGGTTAGTTGATGTTACTTTACATCTATATATTATTTAAAATGATCTGTGGCTAAATTGAAATTATACAGTTAAAAAATAGCTACTAATAAACTAAGGAAAGAATAAGTATTTGTCTTTTCTTATTATTTCATTGTAATACAATTCAAATGTTATTTTAATAACTTTAGTACAGAACAAAGTATACAGGTATATTTTCCATGAATCATAGTTTTGCAGGTTTGTACATGAGGGACAATGGGTTGAACAAGCATTTATTTTTGTATTTTTATTTTTTTCACTGTGAAAATAGATGTTGTACAAATCACAATAGAATGGAGAGAAAAGTAACAAAATTATCCATTTTGCTTGGGTAATTACAGTATGATTGCACCTCTTTGCAGTTAGAAAGTAGTTAGCAAATCTATATTTTTCCACTAGCTTGCTGAGATGTGATTACTGTAATTTTGAATAGGTGAGGTTAGCTTTTGATGTCTTGGAGGGAACTTGCTTTTATTTGTTACAATTTTCCAGAAGGTTCAAATTGAGGTGGCAAAGATAATTACAATAAAATGACTATCTTAAAATATCAATAAGATGTCAAAAACAAATAATTTACTCTTACACATAGTAATAATTAATCGCCTTCAATATACAGGTAATCTGACATTTTAATCTTCCTATAAACCATTTTTTAGAACATTGCAAATAAGAAAAGAGTGCTGTAGCCTTAAACTGCATGTATGAGTTCGAAGCACACAATTATTTTCAGTATAGACTTCAAAAGAGCTGTAAGGAAGTATGGATATTTAAAAAGTAAATTTATCATTCAGTATTTTATGATATTAATCTGCCAGTATTTTAGTTAACAAACTGTTGTAGCAAGCGGTTACATGATAGTAGAAATACATTACAAAAAGATATGGATAAAGTCCGCAATTAAGTCTCATAAAGCTTAGTAAAGAGATTAAACAAACTGTCAGCCCATTTGTGACTATAAGATGCTTTTAAGTCAATCCCTAAAATAAAATGCAGACTGCATGGCAACCTTTGCAATTCCTGCACTGCACCTACGAGAGTAGCAACCCCAATGCATGCTTTTTCAGGACTTCTTCAGAAACTCCTATCTTTAAGGCCTCTTTGACACGTCAGTGTCTCCGATACGTGTAGTGACAGTTTTCTCACGTACTGGAGACACTGACACACGTAGACACATTTAAATGAATGGGTCTATGCACATGTGCGTGTTTTCACATGGACCGTATGTCCGTGCTGAAAACACGTCGACATGTCCGTTTTTCACCGGCAGCACGGACCACAATACGGACAGCACACGTGCACACGGAGAACAGTGTGCACTCTCCTCCGTGTGCACGTACCGCCCGCAGGAGAGACAGCGCTACACTAAGCGCTGCCCCCCCCGCTGTGGTGCTGAAGGCGGCATTCATATGTTCCCTGCAGCAGCGTTTGCTGCAGAGAACATATGAATAATAGTGTTTAAAAATACAGATATATGTGTCCGCCACAGGGGGTGGGGGGGCGGCGGACACATATATCTTTATTTTAAACACTATTATTCATATTTTCTCTGCAGCAAACGCTGCTGCAGGGAACATATGAATCGCGGATTCAGCAAGATGCAGAGTGGGTACCACACGCTCCGTGTGGTACCCACTCGGCACACGGGCCGCACACGTGGGCCGCACGTATGGCCTGCGTGAGCTCACGGGCACACGGACACGGATAACTCCGGTACCGATTGTTTCCGGTACCGGAAATATCAGGACGTGAGAAAGAGCCCTAATAGGGAGAGGATGCAAGGGCAAGTGAGACCACCTCTGATTTGAAGTGTTTGGAGAACGCAGTTATACACACATATCAGGCATTTGTATGTTTTTTTTTTAAATACCCTAGAAACACTCTTTTTTTAAGCATGTTATTTTCTAAGAACATGTATCTATAATCCCAGAATAGTTTGTCTTGGAAACATAATCATTCCTGATAACAAGCAAAATACAATTTCATCTACAGATCTCTAAACATTCATAAGGGTCTGCACAGATCACTACAGTATACTCTTACTACCTTATTTCACAACCTTGAATTGAGCTGTAAAACATAACCTACAGCCAGGGGTGTATATAGGAATCAGGTTTTGGAACCCATAGCAAAAGTCCAAATTAGCCCACCCCCCCTAAAAAAAAATAAAAAATTTGGCTTGGTTACAGAAGAGCATACCCAATGGTTTTGCTGCCCTTACAAAGAAATGTTCCTCCTATTTAAACTCCTAAGTGTTTCTACGCCTTAAAAAAAATAATTTTTAGTACTAGTTGGCCCGTGCGAAATTTTCGCACATTGGTTGTCAGGGGCGCAGGCAATTTCAGGAAAATCAAGCTGGTCAAATCCTTATATATTATTTCTAATCCTTATATATATATTATTTCTATACACTCTTTTTCAGTGATTACTTTGTATCTGCGTTCATACTGCACCCACACACGCAAATGATACACCATTTAAAAAGTAAACTTGCCCCCTTCAGCAAGAAAATAGCCAAACAAACCACACATCCACGATATGATAACAAAATACAGTTTAAACATTAATTTTCATAAACCTGCAGTAAGGAAAAATGATCTGCAGGTGGCACCACACTACCCCAAATCACACTATTGATTGAATTTAGCCAGTGGTAGAATCCAACTATTATTAAATATCAGCATTTTGGATTAAAATGTAACCTTTAATGTAAATCTTTAAAAGGTATAACTATCAAAGCAAACAAAATAAAAAAAAAGTGCATGGTGCATAGGACAAACAACACTAAAAACTTGTGGAGTGCACATCAAACAGTAGGGTAGTTTGATTTGTGAAAAAAACCCTGGTCATAAACATTGTCATAAGTATTCAGACCCTTTGCTCAGACAGTCATATTTAAGTCACATGCTCTCCATTTCCTTGTGATCCTCTTTGAGATGGTTCTACTCCTTAATTTTAGTCCAGCTGTGTTTAATTAAACTGATAGGACTTGATTTGGAAAGGCACACACCTGTCTATATAAGACCTCACAGCTCACAGTGCATGTCAGACAAAATGAGAATCATGAAGGCAAAGGAACTGGCCAAGGCGCTCAGAGACATAATTGTGGAAAGGCACAGATCTGGCCAAGGTTACAACAGAATTTCTGCAGCAATCAAGGTTCCTATGAGTGCAGTGGCCTCCATAATCCTTAAATGGAAGACGTTTTGGACCACCAGAAGTCTTCCTAGACTTGGCCGTCCAGCCAAACTGAGCAATCATGGGCGAAGAGCCTTGGTGTGAGAGGTAAAGAAGAACCCCAAGTTCACTGTGACTGAGCTCCACAGATGCAGTAGGGAGATGGGAGAAAGTTCCACAAAGTCAACTATCACTGCAGCCCTCCACTAGTCGGGCCTTTATGGCAGAGTGCCCCGACAGAAGCATCTCCTCAGTCCAAGACATATGAAAGCCTGCATAGAATTTGCTCAAAAACACATGAAAGACTCCCAGACTATGACAAATAAGATTCTCTGGTCTGATGAGATGAAGCTAGACCTTTTTCGTGATGATTCTAAGCGGTATGTGTGGAGAAAACCAGGCACTTCTTATCACCTGCCCAATACAATCCCAACAGTGAAACATGGTGGTGGCAGCATCATGCTATGGGGGTGTTTTTCAGCTGCAGGGACCGGATTACTGGTTGTCATTGAAGGAAACATGAATGCCACCAAGTGCAGAGATATCCTGGATGAAAACCTCTTCCAGAGTGCTCTGGACCTCAGACTTGGCTGAAGGCTCACCTTCCAACAAGACAATAACCCTAAGCACACAGATAAAATAAACAAAGGAATGGCTTCAGAATTCAGAACAACTATGTGACCATTCTTGATAGGCCCAGCCAGAGCCCTGACCTAAACCCAATTGAGCATCTCTGGAGAGACGTGAAAATGGCTGTCCACCAACGTTCACCATCCAACCTGATGGAACTGGAGAGGATCTGCAAGGAAAAATGGCAATGGATCCCCAAATCCAAGTGAGAAAAGCTTGTTGCATCATTCCCAAGAAGACCCATGGCTGTACTAGCTCAAAAAGGTGCTTTTACTCAATACTGAGCAAAGGGTCTGAATACTTATTATTATGTGATATTTCAGTTTTTCTTTTTAATAAATGTGAAAAAATTACTACATTTCTGTTTTTTTCAGTCAAGATGGGGTGCAGAGTGTACATTAATGAGAAAAAATGAGCTTCTTTGAATTTACCAAATGGCTGCAGTGAAACAAAGAGTGCCCAATTTAAAGGGGTATGAATACTTTCCGTACCCACTGTATAACCTCCATATAGGATAGTGGCCTCCACATAGCCCTCCAAGTAGCATAAGAGACCACACATAGCCTGCAAACTGTATAATGCCCCCCACCTAGCCCTACAAACTGTAAAATGCCTTCAAATAGCCCTGCAAACTGTGTAGTGGCCAAAACATAGCCAAGCAAATTGTATAATGGCTCCCTTATTACCCTCAAAACTGTGTAATCTCCCACACATAGCCTTACAAACTGTGTAATGGCCCACACATAGCCCTACAAACTGTATAATGGCCCACATATAGCCCTACAAACTGTATAATGGCCCACATATAGCCCTACAAACTGTATAATGGCACACATATAGCCCTACAAACTGTATAATGGCCCCTCACATAACCCTGCAAACTATATAATGTATAATGGCCCCTCACATAACCCTGCAAACTGTATAATGGCCCACACAGACAGTCCAGTGCAGGTAAGAGAAGACACAGTTCATAGTCCAGCCCCTGTGCACTCAAATATAATTTGTAGATAACTTTAAATTATGATTAAAGAAGAAACACGAAGCAAATGTCTTCACCAAAGTATCAATAATAATCAGTATTACAGTGCAATTACAATTATGTCTTCAATTTACACGGCATGAGGTATACTAGTAATAATTAGTGTGGTGAACTAATTTGTTTGGAAAACGATCGCCAAACATAAATTCTACACGAATAAGGCACACTGGTATTCGTGATCAAAAACCCGAGCAAAATGTTATAATATCGGGAAAAATTGGTAACACTTGATAAAAGTGCGGGAAAATATTTGCATTGCCACAAAAGTATTTTCAGTACTTTTTCAATGATAATGGTGGTGTATCATGAGCTGTTGGCATGTGTTTGATGAGGGAAGTGAATTTTCAGAGCTCAGAGTCGCAGCGTTTTTGTAAACTGTAATCATTTTTTCCTAACTTTGTGTGTGCACATTGCGGCTAGCCAATCAGGGAGCAGGAAACATCTACAATGTCCTGGCACAACAGCTTCTGTCAATGGATGCTAAAATCACATGTCCCTCTCCATATAAAAAGTGGACATCTTGTTTTAGCGCCATTTTGACATTTTGAGATTTTAGCTAGTTAGCTAGGTGGTTGTTTCTTACTCAGATAGTTTAGCTAGGTAGTGTCCTGTGTGGCTGTGAAATTAACTTTCCATCAAAATTTTTTTTACATTACTGAGGTCCACAGACAAAAACAGCAGGGCACATGTCATACAAGTGTGTTGTGCACTGCTTCTATTGTGCTCCATGCATGTGTATAGCGTTCTAAATCTTATTTTTTCACTAGCCAAATGTAAAACAGCATCCCACTTTTTCATTTAGCTATGTGGTGACATAGTTGTGTGATTTGAGCTGTTGCGCATGAACAAATATTTTTGGGGGGCAGTTGATAGCGTGAGTCACCATGCCATATCTCATTTTGTTATTTAGTGGCAGTGAAATTTCACAGTGTGCATAGCTCATGCACATTGAAAAATATACAATTTTTTTGTTGCTAAATGTGATACAGCTCGCCGTATTCCAGGTTGTCATTTTGTGGTGGTGATATGAAATTGTTTGCAGACCTAACGCACATTAAAAAAAAAATTATAATTTTTCTGTTGCAAAACGTGATACAGCCTGCTGTATCTTGCATTGTCATTTTCTTGGGTTGAAATTAAGCTTTCTGTAGACTTCACGCACATAACAAAAAAAATTATTGTGTTGCTAAATATAATAATACAGCCCACAATATCCCACATTGTAATTTAGTGGCTGTTAAATTGTTGTGTGTGCAGAGCACATAGTAAAAAACAACATTTTGGGGTGTTTGCAAGCATGATATAGCAGACTAAATCCAAATTTGAAATTGTTTGCACCATATCTTCTAGTTTATACAGCCGTCACCCACACTAAAATAAATTCTTCTATTACTAATGCCATACAGTAGGGGACATCTCACTTTGACATTGTGGCATCTAGTCTGCTATATAGAGGCCTAATCCACAGGCCTCAAAAAAATTCTTCTGTTACTAACATCATACAGTAGGGAACATATCACTTTGAAATTGTTTGTTTGTAGCCTCTAGTCTGTTTTAGAGGCCTCATCTTCAGGCACTTCTGTTACTAATGTCGTACACTAGGGGACAGGGAACATATCCTCACGAAGCCGAGGATTGTGGGCCCTATATTAATCAGGGTTGCCCCCACAGTCTACAGCTCCTGCACCTCCTCCTCCTCCTCTTCAGCCTCCATCTCCGAAATGACCACATTATTATTATTATTATTATTATTTATTGTTATAGCGCCATTTATTCCATGGCGCTTTACATGTGAGGAGGGGTATACATAATAAAAACAAGTACAATAATTTTAAACAATACAAGTCATAACTGGTACAGGAGAGAGGACCCTGCCCGCGAAGGCTCACAATCTTCAAGGGATGGGTGAGAATATAGTAGGCGAGGATAGAGCTGGTCATGCAGCGGTTTGGTCGATCAGTGGTTACTGCAGGTTGTAGGCTTGTCGGAAGAGGTGGGTCTTCAGGCTCTTTTTGAAGGTTTCAATGGTAGGTGAGAGTCTGATGTGTTGTGGTAGAGCGTTCCAGAGTATGGGGGATACGTGAGAGAAATCTGGTATTCGATTGTGGGAAGAGGAGATTAGAGGGGAGTAGAGAAGGAGATCTTGTGAGGATCAGAGGTTACGTGTAGGTAAGTACCGGGAGACGAGGTCACAGATGTATGGAGGAGACAGGTTGCGGATGGCTTTGTACGTCATGGTTAGGGTTTTGTACTGGAGTCTCTGGGCAATGCGGAGTCAGTGAAGGGATTGACAGAGGGGAGAGGCCGGTGAATAGCGGGGGGACAGGTGGATTAGTCGGGCAGCAGAGTTTAGAATAGATTGGAAGGGTGCGAATGTGTTAGAGGGGAGGCCACAGAGCAGGAGGTTGCGGTAGTCAAGGCGAGAGATGATGAGGGCATGGACTAGGGTTTTTGCAGATTCTTGGTTGAGGAATGTACGGATTCGTGAAATATTATTGAGTTGAAGTTGGCAGGAAGTGGAAAGGGCTTGGATATGTGGTTTGAAGGAGAGATCAGCGTCAAGGATTACCCCGAGGCAGCGAGCTTGTGGGACTGGGGAGAGTGGGCAGCCATTTACTGTAATGGATAGGTTCGTTGGGGTGGTCACGTGAGATGAGGGAAAGATGATTAATCCTGTTTTGTCCATGTTAAATTTCAGAAATCTAGCGGAGAAGAAGGATGAAATAGTGGACAGACATTGAGGGATTCTGGTTAGTAGGGAGGTGATATCTGGTCCAGAGATGTAGATCTGTGTATCATCAGCATAGAGGTGATACTGAAAGCCATGAGATTCTATGAGCTGTCCCAGGCCAAAGTTGTAAATGGAGAATAGCAGGGGCCCTAGGACTGAACCTTGTGGGACTACGACAGATAGGGAGCGAGGTGAGGAGGTGGTGTGTGAGTGGGAGACGCTGAATGTCCGGTCTGTTAGGTATGATGAGATCCAGGATAAGGCCAAGTCTGTGATGCCAAGGGATGAGAGGGTCTGTAATAATAGGGATTGGTCCACTGTGTCAAAGGCAGCCGACAGGTCGAGGAGGAGGAGGACAGAGTAGTGTCGCTTGCTCTTGGCAGTTAAGAGGTCATTGGTGACCTTAGTTAGGGCAGTTTCAGTGGAGTGGTGTGACCGGAAGCCAGACTGTAAGCGGTCAAAGAGGGAACAAGAAGAGGGATGGGAGGACAGTTCAAGGTAGACGTGTTGTTCCAGTAGTTTGGAGGCATAGGGGAGAAGTGATATAGGGCGATAGCTAGATACAGAGGATAGGTCAAGAGAAGGCTTTTTGAGGATAGGTGTGATGGAGGCATGTTTAAAGCTTGAGGGGAAAACACCAGTTGTTACTGATAGGTTGAAGAGATGGATTAGGGTTGGGATGAAGACTGTGGTGAGGTTTGGGATGAAGTGGGATGGGAGCGGGTCAAGTTCACAGGTGGTGAGATGCGATCTTGAGAGTAGAGTGGAGAGTTGATCTTCTGTAATGGTGGAGAAGTTGGTTTTGGAGGTGGAGGGCTGGGAAGTCGGGAGGAAGGGCTCTGGGGGTTGTTGACCAAAACTGTCTCTGATGTTATCAATCTTCTGCTTGAAAAATGAGGCAAAGTCTTCAGCTGGGATAAGTGGGGAGGGAGGAGGTGCTGGACGGAGGACGGAATTGAAGGTGTTGAATAACTGTTTAGGGTTGTGAGACAGGGAGGATATGAGAGATGAGAAGTAGGTTTGTTTAGCTGTGGCGAGTGTGGTCTAGAAAGTAGTGAGGGACTGTTTGAATGCGATGAAGTGCTCATTGGAGTGGGATCTTTTCCATCTGCGCTCAGCAGCCCTGGAAGCTCGCCTCAGTTTTTTGGTCAGGCTGGTGTGCCAGGGCTGTCTGTTGATTTTGCGAGCTTTGCTATGTGTAAGTGGGGCAGCAGATTCCAAAGCTACACCTATTGTGGTGTTATATAGAGAGGCAGCGTCATCCGCATTGTGTAAGGAACTTATATCAGTGAGAGGGAGGAGGGATTCAGAGAATGAATGTAGGTCAAGATGTTTAAGATTTCTGCGAGGGTGTGAAAGTTTGTGGGGTGGGGATTGTAGACATGGAGTGGAGAGGGAAGAGAATGTGAGAAGGTTGTGGTCAGAGAGAGGAAGAGGTGAGTTAGAGAGTCATGAGTCACAAGCTGGAAGCACAGCAGCACTGCCTTAGCCATGTCGCAACAAGCTGTGCTCCTGTGACCCTCGTGTTCTCAAAATTTTGGGTGACAGTCACTACTGGTTGGTGACACTTCTAGACCCATGCTACAAGGAGAAATTTCTATCTCTTATTCCAGAGGCAGACAGGTCTACTAAAATTGGGCAGTACCAGAGGGCCCTTGTTGTGGAATTATTAAAAAAATTCTTATCTGAAAATGCTTGCGGCAGAGGACACAGTTCTTTGAACAACCATGGAGAATAGGCGAGAGAGACACAACTCCAATCCAGCAGAGGCAGGGGAACACTGGCAAAGTTCTGGGAAAGTTTTCTCAAACCCTCTCATTACACTGGCCCTGAGGCACGGGGTATTCTCACAAGGAGTGCAAAGTTTCGGAAGATGCTGAGGGAGTACATTGCGGACCGTACCATCGTCCTCCATGATTCCACTGTTCCTTATAATTATTGGGTATCCAAGCTGGACACATGGCATGAACTTGCTCTTTATGCCTTGGAGTTCCTGGACTGCCCTGCCGATAGCGTTTTGTCAGTGCAGCTTTTTGGTGCCGCTGGTGGAATTATAACTGATAAGCGCATCCGCCTGACAACTGAAAATGCTGACAGGCTGACTCTTATAAAAATAAACAGCGTATCATAAACTGAAATCCAGTGTCTTTTTTTTGGGAGGTCTGTTCCCATGCACCTCTTCATACCCACACATGGGTATATACTGTACGCTTCCTGAATACGGCTATTTGCTGTTGTTCTCCTTCTTCTCCTCATCCTACACCACCAGATCACCAGGGTGACCATGGTTCATGATGCAACACCCACATAATTATTTAAAGGGTGTTTATGATGCCCGTACCAAAAAACATGGCTATACAGTATGTTCATGTATACCCCCTAGGGGTAAATGTTTGCCAGCGCCTACACTTAGTGCATGGGCATTACAAGTATAGGAGACCCGCTCCTTTCTAACGGGAACAATTTTTATGAGGCCCTCCTCCACGTCTCGTCAAAGGGGTATTGGGGTGCTCCCAAATATTTGGCAGCCCTTGCATTCACTGTATAGGCAAGCACTATGGGAGACCCACTTTCTAATAATGATACCATTTTTTTCATTAGGCCCTCCTGTACATTTCGTCAAAGGTGTATTGGGGTGTGTCCAAATTATTGGTAGCCATTGCATTCACTGCATAGGTAAACAGTATGGGAGACCCACTTCCTAATAATGGGAAAAATGTTTTATGAGGCCCTCCTCAGCATCTCTAACAAGGGGTTTTGGGGTGCATCCAAATTTGGGCAGCTCAAGCATAGGCAAACAGTATGGGAGACCCACCCTTTTTGGGCCTCCACCCCCTGTTGGGACCCACAGTATGGAGTGGGTTGCTTTCCCATGGAACCTTCCATCCTCTGGTATCTATCGACCAGTCTGACCAGTTCATCAGCATTCCGAGGATCACCCTGGGCAACCCAAATCTGTGCAGGCCTAAGGAAGGATTGCACAAACCGGGCCATCACCATTCGTTCTACCATCTGCGCAGACATAGAGGACTCTGGCCACAGCCACTTCTGGACCAGGTGCAACAGGTCACTCATTTGGGAGCATGGTGGTTTGTCCCGGTGATACACTCAACGGTGAACCCACTAGGCCTTGAGATTCATTGTTACCCCCAAGCGTGCAATAATCTCTATTTTTAGCTTGCCATATTTTTAGCATCCTGCAAAGCTAAATCATGGTATGCTTTCTGTGGTTCTTCTGTCGAGTATGGCGCCACTACCTGTCCCAATGCTCTGGCGGGAGTTTTTCTCTCTTAGCGACTCTTCAAACATCGTTAGGAAAGCTTCAACATTGCAATTCTCCATTGTAGATTTTTCAGCCTCAAAAATGCAGTTCTCCACTGCACGTTGTTCAGCTTCAACAATGTAATTCTCCAATACAGTTTATTTAGCTTCAACATTGAAATTCTCCACTGCAGGTTCTTCAGCATAAACACTGCAATTCTCCACTGTTGGTTCTTCAGCCTCAAAACTGCAATTGACTGCAGGTTCATCAGCTTCAATATTGCAATTCTCTGCTGCAGGTACTTCAGCCTCAAGAGAGCAATTCTCCACTGCAGGTTATTCAGCCTAAACACTGCAATTGACTGCAGGTTCTTTAGCTTCAATTCTGCAATTCTCCACTGCCGGTTCTTCAGCCTCAACACTGCAATTGAATGCAGGTTCTTCAGCTTCAATATTGCAGTTCTCCTCTGCAGGTTATTCAGCCTCAATACTGCAATTGACTGCAAGTTCTTCATCTTCAATATTGCAATTCTCCACTGCAGGCTATTCAGCCTCAATACTGCAATTGACTGCAGGTTATTCAGCTTCAACGCTGCAATTCTACACTGCCGGTTCTTGAGCCTGAACACTGCTATTCACTGCATAGTAAACAATATGGGAGGACCAACTTCCTAATAATGGGAACATTGGTTTCAGTTGGCCCTCCTATATGTCGCTTCAAATGGTTATTGCGGTCATGCGGTGCATCTACATTTGGTGCAGGGCAGACCTTGCATTCAATTCATAGGCAAACAGTATGGGAGGACCAACTTCCTAATAATGGGAACATTGATTTCCGGAGGACCTCCTGTATGCCTCTTCAAAGGGTTATTGGGGTGCGCCCAAATTTGGGGCAGGTGTTGCATTCACTGCCTAGGCAAACAGTATGGGAGCACCAATTCCTAATAATGGGAACCTTGCTTTCAGGAGTCACTCATGTACGCTTGTTCAAAGGGTTATTGGGGTGCATCTGGAAGCAGGTGCGGGAATGCAGTACTGCAGGGATTGCAGAACAAAGCTGTATAACAAAGCTTTTTAATTTTTAACAAGAAGGATGGCAATAGTCATCTTGCAGGGAGCTAATAAACAATAATCAAGGGAAGTAAAAGGGTTAACCCAACAGTCTGGTATTGAAACAACACTTATCATCGTCTTCTCTGGGCCCCATCCACATACAGTCTGATGGTAGCTGGAGCATCGGCAACGGCCGGCCTGGTGTGCTCAGATGAATTACAACAAATCACGGTCCAGCTTCTAATGGCAACGGGTGGTCATCGGTTTTGCCCTCTGAGCCCCTAGTCCATAAACCTGTGCAATCAAAGTGTGGAGTGCTACAGGAGTCTCTGTCTCACACGTGTGCTGTTGCGCATCTATCAGCAATGGGGAAAGCACCTCAGGGTCCTGCCTCTGGCACCTGCTCCTCCGTGCAAGCACTGCACTCTGCTTGGCCGGGCAAGCAGCGCTATGAACAATCACTGGTTCACTGGAGCATTTGCCTAAGCTTTTCCAGGTCATGCCTGCCTCTGTTTTTGCATAGCGTGCCGCTTATCTCTCTGTGCTCTCACTGCTGGCTGTAAACAGAGAACTCTTTCCCGCACTTCCTGCTCCTCATATGACCTGGAGCGTGGGAAAAAGTTCCCAGGCTGCAGTTCATGAGGACATCCACCAGGGGGCGCATCACCGTGACTGAAGGTAACTATAAGTCATTGACCTACATTTCCTTCATTCGCCGGGGTTTACAGGCACGAGCACAGCTGCATTATAGCAGAGCTCCTGCCTGTAAACTATTTTAACCCCTTCAGATGGATTTACCTCGTGGGACGTGACAGTTCATCAGAGGGTATGTATATTGTTGGTTTATTATTTTTCCAAGCGAGGGTCTTCAGGTGGATTGAGATAGCAATAAAATATTAAAACAACCTGTGTGCTTATTTCATTAAAATACTTTTTATTCATGTGTGTGTGTGTTTTTTAACCCTTTCATACAATTGGATTAATAATGGATAGGTGTCAGAATTGACGCCTCTCCATTATTAATCTGGCTTAATGTCACCTTACAATAGCAAGGTGGCATTAACCCTTCATTACCCCATATCCCACTGCTACACGGGAGTGGGAAGAGAGTGGCCAAGTGCCAGAATAGGCGCATCTTCCAGATGTGCCTTTTCTGGGGTGGCTGGGGGCAGATGTTTTTAGCCATGGGGGGGCCAATAACCATGGACCCTCTCCTGGCTATTAGAGTGGGATCGGGTCGGGTTTCACGAAACCCGACTTTGCTAAAAGTCGGCGACTTTTGAAAAGTGCCGATCTGTTTCGCTCAACCCTAAAAGTCATTACCTTGGAAAGGATGTTCCTTAACGTATTTCCCAGGAAAATCCATTTTGGATTCATTTTTGTATGTTTTATTGTGAGTCTGTAAAAGTGGCGTAAGACTGACAACATTGTTCATAGCAGTGACCAGGGAATCAGAAATGCTTCCAGGGGTCTTCCACATGAGGTTCTTATGTAATTTGAGCACTGTTCCCATAAATTTCCCCAATTTAGAGTCACTCTATAGCCCCCACGGGGGGGCAGCAGTAAAAATGCTCAAGTTTCCCATAGACTAACATTGGGATCATTGCTCCGGTCGAGCACCTAAGCAATCCAGTATGCTCAACCCGAGCAACGATCACCCGAGCATTTTAGTGCTCGCCCATCATTGCTGGTAACTTTTGTTACTTGATGGGCTACTCCACTGCATTTCTCTGGCAGGCGCACAGCAGTTTGCCTTGTTGATGAGGCCCAGAAAGAGCATGTGCTCCAGTGGATGATAAAGCGCAGCTTCAAGTTGCCTCTCCGCCTCTTCTTCCACCTCAACATCACAAGCAGTACAGTCCACAGAGGTGGCACCCAAATTACCCTTGCGTCCTCCCGCATCCCAACTCTACAACTGTACAACTGACTATGGAACCATAGGTGAAGAGCTGTTCACACATTCTATGCCATGGTCATCAGAAGTGTACTCAACAGCTTCACAGGTCAAGAGAAGAAAATCTGCCCTGATGCCCAAACATTTTTAGCTTTGATCCAAGGCAGGACGAAGTAGGGTCTGAGCAGCATCCTGAACCCTCGTAATCAGACGTTAACCTCCAGAGGAGTTGATCCTGATGAGACTCAGATATCTGAGGTTCACGCAAACTATACTGTGCTGTCGGTTCCCTGAAAAATGCCCACAGGAAAATTGCCCACAGGAAAATTGCCCACATGAAAAATGCCCACAAGAAAAATGCCCACAGGAAAATTGCCCACACAGAAAATTGCCCACATGGAAAATTGCCCACACGGAAAATTGCCCACATGGAAAATTGCCAATTGCAGCATCACAAAGTTTCAGATCTATGATATTTGAGGCGAAAGGTGAGGATGTTCACATGATGTGTGATCAACTTCTGATTTAGGCTAAGTTCACACGTTGCAGAATTGCCGCGGAAATTTCCGCGGCAATTCTGCGCCTCCTGCCGCGGGTATATCGCATGCAGAATTAGCATGCATATACCTGCAGAAAACTAGCGTTTTGCAAGCATAATTAGCTTGCAGAATGCTAGAGTTTTCCAAGCGATCTGTAGCATCGCTTGGAAAACTGACTGACAGGTTGGTCACACTTGTCAAACATAGTGTTTGACAAGTGTGACCAACTTTTTACTATAGATGCAACCTATGCAGCATCAATAGTAAAAGATCGAATGTTTAAAAATAATAAAAAAAATAAAAAACATGGTTATACTCACCTGCAGACCTCAGCGGCGTCCGTTCCTATAGCTGGAGTGCAGTGAAGGGCCTGCGATGACGTCACTGTCTTGTGATTGGTCGCGTGAGTCACATGAGCGGTCACGCGACCAATCACAAGACAGTGAAAAAAATCACAGGTCCTGAACCACATCACCTATAGGAATGGAAGAGAGATCATGCACCGGAGAGGCGGGAACACTTCGGGGGCCATCAGAGGGTGAGTATAGGACTATTTTTTATTTTAATTCTTTATTTTTTACCAATTATATGGTGCCCAGTCCGTGGAGGAGAATCTCCTCTCCTCCACCCTGGGTACCAACCGCACATGATCTGCTTGCTTCCCGCGTGGTGTGCACAGCCCCGTGCGGGAAGTAAGCAGATCAATGCACTCCTATGTGTGCAGAATCGCCGCGATTCCCCAATTTTAATGAACATGCTGCGTTTTTTTCTGGAATGCGATTCCGCTCAGGAAAAAAATGCAGCATGTGCACAAAAAATGCGGAATGCATTCTATTACATAGGATGCTTAATGTAAGCGTTTTTTTCGCGGTTTTATAGCGTTTTAATAGCGAAAAACAGCAAAAAAAACGCGAAAAATATGCTACGTGTGCACACAGCCTTACAGCTGACCTAGTGCAAAACTGCAAACATGCTGAAGATCTGTGGTTTGTAGCAGTCTGTCATTATCAGCAATAGATAGATCTAGTCTGCTCTTATCTCTCACTGATACTGCCTTACTCCTCCCACCAGCCCAAAACAGCAGCAAATGCAGAACCAGCAGCAGTGTGATCCAGCGGAGCCATCACTGCTCTCAGTAGCCACAAAAGAATCACTGTATTGCCTGTGGAGTTACATGGGACTGCAGGTCAGATCTAATACATTATCATCTCAGTTGGTGCCCACCAAAAGCAGGGTGCAGCTGACTGAGATAGATGGTCTTGGAAGCCCAGAAGGCACCTCAGAAAGGTGAGATTCTGTCAGAATCTGTCAGAGGAGCGGAAGGGCCAGAGCAGCGCCGCTCTCCCATTGACTTCAGTGGCAGTGAATCTGGGGCCTGCACTTCCTTCCCTGTCCACTTATGACTACCAAGAGTAAGAGTGAACAGACCCTACCTAGTTATGTATCATACACATATACTGCAGGTGCAGGCAGGCATAGGATGAAAGAAAATGCAGAGTGTATTTGAATAAGGGTCTCTAGGCCCAGACACACCACAATGAGAGTGGAATAAGTGTCTCTAGGCCCAGACACACAACTATGAGAGTGGAATAAGGCTACTTTCACACACAGCATATTTGCTGCGTATTTTTACGCGCGCGTATTTTGCTGCTGCTTTACCTGCGTTTTTTTACGCAGGCAAAAAACGCAGCTGCTTTCACACACTGCGTTTTTTGCTGCGTTTTTTGCAGCTGCGTTTTTTTCAGCATTGTGTACTGAAAATAAAGTTTGTTTGAAAAAAAAAAAAAGGGGAAAAAAAAAAAAGAGTCATTGAGGTCATTTCCTGTCTTTATGACTCAGAATACAATACACACTGGAGTTAACATCATGTCGATTCTGCCAGCTGCAATGGCCTTGAGCCAAAGACGCCTCAGCAAGCGGAACAGACATCAGCTGGGGTTTACTAACCCCACTGTCACTAACCCCAGGTTACTAGGGCAGGCGTCAGTCAGACGCCCCCCCTCGTAACCCTGTACGGTAAGGGTATGTTCACACGATCCTGATTTCAATCCTTTTTTTTCAGGACAAAAACCGCAGCTCTTGGCAGAAAACGCAGGTGCGTTTTTGGTGCATTTTTGATGCGGTTTTTAGTGCGGTTTTTTATGCAGTTTTCTCTGCAGATTGTCTGTGTTTGACACAAATAAAGCTTTAACTGCAGTGGGGGAAAAAAAAAAGAAATGATGTCATTTCCTTGTCCAACCCTTTTCTTCTTCCATCCTCCATTTTGGGACTAAACACCAAAATGAGTGGACGTGTTTTGAATGACAGCGCTCCGCAGAGTGCTGAGCGTAGGCCAGATCACAGCCCGCGGATCCAGCTCTATCTAGCTATTTAAGTCTACGTTCACATTTGCGGTCTGCGCCGCAGCGTCGGGCGCCGCATGCGTCATGCGCCCCTATATTTAACATGGGGGCGCATGGACATGCGTCACACTTGCGTTTTGCGCCGGCCGCATGCGTCACTGCAGCGCACGCATCCGGCCGCAGAGGACGCAGCAAGTTGCATTTTTGCTGCGTCCAAAATCAATCAAAAAAAGGACGCATGCGGCGCACAACGCAAATGTGAACATAGCCTAAGTGCCACGTATTTCAGTGCCACGTATTTCAGTGCCACGTGCCACGTATTTCAGTGCCACGTATTTCAGTGCCACGTGCCACGTATTTCAGTGCCACGTATTTCAGTGCCACGTGCCACGTATTTAAGTGCCACGTATTTAAGTGCCACGTATCACGTATTTCAGTGCCACGTATTTCAGTGCCACGTATCAAAGTGCCACGTGCCACGTATCAAAGTGCCACGTGCCACGTATTTCAGTGCCACGTATTTCAGTGCCACGTATTTCAGTGCCACGTATTTAAGTGCCACGTATTTAAGTGCCACGTATCATGTATTTCAGTGCCACGTATTTCAGTGCCACGTATCAAAGTGCCACGTGCCACGTATCAAAGTGCCACGTGCCACATATTTCAGTGCCACGTATCAAAGTGCCACGTGCCACGTATCAAAGTGCCACGTGCCACATATTTCAGTGCCACGTATCAAAGTGCCACGTGCCACGTATCAAAGTGCCACGTATCAAAGTGCCACGTGCCACGTATTTAAGTGCCACATATTTCAGTGCCACGTATCAAAGTGCCACGTGCCACATATTTCAGTGCCACATATTTCAGTGCCACGTATCAAAGTGCCACGTATCAAAGTGACTGAGCGCCGGCCCTAAAGTGAAAAT
Organism: Ranitomeya variabilis; assembly: GCF_051348905.1. Classification (NCBI taxonomy): domain Eukaryota; kingdom Metazoa; phylum Chordata; class Amphibia; order Anura; family Dendrobatidae; genus Ranitomeya; species Ranitomeya variabilis. The sequence continues at coordinate 648,783,512 of NC_135233.1, read as the reverse complement.
AGAGCGGTGACGTCACCGCTGTGCTGTTAAGGCCGGAGCTCAGTCAGTGTCAGGAAGCAGACGCTGGGGGACGCGCAGGTGAGCATGTACTGTTTGTTTTTTTTACTTTTACGCTGGTAACCAGGGTAAACATCGGGTTACTAAGCGCGGCCCTGCGCTTAGTAACCCGATGTTTACTCTGGTTACCCGGGGGCCTCGGCATCCTTGGTCGCTGGAGAGCGGTCTGTGTGACAGCTCTCCAGCGATCAAACAGCGACGCTGCAGCGATCGGCATCGTTGTCGCTATCGCTGCAGCGTCGCTACACACACACACACAGGGGCGGGGGCTTCCCTCTTCCTGTCCGACGTCACGTCCGGTCCTGGGTGTCAACCCCTCCGTACAAAGACGCCGACACCCAGGACAAAGGCGCTGTATGTGCACGTTAATATGGGGCCCTAGGGGGATACGCAGACACGCCGCTGCGTAAAGAATTGACATGTCAATTCTTTTTACGCCGGCGTGTTTGCAGACAAAAGCGCCGCGTTTTTTTGCGGTGTGTCTGAACGGCAAAGTGAATTTCTCATTCACTTTGCCGGCAGACGAAAATGACATTGCGCATTTTTGAAAAGCGCCCGCAAAATAGCGCTCAAAAATGCGCTATGTCTGAAAGTAGCCTAAGGGTCTCTAGGCCCAGACACACCACAATGAGAGTAGAATTATTGTTAGCACAGTGGAATGACAACTCCTAAGAACGGAATCCGTACTCTGGGACTAGGGATGAGTGAACTGAACCTGTAGAACCTGGAGAAGTAAACTGGGCCCAGAGACCTTTGATGAAATCTATTCTGCATTTTCTTTGCTGCCTGTGTTGTGCTGTATTGTATTTCAATGGAGCCCATGGAAGTCAAGGACAATCACCCGGCAGCTAATTATTTGCAGGTGTGCAATGATTGTTTAATAAACTTAAGTTATTGTTGTTGTTAGAACTCCTTAACCCCTTAACGACCGCCGATACGCCTTTTAACGGCGGCCGCTAAGGGTACTTAAACCACAGCGCCGTTAATTAACGGCAGTGTGGAAAAAGTGAATAGCGCCTCCCAGAGTCGGATTTACTCTGGGGTCTCAGTTGCTGAGGGTAGCCGAGACCCCAGAGAACATGATTCGGGGGGTCTTTACCGACTACCGAGTTGCGATCGCCGGTAATTAACCGTTTACCGGCGGTCGCAACAAAAAAAAAAAAAACGCGATTTGCCGTTTAATTTCTCTGTCCTCCGATGTGATCGCACATCGGAGGACAGAGAAATGTGGTCCCCGATGGCCCCCAATAGCCCCCCGATACTTACCTACCTCCCCCGGTGCTCCTCGTGGCTCCCGATGGGCGCCGCCATCTTTTTTCCGGGAAAAAATGGCGGGCGCACGCGCAGTACGCCCGCCGCCCGGCACCCGGAAGATCTTTGGGGTCTCGGCTGCCGGGGGTAGCCGAGACCCCAAAGAACATGATCGGGGTCGGTTTGCACCAACCCCTGCTTTGCGATCGCCGGTAATTAACAGTTTACCGGCGACCGCAAAAAAAAAAAAAAAGCGATCAGTTATTTCTCTGTCCTCTGATGTGATCGCACATCAGAGGACAGAGAAATAGGGGGATTCGGGGACCCTAACATACTCACCTGGTGTCCCTGGGTCCTCTTCTGTCTTCTCCTGCCAGCCGGCTTTTTCATCATGGCGGGCGCATGCGCAGTGCGCCCGCCATCTGCTGCCATCTGCCGGCCGGCAGGAGAAGACAAGTTGGGGCTAAAATTAGGGTTAGGGTTAGGGTTAGGGTTAGGGTTAGAGTTAGGGTTAGGGTTAGAGTTAGGGTTAGGGTTAGGGTTAGGGTTAGGGTTAGAGTTAGGGTTAGGGTTAGGGTTAGAGTTAGGGTTGGGGCTAAATTTAGGGTTAGGGTTAGGGCTAGGGTTAGGGTTAGGCTACTTTCACACTAGCGTTTTTTGGCTTCCGTCGCAATGCGTCGTTGGAGAAAAAACGCATCCTGCAAAAGTGCTTGCAGGATGCGTTTTTTCTCCATCGGCTTGCATTAGCGACGCATTGCGACGGATTGCCACATGTCGCATCCGTCGTGCGACAGATGCGTCGTGCTTTGGCGGACCGTCGACACAAAAAAAACTACATGTAACTTTTTTGTGCGACGTGTCCGCCATTTCCGACCGTGCATGCGTGGCCGGAACTCTGCCCCCGCCTCCCCTCACCTCACAATGGGGCAGCGGATGCGTTGAAAAAACAGCATCCGCTGCACCCGTTGTGCGGCGCTTACAACGCTAGCGTCGGTACGTCGGCCCGACACACTGCGATGGGCCGAGTACGACGCTAGTGTGAAAGTAGCCTTAGGTTTCTTTCACACTTGCGTCGGTACGGGGCGGTCGCAGTGCGTCGGCCCGACGTACCGACGCACGTTGTGAAAATTGTGCACAACGTGGGCAGCGGATGCAGTTTTTCAACGCATCCGCTGCCCAGTCTATGTCCTGGGGAGGAGGGGGCAGAGTTACGGCCACGCATGCGCGGAAATGGCGGACGCGACGTCCAACAAAAAGGTTACATTGAACTTTTTTTGTGACGACGGGGGCTAAAGTTATGGTTAGGGTTGGGGCTAAAGTTAGGGTTGGGGCTAAAGTTAGGGTTAGAGTTGGGATTAGGGTTAGGGTTTGGATTAGGGTTGGGATTAGTGTTACGTTTGGGATTAGGGTTGGGATTAGGGTTAGGGGTGTGTTGGATTTAGGGTTTTGATTAGGGTTATGGTTAGGGTTGAGATTAGGGCTGTTTTGGGGTTAGGGTTGTGATTATCGTTAGGGTTGTGATTAGGATTATGGATCGGGTTGAGATTAGGGTTTAGGGGTGTGTTGGAGTTAGGGTTGGAGTTATAATTTGGGGGTTTCCACTGTTTAGGTACATCAGGGGGTCTCCAAACACGACAGCCAATTTTGCGCTAAAAAAGTCAAATGGTACTCCCTCCCTTCTGAGCTCTGCCGTGCGCCCAAACAGTGGTTTACCCCCACATATGGGGCATCAGCGTACTCGGGATAAATTGGACAACAACTTTTGGGGTCCAATTTCTCCTGTTACCCTTGAGAAAATAAAAACTTGGGGGCTAAAAATCTTTTTTGTTGGAAAAAATTTTTTTTTTTTATTTTCACTACTCTGCATTATAAACTTCTGTGAAGCACTTGAGCTTTCAAAGTTCTCACCACATATCTAGATAAGTTCCTTAGGGGGTCTAGTTTCCAAAATTTGGTCACTTGTGGGGGTTTCTACTGTTTAGGTACATCAGGGGCTCTTCAAACGCAACATAACACCCACAGACAATTCTATCAAAGTCTGAATTCCAAAATGGCGCTCCTTCTCTTCCGAGCTCTGCCGTGTGCCAAAACAGTGGTTTACCCCCACATATGGGGTACCAGAATACTCAAGACAAATTGGAGAACAAATATTGGCATCCAAATTCTCTTGTTACCTTTGTGAAAATAAAAATTTGGAGGCTAAAAAAATCTTTTTTGTGGGAAAAAAAATATTTTTTATTTTTACTACTCTGCATTATAAACTTCTGTGATGCACTTGGGCATTCAAAGTTCTCACCACATATCTAGATAAGTTCCTTGGGGGGTCTATTTTCCAAAATGGGGTCACTTGTTGGGGGTTTCTACTGTTTAGGTACATTAGGGGTCTGCAAACGCAACATAACGCCCACAGACAATTCTATCAAAGTCTGCATTCCAAAATGGCGCTCCTTCCCTTCCGAGCTCTGCCGTGTGCCCAAACAGTGGTTTACCCCCACATATGGGGTACCAGCATACTCAGGACAAATTGGACAACAACTTTTGGGGTCCAATTTCTCTTGTTACCCTTGTGAAAATAAAAATTTGGGGGCTAAAAAAATCTTTTTTGTGGGAAAAAAAATATTTTTTATTTTCACTACTCTGCATTATAAACTTCTGTGAAGCACTTGGGCATTCAAAGTTCTCACCACATATCTAGATAAGTTCCTTTGGGGGTCTATTTTCCAAAATGGGGTCATTTGTTGGGGGTTTCTACTGTTTAGGTACATTAGGGGTCTGCAAACGCAACATAACGCCCGCAGACAATTCTATCAAAGTCTGCATTCCAAAATGGCGCTCCTTCCCTTCCGAGCTCTGCCGTGCGCCCAAACAGTGGTTTACCCCCACATATAGGGTACCAGCATACTCAGGACAAATTGGACAACAACTTTTGGGGTCCAATTTCTCTTGTTACCCTTGTGAAAATAAAAACTTGGGGGCTAAAAAATCTTTATTGTTAAAAAATATATATTTTTTTATTTTCACGACTCTGCATTATAAACTTCTGTGATGCACTTGGGCATTCAAAGTTCTCACTACACATCTAGATAAGTTCCATGGGGGGTCTAGTTTCCAAAATGGGGTCACTTTTGGGGGGTTTCTACTGTTTAGGCACATCAGGGGCTCTCCAAACGCGACATGGCGTCCGATCTCAATTCCAGTCAATTTTGCATTGAAAAGTCAAATGGCGCTCCTTTGCTTCCGAGCTCAGCCATGCGCCCAAACAGTGGTTTACCCCCACATATGGGGTGTCGGCGTACTCAAGACAAATTGTACAACAACTTATGGGGTCCATTTTCTACTGTTACCCTTGGTAAAATAAAAATTTTGGGGCAAAAAGATCATTTTTGTAGAAAAAATGAGATTTTTTATTTTCACGGCTCTACGTTATAAACTTCTGTGAAGCACTTGGGGGTTCAAAGTGCTCACCACACATCTAGATAAGTTCCTTAAGGGGTCTAGTTTCCAAAATGGTATCACTTGTGGGGGGTTTCCACTGTTTAGGCACATCAGGGACTCTCCAAACACGACATGGCATCCGATCTCAATTCCAGCCAATTCTGCACTGAAAAAGTCAAACGGTGCTCCTTCACTTCCAAGCTCTGCGGTGCGCCCAAACAGTGGTTTACCTCCACATATGGGGTATCGACGTACTCAGGAGAAATTGCACAACAACTTTTGTGGTCTAATTTCTCCTGTTACCCTTGTGAAAATAAGAATTTGTGGGCGAAAAAATCATTTTTGTGAAAACAAATGCGATTTTTTATTTTCACGGCTCTACGTTATAAACTTCTGTGAAGCACTTGGGGGTTCAAAGTGCTCACCACACATCTAGATAAGTTCCTTGGGGGGTCTAGTTTCCAAAATGGTGTCACTTGTGGGGGGTTTCCACTGTTTAGGCACATTAGGGGCTCTCCAAACGCGACATGGCGTCCGATCTCAATTCCAGCCAATTCTGCATTGAAACAGTCAAACGGTGCTCCTTCACTTCCAAGCTCTGCGGTGCGCCCAAACAGTGGTTTACCTCCACATATGGGGTATCGGCGTACTCAGGAAAAATTGCACAACAAAATTTGTGGTTAAATTTCTGTTTTCACACTTGTGAAAATTAAAAAAAATGGTTCTGAAGTAAAATGTTTGCAAAAAAAAGTTAAATGTTCATTTTTTTCTTCCACATTGTTTTAGTTCCTGTGAAGTACGTAAAGGGTTAATAAACTTCTTGAATGTGGTTTTGAGCAGCTTGAGGGGTGCAGTTTTTAGAATGGTGTCACACTTGGTTATTTTCTATCATATAGACCCCTCAAAATCACTTCAAAGGTGATGTGGTCCCTAAAAAAAACATGGTGTTGTAAAAATGAGAAATTGCTGGTCAACTTTTAACCCTTATAACTCCCTAACAAAAAAAAAAATTGATTCCAAAATTGTGCTGATGTAAAGTAGACAGAGAGAAATGTTATTTATTAACTATTTTTTGTGACATATCTCTCTGATTTAAGGGCATAAAAATACAAAGTTTGAAAATTGCAAAATTTTAAAAATTTTCGCCATATTTCCATTTTTTTCATAAATAATTGCAAGTAATATCGAAGAAATGTTACCACTAACTTGAAGTACAACATGTCACGAAAAAACAATCTCAGAATCAGCGGGATCCGATAAAGCGTTCCAGAGTTATAACCTCTTAAAGTGACACTGGTCAGAATTGTAAAAATTGGCTCGGTCATTAAGTACCAAATTGGCTGTCACTAAGGGGTTAATAAACTGTTCTTAATAAACTTGTCGGTAGTTTTTTATGTGGGCAATTTTCGCTGACATTCTTCTGTTCTGCAGAGCATCTCACCTATAATTCTATACTATTCTCTGTTCTGCAGAGCATCTCAGGTATACCTGCATACTATCCCCCTGTCCTGCAGAGCATTTAACCTATAGATCTTTGCTATTCTCTATCCTGAAGAGCAACTCGCCTATAATTCTATATTATTCTTCTGCCCTGCAGAGCATCTCACGTATACCTGCATAATATCCCCCTGTCCTGCAGAGCATTTAACCTATATCTCTTTGCTATTCTCTGTCCTGCAGAGCTTCTCACCTAAAATTCTATATTATTCTTCTGCCCTGCAGAGCATCTCATCTATAATTCTATATTCTTCTTCTGTCCTGCAGAGCATCTCACATATACCTGCATAATATCCCCCTGTCCTGCAGAGCATTTAACCTATATCTCTTTGCTATTCTCTGTCCTGCAGAGCATCTCACCTATAATTGTATATTATTCTCTGTTCTGCAGAGCATCTCACGTATACCTGCATACTATCCCCCTGTCCTGCAGAGCATTTAACCTATAGATCTTTGCTATTCTCTATCATGCAGAGCAACTCACCTATAATTCTATATTATTCTTCTGCCCTGCAGAGCATCTCACGTATACCTGCATAATATCCCCCTGTCCTGCAGAGCATTTAACCTATATCTCTTTGCTATTCTCTGTCCTGTAGAGCATGTCACCTATAATTATATATTATTCTTCTGCCCTCCAGAGCATCTCATGTATATATGCATATGCTATCCTCCTGTCCTACAGAGCATTTAACCTATAATTCAGCCTGTGGGCAATTTTCTGTGGGCATTCTTCACCTTGCACCTCAAATATCATGGATCTGAAACCTTGTGATGCAGCAATTGGCAGTTTTCCGTGTAGGCAATTTTCCATGTGGGCAATTTTCCGTGTGGGCAATTTTCTATGTGGGCAATTTTCCGTGTGGGCAATTTTCCATGTGGGCAATTTTCCGTGTGGGCAATTTTCCGTGTGGGCAAATTTCCGTGTGGGCAATTTTCCATGTGGGCAATTTTCCATGTGGGCAATTTTCTGTGTGGGCAATTTTCCATGTGGGCAATTTTCCTGTGGGCATTTTTCCTGTGGGCAATTTTCCTGTGGGCATTTTTCTGGTCACCGTCATGTTATATAGCCTGGGCCAACGCAGTTTGGATGTGGCACATGTCACTTTTATGGAGTGGGCACAGATTAAGGACCTCTGCACCCTTCTGCACAGTTTCAAAATAGCGACTAAGATGGTTAGTGCTGACGGCGCGGTCATCAGCATCACTATTCTGGTCATCTATATGCTGGAGCACAATTTGAGTAGCCTGCGGGAGGCGATAGTGGTCATAGAAGAAGAGGAGGAAGCAGTGGAGGATGCGGAAGGGATAACATTGTCTCAAAGTTCCAGACTGTTGTCACACAGGCAGGTCAAGGGGGGTTGATTACTGCGATCGAGAGGGGCAGGGGATAAGAGACAAACTGTTAGTGAAACTGCAAGATCCAAGGAACAAATGGAGGAGGAAGATGTGATGGGCGAGCAACTGTCAGAAGATGAAGAGGATAATCCTCCTCTCTCTGTTATTCGTGGTTGGTGGGAGGAGATGGAGGAAACAAGCATCAATGTTACCCAGTCACCAACACAGCATGGGCTTGGACCTCATTGTAGAGCCCAACATATGAGTGCGTTCTTGCTGCACTATCTGCAACATGATCCCTGCATAGTTATGATTAGAAATAATGCTGACTACTGGGTTGCCACTCTGTTAGATCCACTTTACAAAACCAAATTTTGCAGGATGCTTCCCGCCCTGGAAAGGAACCGACAAATGCTGGAGTATCAAAACACCTCCTAACTTTCATCAAGATGAACAAGTCATGGATCTCGAAGGACTTTTTCATCCGAAACGCAGACTGTACAGACTAGGCGATATTGCACTTTTTGGTATGCTGCATTAATGTCACTTAACTACACTCTGTGATATCTTGAGTGTGGCTTTATTGCCTGCTGCTGCTGCAGAAGTTTACAAAAATTTGTGAAAATATGAAGAGTCATGGTTGGTCTACATCTGCTGGGTTGGCTGTAGTGGAAGACGTGTTCATCTTAATTTTACTATGTCTACTCTCTAGAAAACTATGCCAGTTCAGTGGTGTCAGGTGCTCATTGTTTCTGCTGGGTTCGGTGTAGTGGAAGACCTGATAGTCTCTATTATACTATTTCTACTGAGGTAAAATTGATGCCACTTTGGTGTTGTTTGCCAATAATTTTTAGAAATGTGAACACTCTTGTTTGGGTGCCTATCTGCTGAGTTGGGTGTAGTGGAATTTCTGTCGGTCCCAATTATACTATTTCTACTGTGGTGAAATTGATGTCACTTTGGTGGTGTCTGCCAATAGTTTCTGGAAATGTGAACACTCCTGGTTGGGCGTCCATCTGCTGGATTGGGAATAGTGGATGACCTGTAAGTCCCTATTATACTATTTTTACTCTCTTGTGAAATTGATGCCACTTCTGCAGTGTCTGGCCCTCATTTTTTTTAATGTGAAAACTAATGGTTGGGTGTACATCTGCTGGATTCGGTACCATGGAAGACCTGTCAGTCCCCTTTATACTATTTCTACTGTGGTGAAATTGTTGTCACTTTGATAGTTTCTGCAAATAATTTCTGGAAATGTGAACACTCCTGGTTGGCTGTTTAACTGCTGGATTGGGCATAGTGGATGACCTGTCAGTTCCTATTATACTATTTCTACTTTTGTGAAATTAATGTCACTTTTGTGGTGTCAAGCCCTCATTCAATCAAGTTTTTAAATTTGAAAACTCCTGGCTAGGTGTCCATCTGCTGGATTGGGCATAGTGAAAGACCTGTCAGTCCCTATTATACTATTTCTGCTCTGGTGAAATAATTTTTGGAAATGTGAACGCTCCTGTTTGGGTGTCCATTTGCTGTGTTGGGTGTACTGGAAGACTTGTCGGTCACTATTATACTATTTATAGTGTGGAGAAATTGAGGCCACTTTGGTGGTGTTTGCCAATATTTTTTTAAGTGTGAACACTCCTGGTTGGGTGTCCATCTGCTGGTTTGGGCATAATGGAAAACATGTTGGTCCCTTTATACTATTTCTACTGTGGTGAAATTTATGGCACTTTATTGGTGTCTGACACTAATTTTTGAAAATGTGTAGACTCCTGGTTGGATCTCCATCATGTGTGTTGCCTTTAGCAGTAGGCCTCCACGACCGTCAGGTCTCCACTTCATTGGAGTCAACTACCCATGTTACTACTATCCTTAGATTTTTCTGACAATGGTAGTCTACAGAACTGATATTTGTGCCTCCTGAGTGGGGCTCAGCATGAAAGCATGTTGAGCTGTGGTACAAGGACTCCCAGCAAAGCAGGCATACACTGATCCCTCACCCACCTTGTCTTACTTTGATGTTCAATTGAAAGCTGTAAATGCTGGCCCAGGCCATGATGCCTCATGCTTGGCTGATTGCTGCAGTGCCTCGCTACTATTTGAACTGTGGGTGAATTGAGGCCACTTTCCTGGTGTCTGTCCCTCATTTGATGTGTTTTGGCAGCTTTTAAGGCTGTTAGAAGGTGTTCTGCATGCATTTGTTTTTGCCTCCCTTTGACTTGAATGGTGTTCGCTATGTTCGGAGAATATTCAACGAATAAATCTGCGAATATTGCAAATTTGGCGATCATAATCCGAACCAAACACTGAAATATTAACACATCTCTAGGGATAGTCTCATGATGATAAAATAGTGATTTTATTAAAACTACACAAAGCTGATGAGTAAGTGACACATGGCTGGAATCAGGGTCTATGCTCCTATGTCAGGCTACGTTTTGATTAGTTGCCAAAAACCTGACAACAGATTCTACTTATACTTTTGCATCTGTAAGCTTATTGGACAAGACTTGAATTGGGAGTTAGGAACTTGAAATGCAACACTGTTCTAAATAATATTGTATTTTATTCCAAAGTAGTAGTCCTATTAACCATTGATAGCAGAAATTAGCTGTATTTGTAAAGTTTATGTGATCAATGTTTTAAGGTATATTTCAAAAACTTAGTGTAGCTTGCACTTTCCACATGTACTGTAGGTCAATAGGCTTATTACTTGGATAATTGTCAAAAATATGATATGAGTTTAAAAACTATTCTGTGGATTGTTCTATCCTGGAGTTCTGTTATTCTTAAGTTTTCAGTGTCATGAAATCTGAATACTTAATTCAATCAACTAATAAAGATATCTCATTAGGGTGTAACTAATACAACTAATAAATCACAACACGCACAAGTACGTGATTGTATGTGTTGTGGTAACACGGTATATTGTAAGCAAATAGAGTTTTTTCATAATACGGTTTAGCGTTAAACATTAAACCCTTTCTCTTTTAACTGGCTGTCAAAACAAGATTTAATTAATGTAATGCTACCAAGAATGTAAGACTTTGACAATGCTAAATAATTATTCTCCTGTGGTTTCAAGCAGCAATAAATAGGAGCATTGTATGTTTCAGATGGCATGCAAATTAAGTTCTACATAGCTGTCAGGGATTTCTTGCGTCCCCGAAGAATAGGTTATTGAAAATGAGTTGGTCTCAAGACTCATTTAGACAGAAATTGCAATGCTTACTCTGATATACATTTTTGTATGTTTCTATTCACAAGAGATCTGATTTAAACTTGTTTCATGTTTATCAAGCTGGTAGAAAAATAAAGAAATACATTTTAATAGAAATGGAGCTGAAGTCAATAAGCCTACATACTGGGAAATATACATGATGTGTTACCCTATAAATCACTGTCTTTTTCCTGCGGTTTTGCATAGAACAGTTATAATTTTCCTCTACCTAATCTTTTTCAAGACTGATGCTTGATACAATAGGTTCATATAGTGCTGTAATGAATGCTTTGGCTTGTCACATAATTGCAATTATGAAACAATGATGCTTTAATAAAACATAAGGAACTCTTGATTAATAAGCTGCTTCTACAGGCAGATACTTCTCTAAGTCCCATGGGTTTCTCGCAAGCAATTTGTAGTAATGATGCTTATTTACTCAGTGCCAGTGTTTTCTTCCTGTAAATAAATGAATTGATTACCCAGGAGCAGTGGTCTCAATGTTGCTCTTTTTAGTTTTGTTTGTTTCACTCCCAGTTGTGGGAGCTTTGGATTCTGGAACCACAATAGTATTGCCCAGGGATTCTGAAATATGATAATTTTAAATGAATTCTTTCTTCCTGAACTGTTGAAAGAAAACAAGTGCAGTCTGCTTTCTGACTGATAAATATTTATGTAGTCCATGACAATATTCCTGTAAACTATAGATCAAAGTGAATTAACTCCTGTCAAGAAAATTTGATAGGTTGCATTATATCTACATTCTGTTTCACACTGTTTCCCTGTAGTGATACAACAACCTAATTTGCACTACTGGTTCTCTATACAACATCATCCATTATCTTTCAATTCTTGAGTGAATATGATTTTGACAGTGAAAAATTAGATGCACACAAAGACATTTAGTAATTAGGCATTTCCAAGAAGCAAGAATAATGTATACAATAAAGTTTCTATTCTGTTAAAGTAGTTTAAATGAAATTATTCTATATCTGCCGTTGTGCCAACTTATTCAGCTGTCTGAGGTTTCTCCCAGGAGCTTCATTTTGCCACATCCCGTGAATGGGATTCAGCTATTCTTTAACCTCTTCATGACCTATGACGTAAAGGTACGTACTGAGCCTGCATGCTTTCTGGCGCATGTCAGCTGATTTTATCAGCTGACATGTGCCCCCAACAGCCATGAGTGAAATCGCATTCCAAATGCGGCTGTTAACATGTTAAATGCCGCTGTCAATCTCTAACAGAAAAAATGTAACATGCTCACACTGGAAGAGCATCACAAACCCTGCACTTGTCATGACAACCTGGGGTTTGCAAGAGACCCTTGTGGTTGTCATTGCCGAATTCCTATGAGTGCCACCCTATGGCCGGCGCTTATAGCAGATAAGCATTTTAGATACACATAGCAGAGCTGAAGCCCTGCTATGTGTATCTCAGACAATCATCACAGCTTCTAGTCTCCCACGGAGACTTTTGAAGTGAATGAAAAGTAAAAAAAAGTTTTTTAAAAAATTTCAAAATTCAAAAATATAAAAGCTCAAATCATCCCCCATTCATCTCAATAAAAAAAAAAACAGTTAAAAAAATACACAAATGTGGTATTACTGCTTTCACCTGAGCTATCAAAATATAAAAAGAAATAATCCAATTGGTAAACGGCGTAGCGAGAAAAAATCTAAATAACAGGTAACTAAAACATTGCATCTACACAAAAATGGTATCAATAAAAACGACAGTTCGGCTTGCAAAAAATAAGCTCTCTCCCAGCCCCAGATTACAAAAACGAACGCTCTATGGGTCTCCAAAACTAGAGCCTTTTTATTTATGCAAATCTTGGATTTTTTTTTCACCACTTAACCCTTTCACACCGAAGCCTGTTTTCAACTTACTGACCAGGCCATTTTTTTCAATTCTGACCACTGTCACTTTATGAGGTCATAACTCTGAAATGCTTCAATGGATCCTGGTGATTTTGAGAATGTTTCCTCGTGACATATTGTACTTTATGATAGTGGTAAAATTTCTTCGATTTGACTTGCGTTTATTTATGAAAAAAATGGAAATTTGCTGAAAATTTTGAAAATTTTGCAATTTTTAAACTTTTAGTTTTTATGCCCTTAAATTAGTCATATCATACAAAATAGTTAATAAATAACATTACCCACATGTCTGCTTTACATTAGCACAATTTTGGAAACATAATTTTTTTGTTAGGAAGTTATAATGGTTAAAAGTTGACCAGTGATTTCTCATTTTTACAACACAATTTGCAAAACCTTTTTTTTAGGGACCACCTCACACTTGAAGTCACTTTGAGGGGTGGATATGACTTAAAATGCCCAAAAGTGACACTATTCTAAAAACTGCACCCCTCAAGGTACTCAAAACCACATTCAAAAAGTTTATTAACCCTTCAGGTGCTTCACAGGAATTTTTGGAATGTTTAAAAAAATTGGGGTCTAAGGGGTAACGTTTCTCCTTATGGAGAGTGACATACCAGCTGGCTTGTCAAGGTAAGGAGGCTTATTCGCCGTGCAATGCTCCTCTGGGAAATTAAATATGCAAATTGTCTCTTCTGAGAAAAAGAGGACTTAACTCTATAGCGCCACCTGTTGGAAGTAGCGATCCTACAATTCACAATCAACCCTTTAACGAGTCGTGCAATATGACTTAGGATAAAAGCCAAATCAGTATCTCAATTCGCAGACACGGTGTTTTGGGCTGTTGGCACTCATCAGTGCGAAGCATGAGAACTGATTTGGCTAGGTGAGAGGCTCTGGACTGGGGTCTAAGGGGTAACGTTTCTCCTTATGGAGAGTGACATACCAGCTGGCTTGTCAAGGTAAGGAGGCTTATTCGCCGTGCAATGCTCCTCTGGGAAATTAAATATGCAAATTGTGGCGCTATAGAGTTTAGTCCTCTTTTTCTCAGAAGAGGCAATTTGCATATTTAATTTCCCAGAGGGGCATTGCACGGGGAATAAGCCTCCTTACCTTGACAAGCCAGCTGGTATGTCACTCTCCATAAGCAGAAACGTTACCCCTTAGACCCCAGTTCAGAGCCTCTCACCTAGCCAAATCAGTTCTCATGCTTCGCACTGACGAGGGCCAACAGCCCGAAATACCATGTATGCGAATTGAGATACTTGTAGGATCGCTACTTCCAACAGGTGGCATTATAGAGTTAATTCCTCTTTGTCTCAGAAGAGGCAATTTGCAGAAAAAAAATTGAACATTTAACTTTTTTTCACAAAATTTTTACTTCAGATCCAATTTGTTTTATTTTACCAAGGGTAACAGGAGAAATTGGACCACAAATGTCGTTGTACAATTTGTCCTGAGTACGCTGATACCCCATATGTGGGGGTAAACCACTGTTTGGGCACATGGCAGAGCTCAGAAGGGAAGGAGCGCCTTTTGACTTTTCAATGCAAAATTGACTGGAATTGAGATCGGACACAATGTCGCATTTGGAGAACCCCTGATGTGCCTAAACATGGAAACCCCCAACAAGTGACACCATTTTGGAAAGTAAACCCCCTAAGGAACTAATCTAGATGTGTGGTGAGCACTTTGAACCCCAAGTGCTTCACAGAAGTTTATAATGTTGAGCCGTAAAAAAAAATCATATTTTTTTCACAAAAAATGATTTTTCACCCCAAATTTTTTATTTTCCCAAGGGTAACAGGACAAATTGGACAGCAAAAGTTGTTGTGCAATTTGTCCTGAGTACGCTGATACCCCATATATGGGGGTAAACCACTGTTTGAGTGCATTGGCAGAGCTCGGAAGGGAAGGAGTGCCATCTGACTTTTCAATGCAAAATTGGCTGGAATTGAGATCGGAACTCATGTTGTGTTTGGAGAGCCCCTGATGTGCCTAAACAGTGGAAACCCCCCACAAGTGACACCATTTAAGAAAGAAGACCCCCTAAGAAACTTATCTAGATGTGTGGTGAGCACTTTGAATCTCAATTGTTTCACTAAAGTTTAGAATGTAGAGTGAAAATTAAAAAATCATTTTTTTCCACAAAATGATTTTTTAGCCAGCAATTTTTTATTTTCCCAAGAGAACAGGAGAAATTGGACCCCAAAAGTTGTTGTCCAATTTGTCCTGAGTACACTGATACTCCATATATGGGGAGAACCACCGTTTAGGCACATGGCAGAGCTCGGAAGGGAAGGAGCACTGTTTTGGATTGCAGACTTTGATGGAATGACGTCAAGTTGCGTTTCCAGAGCCTCGGATGTACCTAAACAGTAAAAACTCCCACAAGTGACCCCATATTGGAAACTAGACCCCCCATGGAATTTATCTAGATGTGTTGTGAGAACTTTGAACCCCAAGTGTTTCACCACAGTTTATAACACAGAGCCGTGAAAATAAAAAATCTTTGTCTTTCCACAAAAATTATATTTTAGCGCCCGGTTTTGTATTTTCCCAAGGGTAACAGGAGAAATTGGATGCCAAAAGTTGTTGTGCAATTTGTCCTGAGTACGCTTATACCCCATATGTTGGGGTAAACCCCTGTTTGGGCACATGGGAGAGCTCAGAAGGGAAGGAGCACCGTTTTACTTTTTCAAAGGAAAAAGAAAAAGGAAGCCACTATACTATGCACACCACGGACCAATGAAACAACAATTAAACATATATAGAAACAAGAAATTTATTGACACACACCACAAAAAAAAATTTTTTAAACATAATTAAAAACAATACACGAAAGAAACTTGGTTCATGCACAGATAATGACATATAGTATTTAAAGTATTCAAATAAACAAAAGCAAGCCTGCACAAAAACATGAATATAAACCTACCCCCTGGCTCATGGGACTAAAGAAAAAACATGCTGTGACTAGTGTTGAGCGATACTTTCCGATATCGGAAAGTATCGGTATCGGAAAGTATCGGCCGATACCGTCACAGTATCGGAATCCAATCCGATACCGATACCCGATCCCAATGCAAGTCAATGGGACTCAAGTATCGGACGGTATTCCTGATGGTTCCCAGGGTCTGAAGGAGAGGAAACTCTCCTTCAGGCCCTGGGAACCATATAAATGTGTAAAAGAAAGAAGTAAAATAAAAAATATCGCTATACTCACCTGTCCGACGCAGCCGGGACCTCAGCGAGGGAACCGGCAGCGTTGTTTGTTTAAAAATCGCGCTATTACTTGGTTACGTCAATTCCCGGCTTGTGATTGGTCAGGTCGGCCATGTTGCCGGGACGCGGACCAATCACAGCAAGCCGTGACGAAATTACGTCACGGCTTGCTGTGATTGGTCCGCGTCCCGGCAATATGGCCGCCCTGACCAATCACAAGCCGTGACGTCACGGGAGGCTGGACACGCGCTCATTTTAAAATGGGCGCGTGTCCAGCCTCCCGTGACGTCACGGCTTGTGATTGGTTGCGCCGCGGTCAACCAATCACAAGCCGGGAGGCTGGACGCGCTCATTTTAAAATGGGCGCGTGTCCAGCCTCCCGTGACGTCACGGCTTGTGATTGGTTGCGCCGCGGTCAACCAATCACAAGCCGGGAGGCTGGACACGCGCCCTTTTTAAAATGAGCGCGTTTCCAGCCTCCCGTGACGTCACGGCTTGTGATTGGTTAATGGCGGCCATGTTGCCGGGACGCGGACCAATCACAGCAAGCCGTGACGTATTTTCGTCACGGCTTGCTGTGATTGGTCCGCGGCCCGGCAACATGGCCGCCCTGACCAATCACAAGCCGGGACTTCGCGTAACCATGTAAAAGCGGGAATTTTAAACAAACAACGCTGCCGGTTCCTGCGCTGAAGTCCCGGCTGCGTCGGACAGGTGAGTATAGCGATATTTTTTATTTTAATTCTCTCTTTTACACATTTTAACATTAATGTTGTTCCGATACCCGATACCCGATACCACAAGAGTATCGGAATCCCGGTATCGGAATTCCGATACAGCAAGTATCGGCCGATACCCGATACTTGCAGCATCGGAATGCTCAACACTAGCTGTGACCTCAACACCTATAAACTGCCCATAACCCCCAAGTAAATGGAGATATATCCATGAGAGGCGAAAAATTGCCCTAACTGCAGCACCTGATAGTGAACCACCCGGGCATGAACGGTGGAGAGTACACAGCAAGAACAGATAAGGCACCGCCAAATGCGTGCAGTGTTTCAGCAAATAAAGTCGCCCATGACTAGAATAAAGAATATAACATTACCCAAAGGGAATAACCAGGGACTAAGTCCCCGTGTGCAAGCCGGCAAGAACCAAGCGACACGGCTCAACGCGTATCGCCCTCCAAATAGTGCTTCGTCAGGGGAAGCCGGCTTGCACACGGGGACTTTGCATAGCACTGTGTCAGATCAGCGATCTGACAGGCAGTGCAGGAGGCTTTCCGGCGCCTGCTCTGAGCAGGCGCGGGCAAGCCACCTCAGCGAAGGACCCGGAAGGAGCCCTGTGGCCATTTTGGATCCAGGGACTCCATCCAGAACACCGGTACAACGCGACCGCATTGCGTTTTTCTGGTGGGACAGCGCAGGGAGCCCCTATCCCTGCGCGATGCCCCTCTATGTCGCTGTCACATACAGCTGACACCCGCACACGATCACGCTAAGAGTTATGGCTCTGGGAAGATGAGGAGCAAAATACGGAAATGCAAAAACGGAAAATCCCAAGGTCGTGAAGGGGTTAAGCTGGTTGTTAAAATAACAGCCTGCTAGAAGAGTAAGTAAAAGTCTGTCTTCTGCTACCAATTGTAGTTAGATCTTTCAGACATGAATACAATTAAAGCTCTGACCGCTGGCACTTTTGGGGTCAATGTGATGTGCAGCAGCTTGATGAGGTCACTTGATCACACTGTTGAGGTCACTGCTGCTCCTCAGAGGAAGAGATAGAGTCAATACTACTTTGTGGCATCCCCTCTAACACTCTTGCACCCCTCCAATCTATCCTAAACTCTGCTGCCCGACTAATCAGCCTGTCCCACTGCTATTCCCCAGCCTCTCATCTCTGTTAATCCCTTCACTGACTACCTATTACCCAGAGACTCCAGTTCAAAACCCTAATCATGGCATACAAAGCCATCCACAGCCTGTCGCCTCAATACATCTGTGACCTTGTTTCCCGGTCCTTTCCTGCACGTAACCTCCGATCCTCACAAGATCTCCTTCTCTACTCCCCTCTTATCTCCTCTTCCCATAATCGCATACAAGCTTTCTCCCACTCATCCCCCTACTCTGAAACTCTCTACCCCAACATAGCAGTACCCACCGATCCACCAAACACTGCATGACCAGCTCTGCCCTTGCCTATTGTATCCTTACCCATCAGTTGTAGATTGTGAGCCCTCACGGGCAGGGTCCTCTGTGGTCCTGTACCAGTCATGACTAGTGTTGAGCGATACCGTCCGATACTTGAAAGTATCGGTATCGGAAAGTATCGGCCGATACCGGCAAAGTATCGGATCCAATCCGATACCGATACCCGATACCAATACAAGTCAATGGGACTCAAGTATCGGACGGTATTCCTGATGGTTCCCAGGGTCTGAAGGAGAGGAAACTCTCCTTCAGGCCCTGGGAACCATATTAATGTGTAAAAGAAAGAATTAAAATAAAAAATATTGCTATACTCACCTCTCCAAGGGAACCGGCAGCGTTGTTTGCTTAAAATTCGCGCTTTTCTTTCCTTACGTGAAGTCCCGGCTTTGTGATTGGTTGCGTCGCAGTCACATGGGCGACGCAACCAATCACAGCAAGCCGCGACGTAATTTCAGGTCCTTCAGGATTTTAAAATTACGTCCCGGCTTTGTGATTGGTTGCGTCGGAGTCACATGGGCGACGCAACCAATCACAGCAAGCCGTGACGTAATTTCAGGTCCTTAAGGATTTTAAAATTACGTCCCGGCTTTGTGATTGGTTGCGTCGCAGTCACATGGGCGACGCAACCAATCACAAGCCGTGACGTCACGGGAGGCTGGACACGCGCGCATTTTAAAATGCGCGCTTGTCCAGCCTCCCGTGACGTCCCGGCTTGTGATTGGTTGCGTCGCGGTCAACCAATCACAAGCCGGGAGGCTGGACACGCGCGCATTTTAAAATGCGCGCTTGTCCAGCCTCCCGTGACGTCCCGGCTTGTGATTGGTTGCGTCGCGGTCAACCAATCACAAGCCGGGAGGCTGGACACGCGCGCATTTTAAAATGCGCGCGTGTCCAGCCTCCCGTGACGTCACGGCTTGTGATTGGTTGCGTCGCCCATGTGACTGCGACGCAACCAATCACAAAGCCGGGACGTAATTTTAAAATCCTTAAGGGCCTGAAATTACGTCACGGCTTGCTGTGATTGGTTGCGTCGCCCATGTGACTGCGACGCAACCAATCACAAAGCCGGGACGTAATTTTAAAATCCTTAAGGACCTGAAATTACGTCACGGCTTGCTGTGATTGGTTGCGTCGCCCAAGTGACTGCGACGCAACCAATCACAAGCTGGGACTTCACGTAAAGGAAAGAAAAGCGCGAATTTTAAACAAAGAACGCTGCCGCTTCCCTCGGTAAGGTGCAGGCTGCGTCGGAGAGGTGAGTATAGCAATATTTTTTATTTTAATTCTCTCTTTTACACATTTTTACATTAATGTTGTTTCGATACCGATACCCGATACCACAAAAATATCGGATATCGGTATCGGAATTCCGATACCCGCAAGTATCGGCCGATACCCGATACTTGCGGTATCGGAATGCTCAACACTAGTCATGACTTGTAATAAGAATACTATACTTGTTTTTTTGATTATGTATACCCCTTTTCACATGTAAAGCACCATTGAATAAATGGAACTATAATAATAACAAATAATAATAATAAGGTAAATACTTTAAGGCACCTGAATGCTCCTCAGAGGTGGAGATGGAGTCAATAAGGTAAATACTTCAATAGAGCCAAATTTACAGGGGACTTTTACTGTATTGAGGAGGTAGAACAGTGTAGTATGTGGAAAAGTACAGAGAATGATCAGTATGGGGGACACTGTGAGAGAAGACTGTATGATGAACAAAATCGAGAGGGGACAGTGTGTAAGCACAGTATGGGAGGGATGTGAAGACCGACAGAGATTATAGAGAGTGAGTAATGCCAAGAAGAGTCTGTGGTTGATGAGACGTGCAGTAGTTGGAGCTTCATAAACTCTGGAAAGCCCATAAAATTATAGAATGTTAGTGTTGGAAGAGATCACAAAGGTCATCGTTTTCAGCCACCTGCTCAATGCACTATCCACTAAACCATCTCAGACACATGTCTGTCCAGCCACTGCTTGAAGACTTCCATTGAACTCACCACCTGTTCTGGCAGCCTGTTCCACTCGTTGATTACCCTCACCATCACAAAGTTTTTTTTAATATCTAATCTGTATCTTCTCCCTTTCAGTTTCATTCTACTGCTTCTTGTGCTTCCATGTGCAAATTAGAATAATTATGATCCCTCTACACTGTCACATCCCTTCAGATACTTGTAGACAGCAATTAAGTCCTCTCTTATCCTTCTTTTTTGCAAACTAAACATTCCCAGACCCTTTAACGGTTCCTCGTAGGACATACTTTGCAGTCCACTCATCATCCTGGTAGCTCTTTTCTGAACTTACTCCAGTTTTTTAATGTCTTTTTTAAAATGTGGTGCCCAGAACTGGACACAGTATTCCAGATAAGGTCTGACCAAGGAAGAGTAGATGGGGATAATTACATCACATGATCTAGTTAGTTAGTTAGGCAGTTGTATGTCAGTCAGATAGTGTAGCTAGCTAGTTCCCAGTGTGCCTGTTAAATTTACCTTCTATCATTTTTTTGGCCCTTACTGAGATCAACAGACAAAGTCAGCAGGGCATATCTCCTACAAGTATGTTGTCCACTGCTTATATTGTGCTCCATGCATGAGTATAGCATTCTAAATAATATTTCTTCACTAGCTAAATGTGAAACAGCCTGCTGTATCCCACCTTGTCATTTAGTGCTGTGGTGATATGAAACTGCCAGCAGACCTAAATTACATTAAAAAAATATATAATTTTTCAGTTGCAAAAAGTTAGACATCCCACCTTATCACACTTTGTCATTTTGTTGGGTTGAAATGAAGCTGTCTGCAGATCTCACACACATAACCAAATAAAAATTTATGTTGCTAAACGTCATAAAGTGGGGGACCTGACATTAACCCCTTCATGACCATGGGATTTTCCGTTTTTCCGTATTCGTTTTTCACTCCCCTCCTTCCCAGAGCCATAACTTTTTTATTTTTCCGTCAATATGGCCATGTGAGGGCTTATTTTTTACGGGACAAGTTGTACTTTTGAACTACATCATTGGTTTTACCATGTTGTGTACTAGAAAACGGGAAAAAAATTCCAAGTGCGGTGAAATTGCAAAAAAAGTGCAATCACACACTGGTTTTTTGCTTGGCTTTTTTGCTAGGTTCACTAAATGCTAAAACTGACCTGCCATTATGATTCTCCAGGTCATTACGAGTTCATAGACACCTAATATGACTAGGTTATTTTTTACCTAAGTGGTGAAAAAAAATTCCAAACTTTGCTAAAAAAAAATAAATAAAAAATTGCGCCATTTTCCGATACTCGTAGCGTCTCCATTTTTCATGATCTGGGGTCGGTTGAGGGCTTATTGTTTGCGTGCCGAGCTGATGTTTTTAATGATTTTGGTGCAGATACGTTCTTTTGATCGCCCGTTATTGCATTTTAATGCAATGTCATGGCGACCAAAAAAACGTAATTCTGGCGTTTCGGATTTTTTTCTCATTACGCCGTTTAACGATCAGGTTAATGCTTTTTTTATTGATAGATCGGGCGATTCTGAACGCAGCGATACCAAATATGTGTAGGTTTGATTTTGTTTTTATTGATTTATTTTGATTGGGGCGAAAGGGGGGTGATTTAAACTTTTATGTTTTTTTTATTTTTTTCACATTTTTTTTAACTTTTTTTTTTTTACTTTTGCCATGCTTCAATAGCCTCCATGGGAGGCTAGAAGCAGGCACAACTCGATCGCCTCTGCTACATAACAGCGATCATCAGATCTCTGCTATGCAGCAGAAAATCAGGTGTGCTGTGAGCGTCGACCACAGGGTGGCGCTCACAGCTACCGGCGATCAGTAACCATAGAGATCTCAAGGACCTCTATGGTTACAATACTGAAGCATCGCCGACCCCCGATTATGTGACGGGGGTCGGCGATGATGTCATTTCCGGCCGCCCGGCCGGATGCAGTAGTTAAATTCCGCTGTCTGCGTTTGACAGCGGCATTTAACTAGTTAATAGCGGCGGGTGAATCGCGATTTCACCCGCCGCTATTGCGGGCACATGTCAGCTGTTCAAAACAGCTGACATGTCCCGGCTTTGATGCGGGCTCACCGCGGAGCCCTGCATCAAAGCAGGGGACCTGACGTCAGACGTACTATCCCGTCCGACGTCAGGAAGGGGTTAAAAGAGGTTGCAGCATCTAGTGTGTTATAGAGGCATCATCCGGAGGCCACCAAAAATTCTTCTATTCCTAGTATCATACAGTAAGGGATCTGACTTTAAAATAGTTTGTAGCATCTATTGTGTTATAGAGGCCTGATCCAGAGACCACAAAAAATTATTCTGTTCCTGGTGTCATACAATAGGGGACCTGACTTTAAAATAGTTTGCAGCATCTGGTGTGTTATAGAGGCCTGATACAGAGGCCACCAAAAATACTTCTGTTCCTATTTTCATACAGTAGGAGACATCTGACTTTCAAATTGTTTAGAACATATCTTCTTTGTCATACAGGCCTCATCCACACTCAAACAATTATTTCTTCTGTGACTAACGTAATACAGCATGCCATATTTCTCCTTGGAATTTACTGTCACTGAAATGCAGCTGACTGCAGAGGTGGTGCAGAGTTTAACATCAAACTTTTTGCTGCAAATGCTGTGCTCATACCACAGTATCTAAGCAACATGCCTGGGAAAAGAGTGAGGATATGGTGGAAGGGGAATTGGGCTTGGTGATCAAGGTGTACGTGGGGAAAGTGGTAAGGTTAGTGAAAGCACTAGTCCTATGCAAATACATCTGACAACTTCTGTTACTGAAAGTGCTACTCCACTACCTTTCTTTGGCAGATGCACAGCAGTATGCCTTGTTGATGAGGCTCAGAAAGAGGATGTGCTTGAGTGGATGGCAAGAACAACTTCAAGTGGCCTCTCCTTTTTCTTCACCTCAACATCACACCCAGTACACAGAGGTGGCACCAAAATCCCCCTTGCTTCTCCCTGCATTCCAACTCTCCAACCGCACAATTGACTGTACGGAACCAAAGATGGGTGAGCTTGAAGAGCTGTTCACACATTCTATGCCATGGTCATCAGAAGTGTACTAAAAAATGATAGAGTCAAAAGGAAGAAATCTGCATTGATGCACAAATTTTTTTTAGCTTGGATCCGAGGCAGGACAAAGTAGGGTCCAAACAGTATCCTGACCCTCATCATTTGAAGTTAATACCTGGGGGAGGTGATCCTGATGAGACTCAGATATCTGAGGCTCACGCAAACTGTACTGTGCTGTCAGGGCAGGAAGAGGAGGAGGGTGACTCCAAGGGTGAGGAATGTGATAACACAGAGGATGATGATGATGAGGTGTTATATCCCAGTTGGCATGAACATAGAGGCACACAGCTGAGTAGGTCATCTGAGGAGGAAGATGAGAAGGTTATGTTGCACCATATGTTGCAGACACGTAGTGACGCAGCCACAACAAGCAATGCATCATCATCTACAATTGTGGCTGTGACCAGCAGCGCCCGCATGTCTGCAGCTCACACTGGTGGCAAGGGTTGCCTAGCCTTGGCCTTTTTTGACACCGCAAAGGATGAGCCAACTCACATAATTTGCTAACTTTGCAAAAAAAATGAGGTAAAAAGTGCAATATTTGATTACTACATGTATGAACCTTCATATGTGCAATCAACATGAATTGCTCAGAGGTTCCCCACTGTACTAAAATGCAGACCAGCAAATATCAGCCACCCTACCAATCGCATCTGTGCTGTCTTATTCTACCTCTGTTACTGTGCCAACTATTGAGACACAGGTCTTCGACCACAGAACCTAGGGTTCTTTTCCCGCTCCAGTCATGCTGACAGAGAGCCCACCGTCAGCTGTCATGGAAGCAGATATGCCTTTTTTGATAGATTGGGCGATTCTGAACTCGCTGAAACCAAATATGTGTACATTTGATTTTTTTTTTTAAATGTCTTATTTTGAATGGGGCAATAGGGGGTGATTTGAACTTTTATATTTTTTTATATTTTTTAAAAACTTTTTTTTACTTTTGGCATGCTTAAATAAGTCTCCATGGGAGACTAGAAGCGTCCATAACCTGTTCAGCTCTGCTACATACAGGTGATGATCAGATCACCTGTATGTAGTAGAATTGCTCACTTGCTATGAGCGCCAAACACCGGGTGGCAGTCATAGCAAGCCAGCAGTGACAACCATAGAGGTTTCCAGGAGACCTCTGGTTGTCACGCCAACCCATTTGTGACCCGCGATCACGTGACGGGGGTCATCTGTGGGCGTATTTCTGGCATGATTGCCAGAAATTCATGTTAAATGCTGCTGTCAGTGTTTGACAGTGGCATTTAATGGGTTAATAGCCACGAGTGGATCACGGCTGTTCCGGGCACATGTCAGCTGTTCAAAACAGCTGGCATGTACCGGGAAAGATGTGGGCTCACAGCTGGAGCTTACAGCAAAGGGAGGGAGTCCGACATCAACGTAAATGTTCGCCCGATGTCGGAAAAGGGTTAACAGAGCTTTTCCCCAAAACAGCAGTGAAGCACATAGTTCGCATCGCAGCTCTAAAATTCCAACCTCCGGCATGTCAATTAATCAACGCCGAAACAGCAGCAGCACCAGCAGTGGTGTAAGTGGAAGAAGCAATTTCTGTGTGTCCTTTCACAATTTTTAGACCAGCTCGAGCACCAGCACAACAGAGTTCAAGTCTTACATGTGGTGAAGGAATGGTGGAGAAGTATCTGAATATGAATACCATCAGCGAGGGTTTGACCCTATCACATTTTGGTCTTCCAAAATGAATGAGTGGCCCGAGCTCGCCTCACACGCCTTTTAGGTTTTATCGTACCCGGCAACAAGAGTTCTCTCAGAACGTGTCCTCAGCACTTCTGTTGGTGTCCTGATGGATAAGCACAGCCAGCTGTCCCATGAAAGTGTAGACCGCCTAACTTTCATCAAGAGGAACAAAGTCATGGATCTCCAAGGAATTTTTCACCCCAATCGCAGACTGTACAGGGTAGGTGATTTTTTTTTAGTGTGATGAATTAATGTCAGGTAACTGCACTCTGTGTTATTTTTACTGTGGCTTCTGTGCCTGCTGTGGCTGCTGGTGATGTTAGCACAAATTTGTGGAACTGTGAAAGGACATGGTTGGTCTACATATTCTGGGTTAGCTGTAGTGGAAGATGTTTCAGTCCCAATTATACTATTTCTATTCCCTTGACAGTTATTCTACATCGGTGGTGTCAGGCCCTCATTTTGTAAAATGTGAAAACTCCAGGTTGGATGTCCATCTGCTGGATTGGGCGTAGTGAAGAACCTGTCGGTCCCTATTATATTATTTCTACTGTGGTGAGATTGATGCCACTTTGGTATTGTCTGCCAATAATTTTTGGAAATGTGAACATTCCTGGTTGGGTGTCCATCTGCTGAACTGGGTGCAGCGGAAGACCTGTCCGTCCCTATTATACTATCGATACTGTGGTGAAATTGATGCAACTTTGGTGGTGTCTGCCAATAATTTTTGGAAATGTGAACACTCCTGGTTGGGTGTCCATCTGCTGGATTGGACGCAGTGGAAGACCTGTACTTCTCTATTATTCTATTTCTACTCTCGTTAAATGTATGCCATATCTGTTGTGTTAAGTCCTTATTTGTTTAAATGTAAACACTCCTGGTTGGGTTTCCATCTGCAAGCTTGGAAAACCTGTCAGTCCCTATTATACTATTTCTACTGTGGTGAAAATGATGCCACTTTGGTGGTGTCTGCCAATAATTTTTGGAAATGTGAACACTCCTGGTTGGGTCTCCTTTATGTGTGTTGCCTGTAGCAGTAAGCCTACGAGACCGTCAGGCCTCCATTTCCTTGGACTCAACTACCCGTATTACTATCCTTAAATTTTTTGACAATGGTAGTCTACAAAACTGATATTTATGCCATCTGAGTGTGGCTCAGCATGAAAGCAGGTAGAGGTGTTGCATGCGGTTTCAGGGCTTCCAGCAAAGGAGGCCTACCCCGACCCTCACCCACCTTGTCCTACTGTGACATTCAATTGAAAGCTGTAAATGCTGTCGCAGACCCTGATACCTCATGCCTGGCTGACTGCTGCAGTGCCATGCTAACTTCCCTGTAATTTCCTGGCTCCATCTTCTTTACTTTTTTGAAGATAGGGACAACATTTGCCCTTCTCCAATATTCTTGGACTTCGGTTTTCCAGGAATTTTAAAAGATTTGGGGTAGTGGTTCTGAATTTTCCTCTGCTATCTCTTTCAGTACCGTAGGATATAATTCATCTGGACCAGGATATTTAAATTCATTTAAATTAACTAAATGTTCCATCCATGTTCTCTCTCTTTTTATAGATAGTGTGTATTATTTTATTCCTTCAATAGCACAGTGATGATCAGTTGATGTTACATTTGCTTTCGTAGAGAACACAGATGCAAAATAGGAATTTAAAAGTTCAGCCTTCTCAGCATCATTTCTTCCCATTTCTCCCTTTTCTTCCTGTAAAAATCCTATAACATCTTTGGCTTTTATTTTGCTTTTGACATACCCCCAAAATCCTTTTTATTGCTTTTGGTCTCCCTTACAAGCTTCACGTCATTACTGGCTTTAGCTCTTCCAACTCTTTCCCTGCACTTTCTACAGACAGCATTACAGTATTTTCTTTTTTAGAAATGCCCCCTGTGTTGATAAACACTTGCTAAAAAGGAAAAAAATAAATGTATAAGCTCTGTGTTCATCCATCCTGGTCTCTTGAAATGCTTCCAATTCTTCCTTCTTTTCGGGATTGTTACTGATTGTGCAGTGAGAATCTCATTTAGCAAAATCTCCTTTCTTACTTGAATATTTCTTTAGAACATTCAGCCACTGGATCTTTCATACCCTCTTTCTAAATACATTAAAATCTGCCTTTCTGAAGTCCAAGTCTGAGTCCTCGTATAATAAAAAATTTGAGGATTGCATTATCTCTGCCTCATACATTTCCTGCCACCTTTACTTTCTCAACTATTTCTGCCCTTTTGATGAGAATTAGAACCAAGATGACAGATCCTTTTGTTCTCACATCTACCTTTTGAAAGATGAAGTTGTCAGTGAGTGAAGATAACAATTTTCTGGACCCATTACTTTTTCCTGAAAGAGATTTCCAACAAATATCTGGATAGTTAAAATTTCCCATGATCACTATGTCATATTTTTCTGAGAACAAAGACAGCTGATGTAAAAAGAGTTCATCTATAACTTCAGTCTTTTCAGGCGGCTAATAATAAACAACTACAATAGTGCCTTTTCTGATCTTCTCTGCCTGTATCCTTACCCAAACATTTTCTACAGAGCTACTATTCTCTGAAGCTTGGATCTCTGTGGAGATGTACGCTTTCCTAATATACAATGCAACACTGCTGCACATCTTGTTCCGCCTGTTTCTTATAAATA
Organism: Ranitomeya variabilis; assembly: GCF_051348905.1. Classification (NCBI taxonomy): domain Eukaryota; kingdom Metazoa; phylum Chordata; class Amphibia; order Anura; family Dendrobatidae; genus Ranitomeya; species Ranitomeya variabilis. The sequence continues at coordinate 648,755,955 of NC_135233.1, read as the reverse complement.
AATTGTAGCCTTCAAAATAGTTATTCCAATCATGTGTATCATCCCACCAAGTTTCATTGATGCTTATGACATCATATCTCTCTTCCTCTGTTAGCAGTTCTAATTACCCTTGTCTATTTCCCATGCTTTGTGCATAGTGACACATTTTAGCTTGTAGTCGGTTTCTTTTGTGAGTCCGTTAAATTCAGAATTTGTTGTCTTTGTTCTTTATTTCCATTTCTAATGTCAGATTTCTCAACAGTATTCAATAGCTGCATACTGTATTTTTTCCTGGATGTGCATTTCTCATTCTATATTGCTCTGCTAGGCATCTACCAAATATGTTTTTTGTTTTCGTAACCCATCTCTAACAAGGAATCCATTATACAGGTAATTCATTCCATGGCCTAGAAACCCAAAACATTGCTGGCGGCGCCCTCGATGTAGCCAGTTCTTCACCTGTAAAATTCTGTTCAATCTCCTTGTTCCATGTCAATCCACAGGAAGGATGGATGAGAAGACGACCTGTGGTCCTAGTTTATTCACTTTTCAGCCTAGGTCTTCAAAGTTGCTGCATATAGTTTTCAGGTTCTTTTTTGCTGTGCCATTTGTTCCTAAGTGTATTAGTAGGCATAGGCAGTAATCTATAGCACTGAATAGTCTTGACATTCTATCAGACACATCTTTGATTTGGGTACCCGGAAAATAGCATACTTCTCGTGAGGTGATATCCGGTTGGCAGATGGCAGTTTCTGTTCCTCTCATTAGGGAATTCCCCATCACCACTCTCCTTTTCTTCTTCAACACAGCACTTCTTTTTCTCCCTTCAAGAGCCTTTCGAATGCTTACTGGAGTGTTCTTTGTGGGCAAAACACTTTCTTGATGTACATCTTTGTAGTTGTCCTGCATGAGAGTCTTGTAGTGGTTCTTCTGCTGTATGGGTGCAGACTGCCTCCTCATTACCTTGCTTCTTTGGGTCACATGCTTCTATTTCTCTTTTTTTGCAATTACATTAGTAGGTGCTTCTCGTTGAACATTCTGAATAGTTATTTCTATTCTGTCATTAACTTGTGCAGGAATGCGGAAAAATTCTGCTCTTGCAACATTCAAAGGGATTCTTCTGCTTTGTCAAGGAAATCTTCATCTTCTTTGCTAACCTTCTGTGTATCTATTCTCACCTGAAGACTTTGCACCTTTTCCTCTAACAGAGTCACAAGATTGTATTTCTGGCAAGCAAAGTTTGTTTTTTCCCCTGGCACTTGAAGCACACCATATGGGTAATCTCCTTTTACATGTTGAACAAATGATATGTTGTTGAACTGGTGTAAAGATTTGACAATTTCCTTCAAGAAGCTCGATGGAGCTACACTTAGACTCATGGAGACACTTCACTTCCCAGAACGCAGCAGAAATATGCAAATTATCTCCCTGGAGCTTCAATTCCTGGTTTTACTTTTCCCTTCAAACAGCTAGATCTAACTACAGTCGAAAGATATTCAGACTCGCGGCCACTCTTTACTCTTCCCAGAATGAACTGGAAATATACAAATGACCTTCCAGGAGCTTCAGTTCCTGGTTTGAAGATTTCCTTCAAGCAGCTCAATCCCACTACACTGAAAGATTTTCAGACTCAAGGAGACTCTACACTCTTCCCAGAATGCCCCAGAAATATATAAATTCTTCCTGGAGCTTCAATTCCTGGTGTTAGGTAATGCTATACATTAACATAATAGTGGTTTTAAACTGTACATGATTAATGACATTCTTCATGGAGTATGTACCTTTTATGATTGTCCTTCATTTGTCATCCTGTCCTTTGTTCTTTGAGAAGACCACCCCTTAACCCCTTTACCCCCAAGGGTGGTTTGCATGTTAATGACCGGGCCAATTTTTACAATTCTGACCACTGTCCCTTTATGAGGTTACTAGATGGTTGCCCGATTCTAACGCATCAGGTATTCTATAATATGTATGTATGTACTGTATATACGTCGCGCTGTGAGTTGGGGTTAAATTCCGCTCCAATATCGCTGATTGGTCACGCCCGGCTGGTCGATCAGCGAAGTGTGGTTCAAATCTGGCGCCAATTCACGGCCAGACTGTGCCTGTCGCTGATTGGTCGCAGCCGGCCGGGCACGACCAATGACCGAAGCGGTGTTTAAATACCACACCAATATCGCTGATTGGTTGCGGCTGGCCACGCGCGACCAATTACTGAAGTGGTATTTAAATCTCGGGCCAATATTGCTGATTTGACCAATCAGCAAAGCATGTTTTAAATCCCGTGTCAATTCGTCACAGGATGTCGGGGGTTCGGGGCACTCGATGTCGGGGGTTCGGGGTGCAGGATATAGTACAGCCACTTAGTATATAACACAGCCACATAGTATATAGCACAGCCACGTAGTATGTAGAATATAGCACAGCCACATAGTATATAGCACAGCCACATAGTATATAGCACAGCTACGTAGTGTATAGCACAGGCACATAGTATATAGCACAGCCACATAGTATATAGCAGCCACTTAGTATATAGCACAGCTGCATAGAATATAGCAGCCACATAGTATATAGCACAGCCACGTAGCATATAGCAGCCACATAGTATATAGCACAGCCACATAGTATGTAGTATATAGCACAGCCCATAGTATATAATACAGCCACGTAGTATGAAGCACAGCCACATAGTATATGCCAGCCACATAGTATATAGCAGCCACATAGTATATAGCACAGCCACATAGTATATAGCAGCCACAAAGTATATAGCAGCCCCATAGTATATAGCACAGCCATGTAGTATATAGCACAGCCACGTAGTATATAGCACAGCCATGTAGTATATAGCACCGCCACGTAGTATGTAGTATATAGCACAGCCCATAGTATATAGTACAGCCATGTAGTATATAGCAGCCACATAGTATATAGCAGCCACATAGTATATAGCACAGCCACGTAGTATATAGCACAGCCACATAGTATATAGCACAGCCACATAGTATATAGCACAGCCACGTAGTATAAAACACAGCCCATGTTATATATAACAGACAGCCACATAGTATATAGCACAGCCCGTAGTATATAGCACAGTCGCGTAGAATATAACACAGCCACATAGTATATAGCACAGCCATGTAGTATATAGCAGCAACATAGTATATAGCAGCCACATAGTATGTAGCAACCACGTAGTATATAGCAGCCATGTAGTATGTAGCACAGACACGTAGTATATAGCTGCCACATAGTATATAGCACAGCCACATAGTATATGGCACAACCACGCAGTTTATAACACAGCCACGTAGTATATAGCACAGCCGTGTAGTATATAGCAACCACGTAGTATAAAGCACAGCCACGTAGTATATAGCACAGCCACGTAGTATATAGCACAGCCACGCAGTATATAACAGCCCACGTAGTATATAGCACAGCCACATAATATATAGCACAGTCACATAGTATATAGCACAGCCATATAGTATATAACACAGCCCATGTAGTACATAGCACAGCCTACGCAGTATATAGCACAGCCCACACAGTATATAACACAGCCACGTAGTACAAAGCACAGCCACGTAGTATATAGCACAGTCACATAGTATATAGCACAGCCACATAGTTTATATCACAGCCCACATATTATATAACACAGACAGCCACGTAGTATATAACACAGCCACGTAGTATATAGCACAGCCACGTAGTATATAGCACAGCCACATAGTATATAACAGCCACTGTCATGATTCCCCAATGGCATGGGAACATCAGAGACACAAAATAACAGACTAGCTCTCGGGTGATGGAAACTCAAGCTGACCGTGACCTAAATCTACCACACAACTAACAGTAGCCAGGGAGCATTCCTACGGCTGCCTAAATGCCACGCGCCAGCCGGAGAACTAACTACGCCTGGAAGAGGAAGGAACAGACCTGGCTTACCTCTAGTGAAATTCCCCAAGATGATAGTAGCCCCCACATATATTAACGGTGAGTTCAGAGGAAAAGACATACACAGTATGAAGGTAGATTTAGCAAAGCGAGGTCCACTTACTAGATAGAGGAAGGATACAAAAGAGGACTTCACGGTCAGCTGAAAAACCCTTTCAAAAACCCATCCTGAAATTACTTTAAGACTCCTGTGTCAACTCATGACACAGGAGTGGCAATTACAGTCCACAAGAGCTTCCAGTAACAGGAAAAAACAAAACTGTAAACTGGACAAAAATACAAAACAAAACAGACAAGAGTCCACTTAGCTGATCAGCAGACTAGTAGCAGGAACATGCAACTGAATGACTCAGGTTACAATGATGACCGGCAAGGAAGTGACTGGAGAGCAAGGCTAAATAGGGAACTCCCAAAACTGATGGAAGCAGGTGAGCTGAGGCAGAAAAGTAAACACAAGTCTCCAGTACCACCAGCCACCACCGGGGGAGCCCAAAAAGCGGATCACAACAGTACCCCCCCCTTAAGGAGGGGGCACCGAACCCTCACAAGAACCGCCAGGGCGACCTGGATGAGCCCTATGAAAGGCACGAACCAAATCCGAGGCATGAACATCAGAGGCAGTTACCCAAGAATTATCTTCCTGACCATAGCCCTTCCACTTAACCAGATACTGGAGTCTCCGCCTGGTAATACGGGAGTCCAAGATCTTCTCTATAACGTACTCCAATTCACCCTCAACCAGCACAGGAGCAGGAGGCTCAGCAGAAGGAACCACCGGCACCTCGTATCTCCGCAACAACGACCGATGGAACACATTATGGATAGCGAAAGATGCCGGGAGGTCCAAACGAAAGGAAACAGGGTTAATAATCTCCAAAATCCTATAGGGACCGATGAACCGAGGCTTAAATTTAGGAGAAGAAACCCTCATTGGGACAAAACGGGAAGACAACCACACCAAGTCCCCAACACGAAGGCGAGGACCAACCCGACGCTGGCGGTTAGCAAACCGCTGAGTCTTCTCCTGGGACAAATTCAAATTGTCCACCACTTGTCCCCAAATCCGATACAACCGATCCACCACAGCATCTACTCCAGGACAATCCGAAGACTCCACCTGACCAGAAGAAAAACGGGGATGAAACCCCGAATTGCAAAAGAAAGGGGAAACCAAAGTGGCAGAACTAGCCCGATTATTAAGAGCAAACTCCGCCAACGGCAAAAAGGCATCCCAATCATCCTGATCCGCAGACACAAAACACCTCAAATACGTCTCCAAAGTTTGATTAGTTCACTCCGTCTGGCCATTAGTCTGAGGATGGAAGGCAGACGAAAAAGACAAATCAATGCCCAACCTGGCACAGAATGCCCGCCAAAATCTAGAAACGAACTGGGTACCCCTATCAGAAACGATATTTTCAGGAATACCATGCAAGCGAACCACATTTTGAAAAAACAAAGGAACCAACTCAGACGAGGAAGGCAACTTCGGTAATGGCACCAAATGAACCATCTTAGAAAAACGGTCACACACCACCCAGATAACAGACATCCTCTGAGAGACAGGAAGATCAGAAATAAAGTCCATAGAGATGTGCGTCCAAGGCCTCTTCGGAATAGGCAAGGGCAACAACAACCCACTAGCCCTAGAACAACAAGGCTTGGCCCGAGCACACACATCACAAGACTGCACAAAAACACGCACATCTCGAGACAGAGATGGCCACCAGAAGGATCTAGCCACCAAATCCCTGGTACCAAAAATTCCAGGATGACCCGCCAGCGTAGAAGAATGAACCTCCGAGATGACTCTACTGGTCCAATCATCAGGAACAAACAGTCTACCAGGTGGACAGCGATCAGGTCTATCAGCCTGAAACTCTTGCAAAGCACGTCGCAGATCTGGGGAAATAGCGGATAATATCACCCCATCCTTAAGGATACCTGTAGGTTCCGAATCACCAGGGGAATCAGGCTCAAAACTCCTAGAAAGGGCATCCGCCTTCACATTCTTAGAACCTGGTAGATATGAGACCACAAAATTAAACCGAGAGAAAAACAACGACCAGCGCGCCTGTCTAGGATTCAGGCGCCTGGCAGACTCAAGGTAAATCAGATTCTTGTGATCAGTCAAAACCACCACCTGATGTCTAGCACCCTCAAGCCAATGACGCCACTCCTCAAATGCCCACTTCATGGCCAAAAGCTCCCGATTACCGACATCATAATTTCTTTCGGCGGCAGAAAATTTTCGAGAAAAGAACGCACAAATTCTCATCACTGAGCAATCGGAACTTTTCTGCGACAAAACCGCCCCCGCTCCGATCTCGGAAGCATCGACCTCAACCTGAAAGGGGAGAGAGACATCGGGCTGGCGCAACTCAGGGGCAGACGAAAAGCGGCGCTTAAGTTCCCGAAAGGCCTCCACAGCGGCAGAGGACCAATTGGCAACATCAGCACCCTTCTTAGTCAAATCCGTAAGAGGCTTAGCAACACCAGAAAAACCAGTTATAAATCGACGATAAAAATTCGCAAAGCCCAAGAATTTCTGAAGACTCTTTAGAGAAGTAGGCTGCGTCCAGTCACAAATAGCCCGAACCTTGACAGGGTCCATCTCAACAGAAGAAGGGGAAAAAATGTACCCCAAAAAAGAAATCTTTTGAACCCCAAAAACACACTTAGAACCCTTTACACACAGAGAATTCTCCCGCAAGACCTGAAAAACCCTCCTGACCTGCTGAACATGAGACTCCCAGTCCTCAGAAAAAATCAAAATATCGTCCAAATACACAATCATAAATTTATCCAGATAGTCACGGAAAATATCATGCATAAAGGACTGAAAAACTGAAGGTGCATTAGAAAGGCCGAAAGGCATTACTAAATACTCAATGTGGCCCTCAGGCGTATTAAATGCGGTTTTCCACTCATCCCCTTGCTTAATTCGCACCAAATTATACGCCCCACGGAGATCAATCTTGGAGAACCACTTAGCCCCCCTTATGCGAGCAAACAAATCAGTAAGCAGCGGCAACGGATACTGATATTTGACTGTAATTTTATTCAGGAGTCGATAATCAATACAAGGCCTCAGCGAGCCATCCTTTTTAGAGACAAAGAAAAACCCAGCTCCTAAAGGTGACGAAGAAGGACGAATATGTCCCTTTTCCAGGGACTCCTTAACATACTCTCGCATGGCAGCATGCTCAGGTACAGATAGGTTAAACAAACGACCCTTTGGAAATTTACTGCCTGGAATCAGATCTATGGCGCAATCACACTCTCTGTGGGGAGGGAGAGAACCAATTTTAGGCTCTTCAAAAATATCCCCAAAATCCGACAAAAATTCCGGAATCTCAGAGGGAATAGATGACTAGATAGAAACCAAAGGTATGTCCCCATGAGCCCCCCGACATCCCCAGCTTAACACAGACATAGTTTTCCAGTCCAGTACTGGGTTATGAGATTGTAACCATGGTAATCCAAGCACTAACACATCATGTAAATTATGCAACACGAGGAAGCGAATCATCTCCTGATGGTCTGGAGTCATACGCATAGTCACTTGCGTCCAGAACTGTGGTCTATTACAAGCCAGAGGTGTAGAATCTATACCCTTCAGAGGTATAGGAACTTCCAGAGGCTCCAAATCAAACCCACAGCGCCTGGCGAAGGACCAATCCATGAGACTCAGAGCGGCGCCAGAGTCCACATAGGCATCCACGGTAATAACTGATAATGAACAAATCAGAGTTACAGACAGAAGAAATTTAGACTGTAAAGAGCAAATAGAAACAGACTTGTCAACCTTCCTAGTACGTTTAGAGCATGCTGATATAACATGCGCGGAATCACCACAGTAGAAGCACAAGCCATTTTTGCGCCTATAATTCTGCCGCTCGCTTCTTGACAGAATTCTGTCACATTGCATTTTCTCTCGCGTCCCTTCAGAAGATACCGCCAAATGGTGCACGGGTTTGCGCTCCCGCAAACGCCGATCAATCTGAATCGCCATAGTCATGGACTCATTCAGACCTGTGGGCGTAGGAAACCCCACCATGACATCCTTAACGGCATCAGAAAGGCCCTCTCTGAAATTTGCCGCTAGGGCACACTCATTCCACTGAGTAAGCACAGACCATTTACGAAATTTTTGGCAGTATATCTCAGCTTCATCTTGCCCTTGAGACAGGGCTATTAAAGCTTTTTCAGCTTGAATCTCCAAATTAGGTTCCTCATACAGCAACCCTAAAGCCAGAAAAAACGCATCCACATTGAGCAACGCAGGATCCCCTGGTGTCAATGAAAATGCCCAATTTTGAGGGTCACCTCGCAGCAAAGAAATCACAATCTTAACCTGCTGAACAGGATCTCCAGAGGAGTGAGGTCTGAGAGAAAAGAATAATTTACAATTACATTTGAAATTCAGAAACCGAGATCTATCTCCGGAAAATACCTCTGGTGTAGGAATCTTAGGTTCAGAAATAGGAGTACGTATAACATAATCTTGTAAATCCTGAACCTTCGTAGCAAGATTATTAAAACCTGCAGCCAAACTCTGAGGGTCCATCCTTAAACCGGAGAGATCAGAGCCATTCAAGGATTAGAAGGAGAGAATGGCAAGGCTGTAAATAGAGCAGGTACATCAGAGACACAAAATAACAGACTAGCTCTCGGGTGATGGAAACTCAAGCTGACCGTGACCTAAATCTACCACACAACTAACAGTAGCCAGGGAGCATTCCTACGGCTGCCTAAATGCCACGCGCCAGCCGGAGAACTAACTACGCCTGGAAGAGGAAGGAACAGACCTGGCTTACCTCTAGTGAAATTCCCCAAGATGATAGTAGCCCCCACATATATTAACGGTGAGTTCAGAGGAAAAGACATACACAGTATGAAGGTAGATTTAGCAAAGCGAGGTCCACTTACTAGATAGAGGAAGGATACAAAAGAGGACTTCACGGTCAGCTGAAAAACCCTTTCAAAAACCCATCCTGAAATTACTTTAAGACTCCTGTGTCAACTCATGACACAGGAGTGGCAATTACAATCCACAAGAGCTTCCAGTAACAGGAAAAGACAAAACTGTAAACTGGACAAAAATACAAAACAAAACGGACAAGAGTCCACTTAGCTGATCAGCAGACTAGTAGCAGGAACATGCAACTGAATGACTCAGGTTACAATGATGACCGGCAAGGAAGTGACTGGAGAGCAAGGCTAAATAGGGAACTCCCAAAACTGATGGAAGCAGGTGAGCTGAGGCAGAAAAGTAAACACAAGTCTCCAGTACCACCAGCCACCACCGGGGTAGCCCAAAAAGCGGATCACAACAAGCCACATAGTATGTAGCAGCCACATAGTTTATAGCACAACCACATGGTATATAGCAGCCACGTAGTACATAGCAGCCACGTATTATATAGCAGCCACGTAGTGTATAACACAGCCCACGCAGTAAATAACACAGCCCACACAGTATATATCAGTCACGCAGTATATAACATAGCCCACATAGTATACAGCTGCGTGGGCACCAAATCTCTGTAAAAAAAATGTAAAATTAAAAATAGTTCTATACTCACCCTCTGGCGTCCACCGATGCGCGCGAGCAGCGAGGCTGCTGCCAGCTTCTGTTCCCAGAGATGCATTGCGAAATTACTTAAATGACTTAGCGGTCTCGTGACCGCATCGGTGGATGTTAATTATTTTTAACATTATATGTTTTTACTATTGATGCTGCATAGCCAGCATCAATAGTAAAAAGTTGGTCACACAGAGGGTTAATGGCAGCTTTAACGGGCTGCCTTACACCGCGTTAAGCCGCGGTGTAAGGCAGTCCGGTTAACGCTATTTGGGCGCTGACTGGGGGGCGTATGGAGAGGGCACAGACTGCAGGGGAGTAGGGAGGGGCCAATTTGCAGCCGGACTATGCCCGTCGCTGATTGGTCCCGGCCTCGGGCCGCGACCAATCAGCAACGCAGGATTTCCGTGACAGACAGACAAACAGACGGAAGTGGACCTTAGGCAACTATATAGTAGATATTTCTGGAATGCTTCAACATATCCTGGTGATTCTGACTTATCCTGGTGATTCTGACAATGTTTTCTCATGACATATTGTACTTCATGTTAGTGGTAAAATTTCCTTTACATTACTTGAGCTTATTTGTGAAAAAAACAGAAATTTGGCGAAAATGTTGAAACTTTCCAAATTTGAATTTTCATGCCCCTAAATCACAGAGATATGTCACACAAAATACTTAATAAGCAACATTTACCACATGTCTACTTTACATCAGCATAATTTTGGAACCAAATTTTTTTCTTGTTAGGGAGTTATAAGGGGTAAACGTTAACCAGCAATTTCTCATTTTTACAACATCATTTTTTTTAGGGACCACATCACATTTGAAGTCACTTTGAGGGGTCTATGTGATAGAAAATATCCAAGTGTAACACCATTCTAAAAACTGCACCCCTCAAGGTGCTCAAAACCACTTTCAAGAAGTTTATCAACCCTTCAGATGTTTAACAGGAATTTTTGGAATGTTTAAAAAAAAAATGAACATTTAACTTTTTTTCACAAAAAATTTAATTCTGATCCAATTTGTTTTATTTTACCAAGGGTAACAGGAAAAGATGGACCACAAAAGTTGTTGTACAATTTTTCCTGAGTATGCTGACACCCCATATGTGGCGGGAAACCACTGTTTGGGTGGATGGCAGAGCTCGGAAGGGAAGAAGCACCATTTGACTTTTCAATGCAAAATTAGCTGGAAATGAGATAGGACGCCATGTCGTGTTTGTCGCCTAAACAGTAGAAACCCCCCAAAATTGACACCATTTTGGAAAGTAGACCCCTATGGAACTTATCTAGATGTGTAGTGGGCACTTTGAACCCCCAAGTGCTTCACAGAAGTTTATAATGTAGAGCCGTGAAAATTAAAAAATCCTTTTTTTTTCACAAAAATGATATTTTAGCCCCCAGTTTTGTATTTTTTTACCATGGGTGACAGGAGAAACTGGACCCCAAAGTTGTTGTCCAATTTGTCCTGAGTACGCTGATACCCCATATGTGGGGGTATGCCACTGTTTGGGCGCACGACAAAGTTTGGAAGGGAAGGAGCACCGTTTTACTATTTCAACCCAGAATTTTATGGATTGAGATTGGACGTCATGCTGTGTTTGCAGAGCCATTGATGTGCCTAAACAGTGGAAACCTCCCAATTATAGCTGCAACCCTAACCCAAACACACCCCTAAGCCTAATCCCAACCCTAACCACACCCCTAACCCCAACACACCCCTATCCCCAACACACCCCAACCCAACTCCCAACCCTAACCACACCCCTAACCCGAACACACCCCTAATCCTAATCCAAACCCCAACACACCCCTAACCCTATTCCCAACCCTAACCATACCCCTAACCCTGACACACCCCTAACCCAACCGTAAATGTAATCCAAACCCTAACCCCAACGCTAACTCTAGCCCCAACAATAACTTTAGCTCCAACCCTAACTTTAACCCCAAACCTAACCCTAACATTAGCCCCAACCATAACCCTAACTTTAGCCCCAACCCTAACTTTAGCCCCAACCCTAACCCTAGCCCCAACCCTAACTTTAGCCCCAACACTAACTTTAGCACCAACCCTAACCCTAATGGGAAAATGGAAATAAATACATTTGTTTTTATTTTATTATTTTTCCCTAACTAAGGCAGTGATAATGGGGGGTTTTAATTACTATCTATAGTGGGTTTTTATGTTTGGCAGCTGTCACACACTAAAAGACGCTTTTTATTGCAAAAAATATTTTTTGCGTTACCACATTCTAAGAGCTATAAGTTTTTCATATTTTGGTCCACAGAGTCATGTGAGGTCTTCTTTTTGCGGGACGAGTTGAAGTTTTTACTGGCATCATTTTCAGGCGCATAACATTTTTTTATCGCTTTTTATTCCAATTTTTGTTGGGCAGAATGAACAAAAACCATCAATTCGTGAATTACTTTTCGGTGGGGGCGTTTATACCGTTCCGCGTTTGGTAAAATTGATGAAGCAGTTTTATTCTTTGGGTCAGTACGAATACAGTGATACATCAGTTATATTTTTTTTATGTTTTGGCACTTAGAAAAAAAATTTTTTGCATTGCTTTATTCTGAGGGCTATAACTTTTTTATTTTTTCACTGATGACGCTGTATGGCAGCTCATTTTTTGCAGGACAAGATGACGTTTTCGGCGATGTTTATTTATATCCATCTTTTTGATCACGTGTTATTCCACTGTTTTTTCGGCGGTATGTTGAAAAAGCTTTGTTTTTTGCCTTGTTTTTTTTTTTTCTTTACGGTGTTCACTGAAGGGGTTAAATAGTGGCACAGTTTTATAGGCTGGGTCATTACGGACACGGCGATTCTAAATATGTGTACTTGTATTGTTTTTTTTTTACACTTGTAAAAAAAAATTTAAAACTTTTTTACTTTGTCCTAGTGTGGGACATCATGGTAAAGTGTCAGATCGCTGATCTGACACTTTGCAATGCACTGTGTCCGATCAGCGATCTGACAGGCACTGCAGGAGGCTTGCGCTTGCAAGCCACCTGCGATCATGTTTGATCCGTGACCGCTCCTGGCACATAGTGCCGGATGTCAGCTGTGATAGTGCAAAACCCATTGAAGCGTGTAATATGTGAAACGGCCATAGTCCTCTCTTTTTACCTGCTTTCCTGCAGTTGTCCTGCCCTCTTTACCTTGTCCATGCTATGTTTAATTGAATAAAAGACAAAGATTTTTTACCACATGGAAAAACTGAGTAGTGCAGCTACTTTATGACTGTTGTGTTTGAAACTGTTAAACTGTAAAGCGCTGCGGAATATGTTGGCGCTATATAAATAAAGATTATTATTATTATTATTACTTTCTCTTTGTTTCGGATTATCACACATGTGTCTTCAAGCAACCACCTCAATTACCGTGGATACGCCGGCTGTGGTGTTGTTGACTCAGAATTCACCGTCTCCACCAGTGAGTAAACTTTTTCTTAGTGCCATTAAATTTTTTCTTTTTCATTAAACCAATCTAGTCAATCACTGAACTCAAACTCTAGTGCCTAGTGATTGGGTGGCAATGCTACCGTCATGGCATCAACACTAAAGCTTGTCAACAAATTCTGTAGCAACGCTTGAACTGTAGAGGGTGAGTATAACTGAGTTTGTTATTTTAGATGTCTGCAAGCCTTTCAATTAAACAAACAATTTTGGAAAATCCTTTGTCCATTTCAAGTTTGCAAAGTGCTGTTGAACATACACTGTGTTCCAAATTATTATGCAAAAAGAGTTTAGGAGTGATAAGATTAGAATTTTTTTGTTTGTCATTTAAACTCATTGATGGTGATGTGTGTCAGTGCTCTTTATATCACTGAAAGCAATTGCAGATACCTGTGCAAATTAGTTTGGCAGGTGTGTCCAAATAAAGGCAAGACTACTTAAGAATGCTGTTCCACATTATTAAGCAGCCTACATTTTTTGTCAAAATGGGAAAGAAAAAGGATGTGTCGGCTGCTGTGAAGCAACAAATTGTGGAGTATTTAGGTCAAGGCATGACTACAATCAACATTGCCAAGACACTTCATCATGATCATCGCACAATCAAGAAGTATGTAGCTGATTCCCAGCACACACGTGTGCGTGCTGATAAGGAAAAATTGAGGACTCTTTCCAACAGGCAATTGCGTAAATTTAAAAGAGCAGCTGCAAAAAGGCCCTGTCATAGCAGCAGACAAGTTTTTGAAGCTGCTGGTGCCTCCAACATCCCCAGAACAACAAGATGCAGGGTCCTTCAGAGGTTTGCAGCTGTGCGTAAGCCATCCTGTCGACCACCTCTATCCACTGCACACAAGCAGTGGGCCAAACAATACATGAAGACTGACTTCCAAACTGTTTTGTTCACCGATGAGTGCCGTGCAACGCTCGATGGTCCAGATGGTTGGAGTGGAGGATGGCTGGTTGATGGACACCCCAAGAAAACACGGCTAAGGCGCCAACAAGGAGGAGGAGGAGTAATGTTTTGGGCTGGAATCATGGGGAGAGAGATTGTCGGCCCCTTTATGATCCCTGAAGGGGTAAAGATGAACTCCATAATCTATGTGGAGTTTCTAAAACAACGCTTCCTGCCATGGTTCAAGAGGAAGCGTGCTTTACGCAGCAAGATCATTTTCATGCATGATAATGCACCGTCTCATGCTGCAAAAAACACATCTGCATCTCTGGCTGCTATGGGCATAAAAGAGGACAAACTTATGGGGTGGCCACCATCTTCCCCTGACCTCAACCCCATTGAGAACCTCTGGAGCATCATCAAAAAGAGTGTCTATGATGGCGGGAGGCAGTTCACATCTAAGCAACAGCTCTGGGAGGGGATTCTGTCCACATGCAAAACAATTGAAGCAGAAACCATCCAAAAACTGACAAATTCAATGGACGAGAGAGTTCAGAAGCTTCTTTCGAACAAGGGGTCCTATGTGCAAATGTAACATCACCTAGAATAAAGTTTTCACTTGAAAACTGTTTGATTTCATTTTGTAATAAGCTGAAATGCTTATAACTCCACAATTGACCATTTTTTTGTTCAAAATAAAAAAAAAAGGTTGAAAACTCTGCTGTGCATAATAATTTGGAACATGCATTTTGAGAGTTTATTTTTTTTTTAAAGATACTGTTTTCATAGGCAGTTTGTTCCAAAACATTGCAATTATACTAGAATAGTAGATGACTGGAAAATAACAATGACTGCAATTCAGATAGGTAATTTAGAGAAAATATGAGGAAATATTATTTGCATAATAATTTGGAACACAGTGTATATGCCAGGATGCATAGATTAATGGAGTTTTCTGGGCCAAAGCTAATTTTTAGCAAGCACTGTGGCATGCCAAATCCTAAGGGAATGTGCACACGTTGCGGAATTTGCTGCGGATTTTTCCGCAGCGGATTTGGAAAATCTGCAGTGCACTTTCCTATTGGTGCAGGTTGAAAACTGCTGCGGAATCCGCAGAAAGAAGTGACATGCTACTTCTTTTTTTCCGCAGCGTTTCCACGAGGAATTTTCCGCAGCATGTGCACAGTGGGTTTTTTTCCCCATAGGTTTACATGGTACTGTAAACTTAGGGAAAACTGCTGTGGATCCGCAGTGTCAAATCCGCTGCGGATCCGCAGCAAAATCCGCAGCGTGTGCACATACCCTAACAGTGTGTAATATCTATAATATAACGGTGGGAGCGTCACTCTGTACGAAGCCTTTATAGTCTGCGCAAGCGCAACGCACCGCACCTGCGCAGTCTGGACCAGAGTGACGCAGCCGAACTTACTTATGCCCCCCCAATATACCGGCCATGGGGGCTCCACAAACCCCTGTATCCCCCCTAATATACCGGCCATGGGGGCTCCGTGCTCTGCAGCTCCGGTCAGGGTACATGTAGAGCCCAGTGGAGCTCCAGGACCTTCGATGATGTCACCAGCATGTGAACAGTGACACGAGTGGGCGGAGTCAGCCCTCGCTGTGCTGGCTACAGGGGTGCTGTATCCATTATAGCCAGCGGCGCACTCAGGCAGTAAGTACAGCCACACTCACACAGTTCAGCCGCACTCACACAGTACACTCACACAGTACAGCCACACTCACACAGTACAGCCACACTCAGCCGCACTCACACAGTGCAGCCACACTCGCCCGCACTCACACAGTACAGCCACACTCACACAGTACAGCCACACTCAGCCACACGCTGTACAGCCACATTCAGCCGCACTCGCAGAGTAAAGCCGCACTCGCACAGTAGAGCCACACTAAGCCGCACTCAAGCAGTAGAGCCACACTCAGCCACACTCACGCAGTACGGCCACACTCAGCCGCACTCACACAGTGCAGCCACACAGTACAGCCACACTCACACAGTACAGCCACACTCACACAGTACAGCCACACAGTACAACCACAGTCACACAGTACAGCCACACTCAACCGCACTCACGCAGTACAGCCACACTCAGCCGCACTCACGCAGTACAGCCACACTCAGCCACACTCACGCAGTAGAGCCACACTCACACATGCACTCACACAGTACAGCCACACTCAGTCGCACTCATGCAGTACAGCCACACTCAGCCACACTTACGCAGTACAGCCACACTCAGCCGCACTCACGCAGTACAGCCGCACTCACGCAGTACAGCCACACTCAGCCACATGCAGTACAGCCACACTGAGCCGCACTCACACAGTACAGCCACACTCGCACAGTAGAGCCACACTCAGCCGCACTCACGCAGTAGAGCCGCACTCACGCAGTACATCCACACTTAGCTGCACTCACACAGTACAGCCACACAGTACAGCCACATTCACACAGTACAGCCACACTCAGCCACACTCACGCAGTACAGCCACACTCAGCCACACGCAGTACAGCTGCACTCACGTAGCACAGCCACACTTACACAGTACAGCCACACTCAGCCACACTCACGCACTACAGCCACACTCAGCCGCACTCACGCAGTACAGCCACACTCAGCCGCACTCATGCACTACAGCAAAACGCAGCCGCACTCACACAGTACAGCCACACTCAGCTGCACTCACACAGTACAGCCACACTCAGCCACATGCAGTACAGCCGCACTCACGTAGTACAGCCTGTCATGTTCCCAATGGCAGGGAATTAAACACATAACACGGGCAAAAACAGGACGAGCTCTAGGGTGATGGAACCTGAGCTGACCGCGATCCTGAACCTCAACACTCAACTAACAGCAGCCGGGGAACGTTCCTGGGGGGACTCTAGACGTCTCGCACCAGCCGGAGATCTAGCTACCCCTATCAGAAGAATCACAGACCTATCTTGCCTCCAGAGAAATATTCCCACAGAAATAGCAGCCCCCCACATATAATGACGGTGAAATGAGAGGAAGGCACAAACGTAGTTATGAAAACAGATTCAGCAAAATGAGGCCCGCTTAAGCTAGATAGCAGAGGATACAAAAGGTGAACTGCGCAGTCAGCTTAAAACCCTTCAAAATACCATCCTGAAATTACTTGAACTCATGTGCCAACTCATGGTACATGAGTGGTAATTTCAGCCCACTAGAGCAACCAGCAGCAGAGAATTACATATCTGCAAGCTGGACTAAAAACATGAAAGCAAACATGAAACAGGGAAATCTAGACTTAGCTTGTCTTGAAGGCCTAGGAGCAGGTAGCAAAGGTAACAGAGACACACTGATACATTGATAGCCGGCAAGGGAATGACAGGAAAGCCAGGTTAAATAGGAAACACCCAGCCTCTGATGGACAGGTGGAAACCAGAGACCGCAACCCACCAAAGTCACCCAGTACCAGTTGTAACCACCAGAGGGAGCCCAAAAACAGAATCCACAACAACAGCCACACTCACACAGTACAGCCACACTCATACAGTACAGCCACACTCAGCCACACTCACGCAGTACAGCCACACTCAGCCACATGCAGTACAGCCACATTCAGCCGCACTCGCAGAGTAGACCCGCACTCGCACAGTAGAGCCACACTCAGCTGCACTCAAGCATTAGAGCCACACTCAGCCACACTCACGCAGTACGGCCACACTCAGCCGCACTCACACAGTGCAGCCACATAGTGCAGCCACACTCACACAGTACAGCCACACTCACACAGTACAGCCACACAGTACAACCACAGTCACACAGTGCAGCCACACTCAACCGCACTCACGCAGTACAGCCGCACTCATGCAGTACAGCCACACTCAGCCACATGCAGTACAGCCACACTGAGCCGCACTCACACAGTACAGCCACACTCGCACAGTAGAGCCACACTCAGCCGCACTCATGCAGTAGAGCCGCACTCACGCAGTACATACACACTTAGCTGCACTCACACAGTACAGCCACACAGTACAGCCACACTCACATAGTACAGCCACACTCAGCCACACTCACGCAGTACAGCCACACTCAGCCACACGCAGTACAGCTGCACTCACGTAGTACAGCCACACTTACACAGTACAGCCACACTCAGCCACACTCACGCAGTACAGCCACACTCAGCCGCACTCATGCAGTACAGCCACACTCAGCCGCACTCACGCACTACAGCAAAACGCAGCCGCACTCACACAGTACAGCCACACTCAGCCGCACTCACACAGTACAGCCACACTCAGCCGCACTCATGCAGTACAGCCACACTCAGGCGCACTCACGCACTACAGCAAAACGCAGCCACACTCACACAGTACAGCCACACTCAGCCGCACTCACACAGTACAGCCACACTCAGCCACATGTAGTACAGCCGCACTCACGTAGTACAGCCACACTCACACAGTACAGCCACACTCACACAGTACAGCCACACTCAGCCACACTCACGCAGTACAGCCACACTCAGCCGCACTCACACAGTACAGCCACACTCACACAGTACAGCCACACTCAGCCGCACTCACACAGTTCAGCCACACTCAGCCACACGCAGTACAGCCACACTCGCACAGTAGAGTCACACTCAGCCACACTCACGCAGTAGAGCCACATTCAGCCGCACTCACGCTGTACATCCACACTCAGTCGCACTCACACAGTACAGCCACACAGTACAGCCACACTCACGCAGTACAGCCACAGGCAGTACAGCCGCACTCACACAGTACAGCCACACTCAGCCGCACTCACACAGTACAGCCACACTCAGCCACACTCACGCAGTACAGCCACACTCGGCCGCACTCACACAGTACAGCCACACTCGCACAGTACAGCCACACTCAGTTGCACTCACATAGTACAGCCACACTCAGCCACACTCACGTAGTACAGCCGCGCTCAGTAGTATAGCCGCACTGAGAAAGTACAGCCGCGCTCAGTATAGTTGCACTCAGGCAGTACAGCCACACTCAGCCGCACTCAGGCAGTACTGCCACACTCAGCCGCACTCAGGCAGAACAGCCACACTCAGCCGCACTCAAACAGTACAGGCACACTCAGCCGCACTCACGCAGTACAGCCACACTCACACAGTACAGCCACACTCAGCTGCACTCACGCAGTACAGCCACACTCAGCCGAGCTCACACAGTACAGCCACACTCACACAGTACAGCCACACTCACCTGCACTCATGCAGTACAGCCACACTCAGCCACACGCAGTACAGCCACACGTAGCCGCACTCACACAGTACAGCCACACTCAGCCACACGCAGTACAGCCACACTCGCACAGTAGAGTTGCACTCAGCCACAATCACGCAGTAGAGCCACACTCAGCCGCACTCACGCTGTACATCCACACTCAGCCGCACTCACACAGTACAGCCACACAGTACAGCCACACTCAGCCACACACAGTACAGCCGCACTCACACAGTACAGCCATACTCACACAGTAGAGCCAAACTCAGCCGCACTCACACAGTACAGCCACACTCAGCCACACTCGCGCAGTACAGCCACACTTGGCCTCACTCACGCAGTACACACTCAGCCACACTCACATAGTACAGCCACACTCAGCCGCACTCACGCAGTACAGCCACACTCACGCAGTAGAGCCACACTCAGCCACACTCACATAGTACAGCCACACTCAGCCACACTCACGCAGTACAGCCACACTCAGCCGCACTCACACAGTACAGCCACACTCACACAGTACAGCCACACTCAGCTGCACTCACGCAGTACAGCCACACTCAGCCACACTCACGCAGTAGAGCCACACTCAGCCGCACTCACGCAGTAGAGCCACACTCAGCCGCACTCTCGCAATACAGCCACAGTCAGCCGCACTCACACAGTACAGCCACACTCAGCTGCACTCACGCAGTACAGCCATACTCAGCCACACTCACGCAGTACAGCCACACTCAGCCGCACTCACACAGTACAGCCACACTCAGCCGCACTCACACAGTACAGCCACACTCACGCAGTAGAGCCACACTCAGCCGCACTCAGGCAGTACAGCCACACTCAGCCACACTCACGCAGTACAGCCGCACTCAGTATAGCTGCACTCAGACAGTACAGCCACACTCAGTATAACCGCACTCAGGCAGTACAGCCACACTCAGCCATACTCAGGCTGTACAGCCACGCTCAGTATAGCTGCACTCAAGCAGTACAGCCATGCTCAGTATAGCTGCACTCAGGCAGTATAGCTTCACTCAGGCAGTACAGCCGCACTCAGTATAGCCACACTCAAGCAGTAAACCACACTCAGGCAGTTCAACTGCACTCAGTATAGCCACACTCAGGCAGTATAGCTGCACTCAGGCAGGATAGCTGCACTCAGGCACTATAGCCGCACTCAGCACAGCCGCACTCAGCACAGCCGCACTCAGCGCAGCCGCAGTCAGCACAGTCGCAGTCAGCACAGTCGCAGTCAGCACAGTCGCACTCAGCACAGTCGCACTCAGCACAGTAGCACTCAGCACAGCCGCACTCAGCACAGCCGCACTCAGCACAGCCGCACTCAGCACAGCCGCACTCGGGCAGTAGAGCCGGAGAGAGAAAGATGGGAGCTACATATGGCAGAATGGAAACAGGATCAGGCAGAATGGGTGCAGAACATTACAACAGAATGGGGGCGCAGGATGGGAAGAGCACATGACAGAATGGTTGCGCAGGAAGGGAGAACCACATGACAGAATGGGGGCGCAGGATGGGAACAGCACATGACAGAATGGTTGCGCACGATGGGAGCACCACATGACAGGATGGGGGCAGGATGGGAGCAGCACATGACAGAATGGGGCGCACACATGACAGGATGGGGGTGCAGGATGGGAGCAACACATGACAGTATGGGGGTGCAGGATGGGAGCAGCACATGACAGGATGGGGGTGCAGGATGGGAGCAGCACATGACAAGATGGGGGCGCAGGATGGGAGCATATGACAGGATGGGGACGCAGGATGGAGCAGCACATGACAGGATGGGGGCGCAGGATGGAGCAGTACATGACAGGATGGGGACGCAGGATGGAGCAGCACATGACAGGATGGGGTGCAGAATGGAGCCGCACATGACAGGATGGGGACGCAGGATGGAGCAGCACATTACAGGATGGGGGCACAGGATGGAGCAGTACATGACAGGATGGGGACGCAGGATGGAGCAGCACATGACAGGATGGGGGAGCAAGATGGGAGCAGCACATACCAGGATGGAGACCATATACCAATATAAATGCTCGCCACCCAGGCGTAGAATGGGTTCAATAGCTAGTACTGAATATCAGGATGTGCCTATGCTTGCCAGTTTCAGTCATCACGTGACCACTCATATTTTCAACCAGTAATATGCCAACTAGCAACTCTTCCTGCCTCTCTCAGGGGCTCTAGTTTTCCACTGAATATTGAGGCAATTAGGAAGAGAAGCCAGTCATCAAGTGACAAAGTATACCAATTGCAATTGAGTGGTTATATGATAACTACTTAAACTGACAGTTAGCAAAAGTGAATTTTAACCCTGGGTACAGGAAAACCTGGACTCCGAACTGCATGCACCTATGTGGAGCAATTTGTTTTTTTAAAAGCTACTGTTTCAGGCAACTTTATGTTAGGTGTTGAATTCCCGCCGCTGCACAGGGGGAATCTTGAACCATGTACGCTGCGATCTCCCATTCTCCTCCAGCCACAGTGGAGCCTGCTCAGTGGAGACGTCGATCCCAGCGTCTAGCTCAAGTTGATACTGTGCGCTTAGTTACTGCTGCCTTTCCAAGCTCTGCCTTTGTAGCCAGCACTGATCAGCAGCAAGCAGGCATTTTTGGGACTAAGTCCTGCTGTCCCCATACTGAGCATGCCCGAGGGATGACCTCCCATTGGAGGTCAGGGGATAGAATGAGGGTGTCTGCCGATGCACATCGGTGCCCTGCTCTGACCTTTGCTCCTGGCAACTTAGTGTGGCTCTCCTGCCGCAATATCAGGCTGCACGTTGAGTCCACTAAGTTTGCGTCTTGCTACTTAGGCCCCTTCAAGGTTCTGGAACAGGTTAATCCTGTGTTCTACCATCTGGCTCTTCCTCCATGCCTGGGTATCACCGACACCTTTTATGTGTCCCTCTTAAAGCCCGTTTACATGTTCTTGTTTTCCGAGTCATCTGCCAGGACATCTGGTTCATCTACGGACGAGTACGAGGTGAATTCTATCTTTCGGTGCATGGTAATATGTGGCAAAAAGTACTATCTGGTGGACTGGAAGGGTCATGGCCTAGAGGACAGATCCTGGGAACCTGTGGAGCACATTCGGGCTCCGCTGCTCATTGCAGACTTTTGAACGTAGCGAGGCCCTAGGAGGGCGGGTAATGTTAGGTGTTGAGTTCCCACCACTGCACAGGGGGAATCTCAAACCATGTCCGCTGCGGTCTCCCATTCTCCTCCAGCCACAGTGGAGCCTGCTCAGTGGAGACGTCGATCCCAGCATCTGGCTCAAGCTGATACTGTGCGCTCAGTTATTGCTGCCTTTCCAGGCTCTGCCTTTGTAGCCAGCACTGATCAGCAGTGAGCAAGCATTTTTGGGACTAAGTCCTGCTCTCCCCATACTGAGCATGCCCACAGGACGACCTCCCATTGGAGGTCGGGAGTCACATGCTCAGGTCCTGTTGCGACTCCTATTGGACCATCTGGAAGGTCCCAGAGGGCTACTACTATAAAAGGTTCGCATGGCCGCTCGGCCACGCGCTAGTGTAAACCAGTTATTGTGTGTGTGTGTGTGTGTGGATGTATGCTTGTTCTGGTGAAAAGCTCCAAATCATTCCCATCCCTAGAGTTTTTGAATGCTCGTGAATGTTGGAGCTGCCTAGCACCAGTTAATGCCATCCAGCACAAGGCACAATCTCACAGCGTCCATTAGCAGCGTTAGGCAGTGCGACACCGTGCGCAACCAATGCTCTTTCCAGTCCCTAGTTAGGGCAGTTAGTGGTGTCCGCCAGAGTGGAGCTGCACGCACCCAGTGCGCTAAATCTATTTAGAGGTCTAGAGGGACTCTTACCCTGAGTCTTGGGGCAGAGTTCTGTGACTCCTTGCTTGCACTCTCTGTGCGGTATCACGGCCCTGTGACACAACAGGTGGACCCCGGACTGCGAACGCATCTTATATCGCCTCTAATTAATATTTGTTGCTTTCCGGCAGTCCTAACACTCTACTAGCTAGTAAGCTCTTAATAATGCATAGACTTTTTTTCAAAGGGTAAACAGACCTACCACATATTTTTGGTTCTTAGTCAAAAATTTAAATTTTCATTCCCTTCAACCATTGTGACAGAATGAGTAAATGGGATCAGCTTGTGCTTTGCTAGTCAGGAGCTTCATGCACTGCAAAGCAAAGTTCAGACTAGCCAAGTTTGGTATTACTGGTCAAAACCAATTTTATTGGTTCTGTACAATAGTAAACCAAAATACAAAATGTGCAAAACAAACCCTGGGCTGTCTCGGTGCTAACTAAACTGTCAAAATCCTGAGTCACCAAAGCTGGGACTGCTCCTGCTCGCAAGAGCTCCTTTCCTCACTCCCCCGGCCATGAAGTTTTTATATGAAGATTGAATAAAGATTGCCAACTTTTAGATTGGTGAGTGCCTTCTTTTTTCTAGCATGTACTATATATATAGATAGTTTGCGCATAAACCAATAATTATAATTAATGGGCTTTTTCAGACTGTTGCAAAGTAGGAATGCTTTCAATAATAGAAGTTTTCATACTTTTTTATCAATTAACAAAATTCAAAATTAATGAACAAAAGAGAAATCAAAATCAAATCAATATTTGGTGTTACCCACAATTTTACCTAAAAACAACATCAACTTTACTAGGTGAGCTTACACAAAGGCAGGGAAATTTTAGAATTTTATTCAGGTGTATGAGTAACCAATTATACAAATAAGTGATAACAAACATCATTTTCATATAAAGGTTGAAACATAGTTATTGACTGAACAGAAACAGCTATATGAGAGAAAACAAAACTGGGTAAGGAACAGAGAAATTCAGCTATAATGGTGAAGTTGTGGAAAACAATTTCATTACAAAAATCATATACCATAGCAAGACTGAACACAGCAATAACATAGAAGATACTTAAACGTATACTGCAAGGTCTCTGCCAGGTAAAGATTTCAAAGCAGACTGAATTGGGTTTCAACATGTGCTGTTCAAGCTCCTTTGAAGAATCATTAAATAATGTCTAATTTGTAAGACACAGTGGTTAGCCAAATAAACTTACCGCAGCAGATTAAAGTTGCATCATGCTTACTTCCTTTAAAAATTTGAAGATGTACAGCACTTCTCCTCGTCAACTAAATATTTGTATTATTAATAGACTATTACTCTCTTTTTATTGTTAAATCCCTTTCTAGCTCTTTAATGCAAACATAGTCTTAGAAATGTCAAAGTGATTTCAACATTTATAGCTATGGTATCCGGTGGTAAACAACAACCTGTTCAATAATATTAAGCAAAGAACTGTAATAAAAATAAGAAAATTAAAAAGTATCCAAAAATTATCCCTATTATTTTTGTGATCTAGCACACCATTCTGTCATTTCCTATAAGTCTACGAGCAGGACTGAAATGTCCTGCTTTGGGGCCAACTCAGAATTAACCTGCATTGTCTTGTGGTCTACAAGAAACTTACCTGGACTTGATGATGGTCATCCATTTTCATAGCACAGTGTCTGCATGTCCCATTAACCTTGGATTGTACTTTCCAGGAGCAGACAGAAGAGGTCTTTTTTGCCAGAACAATATACAATTTATTTTGCAGTCCAATAGCTCATCATGATGAACAACTCCACCTTCTTTAGATATGAAAATGTGCCCCTTAGCCTTTTGACCACCATGCGGCTGCACAGATTGTACCAATGAAATTCCTACACTTGAAACTTTCTATAAATAACATGGTGTCCATACCATGAGAATTGGAGAATCAGGGTTCTGTTACTCACATAATCATTCTCTCCATCTTTGTGACTTAGGGTACAGTCTCACAGTGGCACTTTTGTCGCTATGATGGTACGATCCGTGACGTTCCAGCGATATCCATACGATATCGCTGTGTCTGACACGCAGCAGCGATCAGGGACCCCGCTGAGAATCGTACGTCGTAGCAGATCGTTTGGAACTTTATTTCGTCGCTGGATCTCCCGCTGTCATTGCTGGATCGGTGTGTGTGACACCGATCCAGCGATGTGTTCGCTTGTAACCAGGGTAAACATCGGGTTACTAAGCGCAGGGCCGCGCTTAATAACCTGATGTTTACCCTGGTTACCATCGTAAATGTAAAAAAAACCAAACCGTACATACTCACATTGCGGTGTCCGTCAGGTCCCTAGCCGTCTGCTTCCCGCACTGACTGACTGCCGGCCGGAAAGTAAAAGCAGAGCACAGCGGTGACGTCACCGCTGTGCTCTGCTTTCACTTTACGGCCGGCACTCAGTCAGTGCGGGAAGCAGACGGCTAGGGACCTGACGGACACCGGAATGTGAGTATGTACGTTTTTTTTTTTTTTTACATTTACGATGGTAACCAGGGTAAACATCGAGTTACTAAGCGCGGCCCTGCGCTTAGTAACCCGATGTTTACCCTGGTTACCCGGGGACTTCGGCATCGTTGGTCTCTGGAGAGCTGTCTGTGTGACAGCTCTCCAGCGACCACACAACGACTTATCAACAATCACGGCCAGGTCGTATCGCTGGTCGTGATCGTTGGTAAATCGTTTTGTGTAACGGTACCTTTAGTGAAATGACACTATTGAAAAAGAATCTGTACTGCAGAATTGTGATGTTGCAGATAAGGTACAGGTACAATAGATACTGCATCATCAAAATAATTAGCCATTTATAATGTAAATTAAATTCTCAAGAAAATAGTTTAATATCGATTTATCAATTCTTTAAGATGTATTTGTTTCATAGTAAATACAGGAAGCACAATCATTGCCAAAAGTGTTGTTACCTTTGAAATTGTTTCAAAAAATGACTTATTTCTCCCATAAAATTGTTGCAATTAAACATGGTATCATATACACATCTTTGTTTCCTTTGTGTGTATTGGAATGACAAAAAAACCCATACTTCTATTATGCAATAATTTCATTTATTTTTCTGTAACAAAATATTTAATATTTTTATAAAATATATATAATAATATTTATATTTTTTATTCATTAGATTAATATAAATGTAATCACTCAATTTTTAGTTGATATTTGTAAGACTGTGTCCACACACACATATTTTAAATGTTTTTATATGTTAAGAATAAAGCTGTATGTTTATGAGTTATTAATTATTATTATTATTATTATTATTATTATTATTATTTATTTATATAGCACCATTGATTCCATGGTGCTGTACATGAGAATGGGTTACATAAAAGTTACAGATATCACTTACAGTAATCAAACAAACAATTACAGACTGATACAGAGGGGCGAGGACCCTGCCCTTGCGGGCTTACATTCTACAGGATTATGGGGAAGGAGACAATAGGTTGAGGGTTGCAGGAGCTCCGGTGTTGGTGAGGCGGTAGCTTCGGTAGTGGTGAGGAGGCAGCAGGGTCAGTGCAGGCTGTAGGTTTTCCTGAAGAGATAGGTTTTCAAGTTCCGTCTGAAGGATCCGAATGTGGTTGATAGTTGGACGTGTTGGGGCAGAGAAATCCAGAAGATGGGGGATATTCGGGAGAAGTCTTGGAGGTGATTGGATGAAGACCGAATAAGTGTGGAGGAGAGAAGGAGGTCTTGGGAGGACCAGAGATTACGTGAGGGAAGATATCGGGAGATTAGTTCAGAGATATATGGAGGAGACAGGTTATGGATGGCTTTGTAGGTCAGTACTATAAATTTGAACTGGATACGCTGAGGGAATGGGAGCCAGTGAAGAGATTTGCAGAGGGGGGAAGCGGAGGAGTAGCGAGGGGAGAGATGAATTAGTCGGGCAGCAGAGTTTAGGATGGACTGGAGAGGTACAAGGGTGTTAGCATGGAGGCCACAGAAAAGGATGTTGCAGTAGTCAAGGCGGGAGATGAGGAGGGCATGCACAAGCATTTTAGTAGATTGATGGTTGAGGAAAGGAAGGATTCTCGAGATATTTTGGAGCTGGAGGCGACAGGAGGTGGACAGAGCTTGGATGTGCGGTTTGAAGGACAGGGTAGAGTCAAAGGTTACTCCGAGCAGTGGACTTCCGGTACGGGGGAAAGCATGATGTCATTGATTGCGATAGATAGGTCAGGTAAGGAAGATCTATGGGATGGAGGAAAGATGATGAGTTCAGATTTGTCCGCATTGAGTTTGAGGAAGCAAGAGGAGAAGAAGGAGGATATGGCTGATAGACACTCTATGATTCTGGACAGCAGAGCGGTGATGTCTGGGCCAGAGAGGTAGATCTGAGTGTCATCAGCATGGAGGTGGTACTGGAATCCATGGGACTTTATGAGTTGTCCCAGGCCAAGTGTATAGATTGAGAAGAGTAGGGGTCCTAGAACAGAGCCTTGGGGGACTCCAACAGAGAGAGGGTGGGATGAGGAGGTAGTGTGGGAGTGGGAGACACTGAATGTGCGGTTGGAAAGGTACGAGGAGATCTAGGATAGGGCGAGGTCTTTGACCCCAAAGGAGGAGAGGATCTGGAGTAGGAGGCAGTGGTCAACTGTGTCGAAAGCAGAGGACAGGTCTAGAAGGAGCAGTACAGAGTATTGTCCGTTAGATTTGGCGGTAAGTAAGTCGTTAGTGATTTTGGTCAGGGCTGTCTCGATTGAGTGATGGGGCGGAAACCAGATTGTAGATTGTCAAAGAGCAAGTTAGATGAGAGGAGGGAGGAAAGTTCAGAGTGGACGTGCTGCTCCTGGAGTTTGGAGGCGAATGGGAGCAGCGATATTGGGCAATAGCTGGACATAGCAGTTGGATCAAGGGTTGGCTTTTTAAGGATAGGTGTGATTGTGGCATGTTTGAAAGCAGAAGGGAAGGTGCCAGAAGTTAGTGATAGGTTGAAGAGGTGGGTTAGGGATGGGATAAGTGTGGTGGTGAGGTTGGGGAGGAGGTGGGATGGGATGGGGTCGAGTGCACAGGTGGTGAGGTGCGATTTGGAGAGGAGACAATTAATCCTCCCTTCAGTGATGTTGGATAAGGAGGTTATGGGGTTTGGGCACTGGTCTGGTATACAAAGGGGTTGTGGTGGTTGAACAATGAAGACTTCTCTTGTCTGGTTGATCTTATTTTTAAAGTGTGTGGCAAAGTCCTCAGCAGAGATGAGAGAGGTTGGAGGGGGCAGTGGGGGGCGGAGGAGGGAATTAAAGGTTTTGAATAACTGTTTGGAGTTGTAGGATAGGGAAGATATGAGGGTTGTGAAGTAGACCTGTTTAGCAGAGGTGAGAGCAGATTTAAAAGCGAGTGTTGCTTGTTTGAATACAGTGAAGTCATCTTGCGAGTGTGTTTTCTTCCAACGCCGCTCCGCAACCCTGGGCACTTGCCGGAGCTTTTAAGTGGTGTTATTGTGCCAGGGTTGTCTACTGATACATCGCACTCTGCCATGGATGAGAGGGGCAACCGTGTCAATAGCTGATGCGAGAGTGGCATTGTAGAAAGCAGCGGCACTGTCTGTATCGTGGATTGAGGATATGTATGCCAGTGGTAGGATGGAGTCAGAGAGTGTGTGGGTGTCTAGGTGTGCAAGGTTTCTGTGGGGGTGCGCATGTTGCTGGACATGGGTGACTGGTGAGGAGATCAGGGATAAGAAGGTGAGCAGATAGTGGTCAGATAGAGGGAGAGAGAAAGTGGTGACATTAGATAGAGAGCAGAGACGGGTGAAGACCAGGTCAAGTGTATGTCCATCTTTGTGGGTGGCTGCGGAGGATCACTGAGTAAGTCCAAAGGATGAAGTAAGGGACAGAAGTTTGGAGGCTGTTGACTGAAGGGTGTCAATGGGGATGTTGAAGTCACCCATGATGATGGTGGGAATGTCAGCAGAGAGAAAGTGAAGAAGCCAGGTGGAGAATTGGTCAATAAAGACAGTGGCTGGGCCTGGAGGCCGGTATATGATGGCCACTTGGAGGTTGGAGGGAGAGTAGATGCGGACAGTATGGACTTCAAAAGAAGGGAGGATAAGGGAGGGAAGAGGTGGGATTGTGTTAAAGGTGCAGTTTGAAGAAAGGAGAAGGCCCACTCCTCCACCATGTTTGTTGCCGGGGAGAGGGGTGTGAGTGAAGTGGAGGCCCCCGTAACACAGCGCAGCAGGGGAGGCGGTGTTAGAGGGTGTTAGCCATGTTTCTGTGAGGCCGAGGAAGGCAAGATTGCGAGAGAGAAAAAGGTCGTGAATCACATGAAGCTTATTGCAGATTGAGCGGGCATTCTAGAGTGCTCCAGAGAGAGGGAGCAGTGGGGTGGGCATCAGGGGCATGGGTTTTATGTTGGAAAGATTGCGGTAGTTCATATTAGATAGGGGATGGCAGGAGGGGGTAGTAATGGGAGGTATGAGCTGTGGGGGGGTCCAGGGTTGGGAGATATGTCTCCAGCAGTGAGGAGAAGCAGAGAGAGACAGAGCAGGTGGGAGAAAGAGTGGCTGGCTTGTTTTATGTTTTATTAGGACATATTTGAGGTTGAGGAGCAGGTCAGCAGAGGAGGACAGGTGGGGAAGTAAGAGGGAGGGGGAGATGATTATTAAGTTAGAGGGTGCTGGGGTTTGTGATAGTGAAGGAGAGAGAGGATTAGTAGAGCAATCACTGTAAGGGCATAGGTAAACATGGTGAAGGAGAAAGATGGGTTAATAGAAAAGCAAGGTCCAAGTAGTAAGAAGTGCTTACACAGCAGACATACCCGAAAGAGGCAGCGACAGAGTAGGCTCCTGACTCCTGCCGTTGAAATAACTGTGGCATTTTTATGCTTAGCTGCGTAATGCTTTGCTGCAGAAATGCGCATGCCTGACCCCACATGCGTGCACCCTTTAATATGATACTAAATTGTATATAACAAATACACCAGCGCAAACTCACGTGAATAGACAGAGCCCTCAGCAGCTGGAGCCCCAAATCAGGTAGACGCTGGCCCTGACACGAATAAATAGGAAAAGAAGAGAAGGTTGGGACCGCGCATGAGGGAATGTATTACCAACAGAAATGATAGTGTACCATGCCACAATGTAAACTATCAAGAAAAACCCCTACTAAAAAACACACACTGCTATATGTGAAAAGAAACAGCTCCAATGAGAATAAATCAACGCTCAGACAGACTGAGCAGGGATGTAATGACCACTAATACATAATTTATAATGACGCCAGAAATCCACCAAAATTAATGGTGAACATACCTGTGAATGCCACCGATCATGTGGAAAGGCTGTAGATGTACCGATGGATGTAATGGTGTGACCGGCCAGGATCCAGGCACCAAGATGTCAGGTGCAAGGAAATGGAAAGTCCGGCGTCAGGGCAATGGCTGGGGTGATAGGTCGGCAGGTGTAACAGCGCAGATGCTGTGCAGCGGCTGCGTAGAGCCAGGGAAAGCTCCGGCCGGTAGCACCATTACATCCATCGGTACATCTACAGCCTTTCCACATGATCGGTGGCATTCACAGGTATGTTCACCATTAATTTTGGTGGATTTCTGGCGTCATTATAAATTATGTATTAGTGGTCATTACATCCCTGCTCAGTCTGTCTGAGCATTGATTTATTCTCATTGGAGCTGTTTCTTTTCACATATAGCAGTGTGTGTTTTTTAGTAGGGGTTTTTCTTGATAGTTTACATTGTGGCATGGTACACTATCATTTCTGTTGGTAATACATTCCCTCATGTGCGGTCCCAACCTTCTCTTCTTTTCCCATGATACTAAATTGATAGGACTGAGTAAAGGATCAGGTGAGAGGGATTGTGGGATTTATGGTATGTGTACATTTCTTATAGGTTTAATATTTATAATTTTGACTACAGCCAGTGTACATGATTTGACTCAGTGGCTTTGGACAAATTCTGTAGGTTTTAATAATAATAATCTTTATTTTTTATATAGCGCTAACATATTCCGCATCACTTTACAGTTTTGCACACATTATCATCACTGTCCCCGATGGGGCTCACAGTCTAAATTCCCTATCAGTATGTCTCTGGAATGTGGGTGGAAGAGAGCGCAGAGGAAACCCATGCAAACACGGGGAGAACACACAAACTCCTAACAGGTGTTGTCTTGGTGGGATTTGAACCCAGGACCCCAGTGCGGCAAGGATGCAGTGTTAACCACTGCGCCACCATGCTGCCCACAAGTTTTTGTAGTAATGAGTAACACTGAAATGACATACCGAAAGTCATGAATTGATTCAGATCTTGTTCTCATTGCTTTACTAATCTTCAATAACCACATAGTGTTATAGTACTATTTCTTCTTCTGGAGCCTATAAAATGCATTCTAATATCAGCAGCTCAGTGCTTTTCAATCACTATTGCGTAATTAAACAGAAAATGTTGCCTAGGAGAATCAAAAGTTATTAAATTCTGAACATATCTGCATAATAATACTATTTGGATGGGCTATTTTTAACTTGTAATGACTTCAGACATTTTTTTTGCATATAATTTTTGAAACTGCCTATTTAAGACCCTGAAATCTTTTATTCATTGGTTTTCAAGATTTATAGTTAGTTTGTAGTTCTTCCTGTCCTTCCTTCTTTCAGCAACTGTTTTCAAAAAGTCTTAACTTGCAATGGAGTTTTGGGGTTTGAAATAGTGTACATAAAGTTCAATAAAAAGTATATTTTTTAGTCATTCAAAGTCATCATTTTAACATTTTCCAATGCCTTTAACCCCTTCATGACCATGGGATTTTCCGTTTCTCCGTGTTCATTTTTCACTTCCCTCCTTCCCAGAGCCATAACTTTTTTACTTTTCCATCAATATGGCTATGTGAGGACTTATTTTTTGTGAAACAAGCTG
This sequence comes from Ranitomeya variabilis, assembly GCF_051348905.1. Taxonomy (NCBI): domain Eukaryota; kingdom Metazoa; phylum Chordata; class Amphibia; order Anura; family Dendrobatidae; genus Ranitomeya; species Ranitomeya variabilis. Next base: position 648,724,014 of record NC_135233.1, on the reverse strand, counting down.
TACTTTTGAACGACATCATTGGTTTTAGCATGTCATGTACTAGAAAGCAGGAAAAAAATTCCAAGTGCGGAGAAATTGCAAAAAAAGTGCAGTCCCACACTTGTTTTTTGTCTGGCTTTTTTACTAGGTTCAGTAAATGCTAAAACTGACCTGCCATTATGATTTTCCAGGTCATTATGAGTTCATAGACACCAAACATGTCTAGGTTCTCTTTTATCTAAGTGATGAAAAAAAATTCCAAACTTTGCTAAAAAAAAAAAATTGCGCCATTTTCCGATACCCATAGCGTCTCCATTTTTCATGATCTGGGGTCGGGTGAGGGCTTATTTTTTGCGTTCCAAGCTGGCGTTTTTAATGATATCATTTTGGTGCAGATACGTTCTTTTGATCGTCCGTTATTGCATTTTAATGCAATGTCATGGCGACCAAAAAAACGTAATTCTGGCGTTTAAAATTTTTTTTTTGCTATGCCGTTTAGCGATCAGGTTAATCCTTTTTTTTATTGATAGATCGGGCGATTCTGAAAGCGGCAATACCAAATATGTGTAGGTTTGATTTTTTTATTGATTTATTTTGAATGGGGCAAAAGGGGGGTGATTTAACTTTTAGATTTTTTTTATTTTTTAACTTTTTCTAACTTTTTTTTTTACTTTTGCCATGCTTCAATAGCCTCCATGGGAGGCTAGAAGCTGGTACAACTCGATCGTCTCTGCTACATAGCAGCGATCATCAGAGGACCTCTATATTTATCCTTCTGATGCATCGCTGACCCCCGATCATGTGACGGGGGTCGGCGATGCACTCATTTCCGGCCGGATGGCCGGAAGAGCCGGTTAAATGCTGCTGTCAGTGTTTGACAGCGGCATTTAACTAGTTAATAGCAGCGGGTGAATCACAATTTCACCCGCCGCTATTGTGGGCACATGCCAGCTGTTCAATACAGCTAACATGTCCCGGCTTTGATGCGGGCTGACTGCCGGAGCCCTGCATCAAAGCGGGGGATCTGACCTCGGATGTACTATCCTGTCCGAGGTCAGAAAGGGGTTAAAAGCTTCCATTCAGCAGAAACATCCTTCTTCACTGATTAACCCCTTCACCCCCAAGGGTGGTTTGCACGTTAATGACCGGGCCAATTTTTACAATTCTGACCACTGTCCCTTTATGAGGTTATAACTCTGGAACGCTTCAACGGATCTTGGCGATTCTGACACTGTTTTCTCGAGACATATTGTACTTCATGATAGTGGTAAAATTTCTTTGATATAAGTTGCGTTTATTTGTGAAAAAAACGAATATTTGGCGAACATTTTGAAAATTTCGCAATTTTCCAACTTTTAATTTTTATGCCCTTAAATCACAGACATATGTCACGCAAAATACTTAATAAGTAACATTTCCCACATGTCTACTTTACATCAGCACAATTTTGGAACCAAAATTTTTTTTTGTGACGGAGTTATAAGGGTTAAAATTTGACCAGCAATTTCTCATTTTTACAACACCATTTTTTTTAGGGACCACATCTCATTTGAAGTCATTTTGAGGGGTCTATATGATAGAAAATACCCAAGTGTGACACCATTCTAAAAACTGCACCCCTCAAGGTACTCAAAACCACTTTCAAGAAGTTTATTAACCCTTCAGGTGTTTCACAGGAATTTTTGGAATGTTTAAATAAAAATGAACATTTAACTTTTTTTCACACAAAATTTATTTCAGATCCAATTTGTTTTATTTTACCAAGGGTAACAGGAGAAAATAGACCCCAAAATTTGTTGTACAATTTGTCCTGAGTATGCTGATACCCCATATGTGGGGGTAATCCACTGTTTGGGCGCATGGCAGAGCTCAGAAGGAAAGGAGCGCCATTTGACTTTTCAATGCAAAATTGACTGGAATTGAGATGGGACGCCATGTTGCATTTGGAGAGCCCCTGATGTGCCTAAACATTGAAACCCCCCACAAGTGACACCATTTTGGAAAGTAGACCCCCTAAGGAACTTATCTAGATGTGTGGTGAGCACTTTGACCCAACAAGTGCTTCACAGAAGTTTATAATGCAGAGCGGTAAAAATAAAAAATCATATTTTTTCACAAAAATGATCTTTTCGCCCCCAATTTTTTATTTTCCCAAGGGTAAGAGAAGAAATTGGACCCCAAAAATTGTTGTGCAATTTGTCCTGAGTACGCTGATACCCCATATGTGGGTGTAAACCATTGTTTGGGCGCAGGGCAGAGCTCGGAAGGGAAGGAGCGCCATTTGACTTTTCAATGCAAAATTGACTGGAATTGAGATGGGACGCCATGTTGCATTTGGAGAGCCCCTGATGTGCCTAAACATTGAAACCCCCCACAAGTGACACCATTTTGGAAAGTAGACCCCCTAAGGAACTTATCTAGATGTGTGTTGAGCACTTTGACCCAACAAGTGCTTCACAGAAGTTTATAATGCAGAGTCGTAAAAATAAAAAATCATATTTTTTCACAAAAATGATCTTTTCGCCCCCAATTTTTTATTTTCCCAAGGGTAAAAGAAGAAATTGGACCCCAAAAATTGTTGTGCAATTTGTCCTGAGTACGCTGATACCCCATATGTGGGTGTAAACCATTGTTTGGGCGCAGGGCAGAGCTCGGAAGGGAAGGAGCGCCATTTGACTTTTCAATGCAAAATTGACTGGAATTGAGATGGGACGTCATGTTGCGTTTGGAGAGCTCCTGATGTGCCTAAACATTGAAACCCCCCACAAGTGACACCATTTTGGAAAGTAGACCCCCTAAGGAACTTATCGAGATGTGTGGTGAGCACTTTGACCCAACAAGTGCTTCACAGAAGTTTATAATGCAGAGCCGTAAAAATAAAAAATCATATTTTTTCACAAAAATGATCTTTTCGCCCCCATTTTTTTATTTCCCCAAGGGTAAGAGAAGAAATTAGAGCACAAAAGTTGTTGTGCAATTTGTCCTGAGTACGACGATACCCAATATGTGGGGGTAAACCACTGTTTGGGCGCATAGCAGAGCTCGGAAGGGAAGGAGCGCTATTTTACTTTTCAATGCAAAATTGACTGGAATTAAGATGGGATGCCATGTTGCGTTTGCAGAGCCCCTGATGTGCCTAAACATTAAAAACCCCCACAAGTGACACCATTTTGGAAAGTAGACCCCCTAAGGAACTTATCTAGATGTGTTTTGAGAGCTTTGAACCCCCAAGTGTTTCACTACAGTTTATAACGCAGAGCCGTGAAAATAAATTCTTTTTTTTTTTCACAAAAATGATTTTTTAGCCCCCAGTTTTGTATTTTCACAAGGGTAACAGGATAAATTGGACCCCAAAATTTGTTGTCCAATTTGTCCTGAGTATGCTGATACCCGATATGTGGGGGGGAACCACTGTTTGGGCGCATGACAGAGCTCGGAAGGGAAGGAGCGCCATTTGGAATGCAGACTTAAATGGATTGGTCTGCAGGCGTCACGTTGCATTTGCAGAGCCCCGGATGTACCCAAACAGTACAAAACCCCCACAAGTGACCCCATATTGGAAACTAGACCCCCCAAGGAACTTATCTAGATGTGTTGTGAGAACTTTGAACCCCCAAGTGTTTCACTACAGTTTATAACGCAGAGCCGTGAAAATAAAAATTCTTTTTTTTTTTCACAAAAATGATTTTTTTAGCCCCCAGTTTTGTATTTTCACAAGGGTATCAGGATAAATTGGACCCAAAAAGTTGTTGTCTAATTTGTCCTGAGTATGCTGATACCCCATATGTGGGGGGGAACCACTGTTTGGGCGCATGACAGAGCTCGGAAGGGAAGGAGCGCCATTTGGAATGCAGACTTAAATGGATTGGTCTGCAGGCGTCACGTTGCATTTGCAGAGCCCCTGATGTACGCAAACAGTACAAACCCCCCACAAGTGACCCCATATCGGAAATTAGACCCCCAAAGGAACTTATCTAGATGTGTTGTGAGAACTTTGAACCCCCAAGTGTTTCACTACAGTTTACAACGCAGAGCCGTGAAAATAAAAAATATTTTTTTTCCCACAAAACTTATTTTTTGGCCCCCAGTTTTGTATTTTCCCAAGGGTAGCAGGAGAAATTGGACCCCAAAAGATGATGTCCAATTTGTCCTGAGTACGCTGATACCCCATATGTTGGGGTAAACCCCTGTTTGGGCACACGGGAGAGCTCGGAAGGGAAGGAGCACTGTTTTCCTTTTTCAACGCAGAATTGGCTGGAATTCAGATCGGATGCCATATCCCGTTTGGAAAGCCCCTGATGTGCCTAACCAGTGGAAACCCCCCAATTATAACTGAAACCCTAATCCAAACACACCCCTTACCCTAATCCCAACAGTAACCCTAACCACTCCTCTAACCCAGACACATCCAACCCTATTCCCAACCGTAAATGTAATCCAAACCCTAACCCTATCTTTAGCCCCAACCCTAACTGTAGCCCCAACCCTAGCCCTAACCCTAGCAATAACCCTAGCCCTAACTCTAGTCCTAACTCTAGCCCTAACCCTAACCCTAAGGGGAAAATGGAAATAAATACATTTTTTAATTTTTTTATTTTTCCCTAACTAAGGGGGTGATGAAGGGGGGTTTGATTTACTTTTATAGCGGGTTTTTTAGCGGATTTTTATGATTGGCAGCCGTCACACACTGAAAGACGCTTTTCATTGCAAAAAATATTTTTTGCGTTACCACATTTTGAGAGCTGTAATTTTTCCATATTTGAGTCCACAGAGTCATGTGAGATCTTGTTTTTTGCGGGACAAGTTGACGTTTTTATTGGTAACATTTTCGGACACGTGACATTTTTTGATCGCTTTTTATTCCGATTTTTGTGAGGCAGAGTGATCAAAAACCAGCTATTCATGAATTTCTTTTTGGGGAGGCGTTTATACCGTTCCGCGTTTTATAAAATTGATAAAGCAGTTTTATTCTTCGGGTCAGTACGATTACAGCGATATCTCATTTATATCATTTTTTTTATGTTTTGGCGCTTTTATACGATAAAAACTATTTTATAGAAAAAATAATTATTTTGGTATCGCTTTATTCTCAGGACTATAACTTTTTTATTTTTTTGCTGATGATGCTGTATGGCGGCTCGTTTTTTGCGGGACAAGATGACGTTTTCAGCGGTACCATGGTTATTTATATCAGTCTTTTTGATCGCGTGTTATTCCACTTTTTGTTCAGCGGTATGATAATAAAGCGTTGTTTTTTGCCTCGTTTTTTTTTTTTTTTTCTTACGGTGTTTACTGAAGGGGTTAACTAGTGGGCCAGTTTTATAGGTCGGGTCGTTACGGACGCGGCGATACTAAATATGTGTACTTTTATTTATTTATTTTTTTTATTTAAAGAAATGTATTTATGGGAATAATATATATATTTTTTTTCATTATTTTGGAATTTTTTTTTTTTTTTTTTTTTTACACATTTGGAAATTTTTTTTTTTACTTTTTTACTTTGCCCCAGGGGGGGACAATACAGATCGGTGATCTGTCAGTTTGCATAGCACTCTGACAGATCACCGATCTGCGAGAAGTGCAGGCTGCTTCACAGTGCCTGCTCTGAGCAGGCTTCTGTGAAGCCACCTCCCTCCCTGCAGGACCCGGATCCGCGGCCATCTTGGATCCGGGTCTGGAGCAGGCAGGGAGGGAGGTAAGACCCTCGCAGCAACGCGATCACATCGCGTTGCTGCGGGGGGCTCAGGGAAGCCCGCAGGGAGCCCCCTCCCTGCGCGATGCTTCCCTGCACCGCCGGCACATCGCGATCATGTTTGATCGCGGTGTGCCGGGGGTTAATGTGCCGGGGGCGGTCCGTGACCGCTCCTGGCACATAGTGCCGGATGTCAGCTGCGATATGCAGCTGACACCCGGCCGCGATCGGCCGCGCTCCCCCCGTGAGCGCGGCCGATCGCGTATGACGTACTATTCCGTCCTTGGGAAGTAGGGCCCACCCCACATGGACGGAATAGTACGTCTAATGACAGAAAGGGGTTAAAGATCCACTTTTTTTTTTTTACTGAAACTGGAAGTGCTGTCTCATTTTAGTTTTGTAACTGTCTGAAAGGGTCTTTGGTGGCTTCACACTTTACATTGACAGTGCATAATGACAGGCTAAATTTATTTTGTTTTTGCCTTATATGTTTTTTCAACAGCTATTACTTTATATTTTTTAAACGAAGAGGTTGCATGAAACTTTGTTTTATGAAGGACATATTGTGTTCTGCATTCACCTTGTGCCTTGTGTGATGGTGTGATATGCTATGTGGGTATCATTTTTGTGTATATTTCTATTTTACTTATTTTCATGGTGTTCCTCTGTAGAAGGAGTTATTTGCTAATTGATGAAAGGCTGTTGCTGCCATCTGATATCAGCCCCCACAGTATTGTTTGCTAATATGCTAATGACATATTGACCTAGCTTGTTGAAACAATGAGCCCCTGAGACCTTCCCCCTCCTCACCTGTGAATGAGGAGGGACACATTTAAAAATATCTGGGAGGTGAGACACAGATCAGTCCTGTCTGGAATGATGAGGTGTTCACAGCATCTCAGAGGGAAAGAAGAGTATATCGACTATGTGATCCTCTGTCTGCTGGATTGTTGGACTTTTATCCTGTTACTGAACTGCATTCGTGTTCTGGACTATTTTATCCGTTGTGTGGTGGATCGTTTATGGACCTTTCGTATTTTTGCCTAAATAAAGGTCTTGGGATTGTTCACTCTTTGCTGGCTCTGTTGATTGTGTGGTACCGGAGAAGGACCTGTGACAACTGGTGGCAAGCAGTGGGATCAACAGGGCATAACCTAATGGAGAACCACCCACAGAGTGAGTACAGAAATTGCACTGTATCCAGTTTACAGGAGAGAGCCAGAGACCTGGGCCTGAACTACCAGGTACTGAATAAAGAGGCCTTAATTGACCTACTGGTGGGTGCCAGCACGGCCAACTCCTCCCATACGTCTGAAGGACAAGCACTGAAGATGAGGACCCCCACCCCAAAAAGCCAGTGAGTGGTGTGGTGCAAAGAAGAGATGGCGGTTCAGGGACCAGGCGTCTCTCAGGAGTACAAGGAGGAGGATGCCCACCTGGCACAGCAGAGAAAAGAAGCAATGGGGCTTGAAAGAGGGAGTAACGCAATGTGGAATGTAAACCCAACGATCCGAGAGCCTGTACGGATCACCCGGACAGAGATTAAGCCATTTGATGAGGCTTCAGGAGATGTGGAGGGGTTCTTCAAGGACAGTGTGCTGTGATGGAGGTGCCCCACTCTGGCTGGATGCGTTTGTTAGTGGGACTCCTGAATGGTAGCATGGCGGAGGCTTACCGAACCATTGACTCACAGCAGAATCGGGATTATAACATTGTAAAGCAGACTATCCTGGATTACCATGCTATCACCCCAGACTCATATAGGGCCAAGTTCCGAGACCTCCCATGCACTACGGGGGGGATCCTTTAGGATGTATGCATATAAGATGTCCCTGGCATGTCGGATATGGCTGGAAGCAGAAAACGCCTTTACTGTGGAAGATGTTATACAGGCGTTCCTTACAGAACTATTTCTTGCCAAGTGCCCCGCAGAGGAACGGGAATGGGTCCGGGAGCGCATGCCGTGCATGTGGATAGAGCTGCAGCCCTGGCCAATGAAGCCCTTACTATCAGACCGGAATGGAGGAGGCTTCTGGACAATGAACCACGGCCTTCTCCCGCACCCCGTCCCCCTCCGATTATATCTGCCCTTCCACCTAGTTGCAAGCCGATGACAATCAGGCTTCACAGTCCTGGGCCCCAACAGTTCTGACTACAGCCTGGGGGTATCACAGAGAGGAGATGTTATGGGTGTGGACAACCTGGACATTGGCAGTCTGGCAGTCCCTCAAGGATTCAGAGGGAGCCCCATGCAGCCCCACCTCATCCAGTACATCTTGTGCACTCCATCCCGCCTGATGAAGAGCTACCACCACCCCCACCAAAGTGGACCTCCAACCACGGCACCATAGATACCCCTCCTAGAGTGTACGGACTCCAGCCTTTGTCCATCAGAAATACAGAGCAACAGCATTGCCACCTGCAGGATGTCTTAATTGATGGATACAAAGTGTCGGGATTTAGAGACACGGGGCATTCCTGACTATCGCTGACCCCTGTGTGGTTTGACCTGAGGCAATTCACCAGGGCCCAAGAATTCCTATTGTCCTGGAGGGGGGTGTCTGCAAATATATACAGCAAGCTTTGGTATGTCTGGATTATGGTTTTGGAGAAAAACTGTGTTGGATTGGAGTTATGGCCGCAAGCCGCGGCCCCAGGAGACCGGCGGCGGACAGTGTCGCTGAAGCGCCACATCAAGCGGCAGATAACAGAGAGCAGGAGCTGCGGTGCAGTGTCTCCTCATCAGACGCAGGTCTCACCGCTGCTCCCCAGGCTCCGGTGTCATCCAACCGGCAGGCTCCAACCAGCAGGCTCCGTGCCTTTGTATCAGAAGACCGGCGGTCACCAAGACAGCTGGATCACCGCCAGTGAATCATCCCGCCCTCTCCCTGCCTTCCGACGAGGATCTCGGCCTTCCCGGGGAGTCCCTTAGAGGCATACCGCAAGGTAAGTACATAATCAAATCGAGGCCCCGGATCCAACCCGGCGGTTTATGGAGGCCTGAAAAAAGTAGTCCCCTGAAAAACATCCTATATACTGTGGGGAGCTCTACAAAAGGGGGGTAATTACATGAGTGTCCTCTTCTCATCGGCCCTATAAGAAATTACTCCTGGAGAGGAGTATAAGTGCATTTTTTATTATAACACTGTCACGTACAGCATCTGTATATAGGAAATAGTTCCGGCCGTTCCACAACATTAAGAATCACTCCGCCAGCATCCTCTGACTGGGACCATGTACAACTCAAAATTTAAGGGGAAAGCTAACCCCACTACCCCAATTAAATCTCAATACAGCCTAAAACAAGATAAACCTCAAGGCCGTAGAGACCAAGAAAGAAACAGGGCTAACTTCACTTCTTCTCCTAGGCGTAGGTCTAGATCTCCTCGGAGAGATATGCCTCGTTTACTTGACTATGGGCCTAATACTAAATCCTTTGACAGTAAATCTTCTCCTACTAAAATTGACTCTTCTACTAGTTTGAAAAGAATGAACCCAGGAGCTATAAGTGAGAGATATATTTCTTCTGGGAATAATTCTGAAGTAGGGGATGATGTCGAATCCAGCGACACGTCCCCTAATCAAACACCACTGAAAAGCAAAATAAAATACGACGACTCTGAATCCCACAAAGGTGCAAACTCAGCAAGTTTACACGCACCTACACACTCTGCGGGTTCAAGTAAATCAGATCAAGACGACCTAATAAGTAAGTTAATGAACAAAATGGAAGAAAAACTAAAATCTCTTGTAAAGACAATGAAATAGAAATGGACTCCAACTTCCAAAGATACTGTGACAAGATTGACAAGATCGATAAACAACTGTCAAAACATGAGGAGAGGCTAAATAGGCTCGAACACAGATCGTCAATATCTTTTGATGAACTGGACCGGCTCAACCTAGAGATGAAACATTTTTGCTCCAAAATGGCGGATCTTGAAGACAGAGGCCGACGAAACAATCTGAAAATAAGGGGCATTTCGGAAGATGTGACTCAGGAACAACTGTCGACTCACCTCAAGAATATTTTTAAATCTGCCTTGCCCGATCTGGACCTAACGATCGATAGAGCCAATCGGTTGCCCAAACCTCCCAAGGTCTCTGCGGAATTACCAAGAGACACGATCCTCAAACTTCACTTTTTCAAAACCAAAGAGATGATACTTGCCTACCTAAAGGATAAGAAAACCTTCCCAGAGCCTTATAAAGAACTAAAGGTTTTTTTCCGACTTTTCAAAAGAAACTCAGGAAGGCCGAAGGGAATTCAGGCCTGTGACTACAGCTGTTGGGGGTCGAGATCCCGCCTCTGCACAGGGGGAATCTCGAGCCATCTCCGCTGTGGTCTCCCATTCTTCTCCAGCCGCAGTGGAGCCTGCTCAGCGGAGACGTCTGTCCCAGCGTCTTGCTCAGTCTGACTCTGTCCAAAGGGTTACTGCTGCTTTTCCAGCTTCTGCCATTAAAGCCAGTACTGGGCAGCGGCGAGCAGACGCTTCTGGGACTAAGTCCTGCTTTTCTTGTTCTGAGCATGCCCAGAGTAAGATCTCTCAGTGGAGATCGAGGGTCACATGTTCAGATACTGCAGCTAAATCCATTGGTCCTCCAGGAAGGTCCTGAAGGTGCTCAGGCTCTGTAGCAGCCTCTCATTGGTCCTTCTAGGAAGATCCTGTTATTGCTGCAGCTATTTAAGGTTCTCATGACCGCACGGCCATGCGCTAGTATTGAATCAGTTTTTGTGCATGCGTCAATGTGGTCACTTTTATATGTGTGTTCAGGGACTCGGCTGAAATAAGCCCCTAGAATGCCGGCACCTCCGGCGAGGAGATTGTGTGTGTGGATCTAGGGCCCTGGCTGAAATAAGCCCCTAGAATACCGGCTTCTCCGGTGAGGAGATTGTATGTGTGTGTGACCACAGACTGCCTTCAGCTCGGCAGTTAGCTGTGAACTCCTGTGGGGTTAACAGGGCACAGCGTCTTGTTTCCGTGTGACTCTGTGAAGTAACAGAGGTCGCTTAAACCGCCATATAGTGCCGTCATTTGCTAGCAGCAGGTTCCTCCTGCACGGTGGACCCCGGGCTGCGAACGCACCAATAATAACATCTATATTTACTCGGTGCGTTCCGCTAGCCCTAACAACAGCTCTTCGCGATAAAGGAATCAGTTACAAATGGGGCTTTCCATTGAAACTGCTAATTTCATATCGGGGAAGAACCATACCAATTGTCTCCATTGAAGACAGACTGAACTTCGTTAGATCGTTAGACCGCTGAATAGACACTAACCAGATGATGGTCATAGGGAAGTTCTTTCTCAGCCATCCCCTAGTGGTGGGGGCCTCCGTCTCAACAGCTATTTGGGATTTTTCCCCTATTCTCACCCACTTTTAATAACCCCATTTCTCTTTTCAGGTAGTTCTGCGGACCTACTTGTGTAGACATTGTAGACGTTATCTTATCTTTCAGGTCTCAACTAAAGACCCATCGAGACTGCGGTTCGCAAGAAGAAAGATATAATATGGTACACGAGTGATCACTATATTTCGCTCCTCAGTGCAATTTTTCCTTTTCAGACTATAGAAATCCTAAGGTTTAAAGTGTTATTTTCTATCATAGCGAACTGATTAAAATGACTTTTAAAATACTCTCTTACAACATCAGAGGGCCCCCAAAAGAGGCATACTATATGGAGAGAGTTACTCAAATCTCAGGCAGATATTGCTTGTATTCAGGAGACAAAGTTTTTGGCAGGAAATCACCCCTACTTCAAACATCGCAGCTTCCCTCATATTTTTGAAGCTTGCAATTCCAGTAAAAGAGCTGGGGTGATCACTTTGGTCAAAAATACCGTCCCCTTTGAGGTCCTTGAAGAGTTTGGTGATGCCAAAGGCAGATACCATATCTTGATTTGTGTCATCAATGGTCAAACATGTACCCTGGCGTGTACGCACCTAATAGAAACCAGGTTAGATTCCTATCAAAACTACTGAAGAAGGTTAATGAGGTAAAAAGAGGGACTCTCATACTTTTGGGAGATTTCAACATTACACCTGACAGGTCTCTAGACTCTTCATCAGGCTCTAGACCAGCCTCAGATAACCTAAATTGGTGGCTGGATAGAAACGAAGTCTATGACACTTTTAGATGTCTGAATTCCGCACCTAAGGAATTCACTCATTTCTCTACAGTCCACCAATCGGCTTCTAGGATAGACCTGATCCTCACAGACATTTTCTCTCTGGAGAGGTTCAAAAAAGTATACATTGGAGATAGGACGATATCGGACCATTCCCCAGTCACTGATGAGATTCTCCTTGGCCCATTACTAAAAAATGCGAGGTTGTGGAAATGCAACTCATCCATCACCCATAATCCCATTCACATGGCCACAATCCAAAAAGCTATTGACAACTATTTTACTGAAAATACTCCAGAATCCACTAACCCATCTGTTAACTGGTGTGCCCACAAGGCAGTTATCAGAGGCACCATAATGAGCATTTCTTCCAAAATCAAAAAAGAAAACAGGGAGAAAATACGCACATTGCAAAGGTCCATACGTGAATTAAAAAAGACTCTACTAGGCCTCCCCTCCCCCTCCACTAAGAAACAGTCTGACTTAACATCCCTAAGGCAAGAATTAAGATCTTCACTCTACTCACCATACGAAGCAGCACTTAATTCTTCAAAATATAAGTTCTACTCTTCATTAAATAAGCCTACCCGGTACATGGCAAACAGAATCAAAAAATTAAGAACCCAAAACAAAATAAATAGAATCTCCTCTATGGAGGGAAATACTACGTTAACTCACCCTCAGGATATAGCCAACAAATTCTCCAAATATTATACCAAACTTTACAACTTAAACTCAGACCCATCTTCCCCTCCCCCTATCAAACTCGATATAAAAACTTACCTAGCAAACATTGAATTGCCATCCCTAACTAAAGACGATTTGGACTCCCTATCTGCACCTTTTTCCACCCAAGAGGTGGAAGATACTATCAACCACCTCGACCTTCATAAGTCCCCGGGGCCGGACGGCAAAAAATAATGCTTATTATAAAGCCTTTGGCAAAAGTTAATCTCCACATCTTGTGAAGCTTTTCAACTACGCCTCAAAGTCAGGATCCTTCCCACCAGAGATGCTGGAGGCATCCATTACACTAATCCCAAAACAATCAGGTAATCCCGCATCCCTTAGTAGCTGCAGACCGATATCCCTCTTAAACACGGATATAAAAATATTTTCAAAAATCCGGGGCTAATAGGCTTAGCTATATTTTACCCAATCTAATAGCTAACGACCAAATGGGATTTGTTAAGGGCAGACAACCAGCTGACGCTAGAAGAAGAATACTGGACTCCATTAAACTCACCAATTTAACCAGGTCCCCAACAGACTTCAAATCACTAGATGCTGAGAAAGCATTCGACCGTATTGATTGGTGAGCTTTCTCAGACAGACTTTAATCAAATTCGGATTTAACGGTAACCTTATCACCACATTTATGACACTATATAATGGCCCCACAGCTTGAATTACCTGTAATAACCACGTTTCGGGCGCATTTTCCATTAATAACGGCACGAGACAGGGATGCCCCCTTTCACCTTTACTCTTTAACTTAGCATTGGAACCCTTAGTGGAACACATAAGACAAAATCTCAAAATATCTGGTATACGCACTAATAGACGCCAGCATAAGTTTAGCCTATTCGCAGATGACATAATCCTGACCCTCACGAATCCTTTAGCTTCTACTCTGGAGACCCTTAACGAGTTAGAGATATTTGCAGCTCTTTCCAAATTTAAAATTAACAACCTAAAATCTAACATCTTGCCCATCAATGTTAACTCAGAAGAAATCCATTTTCTAAAAGCTTCTACCTCATTTAAATGGTGTAAAGAGGAATTTCCTTACCTAGGTGTTACAATCAATAAAAACTTAGACAAGACCGCCATATCAAACATGAAAAAACTGACAGACTCAATCCTTAGAGACAGTATCATTTTTAAAGATATAGATTTGTCCTGCTGGGGGAGAAACTTGGCGATTAAACTATTTACACTGCCCAAAATCTTATATGTTTTTAGGTGCATCCCACTTCCCATCTCCATGGCCTACCTGAAGGCCATTCAATCTCAATTGAACAACATTGTCTGGAAAAACAAAAAACCCAGAACTGATACTAGATCTCTGTTCAAAATGAAAACTCATGGTGGAATCAACCTTCCTAATATATATGCCCATTACTTCACGCTACTACTCAAACAGAGCACATTTTTGTTTTCAGACCAAAATGTCCCCGCATGGTATGACTTGGAGATGGAAATTAACGAAGGCAAACACCCTAAATCCCTGGTCTTTAAAGCTATATCTAGCTCGACTCCAAACACTTCTACGCACCCAATATTTCAAGCTATCTCCCTGGCTTGGTCCTGAATCTCCAGAATTGATGGTCGCAGCCAGAAAGGGTCCATGCTACATAAATTGCCTCTAACTTTTGTTTACTCATTTTTGAACCAAACTATGACCCCCCCATTGGGTGGATTTTAAAATTCACACTCTGGGTGATATCTCGGATGGACCCAACCATCTGAATTTCAGCACTCTAAAAAATAAATTCAAGGTCCCATCATCCTCCTTCCTTGATTACATGTTACTGAGGGAACACGTTAAGTCATTTCTGGGTTACAAGTTGAGATTCTCGGAGGCATCTCTAAAAATATTGGTCAATCCAAACCACCGAATTTTTTGGAGTCATAAGTTTGTCTATGATAGCTTTAACAAAGACACGTCATTTGCAAAAAGTGCTTTCATACTAGCTTGGGAAAAGTCCATTAATTTCACTGCTTCTACAGATGACTGGGAAGAGGCGTTTTCAACGTCTTACCATTCCACAATATCTATGTCTCTCTTAGAGTCACAATTCAAGGTATGCTCCAGATGGTACTATACACCATCTAGGCTTTCTCACATAGATACTTTTAATTCCCCACTTTGTTGGAGAGAGTGTGGCCACAAAGGAGACCTACTACATATTTTCTGGAACTGTCCCATTGTCGTCGCCTTTTGGTCGGAAATCTCCTCAATAATCACTAAACTATCGGGTTCTACATTTACCCTCACACTGCAATTGGCTTTACTTTCCTTAGATACTAAACTTCTAGACAACTCTCTGCAACATATAGTTTTGCACATATGCATGTTCGCCAAAAATTCCATTGCCTACCATTGGAAAAAACTTACTCTATCCAACTCCGACCTCATCATCAAACTTATGTCTCAACATAGAGAACTTGAGCTTAAATTCGCTTTGTCCAACAATGGATTTGGCAAGTTCTATCAGAAATGGTACAAATGGGATCAACTTTTTTACGTTTTGATCATTTACTCTCTCGCCTCACTATCATTCTTTATCCAGTTCGCTCTTTAGCAATGGTCTCAAATATGTCTCAACAATGTACTCTGTTTTCTGACTTTTACACTATAGTTGTTGAATATAAGGCTGTTTGTTCCAAGGGCTGCGTCCCTTGCTTTATTCAGGCTAAACTGTAGCCAATTTGCATTTTTACATGTGTTATGTTTTGTTTTACTCCCCTCTCCTTCCTAACACCTCCCTGACTCACTTTAAAATCCCCCCTCCCCCCCCCTCATTACCCCTGTTAAAACAAATAAAATATTGGGAAAAGAAGAGAAGTTAATAAATATTATTTCCCATATGTTCACTTTATGTTAGTATTATTTTTAAAACATCCTTTTATTTTTTCAAAATGTTAGAAGGTTTAAAACTTTACCCGCTATTTGTCAGTTTTTTACAAAATTTACAAAGCCTTTTTTTGGAGACTACTTTATTTTTTAAGTGACTTTGATGGGCCTATATATCAGAAGGCACCAAACAACACCATATCTTAAAACATCAAACTTCAAGGAATTCAAAAATGCATTTATAGTGTTTGTCAACCACTCATTTGCTTCACAGTAACCAGCAGAAAGTAGAATGAAAAAAATCTATTTTTTCCAATAAAATGTTGATTTAGCATAATTTTTTTAATTTTCACAAAGGGTAATCGGGGATAAAATACTACACAATTTGTTATGCAATTTTACTTTAATGCAGTGACGTCACATATATTGTCAGAAACTAGGTGGCAAGATTCAGAAAAGAAGGAGTGTTTTTAAAATGCAAGTTTTAATAGAATAGATTGCAGATGCTACAGTATGACACATTTTCAGATCAACTGATGTGCCAAAACAGCAGATATCACCCACAAGTGACCCCTATTTGGAAACTGTAGCCCTCAAGGAATTCATCTTGGTGTGTGATGGGCATTTTCAACCCACAGATGATTCATATAATTTTCTATCAATTGGTTGTGAAAATGAGTAATTATGTTTTACCACTAAAATGTTGATTTATTTCTATTTTTTTCATTTCCATAAGGATTAAGAAGAAAAAAGGAACCCCATAATTTGCAACAGAATATCTCTTGAACACATCAGAAACCAAATGTGGATGTATACTATAATTTGAGCACTTGACAGTGCTATGAAGTACAAGTTCATCTAGGAGTCTGTTGAACTCACAGAGAATTGGAAAACTATGTTTTTTACATAGAGATCTCGCTTTAACTCAAATTTCTCATTTGCACAAGCGATAATGGAAGTTATATTCCGAGGTACCACAACAGAAGTCCCAAAGCTATTATATTCTGGAATATAACAAAATCATGGGGATGTAGATCTCTCAGATCAGGTCCTGAAACCATACAGTGCCATGCAAAAAGCAAAAGTATGGTACAAAAAGCTGTCCGTGCACATTGCATTTATAGCACTATACAACACATTAGTACTGTTTCAATTTTAAGACAATATGGAGACCTTTCCTCAGTTTCAGGAGGTAGTTATCAAGGACTCAATGTTTGATAGTCAAGAAGGTGAGTGTCCAGTACTTCTGAAATTGATGGTGCCCTTATTGTACGAGGGTAACATTTTCCAGATGTGGTTCCCCAAACAGTGAGTAAGGAAAAGGCACAGAGCATACTCTAAATAAGGAATATGAAAGGACACAACTTTCCATTGTGAAACTTGCCCTGAGAAAAATGGCCAGTGCATTAACCCCTTCACCCCCAAGGGTGGTTTGCACGTTAATGACCGGGCCAATTTTTACAATTCTGACCACTGTCCCTTTAGGAGGTTATAACTCTGGAACGCTTCAACGGATCTTGGCGATTCTGACATTGTTTTCTCGTGACATATTGTACTTCATGATAGTGGTAAAATTTCTTCGATATAACTTGCGTTTATTTGTGAAAAAAACGGAAATTTGGCGAAAATTTTGAAAATTTTGCAATTTTCCAACTTTGAATTTTTATGCCCTTAAATCACAGACATATGTCACGCAAAATACTTAATAAGTAACATTTCCCACATGTCTACTTTACATCAGCACAATTTTGGAACCAAAATTTTTTTTTGTTAGGGAGTTATAAGGGTTAAAAGTTGACCAGAAATTTCTCATTTTTACAACACCATTTTTTTTTAGGGACCACATCTCATTTGAAGTCATTTTGAGGGGTCTGTATGATAGAAAATACCCAAGTGTGACACCATTCTAAAAACTGCACCCCTCAAGGTGCTCAAAACCACACTCAAGAAGTTTATTAACCCTTCAGGTGTTTCACAGGAATTTTTGGAATATTTAAATAAAAATGAACATTTAATTTTTTTTCACACAAAATTTATTTCAGCTCCAATTTGTTTTATTTTACCAAGGGTAACAGGAGAAAATAGACTGCAAAAGTTGTTGTACAATTTGTCCTGAGTACGCTGATACCCCATATGTGGGTGTAAACCATTGTTTGGGCGCATGGCAGAGCTTGGAAGGGAAGGAGCGCCATTTGACTTTTCAATGCAAAATTTACTGGAATTGAGATGGGACGCCATGTTGCGTTTGGAGAGCCCCTGATGTGCCTAAACATTGAAACCCCCTACAAGTGACACCATTTTGGAAAGTAGACCCCCTAAGGAACTTATCTAGATGTGTGGTGAGCACTTTGACCCACCAAGTGCTTCACAGAAGTTTATAATGCAGAGCCGTAAAAATAAAAAATCATATTTTTTCACAAAAATGATCTTTTCGCCCCCAATTTTTTATTTTCCCAAGGGTAAGAGAAGAAATTGGTCCCCAAAAAATGTTGTGCAATTTGTCCTGAGTACGCAGATACCCCATATGTTGGGGTAAACCACTGTTTGGGCGCATGGCAGAGCTTGGAAGGGAAGGAGCGCCATTTGACTTTTCAATGCAAAATTGACTGGAATTGAGATGGGACGCCATGTTGCGTTTGGAGAGCCCCTGATGTGCCTAAACATTGAAACCCCCTACAAGTGACACCATTTTGGAAAGTAGACCCCCTAAGGAACTTATCTAGATGTGTGGTGAGCACTTTGACCCACCAAGTGCTTCACAGAAGTTTATAATGCAGAGCCGTAAAAATAAAAAATCATATTTTTTCACAAAAATGATCTTTTCGCCCCCAATTTTTTATTTTCCCAAGGGTAAGAGAAGAAATTGGTCCCCAAAAAATGTTGTGCAATTTGTCCTGAGTACGCAGATACCCCATATGTTGGGGTAAACCACTGTTTGGGCGCATGGCAGAGCTTGGAAGGGAAGGAGCGCCATTTGACTTTTCAATGCAAAATTGACTGGAATTGAGATGGGACGCCATGTTGCGTTTGGAGAGCCCCTGATGTGCCTAAACATTGAAACCCCCCACAAATGACACCATTTTGGAAATTAGACCCCCTAAGGAACTTATCTAGATGTGTTTTGAGAGCTTTGCACCCCCAAGTGTTTCACTACAGATTATAACGCAGAGCCGTGAAAATAAAAATTCTTTTTTTTTTTCACAAAAATGATTTTTTAGCCCCCAGCTTTTGTATTTTTACAAGAGTAACAGAATAAACTGGAACCCAAAAGTTGTTGTCCAATTTGTCCTGAGTACGCTGATACCCCATATATGGAGGGTAACCACTGTTTGGGCGCATGACAGAGCTCGGAAGGGAAGGAGCGCCATTTGGAATGCAGACTTAAATGGATTGGTCTGCAGGCGTCACGTTGCATTTGCAGAGCCCCTGATGTACCCAAACAGTACAAACCCCCCACAAGTGACCCCATATTGGAAACTAGACCTCCCAAGGAACTTATCTAGATGTGTTGTGAGAACTTTAAACCCCCAAGTGTTTCACTACAGTTTGTAATGCAAAGCCGTGAAAATAAAAATTCTTTTTTTTTTCACAAAAATGATTTTTTAGCCCCCAGCTTTGTATTTTTACAAGGGTAACAGAATAAATTGGACCCTACAAGTTGTTGTCCAATTTGTCCTGAGTACGCTGATACCCCCTATGTGGGGGGTAACCACTGTTTGGGCACATGACAGAGCTCGGAAGGGAAGGAGCGCCATTTGGAATGCAGACTTAAATGGATTGGTCTGCAGGCGTCACGTTGCATTTGCAGAGCCCCTGATGTACCCAAACAGTACAAACCCCCCACAAGTGACCCCATATTGGAAACTAGACCTCCCAAGGAACTTATCTAGATGTGTTGTGAGAACTTTGAACCCCCAAGTGTTTCACTACAGTTTGTAACGCAAAGCCGTGAAAATAAAAATTCTTTTTTTTTTCACAAAAATGATTTTTTAGCCCCCAGCTTTGTATTTTTACAAGGGTAACAGAATAAATTGGACCCTACAAGTTGTTGTCCAATTTGTCCTGAGTACGCTGATACCCCCTATGTGGGGGGTAACCACTGTTTGGGCACATGACAGAGCTCGGAAGGGAAGGAGCGCCATTTGGAATGCAGACTTAAATGGATTGGTCTGCAGGCGTCACGTTGCATTTGCAGAGCCCCTGATGTACCCAAACAGTACAAACCCCCCACAAGTGACCCCATATTGGAAACTAGACCTCCCAAGGAACTTATCTAGATGTGTTGTGAGAACTTTGAACCCCCAAGTGTTTCACTACAGTTTACAACGCAGAGCCGTGAAAATAAAACATATTTTTTTCCCACAAAAATGATTTTTAGCCCCCCAAATTTTTATTTTCCCAAGGATAACAAGAGAACTTGGACCCCAGAAGTTGTTGTTCAATTTGTCCCGAGTACGCTGATAACCCATATGTTGGGGTAAACCCCTTTTTGGACGCACGGGAGAGCTCGGAAGGGAAGGAGCACTGTTTTACTTTTTCAACGCAGAATTGGCTGGAATTGAGATCGGACGCCATGTCGCGTTTGGAGAGCCCCTGATGTGCCTGAACAGTGGAAACTCCCCAATTCTACCTGAAACCCTAACCCAAACACACCCCTAACCCTAATCCCAACGGTAACCCTAACCCTACCCCTAACCTCACCTCTAACCGTTTAATGAACATTTTCTGACAGTCATAAGTGCCACGTATTTAAGTGCCACGTATTTAAGTGCCACGTATTTAAGTGCCACATATTTAAGTGCCACGTATTTAAGTGCCACGTGTTTCAGTGCCACGTGTTTCAGTGCCACGTGTTTCAGTGCCACGATATTTCAGTGCCACGTATTTCAGTGCCACGTACTATAAATACTATAACTATGTGGTTATACGTGGCACTGAAATATTGTGGCACGTAAATACGTGGCACTTAAGTACGTGGCACTTAAATACGTGGCACGTAAATACGTGGCACGTAAATACGTGGCACTTAAGTACGTGGCACTTAAGTACGTGGCACTTAAGTACGTGGCACTTATATACGTGGCACTTATATACGTGGCACTTATATACGTGGCCACTGAAATATCGTGGCACTTATATACGTATATAAACGTATATTTTAGTGCCACGTATTTCAGGTTAGGGGTAGGGGTAGGGTTAGGGGTAGGGTTTTTTTTTTTGTTTGTTTTCTTGTGTTTTTCTATAAAAACGCATGCGTCTAAAAACGCATGCGTTTTACCACGTTTACATGCGTTTTTTCACACATGCGTTTTTTTAAAAAACGCATGCAGATAAAAACGCAAGTGTGAAACCAGCCTAAAAGACGCTTTTTATAGCAAAAAAGTTTTTGCGTCTCCACATTTTGAGACCTATAATTTTTCCACATTTTGGTCCACAGAGTCATGTGAGGTCTTGTTTTTTGTGGGACGAGTTGACGTTTTTATTGGTAACATTTTCGGACACGTGACCATTTTTGATCACTTTTTATTCCGATTTTTGTGAGGCAGAATGACCAAAAACCAGCTATTCATGAATTTCTTTTGGGAGAGGCGTTTATACCGTTCCGCGTTTGGTAAAATTGATAAAGCAGTTTTATTCGTCGGGTCAGTACGATTACAGCGATATCTCATTTATATAATTTTTTTATGTTTTGGCGCTTTTATACGATAAAAACTATTTTATAGAAAAAATAATTATTTTGGTATCGCTTTATTCTCAGGACTATAACTTTTTTATTTTTTTGCTGATGATGCTGTATGGCGGCTCGTTTTTTGCGGGACAAGATGACGTTTTCAGCGGTACCATGTTTATTTATATCCGTCTTTTTGATCGCGTGTTATTCCACTTTTTGTTCGGCGGTATGGTAATAAAGCGTTGTTTTTTGCCTCGTTTTTTTTTTTTTTTTCTTACGGTGTTTACTGAAGGGGTTAACTAGTGGGGCAGTTTTATAGGTTGGGTCGTTACGGACGCGGCGATACTAAATATGTGTACTTTTATTGTTTTTTTTATTTTATTTAGATAAAGAAATGTATTTATGGGAATAATATTTTATTTTTTTTTTCATTATTTTGGAATATTTTTTTTTTTTTTTTTTTTACACATTTGGAAAAAATTTTTTTTAACTTTTTTACTTTGCCCCAGGGGGGGACATCACAGATCGGTGATCTGCCAGTTTGCATAGCACTCTGACAGATCACCGATCTGAGGAAAGTGCAGGCTGCTTCACAGTGCCTGCTCTGAGCAGGCTTCTGTGAAGCCACCTCCCTCCCTGCAGGACCCGGATCCGCGGCCATCTTGGATCCGGGTCTGGGAGCTGCAGGGAGGGAGGTAAGACCCTCGCAGCAACGCGATCACATCGCGTTGCTGCGGGGGGCTCAGGGAAGCCCGCAGGGAGCCCCCTCCCTGTGCGATGCTTCCCTGCACCGCCGGCACATCGCGATCATGTTTGATCGCGGTGTGCCGGGGGTTAATGTGCCAGGGGCGGTCCGTGACCGCTCCTGGCACATAGTGCCGGATGTCAGCTGCGATAGGCAGCTGACACCCGGCCGCGATCGGCGGCGCTCCCCCCGTGAGCGCCGCTGATCGCGTATGACGTACTATCCCGTCGGCGGTCATACGGGCCCACCCCACCTCGACGGGATAGTACATCGGATGTCAGGAAGGGGTTAAGGATTGTTTCAATCCACACATCCACAAGTTGATAAAATTGGGTTTTACCCTGTTAACACAACACCATTTTATAGTTTTATGTACTCCGCACAACTTACATATACTACCACATTATAAATTCGTACACCAATAAAACCAAATGCATTAATATTATAACTACGCCTCTAGATTAATTACTTGAGGGGTTTAGTTTGCAAAATGGAACCACTTGAGGGGGGTTTCCACTGTTTAGGCACATCAAAAGCTATGCAGATGCAACATGGCACACACAGACGGAAAATCAGCATTGTGTGCACAACAAATTTAGGGGTCCATTTTCTCCTATCCTTGTGGAAATGAAAAATGTGGAGCTAAAACAACTTTTTGTAGGGAAAAAAAAATCTTAATTTTCATTTTCAACGTTATCAAATTCTTTGAAGCACCTATGGGGTCACGATGCTCACCACAATTCTAGATAAAGTCATTGAGGAATGTAGTTTCCAAAATGGGGTCACTTATGGAAGATTTCCACTGTTCAGGCACATTAGGGGCTCTGCAATATCAACATGGTGTCTGTTATCTATTCCAGCTAATTTTGCGCTTCAAAAGTTAAATGGTGCTCTTTCCCTTCTGAGCCCTGCTGTTATGGACTGACCTGGTTTGAAGTAGTGAAATTGCAACCACTAGGGACAGGAATGGCAGGTAGCATAGTCCTTGTTAGCCAAGGAGTTGGTTACACAAGAACAGCAATGTTGTTTGAAGGGATAAGCAGGCATCGCAGTCAAGGAAGCATGACTAGAGGTAAGTAGATCAATAATCACCAAAGGAAAGGAGAGCAAGGCCATGTTTAGTAAGGTAATCAGGATGAGCCAATCAGAAACTCAGGGTGATGACCAATCAGGAAATCGGGGTTGAGACATCAGCAACAACATAGGTTCCATTATTTGGATTAGCATGGAACTGTCCAGTGAGTGGAATAGCTCAGAGAGAATAGCTGCTGCCTGGTGCACAGGAGCTGCGGGGTTCGAATCCTGACAGTACTCACCTCTTTCCAGGATGGCCTCTGGATGTCTCAGATGGAAACTTCTTGTAAGCCTGGGTGCATGGATGTTGGCCTCCGGCTCCCATGAATTGTCTTCTGGTCCATAACCCCTAAGAAAGACGTTAGGTAGGTTTTCTTCTTTAATTTTTGTTAAAAATTCTTTGGAGTCCAGTATTCCCAAAAAAATTAATGGAGGTAGAATGGTACAGTCAGTGCTAGACCTCTCCTGAGTTCCAGGTTCAGCAAATATCCTGAACAGAGCATCAGCCTTGCCATTTCTTGAACCAAGCAGATAAGAAATTATAAAATTAAACCTGGAGAAAAATAAGGCCCAATGTGCTGTTCTTGCAGACAACTTCTTAGCTGTACAGATGATTGTCCCCTTCCAAAAGAGGTCTCCATCCGGAGAAGGCAACTTTAATAGCTAACAGTTCTTTATTTCCAATGTCATAGTTCTTTTCTGCAGCTGACATGGTATGAGAAAGAAATGCACATGGATGAAGCTGCATTTTGTCTCCAACTCGCTGTGATAAAATGACTCCCACAGCAGAGTCTGAGCCGTCTACTTCGACAACAAACGGCAGTTCAAAATCTGGATGGACAAGTAATGGTGCAGAAGTAAAAAGTGTCTTTAGTTTGTCAAATGCCACTTGTGCCTCTGGAGACCAAAAAAAGACTTTGGTTTTCTTTGTGAGTGAAGTAACTGGTAAAATTATTTTTGAAAAGCTTTTAATGAGTCTTCTGTAGAAATTTGCAAATCCTATAAAGCGCTGAATGTCTTTTTAATTTCTTGGAGTAGGTCAGTCAACTACCACTCTGATTTTACTGGGATCCATGCTCAGACCTTCTGGGGAGAGGATATATCCCAGAAATTGAGTTCTGGTTTGTTCAAATTCACATTTTTCAAGTTTGATACACAGATGGTTTCCCTGTAGATGTTCCAGGACTAACTGGACATGTCTGCGATGCTCCTCCAAGGTATCTGGAAATATAAGAATGTCATCGAGATAAACAACAAATCGATTCAAGAAATCTCGTAAAATATTGATGAAGTACTGAAAGGTGGCAGGGGTGTTGCTAAGGCCGAAAGGCATAACCAGATATTCAAAATGTCCATATCTAGTTCTAAAGGCATAATACCCAAAAATTGGAACAGCACAACTCCTATACTTAGCTTCAGGTGCAATGCCCATAGACCACCCGTCCACCGGTCGTCTCCAATCAATATTCAGAAAAAGCAGGCAGCACTCCGGTTTTCAAGAAAATATGCAGGACTTTAATGAACCCACATGTCTCAGCAACGTTTCGGCTCAACTGAGCCTTTCTCAAGCAGTGAGTGTTACATCTTAGTGCATATATATAGAGATTTTTCCATCATCCAATTAAAGTGCCATAATATAGTTATGTTAATATATATTGTTACATAAAGTGCTACTGTGCTATTAAAATGTCCAGTGTTTATACTACTATCAGTGAATTACTGTTCTTTACCATGGTTATTCCTGCTTACCCACGAGGAGACATGCTGGCAATGGGGGATATCGGCGTTGTAGCTTGCATACTGCGCATATCCAAGCATTTCCTCATACATCATAGCCATGTGAGCGGCTACCGGCCAATCAAATGCCAGAGGCAGTGTTTTGTGTCCGGCGCATGCGCTGTAGCGCTTAATAGCGCCATTTTGTGTGTGGCAACTCCATATACCATAATTGTCACCATCTTAGTTGTGGAACATCCTATCTTTAGATGTTACCGCTTTATAGAGCTACGGACAACAAAACTGTCACATACACTCACCGGCCACTTTATTAGGTACACCTGTCCAACTTCTTGTTAACACTTAATTTCTAATCAGCCAATCACATGGCGGCAACTCAGTGCATTTAGGCATGTAGACATGGTCAAGACAATCTCCTGCAGTTCAAACCGAGCATCAGTATGGGGAAGAAAGGTGATTTGAGTGCCTTTGAACGTGGCATGGTTGTTGGTGCCAGAAGGGCTGGTCTGAGTATTTCAGAAACTGCTGATCTACTGGGATTTTCACGCACAACCATCTCTAGGGTTTACAGAGAATGGTCCGAAAAAGAAAAAAAATCCAGTGAGCGGCAGTTCTGTGGGCGGAAATGCCTTGTTGATGCCAGAGGTCAGAGGAGAATGGGCAGACTGGTTCGAGCTGATAGAAAGGCAACAGTGACTCAAATCGCCACCCGTTACAACCAAGGTAGGCCTAAGAGCATCTCTGAATGCACAGTGCGTCGAACTTTGAGGCAGATGGGCTACAGCAGCAGAAGACCACACCGGGTACCACTCCTTTCAGCTAAGAACAGGAAACTGAGGCTACAATTTGTACAAGCTCATCGAAATTGGACAGTAGAAGATTGGAAAAACGTTGCTTGGTCTGATGAGTCTCGATTTCTGCTGCGACATTCGGATGGTAGGGTCAGAATTTGGCGTAAACAACATGAAAGCATGGATCCATCCTGCCTTGTATGGAGCATCTTTGGGATGTGCAGCCAACAAATCTGCGGCAACTGTGTGATGCCATCATGTCAATATGGACCAAAATCTCTGAGGAATGCTTCCAGCACCTTGTTGAATCTATGCCATGAAGAATTGAGGCAGTTCTGAAGGCAAAAGGGGGTCCAACCCGTTACTAGCATGGTGTACCTAATAAAGTGGCCGGTGAGTGTATATCTGCGCTTTTCCTTAGCGCCTGTTAGTAAACTAATCAGCCTATTATTATATTGTTTTGTAAGGAATCACTTACTCAAAATACACATATGCCACACAGACTTTTTTGTGCCTCATCTCGCCTTGGCCATCAGAGCTGACCTTATTACAGACCATCCTCCAGTGGCCACACAGTGTCAAGAGGGTGCATTAAGCCTGTTCTGGCAAACTTGCCTCACCTCAAGACTTCTGTATAGCGTTAGCCATATAGTCCCGGCTACCATTCATACCACACCTATACACTCAGGCATGTCATTATTCTCTTAGAAAATCAATATAATAATACCAGATAATTATTATGTATTTTTATTTTATTGATACATTAGCCTTGCATCACTGTACAAATATGGCTCATAGTATTTTAATGTAATCAGAAATATACTTTTTGCTATTTTTTATTTATTAACAGAATGCCTCAATATCTCCCCATCCTCGCATATCTCCTATGGCAAGATCTTGTAGCCAATCATAGGCAGCAGAACGGCCTAGGCAAAAATATACATAAAATTAGGAACACAGCCTAACAAATCTATAATATAAAAACAAGTTATCAAGTCTTCAACATCACCGTGCTAAATAGAAGAACTATTTTCTATAAAATTGCATGCATTTTAAAATCTGCATTTAATCCTGAGGGTCTGAGTGTATTCAGTTTGTAGATCCACATTAATTCCCTTTTCTTCAACGCTTGTTCTCTATCACCACCTCTCCTATTCAATGACACCCTATCTATAATTTTAAACCTTAGATCTCTTTCTGAATGGTTACAATCAATAAAGTGCTTTGGTACAGGGAGCTCAGTTCTCTTTTTTCTAATGGTATACCGGTGTTGGTTCATCCGAACTTTAAACTCGCAAGTTGTTTCCCCGATATACCATAGATTACAGGGACAGCTCAAAAGGTAAATGACATAGTCCGAGTTACATGTCAGGTAATGTTTAATTGTATATACGTTTCTCGAAATATAAGAATGTCATCGAGATAAACAACAAATCGATTCAAGAAATCTCGTAAAATATTGATGAAGTACTGAAAGGTGGCAGGGGTGTTGCTAAGGCATCTCCCAGGCAGATTTGTATGAGATTATAAGCCCCTTTTAGATCGAGTTAAAAATTTTGGCAAAACACGGTCTCTCCAACAACTCAGGAATTAAGGGGAGTGGGAAGCAATTTTTAATGGTAATTTTATTAATTTCTCTATAACACTGCGCAACAAATTTCAGGAGAGTTCTTGTCCCCTGATAAAATGCTATTCTATCTTATAGATTTTGATATGCTGAACATGAATATGTGCTCCAAAAGTCTGTATCACATAAGGTTTTTAACCCTTTCATGACCGGAGCGGTTTTTTAATTTTTCGTTTTTGTTTCTCTCTCCTCTTCTTTTCAGAGCCATAACTTTTTTATTTTTCCATCAATATGGCCATGTGGGGCTTATTTTTTGCGGGATGAACTGACGTTTTTAATGATGCCACTTTTGTGCAGATACATTCTTTTTATTGCCCATTATTGCATTTTAATGCAATGTCAGAGCAAACAAAAAAACAATTCTGGAGTTTTGATTTTTTTTATTGCTATGCCATTTAGCGATCATGTTAATTCTTTATTTTTATTGATATATCGGGCAATTCTGAATGCGCCGATACCAAATATGTGTAGGTTTGATTTTTTTATTATTATTATTTTATTTTGATAGGAGCGAAAGGGGGGTGATTTGAACTTTTATGTTTTTTTTATTTTTTTATATTTTTAAACACTTTTTTTTTTTACTTTTGGCATGCTTCAATAGCCTCCATAGGAGTCTAGAAGTTGCATTAGCGCGATCGCCTCTGCTACTTAGAGGTGATGCTCAGATCACCTCTATGCAGCAGAATTACAGGCTTGCTATGAGCGCCGACCACAAGGTGGTGCTCATAGCAATCTGCCATCAACAGCCATAGTGGTCTCGAGGAGACCTCTGGTTGTGATGGCAACTTAGTGATCACGTGACGGGGGTCGTCGCTGTGCCAGACCAGAGTACGGAAGTGCATTTAAATGCCCACTTGACAGCAACATTTAACTACTTAATAGGTGTGGGCAGATTGCCTGTTGTTAGCACATGTCAGCTGTTAAAAACAGCTGACATGTCGCAGCTTTGAGGTATACTCACTGCCGGAACCCACCTCAAAGCAGGGGATTCTGCCAGTTGACATACTATTTTGTCAGCTGGCAGTAAGGGGTTAAGAAACAACAATTTATAGTCTACATTATGATATCCAAGACACTACATACATGTGCATCGATGTCAGTAGCAAAAGCAATTGTTCAAAAGTGTTTTGCAGACAACTTTCGTTTATAATCCGTGTCAGATGCTTCTCGAATAAGATTCCAGCAATAGTCAGCCAGCATTGATGTACTCCACTTTCCCTGGTACCTATTCTCCATCAGCGTGATGTCTTGGTGAAATCTTTCACTGTGTTCATCGCTAATGGCACCAAGATTGGCTGGAAAAAAGTCCAAGTGAGAATGTAGAAAATGCATTTTTAGTGACATATTGCATTTCATTAAATGATATGCTGTGAGCATGTTGTCCATGAGTTGTTCAAAGTTCGGTGCCCTGCTGTTGCCAAGGAAGTTGAAGGTCACATCTTTAAAGGCTCTCCATGCCACTTGTTCAGCACCATGCAAAAGGCCATCAAAGCTACTTTCATTCATTATATCTCTGATCTGTTGGCCAATAAAAATACCTTCTTTAATCTTTGCATCACTTATTCTTGTAAATTTCTGTCGCAAGTAAGAAAAGGCTTCCGATTCTTTGTTCTTTGCTTTGACAAAATTCTTCATAAGCCCAAGTTTAATATGCAAGGGAGGGAGAAATATCATTGCTGGATCAATGAGTGGATTGTGTTTAACATTCTTCTGTCCAGCAACCAGGTTTTTGCGGAGTGGCCAGTCCTTCCTGAAATAGTGCATTTCTTATGCACCACTCTCCCACTCACAAATAAAACAACAATACTATCCAAGCTGCAGTCCAAGAAAAAGTGCAGCAACTTTTAGATCATTCACCACATATCTTACAGTCATAATTTCGATAATTAATTTGGGTCAACCGTAACTCCATATTCTCATACGTTTCTATCATGTGTACGGCATGTCCAATAGGTATAGAAGGGTAGATATTTCCATTGTGTTGTAAAACAGCCTTCAGACTTAAAACTGACGAGTCAATGAACAGTCGCCATTCCTTTGGGTCATGTTCGCATCCAAGAGCACCAAACAACCCCAAGATGTCGTTGCAAAAGGTTAAACTGTTGACATGGTTGAAAAATTGATTAAGATCTTCTTGATCACTTCGAAAAACAGAAACTCTTGTTCCTGGTAATAAGACATTCCGTTCTTGTAGCCTTGATCCCAATAATTCTGCCTGCCTATTTGACAATTTCAAATCTCTGACCAAGTCACTCAGATCAGCTTGACTGAACAGATGTGGGTTAGATGTAGAAGGCTCAAAGTCTGGGTCTGCAGCAGTTTAATTTTCCACTAACATCTTCGTTGTCCTCCATTGTTCATACTTTGGGTGGCTTTGGAACACGAAGACTTTTATCATGTGGCACTGGTCTTATGGCTGAAGGAAGATTAGGATATTCTATTGATTTCTTGTTCTTTGCTGAATATCCTGTTACATTTGTAAGGCAGAAGTAGCAATCTGTTACATGATCTCTCTGCTCTCTCCATATCATTGGGACAACAAACGACATTGAAGGTCGTGATCCATTCAGCCATGCTCTATGGCTCCTAGAACAAGATGCACAGCATATATGAGGTGCCCACTGTTTGTCCTGATCTCCAATTGAACATTCAAAGTATAGTTCATATGCTTTCTTAACAAGTGTAGTAATTTCCTTTTTTTGTGCTTTCATTGTATATTCTCCGCATATGTAGCAGAAATTATCACTGCTGTTTAGACACCGAGGCAACATTTTGAAATAAATGTTCAGTTTTTAAAATGAAATGTATTCAGGTGAATCGCATATATGATAGTAACTAGATGGAGGCCCGATGCTGTCACATCAGGAGAGCAGTAATGTCATGATTAGGGCAGGCTTTGCAGCGTTAAGAATCTCTCCCCCCCATGTGCTCACCCATCTATCCACTCTCTCTTTCCCCATGTGCTGACTTCTCCCATCTGTGCTCTCTTGAGATCGCAGAGGATACATTTTGTGAGGTAAAATATTTTTTAAAAACAGTCAGTGAATTATTTTACCTCACAAAATGAATCCTCGGTAATCCCCTGTTGTAATGTCAGCATTGTCTTTTGGTTCCTCCCCTGCCCAGGAGATGTGGTATGTTCTGTACATGGTCAGCTGAATGATTCACTGCGTCTGTTTGGAATTTGCATAAAAAGTTCTTGCATATGTGTAGATCAGCGATTTATCAGCGATTTGTTATTTCAGTGGAAAATTCAGAATATACTGTTTCAGAAAAAGTTCATATATGAGTTTTTAGAATTATAACAGAATATTAAAATGTTTCATATCATTTCCCAAAAACCTTACGTGATAGGAAAAATCTGAAATCATCATGAAAAAATCTATCAGGAACACTCACAATTGTCCAAGGGACAAAACCTTTGTAACACAGTGTAATCCATACATGGCCACAGGGTTGAGTCCTTATTTTCTACAAAAAACAAGGGTGCTCCAGCTGGCTAAGAAGAAGGTTGAATAAAGCTTTTTTCTAAATTTTCATCCAGGTATTCCTTTAGTACTTTTAATTCTGGCTCAGAAAGATTGTAAATTCGCCCAAATCAAATGGACGCTCCAGGAAGTAATTTAATGGGACAATCATAAGGAAGATGAAGAGGCAGTTACTTAATAACATAGTTATTAAGGTTGAAGGAAGACTTTAAATCCATTTAGTTCAACCCATAGCCTAACCTAACATGCCCTAACATGCCGTAATATGTTGATCTGGAGGAATGCATAAAAAACCCATGCGGCAAAAAGTAAGCTCCACATTGGTGAAAAAAATTCCTTCCCGACTCCACATACGGCATTAGTTCCCTGGATCAACACCCTATCAAGGAATCTACTGTATATATGTAACCTGTAACATTATACTTTTCAAGAAAGGTATCCAGTCCTCTCTTAAATTTAGGTAATGAATCACTCATTACAACATCATACGGCAGAGAGTTCCATAGTCTCACTGCTCTTACAGTAAAGAATCCGCGTCTTATTATGCTTAAACCTTCTTTCCTCCAGACGTAGAGGATGCCCCCTTGTCCCTGTCTCCGGTCTATGATTAAAAAGATCATCAAAAAGGTCTTTGCACTGTCCCCTCATATATTTTTACATTAAAATAAGATCACCCCTTAGACTTTGTTTTTCCAAACTAAATAGCCCCAAGTGCAATAACCTATCTTGGTTTTCCAGACCCCTAGTCCTCTAATAACCTTGGTCGCTCTTCTCTGCACCGGCTCCAGCTATGTCTTTCTTATACACTGGAGAGCAGAACTATACACATTATTCTGTGTGGTCAAACTAGTGACTTGTATAGAGGTAAAATTATGTTTTCCTCATGAGCATCTATGCCTTATTTAATGCATCCCATTATTTTATTTGCCTTTGTAGCAGCTGTCTGACACTGGCCACTAAATGTGAGTTTGTCATCCACCCATACACTCAGGTATTTTTCATTGACGATTTTGCCCATAGTTTAAGAATTAAGCACATAGTTATACATCTTATTACTAGTGTTGAGCCACCCCCCTAGTGTTCGAGTTCGGTTCGTCGAATTGGGGCGTGTTCGACGCACACCATTGAACCCCATTGAAACCAATGGCAGGCAAACACAAACACATACAAACACATAGAAAACACCTAAAAAGGTGTCCAAAAGCTGAAAAACTGCTCAGAAGACACAACAAACACATGGAAAAGTCACAACTACATATAGTAATGCGAAAATAAGAGAGGTGGAGGAGTAAAAGGAGGAGGAGACACAGATATAGGCATGTCATGCCCTTCTAAAATCAAGAAAGGCTGGAGTAAAAATCTAAAATCACCCTACCAACACCCAGACGTCGTGACAAAAAAAATTAAAAAAGAAATATCTTTAGGTAGAATGGCGGGTCTATTCAGAACACTTTCCTTAGAAGACGTAGTGGTATCCCCATTGGGAGTCGTGCCAAAACAGGAAAACAATACATTCAGACTAATCCACCATTTGTCATATCCAAGGGGCAGGTCAGTAAACGACAACATCGACATGGAACCAAGTACAGTACTATGTACTGTACCTCCTTTGACGAGGCAATCATGCGGGTCAAGAAGTTGGGAAGGGGAACCCTAATGGCCAAAACAGACATTGAGGGGGCGTTCCGGTTACTACCTGTGCCTCCGAATAGTGTCCTCCCATTGGGCTGTTTCTGTGATGGATCATACTGCATAGATTGCTGTTTTTGTTTGCCCATGGGGCGCTCCATATCCTGCTCACTATTTGAGGCATTTAGTTGCTTCCTCGAATGGGTCGTCATGGAGGCACATATTATCCATTACCTCGACGACTTCTTATGCCTGGGCCAAAAGGTTTGCCACAGTGTGAATGCACGCGGTAGTCCACCTGTGATAAGGAGAGAGCTGGAGGGAGAGTGGACACCCCAGAGCCGAGGGGTTAGATTGAGAAAGGAAGAAGACGGTGCAGCTTGCTTCATGGGTGGTGTACTCTGCTGAGTAGCACAAAATGCTACTAGGCCCAAAAGGATTTTCTGGGCTAGATGCAGTTAAAAATTGTTACTTAGATAAACAGGCGGTGTAGCTTGCTTCATGGGTGGTGTACTCTGCTGATTAGCACAAAATGTTACTAGGCCCAAAAGGATTTCCTGGGCTAGATGCAGTTAAAAATTAGTACTTAGATAAACAGGCGGTGTAGCTTGCTTCATGGGTGGGCAACTCTGCTGACTAGCAGACACTGAAGCTTTGGAGCCGACCTCTGAATCCCAGGCCATAGTATGAGTAAACAACTCTGCAGACGACCCCACCCACCTGGAATTGACGATGGCAACATCATGTAAAACACAGCAAGGGGACTCCAAAAAGAGTCTCCATTTTTTCCAAAAATTCATCCACAGACACCACTTAAGTGGCATCAATTTCGCCAGAGTTTTTTAAAACGGTTAGTGAGGTGATTTTCAAAAATCATCAAGCTTTTAGTTTCCCAAGGATGACACAAAGGTAGAAAAGTCCTTGCGGATCCAAGATTTGTTCATCTTGATGAACGTTAGTCTGTCTACATTGTCACTGGACAGCCACATGCGCTTATCTGTCAGCACACCACCAGCAGCGCTGAACACACATTCAGAGAGAACGCTGGCTGCGGGGCACGACAGAATCTCAAAGGCGTGAGTGGCAAGCTCAGGCCATTTTTCAAGATTGGAAGCCCAAAATGAGCAAGGGTCCAGTTCCACAGTCATGTCATCGATGTTAACTTGGAGATACTCTTGTACCATCCTCTCTAGGCGTTGGCTATGCGTCAGACTTCTTGTCTCCTGTGGCCTTGCAAAGGATGGTCTAAAAAAATCTGGAAACGATTGTTACCACCAGATACGATGTTACTGTTATGGTTTGAGTGATGACTCGATAGTCCCACGGTTGGTAAGTCAAAACTCAGAGATTCACTACGTGCACCACTGGTGTTTTGTGGAAAAGCAGATGTAAGATACTGTAACAGTCTCTGCTGATACTCCTGCATGCGTGAATCACTTTCTATGGCAGGAATTATTTCGGCAAATTTACTTATGTACCGGGGATCTAAGAGTGTGGCAACCCAGTAGTCGGCATTTCTTCGGATTCTGACAATCCGAGGGTCATGTTGCAGGTAGTGCAGCAAGAAGGCACTCATGTGTCTTGCGCATCCAGGAGGACCAAGTCCTTGTTGTCTTGGTGGTGGCAAGGTGAGAATCATGCTTCCTTTCTCTGCCTTCTTACCCCAACCTCGCACAACAGAAATTTGATCAAGGTCTCCCTCATCTGATGAGTCTTCCATGACCAGCGCCAGTTCATCCTCCACTTCTTCCTTGCCTCCTGCACCTTCCTCAACAGTTTGGCTGCTACCATGCGCCCTCGGTAATCCCTCTCCCCCAGCCTCCAATGCCAGCCACCTTGGTGCTGCTTACCGTCTGGACCTTGGAGATATTATCCCTTCCGCATACGACTCTGTTGTGAATTCTGCTTTTGGGCTCCCTCCGGTGGTAGTAGGTGGTAATGCAGTTGTCCCTGGGTTGCAGTCCTGGTCAGGTGTGTCTGCTGATTGCAGTTCTGACTGGGGTATTTAGGTGTGCAGGATTCATTAGTCCTTGCCAGTTGTCAATTGTTGTTGGGAGGTGTAGGACCTCTGCCTGGTTCCTCCTGCCTTTCTGCCAAATCAGCAAAGATAAGTGTCTGTTTTTTTTCCTGTGGCACACATGCTGTGTGCTTCACAATTCAGTGCTATTCTTTGTGTTTTCTTGTCCAGCTTAGATTGTGTCAGTATTTTCTCAGTCTTGTTGGATTCTCTGGAGTGGCAGATATACATTCCATGTCTTTAGTTAGATTGTGGAACTTTTTGCATTATCTGTTGTGGATATTTTTGGAAGGGTTTAAATACTGACCACCTAGTAATCTGTCCTATCCTTTCCTATTTAGCTAGAGTGGCCTCTTTTGCTAAATCCTGTTTTCTACCTGCGTGTGTCTATTCTTCTCCTACTCACAGTCATTATTCGTGGGGGGCTGCCTATCCTTTGGGGGTCTGCTCTGAGGCAAGATAGCATTCCTATTTCCATCTATAGGGGTATTTAGTCCTCCGGCTGTGTCGAGGTGTCTAGGGTTTGTTAGGCACACCTCTGTCATGATCTCCATGGCCAGAGAACTAGCATAAGCCTCTATAGGAACAAGCTCTTGGAAGATGTAACTGTACTGACCATGAACTAAACCTACCGCATCATCTAGAAGTAGCCAGGTAGCATGTCCTACTTTTTATCCCTATATGCCCAGCGCCGGCCGGAGAACTAAATAATGCTAGCAGAGGGAAATATAAGACCTGACTCACCTCTAGAGAAATGCACAAAAGGAGACAGAAGCCCCCCACATATATTGGCGGTGATATGAGATGAAACAACAAACGCAGCAGGAAAATAGTTTTAGCAAATTTGAGGTCCGCTTTCTAGATAGCAGAAGACAGAAAGCATACTTTCATGGTCAGTAGAAAACCCTAACAAAACACATCCAGAAATTACTTTAGGACTCTGGCATTAACTCATAATACCAGAGTGGCAATTCCTGATCAACAAGAGCTTTCCAGACACAGTAACGAAACTGCAGCTGTGAACTGGAACCAAAATACAAAAACAAAACATGGACGAATGTCCAACTTATCTAGTAGATGTCTGGGAGCAGGAACAAGCACAGAGAGGCTTCTGATAACATTGTTGACCGGCAAGCATCTAACAGAGAAGCCAGGTTATATAGCGACACCCAGATCTAATCAGAACAGGTGAACAGGGAAGATGATGTCACAAGTTCAATTCCACCAGTAGCCACCGGGGGAGCCCAGAATCCAAATTCACAACAGTACCCCCCCCTCAAGGAGGGGGCACCGAACCCTCACCAGAACCACCAGGGCGATCAGGATGGGCCCTATGAAAGGCATGAACCAGATCAGAGGCATGAACATCAGATGCAGTGACCCAAGAATTATCCTCCTGGCCGTATCCCTTCCACTTGACCAGATACTGGAGTCTCCGTCTGGAAACACGGGAGTCTAGGATTTTTTCCACAACGTACTCCAACTCACCCTCAACCAACACCGGAGCAGGAGGCTCAACGGAAGGCACAACCGGTGCCTCATACCTGCGCAATAACGACCGATGAAAAACGTTATGAATAGAAAAGGATGCAGGGAGGTCCAAACGGAAGGAAACAGGGTTAAGAATCTCCAATATTTTATACGGACCGATGAACCGAGGCTTAAACTTAGGAGATGAGACCCTCATAGGGACAAAACGAGAAGACAACCACACCAAATCTCCAACACAAAGCCGAGGACCAACACGACGGTGACGGTTGGCAAAAAGCTGAGTCTTCTCCTGGGACAACTTTAAATTGTCCATCACCTGCCCCCAGATATAATGCAATCTCTCCACCACCGCATCCACTCCAGGACAATCCGAGGATTCCATCTGACCGGAGGAAAATCGAGGATGGAACCCCGAATTACAGAAAAACGGGGAAACCAAGGTGGCAGAGCTGGCCCGATTATTGAGGGCGAACTCCGCCAATGGCAAAAAAGCAACCCAATCATCCTGGTCAGCAGACACAAAACACCTCAGATATGTCTCCAGGGTCTGATTAGTCCGCTCGGTCTGGCCATTAGTCTGAGGGTGAAAAGCAGACGAAAAAGACAAATCTATGCCCATCCTAGCACAAAATGCCCGCCAAAATCTAGACACAAATTGGGTTCCTCTGTCAGAAACGATATTCTCAGGAATACCATGCAAACGAACAACATTTTGAAAAAACAGGGGCACCAACTCAGAAGAAGAAGGCAATTTGGGCAGGGGAACCAAATGAACCATCTTAGAAAAACGGTCACACACCACCCAGATGACAGACATCTTCTGAGAAACAGGCAGATCTGAAATAAAATCCATCGAGATGTGTGTCCAAGGCCTCTTAGGAATAGGCAAGGGCAACAATAATCCACTAGCCCGAGAACAACAAGGCTTGGCCCGAGCACAAACGTCACAAGACTGCACAAAGCCTCGCACATCTCGTGACAGGGAAGGCCACCAGAAGGATCTTGCCACCAAATCCCTGGTACCAAAAATTCCAGGATGACCTGCCAACGCAGAAGAATGCACCTCAGAGATGACTTTACTGGTCCAATCATCAGGAACAAACAGCCTATCAGGCGGACAACGATCCGGTCTATCCGCCTGAAACTCCTGCAAGGCCCGCCGCAGGTCTGGAGAAACAGCTGACAAGATAACTCCCTCCTTAAGAATACCTGTGGGGTCAGAGTTGCCAGGTGAATCAGGCTCAAAACTCCTAGAAAGGGCATCCGCCTTAACATTCTTAGAACCTGGTAGGTACGATACCACAAAATTAAACCGAGAAAAAAATAATGACCAGCGCGCCTGTCTAGGATTCAGGCGCCTGGCGGTCTCAAGATAAATCAAATTTTTGTGGTCAGTCAATACCACCACCTGATGTCTGGCCCCCTCGAGCCAATGGCGCCACTCCTCAAACGCCCACTTCACGGCCAAAAGCTCCCGATTCCCAACATCATAATTCCGCTCAGCGGGCGAAAATTTACGGGAAAAGAAGGCACAAGGCCTCATCACGGCGCAGTCAGAACTTTTCTGCGACAACACTGCCCCAGCTCCGATCTCAGAAGCGTCGACCTCAACCTGAAAAGGAAGAGTCACATCAGGCTGACGCAACACAGGGGCAGAAGAAAAACGGCGCTTAAGCTCCTGAAAGGCCTCCACAGCATCAGGGGACCAATTAGCAACATCAGCACCCTGTCTAGTCAAATCGGTCAATGGCTTAACGACATCCGAAAAACCAGAAATAAATCGACGATAAAAGTTGGCAAAGCCCAAAAATTTCTGAAGACTTTTAAGAGAAGAGGGCTGCGTCCAATCACAAATAGCTTGAACCTTGACAGGATCCATCTCAATGGAAGAGGGAGAAAAAATATATCCCAAAAAGGAAATTCTCTGAACCCCAAAAACGCACTTAGAACCCTTGACACACAGAGAATTAGACCGCAAAACCTGAAAAACCCTCTTAACTTGCCGGACATGAGAGTCCCAGTCATCCGAAAAAATCAGAATATCATCCAGATACACTATCATAAATTTATCCAAAAAATCGCGGAAAATATCATGCATAAAGGACTGGAAGACTGAAGGGGCATTAGAAAGACCAAAAGGCATCACCAAATACTCAAAGTGGCCCTCGGGCGTATTAAATGCGGTTTTCCACTCATCCCCCTGCCTGATCCGCACCAAATTATACGCCCCACGGAGATCAATCTTAGAGAACCACTTGGCCCCCTTTATGCGAGCAAACAAATCAGTCAGCAACGGCAATGGGTATTGATATTTAACCGTGATTTTATTCAAAAGCCGATAATCAATACATGGTCTCAAAGAGCCGTCTTTTTTTGACACAAAGAAAAAACCGGCTCCTAAGGGAGATGACGATGGACGAATATGTCCCTTTTCCAAGGACTCCTTTATATATTCTCGCATAGCAGTATGTTCAGGCACAGACAGATTAAATAAACGACCCTTTGGGTATTTACTACCCGGAATTAAATCTATAGCACAATCGCACTCACGGTGCGGAGGTAGTGAACCCAGCTTGGGTTCTTCAAAGACGTCACGATAATCAGACAGGAACTCAGGGATTTCAGAGGGAATAGATGATGAAATGGACACCAAAGGTACGTCCCCATGAGTCCCCTTACATCCCCAGCTCAACACAGACATAGCTCTCCAGTCAAGGACTGGGTTGTGAGACTGCAGCCATGGCAATCCCAGCACCAAATCCTCATGTAGATTATACAGCACTAGAAAACGAATAGTCTCCTGGTGATCCGGATTAATACACATAGTCACTTGTGTCCAGTATTGTGGTTTATTATTAGCCAATGGGGTGGAGTCAATCCCCTTCAGAGGAATAAGAGTTTCCAAAGGCTCTAAATCATACCCACAACGATTGGCAAAGGACCAATCCATAAGACTCAAAGCGGCGCCAGAGTCGATATAGGCGTCAGTAGTAATAGATGACAAAGAGCAAATCAGGGTCACAGACAAAATAAATTTAGACTGTAAAGTGCCAATGGAAACGGATTTATCAAGCTTTTTAGTACGCTTAGAGCACGCTGATATAACATGAGTAGAATCCCCACAATAGAAACACAACCCATTTTTCCGTCTAAAATTCTGCCGCTCGCTTCTGGACAGAATTCTATCACACTGCATGCTTTCTGGCGTCTTCTCAGTGGACACCGCCAGATGGTGCACAGGTTTGCGCTCCCGCAGACGCCTATCGATCTGAATGGCCATTGTCATGGACTCATTCAGACCCGCAGGCACAGGGAACCCCACCATAACATCCTTAATGGCATCAGAGAGACCCTCTCTGAAAGTAGCTGCCAAGGCACACTCATTCCACTGAGTAAGCACAGACCATTTACGGAATCTTTGGCAGTAAATTTCAGCTTCATCTTGCCCCTGCGATAGGGACATCAAAGTTTTTTCTGCCTGAAGTTCCAAATGAGGTTCCTCATACAGCAAGCCCAAGGCCAAAAAAAACGCATCCACATTGCGCAACGCAGGATCCCCTGGTGCCAATGCAAAAGCCCAGTCTTGAGGGTCGCCGCGGAGCAAGGAAATCACAATCCCAACCTGCTGTGCAGAGTCTCCAGCAGAACGAGATTTCAGGGACAAAAATAGCTTACAATTATTTCTAAAATTCTGAAAGCTAGATCTATTCCCTGAGAAGAATTCCGGCAAAGGAATTCTCGGCTCAGATACCGGAGCATGAATAATAAAATCTTGCAAATTTTGTACTTTCGTGGTGAGATTATTCAAACCTGCAGTTACACTCTGAAGATCCATTATTAACAGGTGAACACAAAGCCATTCAAAGATTATAAGGAGAGAGAAAAAAAAAAAGAAAGACTGCAGCATAGACAGACTGGCAAGTGATCCAATTAAGAGCACAGAGGAAAAAAAAAAAAAACTCTCAGCAGACTTCTTATTTCTCTCCTTTCTCAGCCAAGGATTTTAACCCTTTAGTGGGCCGGTCAAACTGTCATGATCTCCATGGCCAGAGAACTAGCATAAGCCTCTATAGGAACAAGCTCTTGGAAGATGTAACTGTACTGACCATGAACTAAACCTACCGCATCATCTAGAAGTAGCCAGGTAGCATGTCCTACTTTTTATCCCTATATGCCCAGCGCCGGCCGGAGAACTAAATAATGCTAGCAGAGGGAAATATAAGACCTGACTCACCTCTAGAGAAATGCACAAAAGGAGACAGAAGCCCCCCACATATATTGGCGGTGATATGAGATGAAACAACAAACGCAGCAGGAAAATAGTTTTAGCAAATTTGAGGTCCGCTTTCTAGATAGCAGAAGACAGAAAGCATACTTTCATGGTCAGTAGAAAACCCTAACAAAACACATCCAGAAATTACTTTAGGACTCTGGCATTAACTCATAATACCAGAGTGGCAATTCCTGATCAACAAGAGCTTTCCAGACACAGTAACGAAACTGCAGCTGTGAACTGGAACCAAAATACAAAAACAAAACATGGACGAATGTCCAACTTATCTAGTAGATGTCTGGGAGCAGGAACAAGCACAGAGAGGCTTCTGATAACATTGTTGACCGGCAAGCATCTAACAGAGAAGCCAGGTTATATAGCGACACCCAGATCTAATCAGAACAGGTGAACAGGGAAGATGATGTCACAAGTTCAATTCCACCAGTAGCCACCGGGGGAGCCCAGAATCCAAATTCACAACACACCTCACGGCTACTTCTAGTTGCAGTGTTAGTTTAGGATTTGCGGTCAGTACAGGTTCCACCGACTCCAGAGAAAGTTTTCATGCGGCTCCAAGGTCACCAGATCATAACAGTACAACTGGACCATAATGAGTTAAATGCATCTCAGAAGAAGGGAAGAAAAGTGTTGAGCCATTTTTTTTTCTGCAGTCTGTTCTGTCTTTTCTTCCCTCTTTATTTATGGGTGGCTGAGGAGTCTTGTGCCAGCATGGATGTTCAGGAATTAGCTTCTCGTGTAGACCAGCTTGCTGCTAGGGTACAGGGTATTTCTGATTATATTGTTCAGACTCCTGCTTTAGAGGTGAAGATTCCTACCCCTGATTTGTTTCTTGGTGATAGGTCCAAATTTTGGGGTTTTAAAAACAATTGTAAACTGTTTTTTGCTCTGAGACCGCGATACGGTGATTTCATTCAGCAGGTTAAAATTGTCATCTCCCTGCTGCGTGGCGATACACAGGATTGGGCATTTTCCCTGGAATCTGGGAATCCGGCCTTGCTTAATGTAGATTCCTTTTTTCAGGCTCTAGGATTATTATATGATGAACCTAATTCTGTGGATCAAGTGGAGAAAACCTTGTTGGCCCTGTCTCAGGGTCAAGAGGCGGCAGAATTGTATTGTCAGAAATTTAGAAAATGGTCTGTGTTGACTAAATGGAATGATGATGCTTTGGCGGCAATTTTCAGAAAGGGTCTTTCTGAATCCATTAAAGATGTTATGGTGGGGTTTCCCACGCCTTCTGGTCTGAGTGATTCTATGTCTCTGGCCATTCAGATTGATCGGCGCTTGCGGGAGCGTCAAACTGTGCGCGCTGTGGCGTCGCCCTTAGAGAAAAGTCCTGAGCCAATGCAGTGTGATAGGATTTTGTCTAGAACGGAACGACAAGGATTCAGACGTCAGAATAGGTTGTGTTATTATTGTGGCGACTAGTGTTGAGCGATACCGTCCGATACTTGAAAGTATCGGTATCGGAAAGTATCGGCCGATACCGGCAAAGTATCGGATCCAATCCGATACCGATACCCGATACCAATACAAGTCAATGGGACTCAAGTATCGGACGGTATTCCTGATGGTTCCCAGGGTCTGAAGGAGAGGAAACTCTCCTTCAGGCCCTGGGATCCATATAAATGTGTAAAAGAAAGAATTAAAATAAAAAATATCGCTATACTCACCCTCCGACGCAGCCTGGACCTCAGCGAGGGAACCGGCAGCGTTGTTTGTTTAAAATTCGCGCTTTTACTTGGTTACGTGAAGTCCCGGCTTGTGATTGGTCAGGGCGGCCAGGTTGCCGGGACGCGGACCAATCACAGCAAGCCGTGACGAAATTACGTCATGGCTTGCTGTGATTGGTCCGCGTCCCGGCAACATGGCCGCCATTAACCAATCACAAGCCGGGACGTCACGGGAGGCTGGACACGCGCCCATTTTAAAAAGCGCGCGTGTCCAGCCTCCAGTGACGTCCCAGCTTATGATTGGTCACGGCGCCATGTTGCCGGGACGCGGACCAATCACAGCAAGCCGTGACGAAATTACGTCACGGCTTGCTGTGATTGGTCCGCGTCCCGGCAACATGGCCGCCATTAACCAATCACAAGCTGTGACGTCACGGGAGGCTGGACACGCGCGCTTTTTAAAATGGGCGCGTGTCCAGCCTCCCGTGACGTCCCGGCTTGTGATTGGTTGCGCCGCAGTCAACCAATCACAAGCCGGGAGGCTGGACACGCGCGCATTTTAAAATTTTAAAATGCGCGCGTGTCCAGCCTCCCGGCTTGTGATTGGTTGATCGCGGCGCAACCAATCACAAGCCGGGACGTCACGGGAGGCTGGACACGCGCCCATTTTAAAATGCGCGCGTGTCCAGCCTCCCGTGACGTCACGGCTTGTGATTGGTTGCGTCTCCCATGTGACTGCGACGCAACCAGTCACAAAGCCGGGACGTAATTTTAAAATCCTTAAGGACCTGAAATTACGTCACGGCTTGCTGTGATTGGTTGCGTCGCCCATGTGACTGCGACGCAACCAATCACAACGCCGGAACGTAATTTTAAAATCCTGAAGGACCTGAAATTACGTCACGGCTTGCTGTGATTGGTTGCGTCCCGGTCACATGGGCGGCACGCAACCAATCACAAGCCAGGACTCACGTAAAGGAAAGAAAAGCGCGAATTTTAAACAAAGAACGCTGCCGCTTCCCTCGGTAAGGTGCAGGCTGCGTCGGAGAGGTGAGTATAGTAATATTTTTTATTTTAATTCTCTCTTTTACACATTTTTACATTAATGTTGTTTCGATACCGATACCCGATATCACAAAAATATCGGATCTCGGTATCGGAATTCCGATACAGCAAGTATCGGCCGATACCCGATACTTGCAGTATCGGAATGCTCAACACTAGTGGCGACGCTTCTCATGTCATTTCAGTCTGCCCTAAGCGGACAAAAAGGATTGCTAGTTCTTTTACTATCAGTACTGTACAACCTAAATTTCTGTTATCGGTGTCCTTGATCTGCTCATTGTCATCATTTTCTGTCATGGCGTTTGTGGATTCAGGCGCTGCCTTGAACTTAATGGATTTTGAGTATG
This sequence comes from Ranitomeya variabilis, assembly GCF_051348905.1. NCBI lineage: Eukaryota > Metazoa > Chordata > Amphibia > Anura > Dendrobatidae > Ranitomeya > Ranitomeya variabilis. Next base: position 648,680,983 of record NC_135233.1, on the reverse strand, counting down.
CCAGGCAGTGTGGTTTTCCCTTGCAGCCTTTGCAGAACCCTTTTCCTTTAAGGGGGATTGATGCTACACCTTTGGCTAAAAATAAGCCCCAGTTTTGGACACAGGTGATCATGCACATGGCGCCAGCCCATCAGGAAGATTGTCGATTTCTGGTGTTGCATAATTTGCATGATATTATCGTGCTGGGTTTCCCGTGGTTGCAGGTACATAATCCTGTGTTGGATTGGAAATCTATGTCTGTGACTAGTTGGGGTTGTCAGGGGGTTCATAATGATGTTCCTTTGATGTCAATCTCCTCTTCTTCCTCTTCTGAAATTCCAGAGTTTTTGTCTGATTTTCAGGATGTATTCGATGAGCCCAAGTCCAGTTCCCTTCCACCGCACAAGGGACTGTGATTGTGCGATTGACTTGATTCCAGGCAGTAAGATTCCTAAAGGCCGACTTTTCAACCTGTCTGTGCCTGAACATACCGCCATGCGGAGTTATGTTAAGGAGTCTTTGGAGAAAGGGCATATTCAGCCATCTTCTTCACCGTTGGGAGCAGGGGTTTTTTTTGTTGCTAAGAAGGATGGCTCCTTGAGACCTTGTATTGATTATCGCCTCTTGAATAAGATCACTGTCAAGTTTCAATACCCTTTACCTTTGCTTTCCGATTTGTTTGCCAGGATTAATTGTTCGTGGGGGGCGGCCTATCATTTGGGGGTCTGCTCTGAGGCAAGATAGCATTCCTATTTCCATCTATAGGGGTATTTAGTCCTCCGGCTGTGTCGAGGTGTCTAGGGTTTGTTAGGCACACCCCACGGCTACTTCTAGTTGCGGTGTTAGTTCAGGATTTGCGGTCAGTACAGGTTCCACCGACTCCAGAGAAAGTTTTCATGCGGCTCCAAGGTCACCAGATCATAACACGACTCCTCCTGTTCCTCCTCCTCCTGCTCTTGTTCCACCACCTGACTCCGAATACTGTTTAAGGTGTGCTCCAGCATGTAAATCACCGGAATAGTCATGCTGATAATGGCATTGTCAGCACTAAACATATTCGTTGCTATTTCAAAACTGTGCAGAAGGGTGCATAGGTCCCTGATCTGAGACCTCTTCTGCAGCATAATTTACCCCACCTCTTGATTTTGTTGGCCCAAGCTATACGTCATAACGTATTGCACCAGGGCACGCCGGTGCTGCCACAGTCGCTGCAAAATGTGCAGAGTTGAATTCCACCATGTTGGTACATCGCATTTCAGCCGGTGAACTGGCAGGCCCAACGACTTCTGTAGAGATGTAAGTCGCTGAGCTGCGGGATGCGAATGGCGGAAGTGAGCACACAGCGACCGTGCCCTCTGCAGAAGCCAATCTAGTCTGGGATAGTGGGATAAAAATTGCTGGACAACAGGTTCAAAACGTGAGCCATACATTGCACGTGTGTGACATTACCCCGGTGAAGGGCCACACCCAGGTTTGCAGCATTGTTGCACACGGCTTTCCCTGTCTGCAGGTTCAGTGGAGACAAACATTGATGGAACTTGGTCTCCAGAGCTGACCACAACTCCTCAGCTGTGTGACTCACATTTCCCAGACATTTCAAGGTAAACACCGCCTGATACCATTGAGCCCTGGTGACAGCATGGTAAGGAGGTGTGCAGGATTCCTTCTGTGCAGTTAGAACGCGGGTGGCATTACCAGACAGGCTTTGGATGCAGGTGGAGAACCGAGAGGAGGTTGAGGAGGCAGAAGCAGTGGAGGAACTTCTAGATACAGAGGATCGATGAGCAACTCGTGAGGATGGCAAGACTTGGACAGCAGCCACTTCTCCTGATGTCACCATAGTTACCCAGTGACCCTGTCCATGTCTATTCGTCAAAGTGTCTGTGGTGAAATACACCGTCACACAGAGTCTCTCAAGGAAGTGGTGATGTGTGTTACATGCTGGTGTAGCGCAGGCACAGCTTTCTTTGAGAAGTAGTGGTGACTGGGCATCTGTTACTGGGGCACTGCGACGGACATAAGGTCTCGAAAATCCTCTGTGTCCACCAGGCAGAAAGGCAGCATTTCTGTAGCCAACAGCTTGCAGGTGGTATAATTCAACCTCTTATCTTTGTCATGGCTAGGAGGAAATGGTCTTTTACTTGTCCACATCTGAGGGACTGAGGGCTGGCTGCCGTGCTTAGATGGGGTTGAGTAGGGTGTCCCCGGCAAACTGCTGGTCTGTGAGGAAGGTACAGTTGGAGATGTTATGTTGCCTTGATCAAAATGTGGTTTCGATATCAGAGAGCACTCAACACCAGTAGGTGTTTCCACTTGCAAATGTCCTGACGACCTGCCAATCACACTGGCTTTTGCTGGTAAAGAGGTGGAAGGTCTGCCTTAGTGTTGAGCGATACCTTCCGATATTCGAAAGTATCGGTATCGGATTGGATCGGCTGATACCGGCAAAATATCGGATCTCGCCGATACCGATACCCGATACCAATACAAGTCAATGGGACACAAATATCGGAAGGTATCCTGGATGGTTCTCAGGGTCTGAAGGAGAGGAAACTCTCCTTCAGGCTCTGGGATCCATATTCATGTAAAAAATAAAGAATAAAAATAAAAAATATGGATATACTCACCCTCGGAGGGCCCCTGGACCTTAGCGATGTAACCGGCAGTGTCATGATCTCTGCAGGCAGAGATCATAGCAAGCCTATAGAGGGACAAGCTCTCGGAAGATGGAACTATACCGACCATGAACTAAGCCTGCCGCGCAACCAGAAATAGCCAGGTAGCATTTCCTATTTATTGCTAGATGCCCAGCTCTGGCCTAAGACCTAAATAGCTAGCAGAGGGAAATATAAGACCTGGCTCACCTCCAGAGAAATATTCCAAAGAAGACAGTAGCCCCCCACACACAATGACGGCGAGCCCAGATGAAACAACCAACGCAGCAGGAAAATAGTCCCTAGCAAATTTGAGGCCCGCTTACTAGATAGCAGAAGACAGATAGTACACTTTCATGGTCAGCAGAAAAACACTAACAAAACACCATCCAGAGATTACCCCAAACCCCGGCATCAACTCATAACACCAGAGCAGCAATCCCCGATCAACGAGAGCTTTCCAGACACAGTAACAAAACTTCAGCTGTGAACTGGAACAAATAGGCAAAACGAAACATGGACAAAAGTCCAACTTATCTAGTAGTTGTCAGAAGCAGGAACAAGCACTGAGAGGCATCAGATAACATTGTTGACCGGCAAGAAACCACCAGAGAAATGAGCTTAAATAGCGACACCCACTACTGATGGAAACAGGTGAAACAGGAAAGAGGATGACAAGTCCAATTCCACAAGCGGCCACCGGGGGAGCCCAGAATCCAAATTCACAACAGTACCCCCCCCTCAAGGAGGGGGCACCGAACCCTCACCAGATCCACCAGGGCGACCAGGATGAGCCCTATGGAAGGCACGAACAAGATCAGAAGCATGAACATCAGATGCATTGACCCAAGAATTATCCTCCTGGCCGTAACCCTTCCAATTGACCAGATACTGGAGTCTCCGTCTGGAAACACGAGAGTCCAAAATTTTCTCCACAACGTACTCCAACTCACCCTCCACCAACACCGGAGCAGGAGGCTCAACTGAAGGTACAACAGGTACCTCATACCTGCGCAATAACGACCGATGAAAAACGTTATGAATGGAAAAGGACGCAGGGAGGTCCAAACGGAAAGAAACTGGATTAAGAATCTCCAATATTCTATAAGGGCCGATGAACCGAGGTTTAAACTTAGGAGAAGAGACCCTCATAGGGACAAAACGAGAAGACAACCACACCAAATCTCCAACACAAAGCCGAGAACCAACACGACGATGACGGTTGGCAAAACGCTGAGTCTTCTCCTGGGACAACTTCAAATTGTCCATAACCTGCCCCCAGATGTGATGCAATCTCTCCACCACCGCATCCACTCCAGGACAATCCGAGGATTCCACCTGACCGGAGGAAAATCGAGGGTGAAACCCCGAATTACAGAAAAACGGGGACACCAAGGTGGAAGAGCTGGCCCGATTATTGAGGGCGAACTCTGCCAATGGCAAAAAAGCAACCCAATCATCCTGGTCAGCAGAGACAAAACACCTCAGATATGTCTCCAGGGTCTGATTAGTCCGCTCGGTCTGGCCATTAGTCTGAGGGTGAAAAGCAGATGAAAAAGACAAATCTATGCCCATCCTAGCACAGAATGCCCGCCAAAATCTAGACACAAATTGGGTACCTCTGTCAGAAACAATATTCTCAGGAATACCGTGCAATCGGACAACATTCTGAAAAAACAGAGGAACCAACTCAGAAGAAGAAGGCAACTTGGGCAGAGGAACCAAATGGACCATTTTAGAGAAACGGTCACAGACCACCCAGATGACAGACATCTTCTGGGAAACAGGCAGATCTGAAATAAAATCCATCGAGATGTGTGTCCAAGGCCTCTTAGGAATAGGCAAGGGCAACAGCAGTCCGCTAGCCCGAGAACTACAAGACTTGGCCCGAGCACAAATGTCACATGACTGCACAAAGACTCGCACATCTCGTGACAGGGAAGGCCACCAGAAGGATCTTGCCACCAAATCCCTGGTACCAAAAATTCCGGGATGACCTGCCAATGCAGAAGAATGTACCTCAGAGATGACTCTACTGGTCCAATCATCCGGAACAAACAGTCTATCAGGCGGACAACGATCCGGTCTATCCGCCTGAAACTCTTGCAAGGACCGCCGCAGATCAGGAGAAACGGCCGACAAAATTACTCCCTCCCTAAGGATACCTGTGGGTTCAGCATTACCAGGAGAATCCGGGTCAAAACTCCTAGAAAGGGCATCTGCCTTAACATTCTTAGAACCCGGTAGGTATGACACCACAAAATTAAAGCGAGAAAAAAATAAAGACCAGCGCGCCTGTCTAGGATTCAGGCGCCTGGCAGTCTCAAGATAAATCAAATTTTTGTGGTCAGTCAATACCACCACCTGATGCTTAGCCCCCTCTAGCCAATGGCGCCACTCCTCAAACGCCCACTTCATGGCCAAAAGCTCCCTATTCCCAACATCATAATTCCGCTCTGCGGGCGAAAATTTGCGAGAAAAGAAGGCACAAGGCCTAATGACGGAGCAGTCGGAACCTTTCTGCGACAACACTGCCCCAGCTCCGATCTCCGAAGCGTCAACCTCAACCTGAAAAGGCAGATTCACATCAGGCTGACGTAACACAGGGGCAGAGGCAAAACGGTGCTTAAGCTCCTGAAAGGCCTCTACAGCATGAGGGGACCAATTAGCAACATCAGCGCCATGTCTGGTCAAATCAGTCAGTGGTTTAACGACATCCGAAAAACCAGCAATAAATCGGCGGTAAAAGTTGGCAAAGCCCAAAAATCTCTGAAGACCCTTAAGAGAGGAGGGCTGAGTCCAGTCACAAATAGCTTGCACCTTGACGGGATCCATCTCAATGGAAGAGGGAGAAAAAATATACCCCAAAAAGGAAATTTTCTGGACCCCAAAAACGCACTTAGACCCCTTCACACATAAAGAATTAGACCGCAGAACCTGAAAAACTCTCCTGACCTGCTGGACATGAGAGTCCCAGTCATCAGAAAAAATCAGAATATCATCCAGATATATTATCATAAATTTATCCAGAAAATCGCGGAAAATATCATGCATAAAAGACTGGAAAACTGAAGGGGCATTAGAAAGACCAAAAGGCATGACCAAATACTCAAAGTGGCCCTCGGGCGTATTAAATGCGGTCTTCCACTCATCCCCCTGCCTGATCCGCACCAAATTATACGCCCCACGAAGATCAATTTTAGAGAACCACTTAGCACCCTCTATACGAGCAAACAAATCAGTAAGCAATGGCAATGGGTATTGGTACTTAACAGTGATCTTATTCAGAAGCCGATAATCAATACATGGTCTCAAAGAGCCGTCCTTTTTTGAGACAAAGAAAAACCCAGCTCCCAAGGGAGAAGAAGATGGACGAATATGTCCCTTTTCCAAAGACTCCTTTATATATTCCCGCATAGCAGCATGTTCCGGCACAGACAGATTAAACAAACGACCCTTTGGATATTTGCAACCCGGTATCAAATCTATGGCACAATCGCACTCACGGTGCGGAGGTAACGACCCAAGCTTGGGTTCGTCAAAGACGTCTTGATAATCAGAGAGGAACTCAGGGACTTCAGAGGGAATGGACGACGAAATAGAAACCAAAGGTAAGTCCCCATGAATACCCTTACATCCCCAGCTCAACACAGACATTGCTCTCCAGTCCAAGACTGGATTGTGAGACTGCAACCATGGCAATCCCAGTACCAAATCGTCATGTAAATTATACAGCACCAGGAAACGAATAATCTCCTGGTGATCCGGATTGATACGCATGGTTACTTGTGTCCAGTATTGTGGTTTATTATTAGCCAATGGGGTGGAGTCAATCCCCTTCAGAGGAATAAGAGTCTCCAAAGGCTCTAAATCAAAACCACAACGATTGGCAAAGGACCAATCCATAAGACTCAGAGCGGCGCCAGAGTCAACATAGGCGTCCGTGGCAATGGATGACAAAGAGCAAATCAGGGTTACAGACAAAATAAACTTAGACTGAATGGTGCCAATGGAAACAGACTTATCAAGCTTCTTTGTACGCCTAGAGCATGCTGATATAACATGAGTAGAATCCCCACAATAGAAGCACAATCCATTCTTCCGTCTAAAATTCTGTCGCTCGCTCCTGGACAGAATACTATCACACTGCATACTTTCTGGCGTCTTTTCCATAGACACCGCCAGATGGTGCACAGGTTTGCGCTCCCGCAGACGCCTATCAATCTGAATAGCCATTGTCATGGACTCATTCAGACCTGCAGGCACAGGGAACCCCACCATAACATCCTTAACGGCATCAGAGAGACCTTCTCTGAAAGTTGCCGCCAAGGCGCACTCATTCCACTGAGTAAGCACAGACCATTTACGGAATTTTTGGCAGTAAACCTCAGCTTCGTCTTGCCCCTGAGATAGTGCCATCAAAGTTTTTTCTGCCTGAAGTTCCAAATGAGGTTCCTCATAAAGCAAGCCCAAGGCCAGAAAAAACGCATCCACATCGCGCAACGCAGGATCCCCTGCTGGCAATGAGAAGGCCCAATCTTGAGGGTCACCCCTGAGCAAGGAAATCACAATCCTAACCTGCTGAGCAGGGTCTCCAGCTGAACGAGACTTCAGGGACAAATAAAGCTTACAATTATTTCGGAAATTCTGGAAGCTAGCTCTATTCCCTGTGAAGAACTCCGGCAAAGGAATTCTCGGCTCAGATACTGGAGCATGTACCACAAAATCTTGTAAATTTTGTACTTTCGTGATGAGATTATTCAAACCCGCAGTTACACTCTGAAGATCCATTATTGTCAGGTGCACACAGAGCCATACAGAGATTAGGAGGAGAGAGAGAAAAAAGACTGCAGCAAGGCAAACTGGAGGAAAAAAAAAAAAAAAAAAAATTCCAGCAGACTTCTTATAACTCTCCTTTCTCAACCTGGGTCTTTAACACTTTATGGGCCGGTCAAACTGTCATGATCTCTGCAGGCAGAGATCATAGCAAGCCTATAGAGGGACAAGCTCTCGGAAGATGGAACTATACCGACCATGAACTAAGCCTGCCGCGCAACCAGAAATAGCCAGGTAGCATTTCCTATTTATTGCTAGATGCCCAGCTCTGGCCTAAGACCTAAATAGCTAGCAGAGGGAAATATAAGACCTGGCTCACCTCCAGAGAAATATTCCAAAGAAGACAGTAGCCCCCCACACACAATGACGGCGAGCCCAGATGAAACAACCAACGCAGCAGGAAAATAGTCCCTAGCAAATTTGAGGCCCGCTTACTAGATAGCAGAAGACAGATAGTACACTTTCATGGTCAGCAGAAAAACACTAACAAAACACCATCCAGAGATTACCCCAAACCCCGGCATCAACTCATAACACCAGAGCAGCAATCCCCGATCAACGAGAGCTTTCCAGACACAGTAACAAAACTTCAGCTGTGAACTGGAACAAATAGGCAAAACGAAACATGGACAAAAGTCCAACTTATCTAGTAGTTGTCAGAAGCAGGAACAAGCACTGAGAGGCATCAGATAACATTGTTGACCGGCAAGAAACCACCAGAGAAATGAGCTTAAATAGCGACACCCACTACTGATGGAAACAGGTGAAACAGGAAAGAGGATGACAAGTCCAATTCCACAAGCGGCCACCGGGGGAGCCCAGAATCCAAATTCACAACACGGCAGCCTCCGTTCCTAAGAATGCAGAGTGAAGGACCTTCGATGACGTCGCGGCTTGTGATTGGTCGCGTGACCGCTCATGTGACACCGCAGGTCCTACACTCACTGCATTCTTAGGAACGGAGGCTGCCGGTTACATCGCTAAGGTCCAGGGTCCGCCGGAGGGGTGAGTATATCCATATTTTTTATTTTAATTCTTTATTTTTTACATGAATATGGATCCCAGGGCCTGAAGGAGAGTCTCCTCTCCTCCAGACCCTGAGAACCATACACTGGGAACTTCCGATTCCGATTTCCGATATCACAAAAATATCGGAACTCGGTATTGGAATTCCGATACAGCAAATATCGGCCGATACCCGATACTTGCGGTATCGGAATGCTCAACACTAGTCTGCATCCAAAAACATGTGCATCTGCTGTCCCCTCAGTCACAGATGATGGAGAGGACACGAATGCACTTGATGGGGCAGACGGTAGTTGACCCGGCCCACTAGGCCACATTGTAGCACAGTTAGCTTCCCACTGCAACTTATGCCTCATATTCATGTGACGGTTCATGCATGAAGTACTCAAACTAGTTATTTTTTGGCCTCTACTGAGATTTTCGTGACAAATCTTGCAGACAACATGAGTTGGGTCATCCTTTGCAATCTCAAAAAATGTCCAGGCTATGCAAGGCTTAGAGCCCATGCGACCTGAAGAGCCACCACGACTTCTGCTCAGAGGCACAGTTGAGGTTGAGGATGCAGTTGTTGACGTGCTTCCAGTACTCCGTCTCTGTCCAGGAACGCGCAACCTATCCTCTTCATCAGACTCATCACTAGCATCCTCCTCCACCTCCTCTGCTGACCTCATGGACTGGCGGACTGTTGGTTGACAGTAAGTGGGGTCTCCAACCTCATCATCATCATCCTGTGTGTTCTCACACCCGTCGTCCTCAGAGCCAACCTCTTCGTGCCCTGACCGAAAAGTCAAATTTTCGTTCCAATCAGGTATCTCAGTCTAATCATCTTCTTCCTCATTGTCTCCACCAACAGGAGTTACAGTTTGGGAACGAGAGTCTACATTTTGCTCAGAACCTTCTTCATCTGGGCCTGAATCCGACTCACAAAGATTCTGGGCATTGGTGGAGATCATTTCCTCGTCTGGATTCACAGAAGCTCTGGAGCAGACCTCTGATTCCCAGGCTATAGTATGAGTAAACAGCTCTGCAGACTCAACCATCTATGTTACCCCATACTCAGACGGGCGGCTGGAGACTTGGGAGCTGTGAGGAAGCAAGTGCGATTGGGGTGACACCTCTGAGGACCGGAGTAGTTGTGATGTTGAAGTTGACATGGAGGAGAGCCCACTTGAATGAGCGCTTGATATCCGTTCAAGCACCTGCTGTTTTTGTGCCTCATCTGGAATTTGTAGCTATGCTCGTAGCGATGGTCGTAAGAAAGGGATCATATCAGATTATCCACAAAAAGAAGTAGACATCTTACTTTTGCTGGAAGATGGTCTTTCTTCTGCAGATGTTACTGTTGCTTTACCACCTACCCCATTGACACAACCTTTTTTTCCCTTTCCAACACACCTATTCCCCTTTTCATCAGCAGCAGGCCTTTTACCACTCATTTTGGTGCTTAACTAACTGGCAACTCTGTATCTGTAGTTGTTGGCACAAAAAACGATGGATGAAAACCGAGCAGAGCTGACTGGCCAAACTGTGGTACTAGGCCCAAAAGGATTTATTTGGTTAGATGCAGTAAAAATTTAGATACACAGGCAGTGTAGTTAGCTTCACAGGTGGGCTACTCCGCTGATGTGCAGACACTGCTCCTAGGTCCAAAACTATTTACTGGGTTAAATGCAGTAAAAATTTAGATACACAGGCAGTGTAGTTATCTTCACAGGTGGGCTACTCCGCTGACGTGCAGACACTGCTTTTAGGCCCAAAACTAGTTACTGGGCTTGATGCAGTAAAAATTTAGATACACAGTGTAATAATTATAGGGGATAACTCAGGAGACTCTTTGCGTGGAACAAGACAACTAAAGGACACAGTTTTATAAGTGGTAACGTCTATATTATCACACGGTGATTCAAACAGGTGCAGAGAGAAACTTAAGTCCACAACACTTGGTGTAAATATTAAACGCAGCTTAACAGTCTATAGGAAACTTCAGAGGAAAATGCAATCAAGCAGAAGTCTATGAAGCACACTTATTCTTGAGGATACTTGACACAAATAAGTCCTTGTCTTAGTCCAAACACAGATAGATATGCTTATAAGGCAGTTCAAATAATATCTTAGCTCAACCAGGGAGGCCTGGTTAATAGTCTCAGGTTTTTGCAGAGCAGCAACAGCTTACATGTCCAGCAAATGCAGATGGAAGTAAACATGAGCAGCAGATGAAGGAGGATTACTGGAAACTGGTGTATGCAGCAGGAACTCAGAGCAGAGTAGCAGGATAACCACACAGGTTCACAGGAGCAGGTATATAGCCAGGGAGTCACCAGAGTCAGGAGCAGGATGCACGGCAGAATACTCTAGCACAGACTGAAGGCTGGGGTGGAGTTTTATAGCAGGAAGACACAGTGCACATGAGACCAAAGACGCCATCTTGGAAAAGGGCAGTAATGCACAAAAGGTAATAATGTTCAGAGTCCTGACATTACTCCCTCCTTAGAAGAGGCCTCAGGACAATCCTGGACCTGGTTTCTCAGGGAATCTCTGATGAAAACGAGAAATCTTCTGTTGGGCATTGATGTTTTCCACAGGTTCCCAAGAGTTTTCCTCAGGGGGATATCCCTGCCATCTTATCAGACATTGGAGCCTATTCCTGCGAATCCTGGAATCAATAATTTCCTCCACCACAAATTGTTCTTGCCCATCAATCACCACAGGCTGTGGAGGTGGCACAACACATCCCTGGAAGGTATTAGGAGATACAGGCTTTAGTAAAGATACATGAAAAACTGGGTGTACCTTCATAGTCCTAGGTAGCTTCAGCTGGCAGGCCACAGAGCTCACAATACCGTTGATCTTGAAAGGGCCAATGAATTTCTGTCCAAGTTTTTGTGAAGGAATGTTTAACTTCAGATTCTTAGTTGCTAACCACAGGGAATCTCCTACCTTGAACATGAGTGCAGGTTTATGGAATCTATCAGCCGATCTCTTATAACGTTCTTGAGCTGTGGTCAGGGATTCCTTCAGAACCTCCAGATTTTGCCTCATCGCAGTCAGCCTTTTCTCCACTGCCAGAATCGGAGAATTAATTGGAGACCTAGGTAAGATACATGGATGATAACCCAGATTGGCAAAGAAAGGTGTAAATTTAGTAGAGGCGCTCTGAGAATTGTTATATGAAAATTCGGCTAACGGCAGCAACTCCATCCAATCATCCTGGAGATGGCTGACATAGCATCTTAGATATTGTTCCAGCGTCTAGTTGGTACGCTCAGTCTGACCATTTGTCTGGGGATGGCAAGCGGAAGAGAGACAGACATTAATATTGAGTGCAGAGCAAAACCCCTTCCAGAATCTTGAAGTGAACTGTACTCCACGGTCAGAGATGATCTCACCCGGGACCCCATGCAACCGAAAGACATTTTGTATAACCAAGTTCACTGTATCTTTAGTTGAGGGGAGGCCGGTGCATGGAACAAAATGAGCAGCTTTAGTCAGGCGATCAACTATCACCATGATTGTATTCATGTCCCACCCGATGTAGGCAGTCCACAATAATGTCCATTGATATAGACCCCCAAGGGTGGGACAGAACAGGTAATGGTTGTAGAAGACCCGTAGGTGCCACATGAGGAATCTTATAACGAGCACATACCTCACAAGAGAAAAGATAGTCCTTGGTATACTTCAGGCAAGTTGGCCACCAGGAGAATTGACTCAGGAACTCTTGCATCTTCTGTACCCCCTGTGACCAGCTAACTTGGAGTCATATACCAACTTGAGGATCTGCAGACGGACGACCTCAGGGACGTAGATACGTCGATCTCTGAACCACATGCCACCCTTAAAGACAAGATTAATATCCACAGGTGGGTTGGCCAGAAATACATCACCGTCATAAGCCTCCCTGCACTCCTTCCACAAGTCCTGATCGTGGATAACTCCGATGAAATTGGCATCAGATAGAATGGTCTTGGATGGGGCTCCAGGTACGGAATACGCAGCATGGATTTGGGATAAAGCATCAGCCTTCCCATTACGAGAACCTGGACGGTACGAGATAACAAAGTTAAATTGATTTAAGAATAAGTTCCAACGAGCCTGACGAGGAGAAAGACATCTAGCGGATCTAAGGAACTCTAAATTGTGATGGTCAGTTAGCAGTATTATCTGTTGTGCAGCTCTTTGCAGATGATGCCTCCATTCTTTGAAAGCCGCAATAATAGCCAGCAATTCCTTGTCTCCCACGTCGTAATTCTTTTCTGCTAAGGTTAGTCTATGGGAAAAGAAAGCACATGGATGTAGCAGACCCTTCTCTCCAGTTCTTTGGGAGAGAATAGCCCCCAAAGCATTATCAGAAGTGTCCACCTCCACAATAAAAGAAAGTGTTGGATCTGGGTGTATCAACAGCGGTGCTGAGGTGAAACAGATCTTAAGCCGATCAAAATCTTCTTGAGCCTGCGATGACCACTTAAAGGGCTTTTCCTTCTTTGTCAAGGAAGTAATGGGACGGACAATATCAGAAAAATTTTGAATGAAGCGTCTGTAGAAATTTGCAAAACCAATAAAACGTTGGACCTCCTTAACGTTCTTGGGTACCGGCCAGTCAAGGATAGCCTGAATCTTACCAGATTCCATGTTCAGCCCCTGGGGAGAGGTGATATAACCTAAGAACTGTATCTCAGAATGATGGAACTCACATTTCTCCGGCTTAATATGCAGATGGTTCTCTTTCAGAAGTCTTAACACAGTTTTGACATGTTCTTCATGTTCCTGTAGAGAGTCAGAAAAGATTAGTATATCGTCCAAATAGATCACAACAAACTGGTCCAACAAATCTCTGAAAATTTCATTAGCAAGGTGTTGAAACGTTGAAGGGGCATTACAAAGCCCGAAGGGCATCACAAGATATTCAAAGTGTCCATACCGGCATCTGAATGCTGTTTTCCACTCATCCCCTGGACGAATACGCACCAAATTATAAGCCCCACGAGGATCCAGTTTAGAGAACACCTTAACATGGCGGACTCTTTCCAGTAATTCGGGAATCAGAGGCAAAGGGTAATGGTTTCGTATGGTTACCTTATTGAGTTCCGGATAGTCAACACCGGGTCTCAGGGTCCCATCCTTCTTTTTTACAAAAAATATAGGTGCCCCTGCTGGTGAGGAAGAAGGACGTATGAAACCTTTGGCCAGATTTTCATCAATATACTCCTTTAAGGCTTGAAGCTCAGGTGCCGCCAAAGGGTATACGTTACCAAAAGTAATAGCTGCCCCAGGAAGCAGCTCAATGGGACAGTCATAATGCCTGTGTGGAGGAAGCTGATCTGCATTCTTGTCACAGATGTCAGAGAACTCTTTATATGCTGAAGGTAAAGTAAATACCTGTACATGTGGTTCCGTAGCCGTGGACTCAGGGACAGCTTCTGTTAACGCTGAGTTGCTCCTTGTTGGAAAGATAATCTCCTTGGTCTCCCAGTTGATAATTGGGTTCTGAGAATGCAACCAAGGAATGCCTAAAATCACAGGAAAATGAGGAGAAGAATTTAGCAAGAAAGAAAGTTGCTCCTGATGATTAGGCTCCAACAAAATGTTAAGGGGTACGGTCTCCTGATCCACAGGGCCAGAGATTAAAGGTTACGCATCCACTGTTTCCATGGTAATTGGAGAGGCTCTTTGCTAAATTTCAATACCATGTTCCTTGGCAAATGCGATATCCACGAAATTGCCACCTGCACCAGAGTCAATCATAGCTGCACTGGAAATCCACTGTCTTGAACACAGGATCTTAATAGGGAGAGAACAGTGAGAGTTCTTCTCCTTCAGCTCCTTGGGGGGTGAAGTCATAGAAAGTGAATGGAATACAGCGTTTAAAGGCAGGCTACATTCAGAGATGTCAGATTCATCATCACAGTTCTCATTCTCCTACTGCTGCTAGCACCTTGTTAGGCCGCTTGGGACTCTTGGGACAGTTGATTAAAAAGTGGTCAGACTGACCGCAGTAGAAACATAGACTTTCACGAAGGCGAGGCTCCCAGCGCTCATTAATCTCGCGCCTCTGAATGGAATCAATTTGCATGGGCACCTCCTCCACCTCCCGAGAGGTTTTACCTACAGGCTATTTGGAAGGAAGGGAAAAGTTAGAAATACGGTTATATGCAGCAAACTTCTCCTGCCTACGCTCAGTAAGGCGAATGTCTATGCGCACACAATGATCTATAAATGTCTCTAGCTCTTGTGGGTAACGTTTCTCCTTATGGAGATTGACATACCAGCTGGCTTGTCAAGGAAAGGAGGCTTATTCGCCGTGCAATGCTCCTCTGGGAAATTAAATATACAAATTGCCTCTTCTGAGAAAAAGAGAACTTAACTCTATAGTGTCACCTGTTGGAAGTAGCGATCCTACAAGTCATAATCAACCCCGCTAATCTCCTGAATTCAGTGGCATACTCAATAACAGAACGTTTAGCCTGGCGTAAAGACAATAAAGCAGATTCAGCGGTTGCACGGCGATTAAGATCATCAAATATTAATGCCATAGCGGCCAATAAATCATCCAAGTTATTTAACCGTGGGTCACGAGACTCAATCATCGGATTCGCCCAGGCGAGCGCTCGTGAGGTCAGCAGCATTATTACACACAATACTTTGGATCTATCAGTAGGAAAACGGTCAGCATGCACATCAAAATATAGCATACATTAATTCACAATGCCATGAAATTTGTCGCGATCACCATTAAATCTGAATGAAGGCAACTTAGTTGGGCTAAGTTTAAAGTCACTTGTGCAGCTATTTGCGTGCTTATGTCCTGAAATGCCCGTCCATACTGGGACTCTATGCCAGCAAGTTTGTTTTCCTGGGCTGCCATGCGGGTGCTTAAGTCCTGCAAAGTTTGTCCAAACACTGGTTGATTGTGTTCAAAGCTTCCAAACTTCTTTTGCAGACCTTCCACATCTTTCTGCAGTGATCTAATTATGGAAAACACCTGCTCTAATCTGCTTTCTGCAGTCATTGTTCCAGTAGTCTCCTATTTTCTGGCTAGAGTATCCTGTAATAACACTGGTCAACAGCATTTTTGGTGCCAAAGATATTTCATCGAATTTAGGGTATTTTTGGGGTGCTGATTCTGAATATGTCATCAGTTTTGCCAGATTGGCTCAAGTTTTTGAGATTTTTGGTATCTTATTTATAGCACTTGTTGGTAAATGCGACGCATCATCTCATTAATTTCTTTGGATTAGTACTTGAACTGAGCAGTTCTCAATATAGTTTTGTGTTAATTAGTGTTCTAAAAGTTTGTTCATAGCTTGATTTTTGCACTAACTTTATGTTGTTGTCTGTTTTCCAGTGAAAAGCATGAACTCATCAAGAAGAAGTTGTCTTAACGATCCAGACTCATTCTGTTACATTTGTGGTGAATACACACTGCCAAAACATAGAAGAAACATAACAGACTTCGTAAAAAAAAGTGTATTTTGCCTATTTTGGGGTTATGCTTGGGGACCAAGACAAGTTTTGGGCACCACACATAGTGTGCAAAGCATGTATCGAATTATTACGAAAATGGAGCAAAGGACAAAGAAAAAGCTTCAAATTTGGTGTTCCAATGGTGTGGAGAGAGCCAAAAAATCATCATGATGATTGTTATTTATGGTAAACACAGGTACAGGCACATCTTCACAATGAGGGACAGGCCTTCTTGCAGATTCCATGTTACTCCCATTTTCGTTTCTTATGCTTATTGAATCCTTGCACTTGCACTGCACAGAAATAACAGTCATCATGATGATTTTTTGGCTCTCTCCACACCATTGGAACACCAAATTTGAAGCTTTTTCTTTGTCCTTTGCTCCATTTTCGTAATAATTCGATACATGCTTTGCACACTATGTGTGGTGCCCAAAACTTGTCTTGGTCCCCAAGCATAACCCCAAAATAGGCAAAATACACTTTTTTTACAAAGTCTGTTATGTTTCTTCTATGTTTTGGCAGTGTGTATTCACCACAAATGTAACAGAATGAGTCTGGATCGTTAAGACAACTTCTTCTTGATGAGTTCATGCTTTTCACTGGAAAACAGACAACAACATAAAGTTAGTGCAAAAATCAAGCTATGAACAAACTTTTAGAACACTAATTAACACAAAACTATATTGAGAACTGCTCAGTTCAAGTACTAATCCAAAGAAATTAATGAGATGATGCGTCGCATTTCCCAACAAGTGCTATAAATAAGATACCAAAAATGTCAAAAACTTGACCAATCTGGCAAAACTGATGGCATATTCAGAATCAGCACCCCAAAAATACCCCAAATTCATTTGAATATTTTGGACACCAGAAAAAAATTTTTTTTTTTGTTGACCTGTTTAATTATAGGGGATAACTCAGGAGACTCTTTGCGTGGAACAAGACAACTACAGGACACAGTTTTATAAGTGGTAAAGTCTATATTATCACATGGTGATTCAAACAGGTGCAGAGAGAAGCGCAAGTCCACAACACTTGGTGTAAATATTAAATGCAGCTTAACAGTCTATAGGAAACTTCAGAGGAAAATGCAATCAAGCAGAAGTCTATGAAGAACAGTTATTATTGAGGATACTTGACACGAATAAGTCCTTGTCTTAGTCCAAACACAGATAGATATGCTTATAAGGCAGTTCAAATAATATCTTAGCTCATCCAGGGAGGCCTGGTTAATAGTCTCAGGTTTTTGCAGAGCAGCAACAGCAGATGAAGGAGGATTACTGGAAACTGGTGTATGCAGCAGGAACTCAGAGCAGAGTAGCAGGATAACCACACAGGTTCACAGGAGCAGGTATATAGCCAGGGAGTCACCAGAGTCAGGAGCAGGATGCAAGGCAGAATACTCTAGCACAGACTGAAGGCTGGGGTGGAGTTTTATAGCAGGAAGACACAGTGCACATGAGACCAAAGACGCCATCTTGGAAAAGGGCACTAATGCACAAAAGGTAATCAAAATGTTCAGAGTCCTGACACACAAGTGGTGTAGTTAGCTTCACAGGCGGGCTACTCCGCTGATATGCAGACACTGCTCCTACGCCCAAAACTATTTACTGGGTTAGATGCCGTAAAAATGTAGGTACACAGGCGGTGTAGTTAGCTTCACAGGCGGGCTACTCCTCTGACGTGCAGACACTGCTACTAATCCCAAAAAGATTTATTGGGTTAGATGTAGTAAAAATTTAGATACATAGGCGGTGTAGCTAGCTTCACAGGCAGGCTGCTCCTCTGACGTGCAGACACTGCTGCTAATCCCAAAAAGATTTATTGGGTTTGATGCAGTAAAAATTTAGATACACAGGCGGTGTAGTTAGCTTCACAGGCGGGCTACTCAGATGACTACTAGACAATGCTACTAGCCCAAAAGGATTGGCTGAGCTAGATTACACCAAATGCTATGAAAATCACTTGCACAGCAGTGGCACAGACCTGCCTTGCAAAAAGTGCTATGAACTGCTGTAACCTACCCTGAAATTGGCTGATATTACAACTAGTCCCGACTCCCGACTCCCTAAACCTTTCTCTCAGAAAATTTGCTCACAAAAACAGACTCTTTGACTGTATAGCGCCCACAGCAGCAGCGGTGCCTTCTAACACTAAGCTTCAGCAGTGAGGAAATCGTGGCGACAGGGAAAATCGCTGGTTCTTATAAGGCAAGGACATATGACATGCACAGCCAATGACACATGCCCTTGCTTGTGTGCATCACATGCACATTGCTGTGTGTGTGCGCACTGCTGATAGGCTGAGAGACTGCACCACCCCACTGTAAATTCAAAAAAAAAAAAAAAAGGAGGTCGGCATTATTTCAGCACAGATCTATCCCCCGCCCCCCGCCCACTATACACTGAAACAGTATATTAACAATGAGAAACAGTTTTAATGTGCAAATCAAGTTAGGTTTTTGGTGAACAAACAGTTATCGAACAGAAACTTGAACAGCCAAATTTTAAGCAAATAGTTCGACGAACAACTCGAACTCCGCCCAAAGCAGCTTGAATTTGAAATTGGCAAACAGTTCGACTCGAACACCGCTCATCTCTACTTATTACTGCTACCCAAGTGCATGACCTTACATTTATCCCCATTAAAGCTCATTTGCCATTTATCAGCCCAAGCTTCTAGTTTACATAAATCTTCCTGTAATATAAAATTGTCCTCCTCTGTATTGATTACCCTGCAGAGTTTAGTGTCATCTGCAAATATTGAAATTCTGCTCTATATGCCCCCAACAAGGTCAATTATAAATATTTTAAAAAGAAGAGGGTCCAATACTGACCCCTGTGGTACCCCACTGCTAACCGCCACCCTGTCCGAGTGTGCTCCATTAATAACCACCCTTTGTTTCCTATCCCTGAGCCAGCTCTTAACCCACTTACACATATTTTCCCCTATCCCCATTATTCTCATTTTATATATCAACCTTTTGTGTGGCATCGTATTAAAAGCTTTTGAAAAGTACTTATACACTACGTCCACTGGGTTCCCTTGGTCCAGTCCGGAACTTACCTCTTCATAGAAATTGATCAGATTAGTCTGACAGTAACGGTCCCTAGTAAACCCATGTTGATATTGGGTCATGAGGTTATTCCTCTTCAGATACTCCAGTATAGTATCTCTTAGAATACCCTCCAGGATTTTTCCCACCGTAGAGGTTAAGCTTAATGGCCTATAATTTCCGAGTTCAGTTTTTGTCCCCTTTTTGAATATTGGCACCACATTTGCTATATGCCAGTCCTGTGGTACAGACCCTGTTATTATGGACTCTTTAAAGATTAAAAATAATGGTCTATCAATGACTGTACTTAATTCCTGCAGTACTTGGGGGTGTATCCCATCCAGGCCCGGAGATTTGTCAATTTTAGTGATTTTTAGACTCCGCCATACTTTCCGCTGGGTTAAGCAGGTGACTTTTAATGGGGAATTTTTGTTATCACTGATCATATTGTCTGCCATGGGATTTTCTTGTGTGAATACTGATCAAAAAAAGTCATTTAGCATATTGGCTTTTTCCTCATCCTCATCCACCATTTCACCCAGACCATTTTTAAGGGGGCCAACACTATCATTTTTTAGTTTCTATTTATGTAGTTAAAGAATATTTTGAGATTATTTTTTACTCTCTCTAGCAATGAGTCTCTCTGTCTCAATCTTTGCTGCCTTGATTTTCTTTTTACAGAATTTATTTAATTTTCTGTATTTATTTAATGCCTCATCACTACCTACTTCCTTTAATTCTCTAAATGCTTTCTTTTTGTCACTTATTGCGCCACTTACAGCTCTATTTAGCCATATTGGTTTCCTCCTATTTCTAGTATGTTTATTCCCATACGGTATATACTGTGCACAGGTCCTATCTAGGATGCTAATAAACGTCTCCCATTTTCTTTGTGTATTTTTATGTCTCAGGATATTGTCCCAGTTAATTGCACCAAGATCATCTCTCATCCTTTGGAAATTTGCCTCCTGAAGTTTAGTGTCCTTGTCACCCCTCTACTACACATCTTATTAAAGGAGACATGAAAACTTATTATTTTGTGATCACTATTCCCCAAGTGACCCCTAACCCTTATATTTGATATGCGGTCTGGTCTGTTGGTTAATATTAGGTCTAGCAGTGCCCCCCTTCTTGTTGGGTCCTGAACCAGTTGTGAAAGGTAATTGTCTCTCATAGTTGTCAAAAACCAATTACCTTTGCTGGAACTGGAGGTTTCTGTTCCCCAATCTATTTCAGGGTAGTTGAAGTCCCCCATAATAATGACTTCTCATCTATTTGCTTTACGAAGATATTCTCCGTTGCTTCCATTATTTTTGGAGACTTATAGCAAACCCCTATCAGTAATTTATTTTCATTAGATTTACCTATATTATCCTGCAGGATGGGTTTTAAGGATGATTTTACATATAGACACACACCTCCTCATCGCTTATCCGTTCGGTCATTTCTGAACAGACTATAGCCCTGCAAGTTAACAGCCCAGTCATGGCTCTCATCCAGCCACGTTTCAGATATCCCCACCATGTCATAATTATGCTCCAACAACATTAATTCTAATTCATCCATTTTGTTTGCGAGGCTTCTGGCATTAGTATACATGCACTTTATGTATCTCTCTGTACCTCTAATCTGTCTTAAATTATTAATTGTTCTAACCCCAACCCCATGCCACCACCACCCCCAACTTCTTTATTTGTGCCCAGGTCTCTATCTGCACTATCTTCCCCTCCTATAAAATTAATACCCTCCCCCCAATCCCTAGTTTAAACACTCCTCCAACCCTCTAGCCATTTTCTCCCCCAGCACAGCTGCACCTTCCCCATTGAGGTGCAGCCCATCCCTAGCGTGGAACCTGTAGCCAACTGAGAAGTCGGCCCAGTTCTGCAGGAACCCAAACCCCTCCTTCCTACACCAATTCTTGAGCCACTTATTAACCTCCCTAATCTCCAGTTGCTTTTCTGGCATGGAAGGTGGTACAGGCAGTATTTAGGAAAATATCACGTTGGAGGTCCTTGCTTTCAGCTTGCAGCCTAATTCCCTGAAATCATCTTTAAGGACCTTCCACCTACTCTAACTTTGTCATTTGTGCCAATATGCACCATGACCGCTGGGTCCTCACCAGCCCCTCCCAGTAATCTGTCAACCCGATCAGCGGTGTGTCAGACTCGAGCACCAGGTAGGCAGCACACCATTCGACAATCCCTGTCTTTGTGACAGATTCCCCTATCTGTTCCCCTAATAATTGAGTCCCCACTACCAGCACCTGTCTGGCCTGCACTGCTCTCCTATTTCCCTCCTTACTGTAGCAGTCACTCCTCCGGCTTTCAGAGGACATGCCTGGCTGCAGCAGTGCTACCCCTGTACTGTCAGCCCCCTCATCTGCCAACTTAGAAAACTTATTGGGGTGTGCCAGGACTAGCCTCCCTGGCACTTTTCCCTCTACCCGGCCTTATAACTGTCACCCAGCTTGCTGCTGCTCCACTGTCCTGCAGCTCCATCCTACCATCCCCCCTCATCTATCCCATTGAGCATCTGCTCAGTGAGCAGAAGACTCCTCTCCATATTGTCTATGGATCTCTATGTTGCCAGTTGCACATTTAGATCCAGAATCTGGGCTTCCAAATGCACAACGTGCTCACATCTCTCACAGCAGTATGCACCCTCGACCGGCTGATCAAGGATTGCATACATGTGGCAAGATGTGCACTGGGTGGTATTAACAATAGTGGAGCACATAACCTAATGGCACCTAACCTAATGCAAAGTATTAATAAAACACAGCTAGCAATTCAGTAATTCCTCCCTTGGAAACTCCCTGAAAGTCACTGAATGACAAGTCACACACTTACCGCCGTTGATACTTACGCTCAGGTCACACTCACTAAGCTGAAGATTTAAAGATATTTTTTTTTCTTTTTCCCCTCAGCAGCAATCCACCTTGCTGTTCAATTCACTTCCAAAAGGGAAGGGCTTTCTTCTTAATTCAGACCTTACTGAACTGCTGGTACTGAGGTGGTAGTTTATCAAAATTCTGATGAGAAATATTTGATACTTGAATTTGCTTGAGAACAGCTATATTAGTATGGCATTTGTTCTTACAGTACTCAGAAGGAAAGGTAATGGTCCATGATGCCCAGTTGATCGATGGATTATGGATTGAAAACCAGGGAATTCCTAGAATAACTGGAAATTTTGAGAAAATAAGATGAAAACTAACCACTTCATGTTGATTCGATTCAATACAGATTTCCAGTTCAATTGTCTCGTAACAGGTCCAGTTGATAAAGGTGATTCATCAACAGTTTCCATATCTTAAGGGAGGTGCCTGGGCAATGTGTTCATTCTTTGGATTGTTGCCTAAGCTTCAGGCCATGCTCTGCTGTGCTCTGCACTTTACTTACCGTATTTCGCGGCATATAAGACGCACCGGACCATAAGACGCACCCCAAATTTGGGGTGAAAATTGCAGAAAAAAAGATTTTTTATAAGATGGGGGTCCGTCTTATTGTCCGAATTTACAGTATCTTACCTGAGGGCTGGTGGTGGCAGAGCAGGGTCACAGGAGGCATGGTGGCGGCAGAGGTGGGGTGATGCGGTACGGCGTGCACCTGAGCAGGGTCCCTTCCTGCTTAGGTGGGCGACGCCACGGCCTGGTGTCCATGGGAGGGTGGCAGCAGTGGTTACCGACAGAGGTGCTGGGATGAGGAAGCACAGTGAGAGGTATGGCGTGAGAGGGGTCCCTTTCCCCGGTGAGGTGATGGAAGGATCTCGTGGGCACATGGACTGGAGATGATGGAGGTAGTGGTGTACATTGTGAAGCGAGTATTCCACAGGAGCTCAGATGTCTGAGCGCCGGGAAGCGGCAAGGACTCAGACATATGAGCGCCTGTGGAATACTCGCTTCACAATGTACACCACTACCTCCATCATCTCCAGTCCATGTGCCCACGAGATCCTTCCTGAACCTTGCTGCACCCATCCTGGGAAGCAAAAGGATACAGAGTCCAAAGTCCCGGTGAGGTGATGCAGCAGCCGGTAATGCTTACCGTGGACCGTGGCGGTGGAGATGAGGAGGCGCAGTGAGCAGGGTCCCTTTCCCCGGTGAGTTGATGCTGCAGCCCCGGTAATGCACAGAGCCGGGTGAATCCTGTTGATATCGGTGGGCGCGGCCATCTTCCTGAGGCCGCGCGTTCGCAGATGGAGCTCTAGTGCCCGGGGCTTCAGGAAAATGGCCGCCGCGATCCCCATCTGCGCACGCGCGGCATCTCGCGGCCATTTTCCTAAAGCCCCGGGCACTAGAGCTCCATCTGCGAACGCGCGGCCTCAGGAAGATGGCCGCGCGCACCGATAACAACAGGATTCACCCGGCTCTGTGCATTACCGGGGCTGCAGCATCAACTCACCGGGGAAAGGGACCCCGCTCACTGCGCCTCCTCATCTCCACCGCCGCACCTCTGCCACCGCACCTCTGCCGCCGCACCTCTGCCGCCACGGTCCACGGTAAGCCTGCATTGCGCATATAAGACGCACCCCCCATTTTCCCCCCTTTTTTTGGGGGGGAAAAGTGCGTCTTATATGCCAAAAAATACGGTATATTTCTATTTTCACAGAGTCCTCTTCTGGCGAATCCCATTCTGGACTCCTCTGGTCTTTCCGGTTCCCACTCCAAAATGTCTTGCCTGTCCTCCTGGAATCCTCCAGACCCTGCTACCAGTGGGATCAACCTTGCTGGGATTTCATGGAGCTTCTGGGATTCTCTCCACCAGCAGGCCCAAGTATTCTACTGTGTTGCTAGTTTGTCAGTATGGGTTGTCCCCTGGTCCTGGATTCGTAGCATTCAGGCCACCTGGTGTTGTGACGGGGGAATCCCTGTATAGGGGTACACCTTGCCCGGTGCTCCACTACGTGGTACAGTGTTGTGATCCAGAGGTTCTTTCCCTCTGACACCTGTTTCCTTTTTATTTTTACCTTGTTAATAAATATCTTTTGGTTTATGAGATCCACTCTCCTGTCTTTTGATTATCGGGTATACAGCCGCCACTGCACCATCAGTGGTCTAGTGAGTCCACTTTACCTTGTCACACCCTGTGGGCGTTACAGTGTGATTTGTCCATGAAATTCCCTCCTGCTCTAGAATCTAACATGGCAAAACATTGTATTTTTTGGTTCCAAATTATGACCTGTATAGGAAGACAAAATGAAAAGATGGTGATTGCTATTTGCCCTTATCCTCCTTATCCTGCATTAGAGATGAGATGGTCTGCATAATCAGATCTGGCCATTCAAAAAGGTCTAAATTGTTGTCACTCTTGGCATTAGTGAAAGCTATGGTCCTTTTATCAGGACAGTTGATGGCATAATGTCCAGTGCACCCACAATAGAGACATAGGTTCTCTGTATGACGCCTCTCCTTCACTACTGGAGAGACAGGTTTTCGGATTACATAGATTTGCATAGGTTCAGCCTCTCTTTCCTTTTCTTGTTGTTTTTTTAATGCTGATTGAGTAAAGGAGTAGTTAGGGGTGTTTCCAAATACTCTCAGTCTTTCCTTTCTTTGATCTGTGAGTCTCTGATCAATTCGGATGCATAGTTGAATAAAGTCGCCTAAATTATCAGGAGTCTCAACCCTTGCAAGTTCATCTTTTATTAGCTCTGATTTATCCTCAGAGAAATATCTCCTCTGGGCAGCAAAATTCCTTGTGGTGTCTGCCACCCAGTGGGGGAATTCGGAGGTATATTCAGCTACAGAACGCTGCTCTTCACGTAGGTTATTCAACTTGGTTTCAGCAGTAGCACAATGATTTGGGTCATCAAACACTTGGTCCATAGTCAGAGTTCTTCTCCACATAAGGTAAGGCCCATGCAAGAGCCTCATCAGTCAGGAGATTAATAATAAACAGAACCCTTTTCCTGTCTCTGGTAAACGATCCCCACTGAACTCTGCAGGTAGCCATAGCATGCGTTTCTGGGCCAGATTTCCAGAAGTTATCTCTGCAACTCAATAATCTCCCTTTACTGACCCAATATCTGTGTTTGCAACTTAGGAAATTTTTCTTGGTATGTGGTACCACAATTCTGAAGGTCAGCAACCTGTTGCCTGAGATGGGCTGCAACAGACTCCATTTTGTGCACATGATTATTCTGTTATGGACTGACATGGTTTGGAGTAGGGATATTGCAACCACTAGGGGTAGGTAGTGTAGTCCGAGATAGCCAAGGAGTTGGTTACACAGGAACAGCAATGTTGTTTGAAGGAATAAGCAGAAATCGTAGTCAAGGAAGCCAGCGGTCGCTAACAGGAACAGCAATGTCGTTTGCCGGAATAAGCAGGAATCATAGTCAGGAAAGCCAGGGGTCATTACCAGGAGCAGTAATGTTGTTTGAAGGAATAACAGGTGGAAGGAAGCTTGATTAGAGGCTGATATGTCAATAATCACGCAATGAAAGGAGAGCAAGGCCAGGTTTAAATAGGGTGTGCAATCAGGATGAGCCAATCAGAAGCTCAGGGTGGTGAGCAATCAGGAACTAAGGGTGGAGACATCAGCAACAACATAGGTACAAGTATTTGTGTTAGCACGGGGAGCTTAATAGCTCAGAGGGAAGAGCTGCCATCTGATGCACAGGAGCTGCTGGGTTTGAATCCTGACACCTGCCATGTGCCCAAACAGTAGATTTCCACCCCATATGGGATATCAGCGTACTCGAGAGAAATTGCGGAAAAAAATGTAAGGGTCATTTTCTTCTGTTACACGTATGAAAATGAAACATTTGGGGCTAAAGTAACAATTTTTGTAAGAAAACTTAATTTTAATTTTCACTGCTTAACATTATAAAATTCTGTGAATCAGCTGTGGGTTCAAGGTGCTCATAACACGTCTAGATTAAATGCTTGAGGAGTGTAGTTTCCAAAATGGGATCACTTGTATGGGGTTTCTTCTGTTTAGGCACATCAAAAGCTCTGCGAACATAACATGGCATCCACACATCATTCCATCAAAGTCTGCGCTCAAAAATATTGCTCCTTCCTTTTGGAGCTCGGCAGTGTGTGCACAATTAATTTTGGGGTTCATCTTCTCCTGCTATCCTTGTGAAAATGAAAAATTTTAGGCTAAAGCAACATTTTTATGGGAAAATCTAAAATTTTATTTTCACAGCTCAACCTTATCAAATTCTGTGAAGCATCTAATGGTTCAAGGTGCTCATCATTTTACATAAAAATTCCTTTAGGGGTGGAGTTTCCAAAATGGGAGCACTTGTGGGGGTTTCCATTGTTTAGGCACATTAGGGCTCTGCAAACATTACATACTGTCCACTATCTATTCCAGACAATGTTGGGTTCCAAAAGTCAAGTAATGCTCTTTCCCTTACAAGCCCTGCAGTGTGACAAAACAAAAGTTTGCAACCATATATAGGGTATATAGCACAACAAATTTCGGGTCTGAAAAAAAACTGTTATGTATAAATATTAGTTTGTATTGAAAAATTCATTAAAAAATTTGTTTGAATGGGCAAATGCAAAACAAATAGTGACAAAATACAGAAAGATGGCTGGGGTGCTGCCAATGAGCAACAACACACAATTACATATTACAAAAAATGAGGTTTGTCTATCAAAATAGTGCTAAGAACATGTTCATGAAAAGCTTGTATATACATGAATAAAAAGATAACATGAGAAGGGCAAACAATCATATAAGGCCAAAGGATATGACACAGATAGTTCTTAATCCCACACATTTGCATGCATAATATCAGTAGACATAAGTAGGTTAATAAAGATTCTAACATATGCCTATAGTGGCAGTAGAAATATATCTCCCATGTACCTTGCTGCAAACATCTATAGTAAGATAAAGGGAAAGGAATAACATAAAACACTTCAGACAATCGCAATCATGTTAGATTATAATATGATGCTACATCATCCACTATAGCTGTTACACTATAAATATATTGCATTTTTAGGACTATAAGATGCACCAGACCATAGGACGCACCCCAAATTTTCAGAAGAAAATATGGAAAAAAATTAATGCTTCACATGGGGGTCCATCTTACAGTTTGAATTCAGTATACTGGAGGGGAGGAATCGGCAGCGCTGGAGGAGCAGGGTCACAGGAGGTGTTCGGTGGTCCAGGCAATAATCTGACTCCCAGGCTGGTGCAGCAGGTTCAGTGGTGCAGGGGCTCCATCGACATTTTATGTAAGACTGAAGCCATATTCATTGCTGCAATGCGATAGCCTCCAGGAAAATGGGTGCCGTAGGCAGCGCATACACAGATTGAGATTTTGTCTCCCGAGATTTTGGGACAAGATATGATATGTTAAAGCATTCCAGAGTTATTACCTCATCAAGTGACAGTGGTCAGATTTTAAAAAATGGCCTGGTCAGGAAGGTGAAAACAGGCTTTGGAGTGAAGGGCTTAGAAAGACTCATATGCTTTTCAGACTCTTGCATTTTGTCTGTGTCAAGCGAATTAAGACTTACATTTTTGAATAATTGGATGGGATGATGTTAAAGCATTTTTCATACATTTACTGTAGAATAAAATGGCTCTTTTGCTCCAATTATTTTGGTATAACTTGAAATGTAGTAAAGCTAAGGAAGAACACAGCTGAATAATCGCATCCAGAAGGAATTAAAATTAAATTAGCTTGTTGAGTGTGCTAAGGATGCACTTCAATAAAACAATAATTTGTTGTTAGCAGTTAGTTAGGGTTTACGAAGTGTGTTTAACCCCTTCACAACATGAATCGGACATGTGGGTCTAAGAAGTTGCCTCTCGGGGTAAGTTTCCCCCATACCCAACATGTAATGGCGATGTTTTACAGCCAGGAACTGCTTCTAATCGTGAGTGGAGCAAAACTCTGCACTCAGTAATTAAGCTGTTAACTTCCACTGTCAATCTCTAACAGCGACATTAACAGTGGTGCATGGGGACACATCATTCCATGCACCCATTGGCATGCCTATGTTGTGATTTGGGGTCATCGACAAGTTGCATTTTCTGTTGAAGATGTCCATGCTTGTTATTACAGAGTTCCCTTGAAACCTTGCCCGTGGCTGGGCTTCAAAACATATTGATATTTACTATATGCATCAATACTGTTGTGTTTCTGTATTTAGCACAAGTGATCAGATATTTCCATGTTCAAGTCACCTTAGGAGACTAACAAGTGCAGTGAAAAATACAAAAAAAAGTTTTTAAAAAATCTGAAAAAGCCCATAAACTTTCAAATCACCTCCCTTTTCTCTAATTAAAAATAATGATACAAAATATCTATACACATGTGGTAATGGCACATTAAGAAAAGTTAATTCTATTAAATATAAAATTAATTAAACCGATTGTTAAACACCATAAACATAAAAATTGAGGGGTTTTTTCAAAGTTTGTTTCCACTTGGAATTTTGTTCCTATTTTCCATTACTCCATGTGGTAAGTTGATTTGTGTCATTCATAAGGGTATGTGTCCACGTTCAGGATTGCTTCAGGCTTTGGTCAGGATTTTATGCAGGTAAAATCCTGACCAAAACCGCACCTGAGGTCACTGGCAGGTCACCTGTGGTGTTCTTGCGTGTTTTGCTCATTGTAGCAACATGCTGCGTTTTTAAAAAATGCACCGCATGTGCGTTTTTGCGGCAAAAACGCATGCGTTTTTTAACTCATAGTGGAGACGGGATTTCATTAAATCCCCTCCACTATGCTGTAACATCTGGACGCTGCGTTTTTGACGCTGCGGCTCAACGCTGCGTCAAAAACGCAGCGTTTCCTGAACGTGGACACATACCCTTATGAGAGAGAAGGTGAGCAAAAAAGAGAAAATTCAAAAAACAGAAATTAGCCATGTTGTGACAGGGCTAAGATTCTAAAAGCCATTTATTTTGGACTTCCATTAGCTTTTATGCTGTTTATTTGCTATTTAACATCACAAACCTCCGTAGTATAGAAAGCTGTGACATTTGAAGCCTACTTTATATATATATATATATATATATATATATATATATATATATATATATATATATATATATACATATATATGTATATATATATATATATATACACAGTATATATACACACACACACACACACATTGATGGTTAATTCAAATATAAGTCAATGTGTATATAATTGGAGACTGTAAAGTTCTGAAAATTTCTAGTTTAATTGTCGTCATAACCTTGGCGGTTTTCTAGCCCATTGGGGATTCTTATTTAGTACTGAAGTCCAATTAAATATTTTCATTAGTGTTTGGCCCATAAAAGAGATGCATGCTTTGCTAGATTTGATGGGGTATTATCATGACCTGGTCCTGATTAGTATTCCAATTTAATCATTCCCTTGGCTCATCCAGTATTTTAATGGACATGATAATGTATTTAATAAGGAAAATTGTATTTTTACTTTACTCAGAGATTTAGTGCAAAATTGTCTATCTAGTTACAGTTAACTGTTAAGCTCCAGAGTATAGAGAGCTATTAAATTTATACAGTAATAAAAAATATTTTTCAGTATATTTGCAGAAGCCAGTAAAGTTAGAAATGAGCATTTTGCCTCCTACAGCAAACCCAGCTTGTGGGAATGTATATTTATAAAAATGTATATCTACTGTATGTGTCTATAATGCTGTAGGTCAGCTCACTCGGCTTCTGAAAGAGGTAGACACAGGAACCATTTCTATTTTACCCCTTATCGACCATAGTTATTTTTGATTTTGCCTTTTATTTTTTGGTCAAAATGGCCATGTGAGGGCTTGTATTTTGTGGGACGAGTTGTACTTTTGAAAGACACCATTGGTTTTAACATATCGTGTACTGCAAAACAAGAAAAAAATCCAAGTGCTATGAAATTGCAAAAAAAGTGCAATCATACAGTAGTTTGTTTGTTTTTTTTACCATGTTCATCAAATGCCAAAACTAACTTGCCATTATGATTCAGCAGGCCACTATGAATTCATAGCCACCAAATATGTCAAAGTTATTTTTCATTTAAGTGGTGAAAAACAAAAAGCCGAATCTTACTTTAAAAAAATTGTGCCATTTTCCGATACCCGTAGCGTCTCCATTTTTTGTGATCTCGGGTTGGGTGTGGGCGTATTTTTTGCTTGCCAAGCTCACATTTTCAATGATGCCATTTTGGTGCAGATACTATCTTTTGATCGTTATTGCATTTTAACCCCTTCATGACTTTGGGATTTTCCATTTTTCCGTGTTCGTTTTTCACTCCCTTCCTTCCCAGAGCCGTAACTTTTTTATTTTTCCGTCAATTTGGCCATGTGAGGGCTTATTTTTTGCGGGACGAGTTGTACTTTTGAACAACATCATTGGTTTTACTATGTCATGTACTAGAAAACGGGCAAAGAATTCCAAGTGCGGTGAAATTGCAGAAAAAGTGCAATCCCACACTTGTTTTTGCTAGGTTCACTAAATGCTAAAACTGACCTGCTATTATGATTCTCCAGGTCAGTACGAGTTCATAGACACCTAACATGACTAGGTTATTTTTTATCTAAGTGGTGAAAAAAAATTCCAAACGTTGCTAAAAAAAAAAAAAATTGTGCCATTTTCCGATACTCGTAACGTCTCCATTTTTCATGATCTGGGGTCGGTTGAGGGCTTATTTTTTGCGTGCCGAGCTGGCGATTTTAATTATAGCATTTTGGTGCAGATATGTTCTTTTGATCGCCCGTTATTGCATTTTAATGCAATGTCACGGCGACCAAAAAAACGTAATTCTGGCGTTTCGAATTTTTTTCTCGCTACGCCGTTTAGCGATCAGGTTAATGCTTTTTTTTATTGATAGACTGGGCGATTCTGAATGCGGAAATACCAAATATGTGTAGGTTTGATTTTTTTTTATTGATTTATTTTGATTGGGGCGAAAGGGGGGTGATTTAAACTTTTATTTTTTTTTATTTTTTTCACATTTTTTTTAACTTTTTTTTTTACTTTTGCCATGCTTCAATAGCCTCCATAGGAGGCTAGAAGCAGGCACCACTCGATCGGCTCTGCTACATAGCAGCGATCTGATGTTTGCTGCTATGTAGCAGAAATGCCAGTGTGCTATGAGCGCCGACCACAGGGTGACGCTCACAGCTGCCGGGGATCAGTAACCATAGAGGTCTCAAGGACCTCTATGGTTACTATTCTGAAGCATCGCCGACCTCCGATCATGTGACGGGGGTCGGCGATGCGATCATTTCCGGCCGCCCGGCCGGAAGAGGTAGTTAAATGCCGCTGTCTGCGTTTGACAGCGGCATTTAACTAGTTAATAGGCGCGGGCACATCGCGATTCTGCCCGTGCCTATTACGGGCACATGTCAGCTGTTCAAAACAGCTGACATGTCCCGGCTTTGATGCGGGCTCACCGCCGGTGCCCTCATCAAAGCGGGGCTTCTGACCTCGGACGTACTATTCCGTCCGAGGTCAGAAAGGGGTTAATGCAATGTTGTGGCAACCAAAAAAAACGTAATTCTGGCATTTTGACTTTTTTTCTCGTTACGCTGTATAACGATTGGGATAATTTTGTTTTTACATCGATAGGTCGGGCTATTCTGAACATGGAAATATCAAATATGTGTATGTTTGATTTTTTTTATTGTTTTATTTTGAATGGGGTAAAAGGGGTTGATTTGAACTTTTATATTTTACATTTTTTTTTATATTTTTAAAAACTTT
The DNA here is from genome assembly GCF_051348905.1 of Ranitomeya variabilis. NCBI lineage: Eukaryota > Metazoa > Chordata > Amphibia > Anura > Dendrobatidae > Ranitomeya > Ranitomeya variabilis. The sequence goes on along the minus strand of NC_135233.1, from coordinate 648,649,287 downwards.
TTTTTTTTACTTTGGCAAGCTTCATTAGTCCCCATGGGAGACTAGATGCTGCCATAATCAGATCAGCTCTGCTACATACAGGCATTGATCAGATCCCCTATATGTAGCAGAAATGCTCACATTGCAATCTGGCAGTGACAATCATAGAGGTCTGCTGGAGACCTCTGGTTGTCATGACAACCCATCAGTGGGATTTCTGGTGTGCTCGCAGGATGTGCAAGTTAAATGCCACTGTCAGAGATTGACAGCAATACTTAACTCGTTAACAGCCACGGGTGGATTGCAATTCCCCCCGTTGCTGTTAGAGGCACATGCCAGTTGTTCAAAACAGCTGACATGTGCTGGAAAAGATGTGGGCTCAGCACCGGAGCCCACATCAAAGGGAGGAAGTCCGACATTATCGTACTATTATGCCGGATGTGGAAAAGGGGTTAAAGTCTGCCTTGTTTATTGCCATTCTCATTATTCACGTCACCGGAAAATGAAAATACAGCCTTTGTCCAGCAAAAGGGAAAATAAATTAAAAAGTCCATACAATAGTGCTGGCTAGCCCACCTGGCTTAGATTCCAGCCTCCATGTCCTTTAGCAAAGGATATTCAAACCAGGAGAGATGAAATCATATGTCCAGAATTCCTTACCACAAAAGCACATCTCCAGCGCTTGCACCTTCAGACCCACCAACTCACACGCTCTAGAAAGCTGGGTATTTCTCATCTGTACTCCTCCCACTCTACAGCTTTGCAATCATCCTAGCACTAAACATGGCTGATTAACCCCTTTCATCACTTAGTGTGCTGGATGATTTTTCCTAGGTTTTCTACTTTCATAAATATCTCCTTCCAGTAAATTGATTATATAAGGGGTAGGGTACAGCTCTTGTACACTCATCAGCCAGGGTTGCTTGGTTAGCGGCAATTTTCCTGTCATTAGGTCTTTGAGAGTCTTTCATTTTTAGTTTACATCTATTGGATGCCATACAGTTGACTTTTTCTTCTTATGCTTAGTCTAAATTGAAAATGATTCTGAAAAGATTAACATTGGTTAAAACAGCAAGGGTATGTGCACACGCTGCGGATTTTGCTGCGAATCCACAGCAGATTGGCCGCTGCGGATTCACAGCAGTTTTCCATGAGTTTACAGTACCATGTAAACCTATGGAAAACAAAATCCGTAGTGCACATGCTTCGGAAAAAAACCTTTTCGACTAAAGGAGATTTGCATCCACACAACCCCTGTGACTGAAATGGGCAATTGGTTGGCAGACATTAACTTTATCACTGCGTCCCACTTGGGCCGCCTCGCTTCTGGAAAATGCCGCCGGAAGTAAGTTTCTGGCATCGTTGTTACCAGTGAACCCATATCCAGCAGGCAGCGCACTGCACGACCATCAAATTCAGCCCAAACTAGAGGACACACTGATGCTAAACTTGTGGTACTTCTACTACTCCTCTGCATCTGTTCTGGCACCAGGCGGTGCCCCCGGCTCGGAGCCTGTTAGATTATTGGATGATGGGGTTGGACTCTTCCCCGACGTGTACACTCCTGCACTATATGTCCACTCTCACCACAATTAGAGCAAGTGAGAGGTCTCTGTAGACGAAGCATTCTGGTGTCAAGGCGGGACTCATGGCCTTCCTTGTGCCCAGAAAGCTTTGCGACAGTCTCTGACTTCTTTTTAACATCAGCCAATTCTCCTTCAATATTCAGAAGTTCTCTCCTCAATTCTTCCACCCTTTGGGGTTCGGTGATTGAATTTACGGTCACCTCCATGCTCCAGACCTTCCCCACGGGGACTGTCACCCCCTGCTGCTGTTCACGCGTGTGCGCTTCACTTCCTATCTCAGCAAAAGTCACCTGAGGGTTTACCCGCACACACTCTCGCAGGGTCTGTTTCGTCATTGTGTCCCACAAGCCCGTCACTAAAAGGTCACGCAGCATTATTTCTGTATGGCCTATACCAACCCCATCTTTCCTAACAATCACAGTATGTAATTCCTGCAGTGTGGTCATGTACTGATTCACGGTCTCGCCCCTCCCTCTGCATGCGACTTAAGAAACTTGTCCTCAGTTCCCCTATGTCTGTGGGATCCCCATGGGTCTCTTCGAGAATGTGCAGCACTTTATTACAAGTGTTTCACTCCTGGAGGGTCCACAACATTACTAAGTCTCTGGCTTTTCCATCTAATGCCATTATAGCCACTTCGGCTTCCAATGCAGGAGTCATGGGGTGCATACTCATCATACCCATTATACGCTCAGTCCAGCTCCACAACATGGTGTTATCCCCGTAAACTTTGGTAAATTATTCTGCATTGCCCCCAGCGATATACTTGATCTAGGGCCTCCCCCAACTGCTTGGTCTGCCGCCTCCATGTTGTTAGACTGCATCCTGCTGACTACGCCCAATGTAAGGTACTAGCTGGAATGCGGGATGCAGTAACCAGCAGGAGGCAAAGCAAGAGTTAACAGATTTTATATACATATATGAATGTCTCAACAGTAAATACTCCACACAGGGAGAAAAGGGGGTGTAATTATACAGGCCCTCAAAATGTATATAGCAATAAAGTAACGGTAATGGGTGAAATAATGGGTTAACTTATCAGTCTGTGGTTCCTGGATGATGGTGGCTGGAAGATCTCACGATGGCACCATAGGTGGTGCGTGATGTCTATGAGCCTATCCTGGGGAAAAGTGAAGCACTGTCTCTGTATGGCGGCGAAGTATCCTGGTCTTCTTACATGTGGTCTTGTGATCCTGGAATGAGATGCAGATTGGGGAAACGTCTGCTGGTCTCTGGAGATGCACAGTCAGTATGCGCGGGGGATGGAACACTGCAAAGTGAGCCTGTAAGTTTGCGTAGGTTTGCAGAGAGGGTGTCAACCTTCGCCTGGAGCACACGCTGGGTACCTGCCAAAAGCCCTGTTCCCGTGTGCACAGTCCCTTTTATATCACACCCGCACCCAGCAGTCAGGTGCAACAGTCTACTCGGGTCAGAAAGTACTTCCCCCGGCAATAATGGTGACAGTTCTGATAGTTCTGGCCTGGACACGCAAGAAAGACCACTATTCTGTCCCATCTTCCTACATAAAAATTGTAGCCAAAATCACTGCTCAGGTTCAGAGAAAAATACATATACTGTACTGTATGTACTTTAGTTTAAATACTAGCTCAAATTCCAAATGGATTATAGAAGATACTAGATATTTAAAGACAGGTAGTTAGGATTAGAGATATTTGAAATTACTTCATATATCTAAGATTCAGATGAATTTCCTTCCAAAAAGAACTCCAGTGTTAGAAAAAAATAAAATATGATTTGCAGACTCACAGAATTATAAAGATCTCAGATCATCTGTCCATGTTAACTCTTGTCTGCTAAGGACAAAAGTATGATTAGCCACTGCACAGAGGCATTAGCCTTAATATTATTATTAGTATTATTATTATTAATAATAATAATAATAATACGATACGATATGATACGATACGATACACTTTATTGATCCCGTGGGAAATTATGGTATCACAGCAGCACAACTTACATCATAAGAATCATAAAATGAATTACTTAATTGACATGACAGTTTGTTGACAGAAGGACATTATACATTAGAATAGGACATACACAGCGGGTGAACTGAAAAGTAGAAGGAATAAAGTAGACAATCACCTTTATGATTTAACCCTAATGTTATTGTTGTACATTCCCATAGCAGTTGGCACAAACGATTTCCTAAATTTTTTATTCTTACACCTCAGAAGTATTAGCCGGTTACTGAAGGTGCTCTTCTGTCTCATGAATAGCTCATATAGTGGATGTGCATTATTGTTCATAATTGCCATACACTTTCTCAGAGTTCTTCTCTCCACTACCTCCTCAAGAGAGTCCAGATTGCAGCCAACAGCAGAACTTGCCTTTTTGATAAGCTTATTCAGCTTATTAGCATCAGAGGCCCGCACACTATTACCCCAGCATATGATTGCAAAAATAATAATAATAATAATAATAATAATAATAAGAAATTGTCTCTATGTAGAACACAATTTCCAAAAAAGGTGGGACACTACAATATTAAAAAAACAAAAATGCAATGATTTGGAAAGCTAGACAGATAGATTAAAAGTTGATAGACATTTTTACTTTTCATTTGGATAAGTTAACTAATTGGGATGAGCGAATGTGCTCGGTGATACTCGTTACTCGGTGAGTAATGGGCGGTGCTCTATGCAAATGCAAAATCCCACCCACATTTTTGGCGCATGTTACACAGCCAATAAGCATGCAAGGATTGCCAGCGTGTCACTGTAATGCCATAGCCATCTTGGTTGTGTCATTACTGTGATTGACTGCATCTTTTTTGGGGGGTGAAAACATGTCATATATTTTGATCCATCTGCATTGTGTTACTTTTCTGTGTTTATAACACTACAAAAAAAGCATTGCAAAATTTCCCTGGATTACATTTCTTACCCATACACCATTATGTGTTTCTGGATTCATTTTTTTTATATGTAACACTTCAAAAAAGCACTTAAAAATTTGTTAAATTTGTCACTCATATAGTATTACTTGGTCTGGGGTACATTTCCTGTGATCTACCGTACAAAAGTAAAAGATAAAAGAGTTAGTGTTTCACGTGTTCTGTGGTATATTTCTGTAATATCTAACACTACAAAAAAAATTACAAAAATGAGCTTGATTACATTTTTCACCTATACACAATTCCATGGTATGGGGTACATTTCTGTAATAATATCTAACACTACAAAAAAGCGTTAAAATAATTGGCTGGATTACAGTTCACATACATACACTATTCTGTGGTCTAAAGGGACATTTCTGTGATATATAAAACTCCAAAAAATCATTAAAAAATGTTGCTGGCTTACATTTCTCAGCCATTCAGTTTCACGTGTTGCATGGTACATTGGTACGTGTTGCATGGTACATTTCTATGATATCTATAGTGTTGAGCATTCCGATACCGCAAGTATCGGGTATCGGCCGATACTTGTGGGTATCGGAATTCCGATACCGAGATCCGATACTTTTGTGATATCGGGAATCGGTATCGGGATTAATAGCAATGTGTAAAATAAAGAATTAAAATAAAAAATATTGCTATACTCACCTCTCCGACGCAGCCTGCACCTCACCGAGGGAACCGGCAGCCTTCTTTGCTTAAAATGTGCGCGTTTACTGCCTTCCGTGACGTCACGGCTTCTGATTGGTCGCGTGCCGCCCATGTGACCGCGACGCGACCAATCACAACAAGCCGTGACGTAATTTCAGGTCCTGAATGCCTAATTCTAGGCATTCTGGACCTGAAAATTACGTCACGGCTTGTTGTGATTGGTCGCGTCGCGGTCACATGGGCGGCACGCGACCAATCACAAGCCGTGACGTAATTTTCAAATCCTGAATGCCTAGAATTAGGCATTCAGGACCTGAAATTACATCACGGCTTGTTGTGATTGGTCGCGTCGCCGTCACATGGGCGGCACGCGACCAATCAGAAGCCGTGACATCACGGAAGGCAGTAAACGCGCGCATTTTAAGCAAAGAAGGCTGCCGGTTCCCTCGGTAAGGTGCAGGCTGCGTCGGAGAGGTGAGTATAGCAATATTTTTTATTTTAATTCTTTATTTTACACAGTAATATAAATCCCAGGGCCTGAAGGAGAGTTTCCTCTCCTTCAGACCCTGGGAACCATCAGGGATACCGTCCGATACTTGAGTCCCATTGACTTGTATTGGTATCGGGTATCGGTATCGGATTAGATCCGATACTTTGCCGTTATCGGCCGATACTTTCCGATACCGATACTTTCAAGTATCGGACGGTATCGCTCAACACTAGATATCTAACACTATAAAAAAGCATTAAAGAATAGCAGGATTACATTTATCACCCATGCACTATTCCGTGGTTTGGGGTAAATTTATGTGACATTATCTAACACTTCAAAAAAGCATTAAAATAAATTGCCTGGATTACAGTTCTCAACCATACAATATAATAATAATAATCTTTATTTTTATATAGCGCTAACATATTCCGCAGCGCTTTACAGTTTGCACACATTATCATCACTGTCCCCGATGGGGCTCACAATCTAAATTCCCTATCAGTATGTCTTTGGAATGTGGGAGGAAACCGGAGTACCCGGAGGAAACCCACGCAAACACGGAGAGAACATACAAACTCTTTGCAGATGTTGTCCTGGGTGGGATTAGAACCCAGGACTCCAGCTCTGCAATGCTAACCACTGCGCCACCGCGTACAATATTCAGTGGTGTGGCATACATTTCTTGTGATAAATAAAACTGAAAAAAAGTTATCAAAAAATTTGTAGCTCTACATTTCTCATCCACACAGTACTATGTGGTCTGGGTTAATTTCTTTGAACTATAAAACTGACATAACGTGCTTAGTAGCTGACAAAGATGGTAGAAGCACGCAAGACTCCCATGCGAGTGACTGGAGAAATATTGGAGCCAGAGGAAACTGGCTCAAGAGCAAAGGTGTAGGATCCTGTTTGCCTGGCCAATATTCCAGACCCACTAAGGCCTGAATTCAGGCTGTATCGTTTACCTCATCCTTTATGAGCTTTTTATCTGCTTGTACGCAACTGGAGGTGACATTTTGGAGCTGTGGGTGAAATTTTTAACTTGACTGCTGGTTGCAAGTCTTGCTGCAGAACGCCAGGTCAATCCAAAATCATACTACAAGCTTTTCATCAGCGATATTTGTAACATATGCTACTGGAGCAGACATTTTTGATCTGTGGGGGTACTGTGCCCCATTGTTGGGGTGTGAAATTTTTAATCAGCTTTCTCAGGGAAATATGAAAGAATGCTCTGTGGGTGAAATTTATTGTTAGCTTCTGTGGAATAAATATGGAAATATGATCTCTAGGGGAAATTTGTAAGCTGCTAATGTAGGGGTACTGTGGCCCATGCTCACTGGGTGAAATTTTTAGCTAGACTGGAAGTAGCAAGCTTCAGCCTCTGTGAGGGCACCATTAAAATTGTTATATTATTCATTTACTTCTTACTTTACCATGATTGCTATGGTGAAAGAACCCCTGTAAGTCATTTTCCTGTCCACATTTGTTTGCAGGGCAATCGTTCTGCTCTTAAACTCATTTAGCTTTGTTTTGCAGCCCCCATGTTTGTGACCCAAACCCAACTCAAAGACATACACATCCCCAGGTTCACTCATCTCTGCTTGTGATATATTCTGATGATTAGAGCGTTCACTAGTGTTTTTGTGGTTTCGTTGTCAAGGAATGCGTGGATCTGGGAAATATTTTTGAGGTTGAGATGGCAGGAGGAGGTAAGGGCTTAGATATGTGGCTTGAAAGAGAGGGCAGAGTCGAGTATCACCCCGAGGCACCGAGCATGCAGGACTGACATGAGCAGCCATTGACATTGATGGATAGGTTTGGTGGAGGGGTGAGATGAGATGGGGAAAGATGATGAACTCTGTTTTGTCCATGTTCAGTTTTAGTAAGCGAGCAGAAAAGAAGTCCGAGATAGCAGACAGACAGCGTGGGATTTTGATGAGTAAGGAGGTGAGGTCAGGTCCGAATAGGTAGATCTGCGTGTCATCGACGTAGAGAGGATACTGCAAACCATGGGATTCTATGAGCTGTCCCAGGCCGAAGGTGTAGATGGAGAATAGTAAGGGTCCCAGAACTGAACCTTGAGGGACACCGACAGGCAAGGGGCAAGGTGAGGAGGTGGTGTGGGGGAGGGAGACACTGAAAGTTCGGTCTGTTAGATATGACGAGATCCAGGATAGGGCCAAGTCTGTGATGTCAAGAGATGATAGAATCTGTTGCAGGAGGGAATGGTCCACAGTGTCAAAGGCAGAAGACAGGTCAAGGAGAAGGAGGACAGAGTAGTGTCGCTTGCTCTTGGTGGTTAGTAGGTCATTGGTGACTTTAGTTAGGGCAGTTTCAGTTGAGTGATGGGGTCGGATGCCAGATTGTAACCGGTCAAAGAGGGAGCTGGATGAGAGGTGGGAGGACAGTTCAAGTTCAAAATCATCAATATTCAATGCTGGCAGCTCACTATGCAATTACTAAAACATCCCAGAAGTGTTCCATAGCAGACAAGTCCTGAGAACATAGCACATTTGGGCCACACAGGCTGCTCATAGTATCACAAGCAACATGTGGCCTGGCACTCTCATGTTGATAAACATCTCCTGGCCTTTAGAGAAATGGCCATACCACTGATAGCACAATTGATCCATATTGAAAGTGAAATTGAAAGTCACAAGACATCAAGCAGTGTCTACACAAACCATCAGAAGGTGTTTGCACATCTTTCGGCTATGATCCAGAAGTCCAGCTAAAAGTGTTCCACTCACATCATGCCACTACTCTCAAAGGCTACCATGATGTAGAGCAACATGGAAATGGGGGCTGGAATTGAGGTTTATCCTCAGCCATGAGTCCCACTTTTGCCTTGGTCTCAACACTAGCTGGACATTGGGCCTTTACTTAGCTGGTATCTGACAGATATGGTGCTAGCTTAGCTGCTGATCAAACTCTTAGGCTGGAGTCATGCTACTGTAGAATACGGGCGAGAGCTATGCGAGAAAACATCACATAGCACTTGGACCACTGTTAATCTATGGGGCAGCTCACATCACCATATTTTTTCTCAGGCATATTCAACATGCGTGTGAAATCGCAGCAAGCCAATGCAAGCCTATGAGTACGAGAAAAACTCTGACACCACATGGACCATTCCTCTAACTTGCGACAAATACGCACACATTTTCCTCATTTCAGCCCATTGAGCCATTAATTTCAATGGTGAAAAGCAGTGAGAAATGTAAAGCCATATGCATGTCATACAGATGTCATACGGATACATAGGTGTGAGAAAATCACATCATCGCATTGCAAATGCATTACACACAGATGACCATACAGAGAACACTTGTGCGACTCTCGGCAGGTATACTCGGACCGATTTTCCCTATGTTTAGTCTGACTCCAGCCTTACATGGAAACTCAACATAACACATACTAAATTGCCACAGTTTGCATGTCTAAATGAGCCACGAGGATCCTTGAATGCATCAGGATGTTCCATACACTGGTTTAACACTGTGCTTCCTCTATCTAACGTTTCTATGCTGGAGAAGGAGGTCTGGGAGCTTCAACGGGATCAACATGCAGCACCAAATGGGTAGAGCCAAATCAGAAGACAGGTGGGTGCTCGCAAGGCTATTGAGCATAACCAAACAGGAAAACTAGAGATGATAGCGGCACACCACTGATGAAAAATGAAAAAAACTTTATTCAAGCATAGCAAGCCATAGTAAAAACATGAAAAGCCTTACGCGTTTCAGGTGCATGCTGCACCCTTAGTCATAGTCCTATGACTAACGGTGCTGCATGCACCTGAAACGCGTAAGGCTTTTTATGTTTTCAATATGGCTTGCTATGCGTGAATAAAGTTTTTTCTTTTTTGTCATCAGTGGTGTGCCGCTGTCCTCTATTTTTCCTATCATTTCCATGCTTTTTTCATTACACTGGTCACAATAAGATCTTCACTCTGTGGTTACATTTTCACAGGACACAAGCAAATTCACTACCTATAATGATTTTCCAAATGGAAAATTTACTATTATCTTTCACAGTACCAATGTTGGGGATATTTAAAAACTGTCTTGAATATATTGCACAGAATATCTGCATTGTATATTGACTGGCCCTGTGAACTACAAGTCCACAGCATGTACATTTTTGCTACAGATTCCACTATTGATCTAAACCTTTGCAATGCAAAGGCTGATTTGGGAATCACTATTTCAACAAAAATATCCTCTGAGGGACATCCATAGCAGAAATCCACTATGACATACCCTTAGGCTAGGGCTACATGATGACTTTAGCCATGACATTGGTCAAGTGGCTAAAGATTTTACAAGTAAATTCAATTTGCAACTACCGTTAGTTACTATGTGCTATTTCAATGTTTCCTATTATTCTCTAGGATCCCTAGAAGAAATATAGAATAATAAACTTAATTAATACTAACCTCACCTGTCTCTCTGTCCCCATAACCTGTTATCTCATCCTCCGCACCCCACTTCCACTTGAATAAATTTGCTCATCTCTAATTGTTATACGTCGCTGTTACATCGCAACACAATACAAGTGAATGGACCTGGTTGGATTTTTCTTTTAGCAGTCTTTTTACACTATGTGTCACAATGCGACCTCATTTGCTTGTATTGCACTAGAATGTAGCAGCTTGAAAAGGAAGAATCTGTCTTTTCTACTGCTAAAGGGTTGCTATGGGAAATCTTGTTAAGCTTGTCTGTCATTCTTTTCCCATGAATTAACAAACCTGTTAACAAAACAAGTTCATTGTTACAAATTATGCATTATGATAGTACCTTTACCATCCCAGCAAAAGCTCTTTACACACCCAGGTCTGAAAACACACAAACATGTCCATTCTCCTTTCACTTAGTAATGAAGGCTATCCCCATTTCTATAGGGGAACCAAGAACAATGGCATTATCAAGAGAAAAATAGAGGAGATGTTGAGGATGGGACTATGCACAGAGGAGGAATGGTTTCATACATTGGGTTCTAGAGACAGAGGAAGAAAAGGTGAATACATGAAGCATAAACCTTGGGGTTAGGAGAGGAGAAGGATAGTAGGTAAGTGAATACTCAGCGACGTAGGGGAAGCTTTTCACTCCAGGGAAGGACTGCAGTTGTCCTAAACTGATGTAGGACTGCGTACAGTTACAGGTGTTGAGGATGACTTATCAGTGTTCCACTTCACCTGACTAAGGGTACCGTCTCACATTGGCACTTTGATCGCTACGACGGTACGATCCGTGACGTTCCAGCGATATCCATACGATATCGCTGTGTCTGACGCGCAGCGGCGATCAGGGACCCCGCTGAAAATCGTATGTCGTAGCAGATCGTTTGAAACTTTATTTCGTCGCTGGATCTCCCGCTGTCATCGCTGGATCGGTGTGTGTGACACCGATCCAGCGATGCGTTCGCTTGTAACCAGGGTAAACATCGGGTTACTAAGCGCAGGGCCGCGCTTAGTAACCCGATGTTTACCCTGGTTACCATCGTAAATGTAAAAAAAAAAAAAAACAGTACATACTTACATTCCGGTGTCCGTCAGGTCCCTGGCCGTCTGCTTCCCTGCACTGACTGTGAGCGCCGGCCGGAAAGTAAAAGCAGAGCACAGCGGTGACGTCACCGCTCTGCTTTGGCCGGCACTTACACAGGATGCAGGAGGAGTGCAGGGAAGCGGACGCAGGCACCGGAATGTGAGTATGTGTTTTTTTTATTTTACGTTTATGCTGGTAACCAGGGTAAACATCGGGTTACTAAGCGCGGCCCTGCGCTTAGTAACCCGATGTTTACCCTGGTTACCCGGGGACTTCGGCATCGTTGGTCGCTGGAGAGCTGTCTGTGTGACAGCTCCCCAGCGACCACACAACGACTTACCAATGATCACGGCCAGGTCGTATCGCTGGTCATGATCGTTGGTAAATCGTTTTGTGTAACGGTACCCTAAGGCCCAGCTCGATGCCGGCTGAGGGCTCTCATACCTTTGTTATGTCAGCTGATAAAACAAAGTGGAGCAACTGGTTTATTACCAGCCATCCCTTTCTTGTTTTATTCCACTACCAAAAGAGAGATGCCCCTCAGTAGAATAAGGTCTAGCTCCCTATTGGCTCTGATGTCTTTGTTACCTTAGCTAATAAAACATAATGGAGAAACTAGTTTATTATCATATGGACGCTGTTCTACAGGCTCAGGGAGGGGCATGACATTCTACATATGTATTTAGATATAGGCATATCCATATATGCAGCTAAAACCACTTTCCCTTACAATTCATCTATTGCTAACAACTAAAAATGTAGGAAAGGGTTTTGTGGGGCTTTGAATTTCTGCCCTGGACCTTACATTTAATTGGATGGAAAGTAGCATAATTTTATTTTTCTTAAATTACCAAGACATCACTCATTTCTCCTAAATGCTTTCCCACCAGTTACTGTAAACCAACATTCTCTGCCACATAAATATTTATTGCAGTCTTTTTATTTTATCTTCCCTTTTGTCTGTATTTAAGGTCTTTTCTACAGAACCAGTCTTTCCTTTATCTCAGAGATACCCTCTCACTAGCCCTTCTCAGCAGCTTACCCCAATTGTTCCTAATAAACGGCTTATATGAACCACTCAGTCACACTTTGCTTGAAATTACCTCATCTGGTCTTCTAACAGCCTTTTCCTCTGTCCATGACATCAACCTGTGCTGTAGACCATCTCCCCTTGGTAATCAGTCAACTGAGCTCAGTCTACTCTGTTGACACAAAGCTTTACTTTGTCTCAGAGTTGTTCTGTGAGTAGCTTTTCTCAGTGGCCTACACCAATGGCTTCTGGTGAACTGTTTAAAACCACCACTGTGTCTGAAATGGCATCATCTAGTCTTCTGATAGTCTTTTCCCTCTTTAACCTACTCTTTTCCATTTGGTGCACAGTCAACTTAGCTCAATCCATTGTGCTGACACAAACAGCAACACCTTTGCTTCCTTCCAACTTGCTACATGGGCATGCACTACTTCGTCGCCTTGCTTGATGCACAGTCTCCATGGTCAGAAAACTAGGTCTTTACTATGATGGGTTACCATTTATGCTTAAGTGGTTATAACTTTATACCTAAGATCTAATTGTGAGGAAAAAACATTGCTTTCCTTCTCCCCTGTACCTGACATTATATTCATACCATGTGTGATGTTGGAACATTAATTACCTTACACAATGTGGGTACCTTAATTTTCCCTCAAGGTCTCAAAAAACTTCAAAATTTAATGAAACATAATCCTTAGTAAAGTACAATACCTAATCTTTCAAATACATGCACACGATCATGCATAAAATATCCTTGCTGTATATATATATATATATATATATATATATATATATATATATATATATATATACACTGTATATATATATATTAAAGACCCATGGTGAAAAAAGCACAACTCATCTACCCTAACATGAGCACATAAAAACAATGTGTTTGCACCCTTGACATTGTTAGAGAAAATTAAGTATTTATCCCACAGAATTATTGCAGTTACATATGTTTATTTCCTTTGTTTGTATTTGAACAATACAAAAAAAGCTGAGAAAATGGCAAATTGGACATAATTTCACACAAAATACTAAAAGTGGGCAGGACAAAATTGGTGGCACCCTCAATTTAGTATTTGGTTGCACACCCTTTAGAATAATTAACTGCAATCAATCACTTTCTACAACCATCAACAAGTTTCTTACACCCCTCAGCTGGAATTTTGGAACACTTTTTTTGCAAAGTGTTTCAGGTCTCTCATATTTGAAGGGTGCCTTCTCCCTTCTCCCAACAGCAATTTTAAGATTGGTCTACAGCTCTTTGTTTCTTTCTATCCATTTCTAGGTGCTTCTTGAAGCATGTTTGTGGTTATTGTACTGCTAGAAAACTCATGATCTAGTACGCAAACTCAGATTTCTGACACTGTGCACTGTATTGTGGCACAAAATATTTTGGTAATCTTCAGATTTCATAATACCTTGCACACAGTCAAAGCATCCAGTGCGAGAGGCTGCAAAACAGCCCCTAAATATATTTGAACCTGCACCATATTTGACTGTAGGTACTGTTTTCTTTTTGTGTAGGCCTCATTCCATTTTAGGTACACAGTTGAATGATGTGCTTTACCAAGAAACTCTATCTTGGTCTCATCTGTCCACAAAACGCTTTCCCAGAAGGATTTTGGCTAACTCACATACAGTTTGGAAAACTCACATACAGTTTTGGCTTTTTTATGTCTATGGAGCACCCGCCAGGACCGTGGGGATACTCAGTACTGGGACAGTTCTTAAAGGAATGTGGTCACAGCAGCAGTTACCTGGTCCGTGACCCTGGGCTTCCAACAAAAGAGTCAATGAATTGAAAGGTGAAATAAAGTTGATAGGGGTATTGTTCATGATGCCACTTGTGGCACTCAGCCATGAATGGCCGACGCTGCTTAAAGGGGACCTTTGGGGCTGATGGTGATAGAGTTGATACAGCTCTCCACAGGTAAAGCTTAGTCCCAGGACAATTACAGTGTTAAAGTAAATGATGGTAGAAGTGAATGCTGTAGTGCAGGTGGCGCAGCAATAATTCAGAGGACACAGCAGCGTGCAGTTTCCACAGTTTACTCACAGTTTGAAGTGCAGGTTGGGGCACTTCTTAGGGTACCGTCTCACAGTGGCACTTTGGTCGCTACGACGGCACGATCCGTGACGTTCCAGCGATATACATACGATCTCGCTGTGTCTGACACGCTACTGCGATCAGGGACCCCGCTGAGAATCGTACGTCGTCGCAGATCGTTTGAAACTTTATTTAGTCACTGGATCACCCGCTGTCATCGCTGGATCGGTGTGTGTGACACCGATCCAGCGATGTGTTCGCTTGTAACCAGGGCAGGGCCGCGCTTAGTAACCCGATGTTTACCCTGGTTACCATTGTAAATGTAAAAAAAAAAAAACACTACATACTCACATTCCGATGTCTGTCACGTCCCTCGCCGTCATCTTCCGGCACTGACTGTGAGCGCCGGCCGTAAAGTAAAAGCAGAGCACAGCGGTGACATCACCGCTGTGCTGTGCTTTACGGCCGGCACTGACATAGTCAGTGCGGGAAGCTGACGGCGACGGACGTGACAGTCAACGGAATGTGAGTATGTAGTGTTTTTTTTTTTTACATTTACAATGGTAACCAGGGTAAACATCGGGTTACTAAGCGCGGCCCTGCGCTTAGTAACCCAATGTTTACCCTGGTTACCCGGGGACTTCGGCATCGTTGGTTGCTGGAGAGCTGTCTGTGTGACAGCTCTCCAGCGACCACACAACGACTTACCAACGATCACGGCCAGGTCGTATCGCTGGTCGTGATCGTTGGTAAATCGTTTAGTGTAACGGTACCCTAACAGATGACAATGGAAGTCCAGGGAGCCTGGAAGCAACTTAGGATCCACTAGCCAGATGGATTTTGAGGCCTCCTTACTGCGCTGTCCTCTGAGGTCCTTGCTGCCTAAAGCTATACTAAGTACTCTGTTCCTTATTGGTCTGTAGTACTTGCCTGTATGGCAGGCTGCTTGAGCCTATTACAGGTGTCACTTCTTCGTGGTGGCTCCAGGCTCTCATCTGCTGCTGTGCCTTCAGGTGTTGTGATGGGCCAGGAGACCTGCAGTCCCCTGTTATGGTTCCAATGGCAGGGAACCTCAAAGATTACAGCAAAGTCTGCAAAACATAAATACCAGCTCATAGGGAAGTGGTAACTAGGCTGACCATATACCTGATCCTAGCGCAAACACTAACAGCAGCCGGGGAACGTGCCTACGTTGGTTCTAGACGTCTCGCGCCAGCTGGAGAACTAACTACCCCTATCAGGGAAAATAAGACCTCTCTTGCCTCCAGAGAAAAGACCCCAAAGTAATACAAGCCCCCAACAAATAATAACGGTGAGGTAAGAAGAAAAGACAAACGTAAGAATGAACTAGATTTAGCAAAGAGAGGCCCACTGACTAATAGCAGAATATAGTAAGAAGACTTATATGGTCAGCAAAAAACCCTGCAAAATATCCACGCTGAATATCCAAGAACCCCCAAACCGACTGACGGTGTGGGGGGAGAATATCAGCCCCCCTAGAGCTTCCAGCAATAACAGGAATCACATATTGTACAAGCTGGACAAAAAATATGAACAATGCAAATGATCAAGAGTACGAAAGCAGGACTTAGCTTATCTTGCAAAGAACCAGGACCTGAAGACAGGAGCAAACAGAAGTGAACTGATTACAATGATGCCAGGCACTGGACTGAGAATCCAAGAAGTTTAAATAGCAACACCCCAGGCCTAACGAAGCAGGTGAGCACCAACCTGGTAAAAGACAATCCAAGTGCCAAATCACTAGTGACCACAAGAGGGAGCCAAAAAGTATAGTTCACAACAGTACCCCCCCTTTAAGGAGGGGTCACCGAACCCTCACCAAGACCACCAGGGCGACCAGGATGAGCAGCGTGGAAGGCACGAACCAAATCGGCCGCATGAACATCAGAGGCGGCCACCCAGGAATTATCCTCCTGACCATAGCCCTTCCATTTGACCAAATACTGGAGCCTCCGTCTAGAGAGACGAGAATCCAAGATCTTCTCCACCACGTACTCCAACTCGCCCTCAACCAACACCGGAGCAAGAGGCTCAACAGCAGGAACCACAGGCACAACGTACCGCCGTAACAAAGACCTATGGAACACGTTGTGAATGGCAAACGACACCGGAAGATCCAAACGAAAAGAAACCGGGTTAAGAACTTCCAAAATTTTATAAGGACCAATAAAGCGAGGCTTAAACTTAGGAGAGGAAACCTTCAGAGGGACATACCGAGAAGACAACCAAACCAAATCCCCAACACGAAGTCGGGGGCCCACACCGCGGCGGCGGTTGGCAAAACGCTGAGCCTTCTCCTGTGACAACTTCAAGTTGTCCACCACATGATTCCAAATCCGCTGCAAACTATCCACCACGGAATCCACCCCAGGACAGTCAGAAGACTCAACATGACCCGAGGAGAAACGAGGATGAAAACCAGAGTTGCAGAAGAATGGCGAAACCAAAGTAGCGGAACTAGCCCGATTATTAAGGGCAAACTCCGCCAATGGCAAGAAGGTCACCCAATCATCCTGGTCCGCAGAAACAAAACATCTCAAATAAGCCTCCAGTGTCTGATTAGTTCGCTCCGTTTGACCATTAGTCTGAGGATGGAAGGCAGATGAAAACGACAAATCAATGCCCATCCTAGCACAAAAAGATTGCCAGAATCTGGACACAAACTGGGATCCTCTGTCGGACACGATATTCTCCGGAATGCCATGTAAACGAACCACATTCTGAAAAAACAAAGGAACCAGATCGGAAGAGGAAGGCAACTTAGGCAAGGGTACCAAATGGACCATCTTGGAAAAACGATCACACACCACCCAGATGACAGACATTCCCCGAGACACCGGGAGATCAGAAATGAAATCCATGGAAATGTGCGCCCAAGGCCTCTTCGGGACGGGCAAGGGCAAAAGCAACCCGCTAGCACGAGAACAACAAGGCTTAGCCCGGGCACAAGTCCCACAGGACTGCACAAATGACCGCACATCCCGCGACAAGGAAGGCCACCAAAAGGACCTAGCCACCAAATCTCGGGTACCAAAAATTCCCGGATGCCCTGCCAACACCGAGGAATGAACCTCGGAAATGACTCTGCTAGTCCATTTATCAGGAACAAACAGTCTGTCGGGTGGACACGAGTCAGGTCTACCAGCCTGAAATCTCTGCAACACACGTCGCAAATCCGGAGATATGGCCGACACGATCACTCCCTCTTTAAGAATACCAGCTGGCTCCGAGACTCCAGGAGAGTCAGGCACAAAGCTCCTAGAGAGAGCATCAGCCTTAACATTCTTCGAACCAGGCAGGTATGAGACCACAAAGTCAAAACGAGAGAAAAACAATGACCAACGAGCCTGTCTAGGATTCAGGCGCTTAGCAGACTCGAGATACATCAGATTTTTGTGATCAGTCAAGACCACCACACGATGCTTAGCACCCTCGAGCCAATGACGCCACTCCTCAAATGCCCACTTCATGGCCAACAACTCCCGATTACCAACATCATAGTTCCGCTCAGCAGGCAAAAACTTCCTAGAGAAAAAGGCACATGGTCTCATCACAGAACAACCAGAGCCTCTCTGAGACAAAACAGCCCCAGCACCGATCTCAGAAGCATCCACTTCAACCTGAAAGGGAAGTGAGACATCAGGCTGGCACAAAACAGGCGCCGAAGTAAACCGGCGCTTCAGCTCCTGGAAGGCCTCCACGGCTGCAGGAGCCCAATTAGCCACATCAGAACCTTTCTTGGTCATATCCGTCAAAGGTTTAACAACGCTAGAAAAATTAGCGATAAAGCGACGGTAGAAATTAGCGAACCCCAAGAACTTCTGAAGACTCTTAACAGACGTGGGCTGAGTCCAATCATGAATAGCTCGGACCTTGACTGGGTCCATCTCCACGGCAGAAGGGGAGAAAATAAAACCCAAAAAGGAAACCTTCTGCACTCCAAAGAGACACTTTGAGCCCTTCACAAACAAAGCGTTATCACGCAAAACCTGAAACACCATCCTGACCTGCTTTACATGAGAATCCCAATCATCCGAGAAAACTAGAATATCATCAAGATACACAATCAAAAATTTATCCAGATACTTCCGGAAGATATCATGCATAAAGGACTGAAACACTGAAGGGGCATTAGAGAGCCCAAAGGGCATCACCAAGTATTCAAAATGACCTTCGGGCATATTGAATGCAGTTTTCCATTCATCTCCCTGCCTAATGCGCACAAGGTTGTACGCACCACAAAGATCTATCTTGGTGAACCACTTGGCGCCCTTAATCCGAGCAAACAAGTCTGACAATAGCGGCAACGGATACTGAAACTTAACAGTGATTTTATTCAGAAGCCGATAGTCTATACAAGGTCTCAAAGACCCGTCTTTCTTGGCCACAAAAAAGAATCCCGCACCGAGAGGAGAAGAGGATGGACGAATATGCCCCTTCTCCAAAGACTCCTTGACATAAGAACGCATCGCGGCATGCTCGGGTACAGACAAATTAAATAATCGTCCCTTAGGAAATTTACTGCCAGGAATCAAATCTATAGCGCAGTCACAGTCCCTATGAGGAGGAAGAGCACTGGACCTGGACTCACTGAATACATCCTGATAGTCACACAAATACTCAGGAACTTCTGAAGGAGTAGAAGTAGCAATAGACACTGGCGGAGAATCGCAATGAATTCCCTGACAACCCCAACTTGAGACAGACATAGCCTTCCAATCCAAAACAGGATTATGGGTCTGTAACCATGGCAGACCTAAAACAACCAAATCATTCATTTTATGCAGAACAAGAAAACGAATCACCTCCCGATGTTCAGGAGTCATGCACATGGTCACTTGTGTCCAATACTGCGGTTTATTTTCCGCCAGTGGCGTAGTATCAATTCCTCTGAGAGGAATTGGAACCTTTAAAGGCTCCAGGACAAAACCGCAGCGCTTGGCAAACGACAAGTCCATAAGACTCAGGGCAGCACCTGAATCCACAAATGCCATAACAGGGTAGGAAGACAATGAACAAATTAAAGTCACAGACAAAATAAATTTAGGCTGCAAATTACCAATGGTGACAGGACTGACAACCTTGGTTAGGCGTTTAGAGCATGCTGATATAACATGTGTAGAATCACCACAGTAAAAACACAGCCCATTCTGATGTCTATGATTTTGTCGTTCGGTTCTAGTCAGGATTCTATCGCATTGCATTGAGACAGGTGTCTGTTCAGACAACACCGCCAGAGGTTTAGCGGATTTGCGCTCCCGCAAATGCCGATCAATCTGAATAGCCAGCGCCATAGAATCATTCAGACTTGTAGGAACTGTAAAACCCACCATCACATTCTTAATGGCTTCAGAAAGGCCATTTCTGAAATTTGCGGCCAGAGCACATTCATTCCATCGAGTAAGCAAGGACCATTTCCGAAATTTTTGGCAGTACACCTCAGCTTCATCCTGGCCCTGAGAGATGGCCAGTAGCGCTTTTTCTGCCTGAATTTCAAGATTAGGCTCCTCATAAAGCAATCCGAGCGCCAGAAAAAACGCATCAACATCCGCCAATGCAGGATCTCCTGGCGCTAACGAGAAGGCCCAATCCTGAGGGTCGCCACGCAAGAAGGAGATAATAATTTTGACTTCCTGAGCTGAATCTCCAGACGAACGAGGTTTCAAAGATAGAAACAATTTACAATTATTCCTAAAATTCCTAAATTTAAATCGATCTCCAGAGAACAGCTCAGGAATTGGTATCTTAGGCTCTGACATAGGACTGCTAACAACAAAATCCTGAATGCCCTGCACACGTGCAGCAAGCTGATCCACACTAGTAATCAAGGTCTGAACATTCATGTCTGCAGCAAAGCTTCAAGCCACTCAGAGATAAAGGGGAGGAAGAAAAAAAAAAAAAAAAAACTCAGAACTTCTTTTCTTTTAATCCCACTTCAGCAATGCATTAACTATTTATAGGCCTGGCATACTGTTATGGTTCCAATGGCAGGGAACCTCAAAGATTACAGCAAAGTCTGCAAAACATAAATACCAGCTCATAGGGAAGTGGTAACTAGGCTGACCATATACCTGATCCTAGCGCAAACACTAACAGCAGCCGGGGAACGTGCCTACGTTGGTTCTAGACGTCTCGCGCCAGCTGGAGAACTAACTACCCCTATCAGGGAAAATAAGACCTCTCTTGCCTCCAGAGAAAAGACCCCAAAGTAATACAAGCCCCCAACAAATAATAACGGTGAGGTAAGAAGAAAAGACAAACGTAAGAATGAACTAGATTTAGCAAAGAGAGGCCCACTGACTAATAGCAGAATATAGTAAGAAGACTTATATGGTCAGCAAAAAACCCTGCAAAATATTCACGCTGAATATCCAAGAACCCCCAAACCGACTGACGGTGTGGGGGGAGAATATCAGCCCCCCTAGAGCTTCCAGCAATAACAGGAATCACATATTGTACAAGCTGGACAAAAAATATGAACAATGCAAATGATCAAGAGTACGAAAGCAGGACTTAGCTTATCTTGCAAAGAACCAGGACCTGAAGACAGGAGCAAACAGAAGTGAACTGATTACAATGATGCCAGGCACTGGACTGAGAATCCAAGAAGTTTAAATAGCAACACCCCAGGCCTAACGAAGCAGGTGAGCACCAACCTGGTAAAAGACAATCCAAGGGCCAAATCACTAGTGACCACAAGAGGGAGCCAAAAAGTATAGTTCACAACAGTCCCCTGCCCTCTAGATTTAGTTGTGGGGCCTGCAGTTCCGACACAACCATGGACTCTGGTGTCCAGTCTTTGGCCCTCAGTCCTGGAGTGAGCTCAGTCACAGCTCAAATCCCTCAGGTTCTTCCTTGACTTCCTCTCTCCTCTCAGTCTCCCTCCAGACTCACTAACTCCGCCTCCAGGCCAGTACTTATATCAGGAAGCTCCCCTGAAATCAGGTGTTAGAGCACCCCCTTCTGGTCTGGAATAGGAAGGATGTTGGATGTAAGTGTTATCTAGTCAGGGAAACCATCCTTGCTTCCAGGCATGTTAACACCCCCTGTGAGGGAGGCAATGCCACTGTGGCAGCCGGACTCCTGGGTTGCCACATCTATGTGTCAGCAGTGAGGTTCACTTGCATCTCCTGCCATAGCATTTCATTTCATTCAAATGTCGACTTATAGTTCACGCTCACACTGATGCACCCTGAGCCTGAGTAGGACAGATTATATTTGTTTGTAACTTGATAGGGGCTGCTTATCCCCCGTTTGGACTATCCTACATTGCAATCTTTCATCAATTTTTCTCTGTCGTACACATCCAGAGATAATAGCTAAAGTCCCATGAATTGTAATCTTCAAGATTATGCTGCCCACTGTGCACAATGCAACATCAAGATCTTTGGAGATGGAATTGTAACCTTGAAATAGTTGATATTTTTCAGCAATTTTGGTTCTAAAGTTCTCAGACAGTTTTCTTTTTTCTTCTCCCCTTTTTATCTGGTTTCAGGTGTGATTTTCATATTGACCACTTGTTTCTTGGGGGCCCCCCAAGCAGTGACTGAACCTGCGCCGGTGCCATCCCCATCACTGAAACCGAATGCTGACGGAGAGAATAAAGTTAATTTTCTCCCTGCAGCATTCGGCTATCTGCAGGCGCTGGACAGGTTAGAAATACTTTTAACCTGCAGACTAACCCCTGTAGTGCAGCAGGGTTGCTGCTGAATGACAAAGGCAGTGACCCAGGAAAGTTCAAAACAAATTATCTTTTAATGGTCAGCGTACTCACAAACAGGAAAGCAAGTAGTATCCTCCGAATTGCAGCCAAGAAACAAGATAGTCCATGTCTGAAACTTGTTGCCGTGGGCGACTGAACCACCACTAGGGCTTTTGGCTCCACTTGATTCCATGTTGCTTCACACAGGCTGAAGCTTTGGCAGAGCCTCCTGCTCTGCAGGTTTGCAAAACAAGACTGACACCCCAACCCTTTGCTGCAGGATTTTTACAAGGAACCCGTGGCCAACTGCCACTTGTAAGACCTGGCCGGGAGGAAGCAGACCACCCCACTACCATCCTGTAGTCCGCTCCAAAAATAAAAGCCCATGATGGGTTTTCCTAAATCTGCCTCGGGTTAATAGCTTGCCCAAGACCAAAACTTACTTTTATTTTGCAGTGCAATCACAGCTATGCCTGTGACTGCCATGCACTCCGGCAGCCTCAATATGCTTTTATGCGCATCCTGGTGGACACAGAGCGACCTTCGCATATAACACCGGTCACTGCCTCAAACCCCTTTTTGGCAGGTTAATAGCATTTTTATTGTGACAGGTTCCTTTAAACCTCATCTGTAAAATGTTCATCATTAAGACATTTTATCCAGATCGTTTTGTGATCATTGTACTGTCAAGGTCAATTTTGTACTGTCATGGTCAATTTTTAATATCCTACGTAGTTTGGTGTTATCAGGAAAGACTGACACTTTACTCTCAATCCCTTACACAATGTCATTTAATATAGAGATTGAAAAGACTTGGGACTAGTACAGAACCTTACGGTGCCCTCCTGCTGAATGTATGCCATTTAGAGAATGTACCATTTATGATGACTCTTCGTTTCCCTTCCTTCCGCCGATTTCTAATGCATCTGCATATTGTTTCCCCTAGTCTCTGCTTTTGAAGCATCAGTATAAAGCTGTTATGTGGTACAATTTCAACTGCCTTTGCAAAGTCCAGATAAATAGCATCAGCTACTTGGTCAACATCTAGATTTAAACTTAGATCCTCATAGAAACCCTAAATATTGATTAGATATGACTTATCTTTCATGAATCCATGCTAGTATTCAGTTATTATATTATTCTATACTATAAATTTTTGCATGTCATCTCTTGTAACTCCCTAAAAACTTTGCACACTACTGATGTCAAACTTCCCAGATGGTTGTTGACTGGATGCACCTTCTTACCTTTCTGAAATATCGGTACCATATTTGCCTTTCTCCAATCCTATGGCACCAATACTGTTACAAGAGAGTCAAAGAAGATGATATACATTTGTCTGTCAATTACTGAGTAGACATGAGCGAGCACGTTTTGAATAACAAGTATAATGGGAGTAACCGGGAAATTCCAGCATTTTTCTGGTAGACCCTACAAAGAAAAGAAATTGTTGAAATGGATGGAAAAGTGTTAAATGGAAGGAGAACAGGATTGGGAAGATCACTGGAAGCATTTCTGACTCCCAGATCGCTGCTGAGAACAATGTTGTCACACTTTTACTCCACTTTAAGGACTGACAAAAAATATTTCCTGTAAAATAACTTTTATATAAGGTAAAATTTAAGTAAATCTAAATTTATTTTTTTAGTAAAAAATTGGAAATTTCCGTGTAATTTGTGAAGGAAGCCAGAACTGCCAAAAATAGGATGTAAGAGTTACTCGGAGACACCCTTTATTAGATATAAAGGAGAGTCTCATACACATTCTGTTCAAATTGTCATGTATTGACACTCCTAGACTCGTAAAGGATATGCACTAAGTTCAAAGCCTGCCAAAAATTACAATCAGGGTCGACCATACACCATTGAAGCCACCAACTGTAGTGCCTATTCAAATATTGTGAGCAAAGTATAGTTGTGGTACTCTTACACTCATAAAAGCTCTGCACACAGTGCAAAGCCTGCCAATAATTACAAGCAGGTCATCCATGGAACCTTGAAGGCACTAAATGTAGTACCGCATTCAAATATTGTGAGCAAGGTATAGTTGTGGTACACCTACACTCCTAAAGGTTATACAGAGTTCAAAGCCTTCCAAAACTTATAAGCAGGGTCAACCATATCAACCATACTCCCTTGAAGGTAACAACTGGATGTCCTCATTAAAATATTATGAAAGTATGGACCTGAAGCAGGCTAGTTTTTTTTTATTTCGAACCAACAAAATTTCACCAAAGCAAGTGTTAGGTGTCGAGTTCCAGCCACTGCACAGGGGGAATCTCGAACCACCTCCGCTGCGGTCTCCCATTCTTCTCCAGCTGCAGTGGAGCCTGCTCAGCAGAGACGTCAGTCCCAGCTTCTGGCTCAGGCAGATACTGTGCGCTTGGTTACTGCTGCCCTTCCAGGCTCAGCCATTGTAACCAGCACTGTTCAGCGGCGAGCAGACGCTCCTGGGACTAAGTTCTGCTTTTCCTCTACTGAGCATGCCCAAGGGAAGACCTCTCATTGGAGGTCAGGGGTCACATGTTCAGGTCCTGTAGCAGCTCCTATTAGACCACTAGGAAGGTCCCAGAGAGCTTCCTCTATAAAAGGTTTGCATGGCCGCGCACTAGTATAAACTTGACTTGACATGAAACCAAAGCTAGTATTAGGTGTCGAGTTCCAGCCGCTGCACTGGGGCAATCTCGAACCATCTCCGCTGCGGTCTCCCATTCTCCTCCAGCTGCAGTGGAGCCTGCTCAGCAGAGACATCAGTCTCAGTGCCTGGCTCAAGCTGATACTGTGCAGCTGGTTACTGCTGTCCTTCCTGTTATGATCCTTAGTGGTTGAGGATCACAAATTACTCCAGCTAAGTAACAAACATAGGACAAGCTCTAGGAAGGTGGCAAACTGGACTGACCGCAAATCTGAACCTATCCAAACACACTAGAAGTAGCCGGTGAACGTGCCTAAAAATCCTAGACGTTTCGAGCCAGCCTGAGGAACTAACTACCCCTAGAGAGAAAGAAAAGACCTCTCTTGCCTTCAGAGAAATAATCCCCAAAGATATAGAAGCCCCCAACAGATAATAACGGTGAGATAAGAGGAAGGCACATACACAGGGGTGAAAGCAGATTCAGCAAATGAGGCCCACTAATACTAGATAGCAGAAAATAGAAAAGGGAATCTATGCGGTCAGTAAAAAACCCTTACAAAATATCCACTCTGAGATTTCAAGAACCCCCACACCAACTAACGGTGTGGGGGGAGAAACTCAGTCCCCTAGAGCAACCAGCAAGCGAGGAAATCACATTTTAGCGAGCTGGACTAAAAACATAATGAACACTGATAATCAAAAAATGATCAAACAAAAACTTAGCTTGTCTTGGAGAGACTGGGAGCAAGGTAGAAACAAGGAATCTGAAGAGCACTGAATACATTGATAGCAGGCAAGGAACTGAGTCTCCAGGTGAGCTAAATAGGAAACCAACCAAGGATAACGAACCAGCTGATGCAGCCAACCTGCAGAAAGACAACACTACACAGTACCGCTTGTGACCACTAGAGGGACACACAACACCTTCCATGCTCAGCCATCATAACCAATACTGATCAGCTGCAAGCGGGCGCTCCTGGGACTAAGTTCTGCTTTTCTTCTTCTGAGCATGCCCAAGGAACGACCTCCCATTGGAGGTCGGGGATCACATGCTCAGGTCCTGTAGCAGCTCCTATTGGATCACAAGGAAGGTCCTGAAGAGCGTCCGCTATAAAAGGTTCACATGGCCGCATGACCCTGCGCTAGTATAAACTTAAAAACGTGTGTGTGTGTGTGGATTAATGACTGTCGATGGATTAAAGCTCCTTAATCATTCCCATTCCTAGTTTTGTTGACTGCTCGCGAATGGTGGAAGTTATCTAGCGCCCGACAGTGCTACCTGCACACCTAGCACACGTTACAGTGCCTTTTGCAGTGCCCGCGTATACGGCACCATGTGCAATCAGTGTGCTTTCCTGACTGCTTGTCAGTGTAGGGTGGGCATTCCCGCTTGGACTCTGCATCTGACTCGGGGTGTCCTCAGGCATGGACTCAAAAGCCACCGAGGTCAGAGCGAGTCCAATCACCAGATTAGTGGGGGTGATTCATAGGGATTCCACTAGTGTCTTGCAGCTGCACCCTGTGTCTGTTAAAAGGGTGCAGCGTATATTGGCGGCTCTGTGAAGCAACAGAGTTCGCTACTATTCTCACGGGGTGAAGTATAACCCATGTGTGAACAAGTGTCCTTCCACCATTACTCAGCAGCAGGTACCATCTTTGCACGGTGGACCCTGGGCTGCGAACGTACCTCATATCTACCTCTTTATTATGTGGTGTGTTCTGCTAGCCCTAACAGCAAGTTGTACTGTATATATGATAATAGTCATTTATTTTTAGCAAAAATATTTTGTGAACTGTACAAGGTCACGCGGTTTTTAACATTTTTTACCCACTGTAGTTTTAAACAAAACAAAATATATAAACGGTACGCATGAATCATTGAATCCATTAAAAAAAATTTGAAGGTTATTTGTGAATTTAATATACCAGCAAAATGTAACAAGAATTGCATTGCAGTGTCTAGATAGCTAATTGAATCCCTAAAAAGTTTTGGAACAGTTTTTGTGAGTGTAATATACCAGTGAAATGTAAGAAGAAATACATTTCAGTGTATGGATTAATCCTTGAATCCATAAAAAGTTTTGGAAGGTTTTTTTACAGTTATATGTACCAGCGAAATGAAACAAGACCTGCTTTACAGTGCATGGATAAATCATTGACTCAATAAAAAAAATTTCAAGGAATTTTTGTTTTAAAATATAACACCAAAATGTAACAGCATGCAATACTGTATGGTTCAGTAATTGAATCCAGACAAATTACTCACTGCTTTTTTGCAGTGTTTTATATACCACTGAAATGTACTCAAGAACACGTAATACTGAAAAAAAAGTTGACAACTTGTATTGAGGGTTATATACCACCAAAATGTACTTAAGAAGATTTGATACTCTATGGATGAGCAATAAAATGCCGATATGTTTTTTAAGTATTTTTTTGAGGGTCATATATATAGATGAGCGAACCTGAACAGTAAAGTTTGGCATCTGTACCGAACACCTACTGTTTGGGCAGCAGACAACAAACACAGACTTCACCAGGAAGTCCATGTTACTGTTCGGGTTCGGCCTCCGAACACAGGGTGTTTTTTGCGCTGTCATGTGCCCCATACCAGCCAGAGAATACCAGCCCCAAGATGTCTGCTTTAGCTTGGCTGGTTGTCAAAAATGGAGGCGACCTTCGTTTTTTAAATAATTTAAAAAATCAGAGTGAGGATGCCCCTATTCTTGATAACTAGCCTTAATGAAGCTGATAGCTGAGAGTTGCAACTGTTCCGGATTTGCAACACAGGACTAAGGTGGAAGAGGGAAAACTGACCCTGCACTATGACTAGGCTGAAACCCTACGATGGAGTGGGCGATCCATTCCTTGCGAATAGACCCACCGACGATCTTAGGTTAATCTCAAGCAAAGACCAATAGATAAGGTGAAGGGGTACCCTAAAAGAACTAAGGACTGGGTACAGGACTAGGGTCACCTCCTAGTAGAAAACACAGAGAAGGCTGAAGAAACCAAAAGAAAGCAGAAACTAAGGCTAGCAGAACCAGAGGTACCAGTACTGCACAAATAACACACCCAGAACACCTAGCAAAGCACCAAGCTAGAGTTCAAGCAGATTAACACTGTTGTCCAGCAAGGACTGGGAGGCAGGTGCTAGTTAATAAAGAGTGAAACAAACACCAGACCCAAGACAAACCCAGCACCACAGGAAAAAGACCAGCAGCCAGAACCCCACAAGAAAATAGCGGATAGTAACAAACTAAACAGATTCTACCAGTACCTCACCTTTAACGAGGAACTCCTGGATCCTCAAGGCCGGGCCTTATTTGGAAATCTCCTGTGAAAAGCCTTAATTAACCTTGAGGCTTAGACGTCCACAGCTTTCACCCAGGAATTGTCCTTGGGACTGAAACCCTTCCAGGACACAAGATACTGTAACCCTCCTCTATGCCACCTCAAATCAAGAATGTGTGAAATCTGAAACTCGCAGTCCTCATCAATTGGAGGAGCAGACGGCATAGCCACCTTATCTGGTGTGTCACCCTTCTTCAGCAAAGATACATGAAAAACTGAATTAATTTTCCAGGATGAAGGAATGTCTAATCTCACTGCTGCCGAATTGACAATGTGAACCACTTTGAAAGGTCTTACAAACTTCGGCCCCAACTTTTTAGAAGGGATCTTCAAATGCAGATTCCTAGAGGACAACCAAACCATGTCTCCAACAACAAACCTCAATGTCTTAGACCTCCTATTAGCCTGTTTAAGATTATGGCGCACACTGGTCCAAACCCTTTCCAAATTTCCAGAAAATCTCTCCTCCTCAGGCACCGCCGCCCCAATCCTGGAAAAAGGACCGAAAGATGGATTCTTCCCAGTACAACAAAAGAAAGGAGAACACCCAGCCGAAGAAGACTTATGGTTATTGAGAGCAAACTTAGCTAATGGTAGATATTCCGACTACGTCTCCTGATTGTCTGCTACAAAACATCTCAAAAACTTCTCAACATCTTGGTTCTTCCTCTTGGTCTTTCCATTGGACTGTGGATGATAGCCCGATGAAAATTACAAATGAACCTTAAGTCTGTCACAAAAGGGATCCCAAAAACGAGCCACAAACTGTGGTCCCCTATCGGAGACAATGTCCGTGGGAACACCATGGAGTCTGACAATCTCTTTCACAAATGCCCTGGCAACGGTCTTAGCGCAGGGTAATTTATTGAACGGGACCAGATGGTAACCCGTCCACAACAACCCAGATAACAGAAAAACCCTCAGAGACCGGCAGGTCAGTGATAAAATCCATTGCAAGATGCATCCATGGATAACTAGGAACCTCTAACGGGCAAAGCAACCCTGCCATCGGAGCATGAGAAGCTTTAGACCTAGCGCACATGGTACACTGATGCACCCACTTGACAATTTCTCTTAGCCACCCGGCCACCAGAAACTCCGACTGATCAACTTTCTTGTTTCGTCAATGCCTGGATGACCCACCAAACAAGACTCATGACATTCCGTAAACAAAGCTATCCTCAGGTCTTTAGGAGCAAATAATTTCCCATACGGAGTGTTAGTTGGTGCCGCATCCTGGGCTTTAAGAATGCTATTTTCCAACTCAGAACCTAATGCTGCCACGACCACCCTTCTCTGCAGAATAGATTCTTCCTGTTCAGTATTAACCCCTGAGGAGAAACTTCAAGACAAAGCATCAGCCTTAACATTTTTTGTCCCAGGGATATATGTCACAGAGAAATGGAACTGGGCAAAAAACAATGCTCACCTAGCTTGACAGTCATTCAAACGTTTAGCAGCATCCAGGTAGATGGATGCGCCACATCCTCCCCCTCCTGGGACAGAACAGCCCCCACTCTTACAGATGAGGCATCTGGAGCGCCCCCACACCGCCGCAGGGCCCAGGGGTACCCGGAGCCGGGCCTCTGGGTCTCAGTCCTGGGGTTGTCACGGTGGCTGGACCCGGTCCGTGGCCCTGTCCGTCAGTGGGGGACGTCCGGTGCAATAAGTGATGATGATGGTGCAGTAACGGTGGTGTAGCGGTGCAGTTGTGGGGTGCAGGTCGTGGTAAATAACGAGGACACCAGGTTGCAGTCTCTTTACCTCTTTACTGGAGATCTCTCAGTCCGCAGTCCAGAATACGGTTCACCAGGCTGCGCAAGTCCGGTCGGTCCGATGGCACCTCCAGAGTTCTCCTCACAGGTGGAAATCAGTGCCCTCCTTCTTAGCGCTATGTGTTGTAGTCCTTCCCTGCTGTGCTCACGGAAAGTACCCCACAACTGTCGTGTCTGTTTCTTAAGTTCCCTCACAACTCGATTCACTGATGTTCTTCTCGTATTCCATCCCTCCCTGTTATTCAGGTTGGAACGGCACCCGTTTGTCAGGTAGGCCTGGAGTTCTTCCGGGACCCTAGAGACGCCCCTCTCCCGCAATTGCCCCCCAAGACTTCATAGGTGATATGTGGTAGACAGCCCGCCTTAAACTGACTGCCCTGCCGCTGTTTGGAGTATGGCTTGAAGCTGTATGCTATTCCACTCCCTCGGCATTCCGGCCACCGGTAATGCGCCTCAGTAGGATGTTGCTCCGGTCCTACAGCATGACCCCTACTGGTATTCTCCTTTTTGCTTGATCTCGTTTCTCACTCAGCACAATCTATCTCGCTTCTAGTCCTTTCTTGGGCACCGCCGCTATGCTGAGCAGGCACGGTCCCGTTACGTTCTTTCCAATGCCAAGCCTCTGTCAGGATCCCACCCCTGACAGAGACCCTACTGTCTCTTCCTCCACAACACCCTCTGCCACAAGGTGTTGCTTCGTTCAATCCAGTCAGCTTTCTCCTCTAACTTCCTGCCTGACCCCCAGTTTACCCACTATGGTGGGGAGTGGCCTAATGAATAGCACCCTTAGCTCCCCCCGGAGGCCCTGCTGTGAAACATATTGGTGTCTGTGATACCTGGTCAGATGAACTCCTTCAGTGCCATCGAACGCACCATGGCTCCCCATAGTGGCGGATCCACAGTACTGCAACGACCAGAACTCTGGGGCGCTGCACTCCCCCCTGGTTAAACACAGTACTCCGGGACTGGGAAGAAAACAACAATACAGGTTAGCAAAAAGACATACAATTTTGTTGAGTGCAAAACAATAAGCATACTTGAACAAGCTTCCCTTTATGGGAGGTGAGGACACTTTAACATTACAAACATAATTAAATATCATAGCAACAGGCTACAATTAACTCTCATTACCCAACCGGGTATTCTACTAGGTGCAAACATTATTGACCAATAATTTAACTTTGCCTTTAAGGATATACACTCTTAATCCGCTAAAGACCTTCCTATAATCACATTATAAGGTATTTTAACTTTGCATTCTCCTACTTTGAACCTGCAGGACCGCCTGTCCTAACGGCACCAGACCTACTGCCTCTCCTTTCTATTACAGGACCGCCCTGTTCAGCCAGGGCCTACTGCCTTTCGCTACTATACATGGTATAGACATAACATTCCTTTCAATTAGAGAACATTGAGCCAGCTCTATTTGGCTCCTATTAGGACTCACTTTCTAACCCCTACGGGTTCACTCTCTGTCCTTAGTAACGAACGAACTTTCTATGGGGACTCAGGGTTTACCTTCTATCCTCACCTTCATTACTACTTTCTTTACTTTCAACTAAGCAGAACTCTAAATCTACCCCTACGGGCTTTCTGCATCTTTCCTTTTAAAGAACATTATCTAGATTTCTCACTTTAAACAAATTAAACACACATAACTTTTCTTCATGCAAAACAGTTACATTTCTTTCCAGAGCATCATCATCAGTATTTCTTCACATTTAACTAGTTAAAACACATACAACTTTTCTCGTTCAAACATTATCATTGCATTACTGTTCTAAAACAGTATCTTCTCATAAGTACGCTGTTGTACATCCCCTTTAAAAGAGAACCAAGTCTTTATGAGGTAGCTCGTCTTCTCAGCCTACCAGTCTTTGCTCAGCAAAGGTTCCAGAACGGTATCTTCGCAAAGAGTCTTTAAATAAAACCAGTAGGAAGCGCCTTTAATAAGGTGCAAACTATTTACAAGAAAGTTTGGATCATGCACTGTTCATGATTTCTCAGTTTGTAAAACTTGTGCAAAACTGGTAGGAAAAGCAAACAATAGGGATCCCGGGTCAACTAAGGGATCCATAAGGAGTTAACCCTGGACGGGTTTAGCAGCAAACAGTTCACAAACAGTTAACTAGAAAACTATTTACATTTTCAGGTTTCCGAGGTTTACTCTTGTTCAGGTGGCCTTGGCCCCTGGCTCCCGGCTAATGTCGCGCCAGTGTCACTGGTGGGTCTCCCCGGTGCAGTCAGACCGCTTGATGCCTGAACCTGAAGACGGATCCTAGCTGCCAGCTCAGTTGCTGCAATGACATGTGCGGTGGCAATGTTGGTAAGCTCTGCTACATTTGGTTCAATCACAGCTGAAGTAGTAGATGACACTCTCTCAGGTCCACGTCGGCGAACGTTACGGGCACACCCTTCCTGGGCACTCCGATGGCGGGTATCTCCTGACCGTACAGGCTTCAGACCCTGGTTCACGGCTGATGCGGCGGGGGTTTGTCCCATCTCTTTCCAGTCTTTCCATTGGGAAATCAGGCACTGTTTATATTGCTCCCAAGTGAGCACGGCAATGGCGTGACCTCTTCTCCAAACCCCATTCAGCTCAATCCGGGGGGCCTCCCACCGGAGAATCACTCCCTCCGAGCTCACATCTAGGAACTCTCCCATTGCGGTCGGTGGCGGGGGTACCAGACCCTTCATTACTTCAAGGGATGATGCCACCATTCCCGCCATCAAGAGGCAGCTACTGTTGTGAGGGGGGTCGGTCGCGGGAGTGGGATCGAGCGGGGAGGCAGGGGTATCTTCCGTACCTACACCTGATGTGGTTCCACCGATGTCGATCTGGTCCATTGACGAGAACGCTGGAGTCGGCCGCAGCCCGGACCACGGCTCCTCCGATGCGGTCCCCGAACGCTGTTCCGCTCGCTGTGGTTCCTCCTCCGCTGACTCCGAGGCCAGGATTGGGGGACTCGGCTCCGCTATCTGTTCCAAAGGCTTCGGATCCGCCGGCTGTAGAGGACACGGGTCCACCTCTAATGAACGAGGGTAAGCCGGGACTGCTCCTTCCCCATCCCGGCACTCGCTGTTCTTCATCATGATCTGCTGATTGGTGGCAATGCATGCATCTGACTCCGCCATTTCTCCGAGGTCGAGCTTCTCCGTCACCCGCTTCCCGCCGTTGCAAATCAGGGGGTTGTCCTCTGCTTTGGGGCAGGTCATCTCCTTGCAGCCAGAAGCGCAGGGGGCGGTATCCATTTCTCGCGCCATTCTGGTAGTCTCCTCCCATAGCACGCCCTCCTTCCTCGCTGGCGTAGCAATGGCGGCGGCTTTTGGCGGGAACTTCTCTTGGTCAATGGCAATATACAGCCTCTCGATAAAGTACAGTTCAAGCACAATAAATCACAGTCTCTAGGCACACATGACCTGATTCTTCAGGCTTAAGTAGATCCTGTTCGTGACGCCAAGTTGGAGCGCCCCCACACCGCCGCAGGGCCCAGGGGTACCCGGAGCCGGGCCTCTGGGTCTCAGTCCTGGGGTTGTCACGGTGGCTGGACCCGGTCCGTGGCCCTGTCCGTCAGTGGGGGACGTCCGGTGCAATAAGTGATGATGATGGTGCAGTAACGGTGGTGTAGCGGTGCAGTTGTCCAGAATACGGTTCACCAGGCTGCGCAAGTCCGGTCGGTCCGATGGCACCTCCAGAGTTCTCCTCACAGGTGGAAATCAGTGCCCTCCTTCTTAGCGCTATGTGTTGTAGTCCTTCCCTGCTGTGCTCACGGAAAGTACCCCACAACTGTCGTGTCTGTTTCTTAAGTTCCCTCACAACTCGATTCACTGATGTTCTTCTCGTATTCCATCCCTCCCTATTCAGGTTATTCAGGTTGGAACGGCACCCGTTTGTCAGGTAGGCCTGGAGTTCTTCCGGGACCCTAGAGACGCCCCTCTCCCGCAATTGCCCCCCAAGACTTCATAGGTGATATGTGGTAGACAGCCCGCCTTAAACTGACTGCCCTGCCGCTGTTTGGAGTATGGCTTGAAGCTGTATGCTATTCCACTCCCTCGGCGTTCCGGCCACCGGTAATGCGCCTCAGTAGGATGTTGCTCCGGTCCTACAGCATGACCCCTACTGGTATTCTCCTTTTTGCTTGATCTCGTTTCTCACTCAGCACAATCTATCTCGCTTCTAGTCCTTTCTTGGGCACCGCCGCTATGCTGAGCAGGCACGGTCCCGTTACGTTCTTTCCAATGCCAAGCCTCTGTCAGGATCCCACCCCTGACAGAGACCCTACTGTCTCTTCCTCCACAACACCCTCTGCCACAAGGTGTTGCTTCGTTCAATCCAGTCAGCTTTCTCCTCTAACTTCCTGCCTGACCCCCAGTTTACCCACTATGGTGGGGAGTGGCCTAATGAATAGCACCCTTAGCTCCCCCCGGAGGCCCTGCTGTGAAACATATTGGTGTCTGTGATACCTGGTCAGATGAACTCCTTCAGTGCCATCGAACGCACCATGGCTCCCCATAGTGGCGGATCCACAGTACTGCAACGACCAGAACTCTGGGGCGCTGCACATCCACCTCTATCAGAAAGGGCTTAGTCTCATCTGTCTGTATCAAAACAGGAGCAGAGCTAAATCTCTCCTTGAGATGCTCAAAATCCTTAACAGCCTCAGGGGACCATTGGACAGTATTGGAACCCTTCTTAGTAAGATCAGTAAGGGGTTTTGCGATAACAGAAAAATTCTTCAAGAATTTTCTATAATAATTAGCAAACTCCAAAGACCACTGAATCGACTTCAAGCATTCATTTCTAGGCCACTCCAATACCACGTGAACCTTCACCGGGTCCATCTCATAACCATCCCTGGAAACAAAGTACCCCAAAAAACTATTTTTCTGTACCACAAACTCACATTTCTCCAGTTTAGCAAAGAGTGTGTTTTCTCACAGAATCTGCAGAACCTCACGGACTCTCTGCCAATGTGACTCCAGATTGGGAGAATAGATCAAAATATCATCCAAATAAACAATAACACTCCTACCGATCAATGGCCTCAGGATGTCGTTAATGAAATATTGAAAGAACGTCAGAGCATTTGTAAGGCCGAAAGGCATAACTAGACACTCAAAATGACCTTCCGGGGTATTAAAGGCTGTCTTCCATTCATCGCCTTCTTTAACCCACAGCAAATTATATGCCCCACGGAGATCGATCTTAGAGAACCACTTGGCTCCAACTAATTGGTTAAACAAATCCGGAAATAGCAGCAAGGGGTAAGGATTGCGCACAATGGTCTTGTTAATCTCCCTGAAATCCAGATAGTGCCTAAGACCCCAATCTTTTTTTTGACAAATAAGAACCCCACTGCCACAGAGGACTTAGAGGGTCTTATATGACCTGCAGCAAGACTAGTCTGCAGGTATTCATTTAAGGCCTCCCTCTCGGGAATCGTCAGATTAAATAAACGACTCTTAGGGAGAGTAGCACCTGAGACGAACTCAATAGCACAATCTTAATCTCTATGAGGTGGTAGAGCTTGTGACTCCACTTCTGAAAAGACTTTCTAGAATTTCTGAATAGCTTCAGGTAGCTCTTTTTTCACAACAGCAGCATTGTGTACATCACAACATTTCCAATAACACTCCTGACCCCTGGATCTCATCGTACTTGATGACCAGTCCAGTACAGGATTGTGCATCTTTAGCCAGGGTAACCCCAGGACAACTGGAAAAGGCAATTTATCAAGTACAAACAAATCTAAAGATTCCTGGTGTTCCATATTCACAGTGAGTGGAAACCCGGTGACCTTTCAAGAAACGCACCCATGCTCTAGAGGAGTGCTATCAATTGCCACTACAGGAAAAGGGCATGATAAAGGTACAGAATCAATCTTATACTTGTCTAGAAATTGTTGATCAATCAAACTAAGTGCAGAATTACAGTCCACCATCACTTGAAAATCAATCGAATGACCACGACAGGTAGAACTACCAGAAAAAGAAACTCCTGCCGACCGTAAAAATGCAATGCGAAAGGGAGGGTTATTCTGATTGACCTTTTCTTTTCTCTTTCCTTGTCTATGCATCCTTCACATTGCTTAATAAAATGGTCAGCCTTACCACAATATAGACAAAGCCCCTCAGAGAATCTTCTCTGCCTTTCCTGGTAACAAGAGGACATTGCTCCAAGTTGCATCGGCTCCCCACATTCAACAGTGCTCTCCAGCAAAATTGAAACCTTCTCCTCATTCTGTCAACCTTTTAGGGTATGTGCACACGCTGCGGAAAATGCTGTGGATCTGCAGCGTGTCCGCAGCAGTTTCCCATAAGTTTACAGTTCAATGTAAACCTATGGGAAACAAAAAACGCTGTGCACATGCTGCGGAAAAAAACACGTGGAAACACAGCGGTTTACATTCCGCAGCATGTCACTTCTTTCTGCGGATTCCACAGCGGTTTTACAGCTGCCCCTATGGAAAACCGCAGTTGTAAAACCACAGTGAAAACTACAGAAAAACCGCGGTAAATCGGCGATAAATCTGCAGCGGTTTTGCACTGCGGATTTTTTCAATCCGCTGTGGAAAAATCCACAGTGGACCAGAATACGTGTGCACATAGCCTTAATCTTCCATCCACCTGGATAGCTAATTGCATAGCAGCCTCAAGCGTAGCAGGTGCAGGATATGCAAAGAGCAAATCTTTAACCCTGTCATTCAAACCTGCTAAAAACTGACTCGAGTGCTGGATCATTCCAGCTGACCTATGCAGACCATCGTCTGAACTGAGTACAATATCTCTCAGCGTCGCCAGAACCCTGTTTCAGCCACCTGAGTTCTGCCTCGGCTGTAGTGACCCGATTAGGATCATCATATAACACCCTGTTGTGAAATTGGATTTTGGGCTCCCCCGGTGGCCACTGGTGGAATTGAACTGGTGTGCATCATCCCCTCTGTTCACCTGTTTCCATCAGGATGTGGGAGTCGCTATTTAACTTTGCTCCTCTGTCACTTCCATGCCGGTCAACATTGTAATCAGAAGCCTTTCTGTGCATGTTCCTGCTGCTAGACAACTCCCAGCTAAGTTGGACTTTAGTCCTCGTTTGTTTTTGCATTTTGTTCCAGTTCACTGCTGTAGTTTCGTTTCTGTGTCTGGAAAGCTCTTGTGATCTGAAATTGCCACTCTGATGTTATGAGTTAATACTAGAGTCTTAAAGTAATTTCAGGATGGTATTTTGATAGGGTTTTCAGCTGACCATGAAAGTGCCCTTTCTGTCTTCCTGCTATCTAGTAAGCGGACCTCAATTTTGCTAAACCTATTTTCATACTACGTTTGTCATTTCATCTAAAATCACCGCCAATATATGTGGGGGCCTCTGTCTGCCTATCGGGGAAACTTCTCTAGAGGTGAGCCAGGACTATATTTTCCTCTGCCAGGATTAGTTAGTCCTCCGGCCGGCGCTGGGCGTCTAGGGATAAAAAACGTAGGCAACGCTACCCGGCTACTGTTAGTTGTGCAGCAGGTTTAGTTCATGGTCAGTTTAGTTTCCATCCTTCCAAGAGCTAGTACTTATGTTTTGCTGGGCTATGTTCTCTTGCCATTGAGAACCATAACAGTTTGACCGGCCCAAAAAAAGGGTTAAATTAATTGACAGAGAAAGGAGAGAAAAGAGAAGTCTGCTGAAGATTTTTTTTTTTTTTTCCCCTTCCCTTCAGTTCTGAGTGTGCTTGTAATTGAATCTCTTGCAAGTCTGCCTATATTGCAGCCTTTCTCTCTCTCTCTCTCCTTCTAATCCTGGAATGGCTCTGTGTTCACCTGTTTAAAATGGATATTCAGAGTTTAGCTGCAGGTTTGAATAATCTCACCACGAAAGTTCAAAATTTACAAGATTTTGTTGTTCATGTTCCTATATCTGAACCTAGAATTCCTTTGCCTGAATTTTTCTCGGGGAATAGATCTTGCTTTCAAAATTTCAAAAATAATTGCAAGTTGTTTTTGTCCCTGAAATCTCGCTCTGCTGGAGATCCTGCTCAGCAGGTCAGGATTGTGATTTCCTTGCTCCGGGGCGACCCTCAGGATTGGGCTTTTGCATTGGCTCCAGGGGATCCTGCGTTGCTCAATGTGGATGCGTTTTTTCTGGCCTTGGGGTTGCTTTATGAGGAACCTCAGTTAGAGCTTCAGGCGGAAAAGGCCTTGATGTCCCTATCTCAGGGGCAAGACGAAGCTGAAATATACTGCCAGAAATTCCGTAAATGGGCTGTGCTTACTCAGTGGAATGAGTGCGCCCTGGCGGCGAATTTCAGAGAGGGTCTCTCTGATGCCATTAAGGATGTTATGGTGGGGTTCCCTGTGCCTGCGGGTCTGAATGAGTCCATGACAATGGCTATCCAGATCGATAGGCGTCTGCGGGAGCGCAAACCTGTGCACCATTTGGCGGTGTCTACTGAGAAGACGCCAGAGAATATGCAATGTGATAGAATTCTGTCCAGAAGTGAACGGCAGAATTTAAGACAAAAAAATGGGTTGTGCTTCTATTGCGGTGATTCAACTCATGTTATATCAGCATGCTCTAAGCGTACTAAGAAGCTTGATAAGTCTGTTTCAATTGGCACTTTACAGTCTAAGTTTATTCTATCTGTGACCCTGATTTGTTCTTTATCATCTATTACCGCGGATGCCTATGTCGACTCTGGCGCCGCTTTGAGTCTTATGGATTGGTCCTTTGCCAAACGCTGTGGGTATGATTTGGAGCCTCTTGAAACTCCTATACCCCTGAAGGGGATTGACTCCACCCCATTGGCTAGTAATAAACCACAATACTGGACACAAGTAACTATGCGGATTAATCCGGATCATCAGGAGATTATTCGCTTTCTTGTGCTGTATAACCTACATGATGTGTTGGTGCTTGGATTGCCATGGCTGCAATCTCATAACCCAGTCCTTGACTGGAAAGCTATGTCTGTGTTAAGCTGGGGATGTAAGGGGACGCATGGGGACGTACCTGTGGTTTCCATTTCATCATCTATTCCCTCTGAGATTCCTGAATTCTTGACTGAATATCGTGACGTTTTTGAAGAACCTAAGCTTGGTTCATTACCTCCGCACCGGGAGTGCGATTGTGCCATAGATTTGATTCCGGGTAGTAAATACCCTAAGGGTCGTTTATTTAATCTGTCTGTGCCTGAACATGCTGCTATGCGAGAATATATAAAGGAGTCCTTGGAAAAGGGACATATTCGTCCTTCGTCATCTCCCTTAGGAGCCGGTTTTTTCTTTGTGGCTAAGAAAGATGGCTCTTTGAGACCGTGTATTGATTATCGGCTTTTGAATAAAATCACGGTTAAATATCAATATCCGTTGCCACTGCTGACTGATTTGTTTGCTCGCATAAAGGGGGCCAAGTGGTTCTCTAAGATAGATCTACGTGGGGCGTATAATTTGGTGCGAATTAAGCAGGGGGATGAGTGGAAGACCGCATTTAATACGCCCGAGGGCCACTTTGAGTATTTGGTGATGCCTTTTGGTCTTTCAAATGCCCCTTCAGTCTTTCAGTCCTTTATGCATGACATTTTCCGTGATTATTTGGATAAATTTATGATTGTGTATCTGGATGATATTTTGATTTTTTCGGATGACTGGGACTCTCATGTCCAGCAGGTCAGGAGGGTTTTTCAGGTTTTGCGGTCTAATTCCTTGTGTGTGAAGGGTTCTAAGTGCGTTTTTGGGGTTCAAAAGATTTCCTTTTTGGGATATATTTTTTCCCCCTCTTCCATCGAGATGGATCCTGTCAAGGTTCAGGCTATTTGTGATTGGACGCAACCCTCTTCTCTTAAGAGTCTTCAGAAATTTTTGGGCTTTGCTAACTTTTATCGTCGATTTATTGCTGGTTTTTCTGATGTTGTTAAACCATTGACTGATTTGACTAAGAAGGGTGCTGATGTTGCTGATTGGTCCCCTGCTGCTGTGGAGGCCTTTCGGGAGCTTAAGCGCCGCTTTTCTTCCGCCCCTGTGTTGCGTCAGCCTGATGTTGCTCTTCCTTTTCAGGTTGAGGTCGACGCTTCTGAAATCGGAGCTGGGGCAGTTTTGTCGCAGAGAAGTTCCGATTGTTCCGTGATGAGACCTTGTGCCTTTTTCTCGCGTAAATTTTCGCCCGCCGAGCGGAATTATGATGTTGGGAATCGGGAGCTTTTGGCCATGAAGTGGGCTTTTGAGGAGTGGCGTCATTGGCTTGAGGGGGCTAGACATCAGGTGGTGGTATTGACTGACCACAAAAATCTAATTTATCTTGAGTCCGCCAGACGCCTGAATCCTAGACAGGCGCGCTGGTCGTTGTTTTTCTCTCGGTTTAATTTTGTGGTGTCCTACCTGCCGGGTTCTAAGAATGTTAAGGCGGATGCCCTTTCTAGGAGTTTTGAGCCTGACTCCCCTGGTAACTCTGAACCTACAGGTATCCTTAAGGATGGAGTGATATTGTCTGCCGTTTCTCCAGACCTGCGGCGGGCCTTGCAGGAGTTTCAGGCGGATAGACCTGATCGTTGCCCACCTGGTAGACTGTTTGTTCCTGATGATTGGACCAGTAAAGTCATTTCTGAGGTTCATTCTTCTGCGTTGACAGGTCATCCTGGAATCTTTGGTACCAGGGATTTGGTGGCAAGGTCCTTCTGGTGGCCTTCCCTGTCTCGAGATGTGCGAGGCTTTGTGCAGTCTTGTGACGTTTGTGCTCGGGCCAAGCCTTGTTGTTCTCGGGCTAGTGGATTGTTGTTGCCCTTGCCTATCCCGAAGAGGCCCTGGACGCACATCTCGATGGATTTTATTTCGGATCTTCCTGTTTCTCAGAAGATGTCTGTCATCTGGGTGGTGTGTGACCGTTTCTCTAAGATGGTCCATTTGGTTCCCCTGCCTAAGTTGCCTTCTTCTTCCGAGTTGGTTCCTCTGTTTTTTCAAAATGTGGTCCGTTTGCATGGTATTCCGGAGAATATCGTTTCTGACAGAGGAACCCAATTCGTGTCTAGATTTTGGCGAGCATTCTGTGCTAGGATGGGCATATATTTGTCTTTCTCGTCTGCTTTCCATCCTCAGACTAATGGCCAGACCGAGCGGACGAATCAGACCTTGGAGACATATTTGAGGTGTTTTGTGTCTGCAGATCAGGATGATTGGGTTGCTTTTTTGCCTTTAGCGGAGTTTGCCCTCAATAATCGGGCCAGCTCTGCCACCTTGGTGTCTCCTTTTTTCTGTAATTCGGGGTTTCATCCTCGATTTTCTTCTGGTCAGGTGGAATCTTCGGATTGTCCTGGAGTGGATGCTGTGGTGGAGAGGTTGCATCAGATTTGGGGGCAGGTAGTGGACAATTTGAAGTTGTCCCAGGAGAAGACTCAGCTTTTTGCCAACCGCCGGCTTCGGGTTGGTCCTCGGCTTTGTGTTGGGGACTTGGTGTGGTTGTCTTCTCGTTTTGTCCCTATGAGGGTTTCTTCTCCTAAGTTTAAGCCTCGGTTCATCGGCCCGTACAAGATATTGGAGATTCTTAACATTGTGTCCTTCTGTTTGGACCTCCCTGCATCTTTTTCTATTCATAATGTTTTTCATCGGTCATTGTTGCGCAGGTATGAGGTACCGGTTGTGCCTTCCGTTGAGCCTCCTGCTCCGGTGTTGGTTGAGGGCGAGTTGGAGTACGTTGTGGAAAAAATCTTGGACTCCCGTGTTTCCAGACGGAAACTCCAGTATCTGGTCAAATGGAAGGGATACGGTCAGGAGGATAATTCTTGAGTGACTGCCTCTGATGTTCATGCCTCCGATCTGGTCCGTGCCTTTCATAGGGCTCATCCTGATCGCCCTGGTGGTTCTGGTGAGGGTTCGGTGCCCCCTCCTTGAGGGGGGGGTACTGTTGTGAAATTGGATTTTGGGCTCCCCCGGTGGCCACTGGTGGAATTGAACTGGTGTGCATCATCCCCTCTGTTCACCTGTTTCCATCAGGATGTGGGAGTCGCTATTTAACCTTGCTCCTCTGTCACTTCCATGCCGGTCAACATTGTAATCAGAAGCCGTTCTGTGCATGTTCCTGCTGCTAGACAACTCCCAGCTAAGTTGGACTTTAGTCCTCGTTTGTTTTTGCATTTTGTTCCAGTTCACTGCTGTAGTTTCGTTTCTGTGTCTGGAAAGCTCTTGTGATCTGAAATTGCCACTCTGATGTTATGAGTTAATACTAGAGTCTTAAAGTAATTTCAGGATGGTATTTTGATAGGGTTTTCAGCTGACCATGAAAGTGCCCTTTCTGTCTTCCTGCTATCTAGTAAGCGGACCTCAATTTTGCTAAACCTATTTTCATACTACGTTTGTCATTTCATCTAAAATCACCGCCAATATATGTGGGGGCCTCTGTCTGCCTATCGGGGAAACTTCTCTAGAGGTGAGCCAGGACTATATTTTCCTCTGCCAGGATTAGTTAGTCCTCCGGCCGGCGCTGGGCGTCTAGGGATAAAAAACGTAGGCAACGCTACCCGGCTACTGTTAGTTGTGCGGCAGGTTTAGTTCATGGTCAGTTTAGTTTCCATCCTTCCAAGAGCTAGTACTTATGTTTTGCTGGGCTATGTTCTCTTGCCATTGAGAACCATAACAACACCCCCATAGCAAAAAAAAAAACACTTCTGCAGACATCAAACAAACAAGGGTCATCTGAAAGCAATGAAAATGCCCAAGCTTGGGCCCACCTCGCAATAAAGACATAATAATCCCCACACGCTGTAATTCAGCCCCTGAAGACCTGGGTCTAAGCCGAAAATAAAGTAAATATGCATTTTTAAACAAAAAAAATTCCTGCCGTTTACCAGAAAGACATTCAGGCAAATCCACCTTATGTTCTTCAGGGCAGATTCCAGGGCAATTACTCACGTGCTGCTGTAAGCTGTCAACTTCCAACATTAACCCTTGCTGACGCTGAGCAAGATCTTGAACGCTGTTCATGTTGCAGAAATCCGGGAGGGTTTTTCTTTTTATACTTTCTGGCAGGACAAACTGTTACGGATCTGCAAAACAGGACTAAGGTAGAAGGGGTCAAACTTTCCCTGCACTATGACTAGACTGAAACCCTGCGATGGAGTGGGAGACCCATTCCTTGTGAATAGACCCACCCACAATCCTAGGTTAATCTCAAGCGAAGACCTATCGATAAGGGGAAGGGGTACACAAATAACACACCCAGATCACTAAGCAAAGCACCAAGTTAGAGCTCAAGCAGATTAACACTGTTGTCCAGCAAGGACTGGGAGGCAGGTGCTGGTTAATAAAGAGTGAAACAAACACGTGACCCAAGACAAACCCAGCACCAGGAAAAGGAAAAAGACCAGCAGCCAGAACTCCAGAAGAAAATAGCAGATAGTAACAAACTAAACAGATTCTAACAGCAACTCCCAGCTGTGAGATTTGCCTTGCTGTTATTAGCGAGAGCAGACATAGCCTGCTGGAAGCAGTAGTCCCAAAAGCCGATGCCAGTGACCAGAGGTAAGCGTCTTATCTGCGATCACAGCTGCGGGCTCACACTGTCATTTAATAGCATGGGAACCGTGGCTGTCTGACAAGCGGTAATGATTTTACCGCCAATCAGAAGTGGTGTTTGCCACACTGTCATGCACATGACAATGTACAAACACTGGATGTCAGGGTTCCACATTCAAGTGATTTGGGTCCGGGTACTGTTCTGGTGCCCAATCCAAACTTTTTGTAACTGTTCGGCCTAAGCCGCCAGACCAGAACTTCTAGGGGTCCGCCATTTAGGCGCCAGGATTTTATCGCTGCACGGGATAGATCCCAAGCCTTGTCTGGTGCTGTGGTCTCCCATTCAGGCCTGGCCGCTGGGAAGACTGCTCAGCACAGACTCCGGTCCCAGCATCATGCTCTGGCTCATGCTGTACATGTGGTTACTGCTGGCTCTCCAGCTAAGTCTATGGTAACCACTGGTATACACATGCAGCATTGTGCTCTGGAGCCTAAGCCCATAAATCACGTTGCTGAGCATGTCCGTGAGGTGGCACCGTCTCATTGGTGCTCAGTCGTCAGCTGCTCTGGTGATGTGGCAGCTCTGGATTGGTCCACGGGCAAGATCCTGTCTGACTGGACTTGAGCTTTACGTATAAAGGGCTCTCAGAGGAGCATGCTGGTGCGCTAGTATCATTTGTGTTGGTGTGTGAGTGGATACGCTACCACTCTGACTGCACATGTGTGTGGTATGATCTTACACACCATGTATTTGGTCGTGTGTGCGGTAAGCACAGCTGAGTTACAGAGCAAGTCCAACCAAAGCTCCCCGGTGAGTTCTACAGGGTTTTGTTTTAGTTAACTAGCATCAGCGTAGTATTTTCCTGTTGACTCTGCGTCTTTTCCGTTACTGTGTGCAAGTGTCACAGCTCTATTGCAGAGCATCTATTCCATTACTGTGTGCGAGTGCCACAGCTCTTTAGCAGAACATCTATTCAGTTGCTATGTGCAAGTGACACAGCTCTGTAGCAGAGCATCTGTTTTGTTTCTGCTTGCATGTTCATTTCTGGTGCTGTTCACAGAGCAGCATTTAACTCTGTGTGTGCAAGCAATTGCTCGCTGTGTGCTCCTTCATTGTTCTTGCTAGCAGCAGGTTAACCTCTCTGCACGATGGACCCCAGGTTGCGATTGCACTTTATTTAATTTATTTAGTGCAATCCGCCAACCCTAACACTTCCCATATCTAGGCATATACCACCAAAATATATTTAAGAACAAGTAATACCTTACGGGTGAGCAATATAATACCCATTTTTTTGCAATCTTCTTGAGGGTTATATACCAACTAAACATACCCAAGAATACGTTATACTATATGAATGACTAAGTTAATCCAGATACATGTCTTAGCACTTTTTTGGAAAGTTAGCTGTCACAGAAATTTACCTCAGACCATGGAATAGTGTATGGATGACAAATTTAAGCCAGCAAAATTTTTGAACATTTTTTTCGAGTGTTATATATATCATAGAAATGTACCTCAGGCCACGGAATACTGTATGGGTTTGAAATTTAACTCAGCAACATTTTTTAACCCTTTTTTTATTTACATACCACCATAA
The DNA here is from genome assembly GCF_051348905.1 of Ranitomeya variabilis. Classification (NCBI taxonomy): domain Eukaryota; kingdom Metazoa; phylum Chordata; class Amphibia; order Anura; family Dendrobatidae; genus Ranitomeya; species Ranitomeya variabilis. The sequence continues at coordinate 648,604,457 of NC_135233.1, read as the reverse complement.
TGTACCAATTACCACTTTCAATTGTATGGATGAATAATTAAATCCAGAAGTAGATTTGGAAAGCAAATACTTTGAAAGTGTAGTTGCTGTACTTCTAATGGATTAACACAAAGTGCAAAGCCAGTAAAAAATTATACAGTAATCCTCTTCAGGTGTCCACTTCCTCTCCTTCTTCAAGAGGCTGGGAGGACTTCCACCACCTTTTTCCTGCAGTCCGAACGCAGGTGCCTGGGCCATAAATGTCCCGGCTTTCAGTAGTGCTGAAGCTCCCAACATGTAGAAATGGGCAATAGCCCCATGCATTATCTGCACCATAGCATGCTCCTGTATGGGAGATGGGGAACCCCAAGGACAGTATGCTCTCTCAGGGATCCTAGTAGCCCTTTCTTGAGCTGCCTCAAGGAGTCTCTTCCAGGTTTGGTCATTCCTCAAGAAGGATTCATCCTGCTCCCTAACTTCTGGGATCATACCCACTGTATATCTGGGATCTTTATATGGTACCTGGGATCCTGGGATTTATATGGTACCTGGGATCCTGGGATTTATATGGTACCTGGGATATCTGGGATCTTTATATGGTACCTGTATACCAGGTATTTTGACCCCCAAAATTTGGAGGAACGTGACCCTGGCTCCAGCCATCAGCTTTGTCAACCTTTGAGGCAAGTGTTCTGTTTCTACTGCTAAATGGCTGAATGAGATAGGATGATAGATTCCAAACTCTTCAATGGACCCCCTTCTCTGCTGACAGTCGTAAGTAACAATCACCTCCTGGGATGCCTACACTTGGTATTTTTTGGCTATTGGGCCTGATTACATTTCTCCAGACCTGGTCCTGGCTTGTCTCCTTGTCTCTTCTGACCAGCCTAGGTCCTGCAGTCTGCTCACCAGTTCATGGATCCTGACTCTCCTGTGCACAGTCCACAAGAACCCTAGAGGTAAAGCCTGCAGCCTGGGTTTGGGCCTTGGTGGTTCCAGGTAATCTGCCGGATTCGGACCACAGGCTCCTGCCACCTCTGATGTTGTGCCAGTTTCCTCTGGCTCTAATATTTCTCCGGTCACTCCTTTAGGAGTCTCGCATTGTTCTGCCCTCTTTGTTATCCTCCAAGCACGTTACACTGTATGGATGACTAATTGAATACAGCAAAAAATGTGAACACTTTTCTGGAGTGTTATATGCCTCAGAAATGTACTACAACCCACAGAATAGTATATGGATGAGAAATTTATCCCAGCTAAATTTTTAATGCTTTTTTGGAGTGTTACAGATCACAAAAATGTACCCAGAATACTGTGTTGCTGATAAATTTAGCCCAGCAAAATATTTGTACACTTTTTTAGAGTGTTATATATCACACACAATGTACCCCACACAGCGGAATACTGTATGGGTGAGAAGTTTATCCCACCAACATTTTTGAGTGCATTTTTTGGAGTGATAGATTTCACAGTAATGTACCCCAGACTACAGAATACTGAATGGATGAGTAATATAATCCAGGAATATTATTAAATGCTTTATTGGAGTGAAAGATATCACAGTAATTCACCCCAGACCACGGAATAATATGTGAAAAATTTAACCCAGAAACAGTTTTTACACCTTTTTTGAGTGTTATATGTCACAAAAAATAAAACCCAGACAACTGAATACTGTATGAATGAGAAATTTAACCCAACAAAATTTTTAGACGCTTGTTTTGAAGTGTTATTAATCACAAAAATGTTCCCCAGACAACAGAATACTGTATGGTAGAGACATTTAAGGCAACAATCTTTTTGAACTCTTTTTTGAAATTATAGAAATCACAGTAATGTTTCCAAGACCACAGAATACTGTATGGTTTAGTAATTTAACTCAGAAAAAAGTTACATGTTTTTTTGGAGTGTTAGATATCACAAAAAATCATAACAGCGAGAGCAGGGAGTATTTATCAACATTTCAAGGTACTAGAGTTCTGAGCTACCGGGAATCTCGGCAGCTGCAATGTCTGGAAACCTCACAGAAAACTTTGAGGGCCATTTTAAGCTTACTGAACTATGGTTTCTTTGGGTGTAAATAAAAAATAAATTAAAAAAAAGCATGGGGTCCCCAATAATTTTCATAAGCAGCAAAGGGAAAGCTGATGGCTGAGGGCATATGTTAATATTTTGAAAAGGAGGGCAATGTCCCTAAAGGTTCCCAGACTATCAATATATGCTCACAGCTGTTTGGTTAGCCTCTACTGGTTATTTTATGGGGCCCCAGAAATTAATTATGTAGGGTCCCCCCATAATTTTAAACTAGCAAAAACTAAACAGACAGCTGTGGAATGATAATAGCTAGGGAAGGCGCCAGGGAAATTAACCCTCCTCTCAGGCTAAGAACATCAGCTCTCAGCTACACCAGAAATGGTGCATCAATGAGATGGCAGAGGCAAGTAGGGTAATGTTTGTGGGGTTGATGTCACCTTTCTATTGTCAGATGACATCAAGCCCAGGATTTAGAAATTAAGAGACGCTCCCATTATTAAACAAATACAAAGTTTTGTCATTGCCACGTAATGTGGAACGTTCTGAGACGTTGTGCCTGTTTCAAATTCAATTGTAAAATTCAAATACTTGCACGGAAGAGCCACTCTAATACATTAAGAATAAAAGCAGATCTCTTTTTATTCCATACCTTGGTCAGGGGTTTTATAGGTTATTAGTATTCATGCATTGTAACAATATAATTGGCTCATCTTATCTCTAACTACTGTACGTGCTGGCATTAGCATACATACTTCTAATTGGCTAAGCTAACACTATTGACAACCAGATTGTGGTCTATGTGTTGTAATAGCCTCTCAGTTTCGTTACTCTGCATTTTGTCTTTGCAAAGACACAAAGACATTCTTTAGCCCCCTTATTTGATCATGGACTCCATATTAGAACGAAAGAAATACATGTAAAAAGAAACAAAAATAAGTCAGGGTAGATAAAATGTAAATCCTGCTCTCACAATTAACTTCTCTTGTGACAGTGGGTGACTGTTCCAGCCGAAGTGCCCATCTACAGACTCCCCCAGATACGTTCTCCTCCCCTAATTGAAGAAGCCAGTCTTCCTACACCACTTCACCGGATTCTCTGGATAGGTCCATCTGTCACACCATCGGATGTACACACACACACAAGCCACAACTATACGGGTGCCACGTTCATGCACTGGTCAGAGTTGGCATCCATCAGTTGGTCATAGTAGATATAATTTATCTAGTCCACATTTTTATTTGCCGTAACATTGAGAATAGTGATTTTAATCCCGCTGGTTCTCGGTCTCTGGTTTTGAACTCGTCTGGTACGCCTATTGGGACTCCAATAGCGTCAATGTACATATAAGGGTCGAAAAGAGAAGGAATACTGGTGTAAAGTTTGTGTCTCTGGTTTTCTGTTGCTTATTCCTGGAGTTTGTCTGTATTTCGAGTCACTATCTGGAGACGTATCAGCAATTTAACAATAACACATGTACCCACCCATCTCACTGGCAATACTGGATAAGTTACCATTTCCACACATCTACAAGTCAGCCCTAGCTACCATCTGATAGAGGAGGGCATGGCCTCGTACCGAGATAGTGATGGTGGTGGGACTTCAGTACGAGGAACCTAAGTGCTTTAGGTTAATTGTTCCTGTTAAACTCTGGAAACACATGTCATTTTCAGGATGCATGCTAACTCCATTGGCCTTTAGGATTTATGAGGAAAGGCACCTGGAATGAGTCTTTGGAAGAATAAGGTTGTGGAGTCTAAGTTTTATTTAGAATAGGTCGGTCCCTGATATCCTTAATATAAGTGTCCTCATCGGTCAGTGTCCCCAGGATATTTTTGCCCATCACATTTAGTCCTGTGTCCGTAACAGTGGGGTTCTCTATCGTCTAGTTTAAGGGAAGACGGTTGTCAAGAACAAGTAAGACAGGACCGTACTGTACAGTGTATGGTCACGTGTTCAGATTGCAACAGTCAGTCTAGTAAGGAGCCTTCTACCCTTACTGTCTGTCTTTTCTCAGGCTATAGGACGGTTGTAGGCAGAGTCTTCCCTAGTGTTCGACCCCACCAATACTTCAGGACTCACAATCAGACCCATAGTCAGTATTGGTTGTGGTCACACATACATACTTTTGGGTGAGTCTATTAGTGTTCACTCCACCCTAGGGCAGGAGACCATGTTACACAGGTCAAATTTATAACTGTTGACAGTGTATGAGGTATTAAACTAGAAAGTGGTAACTGTCTCCCCATTCTTCAAAGCAAAAAGGCAAAGGATGTGTGTCCAAATCATTCGGTGGCCTTCTCAGGTCAGCTGTCTTCCTGCAGTGTGAGGCATTGATCCAATTGAGCTTTCTAGCCATCTCTAGCCAGTTGTCAGCAGAACTTGGAAGGGTCCATTAAATCAAGACTCGAGAGCTCTCCTGATAAGTGATGAGCGAGCATTCTGGGTACTTGCCCGAGCATTGCGATGATCATTTCCGGGTTTGCTCGGCGGGTCCTGGGGTCCCCACTCTGCATGTATGGAGCATTTTACAGCGCCAATCAACATGCAGGGATTGTCTGCCACGCACTGTAATGCCACAGCCATGTTGGTTGTGGCATTACAGTGATTGGCTGGCTGTACAGAGTCATCAGGTCTATATTAGACCTGGCACCGCCTGCTCATCCCAGTCAGCTCTGGAATCACCAGTGTAGGGAGAGTTGCTGCAGCGATAGGGACATAATAGGTGGGGTATCAGGTGGGACCAACAGTCCTTCTAAGGACTAATTATGGGGTATATAGATATCAGTGATAGGTAGGCAGCCAGTGTATATGGCATACTTTATTGCATACAGCAGGAGGGTCCATTCCATTACTGTCTGATGCTGCTGCCTATTACCTATATATACATAGCCCAAGGTATCAGAGACCAGGAATATTTTTTTTTTGCATCGTAATCCTGATTATTTTGTTTAAAAGCAATTCAGAGCACTTTTTTTTTCCATTTGCTTGTTGATACTGCAGAATACAACCAGATCCTTTCCATAGTACAGCTTTAAAATACAGCTATTTTAAACAGAGGTTTGGCCATCACAGCGATCACATCTGATTGCGCAAAAAATTCTGCCATTTTTATGGTACTGTAAAATTTGGAGTGTCTTTTACAAGTTCTTGACACCAGTTGGCTTAAAAAAAATCTTTACCTACAGGACATATATTTTACACTTTGTTTTGTCCGCCACACAGATCGCCTGTAATTGTGCTCAAAATTGTGCCATTTCAGGGCTCCATTTAATATTTTTTGCTGTGTCTTAGCCTACTTATTGACACAATTTTGCTGTAAAAAAATACAGGCCAGCTAATTTAAAGTCTGGTATCTCTGTCACAAGCCTCGCCTATCTGAGTGCTAAAATTTGGGACATTTTTTGAGCTTGTTGAACTTTTTTTGCTGTGTCTCAGCCTAGTTATTAACAATTTTGCTGTTAAAAAAAAATTCAGGCCAGATAATTAAAACTTGGGGATCTCCATCACATGCCTCACCTATCTGTGGGCTAAAGATTGGGGCATTTTGGGGGCTCAATTGAACTTTTTTTGCTGTGTCTTAGCCTAGTTATTGACACAATTTTGCTGTAAAAAAAATCCAGGCCAGATAATTAAAAGTGGGGGATCACTGTCACATGCCTCACCTATCTGTGAGCTAAAAATAGGGCATTTTCTGGGCTCAATTAAACTGTTTTTGCTGTGTCTTAGTCTAGTTATTGACACCAATTTACTTACAAAAAAAAGGTGTTACCTACAGACAAGATATTTTAAACTGTGGTTTTCATGCACACGGATCACATATAAGTTTTCTCCAAAGTCAGTCATTTTTATGGGCGTGCAAAATATTGTAGTCAGTATCGGACTGGGGTGTTAAGGGCCCACCAGTAACATTGACTTGTGGAGGCCCACTTTTCACCTGCATACAAATGTTACACTATCTTCATTCACAAATTTACCTATATCTCTCTATAATAATAAACTGGGTAGTTTGGCTAATGAATGAGGAAATGCTGCTTTTTTTCTGTACAGAGTGAATGAAGTGAATTGTGTCAAGTACTGCCCATACAGTGGGGTTTGTTGCCCAGATCCGCACAGGGGCCCACCCGGGAATTTCCCTGCTCCCCTATGGGTGAGTCTGAGCCTGATTGTAGTTCATTTAAAATGGGCAATGTGCGTGCCAAGGGACAGGGAAGTGGATGTGATGGTGATGGTGCATGCAGAGGGAGAGGCTGAGGACATGGGCAAGCTGAAATTGGGACACAACAAACACCCACATCTTCTTGCTCAACCTTCCTTTCACAATTACTAGGGGACCGAAGCAGCACACCACTATTGAACCCAGAGCAGTGTCAAAAGGTTGTTGGTTGGATAGCGGATAATGCTTCCAGTCAATTTGCCGCCACCACCACCACCCTGTCTTCCATATGGTCAGACTTAGTAGCCGTGAGTTTGGACCGCATATTCCTCACCCTGATCCTCCTTCCTCCCACCATGGAGAGCGCCCAGGGACAACTGATCCCACACTTAGACACTCCGAAGAGCTGTTCACTTTTCCATTTAGAGATTCGGGCCTCTCTCCCGATGCACTTGAAGCGTGGCAAGAGGAGATCGCATGCAGCGATGCCCAAATATTTGAGCAGCCACGTTCACACGAAGGCAATGGTGGGAACATGTCACAATAGGTGGACCAATTGCCAAGGTGCAGAAGTGGAACAGGAGATGGTAGATGATATAGTAACTGACACAATCTGGCAGGAGAACATGCAGAGCGAGGACAGCAGCACACAGGGGGAGGTGTATCACCCCAACAGGCAGTGTGGTGGCCGCAGACAGAAGACGGGCAACCGTTCCCCATAACACCAACATGATGGAAGTTGCCAGTCCAAATGTTAGGTCTAACCTAAGTCCACCTAACCACAGACACGTGGACAAGTGCTTGTGGGCAGGGATGGTACATCTCACTGACGGCACACTGGGTTAACATAGTGGAAGCTGGGACCCATTCGGACCTTGGAAAGGAACATATCTTCCCGACGCCAAAGATAGTGGGCCCTATGTCAATCAGGGTTGCCCCCACAGTCTACAAAATGACCACATCAGTCACAAGCTGGAAGAACTGCAGCACTGCCTCAGCCAAGCAGCAACAGGCTGTGCTGAAGCTAATCTGCTTAGGTGACAAACCGCACAATGCTGAAGAATTGTGGACAGCTCTGAAAGAGCAGGCAGATCTGTGGCTGACACCGCTGAACCTACAGCCAGGCATGATCGTGTGTGACAATGGCCAGAACCTGGTGGCAGCTCTGAGGCGAGGTGCACTCACACACATACCATGCATGGCCCATGTGCCTAACCTCGTTGTTCAACGGTTTCTAATAAGCTACCCAGAGTTGCCGGATCTGCTTGTGAAAGCACACTGCCTGTGTGCCCATTTTAGAAATTCAGCTACATCTTCCGTCTCGCTTGCCATGCTTCAGCAGTGTTTGCAGTTTCCGGGTGCCGGGAAAAATCAGAGAGGTCCAGCGCCTGTGCATGGCAGTTCTTTGCTCTGCCCTCCACAGGGCAGACAAAGTACGCCTGTGCAGGAGCCGCGACAGAAAGCCAAAATGAGGACGTCAACATATGAAGATGGGAGGCGCCGGACCCGGACCATGACGCGCAGTGGACCGGACTGCACCGGGATCGCCCCTGGGTGAGTATAATCTGACTTGTTTCTCTTATCTTTCAGGTTACATTGGGGGCTTATCTACAGCATTACAGAATGCAGATGTAGATAAGCCCCTGATGGTGGTGGCCTTAGCTTATAGGCCTAAAATGGGGTGACAGATTCCCTTTAAATGTATGACTGACTTTATGTTGTGTTGTCTTTCCTGTGACTCAAAATTCTGGATGACAGTCATTACTGGTTCGTGACACTTCTACACCCATGCTACAAGTAGAAAATTCAATCTCTTCTTCGAGAGGCAGACAGGTGTACAAAAATGGTACAATACCAGAAGGCCCTTGTTGCGGAATTATTAAAAAAATTCCCATCTGAAAACGCTGGCAGCAGAGGTTTCAGTTCATTGGACAACCAAGGAGTACAGGCGAGATACGCAACTCCAATCCAGCAGAGGCAGGGGGACACTGGCAAAGTTCTGGGAGAGTTTTCTCAGACCCTCCCATTGCAGTGGTCCTGAGGCGCAGGTTACTGTCACAAGGAGTGCAAAGTTTTGGAAGGTGCTGAGGGAGTACCTTGCTAACCATTCCAATGTCCTCCATGATTCCTCTGTGCCTTATAATTATAGGGTTTCCAAGCTGGACATGTGGATGAACTGGCTCTCTATGCCTTGAAGGTCCGGTTCTGCCCTACCGCTAGCGTTTTGTCAGAGCGGGTTTTTAGTGCCACTGGTGGAATTATAACTGATAAGTGCAACTGCCTGTCAAATAAAAATGCTGACAGGCTGACTCTTATAATTCGGTGGTGTAGAGAAATGTGGTCCAATCCAGCTCTTGTTCATTTTTATAACAGCGAAACATAACCTCAAATCCAGTGTCATTTTTTGGGAGGTGTATTCCCATGCACCTCTTCACACCCACACATGGGTATATGCTTCCTGATTTTGGATGTTTGCTGTTATCCTCCTCCTTCTCCTCATCCTCATCATCCACCACTAGTGTTGAGCGATACCTTCCGATATTTGAAAGTATCGGTATCGGATTGGATCGGCCGATATCCAGAAAATATTGGATATTGCCGATACCGATACCCGATACCAATACAAGTCAATGGGACACAAATATCGGAAGTGATCCTGGATGGTACCCAGGGTCTGAAGGAGAGGAAACTCTCCTTCAGGCCCTGGGATCCATATTCATGTAAAAAATAAAGAATAAAAATAAAAAGTATGGATATACTCACACTCGGACGAGCCCTGGCTGTCACCGCTGCAACCGGCAGCCTCCGTTCCTAAGAATGCAGAGTGAAGGACCTTCGATGACATCGCGGCTTGTGATTGGTCTCGTGACCGCTCATGTGACCGCTCACGCGACCAATCACAAGCCGCGACGTCATCACAGGTCCTACACTCACTGCATTGTTAGGAACGGAGGCTGCCGGTTGCACCGCTGAGGTCCAGGGTCTGTCGGAGGGGTGAGTATATCCATATTTTTTATTTTTATTCTTTATTTTTTACATGAATATGGATCCCAGGGCCTGAAGGAGAGTCTCCACTCCTCCAGACCCTGGGAACCATACGCACCGCACACGCCTGGGAACTTATAGGAACTTCCGATTCCGATATCACAAAAATATCGGAACTCGGTATCGGAATTCCGATACAGCGAATATCGGCCGATACCCGATATTTGCAGTATCGGAATGCTCAACACTATCCACCACCACTAGGTGCCACTTGGACCCTGTTCTCTTGTTCTTTATGCTTTTTATTCATTTATTTATTGGAATAGTGATAAAATTGTTTTTTATATAATCATGAATAAAATTTCTATTTTTCTTATTGCTCTGAGATCCATTTTTTCCTTTTTGGTTTGTATTTATCTATTTATGGATGAACTTATGATGTAGGGCTCTCTTGTTTGGGTAATAACAATATGTATGGCAGTAGTAAATTAATAATAATGGTTACTTTGGTTCCATGTGGCTATCCAGTACATTGATTCAAAGGTTTATTGGGGTGTGTGTAACATTGGGGCAGGGCAGGCCTTGCCTCTAATGCATAGGCTAACAGTATGGCAGTAGTAAATTAATAATGGGAACTTTGGTTTCATGTGGCCATCTAGTACATTGGTTCAAAGGGTTTTTGGGGTGCGTGTAACTTTGGGGCAGTGTCAGGACTCTGGGCATTTTTATTACCTTTTTGTGCATTACTGCCCTTTTTCAAGATGGCGTCTTTGGTCTCATGTGCACTGTGTCTTCCTGCTATAAAACTCCACCCCAGCCTTCAGTCTGTGCTAGAGTATTCTGCCTTGCATCCAGCTCCTGACCTCTGGTGACTCCCTGGCTATATACCTGCTGCTGTGAACCTGTGGGGTTATCCTGCTACTCTGCCCTGAGTTCCTGCTGCATACACCATTTCCAGTAATCCTCCTTCATCTGCTGCTCGTGTTTACTTCCATCTGCATTTGCTGGACATGTAAGCTGTTGCTGCTCTGCAAGAACCTGAGACTGTTACCCAGACCTCCCTGGTTGAGCTAAGATATTATTTGAACTGCCTAATAAGCATATCTATCTGTGTTTTGGACTAAGCAAGGACTTATTCGTGTCAAGTATCCTCAAGAATAATTGTGCTTTATAGACTTTCTGTGCGATTGCATTTTCCTCTGAAGTTTCCTATAGACTGCTGAGCTGCATTTGATATTTGCACCAAGTGTTGTGGACTTGAGTTTCTCTCTGCACCTGTTTGAATCACCGTGTGATAATATAGACTTTACCACTTATAAAACTGTGTCCTGTAGTTGTCTTGTTCCACGCAAAGAGTCTCCTGAGTTATCCCCTATAATTATTACAGTCAGGCCTTGCATTTACTTCATGGTAAAACTTTCTGGGAGTAAAAAAATCATAATAATGGTAACTTTGGTTTCATGTGGGCATACAGGACATCTGTTTTTTAGTTTATTAGGGTGAGTCCAAATTTTGAGCAGGGCTTGCATTCACTTCATGGGAAAACTTTCTGGGAGTAAAAAATAGCATAATAATTGAAACTTTGGTTTCATGTGGCCATCCAGTATGTTGGTTCAAATGATTATTGGGGTGCATGTAACTTTGGGACAAGGCAGGCATTGCATTCAATGCATAGGCTACCAGTATGGCAGTAGTAAATTAATAGTAATGGTTACTTTGGTTTCATATGGCCATCCATTATATTGGTTCAAAGGGTTATTGGGGTGTGAGTAACTTTGGGGCAGGGCAGGCCTTGCCTTCAATGCATAGGCTAACAGTATGGCAGTATCAAATAAATAAGAATGCAAACTTTGGTTTCATGTGGCCATTCAGGATGTCTGTTCTATGGGTTATTGGGGTGCGTCCAAATTTGGGGCAGGCCTTGCATTCAATGCATAGGCAATAACAGTATAGAAGACACAAAGTTAATAATGGGAACAACAAAGCATAGCCGGACCTGATACCTAAGATGGTGCACCACCACATTGTGGGTTTCATTTCCGAGCATTTCTACATGAACAGTTTCCTGGAAAGTGGATTCGTCTTCGGGGACCAGTTGAATGGCCACCAAGGTTTCATGATCTGACCCCCTTAGACTTTTATCTTTGGGGTCATCTGAAGGTAATTGTCTATGCTGTGAAGATACGAGATGTGCAGCATCTGAACCAATGGATACTGGAAGCCTGTGCTAGCATTTCTTCTGCGGTGTTGCTATCAGTGTGTCAAGAGTGGGAGAAGAGGGTTGCATTGACAATTCAACACAATGGGTATCACTTTGAACACATCTTATAAGTGGTCATAAACTTATAAATAACTCATGAAAGTATAAAGTTACATTAAAACCAAACACACCATTGTTTTTCTTGTGAAATTTTAAATAAGTTTGATGTGTCACACAACCCTCTTCTCGTTGAAAAAAATAAAGTTGGATCCAAAATGGCCGACTTCAAAATGGCCGCCATGGTCACCACCCATCTTGAAAAGTGTTCCCCCTCCCATATACTAATGTGCCAAAAACAGGAAGTAGAAATCACCAACCATTCCCATTTTATTTAGGTGTATCCATATACAGTAAATGGCCAGCCCTGTATAATGCTTTTTTGATGTCTGTAGACCAAAGTAATATGTAGATGTCTATATTGTTCTAAAGTTATCATGTTTTAGTCTATAGATCAGATTTCTCACTTTTTTTATATTGTCCTATGCTTTGCAACCACCCATAAATTAAGGCTGAACAGTGGTCAATGCGAGAATGATGAGTAAAGAGTTTTACATCTACATTTTTTTATAGAGATGGAGCAATAACTCACACATTGGGTTGGATCTTGCACAGATTTGTGGATAACAGAAATGTTGGCTTCAGAGAGCCTTTGATCAATGCACTGAATGATGAGAAAAGATGAGGATTCCAAATGTCACCAAGGATCTTGTGTTATAAGGCAGGCAAACCCATTTTGGTTAGTACTCAGAGAACCTAAATATTTTTTCACCTTTTATATTTAGTCAAAGTTCAATCTCCAAAAGGGAGGCCTCTAGCTACCCTGCATCTTTGAGATATCAAATTAGGAATCATAATGTGATTTGTCCTCAGGAACATGAAAAAAACTTTTGAGTGATACTTTAGATGATATAACTCTCCATCATGTGTCACTATGAAATGGAAGTGGTATCAAAGTAGATGGTTATTGAGAAGCACCATTACTGCTGGGCCATGTGAAGCCACTTTAAACTCAAAAGGTAATAAGATCTGATCTATTATGACATAACCTTCTTCAAGATGTACAGGTGGTGAAAATCTATGAATTTACTATATTGACGATGGATATCATGGCACTTTTGCAACATTCATCTTCACTAGAGTTGAGCGAATTTCTTCGGGTCCCCGCTAATTCGGCAAGCTGTAGCGCTTACTGAATAAGCTGCAGACGGAACCCGAATACATGGAGTGCTCTGGCTGATTAGCTGATAAGCGCAGCAGCTGCATGTGTCGCGGCTGTGTCACTGTCACAGCACATGTATGGATAGCCTGTTTGTTGGACTCTCCATGTGTGTGTTGTGACAATGACACAGCCACAACACAAGCAGCTGTGGTGCCGATCAGCTGATTAGCCGGCGCGCTACATGTATCCGGGTTCCCTCTGCAGCTTATTCGGTAAGTGCTATAGCTTGCCGAATAAGCGGGGACCCAAAGAAATTAGCTCAACTCTAATATTCACACCATCTTAGCGAAGCCACATCCCCAATGTAATACAATTTATGCTGTTAGGTCAATGTAATATTGCTTAATGCATTTTTCCTTGCAATTGAACAGCATTCTGCATCAAACAATTTGTTTAAAGTTGTAAGTTAACTTTTATATAATATATCTAATATATAATTGCCTAGAATACTACTTCCTGCAATTTGTGCCAACTTCCGTGGCTTTGTCCGGAGATAATGTCTGGAGATAATGTCCGGAGATAATGTCCAGAGCTAATGTCCGTAGCTAATGTCCGGAGCTAATGTCCGGAGATAAGTGACGTCACCAGTGTCCTACACCCAGGCAGAGCACAGTGGCCCCAGGCAGAGCACAGGGGCCCCAGGCAGAACATGGGGCCCCAGGCAGAGCACAGGGGCCCCAGGCAGAGCACAGGGGCCCCAGGCAGCATATGGGGCCCCAGGCAGAGCACAGTGGCCCCAGGCAGAGCACACACCAAATCGGAGACCGAGGGGCCCCGCCAACCAAATCGGAGGCCGAGGAGCCCCGCCCACCAAATCGAAGGCCGAGCGGCCCCGCCCACCAAAGCGGAGGCCGAGGGGCCCGGCCCCGCCCACCAAAGCGGAGGCCGAGGGTCCCCGCCCACCACATCGGAGGCCGAGGGTCCCCGCCCACCAAATCGGAGGCCGAGGGGCCCCGACCACCACATCGGAGGCCGAGGGGCCCCACCAACCAAATCGGAGGCCGAGGGGCCCCGCCCACCAAATCGGAGGCCGAGGGTCCCCGCCCACCAAATCGGAGGCCGAGGGGCCCCGCCCACCAAATCGGAGGCCGAGGGTCCCCGCCCACCAAATCGGAGGCCGAGGGGCCCCGCCAACCAAATCGGAGGCCGAGGGGCCCCGCCCACCAAATCGGAGGCCGAGGGTCCCCGCCCACCAAATCGGAGGCCGAGAGTCCCCGCCCACCAAATCGGAGGATAAGGGGCCCCGCCAACCAAATCGGAGGCCGAGGGGCCCCGCCAACCAAATCGGAGGCCGAGGAGCCCCGCCCACCAAATCGAAGGGCGAGCGGCCCCGCCCACCCATGCGGAGGCCGAGGGGCCCGGCCCCGCCCACCAAAGCGGAGGTCGAGGGTCCCCGCCCACCACATCGGAGGCCGAGGGTCCCCGCCCACCAAATCGGAGGCCGAGGGGCCCCGACCACCACATCGGAGGCCGAGGGGCCCCACCAACCAAATCGGAGGCCGAGGGGCCCCGCCCACCAAATCGGAGGCCGAGGGTCCCCGCCCACCAAATCGGAGGCCGAGGGGCCCCGCCCACCAAATCGGAGGCCGAGGGTCCCCGCCCACCAAATCGGAGGCCGAGGGGCCCCGCCAACCAAATCGGAGGCCGAGGGGCACCGCCCACCAAATCGGAGGCCGAGGGTCCCCGCCCACTAAATCGGAGGCCGAGAGTCCCCGCCCACCAAATCGGAGGATAAGGGGCCCCGCCAACCAAATCGGAGGCCGAGGGGCCCCGCCAACCAAATCGGAGGCCGAGGAGCCCCGCCCAACAAATCGAAGGCCGAGCGGCCCCGCCCACCAAAGCGGAGGCCGAGGGGCCCGGCCCCGCCCACCAAAGCGGAGGCCGAGGGGCCCCGACCACCACATCAGAGGCCGAGGGGCCCCGCCCACCAAATCGGAGGCCGAGGGTCCCCGCCCACCAAATCGGAGGCCGAGGGGCCCCGCCCACCAAATCAGAGGCCGGGGGTCCCCGCCCACCAAATCGGAGGCCGAGGGGCCCCACCCACCACATCGGAGGCCGATGGGCCTCGCCCACCACATCGGAGGCCGAGGGGCCCCGCCCACCAAATCGGAGGCCGAGGGTCCCCGCCCACCAAATCGGAGGCCGAGGGTCCCCGCCCACCAAATCGGAGGCCGAGGGTCCACACCAACCAAATCGGAGGCCGAGGGGCCCCGCCCACCAAATCGAAGGCCGAGGGGCCCCGCCCACCAAAGCGGAGGCCGAGGGTCCCCGCACACCAAATCGGAGGCAGAGGGACACCGCCCACCAAATCGGAGGCCGAGGGGCCCCGCCCACCAAAGCGGAGGCCGAGGGTCCCCGACCACCAAATCGGAGGCCGAGGGTCCCTGCCCACCAAATCGGAGGCCGAGGGTCCCCGCCCACCAAATCGGAGGCTGAGGGTCCCCGCCCACCAAATCGGAGGCCGAGAGTCCCCGCCCACCAAATCGGAGGCCGAGGGGCCCCGACCACCACATCGGAGGCCGAGGGGCCCCACCAACCAAATCGGAGGCCGAGGAGCCCCGCCCACCAAATCGAAGGCCGAGCGGCCCCGCCCACCAAAGCGGAGGCCGAGGAGCCCCGCCCACCAAATCGAAGGCCGAGCGGCCCCGCCCACCAAAGCGGAGGCCGAGGGGCCCGGCTCCGCCCACCAAAGCGGAGGCCAAGGGGCCCGGCCCCGCCCACCAAAGCGGAGGCCGAGGGGCCCCGCTAAACACATCGGAGGCCGAGGGGCCCCGCCCACCACATCGGAGGCCGAGGGTCCCCACCCACCAAATCGGAGGCCGAGGGTCCCCGCCCACCAAATCGGAGGCCGAGGGGCCCCGCCCACCAAATCGGAGGCCGAGGGGCCCGCCCACCAAATCGGAGGCCGAGGGGCCCGCCCACCAAATCGGAGGCCGAGGGTCCCCGCCCACCAAATCAGAGGCCGAGAGTCCCCGCCCACCAAATCGGAGGATAAGGGGCCCCGCCAACCAAATCGGAGGCCGAGGGGCCCCGCCAACCAAATCGAAGGCCGAGGGGCCCCGCCCAACAAATCGAAGGCCGAGGGGCCCCGCCCACCAAATCGGAGGCCGGGGGTCCCCGCCCACCAAATCGGAGGCCGAGAGTCCCCGCCCACCAAATCGGAGGATAAGGGGCCCCGCCAACCAAATCGGAGGCCGAGGGGCCCCGCCAACCAAATCGAAGGCCGAGGGGCCCCGCCCAACAAATCGAAGGCCGAGGGGCCCCGCCCACCAAATCGGAGGCCGGGGGTCCCCGCCCACCAAATCGGAGGCCGAGGGGCCCCGCCCACCACATCAGAGGCCGATGGGACCCGCCCACCAAATCGGAGGCCGAGGGTCCCCGCCCACCAAATCGGAGGCCGAGGGGCCCCGCCAACCAAATCGGAGGCCGAGGGGCCCCGCCCACCAAATCGGAGGCCGAGGAGCCCCGCCCACCAAAAGTAAGTGCGGCCCCAAAAGTAAGTGAGCCCCCGGGTGCAAAAGTAAGTGCGCCCCCGGGTGCAAAAGTAAGTGCGCCCCCGGGTGCAAAAGTAAGTGCGCCCCCGGGTGCAAAAGCAAGTGCGCCCCCGGGTGCAAAAGCAAGTGCGCCCCCGGGTGCAAAAGCAAGTGCGCCCCCGGGTGCAAAAGTAAGTGCGCCTCCGGGTGCAAAAGTAAGTGCACCCCCGGGTGCAAAAGTAAGTGCGCCCCCGGCCCCGGGTGCAAAAGTAAGCGCGCCCCCGGCCCCGGGTGCAAAAGTAAGCGCGCCCCCCAGTCCCGTGTGTGAAAAGTGCTGCTGTAAAGCTGGTAGCGCTGTTCAAGCACCATGTATTTCCTTCAGGAAATGCCCATCTAATATATATTTGCCTAGAATACTACTTCCTGCAATTTGTGCCAACTTCCGTGGCTTTGTCCGGAGCTAATGTCCGGAGATAATGTCCGGAGCTAATGTCCGGAGATAAGTGACGTCACCAGTGTCCTACACCCAGGCAGAGCACAGGGGCCCCAGGCAGAGCACAGTGGCCCCAGGCAGAGCACAGGGGCCCCAGGCAGCATATGGGGCCCCAGGCAGAGCACAGTGGTCCCAGGCAGAGCACAAAGGCCCCAGGCAGCCTATGGGGCCCCAGGCAGAGCACAGTGGCCCCAGGCAGAGCACAGGGGCCCCAGGCAGCATATGGGGCCCCAGGCAGAGCACAGGGGCCCCAGGCAGCATATGGGGCCCCAGGCAGAGCACAGTGGCCCCAGGCAGAGCACAGGGGCCCCAGGCAGAACATGGGGCCCCAGGAAGAGCACAGTGGCCCCAGGCAGCATATGGGGCCCCAGGCAGAGCACAGGGGCCCCAGGCAGAACATGGGGCCCCAGGCAGAGCACAGGGGCCCCAGGCAGCATATGGGGCCCCAGGCAGAGCACAGGGGCCCCAGGCAGAGCACAGGGGCCCCAGGCAGCATATGGGGCCCCAGGCAGAGCACAGTGGTCCCAGGTAGAGCACAGGGGCTCCAGGCAGCCTATGGGGCCCCAGGCAGAGCACAGGGGCCCCAGGCAGCATATGGGGCCCCAGGCAGAGCACAGGGGCCCCAGGCAGCATATGGGGCCCCAGGCAGAGCACAGTGGCCCCAGGCAGAGCACAGGGGCCCCAGGCAGAACATGGGGCCCCAGGCAGAGCACAGGGGCCCCAGGCAGCATATGGGGCCCCAGGCAGAGCACAGCGATATTTTGGACCACTGTGCGGTGTTTCAGACCCCCTGTGTGATGTCTGGGGCCCTGTTCTTAAGTATATTAAAGATTAAAGTAACGTACAGTGGGGCAAAAAAGTATTTAGTCAGTCAGCAATAGTGCAAGTTCCACCACTTAAAAAGATGAGAGGCGTCTGTAATTTACATCATAGGTAGACCTCAACTATGGGAGACAAACTGAGAAATAAAAATCCAGAAAATCACATTGTCTGTTTTTTTATCATTTTATTTGCATATTATGGTGGAAAATAAGTATTTGGTCAGAAACAAACAATCAAGATTTCTGGCTCTCACAGACCTGTAACTTCTTCTTTAAGAGTCTCCTCTTTCCTCCACTCATTACCTGTAGTAATGGCTCCTGTTTAAACTTGTTATCAGTATAAAAAGACACCTGTGCACACCCTCAAACAGTCTGACTCCAAACTCCACTATGGTGAAGACCAAAGAGCTGTCAAAGGACACCAGAAACAAAATTGTAGCCCTGCACCAGGCTGGGAAGACTGAATCTGCAATAGCCAACCAGCTTGGAGTGAAGAAATCAACAGTGGGAGCAATAATTAGAAAATGGAAGACATTCAAGACCACTGATAATCTCCCTCGATCTGGGGCTCCACGCAAAATCCCACCCCGTGGGGTCAGAATGATCACAAGAACGGTGAGCAAAAATCCCAGAACCACGCGGGGGGACCTAGTGAATGAACTGCAGAGAGCTGGGACCAATGTAACAAGGCCTACCATAAGTAACACACTACGCCACCATGGACTCAGATCCTGCAGTGCCAGACGTGTCCCACTGCTTAAGCCAGTACATGTCCGGGCCCGTCTGAAGTTTGCTAGAGAGCATTTGGATGATCCAGAGGAGTTTTGGGAGAATGTCCTATGGTCTGATGAAACCAAACTGGAACTGTTTGGTAGAAACACAACTTGTCGTGTTTGGAGGAAAAAGAATACTGAGTTGCATCCATCAAACACCATACCTACTGTAAAGCATGGTGGTGGAAACATCATGCTTTGGGGCTGTTTCTCTGCAAAGGGGCCAGGACGACTGATCCGGGTACATGAAAGAATGAATGGGGCCATGTATCGTGAGATTTTGAGTGCAAACCTCCTTCCATCAGCAAGGGCATTGAAGATGAAACGTGGCTGGGTCTTTCAACATGACAATGATCCAAAGCACACCGCCAGGGCAACGAAGGAGTGGCTTCGTAAGAAGCATTTCAAGGTCCTGGAGTGGCCTAGCCAGTCTCCAGATCTCAACCCTATAGAAAACCTTTGGAGGGAGTTGAAAGTCCGTGTTGCCAAGCAAAAAGCCAAAAACATCACTGCTCTAGAGGAGATCTGCATGGAGGAATGGGCCAACATACCAACAACAGTGTGTGGCAACCTTGTGAAGACTTACAGAAAACGTTTGACCTCTGTCATTGCCAACAAAGGATATATTACAAAGTATTGAGATGAAATTTTGTTTCTGACCAAATACTTATTTTCCACCAGAATATGCAAATAAAATGATAAAAAAAACAGACAATGTGATTTTCTGGATTTTTTTTTCTCAGTTTGTCTCCCATAGTTGAGGTCTACCTATGATGTAAATTACAGACGCCTCTCATCTTTTTAAGTGGTGGAACTTGCACTGTTGCTGAATGACTAAATACTTTTTTGCCCCACTGTATATTAAAGTATATTATAGATCAAATTTGACACGTTTATGAGCACCATTGAGTGATATACTCAAGAATGACATAATTTTTCAACATTTTATGGTTTCAAACTGTAAACACTCAAAGTTTTTTTTACTTCAACCAGAAAACCTTAACGGTTCATAAAAAACTTGACTGTTCAGGATATGATAAAAGTCATAGTATTCTGAATCTTTAACTTATAAAGATACCTTTACATGGGGTGATTATTGGTTCCAGAGAGGCTTTCGGCCGATAATCGTACACATGGCTGGTGACAGGACAATACAATATAAACGTTCAAAGGTAAACACTGATAACATTAAAATCTAATATATAATTGCCTAGAATACTACTTCCGGCAATTTGTGCCAACTTCCGTGGCTTTGTCCGGAGATAATGTCCGGAGATAAGTGACGTCACCAGCGTCCTACACCCGCTCAGGGTGGACAAAGATATATGCCTTCGTGGTGCGCGGCACTTTTCTGATTGGTTGCCGCCTGCCGCGAGCGACCAATCAGAAATGTGCCGTACTGTCAAGAATTGTCAAGAGCTGGTGAGTGCAGCCATTTTTTGTTCTTTCTTACTATTATTTATTAATTGTATTATTCTTACATTTGAATAAATAAAGTATATATGGATTCTAGACTCCCGATTCTTTAGAATCGGGCTGCCATCTAGTCTAATATATAATTGCCTAGAATACTACTTCCTGCAATTTGTGCCAACTTCCGTGGCTTTGTCCGGAGCTAATGTCCGGAGATAATGTTCGGAGCTAATGTCCGGAGCTAATGTCCGGAGCTAATGTCCGGAGCTAATGTCCGGAGCTAATGTCCAGAGCTAATGTCCGGAGATAAGTGACGTCACCAGTGTCCTACACCCAGGCAGAGCACAGGGGCCCCAGGCAGCATATGGGGCCCCAGGCAGAGCACAGTGGCCCCAGGCAGAGCACAGGGGCCCCAGGCAGCATATGGGGCCCCAGGCAGAGCACAGTGGTCCAAGGTAGAGCACAGGGGCCCCAGGCAGCCTATGGGGCCCCAGACAGAGCACAGGGGCCCCAGGCAGCATATGGGGCCCCAGGCAGAGCACAGTGGCCCCAGGCAGAGCACAGGGGCCTCAGGCAGCATATGGGGCCCCAGGCAGAGCACAGTGGTCCCAGGCAGAGCACAGGGGCCCCAGGCAGCATATGGGGCCCCAGGCAGAGCACAGGGGCCCCAGGCAGCATATGGGGCCCCAGGCAGAGCACAGTGGCCCCAGGCAGAGCACAGGGGCCCCAGGCAGAACATGGGGCCCCAGGCAGAGCACAGGGGCCCCAGGCAGAGCACAGGGGCCCCAGGCAGCATATGGGGCCCCAGGCAGAGCACAGGGGCCCCAGGCAGCATATGGGGCCCCAGGCAGAGCACAGTGGCCCCAGGCAGAGCACAGGGGCCCCAGGCAGAACATGGGGCCCCAGGCAGAGCACAGGGGCCCCAGGCAGAGCACAGGGGCCCCAGGCAGCATATGGGGCCCCAGGCAGAGCACAGTGGCCCCAGGCAGCATATGGGGCCCCAGGCAGAGCACAGTGGCCCCAGGCAGAGCACAGGGGCCCCAGGCAGAACATGGGGCCCCAGGCAGAGCACAGGGGCCCCAGGCAGAGCACAGGGGCCCCAGGCAGCATATGGGGCCCCAGGCAGAGCACAGGGGCCCCAGGCAGCATATGGGGCCCCAGGCAGAGCACAATGGCCCCAGGCAGAGCACAGGGGCCCCAGGCAGAGCACAGGGGCCCCAGGCAGCTTATGGGGCCCCAGGCAGAGCACAGGGGCCTCAGGCAGCATATGGGGCCCCAGGCAGAGCACAGGGGCCCCAGGCAGCATATGGGGCCCCAGGCAGAGCACACGGGCCCCAGGCAGCATATGGGGCCCCAGGCAGAGCACAGTGGCCCCAGGCAGAGCACAGGGGCCCCAGGCAGAACATGGGGCCCCAGGCAGAGCACAGGGGCCCCAGGCAGAGCACAGGGGCCCCAGGCAGCATATGGGGCCCCAGGCAGAGCACAGGGGCCCCAGGCAGCATATGGGGCCCCAGGCAGAGCACAGTGGCCCCAGGCAGAGCACAGGGGCCCCAGGCAGAGCACAGGGGCCCCAGGCAGCTTATGGGGCCCCAGGCAGAGCACAGGGGCCTCAGGCAGCATATGGGGCCCCAGGCAGAGCACAGGGGCCCCAGGCAGCATATGGGGCCCCAGGCAGAGCACAGTGGCCCCAGGCAGAGCACAGGGGCCCCAGGCAGCATATGGGGCCCCAGGCAGAGCACAGTGGTCCCAGGCAGAGCACAGGGGCCCCAGGCAGCATATGGGGCCCCAGGCAGAGCACAGGTGCCCCAGGCAGCATATGGGGCCCCAGGCAGAGCACAGTGGCCCCAGGCAGAGCACAGGGGCCCCAGGGAGAACATGGGGCCCCAGGCAGAGCACAGGGGCCCCAGGCAGAGCACAGGGGCCCCAGGCAGCATATGGGGCCCCAGGCAGAGCACAGTGGCCCCAGGCAGCATATGGGGCCCCAGGCAGAGCACAGTGGCCCCAGGCAGAGCACAGGGGCCCCAGGCAGAACATGGGGCCCCAGGCAGAGCACAGGGGCCCCAGGCAGAGCACAGGGGCCCCAGGCAGCATATGGGGCCCCAGGCAGAGCACAGGGGCCCCAGGCAGCATATGGGGCCCCAGGCAGAGCACAGTGGCCCCAGGCAGAGCACAGGGGCCCCAGGCAGAACATGGGGCCCCAGGCAGAGCACAGGGGCCCCAGGCAGAGCACAGGGGCCCCAGGCAGCATATGGGGCCCCAGGCAGAGCACAGGGGCCCCAGGCAGAGCACAGGGGCCCCAGGCAGCATATGGGGCCCCAGGCAGAGCACAGTGGCCCCAGGCAGAGCACAGGGCCCCAGGCAGAGCAAAGGGGCCCCAGGCAGAGCACAGGGGCCCCAGGCAGCATATGGGGCCCCAGGCAGAGCACAGTGGCCCCAGGCAGAGCACAGGGGCCCCAGGGAGAACATGGGGCCCCAGGCAGAGCACAGGGGCCCCAGGCAGAGCACAGGGGCCCCAGGCAGCATATGGGGCCCCAGGCAGAGCACAGGGGCCCCAGGCAGCATATGGGGCCCCAGGCAGAGCACAGTGGCCCCAGGCAGAGCACAGGGGCCCCAGGCAGAACATGGGGCCCCAGGCAGAGCACAGGGGCCCCAGGCAGAGCACAGGGGCCCCAGGCAGCATATGGGGCCCCAGGCAGAGCACAGTGGCCCCAGGCAGAGCACAGGGGCCCCAGGCAGAGCACAGTCGTCCCAGGCAGAGCACAGGGGCCCCAGGCAGCATATGGGGCCCCAGGCAGAGCACAGTGGCCCCAGGCAGAGCACAGGGGCCCCAGGCAGCATATGGGGCCCCAGGCAGAGCACAGTGGTCCCAGGCAGAGCACAGGGGCCCCAGGCAGCTTATGGGGCCCCAGGCAGAGCACAGTGGCCCCAGGCAGAACATGGGGCCCCAGGCAGAGCACAGGGGCCCCAGGCAGCATATGGGGCCCCAGGCAGAGCACAGGGGCCCCAGGCAGCATATGGGGCCCCAGGCAGAGCACAGTGGCCCCAGGCAGAGCACAGGGGCCCCAGGCAGAACATGGGGCCCCAGGCAGAGCACAGGGGCCCCAGGCAGAGCACAGGGGCCCCAGGCAGCGTATGGGGCCCCAGGCAGAGCACAGGGGCCCCAGGCAGAGCACAGGGGCCCCAGGCAGCATATGGGGCCCCAGGCAGAGCACAGTGGCCCCAGGCAGAGCACAGGGGCCCCAGGCAGAGCACAGGGGCCCCAGGCAGAGCACAGGGGCCCCAGGCAGCATATGGGGCCCCAGGCAGAGCACAGTGGCCCCAGGCAGAGCACAGGGGCCCCAGGCAGCATATGGGGCCCCAGGCAGAGCACAGTGGTCCCAGGCAGAGCACAGGGGCCCCAGGCAGCTTATGGGGCCCCAGGCAGAGCACAGTGGCCCCAGGCAGAACATGGGGCCCCAGGCAGAACACAGGGGCCCCAGGCAGAGCACAGGGGCCCCAGGCAGCATATGGGGCCCCAGGCAGAGCACAGGGGCCCCAGGCAGCATTTTGTGCCCCAGGCAGAGCACAGGGGCCCCAGGCAGAGCACAGGGGCCCCAGGCAGAACATGGGGCCCCAGGCAGAGCACAGGGGCCCCAGGCAGAGCACAGGGGCCCCAGGCAGCATATGGGGCCCCAGGCAGAGCACAGGGGCTCCAGGCAGCATATGGGGCCCCAGGCAGAGCACAGCGATATTTTGGACCACTGTGCGGTGTTTCAGACCCCCTGTGTGATGTCTGGGGCCCTGTTCTTAAGTATATTAAAGATTAAAGTAACGTATATTAACGTATATTATAGATCAAATTTGACACGTTTATGAGCACTATTGAGTGATATACTCAAGAATGACATAATTTTTCAACATTTTATGGTTTCAAACTGTAAACACTCAGAGTTTTTTTTACTTCAACCAGAAAACCTTAACGGTTCATAAAAAACTTGACTGTTCAGGATATGATAAAAGTCATAGTATTCTGAATCTTTAACTTATAAAGATACCTTTACATGGGGTGATTATTGGTTCCAGAGAGGCTTTTGGCCGATAATCGTACACATGGCTGGTGACAGGACAATCTAATATACCGTATATACTCGAGTATAAGCCGAGATTTTCAGCCCAAATTTTTGGGCTGAAAGTGCCCCTCTCGGCTTATACTCGAGTCATGATCGGTGGTGGGGTCGGCGGGTGAGCACTGTCATATACTCACCTAGTCCCGGCGTTCCTGGCGCTCCCCCTGCCTGTCACACTGTCTTCGGTGCCGCAGCCTCTTCCCCTGAGCGGTCACGTGGGACCGCTCATTAGAGAAATGAATAGGCGGCTCCACCCCCCATAGGGGCGGAGCCGCCTATTCATTTCTCTAATGAAGCGGTGCCGGGGACCGCTGATAGAGAAAGAGGCTGCGGCACTGAAGACCAGCTGTCCGGGGGAAGGAGCGGGACGCCGGGAGCAGGTAAGTATGTCATAGTCACCTGTCCTCGTTCCACACGCCCGGCGTCGCGCCATCTTCCCGGCGTCTCTCCGCTCTGACTGTTCAGGCAGAGGGCGCGATGACGCATATAGTGTGCGCGCCGCCCTCTGCCTGATCAGTCAGTGCGGAGAGACGCCGGGAAGATGGCGCCGAGGAGCTGCAATCAAGACAGGTGAGTATGTTTTTTTTTTTTTTTAATTGCAGCAGCAGCAACAGCTATGGGGCAATAATGGACGGTGCAGAGCACTATATGGCACAGCTATGGGGCAACGGTGCAGAGCACTATATGGCACAGCTATGGGGCAATGGTGCAGAGCACTATATGGCACAGCTATGGGGCAATGGTGCAGAGCACTATATGGCACAGCTATGGGGCAACGGTGCAGAGCACTATATGGCACAGCTATGGGACAATGGTGCAGAGCACTATATGGCACAGCTATGGGGCAATGGTGCAGAGCACTATATGGCACAGCTATGGGGCAACGGTGCAGAGCACTATATGGCACATCTATGGGGCAACGGTGCAGAGCACTATATGGCACAGCTATGGGACAATGGTGCAGAGCACTATATGGCACAGCTATGGGGCAATGGTGCAGAGCACTATATGGCACAGCTATGGGGCAACGGTGCAGAGCACTATATGGCACAGCTATGGGGCAATGGTGCAGAGCACTATATGGCACAGCTATGGGGCAATAATGGACGGTGCAGAGCACTGTATGGCACAGCTATGGGGCAACGGTGCAGAGCACTATATGGCAGAGCTATGGGGCAACGGTGCAGAGCACTATATGGCAGAGCTATGGGGCAACGGTGCAGAGCACTATATGGCACAGCTATCTATGGGGCAATAATGGACGGTGCAGAGCACTATATGGCACAGCTATGGGGCAACGGTGCAGAGCACTGTATGGCACAGCTATGGGGCAACGGTGCAGAGCACTATATGGCACAGCTATGGGGCAACGGTGCAGAGCACTATATGGCACAGCTATGGGACAATGGTGCAGAGCACTATATGGCACAGCTATGGGGCAATGGTGCAGAGCACTATATGGCACAGCTATGGGGCAACGGTGCAGAGCACTATATGGCACAGCTATGGGGCAATGGTGCAGAGCACTATATGGCACAGCTATGGGGCAATAATGGACGGTGCAGAGCACTGTATGGCACAGCTATGGGGCAACGGTGCAGAGCACTATATGGCAGAGCTATGGGGCAACGGTGCAGAGCACTATATGGCAGAGCTATGGGGCAACGGTGCAGAGCACTATATGGCACAGCTATCTATGGGGCAATAATGGACGGTGCAGAGCACTATATGGCACAGCTATGGGGCAACGGTGCAGAGCACTGTATGGCACAGCTATGGGGCAACGGTGCAGAGCACTATATGGCACAGCTATGGGGCAATGGTGCAGAGCACTGTATGGCACAGCTATGGGGCAACGGTGCAGAGCACTATATGGCACAACTATGGGGCAATGGTGCAGAGCACTATATGGCACAGCTATGGGGCAATGGTGCAGAGCACTATATGGCACAACTATGGGGCAATGGTGCAGAGCACTATATGGCACAGCTATGGGGCAACGGTGCAGAGCACTATATGACACAACTATGGGGCAATGGTGCAGAGCACTTTATGGCACAGCTATGGGGCAACGGTGCAGAGCACTATATATATGGCACAGCTATGGGGCAACGGTGCAGAGCACTATATGGCACAGCTATGGGGCAATGGTGCAGAGCACTATATATATGGCACAGCTATGGGGCAACGGTGCAGAGCACTATATGGCACAGCTATGGGGCAATGGTGCAGAGCACTATATGGCACAGCTATGGGGCAATGGTGCAGAGCACTATATGGCACAGCTATGGGGCAATGGTGCAGAGCACTTTATGGCACAGCTATGGGGCAATGGTGCAGAGCACTATATGGCACAGCTATGGGGCAACGGTGCAGAGCACTATATGGCACAGCTATGGGGCAACGGTGCAGAGCACTATATGGCACAGCTATGGGGCAATGGTGCAGAGCACTATATGGCACAGCTATGGGGCAATAATGGACGGTGCAGAGCACTATATGGCACAGCTATGGGGCAATGGTGCAGAGCACTATATGGCACAGCTATGGGGCAATGGTGCAGAGCACTATATGGCACAGCTATGGGGCAACGGTGCAGAGCACTATATGGCACAGCTATGGGGCAACGGTGCAGAGCATTATATATATGGCACAGCTATGGGGCAACGGTGCAGAGCATTGTATATATGGCACAGCTATGGGGCAACGGTGCAGAGCATTGTATATATGGCACAGCTTTATGTGGAGCATCTATGGGGCCATAATGAACGGTGCAGAGCATTATATGTGGCACAGCTTTATGTGGAGCATCTATGGGGCCATAATGAACGGTATGGAGTATCTATTTTTAATTTTGAAATTCACCGGTACCTGCTGCATTTTCCACCCTAGGCTTATACTCGAGTCAATAAGTTTTCCCAGTTTTTTGTGGCAAAATTAGGGGGGTCGGCTTATACTCGGGTCGGCTTATACTCGAGTATATACGGTATAATTGCCTAGAATACTACTTCCTGCAATTTGTGCCAACTTCCGTGGCTTTGTCCGGAGCTAATGTCCGGAGATAATGTCCGGAGATAATGTCCGGAGCTAATGTCCGGAGCTAATGTCCGGAGCTAATGTCCGGAGATAAGTGACGTCACCAGTGTCCTACACCCAGGCAGAGCACAGGGGCCCCAGGCAGCATATGGGGCCACAGGCAGAGCACAGTGGCCCCAGGCAGAGCACAGGGGCCCCAGGCAGCCTATGGGGCCCCAGGCAGAGCACAGTGGCCCCAGGCAGAGCACAGTGGCCCCAGGCAGCATATGGGGCCCCAGGCAGAGCACAGGGGCACCAGGCAGCATATGGGGCCCCAGGCAGAGCACAGTGGCCCCAGGCAGAGCACAGGGGCCCCAGGCAGAACATGGGGCCCCAGGAAGAGCACAGTGGCCCCAGGCAGAGCACAGGGGCCCCAGGCAGCATATGGGGCCCCAGGCAGAGCACAGGGGCCCCAGGCAGCATATGGGGCCCCAGGCAGAGCACAGGGGCCCCAGGCAGCATATGGGGCCCCAGGCAGAGCACAGTGGCCCCAGGCAGCATATGGGGCCCCAGGCAGAGCACAGGGGCCCCAGGCAGCATATGGGGCCCCAGGCAAAGCACAGTGGTCCCAGGCAGAGCACAGGGGCCCCAGGCAGCTTATGGGGCCCCAGGCAGAGCACAGTGGCCCCAGGCAGAGCACAGTGGCCCCAGGCAGCATATGGGGCCCCAGGCAGAGCACAGGGGCACCAGGCAGCATATGGGGCCCCAGGCAGAGCACAGTGGCCCCAGGCAGAGCACAGGGGCCCCAGGCAGAACATGGGGCCCCAGGAAGAGCACAGTGGCCCCAGGCAGAGCACAGGGGCCCCAGGCAGCATATGGGGCCCCAGGCAGAGCACAGGGGCCCCAGGCAGCATATGGGGCCCCAGGCAGAGCACAGGGGCCCCAGGCAGCATATGGGGCCCCAGGCAGAGCACAGTGGCCCCAGGCAGCATATGGGGCCCCAGGCAGAGCACAGGGGCCCCAGGCAGCATATGGGGCCCCAGGCAAAGCACAGTGGTCCCAGGCAGAGCACAGGGGCCCCAGGCAGCTTATGGGGCCCCAGGCAGAGCACAGTGGCCCCAGGCAGAACATGGGGCCCCAGGCAGAGCACAGTGGCCCCAGGCAGAGCACAGGGGCCCCAGGCAGAACATGGGGCCCCAGGCAGAGCACAGGGGCCCCAGGCAGAGCACAGGGGCCCCAGGCAGCATATGGGGCCCCAGGCAGAGCACAGGGGCCCCAGGCAGCATATGGGGCCCCAGGCAGAGCACAGTGGCCCCAGGCAGAGCACAGGGGCCCCAGGCAGCATATGGGGCCCCAGGCAGAGCACAGTGGTCCCAGGCAGAGCACAGGGGCCCCAGGCAGCCTATGGGGCCCCAGGCAGAGCACAGTGGCCCCAGGCAGAACATGGGGCCCCAGGCAGAGCACAGGGGCCCCAGGCAGCATATGGAGCCCCAGGCAGAGCACAGTGGTCCCAGGTAGAGCACAGGGGCCCCAGGCAGCCTATGGGGCCCCAGGCAGAGCACAGGGGCCCCAGGCAGCATATGGGGCCCCAGGCAGAGCACAGGGGCCCCAGGCAGCATATGGGGCCCCAGGCAGAGCACAGTGGCCCTAGGCAGAGCACAGGGGCCCCAGGCTGAACATGGGGCCCCAGGCAGAGCACAGGGGCCCCAGGCAGAGCACAGGGGCCCCAGGCAGCATATGGGGCCCCAGGCAGAGCACAGGGGCCCCAGGCAGCATATGGGGCCCCAGGCAGAGCACAGCGATATTTTGGACCACTGTGCGGTGTTTCAGACCCCCTGTGTGATGTCTGGGGCCCTGTTCTTAAGTATATTAAAGATTAAAGTAACGTATATTAAAGTATATTATAGATCACATTTGACACGTTTATGAGCACCATTGAGTGATATACTCAAGAATGACATAATTTTTCAACATTTTATGGTTTCAAACTGTAAACACTCAGAGTTTTTTTTACTTCAACCAGAAAACCTTAACGGTTCATGAAAAACTTGACTGTTCAGGATATGATAAAAGTCATAGTATTCTGAATCTTTAACTTATAAAGATACCTTTACATGGGGTGATTATTGGTTCCAGAGAGGCTTTCGGCCGATAATCGTACACATGGATGGTGATGACAGGACAATACAATGGTAAACACTGATAACATTAAAATCTAATATATAATTGCCTAGAATACTACTTCCGGCAATTTGTGCCAACTTCCGTGGCTTTGTCCGGAGATAATGTCCGGAGATAAGTGACGTCACCAGCTTCCTACACCCGCTCAGGGTGGACAAAGATATATGCCTTCGTGGAGCGCGGCACTTTTCTGATTGGTTGCCGCCTGCCGCGAGCGACCAATCAGAAATGTGCCGTACTGTGACACACTCCGCCCGCCATTTTGGTGTGATTTTTGAATTTTTACCTCACAGCAAGTTTCTACTGCGTGGAGGCGGTCCCAGTGATGTCGCTCTTCAAGCTCCTGCCGAATTTCGTCAAAAAAATGATAATACCATTTACTAAAACTATATATATTTAGTTGTGAAGTGGTTCAGTGACATTTTCACACCAATTTTGAACTTTTGTTTGGTGTTTTCTCCATATACTGCCTATTATTCACTGACTGTTATACTGAGAGACTGCCGTTTATTAACCTCTTCTTTGCCACACTGGGTATATTGCTTTATTATTTGCCACATAAGGACATTGTCCATTATTGCCCAGCAATTTCTCTGCAATATAAACTGCCTATTTATTAATATCTGTATTCCTGCAAAGAACTATTGCCTATTATTAACTGGCTATATTCCTACTACCTGACACTGCCTCTTATTAACCTGTTGTTTGCCACCACCACGCTTAAAGCTGTTTAGCTTAGCCAACATGAGCTCTAATAGTAAGGATACTAATGACACAGAGCCCAAAGCTGCTGATGGCGCATGTAAGATTAGGTCTGATATAAAGTATACTAATAATGCAGAGGAAAAAGACGCCGATGCCGCACGTAAGCGTAAACAGCGTGCTAACAAGAGTACAGAGGATAGATGCAAGCGCCTGGACACTGTTAAGTATAGTAATGACACAGAGTCCAAAGCTGCTGATGGCGCACGTAAGATCAGGTCTGATATAAAGTATGGTAATGATGCAGAGCGAAAAGCCGCCGATGCCGCACGTAAGCGTAAACAGCGTGTTAACAAGAGTACAGAGGATAGATGCAAGTGCCTGGATACTGTTAAGTATACTAATGACACAGAGCCCAAAGCTGCTGATGGCTCACGTAAGATCAGGTCTGATATAAAGTATGGTAATGATGCAGAGCGAAAAGCCGCCGATGCCGCACGTAAGCGCAAACAGCGTGTTAACAAGAGTACAGAGGATAGATGCAAGCGCCTGGATACTGTTAAGTATACTGATGACACAGAGTGTAAAGCTGCTGATGGTGCACGTAAGATCAGGTCTGATATAAAGTATGGTAATGATGCAGAGCGAAAAGCCGCCGATGCCACACGTAAGCGCAAACAGCGTGTTAACAAGAGTACAGAGCATAGATGCAAGCGCCTGGATACTGTTAAGTATACTAATGACACAGAGTCCAAAGCTGCTGATGGCGCACGTAAGATCAGGTCTGATATAAAGTATGGTAATGATGCAGAGCGAAAAGCTGCCGATGCTGCACGTAAGCGCAAACAGCCTGCTAACAAGAGTACAGAGGATAGATGCAAGCGCCTGCATACTGTTAAGTATACTGATGACACAGAGTGTAAAGCTGCTGATGGCGCACGTAAGATCAGGTCTGATATAAAGTATGGTAATGATGCAGAGCGAAAAGCCGCCGATGCCACACGTAAGCGCAAACAGCGTGTTAACAAGAGTACAGAGGATAGATGCAAGCGCCTGGATACTGTTAAGTATACTAATGACACAGAGTCCAAAGCTGCTGATGGCGCACGTAAGATCAGGTCTGATATAAAGTATGGTAATGATGCAGAGCGAAAAGCCGCCGATGCTGCACGTAAGCGCAAACAGCGTGCTAACAAGAGTACAGAGGAGAGATGCAAGCACCTGGACACTGTTAAGTATACTAATGACACAGAGCCCAAAGCTGCTGATGGCGCACGTAACATCAGGTCTGATAATAAGTATACCAATGACGCAGAGCGAAAAGCCGCCGATGCTGCACGTAAGCGTAAACAGCGTGCTAACAAGAATACAGAGGATAGATGCAAGCGCCTGGACACTGTTAAGTATACTAATGACACAGAGCCCAAAGCTGCTGATGGCGCACGTAACATCAGGTCTGATAATAAGTATACCAATGACGCACAGCGAAAAGACACCGATGCTGCACGTAAGCGCAAACAGCGTGCTAACAAGAGTACAGAGGATAGATGCAAGCGCCTGGACACTGTTAAGTATACTAATGACACAGAGCCCAAAGCTGCTGATGGCGCACGTAACATCAGGTCTGATAATAAGTATACCAATGACGCAGAGCGAAAAGCCGCCGATGCCGCACGTAAGCGCAAACAGCGTGCTAACGAGACTACAGAGGACAGACAGAAGCGCCTGGACACTGTTAATGCTGCTTGCAATAAACGCATTACTAATGAGTCTTTTGAGGACAAAACTAATCGATTAAGTAATAAAGCTGCTGCTGCACGCTCTCAACGTTGCAAACATAATATTTCCACGTCCTCAGTCATAGATTCTGCCCACAATACAGCTTCTTTGTCTCCATTCATAGAATGTGTGCAGCCTCAAGCTCCTTTAACCGTTGGTAAATCTGCACGTAAGCGCAAACACTGTCCTACTTACACTCCAAATGATAAATGCCGTCGCCTGTACACCGTTAAGTCTGCTTATAAGACATGCTTCACACCTGACTCTTCTAAGGCAACAAACAAACCATTACCAAATGCAGCTGGTGCACGCCATGAACGGCGCAAAAAAACCGCTTGCACCTCCATATTAATAAACCCTGACCACGATACACCTTCCAACTCCTCAGTGATTGAATCTGTGGACAGTGAAGATCCTCTACCAGGTCCACGCTTTATATATGTTGGCTTAAAGAAACATTCCAATGCTCCGTTACCACAACCTGTACCTCAACATCCTACAGGTTTTACTAATGATGACAGTACCATAGTAGAACACTCCTGTGGTCCTATGAACTATTTATGTGAACATTGTCAAGCATTACATTTTAATGCTGAGATACCAGCAGATAAAAATTTTACTCTGTGTTGTCACAAGAGTAAAGTGCATATACCTATACCCCAATATCCCGAGGTCTTTAAACGATTGCTGACAGGGGAGAGTGAGTTCAGTAAGAATCTCATGGAAAATATTCGTAGTATTAACAGCTCATTTGCTTTCGCCTCCATGGGTGCCAATATATCCCCTCCACCTGGACATGGCCCTTACTGTTTCCGTATACATGGACAAATATATCATCGTACTGGAACCCTACATCCCAGTGATGATCAAGTTCCAGCTTATGCCCAACTGTATATTTTGGATACCGCTACCGCGAATGAATAACGTTTAAACTGTGAACAAAATCAAAAATGTCATCCCACTTTGATGAGTATAATTGCTCTTCAGTTAGACAATGTGAATCCCTTTGTTGCTGCCTACAAAATGTTACGAGATGTGGAACATGAAGAACATCTTAAAGCTGAAGCTAATGGCACTCTCATGCCAAATATCATCATGGCCCTTAAACAAGATCGGAATCAAGACCCTCGCCGATATAATAATCCAACTGTCAATGAAGTTGCTGTTGTATTTGAAAATGACAATGGAGAGCCACCATTTAATCGTGATATTTTAATACATTTACAACCGGACCCCAAAAATCCTTTGGCGCCAAGAACACAACAGGTCAGCATTCTACACAGTAATTTAGATGCTTTACTCTATCCTTTATTTTTCCCTTACGGAGACCAGGGCTGGCATGATGGCCTCAAGCAACAAGGGCAAAGTCCACGCAGAGTTACACAACTGCAATATTACTGCTATGTGCTGTCTGTCCGTAATCAGTTTAATCCACTCCTGAATGGTGGCAAACTCACTCAGCAGTACTTAGTGGATGCTTATGTGAAAATTGAGGCAAATCGCCTAAATTATATCCGTCAACACCAAAAGGATTTGAAAGTAGAGTATTATTGTGTACTCCAGGAACATCTCCAGAAAAATTCCATTGAGAAGGGCATCCCCATTGGAAAAACGGTCATTTTACCATCTTCGTTTGAAGGCAGTCCCAGGAATATGCAGCAGCGGTACCAGGATGCCATGGCTATTGTGACTAAATATGGTCGTCCTGATCTATTCATCACCATGACCTGTAATCCGAAATGGAATGAGATTACTGAGAATTTGGAACCTTGGCAGCGTGTGGAACATAGACCTGATTTGGTGGCACGTGTTTTCAAAATAAAACTGGAAGCACTCTTAAAAGACATTAACAACGGATTATTTGGGAAAGTTTGCGCTATGGTTCATGTAATTGAATTTCAAAAACGTGGCCTTCCACACGCTCACATTTTGATTATTCTGGACAGCAACTCCAAATTAAGGACTGAGGAGGACATAGACAATACAGTGTGGGCTGAAATTCCCAATCCTACCCACTACCCTCAGCTCCATAAAATTGTTCTCCAACATATGATTCATGGTCCGTGTGGAGAACACTACCCAAATTCTCCCTGTATGGATCTGGGGAAGTGTACAAAAGGTTTCCCTAAAGATTTGCAACCAAGAACCATCATAGCTAAGGACGCCTATCCTACTTATCGCAGACACTTTGGCCCATCTTTTCAACACCATTCTAACATGATTGACAATTCGTGGGTGGTTCCATATAATCCGTTCCTGCTATTAAAATACAAGTGCCATATAAATGTCGAAGTTTGTGGTTCCATTCAGGCTGTGAAATATTTATTTAAATACGTCTACAAAGGACATGATAAAGCCAATCTTGAAATCTGCCAGACTAACATCCAACATGATGAAACACACCAATTCATGGATTCAAGATATGTCAGTGCACCAGAGGCAGCTTGGCGAATATTCTCATATCCAATGCATAAACAATCTCATAGCATCATTCGCCTTGCTGTACATTTACCGCATTCTCAGCCACTCTATTTTCATGAGGATGACTCTATTGGAAACATCAAACAAAAGCTCCATCAAAATTCTACACTTATGGCCTACTTCAAGCTTAATCAGAACGACCATCATGCTCATATTTATTTATACCGTGAAATTCCCGAAAACTATGTTTGGAAAGAAGGTTCTTGGGAAGTTAGAAAGCGAGCAGGTGGTTCTGTGATTGGACGAATGTATACTGTCAGTGTGAAAGACCAAGAACGCTACTATTTAAGATTGTTATTGTTACATGTCAAAGGTGCAACCAGTTTTGACAGCATAAAAACTGTACACGGAGTCACACATGAAACCTTCAAAGATGCGGCATTAGCTCTTGGCTTACTATTTGATGATAGTCTGTGGAGAAATACATTACTTGATGCCAGTATTCTCAACATGCCAGCACAGCTATGTGACATGTTTGCCTACATTTGTATTTTTGGTCCTCCAGCTAAACCTCGGGACTTATGGGATGAATTTAAGGAACACTTTGTAGAAGACTACTGCTATGCATACCACTCCGACACTCTGGAGTGTGTCAATTGTGAAGGCTATGCTATGACAGATGTCCAACATGTTCTTAAAGCTCATGGCAAAACTTATACTGATTTTAATTTGCCACGTCCAGTCAAGAAACAACACCTCCTCCCACAGTATGATAAAGATTATGAGTTATCAGCAGCTGCTGAAATGAAAGCTACTCTAAATGAGGACCAACTTTTTGCTTTTGATGCTATCACTCAAGCTTTAGAAGACACTAATTCTACAGCAAAGTGTTTTTTCCTTGATGGTCCTGGTGGCAGCGGAAAAACGTACCTATATCATCTACTCCTACATCAGCAAAGAGGACAAGGAGACATTGTGTCACCTGCTGCCACTACTGGAATTGCCGCCAACTTGCTACAAGGTGGACGAACCATTCATTCTCTTTATGGGATTCCAATTCCTGTGAATGAAACATCTATTTCCAGGATTAAGAATGATACCGATGCAGCAAAAGATTTGCACAGCACTAAACTTTTTATTATTGATGAGTGCACAATGCTATCCAAATATGCATTGCATGTCATTGATAGAGTTTTACGTGATGTCATGACAACAAATGTAGCTCACAAAGAAAAAACACCGTTTGGAGGTAAAGTGATTGTTTTTGGAGGCGACTTTAGACAATGTCTTCCTGTCATCCCTCATGGGACAAGAACTGATGTTGAAGAGAGCTGTATAAAATATTCACAACACTGGCAGTGGCAACATTTTACTCGCCTGCCACTTATTAACAACATGCGCTCCATTGATCCTCACTACAGCAGTTGGTTGCTTCAACTGGGAAATGGTGAACTATCTAATGAACATAACCTTGGAGATGATGTAATTGAAATTCCTCCAGACATGGTATGCACTGGCTCTTTAAGAATTGAAATTTTTGGAGATAATCTTTGTATTGATGTGAATGACACCGAAAGCATAAATACAGCTGCATCTCATGCAATTTTATGTCCAAAAAATGAGGACGTTGAGA
Organism: Ranitomeya variabilis; assembly: GCF_051348905.1. Taxonomy (NCBI): domain Eukaryota; kingdom Metazoa; phylum Chordata; class Amphibia; order Anura; family Dendrobatidae; genus Ranitomeya; species Ranitomeya variabilis. The sequence goes on along the minus strand of NC_135233.1, from coordinate 648,569,017 downwards.
AAGTCAATTCCCAAGTCATGGATTTATTGATAGGTGACTATACTGAATATATCAGTGATGATTCCATCGATCCTGATGAAGCTGATGACCTCGATCAATACCCACTTGAGTTTTTGAATTCACTAACACCAACTGGAATGCCTTCACATCGGCTGAAACTTAAAATTGGCACCATTGTCATGTTATTACGTAATCTGAACACGAACAAAGGTCTCTGCAATGGTACGCGGCTCATTGTCACTGCCTTACATGCCAATATCATACTGGCTAAAGTAATTAGTGGGTCAGCAGCAGGAAATGTGGTATTCATTCCACAAATTGATTTGTGTCCATCAGAGCCTGGATTACCTTTTATATTAAGACGGAGACAATTTCCCATCAAGCCCGCATTTGCAATGACCATAAATAAATCTCAAGGCCAGACCCTCCATCGAGTTGGCATTTATCTACCAGAACCTGCTTTTGCCCATGGTCATTTGTATGTTGCTTTTTCCAGGGTGAAGCAATGTTGCAATGTGAGGGTTAAAGTGGTTAATACACCACTTCAAGGACAATTATTGGCTGATAGTACTAAAGTCTTCACACGTAATATTATCTACAAAAATATTTTAGTTTAAAGTTACTTTTCTTTTTTTTCATTATTCAGTTTTTCTAATAACATAGACAGCAATAGGCAAATTCTATGTATAGAGATAAGGAAAACAAACAAAAAAAAATAAAAATTAGTGTAGCCATAGACATATAGATTTTAAGTACTTATGTAGGAAATACGTATATAACATACGTACTCATTAGCATATAGGGTTAATAACTCTATATCATATCTACATAAATTTAGAAATATGATATATCAATACATAGTTTTATAGGTAAGTAGAACACACATTAAGTACAAGATGTAAGATGTGTATCATCCAAATGCCTGTATTTGGTGATAGGAACCTGTATTTGAAGCTCCAGCAGTATAGCTGCTGAGAGATTTCATTTTGTTTTTAAAAAGGGTGAGGTTTTTGTGAACAGGTAAGAGACGGGTGGGATGGCTGTTCACACACATCTCTATCTCCAGGTGTGTTCTGTACATAGAAATAGATATATAGATAGGTACATATTTAGATAGATAGGGAAAGAATAGAGATTTTGCTTTCACATCAACATTTTTCTGCTATTTGGAGAATTTATGGTGGAAAAAAGGCTATTTCTGCACTTCCTGCCTAAGGGCTGACCCACGCCACTCTTGCTGTAAGTTGCATGCAATGTATACGGAATTTGTACTTCACTTGCGGCAGGTGCGGCACATGTGGTTTCTGCAGTTTTCGCCACAAAATCTCCACTTACCAGTGTTTTTGTTGTGGCTGCATTTAATGCAATTGTCGAAGCCGCGTTTGCCGCATTTACTGCAAGTTAACTCCAAGCTTCATCTACATTGCATGGCACTTGCTGAAAGTGTGTTGTAGGTCAGTTCTTTGGTGCCAAGTGTGGAAGTTGTATTGTTTTTAACATTACTTCTGCAAATATCAGAAACATGCAGATGTGAAAGAGGTTTGAGTATTAAGAAATAGGAATCAGTTAGTTAGGACCCATCAGTTCAAAGGCTACCGTGACGTGGTTGATGGGCATGCTTATATTAGCCCATCGGTGTACTATGAACGTTGATTTCTTAAATTTTACACTTCTGTAAAAATAAACACAAAAAATTTGGATACACAAAAAGGCTTTTATTTCTGTTGTACTTATTAGAATTATTTAAAATGAAGGCTTAGCTAAGCCCAAGAGATGATTAAAAACGTTTCATACCAACCCATCAGATGTAAAATTACTGTGAAAATACCTGATGGGCACACAAGTATGCGCCAGTATGGGTACTAAGAGCTTTTCCACATAATAATGAAATATTTTAAAATGTCATAGAACATACCAATATACATAGTTATTGATACATATTATTTATTATTTACATTATTGTTCTTAAGCAAAGAACCGTTGTTGTGGCATTTGCCACAACACGCAAAGTTGTTGTCTGATGTCTTTCGTTCCTCCCCTCATAAGCATGTTCATGGATCCTGTGTAACTGTACCTTAAATAACAAGAATTGTCAAGAGCTGGTGAGTGCAGCCATTTTTTGTTCTTTCTTACTATTATTTATTAATTGTATTATTCTTACATTTGAATAAATAAAGTATATATGGATTCTAGACTCCCGATTCTTTAGAATCGGGCTGCCATCTAGTCTAATATATAATTGCCTAGAATACTACTTCCGGCAATTTGTGCCAACTTCCGTGGCTTTGTCCGGAGATAATGTCCGGAGATAAGTGACGTCACCAGCGTCCTACACCCGCTCAGGGTGGACAAAGATATATGCCTTCGTGGTGCGCGGCACTTTTCTGATTGGTTGCCGCCTGCCGCGAGCGACCAATCAGAAATGTGCCGTACTGTGACACACTCCGCCCACCATTTTGGTGTGATTTTTGAATTTTTACCTCACAGCAAGTTTCTACTGCGTGGAGGCGGTCCCAGTGACGTCGCTCTTCAAGCTCCTGCCGAATTTCGTCAAAAAAATGATAATACCATTTACCAAAACTATATATATTTAGTTGTGAAGTGGTTCAGTGACATTTTCACACCAATTTTGAACTTTTGTTTGGTGTTTTCTCCATATACTGCCTATTATTCACTGACTGTTATACTGAGAGACTGCCGTTTATTAACCTCTTCTTTGCCACACTGGGTATATTGCTCTATTATTTGCCACATAAGGACATTGTCCATTATTGCCCAGCAATTTCTCTGCAATATAAACTGCCTATTTATTAATATCTGTATTCCTGCAAAGAACTATTGCCTATTATTAACTGGCTATTTTCCTACTACCTGACACTGCCTCTTATTAACCTGTTGTTTGCCACCACCATGCTTAAAGCTGTTTAGCTTAGCCAACATGAGCTCTAATAGTAAGGATACTAATGACACAGAGCCCAAAGCTGCTGATGGCGCACGTAAGATTAGTTCTGATATAAAGTATACTAATAATGCAGAGCAAAAAGATGCCGATGCCGCACGTAAGCGTAAACAGCGTGCTAACAAGAGTACAGAGGATAGATGCAAGCGCCTGGACACTGTTAAGTATAGTAATGACACAGAGTCCAAAGCTGATGATGGCGCACGTAAGATCAGGTCTGATATAAAGTATGGTAATGATGGAGAGCGAAAAGCCGCCGATGCCGCACGTAAGCGCAAACAGCGTGTTAACAAGAGTACAGAGGATAGATGCAAGCGCCTGGATACTGTTAAGTATACTAATGACACAGAGTCCAAAGCTGCTGATGGCGCACGTAACATCAGGTCTGATAATAAGTATACCAATGACGCAGAGCAAAAAGCCGCCGATGCTGCACGTAAGCGTAAACAGCGTGCTAACAAGAGTACAGAGGATAGATGCAAGCGCCTGGACACTGTTAAGTATACTAATGACACAGAGCCCAAAGCTGCTGATGGCGCACGTAACATCAGGTCTGATAATAAGTATACCAATGACGCACAGCGAAAAGACACTGATGCTGCACGTAAGCGCAAACAGCGTGCTAACAAGAGTACAGAGGATAGATGCAAGCGCCTGGACACTGTTAAGTATACTAATGACACAGAGCCCAAAGCTGCTGATGGCGCACGTAACATCAGGTCTGATAATAAGTATACCAATGACGCAGAGCGAAAAGCCGCCGATGCCGCACGTAAGCGCAAACAGCGTGCTAACGAGACTACAGAGGACAGACAGAAGCGCCTGGACACTGTTAATGCTGCTTGCAATAAACGCATTACTAATGAGTCTTTTGAGGACAAAACTAATCGATTAAGTAATAAAGCTGCTGCTGCACGCTCTCAAGGTTGCAAACATAATATTTCCACGTCCTCAGTCATAGATTCTGCCCACAATACAGCTTCTTTGTCTCCATTCATAGAATGTGTGCAGCCTGAAGCTCCTTTAACCGTTGGTAAATCTGCACGTAAGCGCAAACACTGTCCTACTTACACTCCAAATGATAAACGCCGTCGCCTGTACACCGTTAAGTCTGCTTATAAGACATGCTTCACACCTGACTCTTCTAAGGCAACAAACAAACCATTACCAAATGCAGCTGGTGCACGCCGTGAACGGCGCAAAAAAACCGCTTGCACCTCCATATTAATAAACCCTGACCACGATACACCTTCCAACTCCTCAGTGATTGAATCTGTGGACAGTGAAGATCCTCTACCAGGTCCACGCTTTATATATGTTGGCTTAAAGAAACATTCCAATGCTCCGTTACCACAACCTGTACCTCAACATCCTACAGGTTTTACTAATGATGACAGTACCATAGTAGAACACTCCTGTGGTCCTATGAACTATTTATGTGAACATTGTCAAGCATTACATTTTAATGCTGAGATACCAGCAGATAAAAATTTTACTCTGTGTTGTCACAAGAGTAAAGTGCATATACCTATACCCCAATATCCCGAGGTCTTTAAACGATTGCTGACAGGGGAGAGTGAGTTCAGTAAGAATCTCATGGAAAATATTCGTAGTATTAACAGCTCATTTGCTTTCGCCTCCATGGGTGCCAATATATCCCCTCCACCTGGACATGGCCCTTACTGTTTCCGTATACATGGACAAATATATCATCGTACTGGAACCCTACATCCCAGTGATGATCAAGTTGCAGCTTATGCCCAACTGTATATTTTGGATACCGCTACTGCGAATGAACAACGTTTAAACTATGAACAAAATCAAAAATGTCATCCCACTTTGATGAGTATAATTGCTCTTCAGTTAGACAATGTGAATCCCTTTGTTGCTGCCTACAAAATGTTACGAGATGTGGAACATGAAGAACATCTTAAAGCTGAAGCTAATGGCACTCTCATGCCAAATATCATCATGGCCCTTAAACAAGATCGGAACCAAGACCCTCGCCGATATAATAATCCAACTGTCAATGAAGTTGCTGTCGTATTTGAAAATGACAATGGAGAGTTACCATTTAATCGTGATATTTTAATACATTTACAACCGGACCCCAAAAATCCTTTGGCGCCAAGAACACAACAGGTCAGCATTCTACACAGTAATTTAGATGCTTTACTCTATCCTTTATTTTTCCCTTACGGAGACCAGGGCTGGCATGATGGCCTCAAGCAACAAGGGCAAAGTCCACGCAGAGTTACACAACTGCAATATTACTGCTATGTGCTGTCTGTCCGTAATCAGTTTAATCCTCTCCTGAAAGGTGGCAAACTCACTCAGCAGTACTTAGTGGATGCTTATGTGAAAATCGAGGCAAATCGCCTAAATTATATCCGTCAACACCAAAAGGATTTGAAAGTAGAGGATTATTGTGTACTCCAGGAAAATCTCCAGAAAAAATCCATTGAGAAGGGCATCCCCATTGGAAAAACGGTCATTTTACCATCTTCGTTTGAAGGCAGTCCCAGGAATATGCAGCAGCGGTACCAGGATGCCATGGCTATTGTGACTAAATATGGTCGTCCTGATCTATTCATCACCATGACCTGTAATCCGAAATGGAATGAGATTACTGAGAATTTGGAACCTTGGCAGCGTGTGGAACATAGACCTGATTTTGTGGCACGTGTTTTCAAAATAAAACTGGAAGCACTTTTAAAAGACATTAACAACGGATTATTTGGGAAAGTTTGCGCTATGGTTCATGTAATTGAATTTCAAAAACGTGGCCTTCCACACACTCACATTTTGATTATTCTGGACAGCAACTCCAAATTAAGGACTGAGGAGGACATAGACAATACAGTGTGGGCTGAAATTCCCAATCCTACCCACTACCCTCAGCTCCATAAAATTGTTCTCCAACATATGATTCATGGTCCGTGTGGAGAACACTACCCAAATTCTCCCTGTATGGATCTGGGGAAGTGTACAAAAGGTTTCCCTAAAGATTTGCAACCAAGAACCATCATAGCTAAGGACGCCTATCCTACTTATCGCAGACACTTTGGCCCATCTTTTCAACACCATTCTAACATGATTGACAATTCGTGGGTGGTTCCATATAATCCGTTCCTGCTATTAAAATACAAGTGCCATATAAATGTCGAAGTTTGTGGTTCCATTCAGGCTGTGAAATATTTATTTAAATACGTCTACAAAGGACATGATAAAGCCAATCTTGAAATCTGCCAGACTAACATCCAACATGATGAAACACACCAATTCATGGATTCAAGATATGTCAGTGCACCAGAGGCAGCTTGGCGAATATTCTCATATCCAATGCATAAACAATCTCATAGCATCATTCGCCTTGCTGTACATCTACCGCATTCTCAGCCACTCTATTTTCATGAGGATGACTCTATTGGAAACAACAAACAAAAGCTCCATCAAAATTCTACACTTATGGCCTACTTCAAGCTTAATCAGAACGACCATCATGCTCATATTTATTTATACCGTGAAATTCCCGAAAACTATGTTTGGAAAGAAGGTTCTTGGGAAGTTAGAAAGCGAGCAGGTGGTTCTGTGATTGGACGAATGTATACTGTCAGTGTGAAAGACCAAGAACGCTACTATTTAAGATTGTTATTGTTACATGTCAAAGGTGCAACCAGTTTTGACAGCATAAAAACTGTACACGGAGTCACACATGAAACCTTCAAAGATGCGGCATTAGCTCTTGGCTTACTATTTGATGATAGTCTGTGGAGAAATACATTACTTGATGCCAGTATTCTCAACATGCCAGCACAGCTATGTGACATGTTTGCCTACATTTGTATTTTTGGTCCTCCAGCTAAACCTCGGGACTTATGGGATGAATTTAAAGAACACTTTGTAGAAGACTACTGCTATGCATACCACTCCGACACTCTGGAGTGTGTCAATTGTGAAGGCTATGCTATGACAGATGTCCAACATGTTCTTAAAGCTCATGGCAAAACTTATACTGATTTTAATTTGCCACGTCCAGTCAAGAAACAACACCTCCTCCCACAGTATGATAAAGATTATGAGTTATCAGCAGCTGCTGAAATGAAAGCTACTCTAAATGAGGACCAACTTTTTGCTTTTGATGCTATCACTCAAGCTTTAGAAGACACTAATTCTACAGCAAAGTGTTTTTTCCTTGATGGTCCTGGTGGCAGCGGAAAAACGTACCTATATCATCTACTCCTACATCAGCAAAGAGGACAAGGAGACATTGTGTCACCTGCTGCCACTACTGGAATTGCCGCCAACTTGCTACAAGGTGGACGAACCATTCATTCTCTTTATGGGATTCCAATTCCTGTGAATGAAACATCTATTTCCAGGATTAAGAATGATACCGATGCAGCAAAAGATTTGCACAGCACTAAACTTTTTATTATTGATGAGTGCACAATGCTATCCAAATATGCATTGCATGTCATTGATAGAGTTTTACGTGATGTCATGACAACAAATGTAGCTCACAAAGAAAAAACACCGTTTGGAGGTAAAGTGATTGTTTTTGGAGGCGACTTTAGACAATGTCTTCCTGTCATCCCTCATGGGACAAGAACTGATGTTGTAGAGAGCTGTATAAAATATTCACAACACTGGCAACATTTTACTCGCCTGCCACTTATTAACAACATGCGCTCCATTGATCCTCACTACAGCAGTTGGTTGCTTCAACTGGGAAATGGTGAACTATCTAATGAACATAACCTTGGAGATGATGTAATTGAAATTCCTCCAGACATGGTATGCACTGGCTCTTTAAGAATTGAAATTTTTGGAGATAATCTTTGTATTGATGTGAATGACACCGAAAGCATAAATACAGCTGCATCTCATGCAATTTTATGTCCAAAAAATGAGGACTGTTGTGAATTCTGTTTGTGGGCTCCCCCGGTGGTGTTTTATGGTAGTGCCACTTATTTGCCTTCTTCTATCCTTGATCACCTGTTGACACCCATTAGGGGAGTTTCCTATTTAAGGCTGCTTGGCTGCTGGTCTGATGCCGGCCAACAATGTATCAGTAGCATTCTGTTGCATTCTCCTGCCTCAAGATCCTGTTCAGCTAAGTTGAATTTTGTTTCTAGTTTATGCTATTTTTGTCCAGCTATTTGCAATGTGACTCTCTGTAGCTGGAAGCTCTCGTGGACTGAAATTGCCACTCCAGTGGCATGAGTTGTCACTGGAGTTTTAAAGTAATTTCAGGATGGTGTTTTTGAGTAGTGTTTTGAAGTTGACCGTGAAGTAACTCTTTCCTGTACTTCTGCTATCTAGTAAGCGGACCTCACTGTGCTAAATCTGCTGTTCATCCTACGTATGTCTTTTCCTCTTGACTCACCGTCAATATCTGTGGGGGGCTGCTATCTCCTTTTGGGGTTCATCTCTGGAGGTAAGGCAGGCCTGTATATTCCTCTGATAGGGGTAGTTAGATCTCCGGCTGGCGCGTGGTGTCTAGGGCATCGTAGGAAACACTCCCCGGCTACTTCCAGTGTCGTGTCAGGTTCAGGTCACGGTCACTTTAGTTCCCATCACCCGAGAGCTAGTCCGTTGTTATTTTGATTTCCCTGCCATTGGGAAAATCATAACAGTTTGGCCGGCCCACATGTGTTAAAACTATGCACTAAAGCAGGAAAGGATATGAAAAGGTTTTTTTTCCTTCTGTGTTTGGAAAGTGCACCTTAGTGCTTATTTGTACTCCTTGCTTAAACTGCAGTCTTCAGCCTTTTTTTTTTTCCTCTCCTCTTAATCTCTGAATGGCTTTGGTTACACCTGTTTGAATCATGGATCCACAGAGTTTGGTTGCAGGTCTGAATAACCTGGCTACAAAGGTCCAGAACTTACAAGATTTTGTTATACGTGCTCCAATGTCTGAACCTAAGATCCCTATGCCTGAATTTTTTACCGGAGACAGATCCCGTTTTTTGAATTTCAGAGAGAATTGTAAATTGTTTTTGTCTCTGAAATCTCACTCTGCTGGTGATCCTGCGCAACAGGTTAAAATTGTTATTTCTCTATTGCGGGGTGACCCACAAAGTTGGGCATTTGCATTGTCGCCAGGGGATCCTGCGTTATTAAATGTGGATGCGTTTTTTCTGGCTTTGGGGTTGCTTTATGAAGAACCTAATTTAGAGATTTTGGCTGAGAAAGCCTTGATAGCTCTTTCCCAAGGGCAAGATGAAGCTGAGATATACTGCCAAAAATTTCGTAAATGGTCGGTGCTTACTAAATGGAATGAGTGCGCTCTAGCAGCTAATTTCAGAGAAGGTCTCTCTGATGCCGTGAAGGATGTCATGGTGGGGTTCCCTGTGCCTACAGGTCTGAATGATGCCATGAAATTGGCTTTCCAGATTGATCGGCGTTTACGGGAGCGCAAATCTGTGCACCATATGGCGGTATCTTCTGAGCAAAAATCTGTGCACCATATGGCGGTATCTTTTGAGCAAAAACCTGTGCACCATATGGCGGTATCTTCTGAGCAAAAACCTGTGCACCATATGGCGGTATCTTCTGAGCAAAAACCTGTGCATCATTTGGCGGTGACCTCTGAAAAGGCACCAGAGCATATGCAATGCGATAGTGTATTGTCTAGAGGCGAACGACAGAATTACAGGCGCAAAAATGGGTTGTGCTTCTATTGTGGAGATCCAGCTCATGTTATATCAGCATGCTCTAAACGCATAAAGAAGGTTGATAAAAAGGTTGATAAATCTTTTTCTATGGGTACCTTGCAGTCTAAATTTCTTTTGTCCGTGACATTGATTTGTACTTTATCATCTGTTACTGTGGATGCTTATGTGGATTCTGGCGCCGCTCTGAGTCTCATGGATTGGTCCTTTGCCAAGCGTTGTGGGTTTGATTTAGAGCCTCTGGAGGTTTCTATTCCCTTAAAGGGTATTGATTCTACACCTTTGGCTAGCAATAAACCACAATATTGGACACAAGTGACTATGCATCTTTCCCCAGACCATCAGGAGATTATTTGTTTCCTTGTGTTATATAATCTACATGACGTATTAGTACTTGGATTACCATGGTTACAAATTCATAATCCAGTCTTGGACTGGAGATCAATGTCTGTGCTGAGCTGGGGATGTCAGGGGATTCATGGGGATGCACCTTTGGTTCCCATTTCTTCATCTACTCCCTCTGAGATCCCAGCATTTCTGTCAGATTTTTATGATGTCTTTCAGGAGCCTAAAACTGATTCTCTCCCCCCTCACAGAGAGTGTGACTGCGCTATTGAGTTGATTCCCGGTAGTAAATTTCCTAAGGGTCGCTTGTTTAATTTGTCTGTACCTGAACATACTGCTATGCGGGAGTATATCAGAGAATCTTTGGAAAAGGGTCATATTCGCCCCTCTTTGTCTCCACTGGGGGCAGGGTTTTTCTTTGTGGGTAAAAAGGATGGTTCATTGAGACCTTGTATCGACTATCGACTTCTGAATAAGATTACAGTTAAATACCAGTACCCGTTACCTTTACTGACTGATCTTTTTGCTCGCATAAAGGGGGCGAAGTGGTTCACTAAGATCGATCTACGTGGTGCGTATAATTTGGTGCGGATTAAGCAGGGGGATGAGTGGAAGACCGCATTTAATACGCCTGAAGGCCATTTTGAGTATTTGGTAATGCCTTTCGGTCTCGCGAATGCCCCTTCCGTTTTTCAGTCCTTTATGCACGATATTTTCCGTGAATATCTGGATAAATTTATGATTGTGTATTTGGATGATATTTTGATTTTTTCGGAGGACTGGGAATCTCATGTTCAACAGGTCAGGAGAGTTTTTCAGGTTTTACGAGCTAATTCTCTATTTGTGAAGGGCTCAAAGTGTATTTTTGGAGTTCAGAGAATTTCCTTTTTGGGATATATTTTTTCCCCTTCATCTATGGAGATGGACCCTGTTAAGGTTCAGGCTATTTGTGATTGGGTACAACCTACTTCTCTAAAGAGTCTTCAGAAATTCTTGGGATTTGCTAATTTCTATCGCCGATTCATAGCGGGTTTTTCTGCCATTGCTAAACCTTTGACTGATTTGACCAAGAAGGGTGCTGATGTTGCTAATTGGTCCTCTGCGGCTGTGGAGGCCTTTCGGGAGCTTAAGCGCCGCTTTTCTTCTGCTCCTGTGTTGCGCCAGCCTGATGTTTCGCTCCAGTTCCAGGTTGAAGTAGATGCTTCCGAGATCGGAGCAGGTGCAGTTTTGTCGCAGAAAGGTCCTGACTGCTCAGTGATGAGACCATGTGCGTTTTTCTCTCGAAAGTTTTCGCCCGCTGAGCGAAATTATGATGTTGGAAATCGGGAGCTCTTGGCCATGAAGTGGGCATTTGAGGAGTGGCGTCATTGGCTTGAGGGTGCTAGACACCAGGTGGTGGTCTTGACTGACCACAAAAATCTAATTTATCTTGAGTCAGCCAGGCGTCTGAATCCTAGACAGGCGCGCTGGTCGTTGTTTTTCTCTCGATTTAACTTTGTGGTTTCATATCTGCCTGGGTCTAAGAATGTGAGGGCGGATGCCCTCTCTAGGAGTTTTGAGCCTGACTCGCCTGGTGATTCCGAACCTACTGGCATCCTGAAGGATGGGGTGATATTGTCAGCTGTCTCCCCAGACCTGCGGCGCTCTTTGCAGGAGTTTCAGGTGGATAGGCCTGATCGCTGTCCGCCTGGTAGACTGTTTGTCCCTGATGACTGGACCAGTAGAGTTATTTCGGAGGTTCACTCTTCCGCGTTGGCAGGCCATCCTGGAATTTTTGGCACCAGGGATCTGGTGTCTAGGTCCTTCTGGTGGCCTTCCTTGTCTCGAGATGTACGTATTTTTGTGCAGTCTTGTGATGTTTGTGCTCGGGCTAAGCCCTGCTGTTCCCGGGCCAGCGGGTTGTTGTTGCCCTTGCCTATTCCTAAGAGGCCTTGGACGCACATCTCTATGGACTTTATTTCTGACCTTCCTGTTTCTCGTAGGATGTCCGTCATCTGGGTGGTGTGTGACCGTTTTTCCAAGATGGTTCACTTGGTACCTTTGCCCAAATTGCCCTCCTCCTCTGAGCTGGTCCCTCTATTTTTTCAGAATGTTGTGCGTTTGCATGGTATTCCTGAGAATATAGTGTCTGACAGGGGTACTCAGTTTGTGTCTAGATTTTGGCGGGCGTTCTGTGCCAGGATGGGCATCGACTTGTCTTTTTCGTCTGCATTCCATCCTCAGACTAATGGCCAGACTGAGCGTACTAATCAGACCTTGGAGACTTACTTGAGGTGTTTTGTGTCCGCTGATCAGGACGATTGGCTTGATTTTTTGCCATTGGCAGAGTTTGCCCTTAACAATCGGGCCAGTTCTGCCACTTTGGTTTCTCCATTTTTTTGTAATTCAGGGTTTCACCCTCGCTTTTCGTCCGGTCAATTGGAGTCTTCGGATTGTCCTGGAGTAGATGCTGTGGTTGATAGAATGCATCAGATTTGGGGACAGGTTGTGGACAATCTGAAGTTGTCCCAGGAGAAGACTCAACAGTTCACTAATCGTCATCGGCGTGTCGGTCCTCGTCTTTGTGTTGGGGACCTGGTTTGGTTGTCTTCTCGATTTGTTCCTATGAAGGTCTCGTCTCCTAAGTTTAAGCCTCGGTTTATCGGCCCTTATAGGATTCTGGAGGTTCTCAATCCTGTGTCCTTTCGTTTGGACCTCCCAGCATCTTTTACTATTCATAATGTTTTTCATCGGTCATTGTTGCGGAGGTATGAGGTGCCGGTTGTTCCGTCTGCTGATCCTCCTGCTCCTGTGCTGGTTGAGGGTGAGTTGGAGTATGTGGTGGAAAAGATCTTGGACTCCCGTGTTTCCAGACGGAAACTTCAGTATCTGGTTAAGTGGAAAGGCTATGGTCAGGAGGATAATTCTTGGGTGACAGCATCTGATGTTCATGCTCCTGATTTGGTTCGTGCATTTCATAGTGCTCATCCAGATCGCCCTGGTGGTTCTGGTGAGGGTTCGGTGCCCCCTCCTTAAGGGGGGGTACTGTTGTGAATTCTGTTTGTGGGCTCCCCCGGTGGTGTTTTATGGTAGTGCCACTTATTTGCCTTCTTCTATCCTTGATCACCTGTTGACACCCATTAGGGGAGTTTCCTATTTAAGGCTGCTTGGCTGCTGGTCTGATGCCGGCCAACAATGTATCAGTAGCATTCTGTTGCATTCTCCTGCCTCAAGATCCTGTTCAGCTAAGTTGAATTTTGTTTCTAGTTTATGCTATTTTTGTCCAGCTATTTGCAATGTGACTCTCTGTAGCTGGAAGCTCTCGTGGACTGAAATTGCCACTCCAGTGGCATGAGTTGTCACTGGAGTTTTAAAGTAATTTCAGGATGGTGTTTTTGAGTAGTGTTTTGAAGTTGACCGTGAAGTAACTCTTTCCTGTACTTCTGCTATCTAGTAAGCGGACCTCACTGTGCTAAATCTGCTGTTCATCCTACGTATGTCTTTTCCTCTTGACTCACCGTCAATATCTGTGGGGGGCTGCTATCTCCTTTTGGGGTTCATCTCTGGAGGTAAGGCAGGCCTGTATATTCCTCTGATAGGGGTAGTTAGATCTCCGGCTGGCGCGTGGTGTCTAGGGCATCGTAGGAAACACTCCCCGGCTACTTCCAGTGTCGTGTCAGGTTCAGGTCACGGTCACTTTAGTTCCCATCACCCGAGAGCTAGTCCGTTGTTATTTTGATTTCCCTGCCATTGGGAAAATCATAACAGAGGACGTTGAGAAAGTCAATTCCCAAGTCATGGATTTATTGATAGGTGACTATACTGAATATATCAGTGATGATTCCATCGATCCTGATGAAGCTGATGACCTCGATCAATACCCACTTGAGTTTTTGAATTCACTAACACCAACTGGAATGCCTTCACATCGGCTGAAACTTAAAATTGGCACCATTGTCATGTTATTACGTAATCTGAACACGAACAAAGGTCTCTGCAATGGTACGCGGCTCATTGTCACTGCCTTACATGCCAATATCATACTGGCTAAAATAATTAGTGGGTCAGCAGCAGGAAATGTGGTATTCATTCCACAAATTGATTTGTGTCCATCAGAGACTGGATTACCTTTTAAATTAAGACGGAGACAATTTCCTATCAAGCCCGCATTTGCAATGACCATAAATAAATCTCAAGGCCAGACCCTCCATCGAGTTGGCATTTATCTACCAGAACCTGCTTTTGCCCATGGTCAATTGTATGTTGCTTTTTCCAGGGTGAAGCAATGTTGCAATGTGAGGGTTAAAGTGGTTAATACACCACTTCAAGGACAATTATTGGCTGATAGTACTAAAGTCTTCACACGTAATATTATCTACAAAAATATTTTAGTTTAAAGTTACTTTTCTTTTTTTTCATTATTCAGTTTTTCTAATAACATAGACAGCAATAGGCAAATTCTATGTATAGAGATAAGGAAAAAAAACAAAAACAAAAAAAAATTAGTGTAGCCATAGACATATAGATTTTAAGTACTTATGTAGGAAATACGTATATAACATACGTACTCATTAGCATATAGGGTTAATAACTCTATATCATATCTACATAAATTTAGAAATATGATATATCAATACATATTTTTATAGGTAAGTAGAACACACATTAAGTACAAGATGTAAGATGTGTATCATCCAAATGCCTGTATTTGGTGATAGGAACCTGTATTTGAAGCTCCAGCAGTATAGCTGCTGAGAGATTTCATTTTGTTTTTAAAAAGGGTGAGGTTTTTGTGAACAGGTAAGAGACGGGTGGGATGGCTGTTCACACACATCTCTATCTCCAGGTGTGTTCTGTACATAGAAATAGATATATAGATAGGTACATATTTAGATAGATAGGGAAAGAATAGAGATTTTGCTTTCACATCAACATTTTTCTGCTATTTGGAGAATTTATGGTGGAAAAAAGGCTATTTCTGCACTTCCTGCCTAAGGGCTGACCCACGCCACTCTTGCTGTAAGTTGCATGCAATGTATACGGAATTTGTACTTCACTTGCGGCAGGTGCGGCACATGTGGTTTCTGCAGTTTTCGCCACAAAATCTCCACTTACCAGTGTTTTTGTTGTGGCTGCATTTAATGCAATTGTCGAAGCCGCGTTTGCCGCATTTACTGCAAGTTAACTCCAAGCTTCATCTACATTGCATGGCACTTGCTGAAAGTGTGTTGTAGATCAGTTCTTTGGTGCCAAGTGTGGAAGTTGTATTGTTTTTAACATTACTTCTGCAAATATCAGAAACATGCAGATGTGAAAGAGGTTTGAGTATTAAGAAATAGGAATCAGTTAGTTAGGACCCATCAGTTCAAAGGCTACCATGACGTGGTTGATGGGCATGCTTATATTAGCCCATCGGTGTACTATGAACGTTGATTTCTTAAATTTTACACTTCTGTAAAAATAAACACAAAAAATTTGGATACACAAAAAGGCTTTTATTTCTGTTGTACTTATTAGAATTATTTAAAATGAAGGCTTAGCTAAGCCCAAGAGATGATTAAAAACATTTCATACCAACCCATCAGATGTAAAATTACTGTGAAAATACCTGATGGGCACACAAGTATGCGCCAGTATGGGTACTAAGAGCTTTTCCACATAATAATGAAATATTTTAAAATGTCATAGAACATACCAATATACATAGTTATTGATACATATTATTTATTATTTACATTATTGTTCTTAAGCAAAGAACCGTTGTTGTGGCATTTGCCACAACACGCAAAGTTGTTGTCTGATGTCTTTCATCACTCCCCTCATAAGCATGTTCATGGATCCTGTGTAACTGTACCTTAAATAACAAGAATTGTCAAGAGCTGGTGAGTGCAGCCATTTTTTGTTCTTTCTTACTATTATTTATTAATTGTATTATTCTTACATTTGAATAAATAAAGTATATATGGATTCTAGACTCCCGATTCTTTAGAATCGGGCTGCCATCTAGTGTAATAAATAATAATATATACTGTAATACATTTATCATTAGAAATGCAAATTCAAAGGTGTGCATATTTTTTTAATATGCAATACATTTTAAAGCAAAACTACAAATATGTCTGTTGTTATTAAAAAGGGAAACCCATTTCCAAAACAGTCTGGAATATATGTATAACCTTCCAGATGGCATCTTGGCTGTGTAGCTAACAAGCAATATGCCAGCATGTTAGCATATTATTGGAACATTTGAAACCAGCAGCTGAAACATGTCTACCTTATTATTTAGGGAATATCCTAAAGTTAGGCATCCAAATCAATATGCACAGAAAGTTATTGCCTGTGTAAAAAAAATAAATTAAAAAAAGCTCAAAAATGTAGTCGGATTCATCTCTCATCAAGAATGTATGATATGCATTATGGCTGAGATCCCATGATGAGCTATTGGTGAGTTTTTGATGTTGCATGTTTTCTACACCATTTCTGCACCTTTTAAGTAAATTAGGTTATTTGTGTCTTTTTATTTCATTTTGAGTGTGTTTTATCTTTGTTGACCCTTAATTTATTGCATGTGATATGTCAAGTTTTAAACTAAGCTGATTTATTTCTTTATGCTTACTGTGATTTGGCTTTCACAAATCTTTATTGATACAATCATAGGCGGATTACATGAGGTTTTGTTGCGTTTCTGCTTCAAAAATGCACTAAAATAGCATATATATATTTTTTAAACACAGGTTTTCCCACATCTAATGCATGTTTATGGGGAAAAGTTGCACGTAAAACTCACCATTCCCACAAGAAAAATTGATATGTTGCAGATTTGAAACATGCACCACAGGTCAGTTTACACAGAATTAAAAAAGTACAGTGAGCCTGAGATTTCTATGAACACTTTGCTAGAATTGTACAATGCTGTGTTTTTGATGCAGCAAAAATACGTAGCATCAGAAAGTCACCAAAATCTCATTGTGGGCACAAAGTGTAAATGGTAAAAAAATTATATGTAATGGAAATTTGCAGTGATGAGCGAATACTTTTGGCACTATTTGTTACTCGAACGAATAGTACACTATTCGGGCTATTCGTTACTCAGCGAGTAATTTGGTATTCTTCTCAGTATACTCAAGTGACTCGCCCAGCATGTTTGGCACTTTATTTACAGCCAATGAACATGCTGGGCTGGCTTCCCAACCACAGTAATGCCTGTGCCATCTTTGGTGCAGCATTACTTTGATTGGTTGGCCTTCCAGCATCATAGGGGATATTTAAAGGTTGCTGGCGCAATCTTGTGCACATTGCAGCCGGAAACAGTGTAGGGAGAGAGTAGCGTGAGCGTAGGGATAGTGATAGGGCTTATAGGGAGCATTATTCATTTCAAAAAGCTCTTTTAACCCCTTAGTGACAGAGCCAATTTGGTACTTAATGACCGAGCCAATTTTTACAATTCTGACCAGTGTCACTTTATGAGGTTATAACTCTGGAACGCTTTATCGGATCCCGCTGATTCTGAGATTGTTTTTTCGTGACATGTTGTACTTCAAGTTAGTGGTAACATTTCTTCGATATTACTTGCGATTATTTATGAAAAAAATGGAAATATGGCGAAAATTTTTAAAATTTTGCAATTTTCAAACTTTGTATTTTTATGCCCTTAAATCAGAGAGATATGTCACAAAAAATAGTTAATAAATAACATTTCCCACATGTCTACTTTACATCAGCACAATTTTGGAAACAATTTTTTTTTTTGTTAGGGAGTTATAAGGGTTAAAAGTTGACCAGCAATTTCTCATTTTTACAACACCATGTTTTTTTTAGGGACCACATCACCTTTGAAGTGATTTTGAGGGGTCTATATGATAGAAAATAACCAAGTGTGACACCATTCTAAAAACTGCACCCCTCAAGCTGCTCAAAACCACATTCAAGAAGTTTATTAACCCTTTACGTACTTCACAGGAACTAAAACAATGTGGAAGAAAAAAATTAACATTTAACTTTTTTTTGCAAACATTTTACTTCAGAACCATTTTTTTTAATTTTCACAAGTGTAAAAACAGAAATTTAACCACAAATTTTGTTGTGCAATTTTTCCTGAGTACGCCGATACCCCATATGTGGAGGTAAACCACTGTTTGGGCGCACCGCAGAGCTTGGAAGTGAAGGAGCACCGTTTGACTGTTTCAATGCAGAATTGGCTGGAATTGAGATCGGACGCCATGTCGCGTTTGGAGAGCCCCTAATGTGCCTAAACAGTGGAAACCCCCCACAAGTGACACCATTTTGGAAACTAGACCCCCCAAGGAACTTATCTAGATGTGTGGTGAGCACTTTGAACCCCCAAGTGCTTCACAGAAGTTTATAACGTAGAGCCGTGAAAATAAAAAATCGCATTTGTTTTCACAAAAATGATTTTTTCGCCCACAAATTCTTATTTTCACAAGGGTAACAGGAGAAATTAGACCACAAAAGTTGTTGTGCAATTTCTCCTGAGTACGTCGATACCCCATATGTGGAGGTAAACCACTGTTTGGGCGCACCGCAGAGCTTGGAAGTGAAGGAGCACCGTTTGACTTTTTCAATGCAGAATTGGCTGGAATTGAGATCGGATGCCATGTCGCGTTTGGAGAGTCCCTGATGTGCCTAAACAGTGGAAACCCCCCACAAGTGATACCATTTTGGAAACTAGACCCCCCAAGGAACTTATCTAGATGTGTGGTGAGCACTTTGAACCCCCAAGTGCTTCACAGACGTTTATAACGTAGAGCCGTGAAAATAAAAAAATTGCATTTTTTCTACAAAAATGATCTTTTTGCCTCCAAATTTTTATTTTACCAAGGGTAACAGGAGAAAATGGACCCCAGAAGCTGTTGTACAATTTGTCTTGAGTACGCCGACACCCCATATGTGGGGGTAAACCACTGTTTGGGCGCATGGCTGAGCTCGGAAGCAAAGGAGCGCCATTTGACTTTTCAATGCAAAATTGACTGGAATTGAGATCGGACGCCATGTCGCGTTTGGAGAGCCCCTGATGTGCCTAAACAGCAGAAACCCCCCAAAAGTGACCCCATTTTGGAAACTAGACCCCCCATGGAACTTATCTAGATGTGTAGTGAGAACTTTGAATGCCCAAGTGCATCACAGAAGTTTATAATGCAGAGTCGTGAAAATAAAAAATATATATATTTTAACAATAAAGATTTTTTAGCCCCCAAGTTTTTATTTTCACAAGGGTAACAAGAGAAATTGGACCCCAAAAGTTGTTGTCCAATTTGTCCTGAGTATGCTGGTACCCCATATGTGGGGGTAAACCACTGTTTGGGCGCATGGCAGAGCTCGGAAGGGAAGGAGTGCCATTTTGGAATGCAGACTTTGATAGAATTGTCTGCGGGCGTTATGTTGCCTTTGCAGACCCCTAATGTACCTAAACAGTAGAAACCCCCAACAAGTGACCCCATTTTGGAAAATAGACCCCCCAAGGAACTTATCTAGATATGTGGTGAGAACTTTGAATGCCCAAGTGCTTCACAGAAGTTTATAATGCAGAGTAGTGAAAATAAAAAATATTTTTTTTCCCACAAAAAAGATTTTTTTAGCCCCCAAATTTTTATTTTCACAAGGGTAACAAGAGAAATTGGACCCCAAAAGTTGTTGTCCAATTTGTCCTGAGTATGCTGGTACCCCATATGTGGGGGTAAACCACTGTTTGGGCGCACGGCAGAGCTCGGAAGGGAAGGAGCGCCATTTTGCAATGCAGACTTTGATAGAATTGTCTGCGGGCGTTATGTTGCGTTTGCAGACCCCTAATGTACCTAAACAGTAGAAACCCCCACAAGTGACCAAATTTTGGAAACTAGACCCCCTAAGGAACTTATCTAGATATGTGGTGAGAACTTTGAAAGCTCAAGTGCTTCACAGAAATTTATAATGCAGAGTAGTGAAAATAAAAAAATATATTTTCTTCCAACAAAAAAGATTTTTAGCCCCCAAGTTTTTATTTTCACAAGGGTAACAGGAGAAATTGGACCCCAAAAGTTGTTGTCCAATTTATCCCGAGTACGCTGATGCCCCATATGTGGGGGTAAACCACTGTTTGGGCGCACGGCAGAGCTCAGAAGGGAGGGAGTACCATTTGACTTTTTTAGCGCAAAATTGGCTGTCGTGTTTGGAGACCCCCTGATGTACCTAAACAGTGGAAACCCCCCAATTCTAACTCCAACCCTAACCCCAACACAGCCCTAACCCTAATCTCAACCCGATCCATAAACCTAATCACAACCCTAACGATAATCACAACCCTAACCCCAAAACAGCCCTAATCTCAACCCTAACCATAACCCTAATCAAAACCCTAAATCCAACACACCCCTAACCCTAATCCCAACCCTAACCCTAATCCCAACCCTAATCCCAAACGTAACACTAATCCCAACCCTAATCCAAACCCTAACCCTAATCCCAACTCTAACCCTAACTTTAGCCCCAACCCTAACTTTAGCCCCAACCCTAACCATAACTTTAGCCCCCGTCGTCACAAAAAAAGTTCAATGTAACCTTTTTTTTGTACGTCGCGTCCGCCATTTCCGCGGATGCGTGGCCGTAACTCTGCCCCCTCCTCCCAGGACATAGACTGGGCAGCGGATGCGTTGAAAAACTGCATCCGCTGCCCACGTTGTGCACAATTTTCACAACGTGCGTCGGTACATCGGGCCGACGCATTGCGACCGCCCCGTACCGACGCAAGTGTGAAAGAAGCCTTAGGCTACTTTCAGACATAGCGCATTTTTGAGCGCTATTTTGCGGGCGCTTTTCAAAAATGCGCAATGTCATTTTCGTCTGCCGGCAAAGTGAATGAGAAATTCACTTTGCCGTTCAGACACCGCAAAAAAACGCGGCGCTTTTGTCTGCAAACACGCCGGCGTAAAAAGAATTGACATGTCAATTCTTTACGCAGCGGCGTGTCTGCGTATCCCCCTAGGGCCCCATATTACCTTCCACACACAGCGCCTTTGTCCTGGGTGTCGGCGTCTTTGTACGGAGGGGTTGACACCCAGGACCGGACGTGACGTCGGACAGGAAGAGGGAAGCCCCCGCCCCCCAGTGAAGCAGCATGGAGTCCTTCTGTGTGTGTGTGTGTGCGTGTGTGTGCGTGTGTGTGCGTGTGTGTGTCCCCATGCGACGCTAGTGCCACCATTGTGCTAAGTCGCCGTATGGGACTACTACTCCCATCCGGTATTAGGATGGGAAAGTTGTCCCTGTGTCCGGCGACTTAGCACAATTGTAAAGTTACACAAAACACCTACACACAATACACATACATGACACACAGTACATACAACATATAACACAGAGTATATACTCACCAACAGCACACTTGTAGGCGAAGCCCTCGATCCTCCAGGAAAAAATCCAAAAATAATAAACCAAATTCATACTCCCTGTCCGCAGAATCCATAAAACGAGTGTCCCACGCCGATCGGCTGCTCTCCGGCGATACACTGCCAGGAGCGAAGCTCCTAGCAGTGTATCGCGTACTGTTCCGGAGTTCAATGACTCCGGCGTCTCGGTTAACAGCAGTACAGCTGCGTTGAACTTTCCCACGCAGCACTGCCGTTAAGCGAGAGTGCCGGGGTCAATGACCGCCGGTAAACTCGCTCGCGCATGCGCAGTGACACGCCAACAGGAACTATGGCTCCTGTCAGTGTGTTGCTGCAGCCGTGGAGAGCAGACATATCTCTGGATGTGTCTGTTCTCCATGGAAAATCTTGATACGTGGCACTTAAATATGTGGCAATTAAATACGTGACACGTGGCACTTATACGTGATACGTGTCACTTAAATACGTGGCACTGAAATACGTGATACGTGGCACTTTGATACGTGGCACGTGTCACTTAAATACGTGGCACTGAAATATGTGGCACGTGGCACTTTGATACGTGGCACGTGTCTCTTAAATACGTGGCACGTGGCACTGAAAGATGTGGCACGTGGCACTTTGATACGTGGCACGTGGCACTTTGATACGTGGCACTGAAATATGTGGCACGTGGCACTTTGATACGTGGCACGTGGCACTTTGATACGTGGCACGTGGCACTTTGATACGTGGCACGTGGCACTTTGATACGTGGCACGTGGCACTTTGATACGTGGCACTGAAATATGTGGCACGTGGCACTTTGATACGTGGCACGTGTCACTTAAATACGTGGCACGTGGCACTGAAATATGTGGGACACGTCGCACAAAAAAGTTACATGTAGTTTTTTTGTGTCGACGGTCCGCCGAAGCACGACGCATCCGTCGCACGACGGATGCGACATGTGGCAATCCGTCGCAATGCGTCGCTAATGCAAGCCAATGGAGAAAAAACGCATCCTGCAAGCACTTTTGCAGGATGCGTTTTTTCTCCAACGTCGCATTGCGACGGAAGCCAAAAAACGCTAGTGTGAAAGTAGCCTAACCCTAACCCTAGCCCTAACCCTAACCCTAAATTTAGCCCCAACCCTAACCCTAACCCTAACTCTAACCCTAACCCTAACCCTAACCCTAACCCTAATTTTAGCCCCAACTTGTCTTCTCCTGCCGGCCGGCAGATGGCAGCAGATGGCGGGCGCACTGCGCATGCGCCCGCCATGATGAAAAAGCCGGCTGGCAGGAGAAGACAGAAGAGGACCCAGGGACCCCGGGTGAGTATGATAGGGTCCCTGAATCCCCCTATTTCTCTGTCCTCTGATGTGCGATCACATCAGAGGACAGAGAAATAACTGATCGCTTTTTTTTTTTTTTTTTTTTTGCGGTCGCCGGTAAACTGTTAATTACCGGCGATCGCAAAGCAGGGGTCGGTGCAAATCGACCCTGATCATGTTCTCTGGGGTCTCGGCTACCCTCGGCAACCGAGACCCCAGAGAAAATCCGACTCTGGGGGGCGCTATTCACTTTTTCCACAGCGCCGTTAATTAACGGCGCTGTGGTTTAAGTACCCTTAGCGGCCGCCGTTAAAAGGCGTATCGGCGGTCGTTAAGGGGTTAAGAACTGAAGATTGTGAAGACTAGTTGTTTGTTAGGTGGGGATAGTGTAGGGAGAGAATTAATAGGAGGGAGAGTATAAAGGCAAGCACCTGTGTGTTTTATCATCATTGCAAGTACTTGCTGCAGATCTCTGCTATTTTTCATTGTGTTGTATAGTTAGTATGAGGATGGAGTCATGCACAATGTATAATAAATTGGTCCGTTTTAGTACAGGGTCCGGTACTTAAAGGGATATGTCACGGCGGCGGCGACCCGGTCCGTGGCTCTGGGCGCCCATGTTAAAGGGATGGTCTTTAACCCCTTTCTGACATTGGACAGTACGTCCAGAGCGATCGGCCGCGTTCACGGGGGGAGCGCGGCCAATCGCGGCCGGGTGTCAGCTGCCTATCGCAGCTGACATCCGGCACTATGTGCCAGGAGCAGTCACGGACCGCCCCCGGCACATTAACCCCCGGCACACCGCGATCAAACATGATCAAGGTGTGCCGGCGGTACAGGGAAGCATCGCGCAGGGAGGGGGCTCCCTGCGGGCTTCCCTGAGACCCCCGGAGCAACGCGATGTGATCGCTTTGCTCCGAGGGTCTCTTACCTCTCCTCCCTGCAGCAGGCCCGGATCCAAAATGGCCACGGCATCCGGGTCCTGCAGGGAGGGAGGTGGCTTACCGAGTGCCTGCTCAGAGCAGGTGCTGGTAAGCCTGCAGCCCTGCACATCAGATCGCCGATCTTACAGAGTGCTGTGCAAACTGTCAGATCAGCGATCTGTGATGTCCCCCCCGGGACAAAGTAAAAATGTAAAAAAAAAATGCAAAAAAAAAAATATATATTGTTCCTATAAATACATTTCTTTATCTAAATAAAAAAAACAAAACAATAAAAGTACACATATTTAGTATCGCCGCGTCCGTAGCGACCCGACCTATAAAACTGTTCTACTAGTTAACCCCTTCAGTGAACACCGTAAAAACAAACAAAAATAAACGAGGCAAAAAACAACGCTTTATTATCATACTACCAAATAAAAAGTGGAATAACACGCGATCAAAAAGACGGATATAAATAACCATGGTACCGCTGAAAATGTAATCTTGTCCCGCAAAAAACGAGCCACCATACAGCATCATCAAAGAAAAAATAAAAAAGTTATAGTCCTCAGAATAAAGCGATGCAAAAATTATTTTTTCTATAAAATAGTTTTTATCGTATAAAAGCGCCAATACATAAAAAAAGATATAAATGCGGTATCGCTGTAATCATACTGACCCAAAGAATAAAACTGCTTTATCCATTTTACCAAACGTGGAACGGAATAAACGCCTCCCCCAAAAGAAATTCATGAATAGCTGGTTTTTGGTCATTCTGCCTCACAAAAATCAGAATAAAAAGCGATCAAAAAATGTCACGTGCCCGAAAATGTTACAAATAAAAACGTCAACTCGTCCCGCAAAAGACAAGACCTCACATGACTCTGTGGACCAAAATCTGGAAAAATTATAGCTCTCAAAATGTGGTAAAGCAAAAAATATTTTTTGCAATAAAAAGCGTCTTTCAGTGTGTGACGGCTGCCAATCATAAAAATCCGCTAAAAAACCTGCTATAAAACTAAATCAACCCCCCCTTCATCACCCCCTTAGCAAAAAATAAAAAAACAAAAAAAAATGTATTTATTTCCATTTTCCCATTAGGGTTAGGGTTAGGGCTAGGGTTAGGGCTAGGGTTAGGGTTAGGGTTAGGGCTAGGGTTAGGGCTAGGGTTAGGGCTAGGGTTAGGGCTAGGGTTAGGGTTGGGGCTAGGGTTAAGGCTACAGTTAGGGTTGGGCTAAAGTTAGGGTTAGGGTTGGGGCTAAAGTTAGGGTTAGAGTTTGGATTACATTTACGGTTGGGAATAGGGTTGGGATTAGGGTTACGGGTGTGTCAGGTTAAGGGTGTGGTTAGGGTTACCTTTGGGATTAGGGATAGGGATGTGTTTGGATTAGGGTTTCAGTTATAATTGGGGGGTTTTCACTGTTTAGGCACATCAGGGGCTCTAAAATGCGACATGGCGTCCGATCTCAATTCCAGCCAATTCTGCGTTGAAAAAGTAAAACAGTGCTCCTTCCCTTCCGAGCTCTCCCGTGCGCCCAAACAGGGGTTTACCCCAACATGTAGGGTATTAGCATACTCAGGACACATTGGACAACAACTTTTTGGGTCCAATTTCTCCTGTTACCATTGGGAAAATACAGAACTGGAAGCTAAAAAATAATTTTTGTGGAAAAAAAAGGATTTTTTATTTTCACGGCTCTATGTTATAAACTGTAGTGAAACACTTGGGGGTTCAAAGATCTCACAACACATCTAGATAAGTTCCTTGGGGGGTCTAGTTTCCAATATGGGGTCACTTGTGGGGGGTTTCTACTGTTTAGGTGCATTAGGGGCTCTGCAAACGCAATGTGACGCCTGCAGACCAATCCATCTAAGTCTGCATTCCAAATGACGCTCCTTCCCTTCCAAGCTGTGCCATGCGCTCAAACAGTGGTTCCCCCCCACATATGGGGTATCAGCGTACTCAGGACAAATTGGACAACAACTTTTGGGGTCTAATTTTAACTGTTACCCTTGGAAAAATACAAAAGTAGGGGCTAAAAAATAATTTTTGTGGAAAAAAAAAGGATTTTATATTTTCACGGCTCTGCGTTATAAACTGTAGTGAAACACTTGGGGGTTCAAAGTTCTCACAAAACATCTAGATAAGATCCTTGGGGGTCTAGTTTCCAATATGGAGTCACTTTTGGGGGGTTTCTACTGTTTAGGTGCATTAGGGGCTCTGCAAACGCAATGTGACGCCTGCAGACCAATACATCTAAGTCTGCATTCCAAATGATGCTCCTTCCCTTCTGAGCTGTGCCATGCACTCAAACGGTGGTTCCCCACACATATGGGGTATCAGAGTACTCAGGACAAATTGGACAGCAACTTTTGGGGTATAATTTCAACTGTTACCCTTGGGAAAATACAAAACTGGGGGCTAAAATATAATTTTTGTGGAAAAAAAAGGATTTTTTATTTTCACGGCTCTGCATTATAAACTGTAGTGAAACACTTGGGGGTTCAAAGTTCTCACAACTCATCTAGATAAGTTCCTTGGGGGGGTCTAGTTTCCAATATGGGGTCACTTTTGGGGGGTTTCTACTGTTTAGTAGTGTTGAGCATTCCGATACCGCAAGTATCGGGTATCGGCCGATACTTGCGGTATCGGAATTCCGATACCGGGATTCCAATACTTGCCGCGTATCGGATACCGGAATCGGAAGTTCCCAGATTCAAACTGCACAAATTCAGCCAATGAGAATGATTCCAAGTGTGGGCACATCCTGTTCAGCATGGAGGGCATGAAACTACTGGCAAGGCTGTGATTGGCTGCTGAAATGATGTCATGATGCAGTTTAAAAGTCGCTGGCGCCATTTTGCGCTCACTCTGCTGTGAATTCAGTTAGTGACAGGACGCTGTTTGCTGACTGAGGGCCAGTTTAGAGATAGCGATTTGCTTCTTTGTGCTTTTCCAAGGCTAATTTAGCAACCGCTGTGTTCACCTACTAATCACCTTGCTTTTGCCTTGTAGCGCTGTTTTCACAGCGATCTGCAAGGTCTGTGTGTGTGTGTGTGTGTGTGAGTGCAGCCCACTCTCTAGTCTGAGTGCAGCCACATAGGCCATCCATAGCTGGTTGTATTCAGTTCAGGGAGGGTGGTTCATTGCCTCATACTGTTCTTTTTTTTTTTTTTTTCAAGTAGTGTAGTCTGCTGCTAATTTTTTCAAAAAAATTCTATTAGTGTCTTTCCACCCGTCTCCAGCTAATTTGTGGAAAAACACTACATAGGATAACGTAGAGGAGGGTTTTTGGGCCTTGCAGCGCCGTTTACGGCTGTCTGCACGGTCTCCGTGTGACTGCAGCTCGCCCTGTAGTCTGTGAGCAGCCATAGCCTGGTTGTCTCCAGCTCAGGGTTCTTCACTGCGTCATACCACAAAATCAATTTTCATTTTCTTTTAAGTAGTGCAGGCTGCTGCACATTTTTTCAAAAAATTCCTATTAGTGTCTTTCCACCCGTCTCCAGCTAATTTGTGGAAAAACACTACATAGGATAACGTAGAGGAGGGTTTTTGGGCCTTGCAGCGCCGTTTACGGCTGTCTGCACGGTCTCCGTGTGACTGCAGCTCGCCCTGTAGTCTGTGAGCAGCCATAGCCTGGTTGTCTCCAGCTCAGGGTTCTTCACTGCGTCATACCGCAAAATCAATTTTCATTTTGTTTTAAGTAGTGCAGGCTGCTGCACATTTTTTCAAAAAATTCCTATTAGTGTCTTTCCACCCGTCTCCAGCTAACTTGTGGAAAAACACTACATAGGATAACGTAGAGGAGGGTTTTTGGGCCTTGAAGCGCCGTTTACGGCTGTCTGCACGGTCTCCGTGTGACTGCAGCTCTATCTGTTGTCAGTTCAGCCCCCAAAAAATAAATAAATAATAAAGTTCACCAAACACACCAGTGACACCACTTTACATTTGTGTAGGCCACATTAGCTCATATTAAAGTCTAGTCCACACTTTAGAAAATTAGTGTTTCTTATACCTGTTAGGAGTTGTTCAGGAATAAGCACACAAAGCCGTTAGTACTTTTCTGCTTATCTTTATCAGTCAACCAAGATGAAGAAGGCAGTGAGTAAGGCACGTGGGCGTGGGCGTGGGCGCGGAGCAGGGAGGGGACGTGGGGATTCTGTGCCTGCTGCGGGCACCGGTGACTCATCAGCACCCACTTTCACCAGGGAACAGTCATTCATGCGCAGCTTTGTCGCAGAGCGCCGTACACCGCTGCTGCGTGAAGAACAAATTGAAGCTGTTGTCGGATGGATGGCAGCTAATGCATCAACTTCAATTAGTGCCACATCCTCTCAGACACAGAGCACTGGAGAGCAGCCATCTGTCTCTTCACCACCTGCCAAATTGCCCAGGCAGACAGAGAGCCCAGGACAGGAGCCGTCTCTACTTCTGTTCTCTGAATCTCTTGGCTTGGAAACAGGGGGCCAGCCAAGCAGCATTGGAGAAATGGAAGAAGAGGCAGGGTGCAGTGATGCCCAACAGCTTTTTCTCTCTGAGTCTGAAGAGGCGGGTGGGCCAGTGGCTCCAGGCACCACATCGCAGGCCGCATCAGCTGATGATGACACTCAGGTGCCACTTACTGGTGCGTGCTCTGCTGCTGAGACTACCCAGGAGGAGCAGTTGGGGGCAGAGGGTAGTGTAGATGATGAGGTCCTTGACCCATCTTGGCGTGAGGGACAGGAAGGTGGTGGGAGCAGCTCTGAGGAAGAGATTCCCCGTACGGCCCAAAGAGGGAGAGGGAGGGGGAAGACTGCGGATCCTGCAGCCTCCGCTTTGGCACCCATTAGGAGCATGTCTCTTCCAAAAGCCAAAAAGGGCACTCCCAAGACTTGCAGTGCCTGGTCCTTTTTTGACACAGTTGCAGATGACATTTGCTATGTCAAATGCAAGGTGTGTCATCACAAAGTGAAAAGAGGGAAAAGTGTCAGCAACCTCAATACCACAAATATGTGGAAACATGTGCGCAACAGGCATGCGGCGGAGTTACAGAAACGCACTGAAGAGCTAGGCCAACCAACAGCGGCAGCTACCACCTCTTCAGCTCGTGTTGCCTCTTCCTCCAGCTCACACGCAGCTGGTTCGGCTTCCTCCCAGGATCGCCGTGGAAGAACCTCTGGCCCTGTTGTCCAGAGACCCGCTGTAATTCCACCCGCAGCACCACTTTCCCAGTCATCCACACACTCCCAGCCCAGTCTACAGCCATCGGTAGTACAGGCATGGGAGAAAAGGCGGCCTTTCTCGTCAAACCACCCACGAGCACAGGCTCTGACTGCAGGCATTGCCAAACTTCTGTCACTGGAAATGCTGTCATTCAGGCTGGTGGAGACTGACAGCTTCAGTGACTTGATGTCATTGGCAGTCCCACAGTACAATGTGCCCAGCCGCTTTTACTTCAGCAGGCAAGCCGTCACTGCCCTGCACAAGCATGTGGAGGGACACATAAAACACGCGCTACTGAACGCCGTCAGTAGCAAGGTCCACCTCACCACCGATGCGTGGACCAGTCAACATGGACAGGGGCGATACCTTTCCCTCACTGCCCATTGGGTTAATGTCGTTGAGCCGGGTACAGATCGTGCGAGTGGCGCAGGACGTGTCCTGCCCACTCCAAGGATTGCAGGAATCCATTCTGTACGCATTGACTCCTCCTCTTACACCAGTTCCTCAGAATCATCGCTGCAGGAGCCGTCACAGTCCACCTCTACATGGACCCGTGATGAACGTTTACCTGTTACGACCGACATGAGCACAGCCGTGGCCAAAAGTCAACAGGCCGTCTTGAAATTAATTTATTTGGGGAATCGAAGCCACACAGCGCAGGAGCTCTGGAATGCCATCAAGCAGGAGAGCGATGTGTGGTTTGTGCCAGAGAATCTCCAGCCAAGCATGGTAGTGTGTGATAATGGCCGAAATCTGGTGGCAGCTCTGGGCCTCGGCAACCTCACTCACATCCCATGTCTGGCACATGTGCTCAATTTGGTAGTGCAGAGTTTTTTGAGGGACTATCCAGATCTTGATGCACTGCTGCACAAGGTCCGCCTAGAGTGTGCTCACTTGCGGCGTTCCAGCACGGCAAAAGCGCGCATTGCGGCTCTGCAGCGCCGACACCGCCTGCCGGAACATCGCATCATATGTGACCTACCTACCAGGTGGAATTCCACGTTACATATGTTGGAGCGGTTGTGTGAGCAGCAGCAAGCTGTAATGGAGTACCAGCTGCATCAGGCGCAAAGAAGTCGCACTCCGCGCCATTTAGACTTCACAACCACAGAGTGGGCCACTATGAATGACGTCTGCCAGGTTTTGCGTCCCTTTGATTATTCCACGCGGATGGCGAGTGCAGATGATGCACTAGTCAGCATGACTGTCCCCCTTATCTGCCTGCTTGAAAAATCACTGCAAGCGCTAAGGGATGATGTTGTGGAAGAGGTGGAGGATGAGGATTCAGCATTTCCATCATCTTCTGGACAGTCAGCGCCACGTGGTTCCTCACAAACGCGTAGGCAGGGGACAGTTTGTGAGGAGGATGAGGAGGAGTCAATGGAGGAGGAAGACATCCATCCAGAGGAGGGAGTTACACAATTGTCCAGTACTCAGTGTGTACAGCGAGGGTGGGGTGATGACGAGCGGGCAGAGATCACGCCTCCAGCAGGGGACAGCGTTTCTTGGGCAGTTGGCAGTCTGCAGCACATGGTGGATTACATGCTGCAGTGCCTGAGAAACGACCACCACATCGCCCACATTCTCAACATGTCTGATTATTGGGTGTTCACCCTCCTCGATCCTCGCTACCGGGACAACGTAGAAAGCCTCATCACACCGTTGAACCGGGAGCGAAAAATGCGGGAGTACCAAGACACACTGGTGAATTCCATCATCTTCTCCATTCCAACTGAGAGAAGTGCTGCTAGTGCATTCCAAAGCAGCTCAGTGCGTCCAGGCAGTGGTGGAGGCTCTGCACAAAGAGGGAGCAGAAGCAGTGCCTCTGCCCAAGGCAAGACCAGTATGGCCCAACTGTGGCACAGTTTTCTGTGCCCGCCACAAAAGTCTACACCATCACAGATGGCTCCAGTCAGCAGGAGGCAACGGTTCCGTCAGATGGTGACAGACTACATGTCTTGCCCTCTTGCTGTACTCCCAGACGGCTCTTCACCTTTCAAGTTTTGGGTCTCAAAGCTGGATACATGGCCAGAGCTAAGCCCGTATGCATTGGAGGTGCTGTCTTGCCCTGCGGCCAGTGTATTATCGGAACGTGTCTTTAGTGCTGCAGGTGGTGTACTAACTGACCGTCGCATGCGACTATCCTCCGATAACGTTGACCGGCTTACTTTCCTGAAAATGAACAAGGCCTGGATCTCGCAGGAATTTGCCACTCCTCTTCCTGATTAAATAATTAGGTGACTGTCTACAGTATCCAGGTCTCCTGTTGTGTTCATCTTTCTACCACCTGAACTTTAATTCCTGGGCTCCAACACCGCCAGTTGAGGCTCAGAAGTGCCGTCTGCACAGTCAAAACATACGACCCAGTGTTATTGGTTGAGAAATCTCGTTCCAGTGTTATTGGGTTTCAGTAACGTCAGCTGATCCCCAGCTGTGTAGCCGGCAATGTGTCCTGCGACCGCCACGCTGACACAACAACTGAAATGTAAGGGAACCTGTCCCCCCCCCAAGGCGTTTGTTACTGAAAGAGCCACCTTGTGCAGCAGTAATGCTGCACAAGGAAAAGGTAGCTATTTTTGTTTAGCTCCTTGCACACGCAGAACTTAACACTTATAAAATGTGTCCACTGATACCGTAAAACCGTCCCGGAGGTGGGACTTTCCTTCGTAATATGACGCAGCACAGCCGTCATTCCTACCCCCTTGGCGCCGTGCCCCGGCTCCTCAGCGTTGTTTGATTACGTCCCGGAGCCTGCGCTGTTATGCTATCCCTTGGCCAGGCACACTTAGCGCTGCCCGTCTTCTGACATCATTTGGTGTCAGGATGGCTGCGCCTGTGCGGCCGCGCTGGCCGAGAGCCCGCCTCGCAGTGTCTCCTGATTTAATCCCACTGGGGGCCTGAGATCCATGGACATGCGCAGTGCATATCTGAACCTCCACCTCTCACTCATCTCCCTACGGCTTCTTCAGACTGTGCGGTGTCAGCTGGTCCCTAATAGCATGCCACGGCCGTGACACCGCACAGTCTTAAGAAGCCGTAGGGAGGGGAGTGAGAGGCGAGGATATGCACTGCGTATGGCCACGGATCCCAGGCCCGCGGTGGGATTACATTAGAAGACACTGCGAGGCGGGCTCTCGGCCAGCGCGGCCGCACAGGCGCAGCCAGCTTGACACCAAATGATGTCAGAAGACGGGCAGCGCTAAGTGTGCCTGGCCAAGGGATAACATAACAGCGCAGGCTCCGGGACGGAATCAAACAGTGCTGAGGAGCCGTGGCACGGCGCCGGGGGGGTTAAGAATGACGGCTGTGCTGCATCATATTACGAAGGAAAGTCCCACCTCCGGGACGGTCTCACGGTTTCAGGGGACACATTTTATAAGTGTTTAGTTCTGTGTTTGCAAGGAGCATAATGAAAAGAGCCACCTTTTCCTTTTGCATCTTTTGTGCTGCACAAGCTGGCTCTTTCAGCTACAAACGCCTTGGGGGGGGGTTAAAGGTTCCCTTTAGACTTTCTCCAATCAGGCTTCGGCCTACACTGTGTTCCTCTCCTCCTCCTCCTGTCCCTGGGCTCCAACACCGCTAGTTGTTGCCTGGTAGTGCTGTACGCACAGTCAACAGTCGCTCCTCTGTTATTGGGGTTCAGTAACGTCAGCTGTTCCCCTGCTGTGTGTGTGGCAATCCCTCCTATCTCCTCCACCTCCTCCTTCTCCTCCTGTCCCTGGGCTCCAACACCGCTAGTTGCCGTCCAGAAGTGCTGTCCGCACAGTCCCAACAGTCCCTCCTCTGTTATTAAGGTTCAGTAACGTCAGCTGTTCCCCTGCTGTGTGTGTGGCAATCCCTCCTATCTCCTCCACCTCCTCCTCCCCCTCCTGTCCCTGGGCTCCAACACCGCTAGTTGTTGCCTGATAGTGCTGTACGCACAGTCCCAACAGTCGCTCCTCTGTTATTGGGGTTCAGTAACGTCAGCTGTTCCCCAGCTGTGTGTGTGGCAATCCCTCCTATCTCCTCCACCTCCTCCTCCCCCTCCTGTCCCTGGGCTCCAACACTGCTAGTTGCCGTCCAGAAGTGCTGTCCGCACAGTCCCAACAGTCCCTCCTCTGTTATTGGGGTTTAGTAACGTCAGCTGTTCCCCTGCTGTGTGTGTGGCAATTCCTCCTATCTCCTCCACCTCCTCCTCCTCCTCCTGTCCCTGGGCTCCAACACCGCTAGTTGTTGCCTGGTAGTGCTGTACGCACAGTCAACAGTCCCTCTGTTATTGGGGTTCAGTAACGTCAGCTGTTCCCCTGCTGTTTGTGTGGCAATCCCTCCTATCTCCTCCACCTCCTCCTCCCCCTCCTGTCCCTGGGCTCCAACACCGCTAGTTGCCATCCAGAAGTGCTGTCCGCACAGAGCCAAACACCTCGCCAATGTGTTAGTGGGGTTCAGCACCGCCAGCTGTTCCCCTGCTGTGTATACGGCAACGTGTACTGCGACCGCCACGCAGGCACAACAAGTTAAATTTAAGGGAACCTGTCCCCCCCCTTCCCAGGCGTTTGTTACTGAAGGAGCCACCTTGTGCAGCAGTAATGATGCAAAGGGAAAAAGTGCCTCTTTTCGTTGTGCTCCTTGCACATGCTGAACCTAACACTTATGAAAAGTGTCCCCTCCTACCGTGATACCGTCCGGTTGGTGGAACTTTCCTTTGTGATGTGACGCAGCACAGCCGTCATTCTTACCCCCTTGGCGTCGTGCGCCGCCTCCTCAGCGTTGTTTGAATCAGTCCCGGAGCCTGCGCTGTTAGGTTAGCCCTTGGCCATGCACACATTTTGCGCTGCCCGTCTTCTGACATAATTTGGTGTCAGGCTGGCTCCGCCTGTGCGGCCGCGCTGGACGAGATCCCGCCTCGTACTGTCTTCTGATTTAATCCCACTGGGGGCCTGAGATCCATGGACATGCGCAGTGCATATCTGAACCTCCACCTCTCACTCATCTCCCTACGGCTTCTTCAGACTGTGCGGTGTCAGCTGGTCCCTAATAGCATGCCACGGCCGTGACACCGCACAGTCTGAAGAAGCCGTAGGGAGGGGAGTGAGAGGTGAGGATATGCACTGCGCATGGCCACGGATCCCAGGCCCGTGGTGGGATTACATTAGACGACACTGCGAGGCGGGCTCTCGGCCAGCGCAGCCGCACAGGCGCAGCCAGCCTGACACCAAATTATGTCAGAAGACGGGCAGCGCAAAATGTGTGCATGGCCAAGGGCTAACCTAACAGCGCAGGCTCCGGGACTGATTCAAACAACGCTGAGGAGGCGGCACACGGCGCCAAGGGGGTAAGAATGACGGCTGTGCTGCGTCACATCACAAAGGAAAGTTCCACCTACCGGACGGTATCACGGTAGGAGGGGACACTTTTCATAAGTGTTAGGTTCAGCATGTGCAAGGACCATAATTAAAATAGCTAAGTTTACCTTTTCCAGCATTAGTGCTGTACACGATGGCTCTTTCAGCTACAAACGCTTGGGGGGGGGGGGTTAAAGTTTCCCTTTCAACTTGCTCCAGTGCAGGCTTCGGCCTACACTCTAATCCCTCTCCTCCTCCTGCTGACCCTGGGCTCTAACACCGCCAGTTGGGGCCCAGATGTGCTGGCTGCACAGAGCCAAACACCAGCCAATGTGTCAGTGGGGTTCAGCACCGCCAGCTGTTCCCCTGCTGTGTAGCCGGCAACGTGTCCTGCAACAGCCACGCAGGCACAAGAACTGAAATTGAAGGAAACCTGTCCCCCCTCCCCCAGGCGTTTCTACGTTTTACAGCCACCTTGTATGACAGTAATGCTGCATGTGTGCAAGGTGGCTCATAAACTTATTCTCCTTGCCCAGGTTGAACTGAACACGTCTAAAATGAGTCCTCTGCGACCATTAAAACGTCCCTCAGGTGTGATTTTCCTTTGTATTGACACGCAACAAGCTCCTTGGTAGCGCTGCCTGTCTTCTGGCATCATTGTTTGGCTGCCTGCGCCTCTGCGGCCGCCTTGCCCCACACAACGCCCCTCAGTGTCTTATTTATTTGGACTGCGAGGGTGTGATTGATGGGCATGAACGGTGCATTTCTTCGCCTGTCCCTCATCTCCTTCCGCCTTCTTCGGACTGTGCGTCTTCATGGCCGTGGCATGCGATAAGGGATCAGCTGACGCCGCATAGTCTGAAGTGGGTGTAAGAACCCAAGCGAGAGGCGAACATATGTACTGCGCCAGGCCATGAATCCCAGCCCCGCAGTGTTTTAACTATGTTAAGACACTGCGGGGCTGGGATTCATGGCCATCGCAAACCGCAACGACCGACATTACATGATGTCAGAGGATGGGCAGCGCTAACAGCGCAAGGCCAAGGGATAACACAAAAGCGCAGACTCCTGTGCAACAAATAACGATGCTCAGGAGGCCGTGCAAAGCACCAAGGTGGCATTTTTGCCAGCTGTACTGCGTCTCTTTACGAAGGGAACTCACGCCTCAAAATCAGTTTGACTGTGTAAGGGCCTAAATGTTATACGTGTTCCTTTCAGCGTGTGCAAGGAGCAAAATTAAAAGAGCAACCTTTGACTTGTGCAGCATTACTGCTGCATAAGCTGTGGCTCTTCTAGTTTGTAACCCCTGAGGGGGGGTTAAAGGTTACCTTTGAAATTTGTTCAATTAGGCTTCGGCCTACACTCTGCTCCCTCTCCTCCTCCTGCTGTCCCTGGGCTCTAACACCGCCAGTTGGGGCCCAGATGTGCTGGCTGCACAGAGCCAAACACCTCGCCAATGTGTCAGTGGGGTTCAGCACCGCCAGCTGTTCCCCTGCTGTGTAGCCGGCAACGTGTCCTGCAACTGCCACGCAGACACAACAGACCCAAAGCTGCCGCCAGTGCAGGCTTCGGCCTACACTCTGCTCCCTCTCCTCCTCCTGCTGACTCTGGGCTCTAACACCGCCAGTTGGGGCCCGGTACTGCTAGCTGCACAGAGCAAAACACCAGCCAATGTGTCAGTGGGGTTCAGCACCGCCAGCTGTTCCCCTGCTGTGTAGCCGGCATCGTGTCCTGCAAAAGCCACGCAGACACAAGAACTGAAATTGAAGGGAACCTGTCCCCCCTCCCCCAGGCATTTGTATGTTTTACAGCCACCTTGTACAGCGGTAATGCTGCATGTGTGCAAGGTGGCTCATAAACTTATTCTCCTCGCACATGTGGAACTGAAAACACGTCTAAAATGTGTCCTCTGTGTGACCATTAAAACGTCCCTGAGGTGTGACTTTCCTTTGTAATGACACGCAGCAACCCCCTTGGTAGCACTGCCCGTCTTCTGACATCATTGTTTGGCTGGCTGCGCCTCTGCGGCAGCCCTGCCCGACACAACGCCCCTCGGTGTCTTATTTATTTGGACTGCGAGGGTGTGATTGATGGGCATGAGCAGTGCATATGTTCGCCTGTCCCTCATCTCCTTCCGCCTTCCTCAGACTGTGCGGCTTCATGGCCGCGGCATGCGATAAGGGATCAGCTGACGCCGCACAGTCTGAAGCGGGTGTAAGGACCCGAGTATGAGAGGCCAACATATGTACTGCGCCAGGCCATGAATCCCAGCCCCGCAGTGTTTTAACTATGTAAAGACACTGCGGGGCTGGGATTCATGGTCATCGCGAACCGCACCGGCCGACATTAAATGATGCCAGAAGATGGGCAGCGCTAACAGCGCAAGGCCAAGGGATAAAACGACAGCGCTGACTCCTGTACAGCAAATAACAACGCTCAGGAGGCTGCGTCCAGCACCAAGGTGGGATTCTTGACATCTGTGCTGTGTTTCATTACGAAGGGAACTCTCGCCTCCAACACAGTTTGACTGTATAAAGGGCTAAATGTTATACGTGTTTCATTCAGCGTGTGCAAGGAGAAAAATTAAAAGAGCAACTTTGACTTGTGCAGCACTACTGCTGCATAAGCTGTGGCTCTTCTAGTTTGTAACACCTGAGGGGGGGTTAAAGGTTACCTTTAAAATTGGTTCAATTAGGCTTCGGCCTACACTCTGCTCACCCTGCAGAGCCTGGGCTCTATGTTATGGTTCTCAATGGCAAGAGAACATAGCCCAGCAAACATAAGAACTAGCTCTTGGAAGGATGGAAACTAAACTGACCATGAACTAAACCTACCGCACAACTAACAGTAGCCGGGTAGCGTAGCCTGCGTTTTATCCCTAGACGCCCAGCGCCGGCCGGAGGACTAACTAATCCTGGCAGAGGAAAATATAGTCCTGGCTCACCTCTAGAGAAATTTCCCCGAAAGGCAGACAGAGGCCCCCACAAATATTGGCGGTGATTTTAGATGAAATGACAAACGTAGTATGAAAATAGGTTTAGCAAAATTGAGGTCCGCTTACTAGATAGCAGGAAGACAGAAAGGGCACTTTCATGGTCAGCTAAAAACCCTATCTAAACACCATCCTGAAATTACTTTAAGACTCTAGTATTAACTCATAACATCAGAGTGGCAATTTCAGATCACAAGAGCTTTCCAGACACAGAAACGAAACTACAGCTGTGAACTGGAACAAAATGCAAAAACAAACAAGGACTAAAGTCCAACTTAGCTGGGAGTTGTCTAGCAGCAGGAACATGCACAGAAAGGCTTCTGATTACAATGTTGACCGGCATGGAAGTGACAGAGGAGCAAGGCTAAATAGCGACTCCCACATCCTGATGGAAACAGGTGAACAGAGGGGATGATGCACACCAGTTC
Organism: Ranitomeya variabilis; assembly: GCF_051348905.1. Classification (NCBI taxonomy): domain Eukaryota; kingdom Metazoa; phylum Chordata; class Amphibia; order Anura; family Dendrobatidae; genus Ranitomeya; species Ranitomeya variabilis. Next base: position 648,531,497 of record NC_135233.1, on the reverse strand, counting down.
AATTCCACCAGTGGCCACCGGGGGAGCCCAAAATCCAATTTCACAACAGTACCCCCCCCCTCAAGGAGGGGGCACCGAACCCTCACCAGAACCACCAGGGCGATCAGGATGAGCCCTATGAAAGGCACGGACCAGATCGGAGGCATGAACATCAGAGGCAGTCACCCAAGAATTATCCTCCTGACCGTATCCCTTCCATTTGACCAGATACTGGAGTTTCCGTCTGGAAACACGGGAGTCCAAGATTTTTTCCACAACGTACTCCAACTCGCCCTCAACCAACACCGGAGCAGGAGGCTCAACGGAAGGCACAACCGGTACCTCATACCTGCGCAATAATGACCGATGAAAAACATTATGAATAGAAAAAGATGCAGGGAGGTCCAAACGGAAGGACACAGGGTTAAGAATCTCCAATATCTTGTACGGGCCGATGAACCGAGGCTTAAACTTAGGAGAAGAAACCCTCATAGGGACAAAACGAGAAGACAACCACACCAAGTCCCCAACACAAAGCCGAGGACCAACCCGACGCCGGCGGTTGGCAAAAAGCTGAGTCTTCTCCTGGGACAACTTCAAATTGTCCACTACCTGCCCCCAAATCTGATGCAACCTCTCCACCACAGCATCCACTCCAGGACAATCCGAAGACTCCACCTGACCAGAAGAAAATCGAGGATGAAACCCCGAATTACAGAAAAAGGGAGACACCAAGGTGGCAGAGCTGGCCCGATTATTGAGGGCAAACTCCGCTAAAGGCAAAAAAGCAACCCAGTCATCCTGATCTGCAGACACAAAACACCTCAAATATGTCTCCAAGGTCTGATTCGTCCGCTCGGTCTGGCCATTAGTCTGAGGATGGAAAGCAGACGAGAAAGACAAATCTATGCCCATCCTAGCACAGAATGCTCGCCAAAATCTAGACACGAATTGGGTACCTCTGTCAGAAACGATATTCTCCGGAATACCATGCAAACGGACCACATTTTGAAAAAACAGAGGAACCAACTCGGAAGAAGAAGGCAACTTAGGCAGGGGAACCAAATGGACCATCTTAGAGAAACGGTCACACACCACCCAGATGACAGACATCTTCTGAGAAACAGGAAGATCCGAAATAAAATCCATCGAGATGTGCGTCCAGGGCCTCTTCGGGATAGGCAAGGGCAACAACAATCCACTAGCCCGAGAACAACAAGGCTTGGCCCGAGCACAAACGTCACAAGACTGCACGAAGCCTCGCACATCTCGAGACAGGGAAGGCCACCAGAAGGACCTTGCCACCAAATCCCTGGTACCAAAGATTCCAGGATGACCTGCCAACGCAGAAGAATGAACCTCAGAAATGACTTTACTGGTCCAATCATCAGGAACAAACAGTCTACCAGGTGGGCAACGATCAGGTCTATCCGCCTGAAACTCCTGCAAGGCCCGCCGCAGGTCTGGAGAAACGGCAGACAATATCACTCCATCCTTAAGGATACCTGTAGGTTCAGAATTACCAGGGGAGTCAGGCTCAAAACTCCTAGAAAGGGCATCCGCCTTAACATTCTTAGAACCCGGCAGGTAGGACACCACAAAATTAAACCGAGAGAAAAACAACGACCAGCGCGCCTGTCTAGGATTCAGGCGTCTGGCGGACTCAAGATAAATTAGATTTTTGTGGTCAGTCAATACCACCACCTGATGTCTAGCCCCCTCAAGCCAATGACGCCACTCCTCAAAAGCCCACTTCATGGCCAAAAGTTCCCGATTCCCAACATCATAATTCCGCTCGGCGGGCGAAAATTTACGCGAGAAAAAAGCACAAGGTCTCATCACGGAGCAATCGGAACTTTTCTGCGACAAAACCGCCCCAGCTCCGATTTCAGAAGCGTCGACCTCAACCTGAAAAGGAAGAGCAACATCAGGCTGACGCAACACAGGGGCGGAAGAAAAGCGGCGCTTAAGCTCCCGAAAGGCCTCCACAGCAGCAGGGGACCAATCAGCAACATCAGCACCCTTCTTAGTCAAATCAGTCAATGGTTTAACAACATCAGAAAAACCAGCAATAAATCGACGATAAAAGTTAGCAAAGCCCAAAAATTTCTGAAGACTCTTAAGAGAAGAGGGTTGCGTCCAATCACAAATAGCCTGAACCTTGACAGGATCCATCTCGATGGAAGAGGGGGAAAAAATATATCCCAAAAAGGAAATCTTTTGAACCCCAAAAACGCACTTAGAACCCTTCACACACAAGGAATTAGACCGCAAAACCTGAAAAACCCTCCTGACCTGCTGGACATGAGAGTCCCAGTCATCCGAAAAAATCAAAATGTCATCCAGATACACAATCATAAATTTATCCAAATAATCACGGAAAATGTCATGCATAAAGGACTGAAAGACTGAAGAGGCATTTGAAAGACCAAAAGGCATCACCAAATACTCAAAGTGGCCCTCGGGCGTATTAAATGCGGTTTTCCACTCATCCCCCTGCTTAATACGCACCAAATTATACGCCCCACGGAGATCTATCTTAGAGAACCACTTGGCCCCCCTTATGCGAGCAAACAAATCAGTCAGCAGTGGCAACGGATATTGATATTTAACCGTGATTTTATTCAAAAGCTGATAATCAATACACGGCCTCAAAGAGCCATCTTTCTTAGCCACAAAGAAAAAACCGGCTCCTAAGGGAGATGACGAAGGACGAATATGTCCCTTTTCCAAGGACTCCTTTATATATTCTCGCATAGCAGCATGTTCAGGCACAGACAGATTAAATAAACGACCCTTAGGGTATTTACTACCCGGAATCAAATCTATGGCACAATCGCACTCCCGGTGCGGAGGTAATGAACCAAGCTTAGGTTCTTCAAAAACGTCACGATATTCAGTCAAGAAATCAGGAATCTCAGAGGGAATAGATGATGAAATGGAAACCACAGGTACGTCCCCATGTGTCCCCTTACATCCCCAGCTTAACACAGACATAGCTTTCCAGTCAAGGACTGGGTTATGAGATTGCAGCCATGGCAATCCAAGCACCAACACATCATGTAGGTTATACAGCACAAGAAAGCGAATAATCTCCTGGTGATCCGGATTAATCCGCATAGTTACTTGTGTCCAGTATTGTGGTTTATTGCTAGCCAATGGGGTGGAGTCAATCCCCTTCAGGGGTATAGGAGTTTCAAGAGGCTCCAAATCATACCCACAGCGTTTGGCAAAGGACCAATCCATAAGACTCAAAGCGGCGCCAGAGTCGACATAGGCATCCGCGGTAATAGATGATAAAGAACAAATCAGGGTCACAGATAGAATAAACTTAGACTGTAAAGTGCCAATTGAAACAGACTTATCAAGCTTCTTAGTACGCTTAGAGAATGCTGATATAACATGAGTTGAATCACCGCAATAGAAGCACAACCCATTTTTTCGTCTAAAATTCTGCCGTTCACTTCTGGACAGAATTCTATCACATTGCATATTCTCTGGCGTCTTCTCAGTAGACACCGCCAAATGGTGCACAGGTTTGCGCTCCCGCAGATGCCTATCGATCTGGATAGCCATTGTCATGGACTCATTCAGACCCGCAGGCACAGGGAACCCCACCATAACATCCTTAATGGCATCAGAGAGACCCTCTCTGAAATTCGCCGCCAGGGCGCACTCATTCCACTGAGTAAGCACAGCCCATTTACGGAATTTCTGGCAGTATATTTCAGCTTCGTCTTGCCCCTGAGATAGGGACATCAAGGCCTTTTCCGCCTGAAGCTCTAACTGAGGTTCCTCATAAAGCAACCCCAAGGCCAGAAAAAACGCATCCACATTGAGCAACGCAGGATCCCCTGGAGCCAATGCAAAAGCCCAATCCTGAGGGTCGCCCCGGAGCAAGGAAATCACAATCCTGACCTGCTGAGCAGGATCTCCAGCAGAGCGAGATTTCAGGGACAAAAACAACTTGCAATTATTTTTGAAATTTTGAAAGCAAGCTCTATTCCCCGAGAAAAATTCAGGCAAAGGAATTCTAGGTTCAGATATAGGAACCTGAACAACAAAATCTTGTAAATTTTGAACTTTCGTGGTGAGATTATTCAAACCTGCAGCTAAACACTGAATATCCATTTTAAACAGGTGAACACAGAGCCATTCCAGGATTAGAAGGAGAGAGAGAGAGAAAGGCTGCAATATAGGCAGACTTGCAAGAGATTCAATTACAAGCACACTCAGAACTGAAGGGAAAAAAAAAAAAAATCTTCAGCAGACTTCTCTTTTCTCTCCTTTCTCTGTCAATTAATTTAACCCTTTTGTGGCCGGTCAAACTGTTATGGTTCTCAATGGCAAGAGAACATAGCCCAGCAAACATAAGAACTAGCTCTTGGAAGGATGGAAACTAAACTGACCATGAACTAAACCTACCGCACAACTAACAGTAGCCGGGTAGCGTAGCCTGCGTTTTATCCCTAGACGCCCAGCGCCGGCCGGAGGACTAACTAATCCTGGCAGAGGAAAATATAGTCCTGGCTCACCTCTAGAGAAATTTCCCCGAAAGGCAGACAGAGGCCCCCACAAATATTGGCGGTGATTTTAGATGAAATGACAAACGTAGTATGAAAATAGGTTTAGCAAAATTGAGGTCCGCTTACTAGATAGCAGGAAGACAGAAAGGGCACTTTCATGGTCAGCTAAAAACCCTATCTAAACACCATCCTGAAATTACTTTAAGACTCTAGTATTAACTCATAACATCAGAGTGGCAATTTCAGATCACAAGAGCTTTCCAGACACAGAAACGAAACTACAGCTGTGAACTGGAACAAAATGCAAAAACAAACAAGGACTAAAGTCCAACTTAGCTGGGAGTTGTCTAGCAGCAGGAACATGCACAGAAAGGCTTCTGATTACAATGTTGACCGGCATGGAAGTGACAGAGGAGCAAGGCTAAATAGCGACTCCCACATCCTGATGGAAACAGGTGAACAGAGGGGATGATGCACACCAGTTCAATTCCACCAGTGGCCACCGGGGGAGCCCAAAATCCAATTTCACAACAGCTCTAACACCGCCAGTTGGGGCCCGGTACTGCTAGCTGCACAGAGAAAAACACCAGCCAATGTGTCAGTGGGGTTCAGCACCGCCAGCTGTTCCCCTGCTGTGTAGCCGGCAACGTGTCCTGCAACTGCCACGCAGACACAACAGACCCAAAGCTGCCGCCAGTGCAGGCTTCGGCCTACACTCTGCTCCCTCTCCTCCTCCTGCTGACCCTTTGCTCCAACACTGCTAGTTGGGGCTCTAGGAAGACAAGCTTGAATAGGTCCCCATCCTGGTTCCAGCACCGTCAGCTGGTTCCGGGCAGAGCCTTTGGCTTAGGTGCCTCCCTCTGGGTATCCGAGTTCCACCAACGTCAGGTGGTCCTTGGTAGTGCTTTCAGGCACGGGTACCTCCTGCTTAGTAACCGGGTTCCAGTAAGGTCAGCTGGTCCTCGGTAGTTCCATTGGCTCTTGGACCTTCGGCTACCCATCCGGGTTCCAGCACCGTCAGCTGGTTCTCGGCAGTGTCTTTTGCTCTTGTACCTTCTGCTCCCCATCCTGGTTCCAGTACCGTCAGCTGGTTCCGGGCAGAGCCTTTGGCTTAGGTGCCTCCCTCTGGGTATCCGAGTTCCACCAACGTCAGGTGGTCCTTGGTGGTGCTTTCAGGCATGGGTACCTCCTGCTTAGTAACCGGGTTCCAGTAACGTCAGCTGGTCCTTGGTAGTTCCATTGGCTCTTGGACCTTCGGGTAGCCATCCGAGTTCCAGTTCCATCAGCTGTTTCTCGGCATTTTCTCAGCCTTCTTGTACTTTCTGCTACATTTCCAAGTTCAAGACCCTAAAGACGACGACCCGGAAGACCACCCCTAAGATGACGACGACACCAGAGATGACGACCACTGAGATGACGACGACCCTGGAGACGATGACCCTGAAGACCACCCCGATGACGACGACCCCGGAGACGACGACTCTGGAGACGACGACCCTGGAGACGACGACAACATGGGAGACCGAGAAGCAGAAGAACAAGAGGCTGCAGAACAAAGAGCAGAAGAACATTAAGCATAAGACTAAATATCAGAGCAAAAGATATTATCTAAATTATAAGCAGAAGAAGACTAAGCAGTGTATGGGGGTGAGTCCGTTCCTCCTCGTGGTGCCCCTGGATAAAGCCTGATGCTGCAGGCCAAACTGAACGTGGACAAATGTAACTCTTTTGTGACAGGCAGAACGGAAGGTGTAATCTTCAAACTTTTATAGATAACAACTACGGGAATGCCTGTCACAAATAAGAATATGATGAAGAAGTTGAATATGAAAAAGATAATAGTTAAATAAAAAGAATATGAACAATGTAAAAAAAATATAGGTAGAAGAAGAAGAAGAAGAAGATGAATAAGGTGAAAATAGTTGATGTCAAAGAAGCTGATGATGAGGATAATGAAGAAGAAAGTGGGAGAAGTAAAAAAGAAAGTGAAGGACGTGGAAGTAGTGAAACATCAATATCTGAAAAAAAAATAAATAAATAACATAGTCAAAATCTTTCTAACGCCGAACGTCATAAAAAAAAACTATAAAAACTTGCTATTCTATTTGTTTGGGCTAAACCTCTGTGCCTTTAATGTCTCCGCCACCTCCCCCAATACATCCTACATTATTCTTAGTTGTTTTCCTTCATGTAGAATTTACCTACAAGGAAAGAAAGGGTTTATTTTAATTCCGATATTTTCGTCCCATTGACTTGCATTGGGATCGTGTATCGGTATCGGATAAGATCCGATACTTTGACAGTATCGGCCGATACTTTCCGATACCGATACTTTCCGATATCGGAAGGTATCACTCAACACTACTGTTTAAGTATATTAGGGGCTCTGCAAACGCAATGTGACGCCTGCAGACCAATCCATCTAAGTCTGCATTCCAAATGATGCTCCCTCACTTCTGAGCTGTGCCATGCGCTCAAACGGTGGTTCCCCACACATATGGGGTATCAGCGTACTCAGGACAAATTGGACAACAACTTCTGCTGTCCAATTTCTTTTGATACCCTTGGGAAAATACAAAACTGGGGGCTAAAATATAATTTTTGTGGAAAAAAAGGATTTTTTATTTTCACGGCTCTGCGTTATAAACTGTAGTGAAACACTTGGGGGTTCAAAGTTCTCACAACTACTCATCTAGATAAGTTCCTTGGGGGGTCTAGTTTCCAATATGGGGTCACTTTTGGGGGGTTTCTACTGTTTAGGTACATTAGGGGCTCTGCAAACGCAATGTGACGCCTGCAGACCAATCCATCTAAGTCTGCATTCCAAATGACGCTACTTCCCTTCCGAGCTCTGCCATGCACTCAAATGGTGGTTCCCCCCCACATATGGGGTATCAGCGTACTCAGGACAAATTGTACAACAACTTTTCGGGTCTAATTTCAACTGTTACCCTTGGAAAAATACAAAACTGGGGGCTAAAAAATAATTTTTGTGGAAAAAATAATAATTTTTATTTTCACGGCTCTGCATTATGAACTGTAGTGAAACACTTGGGGGTTGAAAGCTCTCACAACACATCTAGATGAGTTCATTAGGGGGTCTACTTTCCAAAATGGTGACACTTGTGGGGGGTTTCAATGTTTAGGCACATCAGTGGCTCTCCAAACGCAACATGGCGTCCCATCTCAATTCCTGTCAATTTTGCATTGAAATGTCAAACGGCGCTCCTTCCCTTCCGAGCTCTCCCATGTGCCCAAACAGTGGTTTACCCCCACATATGGGGTATCAGTGTACTCAGGATAAATTGTACAACAACTTTTGGGGTCCAATTTCTTTTCTTACCATTGGGAAAATAAAAAATTGGGGGCGAAAAGATCATTTTTGTGAAAAAATATGATTTTTTATTTTTACAGCTCTGCATTATGAACTTCTGTGATTCACTTAATGGGTCAAAGCTCTCAACACACATCTAGATAAGTTCCTTAGGGGGTCTACTTTCCAAAATGGTGTCACTTGTGGGGGGTTTCAATGTTTAGGCACATCAGGGGCTCTCCAAACGCAACATGGTGTCCCATCTCAATTCCTGTCAATTTTGCATTGAAAAGTCAAACGGCGCTCCTTCCCTTCCGATCTCTACCATGCGCCCAAACAGTGGTTATCAGCGTACTCAGGATAAATTGTACAACAACTTTTTGGGTCCAATTTCTTCTCTTACCCTTGGGAAAATAAAAAATTGGGGGCGAAAAGATCATTTTTGTGAAAAAATAAGATTTTTAATTTTTACGGCTCTGCATTATAAACTTCTGTGAATCACTTAATGGGTCAAAGTGCTCACCACACATCTATATAAGTTCCTTAGGGGGTCTACTTTCCAAAATGGTGTCATTTGTGGGGGGTTTCAATGTTTAGGCACATCAGGGGCTCTCCAAACGCAACATGGCGTCCCATTTCAATTCCAGTCAATTTTGCATTGAAAAGTCAAATGGCGCTCCTTCGCTTCCGAGCTCTACCATGCACCCAAACAGTGGTTTACCCCCACATATGGGGTATCGGCGTACTCAGGACAAATTTTACAATAACTTTTGTGGTCCATTTTCTCCTGTTACCCTTGGTAAAATAAAACAAATTGGAGCTGAAGTAAATTTTTTGTGAAAAAAAGTTAAATGTTCATTTTTATTTAAACATTCAAAAAATTCCTGTGAAACACCTGAAGGGTTAATAAACTTCTTGAATGTGGTTTTGAGCACCTTGAGGGGTGCAGTTTTTAAAATGGTTTCACACTTGGTTATTTTCTATCATATAGACCCCTCAAAATGACTTCAAATGAGATGTGGTCCCTAAAAAAAAATGGTGTTGTAAAAATGAGAAATTGCTGGTCAAATTTTAACCCTTGTAATTCCCTAACAAAAAAAAAATTTGGTTCCAAAATTGTGCTGATGTAAAGCAGACATGTGGGAAATGTTACTTTTTAAGTATTTTGTGTGACATATCTCTGTGATTTTATTGCATAAAAATTCAAGGTTGGAAAATTGCGAAATTTTCCAAATTTTTGCCAAATTTCCGTTTTTTTCACAAATAAACGCAGGTAATATCAATGAAATTTTATAACTATCATGAAGTACAATATGTCATGAGAAAACAGTGTCAGAATCACCAGGATCCGTTGAAGCGTTTTCCAAGTGTAAAAAAAAAAAATGCAAAAAATATATATATATATTGTTCCTATAAATACATTTCTTTATCTAAATAAAAAAAAACAAAACAATAAAAGTACACATATTTAGTATTGCCGCGTCCGTAGCGACCTGACCTATAAAACTCTTCCACTATTTAACCCCTTCAGTGAACACCGTAAAAACAAACAAAAAAAAAACGAGGCAAAAAACAACGCTTTATTATCATACTGCCAAATAAACAGTGGAATAACACGTGATCAAAAAGACGGATATAAATAACCATGGTACCGCTGAAAATGTCATCTTGTCCTGCAAAAAACGAGCCACAATACAGCATCATCAAAGAAAAAATAAAAAAGTTATAGTCCTCAGAATAAAGCGATGCAAAAATTATTTTTTCTATAAAATAGTTTTTATCGTATAAAAGCGCCAAAACATAAAATATTATATAAATGAGGTATCGCTGTAATCATACTGACCCGAAGAATAAAACTGCTTTATCCATTTTACCAAACGTGGAACGGAATAAACGCCTCCCCCAAAAGAAATTCATGAATAGCTGGTTTTTGGTCATTCTGCCTCACAAAAATCAGAATAAAAAGCGATCAAAAAATGTCACGTGCCCGAAAATGTTACAAATAAAAACGTCAACTCGTCCCGCAAAAAACAAGAACTCACATGACTCTGTGGACCAAAATCTGGAAAAATTATAGCTCTCAAAATGTGGTAAGGCAAAAAATATTTTTTGCAATAAAAAGCGTCTTTCAGTGTGTGACGGCTGCCAATCATAAAAATCCGCTAAAAAACCCGCTATAAAACTAAATCAACCCCCCTTCATCACCCCCTTAGCAAAAAATTAAAAAATTTAAAAAATGTATTTATTTCCATTTTCCCATTAGGGTTAGGGTTAGGGCTAGGGTTAGGGTTAGGGCTAGGATTAGGGCTAGGGTTAGGGTTAGGGTTAGGGCTAGGGTTAGGGCTAGGGTTAGGGTTAGGGCTAGGGTTAGGGTTGGGGCTAGGGTTAAGGCTACAGTTAGGGTTGAGGCTAAAGTTAGGGTTAGGGTTGGGGCTAAAGTTAGGGTTAGAGTTTGGATTACATTTACGGTTGAGAATAGGGTTGGGATTAGGGTTAGGGGTGTGTCAGGTTAAGGGGTTGGTTAGGGTTACCTTTGGGATTAGGGATAGGGATGTGTTTGGATTAGGGTTTCAGTTATAATTGGGGGGTTTTCACTGTTTAGGCACATCAGGGGCTCTAAAACGCGACATGGCGTCCGATCTCAATTCCAGCCAATTCTGCGTTGAAAAAGTAAAACAGTGCTCCTTCCCTTCCGAGCTCTCCCATGCGCCCAAACAGGGGTTTACCCCAACATGTGGGGTATCAGCGTACTCAGGACACATTGGACAACAACTTTTTGGGTCCAATTTCTCCTGTTACCGTTGGGAAAATACAAAACTGGAAGATAAAAAATAATTTTTGTGGAAAAAAAGGATTTTTTATTTTCACGGTTCTGTGTTATAAACTGTAGTGAAACACTTGGGGGTTCAAAGATCTCACAACACATCTAGATAAGTTCCTTGGGGGGTCTAGTTTCCAATATGGGGTCACTTGTGGGGGGTTTCTACTGTTTAGGTGCATTAGGGGCTCTGCAAACGCAATGTGACGCCTGCAGACCAATCCATCTAAGTCTGCATTCCAAATGACGCTCCTTCCCTTCCAAGCTGTGCCATGCGCTCAAACGGTGGTTCCCCCCCACATATGGGGTATCAGCGTACTCAGGACAAATTGGACAACAACTTTCAGGGTCTAATTTCAGCTGTTACCCTTGGAAAAATACAAAAGTGGGGGCTAAAAATAATTTTTGTGGAAAAAAAAGGATTTTATATTTTCACGGCTCTGCGTTATAAACTGTAGTGAAACACTTGGGGGTTCAAAGTTCTCACAACACATCTAGATATTTTCCCTGGGGGTCTAGTTTCCAATATGGGGTCACTTTTGGGGGGTTTCTACTGTTTAGGTGCATTAGGGGCTCTGCAAACGCAATGTGACGCCTGCAGACCAATCCATCTAAGTCTGCATTCCAAATGATGCTCCCTCACTTCTGAGCTGTGCCATGCGCTCAAACGGTGGTTCCCCACACATATGGGGTATCAGCGTACTCAGGACAAATTGGACAACAACTTCTGCTGTCCAATTTCTTTTGATACCCTTGGGAAAATACAAAACTGGAGGCTAAAATATAATTTTTGTGGAAAAAAAGGATTTTTTATTTTCACGGCTCTGCGTTATAAACTGTAGTGAAACACTTTGGGGTTCAAAGTTCTCACAACTCATCTAGATAAGTTCCTTGGGGGGTCTAGTTTCCAATATGGGGTCACTTTTGGGGGGTTTCTACTGTTTAGGTACATTAGGGGCTCTGCAAACGCAATGTGACGCCTGCAGACCAATCCATCTAAGTCTGCATTCCAAATGACGCTACTTCCCTTCCGAGCTCTGCCATGCACTCAAATGGTGGTTCCCTCCCACATATGGGGTATCAGCGTACTCAGGACAAATTGTACAACAACTTTTGGGGTCTAATTTCAACTGCTACCCTTGGAAAAATACAAAACTGGGGGCTAAAAATAATTTTTGTGGAAAAAATAATAATTTTTATTTTCACGGCTCTGCATTATGAACTGTAGTGAAACACATGGGGGTTGAAAGCTCTCACAACACATCTAGATGAGTTCCTTAGAGGGTCTACTTTCCAAAATGGTGTCACTTGTGGGGGGTTTCAATGTTTAGGCACATCAGTGGCTCTCCAAACGCAACATGGCGTCCCATCTCAATTCCTGTCAATTTTGCATTGAAACGTCAAACGGCGCTCCTTCCCTTCCGAGCTCTCCCATGTGCCCAAACAGTGGTTTACCCCCACATATGGGGTATCAGCGTACTCAGGACAAATTGTGCAACAACTTTTGGGGTCCAATTTCTTCTCTTACCATTGGGAAAATAAAAAATTGGGGGCGAAAAGATCATTTTTGTGAAAAAATATGATTTTTTATTTTTACGGCTCTGCATTATAAAATTCTGTGATTCACTTAATGGGTCAATGCTCTCACCACACATCTAGATAAGTTCCTTAGAGGGTCTACTTTCCAAAATGGTGTCACTTGTGGGGGGTTTCAATGTTTAGGCACATCAGGGGCTCTCCAAACGCAACATGGCGTCCCATCTCAATTCCTGTCAATTTTGCATTGAAAAGTCAAACGGCGCTCCTTCCCTTCCGATCTCTACCATGCGCCCAAACAGTGGTTTACCCCCACAAATGGGGTATCAGCGTACTCAGGATAAATTGTACAACAACTTTTTGGGTCCAATTTCTTCTCTTACCATTGGGAAAATAAAAAATTGGGGGCGAAAAGATCATTTTTGTGAAAAAATAAGATTTTTAATTTTTACGGCGCTGCATTATAAACTTCTGTGAATCACTTAATGGGTCAAAGTGCTCACCACACATTTATATAAGTTCCTTAGGGGGTCTACTTTCCAAAATGGTGTCATTTGTGGGGGGTTTCAATGTTTAGGCACATCAGGGGCTCTCCAAACGCAACATGGCGTCCCATTTCAATTCCAGTCAATTTTGCATTGAAAAGTCAAATGGCGCTCCTTCGCTTCCGAGCTCTACCATGCACCCAAACAGTGGTTTACCCCCACATATGGGGTATCGACGTACTCAGGACAAATTTTACAATAACTTTTGTGGTCCATTTTCTCCTGTTACCCTTGGTAAAATAAAACAAATTGGAGCTGAAGTAAATTTTTTGTGAAAAAAAGTTAAATGTTCATTTTTATTTAAACATTCCAAAAATTCCTGTGAAACACCTGAAGGGTTAATAAACTTCTTAAATGTGGTTTTGAGCACCTTGAGGGGTGCAGTTTTTAGAATGTTGTCACACTTGCTTATTTTCTATCTTATAGACCCCTCAAAATGACTTCAAATGAGATGTGGTCCCTAAAAAAAAATGGTGTTGTAAAAATGAGAAATTGCTGGTCAAATTTTAACCCTTATAATTCCCTAACAAAAAAAAATTTGGTTCCAAAATTGTGCTGATGTAAAGCAGACATGTGGGAAATGTTACTTTTTAAGTATTTTGTGTGACATATCTCTGTGATTTTATTGCATAAAAATTCAAGTTTGGAAAATTGCGAAATTTTCCAAATTTTCGCCAAATTTCCATTTTTTTCACAAATAAACGCAGGTAATATCAATGAAATTTTATCACTATCATGAAGGACAATATGTCACGAGAAAACAGTGTCATAATCACCAGGATCCGTTGAAGCGTTCCAGAGTTATAACCTCATAAAGGGACAGTGGTCAGAATTGTAAAAATTGGCCCGGTCATTAACGTGCAAACCACCCTTGGGGGTGAAGGGGTTAAAGGGATTAGTGGAATAATAAAAGCTTGTGATGCCACCTGTGGTATTCGGTCAGGGATGACCGACGCTGCTTAATGGGGTCTGCCGGGGTGCTGTTATGGCAACTGGGATGGTATGGCTTCCCATAGGTGAAGCTGGGTCCCCAGGGCTACCGGTATAGTAGGGACAGGTGGTAGGTGGTGTAGAATGAAACGTAGGATACAGGGTTGCAGTCTCTTTACCTCTTTACTGTATGATTCAGGCAGCCACAGTCCAGGGTACCGGATCACAGGTGCTGGTGGTGGTCCGGCTGGCTTGGAAGCATCTCAGGAATCCCCCTAACCAGGTGGAGTTGGAAGCCTTCCTTCTAGCACTGTGTTGTTGTAGTCCCTTGCTGCCTTAGGCCTCACACAAGGTCCTCACATTCTCTCTCTGTCCCCTTTTAGGTAAGACACTAACCCATACGACAGGTAACTCAAGCCCTTTTACAGGATCTCTATCACGACCTGGGCTCTATCTTTTACTGTGTTCTTGGGTGTTAATGGTGGACAAGTAACTTCAAATCTAGCTGTATGCCGGTTTCTGCCGGGTGGCATGAAGTTACCCCCACAACCTCGTTTTTTCCGGCTACCGGTATCTGGGCTCAGCATGGAGGAAGTTCAGTCTCAATTACTCTCTCCAGCTCTTCACTGCACCTTTGCTCCTTCCTCATTTCAGTCTCTTTACATGTTGCTGTGCTCTCTTATTCCTTCCCAGGACCTGCAGAATCACTCATCTGCACGGCTCCAGCTTTCCTTCCTCACTCCTCTCTCTCCTCTCACCAACTGTCTAACTCTACCCAACTGCCTAGCAACTGCCTAGCAACTGACTCTTCCTCCTGACCAGAGAGAGCAGCTCCCCTGAAGTCAGGTGTAGAGCCCACCCTTCTGGCATGGAGTCAGAACGGTGTTGTATGTTGCTGAATACCTGTTATAGGGATCCTTCCTTGCTTCCAAGCGTGACATGACTCTCCCCATGGGGAAAGCAATGCCACTGTAACAACCAGGAACCTGGGGTGTTACAGTGACCTTCGAGGCCTGGATGCAGCTGGAAATCCAACCCTACATTGAGGAGGTTGGAGATGTGGCATGTGTTGTTGGCAAAAAAAAGAGACTGAATGATGGGCACTGATATATAAGGGATGAAATTAGTATTGTTAACAAAAACTCAAAAACTAATATTCACCTCTCTGGCTGCCCCAGTGCCTATCTGAAGTTTGGTCATCTTCTTTCTGACTTTACGGCCACATCTTTGGTCTTTTCACTTTAGGACAGGACTTCTGTCCAAGCTACGGAGATCACTGTATATCAAGAAGTCATGGTGAACCTCTTGACATCATGATGTCACAACCTTACAAAACACAGTAACCTCTGAAGCCTGTAAGCTGTTTAGGTCTATGGTGATTAGGCCAGAGATGCTTTGCGCAACAGTGGAAAAAAGAGAACTGGATGGTGGACTGCAAGCAGATTGAGGGCAGGAAAATTCAGAGATGAGGTATTAGGGGTTTTTGTTGTTTTTTTTTTAGTGGCCCTGTACCTATTCCAACCTACATTCAAATTCAGGTTATAACAAACCTGCAGAACTAATAATAATAACCTTTATTTTTATATAGCGCTAACATATTCCGCAGCGCTTTACAGTTTTCACACATTATCAATGATGTCCCCGATGGGGCTCACAATCTATTCCCTATCAGTATGTCTTTGAAATGTGGGAGGAAACCAGAGTACCCAGAGGAAACCCACGCAAACTCCTTGCAGATGTTGTCCTGGGTGGGATTTGAACCCAGGACTCCAGCGCTGCAAGGTTGCAGTGCTAACCACTGAGCCACCGTGCTTCCCAATTTAGTTTACAACTAGGGGTCTGCTTTTATACTGTAGTATAAGTCATCAAATTATTACAAGTTCACGTTTCCTAAGAGGATTAGAGCAAATGTTAATAAAAAAAACCAATATATACAAGTTTAAAAATACCCTCTTTCAAAAAGAAAGAAAGAAAAAAAAATGTAAAAACATTTGGTGCCATGGTGTCCAAAAACAAAATAAAAAATAATTTAAATTATATACACTGAAAAATTTGAAAATCATATTGCTAGAATTGCCATTTTTCAATCATCGCACTCTTCCCCCAAGAAACACAATAAAAGCAATCAAAATGTCATACGTAGCCCAAAATATTATCAAGAAGAACATCAGCTAAGTGTGCAAAAACAAGACCTCAACCAGCTCCATGGACAGAAAACTATAAAATATGTAGGTCTCAGAATATGGCCACTAAAAAATAAAAAAAAACTTACAATTTTGCTATCACTATATTTTGTACTGATCTGGAGTTTCAGATTATTTTATAATATTTACCACAGAATAATCATCGTAAAGACAAAAACAAAAAGCAATGGCAGAATTGTGCTTTTTTTCACCATTTCATCCCACTTCCCACTTTACAGTACATTATATGGTAAAATGAATAGTTTAATTTAAAACTTAAATTGTTCCATGAAATCACAAGCTCTCATTTTGCTATGTCAAGGGAAAAATATAAAATATATGGCTCTTGGAACCAGAAGAAGAAAGAATGATTGGGCAAAAATTAAAAATGTCCAGGTCCTTAAAGGGTTAAATTAAAATATAGGTGATACATTTTCTTTACTGTCATTTTTTAAATAGCAAGCCATGTAGGAAGATAGATAGAACCTTGCTATAAAAATAAAATTAAAATCACTTAAAGTAAATTAACATATACAGTATGTGCAAGTGAACTAGCTCTTTGCATTTGATTTACCACTGAAAATTCTTAGGATTTTATTTTACTTTATCCTCTCCCCTACCTGCTCTCCGTCACTCTTCAATGTCATTTCATATTTCCAAGGGACTTAGCCTGAAAGTTAAATTGTCTGCCAAAATGATCTCACTACCTTGTCAGTTATCTTATCCAGTGAAATATATTTTCTGCTTCAATCTGCTGATGGGTGCCATTGTTGACATATGATCCTCAGGGGCACAGTTTGAAAGATGGAGCAGGAGACACAGCTGTATAACAGTGTGGGGGATTTTTATTTTTTTATTTAATTTTTGGAAATTTAGACTTTTTTTCATTGGTGGGAAAATAAATGTATTTAATATTCTAAAAACATATTTGTAAGTATTTCTTCATCAATTTTATGCTAACATGTTATGCGTTCCTAAATATATTGCAGTTTACAATGAAATATAGAATAAGAATGTCAAAGCTAATCTAATTGTTCCAAGATTTCAATGCTGGGGATTTCCTTTAGAAATTAAAATGAATTGTGGGGTGTGGCTTGGCAGCCAAGGAAGATGGCCACTTGATCAAGGTGCGCAAATACACTCAGAGCTTAACTTGTGACTTACCTCAATGCCATTGGCATATAATCAGCTCTACCTCTTTCTTATTTTCCCTCTCCTAATGTATCCTCACCCATCCCCTGTAGACTGTGAGCCCTCGTGGGCAGGGTCCTCTCTCCTTCTGTATTTGTGTGTGCCTTGTTTTGCTCATGTTTATTGTGCTTATCTATATTTGCCCCCTTCACATGTAAAGTGCCATGGAATAAATGGCGCTATATAAATGTATAATAATAATAATGACCCAAGCTGGCAAAAATAGTAAAGCAAACTGTAATATTTCTTTGAGCAAGACTAGAACAAAGATGATGCCTTGTCCCCTGGCCTGGTCTCCATCCAGCAGCACGGCACCTCCCTCTGATCAGACTACCTTTTCAAGCTCCTGGTCATCACACGCAGTGAGTAACAACTCCCCTGAGTCACCCTATCAGCATAACCTAATCCTAGAGTTGAGATATAGCCCACTGGCAAAAGCAGAAGAGGAATTAGATCAGTCGAACTGTTTGAGGGATAGCCCTTCTCCCTCAAACAGTGTAGCAATACAGATATCAAAACTACGGGACAGCCATAACCTGATAACATCGGTAGATGACTTGTCCCCTACCTCTTCATGTGTCCCGGCAGCGTTACTTATATTTCACACATCAGATGAACCAGCCTAAGGCACCCTGCCTAAAGATATGCTGGTGGCTTTTAGCAACTCCATGCAGAATTTCTTTGCTAGCTTGCTGCTTCCAATCCAGAACTTCACTAAAGAATTGAATTTTAGGAATACCTGCCATGGATGCAATTAACATCCTCCGATTTCCAGACTGCAAGGTGGTGCCTCATGTTTGGAAGTGGTGAGCAAACTGGGAACACAGGATGCTGTGCTTTCCTCTGGTTTTGTGGCCCAGGAGACATGGGATGCTGTGTCAGATGATTGCCAGGCAATGCAGGACATGGCCTTGCCTGGTATTAACCATTGGCGGGAATGTGTGCACTCTGGTGTTCAGGAAAGCAGGGAGTGGATCCCTGAAAATGCCTGACAAGGATGCATTACCATATTGTTATCTTAACATTTGAGCTGGCTTTTTAAAGCCTGCTTCTAATTCAGTTCAGTGCTGTTTAAGTTGTTCCCCTGCTTAGGTGTATGGAGAGTACTTCCTGGTAGAGCTCTGATTACTTCTCAGCAGTTTCTAATAGTCATTATTGGTTCTTTTTTATTAGTTATTGTCCTGGGGTTACTCTTTGGTTTTCATTATTTTTTTCTGAAGCTTTGGATTTACTCTTGTAGCAGACTCCACATCTTCCGTCCGCATCACCAAATGACAGCTATCAAGTGGCAGCAGTATGGAAAGGGCTCTGCAAAGACCTCCTCCCTTTTGGGAGTGGGTAAGCAATATCCCAGTTTTAAGGACTTGCCTAGCAGTGGTGGTGTCACGACTCTGTTATCGGGTGACCGGGGAACAGGTATTCCTTACCTGGGAGAAGAAAATGTCCAGCTTCACCGAATCCGTGAAAAAAAGTTTTCTTTATTCACAAACTTAAACATGGAGGATACAAACTTCAGCACAAACCATATGGGTACGAAACTCAATGCATTGCTAAAGACTAAGCTGCCTTAATCATGACATAGCCTGGCTGCATGGATGTCAGAGGCTGGTACCCACATCCTCTCTTCAGGACTATAGCCCTTCCAGCGCACCATATACTGACACAACCGACAAACTAAGCGAGAATCAATGATTCAACGATTGGCTATTTGAAATTCTAAATTTCCATCCATGATGACTGGAGATGGCAGTAGCGGGGATGGTGCAGGGAAAACAACTCTTGCATTTACCCATCAACATATTGCAGACATTCATGACACATACACCTGTATGCAATTCACTAGCATTGATTCCATAATATTTACATCCTGTAATATACATCAAACTAATAGATAACGTTTGCTATTAGACACCTCTAATTATGGTAAATTCTTCATCCATACTGCGGTACACTATGCGCCTACACTGCCTTATAACATAGCTTTTTTCCTTTTCCGGACTTCAGTGCCCCACTTCCGTACTTTTCTTTCTACTGCGCAAACGCACCATCTTAGCTTGCGCATGCGCTTTGACATCTAGCAGCGCTCTCTCATTTCCGGTGTTCCGGACCTCTCACGTCATAAATAGGCGCCGCTTTAGCGCTCCAGTCCACCACGCTCCTTACCGGCTGTATCCGGATTCCTACATTACACTTTCAGGTATGTTCCGCTGCTCTCTTCACCACTTAGACGAGCACCTATCTATTAATCCATTTACTTACTACTACTTATTTTACTTTCACAGTACCATTACTTATACCGACATACAGGTAACCTTCTTTTCACCTTTCCTGTTGATCCACTGGACTAACTCTTATATGTTAGGACTATATGTCAACCCGGATGGGGTTTTCCTCTACATTGTTCTATACTGTGACTTCAGGATAGCATGTCTACCCATTCAGGGATTGTTTTTTCCATGTTTTTTTATGTGATACTGCATTTGGTTAACAGTATGCTTTATTTTTATGTTTTCTATGTATGAATTCTAAGGATTAAGTATGACCACCAAGAGGAGATTATCCCTATTTCTCAACAGATGATTTACTTTATTCATATCCATTTACGGAAATATCGTTCTGGATGGACACTTCTGTTTTATTTACTTCGACCATAAGGAACTCAAATGATATTAATTTATATTTGTTTTATTATGATCTGATTTTGTCCCTTGTAATATGTTGTAGATAATTGCCGTGCAAAAGGCCAGGTTGGCCGAAACGTTGGCTCAATATAGTATGTCTGGTTGAAGATAAATAAATATATAAATGAACTACATTCCATATTATTTATTTTTGCCCTCAGATTGATCTTTTACTGATATAGTATTTATCTGAGGACAGCTCTAAATTGTGACTATATTGACCCCTTGATCTATTTAATAATTAATCATGACATAGCCTGGCTGCATGGATGTCAGAGGCTGGTACCCACATCCTCTCTTCAGGACTATAGCCCTTCCAGCGCACCATATACTGACACAACCGACAAACTAAGCGAGAATCAATGATTCAACGATTGGCTATTTGAAATTCTAAATTTCCATCCATGATGACTGGAGATGGCAGTAGCGGGGATGGTACAGGGAAAACAACATTTTTTTTAGTACAGATCAATGAAACATTATGGATCTTAAAAGTGGGTGACAAATCATGGCGGAATGCTACAGGATTGACAATGGCAACAATCTTATCAGAACCAATAAACCTGGAACCCAGTTTCCAAGAGAGAACCTTCAACTTAACGTTTATTGAGAACAACCACACCAAGTCACCAACACACAAGTCTGGACCCACCAAAAGTCTCCGATCAGCCACACACTTATTTTTGGACCCCATCTTCCTCAAATTATCAATAACCTCTTGCCACACAGACGTAATTGATCACTAAAATAATTCTTCTGGTATTCAAGAAGAACGATTACTATTAAATGAGCTTAACTGAGGATGCCCTGAAAAACAGGGACTTACCTGTAGACTCATGATAATGATTATTTACCGCAAAATCAGCTAAAGGTAAGTAGTAGTGATGAGCGAATAGCATTGTTGCTTGGGTCTCCCCGAGCATGCTCGGGTGATATCCGAGTATTTTGTAGTGCTCGGACATTTAGTTTTTGTCGCCTCAGCTGCATTATTTATGACTGCTAGCCAGGCTAAATACATGTGGGAATTCCTTAACAAATAGGCATTCCTCACATGTATTCAACCACGTGGAAAAGTCTGTCCTTTTCCTGGTCATCTGTGAAAGGTTTGGCCACTACCGAAAAGTTTTTGATGAACTTATGGTAGTAGTTGACAAAACCCCAAAATCTTTGTAACACCTTCAAATTCTTAGAACAATCCCAATAACGTACCACTTGGACTTTCACCGAATCCATGCGAAAACTGGTGGATGATAACACTTTAACAAAGTTAGAGAACACTTTTGAATCCATTTGTATACTGGTCCATTTCCTATAAAACTTTACAACTACCTTTGATAAAAATAAATTGTACAATTTTGTGTTTATTTTTTAATTTGTCACATTTACATTTTTCTGATCATTCAACAAATGTTAATATAAGATAAAGACCACTTACGAAAACACAATATGATCATTCCATTTATTGTAGAATAAGATTTGAAACCTATACCACCCATGTAACAACATAATTACCTTACTAAATCTTACAACATAGCAGTAAGAACTGTGATTAAATATTTGTAATAACTTGCAATGAATTCCTTACATTGGTGTTAAAGAATTTGGGTCAACTCATTTATGCAGAATTGTTTTCTTTAACCCCTTCACCCCCGGAGCTTTTTCCGTTTTTCCGTTTTCGTTTTTCGCTCCCCTCCTTCCCAGAGCCATAACTTTTTTATTTTTCCGTCAATTTGGCCATGTGAGGGCTTATTTTTTGTGGGACGAGTTGTACTTTTGAACGACATCATTGGTTTTACCATGTCGTGTACTAGAAAACGGGAAAAAAATTCCAAGTGTAGTGAAATTGCAAAAAAAGTGCAATCCCACACTTGTTTTTTGCTTGCCTATTTTGCTAGGTTCACTAAATGCTAAAACTGACCTGCCATTATGATTCTCCAGGTCAGTACGAGTTCATAGACACCTAACATGACTAGGTTATTTTTCACCTAAGTGGTGAAAAAAAATTCCAAACTTTGCAAAAAACAAAACAAAACAAAATTGCGCCATTTTCCGATACTCGTAGCGTCTCCATTTTTTGTGATCTGGGGTCAGGTGAGGGCTTATTTTTTGCATGCCGAGCTGGCATTTTTAATGATAGAATTTTGGTGCAGATACGTTCTTTTGATCGCCCGTTATTGCATTTTAATGCAATGTCGTGGTGACCAAAAAAACGTAAATCTGGCGTTTCGATTTTTTTTCTCATTACGCCGTTTAGCGATCAGGTTAATGCTTTTTTTTATTGATAGATCGGGCGATTCTGAACGCGGCGATACCAAATATGTGTAGGTTGGGTTTTTTTTTATTGATTTATTTTGATTGGGGCGAAAGGGGGGTGATTTAAACTTTTATATTTTTTTTATTTTTTTCACATTTTTTTTTACTTTTTTTTTTTACTTTTGCCATGCTTCTATAGCCTCCATGGGAGGCTAGAAGCAGGCACAACGCGATCGGCTCTGCTATGCAGCAGCGATCATAAGATCGCTGCTACACAGCAGAAATGCCGGTGTGCTGTGAGCGCCGACCACAGGGTGGCGCTCACAGCCACCGGCGATCAGTAACCATAGAGGTCTCCAGGACCTCTTTGGTTACAATGTACAAGCATCGCCGACCCCCGATCATGTGCGATGCCGCACGGCCGGATGCGGTAGTTAAATGCCGCTGTCTGCGTTTGACAGCGGCATTTAACTAGTTAATAGCAGCGGGTGATCGCGATTTCACCCGCCGCTATTGCGCGCACATGTCAGCTGTAAAAAACAGCTGACATGTCGCAACTTTGAAGTGCGCTCACCGCCGGAGCGCACATCAAAGCAGGGGACCCGACATCTGACGTACTATTACGTCAGATGTCGGGAAGGGGTTAAGGTTACATTGGACAGTGTTAAAGAATAAGCAGCCCAACACGGTATCTTAATTGAGTCTAAGTCAGGAATTTGACTCAACCACTTCAAAACCTAAATTTTGTTTTTGTTTCTGTGTTTTTTTTTTCTTTGAGCGATTCATTGGTGGACTTTATTTTGTGCTTAAGATCACTACTCTCCTTTATAAAACAACTGCGGTGGAGCTAAAGCTCACAAACTGATGAGAGGACATTCTCCTTTAGGTTTTTTGATAGAGAGCAATATTCATACTTCCATCAATTTTGGAAAAGTTCCCTGGAACTGCAAAATCAAAGCAACCAAACACCATCAGAATACCAGACCTGCACATTTAATTGACTGTGGCTGCCATCTCTATCTGAATCTCTATAGAATGTGGCATCATATGCTGCTTATTGAGACCTTCATGTCTACTACACATTTACAGGCATTGTTTTTTGTAAAATGACCCTTATCACCGTATAAAAACATATGTAAGATATATAAGCTTTCCCTTGTAATACCACCCTCTTCCTAGACTCCCATATACTTGATATTCTATAAAAGTTCATAATAAAGCCTCCATAAAACTTAAAATAAAAATCAACAATATCATAAGCATCATTTGAGTTTTGTCAGTCTACCTTTGTTAATATTATTCTGGATGGCCAAATTATCGGAAACACCAGTCATTCAAATTTTGAAGTTTTGATCATCTCTGTTTACGATTTCTGCACTTCAGTAGAGATACTGATATTCTCTTACTGTAAAATATATTGCACTATAAACACTTTTTGAATCATTATGTGTATCATTTGTATTATATTATTATCTACCATATTTATTTAAGTATAAGCCGAGACCCCTAATTTTTTCACAAAAAAACTGGGAAAACTTATTGACTCGAGTATAAGCCTAGGGTGAGAAAGGCAGCAGCTACTGGTAAATTTAAAAAATAAAAATAGATACCAATAAAAGTAAAATTGATTGAGACATCAGTAGGTTAAATGTTTTTGAACATCCATATTGAATCAGGAGCTCCATAAATGCTCCATACAAAATACGCCCCATATAATGCTCCATAAAATTCATGATGGGCCCCATAAGATGCTCCATAGAATATGCCCCATATGCTGCTACATAAAGGTTGATGGCCCCATAAGACGCTGCATAGCATAATATGCCCCATATGCTGCTCCATAAAGGTTGCTGGCCCCATAAGATGCTCCATAGCATAATATGCCCCATATGCGCTACATAAAGGTTGATGGCCCCATAAGATGTTCTATAGCATAATATGCCCATATGCTGCTGCGATTTAAAAAGAAATGATAGTCACCTCTCTTTGCTGGGCATCGAGTGCTGGGTCCTGAGCAAGCGGGGACACTGGCATGCTATGGGGGTCAGGTGCTGGTGTCGCCACTGACCCAGGCCCCCGGCACTTGCGATATTCACCTGTCACGTTACACTGCTGTGCGCCACTGTGTCTTCTGGATCTCTGTAGTGACTGTTCAGGCAGATGGCGCGCACTAAACACGTCATCATGCCCCTGACCTAAACATCACAGCCAGAGGACGCGGAAGACACTGCGCAGTGGTGGAGCGCTGACAGGTAAATATTGCATGGCTCACCCTACCCCATCCTACTCACCCCATCCTGGCATGGTCTCTCTGCCAGTCCCTGCTTCTTTGCGCCGGCAGCTTGTTCCTGTGATCAGCATCACATGCTACTGCTCATTAAAGTAATGAATATGCATGCCTCGCCTATGGGAGTAGAGTCATGTCCATATTTATTACTTTATTGAGCGGTACCACGTGACCGCTGAACACAGGAAAAGCTTCAGGCACCAAAGACCATCTGAAAAGCAGGGACATGCAGAGACCATGCCAGAAGGGTGAGTATGATGTGACAGCCACCACTCCTGCCGCTCCCCCTCTGACCCCTGGGACAATGATTCGAGTATAATCCGAGAGGGGCACTTTCAGCTTTAAAAAATGGGCTGAAAATCTTGGCTTATACTCGAGTATATACGGTATATTAGCCGACAACCTGTATTTGTTGAGCTTGAAAATTGTAATATATTTTGCTAAATCCATCACTGAAGAAAATAGTTTATGTTTTGCAATGCTGGAAACACAATAATAAATGCAAACCAAAAATATGTACCGAATTTTCTCATGAGGAAATGTTTTCAGTATTCCTTTGTACCCTTGTATAATCTGTGACATTACAATTGGAATTCATCACTCTAGGAGCTGCATCTGATGTTACAGCCTAAAGCAGAAGTAAACTAAAATAAACAATCTGCTCAATTCTGCCTAAACTAATGCGACAGTGATGAAGTCTCTGCACAGAGAGAATTGAAGTTGTTTCACAACACAACACAG
The DNA here is from genome assembly GCF_051348905.1 of Ranitomeya variabilis. Lineage (NCBI taxonomy): Eukaryota > Metazoa > Chordata > Amphibia > Anura > Dendrobatidae > Ranitomeya > Ranitomeya variabilis. Next base: position 648,506,514 of record NC_135233.1, on the reverse strand, counting down.
GAACATTTTGGATATTTGGATGTTTTAGTGTTTGTTAATACATGAAAACATATAAGTCCTTTCATTTCATCTATCTATACAGGATATAAGAAAATAAAAGCTTGTACTACATTCGGAAGCAAAAAAATTATTATTAAAATTTTAGTTTTCAGAAAACAGCAGAATAGAAGAAGCTAACCTAATATATTGTGTTAATTAGAGATGCACATAATAGTGATCATTAGAGATGAGTGGATCAATTGAAGTTCAAAGTCGCTAGCTTCATCAAATTTTCCCAATTTGATTTGCATTGAATAAATTAATCACAAATTGCCACAAAATGCTATCCTAAACAGCCTTTGATTGCCAGAAAATTACATATATCACACTTTGAGTTCTCCTAGGACTGTATTGAACACATTTTGAGTCTGTCTTGAGTGCAGGAAGCACCCTTTCTCTGACACACAAGCTTTGGATTCATAATTTTGTTTTAGTAGTAAAATTAACATTGAGGGGTTTAACATTGCCCTCCTTGTTTACAGTGTGTGAAGAATAACAAAGAACTGTTATTATGGTGCACTTACTACAGTTACCACTGTATATCTCAGATAAATCAATTCACAGTCTTATTAAGTGACTATTAGTGTTGAGCATTCCGATACCGCAAGTATCGGGTATCGGCCGATATTTGCTGTATCGGAATTCCGATACCGAGATCCGATACTTTTGTGGTATCGGGAATCGGTATCGGGATCGATATTAATGTGTAAAATAAAGAATAAAAATAAAAAATATTGATATACTCACCCTCTGACGCGCCCTGGTTGTAACCACCAGCCTCCGTTCATAAGAATGAGCGCTTGAAAGTCCTTAGATGACGTCGCGGCCTGTGATTGGTCGTGGAGCGGTCACGTGACCGCAACGCGACCAATCACAGGCCGCGACGTCATCTAAGGACTTTCAAGCGCTCATTCTTATGAACGGAGGCTGGCGGTTACAACCAGGGCGCGTCAGAGGGTGAGTATATCAATATTTTTTATTTTTATTCTTTATTTTACACATTAATATGGATCCCAGGGCCTGAAGGGGAGTTTCCTCTCCTTCAGACCCTGGTAACCATCAGGATACCTTCCGATACTTGGTGTCCCATTGACTTGTATTGGTATCGGGTATCGGTATCGGCGATATCCGATACTTTTCGGGTATCGGCCGATACTATCCGATACCGATACTTTCAAGTATCGGACGGTATCGCTCAACACTAGTGACTATACAAGCTACAGCACTTCCCTATATCAGTTGAATCTTTGGATTAGTATTCACAAACCAAGACTAGCACATTAATATGCTTTATCACTGAAGAAATACACCACAGACAGATTACTTATTTTCTATAATTGGGTATAAAGAGCTGTGCCTTCTTACCTCCCATCTCTACACTGTACAAGCATAAAATTACGCTTCTTGACTGGTACCCATCTTTTGTACTGGCTGTGATAGCCCTTCTGCTTCGCAGCACTACACAATGTGATGTGATAGCTGCAGTGCACAATAGTGGAGCCCTTGCAACCAAGCCTGATGTCAGTAGCCCACTCTGTGAGTCTTCAGTAATGTCTGAATGTTTTTCTAATCTGATTTGTCTTTATCATGATCACTATGTCCCATTCTATGGATTGCAAGGTTGTGTCAGACTGTCACCACTGTAAGTGACAGCTCCGGCTACTTTCACACTAGTCCATCGGTACGGGCCATCGCAAACCGTCAGCCCAACGTACCGACGGACAGTGTGTTATGTAGCACAATGGGGGCAGCAGATGCAGTTTTTCAACGCATCCGCTGCCCCATTGTAATGTCTGGGGAGGAGGGGGCGGAGTTCCGGCCGCGCATGCATGGTCAGAAATGGTGGACACGACGCACAAAAAAAGTTACATGTAACTTTTTTTGTGCCGATGGCCCGCCAAAACACAACGCATCCGTTGCAAGACGGATGCGACGTGTGACCATACGTCGCAATGCGTCGCTAATGCAAGCCTATGGAGAAAAAACGCATCCTGCGGGCAACTTGGCAGGATGTGTTTTTGCTCCAAAACGACGCATTCCGATGTACAGCAAACAACGCTAGTGTGAAAGTAGCCTCAATCGTACTATAGTATGCAGAGGCATGATGGGCAGTCAGTTTTGTGTATGGGATTTCCTTATAGCCCTATTAGGCCAAGCCTGCTGGAAGTCCTCCGGGTGTCACACTTTCAAGGTGATTGATTGGCCATTTAGCAGGCTGGCTATGCTGGGACTGTGGCCAGTCATACTGTACATTTCAGTTCAGTGGTATATTCTGTCTGTGCTCTGAAATTCTGTTTTTTGTTGCTGGGCCTTGATTTATCCTTTTGACAACTCATTTTTATTACCCCTTTTACTTGATGCGCCCTGATCTTGGACTGTACCTCTAACTGTCTGTTTGTGTTATCCCTTTGTCTATGTCGTACCCTCCTGACATTTGACCTCAGACTCCTTGACTTCCCTGTCTCACGGCTTGCCAGTGTGAAGTGACTTAGCATCACATTACAACTGGTCCATACATTTGTCTCTTTCACCAGTATGGACCCTATTCACATGCTATGTGACCAGGTGGCAAATCTGACAGAAATGATTCAAGATCTAGGTAAAGGATACCAGATCATAAGCTCTTAACGATGCTCTTTGGTGGAGTCCGTGACCCAAGCCATATGCATTGACCCCAGGATTTGGGAGAGAATTGGTGAACAGCAAGGTCTTTTCCACACAACATGTTTGTTTACCTGAGGTGAAGTTGGTGGAAGTTGGAGTTACCAGTTCTTGTGCTGTGGAAAGGAAACGTCTACACTTTCTAGGTCTCTATCTCGACTGTGGTCTTGCTGGACATTGTCTCAAGAATTGCACAACTCATCCTCAGGGATGTATGGGTGAATGTCAAAGTGGTCACCCAGGTTCCAAGGTACCTTTTTCCTCCTTTGAAAAAGTGCTGCTCAATACAATGTTATCCTTTAAGAACCAGTTGTTATCAGCATTGGTGTTCATTGACTGCGGGTCTGATGCTAACGTTATTGATATCAGACTGGTTCTAAAGTTAGGATAAGGGACAGATAGTTTGAAAAGACCCATTCAAAGTTTCACGATTGGCAAGACACAATAGGTCTGGAATTGGTCAAGAGGGTAACATTGGATTTCACCTTGCTTTTAATTATTTACCTGCTTGGTTGGTACTGATGTTTCCATGGCTGCTTCTTCACAGCCCTGTTATTGATTGGTATCAGAAGAAAATTATTAATTATTATTATTGAACCACAATTGTCACAGGTAATGTCTAAAGACAGTACAAATATGCTCCACTGGTCTGAAGAGTCTGCCGTGGCACCTGAAAGTTCTCGAAAAAAAAGAGGTGGAGATACTTCCTCCCCATTATCCTTATGATTGTGCTAATAATCTTGTCCTTAATGCCAAATTACCTAAAGCTCACCTTTAAAATTTGTCTGGGTCTGCACGTACCTCCATGAAAAAGTATGGTAATAAAAGTTTATGGAAGGGTCATACAGTATCTCTCCATCTTCATCCCCTGTAGCTGCTGAATTTTTCTTTTGTAAAAAAGAAAGATGGTGGTCTCTGTCCTAACCTGATTTTGGAGAACTGAATAAAATCATGGTTAAGAATACATAACCACTTCCACTCATCCATGGCCTATATCATCAGCTTATTGTGGCTAAGTGATTTTCTAAGCTTACAATTCGGAATTCATCTGGAAGGATAATCAGTGGAAAACAGCATTTTTAATGTCTGATGGTTTATTTGAAAATCTTGTCATGATATTTGGGTTATCCAATGCACCTGCTGTTTTTCAAAATTTTATGAATAATATTTTTTCTGATTGCATTGGAAGACTTTTAATTTACCTGGATGGTATTCTAATTTTCAAACCCGATATGGATTCTCACCAGGAACATGGCTGTGTTGCATTACAAAGGTTGAGGGAAAACTCATTTCTAAATTAGAGAAATGTGTTTTTTCTGTTCAAAACATTTCATTCCTGGAATTCATTTTGTCAGCAGAAGTATTTAAAATGAACCCCAGGAAGGTGCAGGCCATAATTGATTGGGTTCAACCTGGTGACCTTAAAGCATTGCAACATTTTCTTGGATTCATCAACTATTATAGAAAAGGGGTTTTCTTGGATTGCAACACGTTTTACTGACCTTACACTTAAGGGGGTGGATCTCAATGTGGTTGCCGGATGCTATTAGAGCTATTGAAAGATTAAATGAGTGTTTCATGTCTGTTCCTGTTCTAATCCAACCCGAACTTCAGGAACCATTCATTGTGGAGGTGTATTGTTGTGAATTCCGCTCTTGGGCTCCCTCCGGTGGTTGTAAGTAGCACTTTTGTGAATTCTGCTCTTGGGCTCCCTCCTGTGGTTTTGAGTGGTATAGCTGCTTCTTGGATTTAGCATCAGCAGCTGCTTCCACTGATCGTCTTTCTGGCTCGGCTATTTTAGTATGGCCTTATCCCTCAATCAATGCCAGTTGTCAATTGTTCCTGCTTGGAGCCACTGCTCTTTTGGATTTCCCTGACACTCTGTCCAGTTCAGCAAAGATAAGTCCTTGCTTGTCCTTTGGCAGTCCACTTGTTGTGGACTTTATTGTTCAGCACATTCTATGTTTTGCTCATTTGTCCAGCTTATCAGTATGGATCTATTCAGCTAAGCTGGAAGCTCTGGGCTGCAGATTTTGCCCTCCACACCTTTAGTCAGGTGTGGAGATTTTTGCATATCTCTGCGGTGGACTTTTTCTAGTTTTTATTACTGACCGCACAGTGTTCTTTCCTGTACTATCTATCTGCTGGCATATGCAACAGATTAGGACTTATTATAAGTGAAAGGAGGACTTTATACTAACCAGACAGCAGATGGCGATAGTGTGTAAAGTTATATACTTGCTGTAATGTGGGGAGGGAAGCTCTCTGTTGTTGGTTGTTTTTCCTACTTCCTGATTATTCTTTCTTCTTCTTGAATGTGTTATATGCCTCAGTGCACGGATTATGTGACACTGAATTGTATCTCATGTTTATCCAGTATGAAGTAAATACTGTTTACTCAAGATATCTTGCTGATTGAAGCCCTCGTAACTACAGCGGTGACTGCAAGAAGACGCACTCTGCAACAGGTTATGGGCCCAGGCACCCCAGACACTACAGGTCTGCACTACAAGGCAGAAGGATTCTGGTTTATAACCCCAGATAACAACGGAGCACACAGATAAGCTCTGTAAACAAAAGGAAATAAATACAGAGTGACAAAGGAATTCATGATCCCAGGAGCTGGACATACAGGAGAATATCTTCAGTACAACTCTCTAAACAAGTAAGACTATATAAAGATGATGAGTAACACAGAACTGAAATTTACAGTAGCTAAACTGAATAGTGAAAATTATCAGTTATGGAAATTCACAGTAGAGATGTTGTTATCTAAGGATGATCTATGGGAAGTAATTGTTACAGCAAGACCAGATCAAGATAATCAGACATGGGATAATAAGAATAGACAAGCTAAAGCCACCATTAGCTTATTAGTGGATGATGCTCAATTAATACATATAAGAAATGAAGAAACAGCTAAGGGAATGTGGGAAGCATTAAGAAAACTGTATGAAAGACCTAGCTTGAATCACAAGTTATTTTTATTAAGAAAGCTTTACACTATGAGATTGAGTGCAAATGACGATATGCAGAAGCACATATTCTCAATGATGGAAGTGATATCACAGCTAAGATCTATTGGTGAAGACGTTAAAGAAAGTCATGTAGCAGCTATATTGTTGTGCAGTTTACCAGATTCGTATACAGCCTTGATAAATGCCCTTGAGACGAGACCAGAAACTGACATTACATTAGATTTTGTGAAAACAAGACTAATAGATGAATATCAGAGAAGAAAAGAACAAAGAAATGATTCTTCTACTGAAAAGGACAGTGAAAATGCTCTTAAAGCTACAGAATTCAAAAAACCCTATAATAAAGAGACAAGAGAATGCTTCAGATGTAAGAAAAAAGGTCATTTAAAGAAAGACTGTACCATATGGAAAGCAGAACAACAAAAATTACAACATAAAAAGCATACACAGAAAGTAAAAAACACAATTTCCGATTCATGTGAGAATAATTGGAATGGCACATTTAAAGTAACAGACAAGAAATCATCACTTGGTTGGTTTATTGATTCAGGAGCAACGAGTCATATGACAAGTGACAAGAATTTCTTTACTGATCTTGATTTAGATAAGAAAGAAGCCATTTATCTTGCAGATGGAAGCAAAATAACCGCAGAAGGTATCGGACAAGGTATGCTAAATTGTTCAAACGAGTTCGGACAAGATTCAAAGATACTTGTACAAGATGTGTTGTATGTTCTAAAATTGGAAGGCGGATTATTATCTGTGAAACGTTTAACAGCAAAAGGACTTACAGTGAAATTCAAAGACAATGAGTGTGCAATTATTGCAGGAAACAAGGTGATAACCAAAGTCAAGGCAGATGAACAATTATATCATTTTGACACACCAAAGGAACAGATGAAGGTATGTACACATGATCACAAAAACTGTATTCACATGTGGCATAGACGTCTAGGACATAGACACCCTGACAGTATAAGGGAACTACAGAGAAAAGAATTGACAAAAGATTTAAATATATCAGATTGCTCAATTACCATAAGATGTGAATGTTGTATAAAATCCAAAGCCACAAGGATATCTATTCCAAAAGAAAGTGAGATGAAAAGTGAAAGACCACTTGATTTGGTGCATACTGACGTATGTGGACCCATGAAAGTGACTACATCAGGAGGCAATAGATACATGTTGACTTTTATAGACAATTACTCAAGATACACAGTCACATACTTAATTAAAAACAAAAGTGAAGTTTTTGATAAACTTGTAGACTATGTAACAAGATCAAGTAACAAATTTCAAAGGAAGCCAATTGTCATCAGAAGTGATAATGGAGGTGAATTTACAGGTCACAGAATAGAAGACTACTTACGACAAAATGGAATAGAACACCAGAAAACGGTTCCATACACACCTGAAAAAAATGGAGTAGCAGAAAGAAAAAACAGAACTCTAACAGAAATGATAAGATGTATGCTGACAGATTCCTAACTACCAGAGAAATATTGGGGTGAGGCAGCAATGACAGCTACATATCTACAGAACCGACTTTTTTCCAGAAAACTGACGAAAACTCCATATGAGCTGTGGCAAGGTATGAAACCAAGTGTCAGTCATTTAAAAGTTTTTGGATGTAAAGTTTTTATATTCATTCCAACAGAAAAACGTTCCAAACTTCAAAACAGATCCATGGAAGGAATATTTGTTGGATATAGTGAAAATTGCAAAGGATACAGAATCCTAGATCCCAAAACAGACAGAGTTACGGTGAGTAACAGTGTGACATTCATTGAAGATTTGAATGAAGACATTATGATTTCAGTTGAAACAAAAAATGAGAAAACCAATAGTGACACAACTGAAGAAATATCTGATGAGAAAGAAGCAGAAATTAATGAAGAACAAAATGCTGAAAGTGAAGAATCACAACTACAAACAGACACAGAACCAAGATGTTCAATGAGAGAGAACAAAGGAAAACCACCAAAACGTCTCTCATACAAGACAAGCACAGAGAAAAATCTATGAGCCTACCTCTTGGGAAGACATATCTAATCTTCCTGTAGAAGAAGCTAATAAATGGATAGAAGCAACAGAAACAGAAATTAAATCCATGCAAGATTCAAATACTTGGACACTAACAGATTTACCAGAAGGAAGAAAAACCATAGGATGTAAATGGATTTTTAAAGTTAAATACCAAACAGATGGCACAGCTGAAAGATACCGAGCAAGACTCGTAGCTAAAGAGTATTCTCAAAAATATGGAGAAGACTATGATGAGACATTTGCTCCAGTTGTCAAACACACTACAATAAGAACTTTACTTACAGTTGCAGCAATGAAACAGATGCAACTGAGACATCTGGATGTAAAGACAGCTATTCTGAATGGAGATTTAACAGAAGACATTTATATGGAACAACCTCCAGGATTCAAAGATGAAAGAAATCCAAACAAAGTTTGTAAACTACAGAAAAGCATATATGGTTTAAAGCAAGCAGCTAAAGCGTGGAATGACAAAATCACGGAAGTACTTACAAATGAAAAATTTCAAAGAAGCAAAGCTGATCCATGCTTATACACAAAAAGGCTGATTAATAGATGGATTTATATACTCATATATGTAGACGACATTTTGATTTGTTTTGAACAAGAAAGGGATAACGAAAACATTCTAAAAATCCTGAAGCAACATTTTGAAATCAAAGACTTGGGAAATGTAAAACAATATCTAGGAATAAAGGTAGAAAGAGAAGAAGACGGAAGTTTCCTACTGAATCAAAATCACATGATTCAAGACATAACAGAAAAATTTGGATTAAAGGATGCAAAAATAGTAAAGTCTCCAATGGAAACTAATTATCTCAAAGAGATGAACAGTGAAAAAAATATGCTACCAAATAATGAAGAATACAGAACAGCAATAGGAAAACTACTGTATCTAGCGACCGTTACAAGACCAGACATCGCAGCAGCAGTAGGAATCCTGAGTAGAAAGGTATCAAAACCAAATAAAGCTGATTGGAATGCTGTGAAGAGAGTAATACGTTATTTGAAAGGAACTAGCAATGTTAAGCTGAAATTACCTTCAAGTGATGATTGCATTTTAACAGGATATGTTGATGCAGATTGGGCTGGAGATCCAACTGACAGAAGATCTACCAGTGGACATATTTTTTTTCTCTCAGGTGGACCAATAAGTTGGACAAGTAAGAAACAGTCAATTGTGACACTATCTTCAACAGAAGCAGAATATGTTGCCGCAGCACATGCGAGTCAAGTACTGTGGTTAAGACAATTGTTGACAGAATTAGTACAACCACAGTTGGCACCAACAAAACTGAAAGAGGACAATCAAGGATGTCTTGTTCTTGCTCAGATGGAAAGAGTCAATCCAAGAACCAAGCGTATTGATGTGAAATATCATTTCTTGAGAGATCATCAGGAACAAGGAGTCTTGAAGTTAGAGTACTGTCCTACTGAAGAAATGACAGCAGACATCTTTACGAAGGCGTTGAATGCTGATAAACATCAGAGACTAATAAAAAAGTTGGGTTTGATTGAATAAGTCCTTACTGTTGAGAAAGGGTGTTGGCATATGCAACAGATTAGGACTTATTATAAGTGAAAGGAGGACTTTATACTAACCAGACAGCAGATGGCGATAGTGTGTAAAGTTATATACTTGCTGTAATGTGGGGAGGGAAGCTCTCTGTTGTTGGTTGTTTTTCTTAAGGTACCTTCACACGAAACGACTTTGTAACGATATCGCTAGCGATCCGTGACGTTGCAGCGTCCTCGCTAGCGATATCGTTTAGTTTGACACGCAGCAGCGATCAGGATCCTGCTGTGATGTCGCTGGTCGCTGAATAAAGTCCAGAACTTTATTTGGTCGTCCGATCGCCGTGTATCGTTGTGTTTGAAAGTAAAAGCAACGATACCAGCGATGTTTTACACTGGTAACCAGGGTAAACATCGGGTTACCAAGCGCAGGGCCGCGCTTAGTAACCCGATGTTTACCCTGGTTACCAGCGTAAAAGTAAAAAAAACAAACAGTACATACTCACCTGCGCGTCCCCCAGCATCTGCTTCCTGACACTGACTGAGCGCCGGCCCTAAAGTGAAAGTGAAAGCACAGCGGTGATGTCACCGCTGTGCTGTTAGGGCCGGAGCTCAGTCAGTGTCAGGAAGTAGATGCTGGGGGACGCGCAGGTGAGCATGTACTGTTTGTTTTTTTTACTTTTACGCTGGTAACCAGGGTAAACATCGGGTTACTAAGCGCGGCCCTGCGCTTAGCAACCCGATGTTTACCCTGGTTACCCGGGGACCTCGGCATCGTTGGTCGCTGGAGAGCGGTCTGTGTGACAGCTCCCCAGCGATCAAACAGCGACGCTGCAGCGATCGGCATCGTTGTCGCTATCGCTGCAGCGTCGCTTCGTGTGAAGGTACCTTTACTTCCTGATTATTCTTTCTTCTTCTTGAATGTGTTATATGCCTCAGTGCACGGATTATGTGACACTGAATTGTATCTCATGTTTATCCAGTATGAAGTAAATACTGTTTACTCAAGATATCTTGCTGATTGAAGCACTCGTAACTACAGAGGTGACTGCAAGAAGATGCTCTCTGCAACACTATCTAGCTAGAAGTGGCCTCCTTTGCTAAATCTTGTTTCATACTACGTATGTCATTTCCTTCTCCTCTCACAGTCAATATTTGTGGGGGGCTGTCCTATCCTTTGGGGATCTTCTCTGAGGCAAGATAGCTTTCCTATTCCTACCTTTAGGGGTAGCTAGTTCTCCGGCTGTGATGAGGTGTCCAGGGAGTGACAGGAACATCCCACGGCTACTGCTAGTGTTGTGTTAAGATCAGGAACTGCGGTCTGTATAGTTACCACCTGCTCAGAGCTAGTTGCATGTCGCTCCTGAATTACCAGTCCATAACAGTGTATGCTTTGCTGGTTGGGGGGACGATTTATCGCAGGGCTCCAAAACTTTGACCAACCTGCGTCCATGTGAATTTATTTTCTTTAAATTATCATCTGCTAAAATAAATTATGATGCTGGGAATCATGAGTTACTTGATGTTAATTTGGCCTTTGAGATTGGAGGCATTTTCTGGAGGGGGCTATTCATCAAATTATTGTGGTTGCTATTCATAAGAATCTAGAAAATGTGAAAGCTGATACATTATCTCACAGACTTTATTTAGTTGCTCCTCCAGAACCTTCATCCTCTATTCTCCATAAGGGCATTGTGGTTTCTGTGGTATCCTCAGAATTTAATGCAAGTCAAGTTGTTGGCTCCCTCCGCTTCTGCAGGGTCCAAAATATTTGTGCCTGTGTATCTAAGGAGTTTCATGATTCCATCTTGAGTGGTCATCCTGGTGTCACAGCTACTCAGAATTTTTTGGTGGCCATCTATGAATAATGGGATAAAGATTTTATATCCTATTTTATATTTTATGCAAAGTGCATAATCTGAGAAGGCGGTACAAAATTCAAGGATTCTGTTTCATTTCTAGATTCGTGTTCCATTTACTGCCAGTGGGTCCTGCAGTGTGTTTAGCTCTAGGTACTAGTTTTGCTGTCTGCACAACTCCCTCCAGTTACAATCTCCTGTATATTTAATTAAAGCTAATAATGGATGCAGTATTCCAGTATTTGGGGCAAATGGACTCAATGTACACATATAAAATGTGATATTCATACTGCAGATTCACAAATTGATCAGTACAAAAATGTGGTGCTTTTGCATTGTTGCCTGTGAACTCACAACAAATATTGCTTAACCTAATCCAACATAGTTTTTTCTATCCAAACATTAGCTTGCTTCATAGTTCCATGCTACTTTTCTTTGTCATGATCGCATCACATTATACCGTAACAAGCTAGTACCAGAATGGACAAGGGTTTTCCGAGTCTTCTTCTGGCAGAATTGATAAACCTTTCTGTATTTCTCTCAAGCTCTTTTGAGAAGGCATGTGGCAGCACTGAATTGAGTAGTAAGAAAAAAACTTAAGTTATGCAAATTGCCTCTTCTGAGAAAAAGAGGACTTAACTCTATAGCGCCACCTGTTGGAAGTAGCGATCCTACAAGTCACAGTCAACCCTCTAACGAGTTGTGCAATATTACTTAGGATAAGAGGCAAATCAGTATCTCAATTCGCAGACACGGTGTTTCGGGCTGTTGGCCCTCGTCAGTGCGAAGCATGAGAACTGATTTGGCTAGGTGAGAGGCTCTGGACTTGGGTCTAAGGGGTATCGTTTCTCCTTATGGAGAGTGACATACCATCTCTGGCTTGTCAAGGTAAGGAGGCTTATTTGCCGTACAATGCTCCTCTGGGAAATTAAATATGCAAATTGCCTCTTCTGAGAAAAAGAGGACTTAACTCTATAGCACCACCTGTTGGAAGTAGCGATCCTACAAGTCACAATCAACCCTCTAACGAGTCGTGCAATATGACTTAGGATAAAAGCCAAATCAGTATCTCAATTCGCAGACACGGTGTTTCGGGCTGTTGGCCCTTGTCAGTGCGAAGCATGAGAACTGATTTGGCTAGGTGAGAGGCTCTGGACTGGGGTCTAAGGGGTATCGTAGGTCTTAAGTTAGAAATTTAATAAAAGGTTGATTTATTCTATGCAGGAAATAGAGTAAGTCCTACTAGGTAGTTCTAACGAATAAAAATAATAAAGGTGATTGTAGTAGGGAAGTGTCCCAGAATATATATATATATATATATACATATATATATATATATATATATATATATATGTATTGTAACGTCCCATACTATCTGTGGACGGGGATTACTCGCTTTGCTGCTCGCTGAGGCATACGCTGGGACACTCAGGGTTAAAAAAGTCCATTTGGTTTATTAGTAAGCAGCATAAACTGCTCCTCAGGAACCAAGTAGTATGCAGCAGCCAGTACACAGTCCGTTACACATTCGGCTCTATAGCATAAACACAGTTTATCACTGACCTCGGTCAGCATAACACGGATTCCTGTCCGTTACCAGTTGGTGTTGGCCACATGGGTTCCCGGATCCCTCTTCTCCTCGGAGGAATCCCACAAACAGTTCTCACTGACCCCGGTCAGTATCACTTACGGTTGTCAGACCGTCCACTCCAGAGGTATCTCACAGACCTCCTTCCTCTGGCTCAGACTGGCCAGCACTGCTTTCCAGGCTGTGCGATGTCCAGCAAGCAGGCTTTGGTCTGGAGCCACACACGCAGGGACACTTCTCCTTCACTGCACACAGACCACTCTGTAGTGTCCAGCCTGGACACATGGAAAACTGTCCACCCTGACAGACTCCCAAACACTCATAAACATGTGCCAAACACACCTCCATTACATAGTTGTTACTACCGCCAGGTACCTGTCACATGGCTAGTCAGGTGATCGTGACATCACCGCAGGTCCTCAAACACACAACCATCTTAGGTGTTCAGACACACCTCTTTGGATGGGTATAAAGGTGACTGGACCGACTCATCTCTCCAAGTCACCTGGAAGTATGAAGTATAGTAAAACCCTCAGCAGTAGATCTGCTGAGAAAAACAAGCCCAGGCTTCCATCAAAAATTAAGAGACCACTGCAAAATGTTCAGTTTGTCTGATTTTTCTCTTTACAGGTATATTTTAGAGTAAAATGTAAATTGTTCATTTATTCTGTAAACTTCTGAAAACATGTCTCCGAATTTCCAAGCAATAAATTTTGTATTTTTTTCTGACAAAGAAAAATGGTCAAAATAAAAAAACAGTGCTTTCAGACCTATAATAATAATAATAATAATAATAATAATAATAAAACACCTCAAATAATGTGAAGAAAACAAGTTCATAATCATTTAGAAACAACAATACTAATGTTTTAACTCAGGAATAGTGTTGAGCATTCCGATGCTGCAAGTATCGGGTATCGGCCGATACTTGCTGTATCGGAATTCCGATACCGGGATTCCGATACTCTTGTGGTATCGGGTATCGGGTATCGCAACAACATTAATGTTAAAATGTGTAAAAGAGAGAATTAAAATAAAAAATATCGCTATACTCACCTGTCCGACGCAGCCGGGACTTCAGCGAGGGAACCGGCAGCGTTGTTTGTTTAAAATTCGCGCTGTTACTTGGTTACGTGAATTCCCGGCTTGTGATTGGTCAGGTCGGCCATGTTGCCGGGACGCGGACCAATCACAGCAAGCCGTGACGAAATTACGTCACGGCTTGCTGTGATTGGTCCGCGTCCCGGCAATATGGCCGCCCTGACCAATCACAAGCCGTGACGTCACGGGAGGCTGGACACGCGCCCATTTTAAAATGAGCGCGTCCAGCCTCCCGGCTTGTGATTGGTTGACCGCGGCGCAACCAATCACAAGCCGTGACGTCACGGGAGGCTGGACACGCGCCCATTTTAAAATGAGCGCGTCCAGCCTCCCGGCTTGTGATTGGTTGACCGCGGCGCAACCAATCACAAGCCGTGACGTCACGGGAGGCTGGACACGCGCCCATTTTAAAATGAGCGCGTCCAGCCTCCCGGCTTGTGATTGGTTGACCGCGGCGCAACCAATCACAAGCCGTGACGTCACGGGAGGCTGGACACGCGCCCATTTTAAAATGAGCGCGTGTCCAGCCTCCCGTGACGTCACGGCTTGTGATTGGTCAGGGCGGCCATATTGCCGGGACGCGGACCAATCACAGCAAGCCGTGACGTAATTTCGTCACGGCTTGCTGTGATTGGTCCGCGTCCCGGCAACATGGCCGACCTGACCAATCACAAGCCGGGAATTCACGTAACCAAGTAATAGCGCGAATTTTAAACAAACAACGCTGCCGGTTCCCTCGCTGAGGTCCAGGCTGCGTCGGAGAGGTGAGTATAGCGATATTTTTTATTTTAATTCTTTCTTTTACACATTTATATGGTTCCCAGGGCCTGAAGGAGAGTTTCCTCTCCTTCAGACCCTGGGAACCATCAGGAATACCGTCCGATACATGAGTCCCATTGACTTGTATTGGTATCGGGTATCGGTATCGGATTGGATCCGATATTTTGCCGGTATCGGCCGATACTTTCCGATACCGATACTTTCAAGTATCGGACGGTATCGCTCAACACTACTCAGGAACAGTTCAAAAATCAATTTTTTGTGGAATAACCATGATTTTTATCACAGCTTTCATGCGTCTTGGCATGCTTTCCACCAGTCTTTCACACTGCTTCTAGCCCAAACAATTAAGCAGTTCTTTGATGGCTTGTGACTATCCATCATGCTCTTGATTACATTCCAGAGGTTTTAAATGGGGTTCATGTCTGGATATTGGGCTGCTCATGACAGGGTTTTGATGTGGTGGTCTCTTAATTTTTGCCAGAGCTGTATATATAACTATAGTTATAATCTCACCACATGCATTACACATAAACAATGCCCCAACTGGTGTCCCAGATGTAGGTGGAGGGCCAAGGATTTCTGAACTATAGAACATACAAGCCCCCATCATCAGATACAACCACAACATTTGCTCCTGGGGAGGATTCAGTGGACTGTCCAGTCCATGTGCTGGAACAGGTTTTGTCAGGATAGGTGGAAATGAGCAAAGAACCATAGCCAGTGGGTGGGGAAAATACAATAGACTGTCCACATAATTTCCCAACACCTGGGACTGGATACGCCCCTTTTGGGCTGGATGTAAAATCCTTAGAGACGCATGTTCTCTCTTATTCCTTGGGCATCATGATAAACACATTGGACTAGGTATACTCCCCTGTAATACCTAACTTACGGGGACCTGCATACTCTTTCATAAACCCCACTAGATATTTACATCCTTTACCTTTTTTGGATATTTAGATATATCTGTATGTATAGGGACATTTAGATATTTAGGTTGTTACAGGGTGGGCGATATTGGATGTGTGTGATTAGGTAATGTGAGCGATATAAAGTATAGGTAATTGTGGGTTTGAGTGTGATATTGTTTTGCTATTACTGTATTAATGTTTTAGTACCTATATATATGTTTATATACAGTACAGTTGTGTAAAAAAAAGTGTTTGACCCCTTATTTCCTCTGCTTTTGCATGTTTGTCACATTTAAATGTTTCAGATCAGCATACAAATTTACATGATGTCTAGCTTTTAAGAATCTTTTGGTCTATTTCCCTTAGTTAGGCAGGTCCTAGTTAAGTGATTTCTTGATTGAGAACTTGTGTGACAGTAATTAGGCCTTGGTATGGCTAGGGAATATGAACTCAGCTTCCCAAAGATGTGATAAACCACAGTTAATTTATGTTTTAAGGATGTGAGGCAATCAGTTTTTCACACAGGACCATGTAGCTTTGGATTTATTTTTCCCTTAATAATGAAGCCATTCATTTAACACTTGTGTTATCTTTGTCTTATATTTAAATTTGTTTGAAGATCTGAAACATTTAAGTGGGATAAACATGCAAAAGAATATGAAATCAGGAAGGAGCAAACACTTTTTCACACAACTGCATATGTATGTAACAGACTGTAGACTTATGTGTGAGTAATAAATATTCTTTATTGATACAATGTTTTGTCTTAGTTAGTATATAGTATAAGGAATAGAAAATGTTAATGCATGACTTATACAGGTGTTTCTCACAAAATTAGATAATCATCAAAAAGATTATTTATATAAGTTTATATTATATACAGTAGAGTCATTACGAACAGAGTGATCTATTTCAAGTATTTATTTCTATTAATGTTGATGATTATGGCGTACAGCCAATAAAATCCCAAAAGTCATTATCTCAGTAAATTAGAATAATTAACAAGAAACACCTTAAAAGGCTTCCTAAGCATTTAAAACGGTCACTTGATCTGTTTCAGTAGGCTCTACAATCATGGGGAAGACTGCTGACTTGACAGGTGTCCAGAAGGCAGTCATTGACACACTCCACAAAGAGGGTAAGCCACAAAAGGTCATTGCTAAAGAAGCTGGCTGTTCACAGAGTGCTGTATCCAAGCATATCAATGGAGAGTTGAATGGATGGAAAAAGTGTAGTAGAAAAAGATGCACAAGCAACCGGGATAACCGCAGCCTTGAAAAGATTGTTAAGAAAAGGCCATTCAAAAATTTGGGGGAGATTCACAAGGAGTGGACTGCTGATGGAGCCATTGCTTCAAGAGCCACCACACACAGATGTATTTAGAACATGGGTCATCTTCCAGGAAAGTTTAGAGCACTTCATGTTTCCCTCTGCCAATAAGCTTTTTTGGATATGGAAATTTCATTCTCCAGCAGGACTTGGTATCTGTCCAAACTACCAAAAGTACCAATACCTTGTTTAAAAACAACAGCATCACTGTGCTTGATTGGCCAGCAAACTCGCTTGACCTTAACCCCATAGACAATCTATAGGGTATTGTCATGCGGAAGATGAGAGACACCAGACCCAACAATGCATATGAGCTGAAGCTGCTATCAAAGCAACCTGGGCTTCCATAACACCTCAGCAGTGCCACAGGCTGATCGCCTCCATGACACACCGCATTGGTGCAGTATTTGATGCAAAAGGAGCCCCGACCAATTATCAAATGGAACCTGTCACCAGTTTTTGAGCCTATGAACAAATGCCACTACCTTTAACTGCTCCTGTGCTGTATTCCACAAATGTGTCTGTCAGCTCCTGACTCCCCGTGTGTGCCCCCAAAAATACCATTTGATATGCTCCTGCGCTGTATGTAAATAAGAGTGGTCCGGTCCAATGGGCGTCTTTGCTGCAGTGTATGTCCCTCCTCTCTGCTCTTAATCGCGTCCTCCTGCTTAGATTGATGTGATGTGTCATCCACATAGCAAACCCAGAGCTCACGCTTGCGCAGTAGCCTCACAGGACCACACAGGCACACTCTGCTCTGCCCAACTGTGAGCAGAGCATTAAACAGAACTGTGCAAGCGTACTGCAGCATCATTTGAATGAGGCTACTGCACAGGCAAGAGATTTCGGTTCACCATTCACATAAATCACTACTATGCGCTTGCCCCCCGAAGAAGGCACGCAGCCGAAACACGCATTCGGGCAGGTGGCACCATGGTCTCTCAGGTAAAATCCCTTGGCACATCTTACATTCTAGTTTCATGGTCATTGCTCTCTCCACCACTGTAGCTATTTGATGTTTTCTACTCCTTTTATGTCCTTAGTGTATTTGCCCTTTATAATATTCCTTACATCCATATACTTCAAATCGACCTGCATACTCTTCATTATTCTTCTGCCTTGGTATTTTTTGCCTGTATGTACCGTATTTTTCGGACTACAAGATGCACAGGACTATAAGATGCACCCAGGTTTTAGGAGTGGAAGATAGGGGAAAATATATTTGAAGCAAAAAATGTGGTAAAATATTCAATAACATAAATAACAATATTAGTTATTAGTGTTATTATAGTGTGCGCGCCGCCCTCTGCCTGATCAGTCAGTGCAGAGAGACGCTGGGACGGGACGCTGAGGAGCTGCAAGCAAGAGAGGTGAGTATGTGTTTTGTTTTTTTTATTGCAGCAGCAGCAGCAGCAATGGCACAGATTTATGTGGAGTATCTATGGGGCAACGGTGCAGAGCACTATATATAAGGCACAGCTTTATGTGGAGCATCTATGGGGTAACAGTGCAGAGCACTATATATAAGGCACAGCTTTATGTGGAGCATCTATGGGGCAACGGTGCAGAGCACTATATATAAGGCACAGCTTTATGTGGAGCATCTATGGGGCAACGGTGCAGAGCACTATATATAAGGCACAGCTTTATGTGGAGCATCTATGGGGCAACGGTGCAGAGCACTATATATAAGGCACAGCTTTATGTGGAGCATCTATGGGGCCATAATCAAAGGTCAAAGGTGCAGAGCATTATATATGGCACAGCTATCTATGGGGCCATAATCAAAGGTGCAGAGCATTATATATGGCACAGCTATCTATGGGGCCATAATCAAAGGTGCAGAGCATTATATATGGCACAGCTATCTATGGGGCCATAATCAAAGGTGCAGAGCATTATATATGGCACAGCTATCTATGGGGCCATAATCAAAGGTGCAGAGCATTATATATGGCACAGCTATCTATGGGGCCATAATCAAAGGTGCAGAGCATTGTATATGGCACAGCTATCTATGGGGCCATAATCAAAGGTGCAGAGCATTGTATATGGCACAGCTTTCTATGGAGCATCTATGGGGCCATAATGAACTGTGCAGAGCATTATATATGGCACAGCTTTATGTGGAGCATCTATGGGGCCATAATGAACGGTGCAGAGCATTATATGTGGCACAGCTTTATGTCGAGCATCTATGGGGCCATAATGAACGGTGCAGAGCATTATATGTGGCACAGCTTTATGTCGAGCATCTATGGGGCCATAATGAACGGTGCAGAGCATTATATGTGGCACAGATTTATGTGGAGCATCTATGGGGCCATAATGAATGGTATGGAGCATCTATTTTTAATTTTGAAATTCACCGGTAGCTGCTGCATTTTCCACCCTAGGCTTATACTCGAGTCAATAAGTTTTCCCAGTTTTTTGTGGCAAAATTAGGGGGGTCGGCTTATACTCGGGTCGGCTTATACTCGAGTATATACGGTATTATATGTGGTGTTATTATATATAATAGTATGTTATTATGTTGAAAGCTATGGGTAGAAGATGGTGCTGCGGGACCAGTGTGGTGTCTGTAAAGTATTATATGAAGACGCTGGAGGGTGAGTATAAGAATGGGGGCACAGGACTTATATTTAAAGCACCACTCCAGCATTGAAAAATAACACTGAAGTGTTGCTTTAAGGTTCCATGGGAGAACTATAACTCTCAGCATGTCCTGCAGATCCTATGGCATGCTGGGAGTTATAGTTCTCCACGGGAGGGGAAGAGTGCTTTTTTATGTGCTGTAATCATTAACCTTTTAATTATTTCTTGTACAGGCTGTGCTCAGTGCAGGTCCTGCAGCCAGCCATGACCGCACAGTGCCCTCCCTCTTATGATCTCACCTCAGATCATGTAACATGAAGCTGCACTGTTTGTAGTGAACTGTCTGCAGGACCTGTGATGACATCATGAAGAAGCAGGTCTTTATGAAGTCATGCGATGCTCCAGCCCGCCCTCTTCATGACCTCAGCACAGGTCCTCCACAAGGCATTCAGCATTGCATCAACGCTGTTAGGTAATTGGAATCCCTCCCTCCTGTGGCATCATGCTCCTGCCCCCTCCTCCACCGGACACAGATCTCCCAAGCTGCTGCAGGAATCCAGCACTGGGGAAACCATGTGTGTCCCCTGTTTAAGTGAAGGAATATTGGTTTGCTGCTCCCCGCTCAATACTGTGTGCTGACAGGTGGGCGGGGAAGTGGCTAATGAATATTCACTTCACTTTAAGTATCGGGACCACATGATTTCCCCAGCCCCGGATTCCTGCAGCGGAGACATTTTCCTGCCTCCTGCGAGTGTGTTCCCAATGCGATCCCACTCCACCGCTGCTACATTCCGATCATAAGACACACCCACACTTTCCTCCCAAATCTGGAGGAAAAAAAGTGTGTCTTATGGTCCGAAAAATACGGTAACTGTGGTGTCCACCATTCTTTTTGCTTTGCAATGCCAATTCCCTGTTACTTTTTCCAATTTGTTACGTTTTTTTTTTAATTGTCATATATTAAATCTTTGTACTTTTAGTATATTGGTTCTTATTGGTGCTTTTTTCTTTATATGATCCTCCATACATGCATATTTGGTTGTGTGGGCTGCAAGGTAATATGCCTGCAATAATATGTCAATTAAGATTTTAAATTCACAGACAAGATAAAAAAGGCTGTTATATTATTTGCAGTAAACTATCATCATAAGCTTGTTTTTTGAAACAGTATAATTGTAATGAATAAAAAAATAATTTTTAAACAATGGAATAGTCATTCTTTAAAAAAATGTGTGATATTGCAATTCAATTATTTATTCACAGTTTTCTTTTGAGAGATTTCAAGGTAAAATATATTTAGTTGAGTCAACTGTTTTCTGCAGTTAACTGAAAAACAATGCCCTGAAGTTTATTCAACTTCATTATGTAAGCATAAACTAAATCAGAGAAGAAAAACTCTAAAAAAGTCAATTTAAAGAATGTTTTCCTCATTGTTTTGGTAAATTAATAAGATTTATTTTTCTTCAGAAAAAAAACAACATACCTCAAGATGGCTTAGACATGGAATGTATTGTGTTGAAGTTTTTCGAAATTGCAAAGTTAACCTTTTGCTTATTTACACTCACTGGCTGCATATCAAGATACAAATCATCAAACCATATTAATGTTCATCTGTATTTGGTTTTGTGGGTCACTAATCATCACACGTTCTGTTTAGTATTGCTTGTAATTCCTTGTAATCAAAATTAAGTTATTAAATGGTCACACAGATTTACTATATATATATATATATATATACAGTGCCTACAAGTAGTATTCAACCCCCTGCAGATTTAGCAGGTTTACACATTTGGAATTAACTTGGCATTGTGACATTTGGACTGTAGATCAGCCTAGAAGTGTGAAATGCACTGCAGCAAAAAAGAATGTTATTTCTTTGTTTATTTATTTTTTAAATTGTGAAAAGTTTTTTCAGAGGGTCATTTATTATTCAACCCCTCAACCCACCAGAATTCTGTTTGGTTCCCCTAAAGTATTAAGAAGTAGTTCAGGCACAAAGAACAATGAGCTTCACATGTTTGGATTAATTATCTCTTTTTCCAGCCTTTTCTGACTATTTAAGACCCTCCCCAAACTTGTGAACAGCACTCATACATGGTCAACATGGGAAAGACAAAGGAGCATTCCAAGGCCATCAGAGACAAGATCGTGGAGGGTCACAAGGCTGGCAAGGGGTACAAAACCCTTTCCAAGGAGTTGGGCCTACCTGTCTCCACTGTTGGGAGCATCATCCGGAAGTGGAAGGCTTATGGAACTACTGTTAGCCTTCCACGGCCTGGACAGCCTTTGAAAGTTTCCTCCCGTGCCGAGGCCAGGCTTGTCCGAAGAGTCAAGGCTAACCCAAGGACAACAAGGAAGGAGCTCCGGGAAGATCTCATGGCAGTGGGGACATTGGTTTCAGTCAATACCATAAGTAACGTACTCCACAGCAATGGTCTCCGTTCCAGAGGAGCCCATAAGGTACCTTTACTTTCAAAGCATCATGTCAAGGCTCGTCTACAGTTTGCTCATGATCACTTGGAGGACTCTGAGACTGACTGGTTCAAGGTTCTCTGGTCTGATGAGACCAAGATCGAGATCTTTGGTGCCAACCACACACGTGATGTTTGGAGACTGGATGGCACTGCATACGACCCCAAGAATACCATCCCTACAGTCAAGCATGGTGGTGGCAGCATCATGCTGTGGGGCTATTTCTCAGCCAAGGGGCCTGGCCATCTGGTCCGCATCCATGGGAAGATGGATAGCACGGCCTACCTGGAGATTTTGGCCAAGAACCTCCGCTCCTCCATCAAGGATCTTAAGATGGGTCATCATTTCATCTTCCAACAAGACAACGACCCAAAGCACACAGCCAAGAAAACCAAGGCCTGGTTCAAGAGGCAAAAAATCAAGGTGTTGCAGTGGCCTAGTCAGTCTCCTGACCTTAACCCAATTGAAAACTTGTGGAAGGAGCTCAAGATTAAAGTCCACATGAGACACCCAAAGAACCTAGATAACTTGGAGAAGATCTGCATGGAGGAGTGGGCCAAGATAACTCCAGAGACCTGTGCCGGCCTGATCAGGTCTTATAAAAGACGATTATTAGCTGTAATTGCAAACAAAGGTTATTCCACAAAATATTAAACCTAGGGGTTGAATAATAATTGACCCACACTTTTATGTTTAAAATTTATAAAAATTTAACTGAGCAACAAAACTTTTTGGTTTGTAAGATTTATGCATCTGTTAATAAATCCTGCTCTTGTTTGAAGTTTGAAGGCTCTAACTTATTTGCATCTTATTAAACCTGCTAAATCTGCAGGGGGTTGAATACTACTTGTAGGCACTGTATATATATATATATATATATATATATGTACTGCATTTACTATATCATTATGCAATCATATCAGGTGATTTTTAAAGAACTGCTAGGAAACCATTTATATTATAAAATATATCAAAGACAATTAAATATCTGATGCTAGCTCTTTTTACCACTTCCCGACATTGGACGTGTCCATACATGCAGGTCACTAGGTACTTACTGATGTTGGACGTATGGATACATCTAGACGATTTAGTGTGCACAGATGCTGTATGCATGCGATCGCCACCGGGTGTCAGCTAATTCTGACAGCTGACACCCAGCACTCAGTGTAGGAGCTGTGCCTGCACCATTCATGGCACTTTAACCCCCTAAAAATCGCGATAGCTTGAGATCACTGAATTTAACAGGCATGCAGAGGGAGGGAGCCCCCACTGCACTCTGATCAGCAACCTCCTCGGCATCATTGAGGGGGTCCGATTGTTTCCATGGTGACCCGATCTCATCATGCTGTCATATTGGTCACCAGGCTCTAGCAACACATGTTAGATCACGTGCAGTGCATGATCTAACAAGTTTGTGTGAGAGCAGACTGTCACTGCTAATTCATTACAATGCATCTTAACAGTGATCAATCAGACTGTAAAAAGTGAAAGTTCCTTAGAGGGACTCAGTAAAAATGTTCAAAAAATGAAAAAATATATTTTTTAAATCACAAAATTAAAAAAAATATATACCCATGAATAATTTTTATGAAAAAGAAAATACCAAAAACATACACATATTTGGAATCTCCGCATCCGGAATGAATCAACCTATAAACCTGTCCCACCATTTAACTCTGTTAGGGCTAGTGGAATGCACCAAATAATTAGAGAGATAGTATTAGGTGCATTCGCAGCCCGGGGTCCCCCGTGCAGAGATGGAACCTGCTGCTGAGTAATGACGGAGTATATGGCGGTACAATGAGGATAAACACACGGGTTAGCTTCACCCTATATGAAAGAAGCGAACCCTCTTGCATCACAGGGCCGCGGTACCGCACAAAGAGTGCAAGCAAGGAGTCACAGAACTCAATCCCAAGACTCAGGATTAGAGTTCGTCTAGACCACTTGCGCTCAACAACGCTACTGGGTGTCAGAGTATAACTTAAATAATAATTTTATGCACAAGAGTACATGCATTCCGCTCTGGCGGATGCCACTAACCACCCAGACATGGGTCAGGAAAGTGCTCTAATAGCGCACGGCGCCACACTGGCGGTCACAGCAATAGACGCAGTATCGTGTTTTAAGTACTGATGGTTCTGTCGGGCTCTAGATAGCAAACATCCACCTTACACGAGCAGTCAAACTCAGGGGAGGGGATGATTAATGAGCGACTTTCACACATCAACACACAAACATTTTCAAGTATACTCTAGTGCATGGCCGAGCGGCCTTGCTAACCTTTTATAGCAGCAGTGCTACAAGACCTTCCAGATGGTCCAATAGGAGCCACAACAGGACTTGAGCATGTGACCCCCGACCTCCAATGGGAGGTCGTCCCATGGACTTGCTAAGTATGGGAAAAGCAGGACTTAGTCCAAGAAAGACCTCGCCGCTGATCAGTGCTGGCTACAATGGCAGAGCCTGGAAAGGTAGCAGTAACCAGTCGCACAGTATCAGCATGAGCCAGAAGCTGTGACCAACGTCTCCGCTGAGAAGGCTCCACTGTGGCTGGAGAAGAATGGGAGACAGCAGTGGAGATGGTTTGAGATTCTCCCTGTGAAGAGGCGGGAACTCAAAACCTAACATTACCCCCTTCCTAAGGCCCCCCTCCTTGGACCTTGCTACCCTCGAAGGCAGCAATGAGCTGTGGAGTTCAAATGTGCTCAGCAGGCTCCCAGGACCTGTCCTCTGGGTCATAACCCTTCCAATCCAGCAAAAAAAATGTTTTACCAAGTACCACCTTACACCTCAAGATAGCGTTCACCTCGTAATCGTCCATAGACTAACCCGATGTCCCGGCAGATGACTTGGAAAACTGGGACATGTGTACGGGCTTTAACAGGGACACAAGAAAGGTGTCAGTGATGCCTAGGAGAGGAGGAAGGGCCAGACGGTAGACCACACGGTTAACCTGTTCCAGGACCTTGAAGGGACCCAAGTAGGAGGTGCAAACTTAGTGGACTCATCTCGCAGCCTGCTGTTATGGGTGGAGATCCACACTAAATCGCCAAAAGCAAAGGTCAGTGTGGGGCGCCGATGTGCATTGGCGGAGGACCTCATTCTCTCCTTGGAAGCCCGGATGGCATCCTGAGTACGGTCCCAAATGTCCCGTGCCTCCACAGCCCAGTCTGCCACCCTGGAGATGGCGGAAGACACGGGCATAGGCACAGGATCCCGCAGATGCTGACCGTAGTTAAGGAGGAATGGGGTCTGCCCAGTGGAGTCGGATACGGCGTTGTTCAGTGCAAACTCCGCCCACGGTAGCAAGGATGCCCAGTCATCCTGCCTGGCTGAAACAAAATGTTGCAGATATGTGACCAAGGTCTGGTTGGACCTCTCTACCAACCCATTCGTCTCGTGATGGTATGCTAAAGAAAGATTCAACTCGATGCTGAGTAGACGACAAAGCTCTCTCCAGAATCGAGACACAAACTGGGGACACCGGTCACTGAAATTTTTTTCCGGCAAACCGTGTAGGCGGAAAATGTGTTATATAAACAACGCTGCCAAAGCCCTGCAGAAGGTAGCCGTGGAAGCGGCACCAACTGCACCATTTTAGAAAAATGGTTGGTGATTACCGAAATGATGGTGCAGCCATGGGACTTGGATAAGCCCACCACAAAGTCCATCCCGACCATCTCCCAGGGCCTGTCTTCCACCGGCAGGGGATAAAGCAACCCAACTGGCCGTTGTCGAGGAGACTTACTTTTGCCGCAGGAGACACAAGCCCAAATATAGTCTCCAATGTCATGGGCCATATGCGGCCACCAGTATGTCCTCGCCAGAATCTCAGATGTCCTTTTGGTCCCAAAGTGTCCCCCCACCCTGGATGAGTGAGCCCAAGAGAGAACCTCCGGTCACAAATTAGATGGTACAAAGGTCTTGCCCGAGGGCACAGACTCTAGGGAAACCGGAGCCACGGTTCTCAGGCTCTCAGAAGGGACAATAAGCCGAGGCTCCTCTTCCTCCTCCTCAGATGACACAACGGAGTGAGAGAGAGCTTTGGCACAAATGTTCCTCTCCCTGGAGAGAAAATGTAGGGTGAAATGGAACCAGAAGAAGAACAGGGACCATCTGGCCTGGCGAGAATTTAGCTGCTGGGCTGTCTGTAAGTACATCAAATTTTTGTGGTCTGTGAAAACTTGGAAGGGAAAGCGAGCCCCCTCCAGGAGGTGTCTCCACTCTGAGAAAGCCAACTTCATGGCTAGCAACTCCCTTTCCCTGATGGAATAATTCCTCTCTGCTGGTGTGAAGGTCTTGGAAAAGAAGAAGCAAGGATGCTTCTGACCTTGAGCATCCTTTTGGAAGAGGACTGCTCCAGCACCTACGGATGAGGCATCCACCTCCATAATAAACGGCTTATCAAAAACCTCAGATATGACGGGAAGTGGGTACTTATTCTTAACGGTGATGGCATTAAGATCCCTGCAGTCTATGCATGTGTCACACTCACGCCCTGACTGGTGGGCGAGAGCTCGGGGGTTTGTGGCCCCACTGAGCCACAAACCAGAGTACCCTGGAAGGGGCGTGACTATGACAGCTGCCTGGGTTTTCGCTGGAGCCTCTGATGGTGAGGTCAGGATTGTGCAGCAGGCAGCTGCCAGGTGCTACTCCAGGGTGGTAAATAAACATAAGGATGAATGACCTCGGGGAGATCAAAACATCCAACACCGCAGAGACACCATCACGTGTTTCTCAACGCAGTGATCCAGAACACTGCCCCCATACCTTATGGGAAATATGCAAATGCATGTAGAAAAGCCGCGGAGACATCATCACGTGTTTCTCAACGCAAGCAATGAATAGCCAGGTCTTTCACCGGGAAGGAACAACCACGGGAAGGGCAGCATCCAATAAAGGAAAACCACCTATGCCAAAACATGGTATCCATCCAAAGACAGCTGTTTCGGGGTATTTTCCCCTCATCAGTGTGGAGTAGGAAACTGGCTATTAGGAGCAGTGCCTATCGAAAAGGCTATAAACATAAGGATGAATGACCTCGGGGAGATCAAAACATCCAACACCGCGGAGACACCATCACGTGTTTCTCAACGCAGTGATCCAGAACACTGCCCCCATCCCTTATGGGAAATATGCAAATGCATGAAGAAAAGCCGCGGAGACACCATCACGTGTTTCTCAATGCAAGCAATGAATAGTCAGATCTTTCACTGGCAAGGAACAACCACGGGAAGGGCAGCATCCAATAAAGGAAAACCACCTATGCCAAAACATGGTATCCATCCACAGACAGCTGTTTCGGGGTATTTGCCCCTCATCAGTGTGGAGTAGGAAATTGGCTATTAGGAGAAGTGCCTAGTGAAAAGGCTATAAACATAAGGATGAATGACCTCGGGGAGATCAAAACATCCAACACCGCGGAGACACCATCACGTGTTTCTCAATGCAGTGATCCAGAAACCTGCCCCCATCCCTTATGGGAAATATGCAAATGCATGTAGAAAAAACTCCAGGGTGGTGTCTGGCTGTGGCTGCTGAACCCACTTGGAGAACAGGAACACTAGGATAGGTGCGGGCATCAGGCAGGACTAGCAGATGAGCATGGAAAAGATTCAGACAAGTAGGCTGGAATGGCTGAGACACAGAGCTGACAGAGACACAGGACTGGCAGGAATGACAGAGACACAGGGCTGGCAGGCACAATTGAGACACAGGGCTGGCAGGCACGGTAGAGACACAGGGCTTGCAGGCACTGCAGAGACACAGGGCTGGCAGGCACGGTAGAGAAACAGGGCTGGCAGGCATGGCAAAGACAGGGCTGGTTGGTGTGGTGTATGAAGGAACAGGTAGGGACCTGTTCACACAGGAGGTGCAGGTATGGATATACAGTATGAAGGAACAGGTAGGGACCTGTTCACACAGGAGGTGCAGGTAAGAAGACAAGCAGAAAGGAATGAAGTATTAAGGAACAGGTTGGGACCTGTTCACACAGGAGATGCAGGATACAGAAAAAAACAGGAAGGAATGGAGTGTGAAGGAACAGGTTGAGACCTGTTCACTCAGGAAGAGAACCGCAAGGCTGTGGATAGGAATAGTAGAGCAGCAGGAGATGGAGCAGCAACAGAAGCTAAGCAGAGCAGAACCGCAAGAAATGCAGAGAGGAGCTGCAGAAAGAGGTTTCTGTAGCAGCAAAGCAGAGCAGAACTGCAAGGAATGCGGAGAGGAGCTTCAGCAAGAGATACCTGCAGCAACAGAAGCGGAGCAGAGTAGAACGGAGCAGAAGTAAAGCCACAAAGGTACAGAGCAGGCAGAGCATAAGCAGACTGAGAACACAAGGAAAGACACAGCAGGGAAGGAAGCCACAGACAAGGAGACCGAAATAAGACTAAGTTCAGACAAGGTAATGGAACAAAACAAGGAACAAGAACAAAGACACAGGGACCAGGATATTCTGCCTCCTGGAGGGCGGACAATAAGATCAAGGCAAGAACACTGACAAAAGCCTCCAGAGAGGGAGTAACACAGAGCAAGGCCTGGCAAACTCAGAAGCTAAACAAAAACTGAGCTAACACATTGCACAGGCCCAGTCCACTGGGCTAGGGTTGAGTGAAACAGATCGGCACTTTTCAAAAGTCGCCGACTTTTAGCAAAGTCGAGTTTCGTGAAACCCGACCCGATCCCACTCTGGGATCGGGTCGGCGGTACACGATCTGTAATCCAAAGTCGGGTTTCATTTTATATATATATATATATATATATATATATATATATATATATATATATATCTCATAGAGAGACACATATATATATATATATATTTATATTTACTTCAGCGCGATAATGTTGAAAAGCCGGTAATTCAATTGCCGGCTTTTCATTTCTCCTGCCTAAACCCGACATGATATGAGACATGGTTTACATACAATAAACCATCTCATATCCCCCTTTTTTTTGCATATTCCACACTACTAATGTTAGTAGTGTGTATGTGCAATATTTCGGCGCTGTAGCTATTAAATTTAAGGGTTAAATCGCGGAAAAAATTGGCGTGGGCTCCCGAGCAATTTTCTCCGCCAGAGCGGTAAAGCCAGTGACTGAGGGCAGATATTAATAGCCAGGAGAGGGTCCATGGTTATTGGCCCCCCCGTGGCTAAAAACATCTGTCCCCATCCACCCCAGAAAAGGCACATCAATATGTATATTGTGGGTTTATTATTTTTCCAAGCGAGGGTCTTCAAATGGATTGAGAGAGCAATAAAATATTAAAACAACCGGTGTGTTTATTTCATTAAAATACTTTTTAATCATGTGTGTGTGTGTTTTTTAACCCTTTCAAACAATTGGATTAATAATGGATAGGTGTCATAAATGACGCCTCTCCACTATTAATCTGGCTTAATGTCACCTTACAATAGCAAGGTGGTATTAACCCTTCATTACCCCATATCCCACCGCTACATGGGAGTGGGAAGAGAGTGGCCAAGTGCCAGAATAGGCGCATCTTCCAGATGTGCCTTTTCTGGGGTGGCTGGGGGCAGATGTTTTTAGCCACGGGGGGGCCAATAACCATGGACCCTCTCCTGGCTATTAATATCTGCCGTCAGTCACTGGCTTTACCGCTCTGGTGGAGAAAATTGCGCGGGAGCCCACGCCAATTTTTTCCACGATTTAACCCTTACATTTAATAGCTACAGCGCCGAAATTTTGCACATACACACTACTAACATTAGTAGTGTGGAATATGCAAAAAAAAAGGGGGATATGAGATGGTTTACTGTATGTAAACCATGTCTCATATCATGTCGGGTTTAGGCAGGAGAAATGAAAAGCCAGCAATTGAATTACCGGCTTTTCAACATTATTGCGCTGAAGCAAATATTAAAAAAGTATGCTTCCCCATTGAAATGCATTGGGTTTCATGTTTTGGCCGATCCCTGACCCCGACTTTTCAATAAGATCGGCCGATTTCACTCGACCCGACTTTTGAGAAAGTCGGGTTTCATGAAACCCGACTCGATCTCAAAAAATGAAAAGTCGCTCAACCCTACACTGGGTGGAGCTGCACTAAACACTGGAGGCCTCTTGGTAATTGGTCAGGAACAGATTAGACAGGTGCACCTGATTCCTATAAGAACCAGAGAGTTCCGGCGCCACCCCCCCTATGCACACAGCCAGGAAGCATGCTGAGAGCAGAGGCACAGAATATGGAGCTGGCAAGAAATAGAAACCACATCATGACCTAGAGCAGTGGGTAAGACAGTGTGAGAGATGAGATGTTATGCCGTGATGCCAGCAGAGTTGTTACAGTACCCCCCCTTTACGGCCCCTCTTCTTCAAGCCCGCCAGAATAACTTGTAGAAGAAGGATAGGGGCACACATAGTCAGAACCATCACAATATTCCTCTGGTAGAATGAGGTAGATGAGATATTAGAGATCTCAGGTTGCCCAGTCTCTTTGAGTCCAGCAAGATCAGCTTCCCACACTGAAGATACAAGGCCCAGGACTTCTTTCACCTGGTTGACAGAAAGCAGGGACTTGGAAGCTTCGGATTTTACCTCAACATAATCGGATTCTTTGGAAACTGAAGACACCTTCACTGGATCCAACTTAAGCCCATCATCACAAGAAAATTGAACCTCATCCTTTAGAGTGGTGGAAAGCAGAGATGAGTACACTTCTGTCTTGGGATCTTCAACCAATAGCCAGATGGAAGCTGGAGGCATACATACAGGAAGCATCTTCAGCCTAGTACCCTGAAAAAACTGGACCTCCTCTTCTGGATTAGAAGATGAATAAGTCTCTGTCTTGGTATTATCACCAAATAGCCACTTGGAAGCAGAAGGCAAACATTTAGGAAGCCCCATCAGCCTGTTACTCTGACAAAACTGGACCATCTCTTCCTCCAGATTTGTGAAGAACAGAGATACAAGAGCTTCTGCTTCAACCTCTTCATCCACCTGCCACATGGAGTCTGAAGGCATCTTTACAGGAAGCATCTTCTGCCCATAGTTCAGAGAAAAAATTTTAAGCGACAGGGATGTTCCTGGGAACTGGTCACTGGTATTGTCACTGGAGGTGTGCAGAGAGGGTGCCACTGCTTCCTTTACTTCAGTAAGGTCAGCACACTGTAACTCAATAGCCAGCTGATTAGGTGGAAAGAATGTCAACACTGTAGATTTACCTTGCAGTTTAGGAACAATAAACCTCTGGAGACTTGACAGTTCTAAATGCAGAACCACGCTGGGTCTTTGGACCGAAACAGGCAGCATAGTATCCAGCTCAGAATGACCGACGGGCGGACTGGTCAACAAGTGGAAAAGAAACTTCTTCAAATATAATGCTGCAATTTGGAGCTGTAGATGTCCCTTCGACACAGGACTGTTCATAAGTAGGGCTCAGCCAACATCAAACACCTTCACAGGATTCTGGAGCAGTGGAACAGGAACCACACTTAGACTCCATCTGGTTAGCAGCTTGAATACATCTGCAGGGTCGTAGCTCCCACAAGGCATCGGAACAGACACAGACTTTAACGGAAGGGAGTTATTCTCAACAAGGGCAGTCTGTCCTACTGGCCCAAGGTTCAGGAGCTTTAGATCCTTTGGACAGAGGCAGTCCAGGTGTTCCTCACGACTGCAGTGACACCGTATGCCCTACTCACAGTTGATTTCGGGCTGCTGCTTTGCCAGCCCACTCTTATCAACCTTCTTAGGCTTTACCCGGGAAGCTGCTTTAACGAGTAGAGGAACTGGAGTGTCACAGACGGTCGAGGTTTGGCACAGAGGTTTCTTCACGGGTTTCACCCATCTGGAGCGCCTCTCAGATCTAGGCGGGGAAGAC
The DNA here is from genome assembly GCF_051348905.1 of Ranitomeya variabilis. Taxonomy (NCBI): domain Eukaryota; kingdom Metazoa; phylum Chordata; class Amphibia; order Anura; family Dendrobatidae; genus Ranitomeya; species Ranitomeya variabilis. The sequence goes on along the minus strand of NC_135233.1, from coordinate 648,474,784 downwards.
TTTACAGGAGCAGCAGGACAAGATATGTCAAAGACTCTAGGGAAGGCCACCAGGAAGGCCCCAAGGTTCAGGACGATAGGATCTCCTGCTTCCCAGAGGGAAGTGATCCATATTAGAGCATCTTCGGCCAGGTAGGACATGATGTAACCCACCTTGACCATGTCAGAGGGGAAACATGCTGCATTCGGCAGGATGTAGCGCAAGCACTGCTTCAGGAACCCCTGGCATTCTTCAAGATTCCCATAGAACATAGGTGGGTCAGCTGGGTCGTGCTCCTCCTCATAGGCCTGAAGTTGCTTGAAAAGAGCATTAGAGACTATAATTGGGTCAGAAGTCACTTCAACCTGAACCACCCTTGGTCGAACAAATTTTTCAGGTTGCTCATACGGGCAGAGAGAAAGTTCATCATGCTCTGCGAGCAGTAGGATATGGGATACTGCGGAGGCCATGGCCTGTGCAAGCTGTCGTGATCACGCCCTGACTGACTGTGCCACAAACCAGACTACCCTGGAAGGGGCGTGACTATTACAGCTGCCTGGGTTTTCGCTGGAGCCTCTGATGGTGAGGTCAGGCTTGTTCAGCAGGCAGCTGCCAGGTGCTACTCCAGGGTGGTGTTTGGCTGTGGCTGTTGATCCCACTTGGAGAACAGGAACACTAGGATAGGTGCGGGCATCAGGCAGGACTACCAGATGAACACTGAAGAGATTCAGACGAGTAGGCCAGCACGGCTGAGACAAAGAGCTGGCAGAGACACTGGACTGGCAGGAACGACAGAGACACAGGGCTGGCAGGCATGGTAGAGACACAGGGCTGGCAGGCACGGCAGAGACACAGGGCTGGCAGGCACGGCAGAGACACAGGGCTGGCAGGCACAGCAGAGACACAGTGCTGGCAGGAACGGCAGAGACACAGGGCTGGTTGGTGTGGTGTATGAAGGAACAGGTAGGGACTTGTTCACACAGGAGGTGCAGGTACGGATATGTAGTATGAAGGAACAGGTAGGGACCTGTTCATACAGGAGGTGCAGGTAAGGAGTAGTGTTGAGCATTCCGATACTGCAAGTATCGGGTATCGGCCGATACTTGCGGTATCGTAATTCTGATACCGAGATCCGATACCTGCCGCATATCGGATACCGGAATCGGAAGTTCCCAGGATTCAAACTGCACGAATTCAGCCAATGAGGAATGATTCTGAGTGTGGGCACATCCTGTTCAGCATGGTGGGCATGTAACTACTGGCAAGGCTGTGATTGGCTGCTGAAATGATGTCATGATGCAGTTTAAAAGTCGCTGGCGCCATTTTGCGCTCACTCTGCTGTGAATTCAGTTAGTGACAGGACGCTGTGTGCTGACTGAGGGCCAGTTGAGATAGCGATTTGCTTCATTGTTCTTTTCCAAGGCTAATTTAGCAACCGCTGTGTTCACCTACTAATCACCTTGCTTTTGCCTTGCAGCGCTGTTTTCACAGCAATCTGCAAGGTCTGTGTGTGTGTGTGTGTGTGTGTGTAGTCCACTCTCTAGTCTGTGTACAGCCATAGGCCATAGCTGGTTGTATTCAGTTCAGGGAGGGTGGTTCACTGCCTCATACTGTTCTATTTTCTTTTTTTTTTTTTTCAAGTACTGCAGGCTGCTGCACATTTTTTCTAATAATTCCTATTAGTGTCTTTCCACCCGTATCCAGCTAAATTGTGGAAAAACACTACATAGGATAACGTAGAGGAGTGTTTTTGGGCCTTGCAGCGCCGTTTACGGCTGTCTGCACGGTCTCCGTGTGACTGCAGCTCGCCCTGTAGTCTGTGTGCAGCCATAGCCGGTTGTATCCAGCTCAGGGTGCGTCACTTCGTCATACCGTAAAATCCATTTTCCTTTTTTTTAAGTAGTGCAGGCTGCTGCACATTTTTTCAAAAAATTCCTATTAGTGTCTTTCCGCCCGTATCCAGCTAAATTGTGGAAAAACACTACATAGGATAACGTAGAGTAGTGTTTTTGGGGCCTTGCAGCGCTGTTTACGGCTGTCTGCACGGTCTCCGTGTGACTGCAGCTCGCCCTGTAGTCTGTGTGCAGCCATAGCCGGTTGTATCCAGCTCAGGGTGCGTCACTGCGTCATACCGTAAAATCCATTTTCCTTTTTTTTAAGTAATGCAGGCTGCTGCACATTTTTTCAAAAAATTCCTATTAGTGTCTTTCCACCCGTATCCACCTAAATTGTTGAAAAACACTACATAGGATAACGCAGAGGAGGTTTTTGGGGCCTTGCAGCGCCATTTACGGCTGTCTGCACGGTCTCCGTGTGACTGCAGCTCTCCCTGTTGTCAGTTCAGCCCCCACAAAATAAATAAATAATAAAGTTCACCAAACACACCACTTTACGGTTGTGTAGGCCACATTAGCTCATATTAAAGTCTAGTCCACACTTTAGAAAATTAGTGTTTCTTATACCTGTTAGGAGCTGTTCAGGAATAAGCACACAAAGCCGTTAGTACTTTTCTGCTTATCTTTATCAGTCAACCAAGATGAAGAAGGCAGGGAGTAAGGCACGTGGGCGTGGGCGCGGAGCAGGGAGAGGACGTGGGGATTCTGTGCCTGCTGCGGGCACCGGTGACTCATCATCACCCAGTTTCAGCAGGGAACAGTCCTTCATGCACAGCTTTGTCGTAGAGCGCCGTACACCGCTGCTGCGTGAAGACCAAATTGGAGTCGTTGTCGGATGGATGGCAGCTAATGCATCGACTTCAATTAGTGCCACATCCTCTCAGACACAGAGCACTGGAGAGCACCCATCTGTCTCTTCACCACCTGCCAAATTGCCCAGGCAGACAGAGAGCCCAGGACAGGAGCCGTCTCTACTTCTGTTCTCTGAATCTCTTGGCTTGGAAACAGGGGGCCAGCCAAGCAGCATTGGTGAAATGGAAGAAGAGGCAGTGTGCAGTGATGCCCAACAGCTTTTTCTCTCTGAGTCTGAAGAGGCGGGTGGGCCAGTGCCTCCGGTCACCACATCGCAGGACGCATCCGCTGATGACACTCAGGTGCCACTTTCTGGTGCGTGCTCTGCTGCTGAGACTACCCAGGAGGAGCAGTTGGTGGCAGAGGGTAGTGTAGATGATGAGGTCCTTGACCCATCTTGGCGTGAGGGACAGGAAGGTGGTGGGAGCAGCTCTGAGGAAGAGATTCCCCGAACGAGCCAAAGAGGGAGAGGGAGGGGGAAGACTGTGGATCCTGTAGCCTCCACTTTGGCACCCGTTAGGAGCGTGTCTCTTCCAAAAGCCAAAAAGGGCGCTCCCAAGACTTGCAGTGCCTGGTCCTTTTTTGACACAGTTGCAGATGACATTTGCTATGTCAAATGCAAGGTGTGTCATCACAAAGTCAAAAGAGGGAGAAATGTCAGCAACCTCAATACCTCCAACATGTGGAAACATGTGCGGAACAGGCATGCGGCGGAGTTACAAAAACACACTGAAGAGCTAGGCCAACCAACAGCGGCAGCTACCACCGCTTCAGCTCGTGCTGCCTCTTCCTCCAGCCCACACGCAGCTGGTTCGGTTTCCTCCCAGGATTGTCGTGGAAGAACCTCTGGCACTGTTGTCCAGAGACCCACTGTAATTCCACCCGCAGCACCACGTTCCCAGTTATCCTCACACTCCCACGCCAGTCTACAGCCATCGGTAGTACAGGCATGGGAGAAAAGGTGGCCTTTCTCGGCAAACCACCCACGAGCACAGGCTCTGACTGCAGGCATTGCCAAACTTCTGTCACTGGAAATGCTGTCATTCATGCTGGTGGAGACTGACAGCTTCCGTGACTTGATGTCATTGGCAGTCCCACAGTACAATGTGCCCAGCCGCTTTTATTTCAGCAGGCAAGCCGTCCCTGCCCTGCACAAGCATGTGGAGGGACACATAAAACACGTGCTACTGAACGTCGTCAGTAGCAAGGTCCACCTCACCACCGATGCGTGGACCAGTCAACATGGACAGGGGCGATACCTTTCCCTCACTGCCCATTGGGTTAATGTTGTTGAGCCGGGTACAGATCGTGCGAGTGGCGCAGGACGTGTCCTGCCCACTCCAAGGATTGCAGGAATCCAGTCTGTATGCATTGACTCCTCCTCTTACACAAGTTCCTCAGAATCATCGCTGCAGGAGCCGTCACAGTCCACCTCCACATGGACCCGTGAACGTTTTCCTGTTACGACCGATATGAGCACAGCCGTGGCCAAACGTCAACAGGCCGTCTTGAAATTAATTTCTTTGGGGAATCGAAGCCACACAGCGCAGGAGCTCTGGAATGCCATCAAGCAGGAGAGCGATGTGTGGTTTGTGGCAGCGAATCTCCAGCCAGGCATGGTAGTGTGTGATAATGGCCGAAATCTGGTGGCAGCTCTGGGCCTCGGCAACCTCACTCACATCCCATGTCTGGCACATGTGCTCAATTTGGTCGTGCAGAGTTTTTTGAGGGACTATCCGGATCTTGATGCACTGCTGCACAAGGTCCGCCTAGAGTGTGCTTGAAAAATCACTGCAAGCGCTAAGGGATGATGTTGTGGAAGAGGTGGAGGATGAGGATTCACCATTTCCATCATCTTCTGGACAGTCAGCGCCATGTGGTTCCTCACAAACGCGTAGGCAGGGGACACTTTGTGAGGAGGATGAGGAGGAGTCAATGTAGGAGGAAGACATCCATCCAGAGGAGGGAGTTACACAATTGTCCAGTAGTCAGTGTGTACAGCGAGGGTGGGGTGATGACGAGCAGGCAGATATCACGCCTCAAGCAGGGGACAGCGTTTCTTGGCCAGTTGGCAGTCTGCAGCACATGGTGGATTACATGCTGCAGTGCCTGAGAAACGACCGCCGCATCGCCCACATTCTCAACATGTCTGATTATTGGGTGTTCACCCTCCTCAATCCTCGCTACCGGGACAACGTAGAAAGCCTCATCACACCGTTGAACCGGGAGCGAAAAATGCGGGAGTACCAAGACACACTGGTGAATTCCATCATCTTCTCCAGTCCAACTGAGAGAAGTGCTGCTAGTGCATTACAAAGCAGCTCAGTGCGTCCAGGCAGTGGAGGAGGCTCTGCACAAAGAGGGAGCAGAAGCAGTGCCTCTGCCCAAGGCAAGACCAGTATGGCCCAACTGTGGCACAGTTTTGTGTGCCCGCCACAAAAGTCCACACCATCACAGATGGCTCCAGTCAGCAGGAGGCAACGGTTCCGTCAGATGGTGACAGACTACATGTCTTGCCCTCTTGCTGTACTCCCAGACGGCTCTTCCCCTTTCAAGTTTTGGGTCTCAAAGCTGGATACATGGCCAGAGCTAAGCCAGTATGCATTGGAGGTACTGGCTTGCCCTGCGGCTAGTGTATTATCGGAACGCGTCTTTAGTGCTGCAGGTGGTGTACTAACTGACCGTCTCATGCGACTATCCTCCGATAACGTTGACCGGCTTACTTTCCTGAAAATGAACCAGGCCTGGATCTCGCAGGAATTTGCCACTCCTCTTCCTTATTAAATAATTAGGTGACTGTCTACAGTATCCAGGTCTCCTGTTGTGTTCATCTTTCTACCACCTGAACTTTAATTCCTGGGCTCCAACACCGCCAGTTGAGGCTCAGAAGTGCCGTCTGCACAGTCAAAACATACGACCCAGTGTTATTGGGTGTCAGTAACGTCAGCTGATCCCCAGCTGTGTAGCCGGCAATGTGTCCTGCGATCGCCACGCTGACACAACAACTGAAATGTAAGGGAACCTGTCCCCCCCCAGGCGTTTGTTACTGAAAGAGCCACCTTGTGCAGCAGTAATGCTGCACAAGGAAAAGGTAGCTGGTTTTGTTTAGCTCCTTGCACACGCAGAACTTAACACTTATAAAATGTGTCCACTGATACCGTAAAACCGTCCCGGAGGTGGGACTTTCCTTCGTAATGTGACGCAGCACAGCCATCATTCTTACCCCCTTGGCGCCGTGCGCCGGCTCCTCAGCGTTGTTTGATTCTGTCCCGAAGCCTGCGCTGTTATGTTATCCCTTGGCCAGGCACACTTAGCGCTGCCCCTCATCTGACATCATTTGGTGTTAGGCTGACTGCGCCTGTGCATCCTTGCTGGCCGAGATCCCGCCTCGCAGTGTCTTCTGATTTAATCACACTGCGGGCCTGGGATCCATGGGCATGCGCAGTGGGTATCAGTTTTGTGTTTGCAAGGAGCATAATGAAAAGAGCCACCTTTTCCTTTTGCATCCTTTGTGCTGCACAAGCTGGCTCTTTCAGCTACAAACGCCTTGGGGGGGTTAAAGGTTCCCTTTCGACTTTCTCCAATCAGGCTTCGGCCTACACTGTGTTCCTCTGCTCCTCCTGCTGTCCCTGGGCTCCAACACCGCTAGTTGTTGCCTGGAAGTGCTGTCCGCACAGTCAACAGTCGCTCCTCTGTTATTCGGGTTCAGTAACGTCAGCTGTTCCCCAGCTGTGTGTGTGGCAATCCCTCCTATCTCCTCCACCTCCTCCTCCTGCTGTCCCTGGGCTCCAACACCGCTAGTTGTTGCCTGGAAGTGCTGTCCGCACAGTCAACAGTCGCTCCTCTGTTATTGGGGTTCAGTAACGTCAGCTGTTCCCCAGCTGTGTGTGTGGCAATCCCTCCTATCTCCTCCACCTGCTCCTCCTGCTGTCCCTGGGCTCCAACACCGCTTGTTGTTGCCTGGAAGTGCTGTCCGCACAGTCAACAGTTGCTCCTCTGTTATTGGGGTTCAGTAACGTCAGCTATTCCCCAGCTGTGTGTGGCAATCCCTCCTATCTCCTCCACTTACTCCTCCTGCTGTCCCTGGGCTCCAACACCGCTAGTTGTTGCCTGGAAGTGCTGTACGCACAGTCAACAGTCGCTCCTCTGTTATTGGGTTCAGAAACGTCAGCTGTTCCCCAGCTGTGTGTGTGGCCATCCCTCCTATCTCCTCCACCTCCTCCTCCTGCTGTCCCTGGGCTCCAACACCGCTAGTTGTTGCCTGGAAGTGCTGTCCGCACAGTCAACAGTCGCTCCTCTGTTATTGGGGTTCAGAAACGTCAGCTGTTCCCCAGCTGTGTGTGTGGCCATCCCTCCTATCTCCTCCACCTCCTCCTCCTGCTGTCCCTGGGCTCCAATACCACTAGTTGTTGCCTGGAAGTGCTGTCCGCACAGTCAACAGTTGCTCCTCTGTTATTGGGGTTCAGTAACGTCAGCTGTTCCCCAGCTGTGTGTGTGGCAATCCCTCCTATCTCCTCCACTTCCTCCTCCTGCTGTCCCTGGGCTCCAACACCGCTAGTTGTTGCCTGGAAGTGCTGTCCGCACAGTCAACAGTCGCTCCTCTGTTATTGGGGTTCAGTAACGTCAGCTGTTCCCCAGCTGTGTGTGTGGCAATCCCTCCTATCTCCTCCACCTCCTCCTCCTGCTGTCCCTGGGCTCCAACACCGCTAGTTGTTGTCCGGAAGTGCTGTCCGCACAGAGCCAAACACCTCGCCAATGTGTTAGTGGGGTTCAGTAATGCCTGCTGCTCCCCTGCTGTGTATACGGCAACGTGTCATGCGACCGCCATGCAGGCACAACAACTTAAGTTTAAGGGAACCTGTCCCCCCTCCCCCCAGGCGTTTCTTACTGAAAGAGCCACCTTGTGCAGCAGTAATGATGCAAAAGGAAAAAGTGCCTCTTTTCGTGGTGCTCCTTGCACATGCTGAACCTAACACTTATGAAATGTGTCCCCTCACACCGTTAAACCGTCCGGTAGGTGGAACTTTCATTTGTCATGTGATGCAGCACAGCCGTCATTCTTACCCCCTTGGCGCCGTGCGCCGCCTCCTCAGCGTTGTTTGAATCTGTGCCGGAGCCTGCGCTGTTATGTTAGCCCTTGGACATGCACACTTAGCGCTGCCCGTCTTCTGACATTATTTGGTGTCAGGCTGGCTGCGCCTGTGCGGCCACGCTGGACGAGATCCAGCCTCGTAGTGTCTTCTGATTTAATCCCACTGCGGGCCTGTGATCCATGGACATGCGCAGTGCATATCTTAACCTCCGCCTCTCACTCATCTCCCTACGCCTTCTTCAGACTGTGCAACGTCAGCTGATCCCTAATAGCATGCCACGGCCGTGATGCCGCACAGTCTGAAGAAGCCGTAGGCAGGGGAGTGAGAGGCGAGGATATGCACTGCTCATGCCCATGGATCACAGGTCTGCAGAGTGATTACATTAGATGACACAGCGAGGCGGGATCTTGGCCAGCGCGGCCGCACAGGCGCAGCCAGCCTGACACCAAATGATGTCAGAAGACGGGCAGCGCAAAATGTGTGCATGGCCAAGGGCTAACATAACAGTGCAGGCTCCGGGACAGATTCAAACAACGCTGAGGAGGCGGCGCACGGCGCCAAGGGGGTAAGAATGACGGCTGTGCTGCGTCACATGACAAATGAAAGTTACACCTACCGGACGGTTTAACGGTGTGAGGGGACACATTTCATAAGTGTCAAGTTCAGCGTTTGCAAGGACCATAATTAAAAGAGCTAAGTTTACCTTTTTCAGCATTAGTGCTGTACAAGATGGCTCTTTAAGCTACAAACACTTTGGGGGGGGGGTAAAGGTTCCCTTTCAACTTGCTCCAGTGCAGGCTTCGGCCTACACTCTGCTCCTCCTGCTGACCCTGGGCTCTAACACTGCCAGTTGGCGCCCGGAAGTGCTAGCTGCACAGAGAAAAACACCAGCCAATGTGTCAGTGGGGTTCAGCAACGCCAGCTGTTCCCCGGCTGTGTATCTGGCAACGTGTCCTGCAAACGCCACGCAGACACAAAGCTGCCGCCAGTGCAGGTTTCGGCCTACACTCTGTTCCCTCTGCTCCTGCTGACCCTGGGCTCTAACACCACCAGTTGGCGCCCGGAAGTGCTAGCTGCACAGAGAAAAACACCCGCCAATAGGGTTGAGCGAAACGGGTCGGCCGTTTTCAGAAGTCGCCGACTTTTGGCAAAGTCGGGTTTCAGGAAACCCGACCCGAACCCTGTGTGGGGTCAGCCATGAGGTCGGCGATCTTCTGAATCTGGTATCGGGATTCCGATACCGAGTTCCGATATGTTTGCGATATCGGAAATCGGTATCGGAATCCACATTTAAGTGTAAAATAAAGAATTAAAATAAAAAATATTGATATACTCACCTCTCCGGAGGCCCCTGGACATCGCCGCTGGTAACCGGCAGCCTTCTTTGCTTAAAATGAGCGCGTTTACGGCCTTCCATGACGTCACGGCTTCTGATTGGTCGCGTGCCGCTCATGTGACCGCCACGCGACCAATCACAAGCCGTGACGTAATTCTCAGGTCCTAAATTCCTCATTCTAGGAATTTAGGACCTGAGAATTACGTCACAGCTTGTGATTGGTCGCGTGAGCGGTCACATGGGCGGCCGCGACCAATCACAAGCCGTGACGTCATCTAAGGCCCTTCACGCGCTCATTCTTAAGAAGGAAGGCTGCCGGAAAGAAGCAGGGCGCGTCCGAGGGTGAGTATATACCTAATAGGAATATACTCACCCTCGGCTTCTTTCCGGCAGCCTTCCTTCCTAAGAATGAGCGTGTTCAGGGCCTTAGATGACGTCACGGCTTGTGATTGGTCGCGGCCACCCATGTGACCGCTGTTGTGTATCCGCTTTTTGGGCTCCCCTGGTGGTTGCTGGTGGTACTGGTGACTTGTTTGCACTTTGCTGCTTCTGTTCACCTGCTTCCATCAGCGTTTGGGAGTTTCCTATTTAGCCTTGCTCTCTAGTCATTTCCTTGCCGGTCATCATTGTAACCAGAGCCTTCGGTTGCATGTTCCTGCTACTAGTCTGCTGATCAGCTAAGTGGACTTTGTCCTTTTGTTTTGTACCTTTCGTCCAGTTTGCAGTTTTTGTAATTCTCTGTAGCTGGAAGCTCTTGCGGGCTGAAATTGCCACTCCTGTGTCATGAGTTGACACAGGAGTCTTAAAGTAATTTCAGGATGGTTTTTGAAAGGGTTTTCAGTTGACCGTGAAGTCCTCTTTTGTATCCTTCTGCTATCTAGTAAGTGGACCTCTCTTTGCTAAAATCTACTTTCATACTGTGTATGTCTTTTCCTCTTATTTCACCGTTATTACATGTGGGGGGCTGCTATCATCTTTTGGGGTATTTCCCTAGAGGTAAGCCAGGTCTGTTTATTCCTCTACCAGGCTTAGTTAGTCCTCCGGCTGGCGCGTGGCATTTAGGAAGCCGTAGGTATGCTCCCTGGCTACTATTAGTTGTGTGGTAGATTTAGCTCACGGTCAACTCGAGTTTCCATCACCCGAGAGCTCGTTCGTTATTTATATGTTTCTTATGTTCCCTTGCCATTGGGAACCATGACAGTATGACCGGCCATGTGTTAAACTTATTGGCAGAAGAAAGGAGAGAAAAAAGAAGTCTGTAATTTTTTTTTTTTTTTCTTTTTCCCTATGCTTGCTCCATAGTTGGATCAGTTGTATTTCAGCTCTAATTACTGCCTTTGCCTTTCTCTCCTTATAATCCTTGAATGGCTCTGAGCTCACCTGTTTAAAGATGGATCCTCAGAGTTTGGCTGCAGGTTTAAATAATCTTGCTACGAAGGTTCAAAATTTACAAGATTTTGTTATGCATACTCCTATTTCTGAACCTAAAATCCCTACACCAGAGGTGTTTTCCGGAGATAGATCTCGGTTTCTGAATTTCAAATATAATTGTAAATTATTCCTTTCTCTCAGACCTCACTCCTCAGGAGATCCTGTCCAGCAGGTTAAGATTGTAATTTCTTTGCTGCGAGGTGACCCTCAAAATTGGGCATTTTCATTGGCACCAGGGGATCCTGCGTTGCTCAATGTGGATGCGTTTTTCCTGGCTTTAGGGTTGCTTTATGAGGAACCTAATTTGGAGATTCAAGCTGAAAAAGCTTTGATAGCCCTATCTCAAGGGCAAGATGAAGCTGAGATATACTGCCAAAAATTTCGTAAATGGTCTGTGCTTACTCAGTGGAATGAGTGCGCCTTAGCGGCAAATTTCAGAGAGGGCCTTTCTGATGCCGTTAAAGATCTTATGGTCGGGTTCCCTGCGCCTACAGGTCTGAATGAGTCCATGACAATGGCAATTCAGATTGATCGGCGTTTGCGGGAGCGCAAACCCGTGCACCATTTGGCGGTATCTTCTGAAGAGACGCCAGAGAAAATGCAATGTGACAGAATTATGTCCAGAAGCGAGCGGCAGAATTATAGGCGTAAAAATGGGTTATGCTTCTATTGTGGTGATTCTGCTCATGTTATATCGGCATGCTCTAAACGTACTAGGAAGGTTGACAAGTCTATTTCAATTGGCACTTTACAGTCCAAATTTATTTTGTCTGTAACCTTGATTTGTTCATTATCAGTTATTACCGTGGATGCCTATGTGGACTCTGGTGCCGCTCTGAGTCTTATGGACTGGTCCTTTGCCAGGCGCTGTGGGTTTGATTTAGAGCCTCTGGAAGTCCCTATACCTCTGAAGGGTATTGATTCTACACCTTTGGCTTGTAATAAACCACAGTTCTGGACGCAAGTGACTATGCGTATGACTCCAGACCATCAGGAGGTGATTCGCTTCCTTGTGCTGTACAATTTACATGATGTTTTGGTGCTTGGATTACCATGGTTACAGTCTCATAACCCAGTCCTTGACTGGAAAGCTATGTCTGTGTTAAGCTGGGGATGTCGGGGGGCTCATGGGGACACTCCTATGGTGTCCATTTCGTCATCTATTCCATCTGAGATTCCGGCATTTTTGTCTGATTATCGTGATATTTTTGAAGAACCTAAGATTGGTTCACTCCCTCCTCATAGGGATTGTGATTGCGCCATAGATCTGATTCCTGGCAGTAAATTTCCTAAGGGTCGTTTGTTTAACCTATCTGTACCTGAACATGCTGCTATGCGCGAGTATATTAAGGAGTCCCTGGAAAAGGGACATATTCGTCCTTCTTCATCACCTTTAGGAGCCATTTTTTTCTTTGTCTCTAAAAAGGATGGCTCTCTGAGGCCTTGTATTGATTATCGACTCCTGAATAAAATTACAGTCAAATATCAGTATCCGTTGCCTTTGCTGACTGATTTGTTTGCTCGCATAAAAGGGGCTAAGTGGTTCTCTAAGATTGATCTTCGTGGGGCGTATAATTTGGTGCGAATTAAGCAGGGGGATGAGTGGAAAACCGCATTTAATACGCCTGAGGGCCATTTTGAGTATTTGGTAATGCCTTTCGGCCTTTCTAATGCACCTTCTGTCTTTCAGTCCTTAATGCATGATATTTTCCGTGAATATTTGGATAAATTTATGATAGTGTACTTGGATGATATTTTGATTTTTTCTGATGACTGGGAGTCTCATGTTCAGCAGGTCAGGAGGGTTTTTCAGGTTTTGCAGGAGAATTCTTTGTGTGTAAAGGGTTCAAAGTGTGTTTTTGGGGTTCAAAAAATTTCCTTTTTGGGGTACATTTTTTCCCCTTCTTCTACTGAGATGGACCCTGTCAAGGTTCGGGCTATTTACGACTGGACGCAGCCTACTTCTCTGAAGAGTCTCCAGAAATTCTTGGGCTTTGCTAATTTTTATCGTCGATTTATAGCTGGTTTTTCTGGCGTTGCTAAACCTCTGACGGATTTGACTAAAAAGGGTGCTGATGTTGCCAATTGGTCCCCTGCTGCCGTGGAGGCCTTTCGGGAGCTTAAGCGCCGCTTTTTGTCTGCCCCTGTGTTGCACCAGCCTGATGTTTCTCTTCCCTTTCAGGTTGAGGTCGATGCTTCCGAGATTGGAGCGGGGGCGGTTTTGTCGCAGAGAAGTCCCGACTGCTCAGTGATGAGACCTTGTGCGTTCTTTTCGCGAAAATTTTCGGCCGCCGAGCGAAACTATGATGTTGGTAATCGGGAGCTTTTGGCCATGAAGTGGGCATTTGAGGAGTGGCGTCATTGGCTTGAGGGTGCCAAACATCAGGTGGTAGTTTTGACTGATCACAAGAATTTAATTTATTTGGAGTCTGCCAGGTGCCTGAATCCTAGACAGGCACGTTGGTTGTTGTTCTTTTCCTGGTTTAATTTTGTGGTCTCGTACTTACCGGGTTCTAGGAATGTGAAGGCAGATGCTCTTTCTAGGAGTTTTGAGCCTGACTCTCCTGGGAATTCTGAACCTGCTGGTGTCCTTAAGGATGGAGTGGTTTTGTCTGCTGTCTCTCCAGATTTGCGACGTGCTTTGCAAGAATTTCAGGCGGATAGACCTGATCGTTGTCCGTCTGGTAGACTGTTTGTTCCTGACGAGTGGACCACTAGAGTCATCTCGGAAGTTCATTCTTCTACTCTGGCAGGTCATCCGGGAATTTTTGGCACCAGAGATTTGGTGGCTAGATCCTTCTGGTGGCCTTCCCTGTCTCGAGATGTGCGTGTTTTTGTGCAGTCTTGCGATGTGTGTGCTCGGGCCAAGCCTTGTTGTTCTAGGGCTAGTGGGTTGTTGTTGCCCTTGCCTATTCCGAAGAGGCCTTGGACGCACATCTCTATGGACTTTATCTCGGACCTCCCTGTTTCTCAGAAGACGTCTGTCATCTGGGTGGTGTGTGACCGTTTTTCTAAAATGGTTCATTTGGTGCCATTGCCTAAGTTGCCTTCCTCATCTGAGTTGGTCCCTCTGTTTTTTCAAACTGTGGTTCGCCTGCATGGTATTCCGGAAAACATCGTTTCTGACAGTGGTACCCAGTTCGTGTCTAGATTTTGGCGGGCAGTCTGTGCCAGGTTGGGCATTGATTTGTCTTTTTCGTCTGCATTCCATCCTCAGACCAATGGCCAGACGGAACGAACTAATCAAACTTTGGAGACTTATTTGAGGTGTTTTGTGTCTGCGGATCAGGATGATTGGGTTGCCTTTCTGCCGTTGGCGGAGTTTGCTCTTAATAATCGGGCTAGTTCTGCCACTTTGGTTTCTCCTTTCTTTCGCAATTCAGGGTTTCATCCGCGTTTTTCATCTGGTCAGGTTGAATCTTCGGATTGTCCTGGAGTGGATGCGGTAGTGGATCGGTTGCATTAGATTTGGGGACAAGTGGTGGATAATTTGGAATTGTCCCAGGAGAGGACTCAGCAGTTTGCTAACCGCCGTCGTCGTGTTGGCCCCCACCTTCGTGTTGGGGACTTGGTGTGGTTGTCTTCCCGTTTTGTCCCTATGAGGGTTTCTTCTCCTAAATTTAAGCCTCGGTTCATCGGTCCTTATAGGATTTTGGAGATTCTTAACCCTGTCTCCTTTCTTTTGGACCTCCCGGCATCTTTCGCTATCCATAATGTGTTCCATCGGTCGCTGTTGCGGAGATATGAGGTACCGGTGGTTCCTTCTACTGAACCTCCTGCTCCTGTGCTGGTGGAGGGTGAATTGGAGTACGTGGTAGAAAAGATCTTGGACTCCCGTATTTCCAGACGGAGACTTCAATATCTGGTTAAATGGAAGGGCTATGGTCAGGAAGATAATTCTTGGGTAACTGCATCTGATGTTCATGCCTCGGATTTGGTTCGTGCCTTTCATAGGGCTCATCCAGATCGCCCTGGCGGTTCTTGTGAGAGTTCGGTGCCCCCTCCTTAAGGGGAGGGTACTGTTGTGTATCCACTTTTTGGGCTCCCCTGGTGGTTGCTGGTGGTACTGGTGACTTGTTTGCACTTTGCTGCTTCTGTTCCCCTGCTTCCATCAGCGTTTGGGAGTTTCCTATTTAGCCTTGCTCTCCAGTCATTTCCTTGCCGGTCATCATTGTAACCAGAGCCTTCGGTTGCATGTTCCTGCTACTAGTCTGCTGATCAGCTAAGTGGACTTTGTCCTTTTGTTTTGTACCTTTTGTCCAGTTTGCAGTTTTTGTAATTCTCTGTAGCTGGAAGCTCTTGGGGGCTGAAATTGCCACTACTGTGTCATGAGTTGACACAGGAGTCTTAAAGTAATTTCAGGATGGTTTTTGAAAGGGTTTTCAGTTGACCGTGAAGTCCTCTTTTGTATCCTTCTGCTATCTAGTAAGTGGACCTCTCTTTGCTAAAATCTACTTTCATACTGTGTATGTCTTTTCCTCTTATTTCACCGTTATTACATGTGGGGGGCTGCTATCATCTTTTGGGGTATTTCCCTAGAGGTAAGCCAGGTCTGTTTATTCCTCTACCAGGCTTAGTTAGTCCTCCGGACGGCGCGTGGCATTTAGGAAGCCGTAGGTATGCTCCCTGGCTACTATTAGTTGTGTGGTAGATTTAGCTCACGGTCAACTCGAGTTTCCATCACCCGAGAGCTCGTTCGTTATTTATATGTTTCTTACGTTCCCTTGCCATTGGGAACCATGACAGACCGCCACGCGACCAATCACAAGCCGTGACGTAATTCTCAGGTCCTAAATTCCTCATTCTAGGAATTTAGGACCTGAGAATTATGTCACGGCTTGTGATTGGTCACGTGGCGGTCACATCAGCGGCACGCGACCAATCAGAAGCCGTGACGTCATGGAAGGCCCTGAACGCGCTCATTTTAAGCAAAGAAGGCTGCCGGTTACCAGCGGTAAGGTCCAGGCTGTGTCGGAGAGGTGAGTATATCAATATTTTTTATTTTAATTCTTTATTTTACACATTAATATGGATCCCAGGGCCTGAAGGAGAGTTTCCTCTCCTTCAGACCCTGGGAACCATAGTATCCCATTGCACTGCATTGGGTTTCGTGTTTCGGCCGACCCCGACTTTTTTATAGGATCGGCCGATTTTACTCGACCCGACTTTTGAGAAAGTCGGGTTTCGTGAAACCCGACCCCATCCTATAAAAATAAAAGTCGCTAAACCCTACCCGCCAATGTGTCAGTGGGGTTCAGCAACGCCAGCTGTTCCCCTGCTGTGTAGCCGGCATCGTGTCTTGCAACCGCCACGCAGACACAAGAACTGAAATTTAAGGGAACCTGTCCCCCCCCAGGCAATTTGTATGTATAACAGACACCTTGTACAGCAGTAATGCTGCATTTGTACAAGGTGGCTCATTAAGTTACTCTCCTTGCACACGCCAAACGAAACACGTCTAAAATGTGTCCTCTGAGACCATTAAACTGTCCCTGAGGTGTGACTTTCCTTTGTAATGACACGCTGCAACCCCCTTGGTAGCGCTGCCCATCTTCTGGCATCCTTGGTTGGCTAGCTGCGCCTCTGCTGCCGCCCTGCCCGACACAACGCCCCTCGGTGTCTTATTTATTTTGACTGTGAGGGTGTGATTGATGGGCATGAGCAGTGCATATCTTCGCCAGTCCCTCATCTCCTTCCGCCTTCTTCAGACTGTGCGGCCTCATGGCCGTGGCATGCGATAAGGGATCAGCTGACGCCGCACAGTCTGAAGCAGGTGTAAGGACACGAGTGTGAGAGGCGAACATATTGACTGCGCAAGGCCATGAATCCCAGCCCCGCAGTGTGAATAAATGAGAAGACACTGCGGGGCTGGTATTCATGGGCATTGCAAACCGCAACGGCCGACATTAAATGAAGTCAGGAGACGGGCAGCGTTAACAGCGCAAGGCCAAGGGATAACACGACAGCGTAGACTCCTGTGCAGCAAATACCGACGCTCAGGAGGCCGCGCCCAGCACCAAGGTGGGATTCTTGACAACTGTGCTGCGTCGCATTACGAAGGAAACTCCCGCCTCCAAGACAGTTTTGACTGTATAAGGGGCTAAATGTCATACGGGTTTCATTCAGCGTGTGCAAGGAACAAAATTTAAAAGAGCAACCTTTGACTTGTGCAGCATTACTGCTGGCCAAGGTGTGGCTCTTCTAGTTTGTAACCCCTGAGGGGGGGTTAAAGGTTACCTTTAAAATTGGTTCAATTAGGCTTCGGCCTACACTCTGCTCCTCCCGCAGAGCCTGGGCTCTAACACCGCCAGTTGGGGCCCGGAAGTGCTGGCTGCACAGAGCAAAACACCCGCCACTCTGTCAGTGGGGTTCAGCACCGCCAGCTGTTCCCCTGCTGTGTAGCCGGCAACGTGTCCTGCAAAAGCCACGCAGACACAAAGCTGCCGCCAGTGCAGGCTTCGGCCTACTCTCTGCTCCCTCTACTCCTCCTGCTGACCCTGGGCTCTAACAACGCCAGTTGGGGCCCGGAAGTGCTGGCTGCACAGAGCCAAACACCTCGCCAATGTTTCAGTGGGGTTCAGCACCACCAGCTGTTCCCCTGCTGTGTAGCCGGCATCGTGTCCTGCAAACGCCACACAGACACAAGAACTGAAATTGAAGGGAACCTGTCTCCCCCAGGCACTTGTATGTATAACAGCCACCTTGTACAGCAGTAATGCTGCATTTGTACAAGGTGGCTCATTAAGTTACTCTCCTTGCACACGCCAAACGAAACACGTCTAAAATGTGTCCTCTGAGACCATTAAACCGTCCCTGAGGTGTGACTTTCCTTTGTAATGACACGCTGCAACCCCCTTGGTAGCGCTACCCGTCTTCTGGCATCCTTGGTTGGCTGGCTGCGCCTCTGCTGCCGCCCTGCCCGACACAACGCCCCTCGGTGTCTTATTTATTTTGACTGTGAGGGTGTGATTGATGGGCATGAGCAGTGCATATCTTCGCCAGTCCCTCATCTCCTTCCGCCTTCTTCAGACTGTGCGGCCTCATGGCCGTGGCATGCGATAAGGGATCAGCTGACGCTGCACAGTCTGAAGCAGGTGTAAGGACACGAGTGTGAGAGGCGAACATATTGACTGCGCAAGGCCATGAATCCCAGCCCCGCAGTGTGAATAAATGAGAAGACACTGCGGGGCTGGTATTCATGGGCATTGCAAACCGCAACGGCCGACATTAAATGAAGTCAGGAGACGGGCAGCGTTAACAGCGCAAGGCCAAGGGATAACACGACAGCGTAGACTCCTGTGCAGCAAATACCGACGCTCAGGAGGCCGCGCCCAGCACCAAGGTGGGATTCTTGACAACTGTGCTGCGTCGCATTACGAAGGAAACTCCCGCCTCCAAGACAGTTTTGACTGTATAAGGGGCTAAATGTCATACGGGTTTCATTCAGCGTGTGCAAGGAACAAAATTTAAAAGAGCAACCTTTGACTTGTGCAGCATTACTGCTGGCCAAGGTGTGGCTCTTCTAGTTTGTAACCCCTGAGGGGGGGTTAAAGGTTACCTTTAAAATTGGTTCAATTAGGCTTCGGCCTACACTCTGCTCCTCCCGCAGAGCCTGGGCTCTAACACCGCCAGTTGGGGCCCGGAAGTGCTGGCTGCACAGAGCAAAACACCCGCCACTCTGTCAGTGGGGTTCAGCACCGCCAGCTGTTCCCCTGCTGTGTAGCCGGCAATGTGTCCTGCAAAAGCCACGCAGACACAAAGCTGCCGCCAGTGCAGGCTTCGGCCTACTCTCTGCTCCCTCTACTCCTCCTGCTGACCCTGGGCTCTAACAATGCCAGTTGGGGCCCGGAAGTGCTGGCTGCACAGAGCCAAACACCTCGCCAATGTTTCAGTGGGGTTCAGCACCACCAGCTGTTCCCCTGCTGTGTAGCCGGCATCGTGTCCTGCAAACGCCACGCAGACACAAGAACTGAAATTGAAGGGAACCTGTCCCCCCCAGGCATTTGTATGTATAACAGCCACCTTGTACAGCAGTAATGCTGCATTTGTACAAGGTGGCTCATTAAGTTACTCTCCTTGCACACGCCAAACGAAACACGTCTAAAATGTGTCCTCTGAGACCATTAAACCGTCCCTGAGGTGTGACTTTCCTTTGTAGTGACACGCTGCAACCCCCTTGGTAGCGCTGCCCGTCTTCTGGCATCCTTGGTTGGCTGGCTGCGCCTCTGCTGCCGCCCTGCCCGACAGCGCCCCTCGGTGTCTTATTTATTTTGACTGTGAGGGTGTGATTGATGGGCATGAGCAGTGCATATCTTCGCCAGTCCCTCATCTCCTTCCGCCTTCTTCAGACTGTGCGGCCTCATGGCCGTGGCATGCGATAAGGGATCAGCTGACGCCGCACAGTCTGAAGCAGGTGTAAGGACACGAGTGTGAGAGGCGAACATATTGACTGCGCAAGGCCATGAATCCCAGCCCCGCAGTGTGAATAAATGAGAAGACACTGCGGGGCTGGTATTCATGGGCATTGCAAACCGCAACGGCCGACATTAAATGAAGTCAGGAGACGGGCAGCGTTAACAGCGCAAGGCCAAGGGATAACACGACAGCGTAGACTCCTGTGCAGCAAATACCGACGCTCAGGAGGCCGCGCCCAGCACCAAGGTGGGATTCTTGACAACTGTGCTGCGTCGCATTACGAAGGAAACTCCCGCCTCCAAGACAGTTTTGACTGTATAAGGGGCTAAATGTCATACGGGTTTCATTCAGCGTGTGCAAGGAACAAAATTTAAAAGAGCAACCTTTGACTTGTGCAGCATTACTGCTGGCCAAGGTGTGGCTCTTCTAGTTTGTAACCCCTGAGGGGGGGGTTAAAGGTTACCTTTAAAATTGGTTCAATTAGGCTTCGGCCTACACTCTACTCCTCCCGCAGAGCCTGGGCTCTAACACCGCCAGTTGGGGCCTGGAAGTGCTGGCTGCACAGAGCAAAACACCCGCCACTCTGTCAGTGGGGTTCAGCACCGCCAGCTGTTCCCCTGCTGTGTAGCCGGCAACGTGTCCTGCAAAAGCCACGCAGACACAAAGCTGCCGCCAGTGCAGGCTTCGGCCTACTCTCTGCTCCCTCTACTCCTCCTGCTGACCCTGGGCTCTAACAACGCCAGTTGGGGCCCGGAAGTGCTGGCTGCACAGAGCCAAACACCTCGCCAATGTTTCAGTGGGGTTCAGCACCACCAGCTGTTCCCCTGCTGTGTAGCCGGCATCGTGTCCTGCAAACGCCACGCAGACACAAGAACTGAAATTGAAGGGAACCTGTCCCCCCCCCAGGCGTTTGTATGTATAACAGCCACTTGTACAGCAGTAATGCTACATTTGTACAAGGTAGCTCACTAAGTTATTCTCCTTGCACACGTCGAACTCAACACGTATAAAATGTGTCCCCCGAGACCATTAAAACGTCCCTGAGGTGTTACTTTCCTTTGTAATGACACGCAGCGACCCCCTTGGTAACGCAGCCCTTCTTCTGACATCATTGTTTGGCTGGCTGCACCTCTGCGGCCGCCCTGCCCGACACAACGCCCCTCGGTGTCTTATTTATTTTGACTGCGAGGGTGTGATTGACGGGCATGAGCAGTGCATATCTTCGCCTGTTGTCACTCATCTCCTTCCACCTTCTTCAGACTGTACGGCTTCATGGCCGTGGCATGCGATAAGGGATCAGCTGAGGCTGCACAGTCTGAAGCAGGTGTAAGGACCCGAGCGAGAGGCAAACATATGTACTGCACCAGGCCATGAATCCCAGCCCCGCAGTGTGAATAAATGAGAAGACAATTCGGGGCTGAGATTCATGGGCATCGCGAACCGCAGCGGCCGACATTAAATGATGTCAGAAGACGGGCAGCGCTAACAGTGCAAGGCCAAGGGATAACACGACAGCGCAGACTCCTGTACAGCAAATAACGACACTCAGGAGGCTGCGCCCAGCACCAAGTTGGTATTTTTGCCAGCTGTGCTGCGTCTCATTACGAAGGGAACTCCCGCCTCCAAGACAGATTGACTGTATAAGGGCCAAAATGTTGTACTTGTTTCATTCAGCTTGTGCAAGGAACAAAATTAAAAGAGCAACCTTTGACTTGTGCAGCACTACTGCTGCATAAGGTGTGGCTCTTCTAGTTTGTAACACCTGAGGGGGGGTTAAAGGTTACCTTTAAAATTGGTTCAATTAGGCTTCAGCCTACACTCTGCTCCCTCTGCTCCTGCTGACCCTGAGCTCTAACACCAACAGTTGGTGCCCGGAAGTGCTGGCTGCACAGAGAAAAACACCCGCCAATGTGTCAGTGGGGTTCAGCACCACCAGCTGTTCCCCTGCTGTGTAGCCAGCAACGTGTCCTGCAAACGCCACGCAGACACAAAGCTGCCGCCAGTGCAGGCTTCGGCCTACACTCTGCTCCCTCTCCTCCTGCTGACCCTGGGCTCTAACACCGCCAGTTGGCACCCGGAAGTGCTAGCTGCACAGAGCAAAACACCCGCCAATGTGTCAGTGGGGTTCAGCACCGCCAGCTGTTCCCCTGCTGTGTAGCTGGCAACATGTCCTGCAAAAGCCATGCAGACACAAAGCTGCCGCCAGTGCAGGCTTCGGCCTACACTCTGCTCCCTCTCCTCCTGCTGACCCTGGGCTCTAACACTGCCAGTTGGCACCAAGAAGTGCTGGCTGCACAGAGAAAAACACCAGCCAATGTGTCTTTGGGGTTCAGCACCGCCAGCTGTTCCCCTGCTGTGTAGCTGGCAACGTGTCCAGCAAAAGCCACGCAGACACAAGAACTGAAATTGAAGGGAACCTGTCCCCCCCCCAGGCGTTTGTATGTATTACAGCCACCTTGTACAGCAGTCATGCTGCATTTGTGCACGGTGGCTCATAAACTTATTCTCCTTGCACACGTGGAACTGAACACGTCTAAAATGTGTCCCCTGAGACCATTAAAACATCCCTCAGGTGTGACTTTCCTTTGTAATGACACGCTGCACCCACCTTGGTAGCGCTGTCCATCTTCTCACATCATTGTTTGGCTGGCTGCGCCTCTGCGGCCGCCCTGCCCGACACAACGCCCCTCGGTGTCTTATTTATTTTGACTGCGAGGGTGTGATTGATGGGCATGAGCAGTGCCTATCTTCGCCTGGCACTTATCTCCTTCCGCCTTCTTCACACTGTGTGGCTTCATGGCCGTGGCATGCGATAAGGGATCAGCTGGCGCCGCACAGTCTGAAGCAGGTGTAAGGACCCGAGTGAGAGGCGAACATATGTACTGCGCAAGGCCATGAATCCCAGCCCCGCAGTGTTTTAACAATGTAAAGACACTGCGGGGCTGGGATTCATGGGCATCGCGAACCGCACCGGCCAACATCAAATGATGTCAGAAGACGGACAGCGCATGGCCAAGGGATAACGCAACAGCGCAGACTCCTGTACATCAAAATGCGATGCTCAGGAGGCCGCGCCAAGCACCAAGTTGGTATTTTTGCCAGCTGTGCTGCGTCTCATTACGAAGGGAACTCCCGCCTCCAAGACAGATTGACTGTATAAGGGCCAAAATGTTGTACGTGTTTCATTCAGCTTGTGCAAGGAACAAAATTAAAAGAGCAACCTTTGACTTGTGCAGCACTACTGCTGCATAAGGTGTGGCTCTTCTAGTTTGTAACACCTGAGGGGGGGTTAAAGGTTACCTTTAAAATTGGTTCAATTAGGCTTCGGCCTACACTCTGCTCCCTCTGCTCCTGCTGACCCTGGGCTCTAACACCGCCAGTTGGTGCCCAGAAGTGCTGGCTGCACAAAGAAAAACACCCGCCAATGTGTCAGTGGGGTTCAGCACCGCCAGCTGTTCCCCTGCTGTGTAGCTGGCAACGTGTCCTGCAAAAGCCACGCAGACACAAAGCTGCCGCCAGTGCAGGCTTCGGCCTACACTCTGCTCCCTCTCCTCCTGCTGACCCTGGGCTCTAACACCACAAGTTGGCGCCCGGAAGTGCTGGCTGCACAGAGAAAAACACCAGCCAATGTGTCAGTGGGGTTCAGCACCGCCAGCTGTTCCCCTGCTGTGTAGCTGGCAACGTGTCCTGCAAAAGCCACGCAGACACAAGAACTGAAATTGAAGGGAACCTGTCCCCCCTCATGCGTTTGTATGTATTACAGCCACCTTGTACAGCAGTCATGCTGCATTTGTGCAAGGTGGCTAATAATCTTATTCTCCTTGCACACGTGGAACTGAACACGTCTAAAATGTGTCCCCTGAGACCATTAAAACGTCCCTCAGGTGTGACTTTCCTTTGTAATGACACGCTGCACCCCCCTTGGTAGCGCTGCCCATCTTCTCACATCATTGTTTGGCTGGCTGCGCCTCTGCGGCCGCCCTGCCCGACACAACGCCCCTCGGTGTCTTATTTATTTTGACTGCGAGGGTGTGATTGACGGGCATGAGCAGTGCATATGTTCGCCTGTCACTCATCTCCTTCCGCCTTCTTCAGACTGTGCGGCTTCATGGCCGTGGCATGAGATAAGGGATCAGCTGACGCCGCACAGTCTGAAGCAGGTGTAAGGACCCGAGTGAGAGGCGAACATATGTACTGCGCAAGGCCATGAATCCCAGCCCCGCAGTGTGAAACAATGTAAAGACACTGCTGGGCTGGGATTCATGGGCATCGCGAACCGCACCAGCCGACATGAAATGATGTCAGAAGACGGGCAGCGCATCGCCAAGGGATAACGCAACAGCGCAGACTCCTGTACAGCAAAATGCGATGCTCAGGAGGCCGCGCCAAGCACCAAGGTGGTATTTTTGCCAGCTGTGCTGCGTCTCATTAAGAAGGGAACTCCCTCCTCCAAGACAATTTCGACTGTATAAGGGCCTAAATGTGGTACGTGTTTCATTCAGCGTGTGCAAGGAACAAAATTAAAAGAGCAACCTTTGACTTGGGCAGCATTACTGCTGCCCAAGGTGTGGCTCTTCTAGTTTGTAACACCTGAGGGGGTTTAAAGGTTACCTTTAAAATTGGTTCAATTAGGCTTCGGCCTACACTCTGCTCCCTCTCCTCCTGCTGTCCCTGCGCTCTAACACTGCCAGTTGGTGCCCGGAAGTGCTGGCTGCACAGAGCAAAACACCCACCACTCTGTCAGTGGGGTTCAGCACCGCCAGCTGTTCCCCTGCTGTGTAGCTGGCAACGTGTCCTGCAAAAGCCACGCAGACACAAAGCTGCCGCCAGTGCAGGCTTCGGCCTACACTCTGCTCCCTCTCCTCCTTCTGACCCTGGGCTCTAACACCGCCAGTTGGCGCCCGGAAGTGCTAGCTGCACAGAGCAAAACACCCGCCAATGTGTCAGTGGGGTTCAGCACCGCCAGCTGTTCCCCTGCTGTGTATCTGGCAACGTGTCCTGCAAATGCCACGCAGACACAACAGACCTCCAAATGCCTCCAGTGCAGGCTTCGGCCTACACTCTGCTCCCCCTGCTGACCCTTTGCTCCAACCCCACTAGTTGGGGCTGTAAGAAGACAAGCTTGAATAGGTCCCCATCCTGGTTCCAGTACCGTCAGCTTGTTCCGGGCAGAGCCTTTGGCTTAGGTGCCTCCCTCTGGGTATCCGAGTTCCACCAACGTCAGGTGGTCCTTGGTACTGCTTTCAGGCACGGGTACCTCCTGCTTAGTAACCGGGTTCAAGTAACGTCAGCTGGTCCTCGGTAGTTCCATTGGCTCTTGGACCTTCGGCTACCCATCCAGGTTCCAGTACCGTCAGCTGGTTCTCGGCAGAGTCTTTTGCTCTTGTACCTTCTGCTCCCCATCCTGGTTCCAGTACCGTCAGCTGGTTCCAGGCAGAGCCTTTGGCTTAGGTGCCCCCCTCTGGGTATCCGAGTTCCACCAACATCAGGTGGTCCTTGGTAGTGCTTTCAGGCACGGGTACCTCCTGCTTAGTAACCGGGTTCCAGTAACGTCAGCTGGTCCTCGGTAGTTCCATTGGCTCTTGGACCTTTGGGTAGCCATCCGAGTTCCAGTTCCATCAGCTGTTTCTCGGCATTTTCTCAGCCTTCTTGTACCTTCTGCTACATTTCCAAGTTCAAGACCCTAAAGACGATGACCCGGAAGACCACCCCTAAGATGACGATGACACCAGAGACGACAACCACTGAGATGACGACGACCCTGGAGACGATGACCCTGAAGACCACCCCGATTACGACGACCACGGAGACGACGACATGGGAGACCGAGAAGCAGAAGAACAAGAGGCTGCAGAACAAAGAGCAGAAGAACATTAAGCATAACACAAAATATCAGAGCAAAAGATATTATCTAAATTATAAGCAGAAGAAGACTAAGCAGTGTATGGGGGTGAGTCCGTTCCTCCTCGTGGTGCCCCTGGATAAAGCCTGATGCTGCAGGCCAAACTGAACGCGGACAAATGTAACTCTTTTGTGACAGGCAGAACGGAAGGTGTAATCTTCAAACTTTTATAGATAACAACTACGGGAATGCCTGTCACAAATAAGAATATGATGAAGAACTTGAATATGAAGAAGAATAAGAGTTAAATAAAAAGAATATGAACAATGTAACAAAAAAAAATTATAGGTAGAAGATGAAGAAGAAGATGAATAAGGTGAAGAAGAACTTGATGTCAAAGATGCTGATGATGATGAAGAAGAAAGTGTGGGAGAAGTAAAAAAGAGGGTGAAGGGCGTGGAAGTAGTGAAACATCAATATCTTACAAAATAAAAAAAATCTTAACATAGTCAATATCTTTGTAACTCCGAACATCTTAAAAAAAATTAAAATTCCTGCTATTCTATTTGATTGGGCTAAACCTCTATGCCTTTATTGTCTCCGCCACCTCCCCCAATACATCCTACAATATTCTTAGTTGTTTTCCTTCATGTAGAATGAACCTACAAGGAAAGAAAGGGTTTATTTTAATTCCGATATTTTCGTCCCATTGACTTGCATTGGTATCGGGTATCGGAATCGGCGAGATCCGATACTTTGATGGTATCGGCCGATACTTTCCGATACCGATGCTTTCCGATATCGGAAGGTATCGCTCAACACTAGTAAGGAGACAAGCAGAAAGGAATGAAGTATGAAAGAACAGGTTGGGACCTGTTCAGACAGGAGATGCAGGTACGGAAACAAGCAGGAAGGAATGGAGTGTGAAGGAACAGGTTGAGACCTGTTCACACAAAAAGAGAACCGCAAGGCTGCAGATTGGAATGGTAGAGTAGCAGGAGAAGGAGCAGCATCAGAGGCTAAGCAGAGCGGAACAGCAAGAAATGTGGAGAGGAGCTGCAGCAAGAGGTTTGTGCAGCATTAAAGCAGAGCAGAACCACAAGGAATGCGGAGAGGTGCTGCAGCGAGAGATTCCTGCAGCAACAGAAGCGGAGCAGAGTAGAACGGAACAGAGTAGAACGGAGCAGAAGTAAAGCCAAAAAGGTACAGAGCAGGCAGAGCCGCAAGAGTGCAGAGCATAAGCAGACTGAGAACACAAGGAAAGACACAGCAGGGAAGGAAGCCACAGACTAGGAGACCGAGATAAGACTAAGTTCAGACAAGGTAATGGAACAAGACAAGGAACAAGAACAAAGACACAGGGACCAGGATTCTCTGTCTCCTGGAGGGCAGACAACAAGATCAAAGCAAGAACACTGACAAAAGCCTCCTGAGAGGGCATAACACAGAGCAAAGCCTGGCAAACTCAGAAGCTAAACACAAACTGAACTAACACATTGCACAGGCACAGTCCACTGGGTGGAGCTGCACTAAATACTGGAGGCCTCTTGGTAATTGGTCAGGAACAGATTAGACAGGTGCACCTGATTCCTATAAGAACCAGAGAGTTCAGGCGCCGCCCCCCTATGCACACAGCCAGAAAGCATGCAGAGAGCAGAGGCACAGAATATGGAGCTGGCAAGAAATAGAAACCACATCATGACCTAGAGCAGTGGGTAAGATAGTGTGAGAGATGAGAGGCCATGCCATGATGCCAGCAGAGTTGTTACAGCATGGAAGTAGTTCTCCATTCTTATTCTGTGCAAAGAAGAACCCAGCCCCTGCAGCTGACACTGACTTCCTAATGAATCTTCTTGCCAGATTCTCTTGGATATACTGGTACATTGCCTCCATCTCCAGAAGAGATAACAGCTAAACTCGATCCCTGGGATGCTCTGCACCAGGCAAGAAGTCAATTGGACAGTCATAGGGGCGGTGAGGCGGAAGGGTCTCCGCAGCCCTTTTGGAGAACATGTATAGTGCCAATAGTGCTTGGGGAGAGAGAGGAAAGATCTGCGGGTACCTCAGTAGTAGCAACCTGAACGCACTCCCTCTGACATCTACCCTCACAGGATTTACTTCATCCCAAAATTCTGCCTGTGGACCACTCTATATGAGGGGAGTGATACCGTAGCCAAGGTATCCCAAACAGGACCTCATCAAATCCCTCTGGAATGATGAGCAGAGATATAATCTCCTGATGTGATGGTGACATGGATAGAGTAAATGGGACGGTCTGGTGTGTTATCTGTGAGGGCAGTGTCGACCCATACACCACTCAAATAGTCACTGGTTGAGCGAGCATCACCGAAACCTCTGCCTACACTGGGCTTCCTCTAACCTCCGCTCATTAAAACGGAGGTCAATACGAGTCGATACAGCTATTAGCTCCTCCAATGTGGCGGGAATTTCCCTAGTGGCCAGAGCATCCTTCACATGATCAGCCAGCCCCCTCAAATATACAGGGATGAGGGCTTTATCCGACCACTCCAGCTCAGATGCTAAGGTGCAGAAGTGGACAGCAAAATGGCTGACCAAGGACGAGCCCTGAGTCAATGCCAACAGTTGGAGCGTTGTATTATGGGTGACTCGAGGTCCTAAAAAGACCTGTTTCAGAGTGCTCAGGAACAGCGGAGCACTCTGCACCACATGATCGCCTCGCTCCCCCAGCGGCGTAACCCACTCCAACGCCCTGCCCGACAGGAGAGACATAATGAATCCCACCTTTGCCCGCTCTGTGGAGAAATGTGCAGCCAAGAGCTCGAGGTGTATAGAGCACTGTTTCACGAAACCCCTACAAGATTTGCTATCACCAGAATATTTATCTGGCAGCGAGAGGCGAGATAGGGTCGGCTCAGGGGTGGCAGTGGACAAGGTTGCTGCAGCCATGCTAGCAGCCTGAACAGCTACTGCGGTAACTTCGACAGCTTAGGTTGTGCGCTCGAGAGCCGCCAACCTGCTCTCCAGCTGCTGGATGTACCGCAAGGGTTGCTGTTCGTCCGCCATTACTAGCCAGACCCTGGCGCTAGTGTAATGTTAGGGCTAGCAGAACGCACCAAATAATTAGAGAGATGGTATAAGGTGCGTTTGCAGCCCAGGGTCCATTGTGCAGATATGGAACCTGCTGCTGAGTAATGACGACTATATGGCAGTACAATGAGGATACACACACGGGTTAGCTTCACCCTGTATGAAAGAAGCGAACCCTGTTGCGTCACAGGGCCGCGGCACCGCACAAAGAGTACAAGCAAGGAGTCACAGAACTCAATGCCAAGACTCAGGATTAGAGTTAGTCTAGACCACTTGCGCTCAACACCGCTACTGGGTGTCAGAGTATATCTTAAATAATAATTTTATGCACAAGAGTACGTGCAGTGCTGCTCTGGCAGACGCCACTAACCACCCAGACTTGGGTCAGGAAAGCGCTCTAATAGCGCACGGCGCTGCACTGGCGGTCACCACAATAGACGCTGTATCGTGTAATACTTATGGCTCTGTCGGGCGCTAGATAGCAAACATCCACCTTACGCGAACAGTCAAACAAAAGGGAGGGGATGATTAATGAGCGACTTTCACACACACACGTTTTCAAGTATACACTAGCACATGGCTAAGCGGCCATGCAAACCTTTTATAGCAGCAGTACTACAAGACCTTCCAGATGGTCCAATAGGAGCCACAACAGGACTTGAGCATGTGACCCCCGACCTCCAATGGCAGGTCTTCCCGTGGGCATGCTCAATCTGGGAAAAGCAGGACTTAGTCCCAGAAAGATCTGCTCGCCGCTGATCAGTGCTGGCTACAAAGGCAGAGCCTGGAAGGGCAGCAGTAACCAGTCTCACAGTATCAGCCTGAGCCAGATGCTGGGACCGACGTCTCCACTGAACATGCTCTACTGTGGCTGGAGAAGAATGGGAGACTGCAGCGGAGATGGTTCAAGATTCCCCCCTGTGCAGAGGCGGGAACTTGAAACCTAACAAACTCCTTCAGTGAACACTGAAAAAAAATGAGCCAATAAATTATGCTTTTTCAATATACCGCCGAACAAAAAGTGAAATAAAATGCGATCAAAAAGACAAATAGAGATAAAAATAGCATCCCTGAAAACATAATCTTGTCCAGCAAAAAACAAGACACAATACAGCTCAATCAACAGAAAGATGAAAAAGTTATAGCTCTCAGAATAAAGCAATGTATTCTTTCTATCAAATAGTTTTATTGCGTAAAAGCACCAAAACACAAAAATACTATATATTGCTGTAATAGTACTGACCCAAAGAATAAAGCTGACTTATCAATTTTACCACATGAGGAATGGCACAAAAAAAAGCCCCCCAAAAAATTTAGTGAATTGCTGGTGTTTGTTAATTCTGCCTCCCAAAAAAAGGAATAGAAAGTGATTAAAAATGTCAAGTGCCCAAAAATTGTACCATTAAAAATGTCAACTCGCCCTGCCATCACTTGACTTTGTAGGCAGAAATATACAAAAATTATAGCTGTCAAAATATGGTGATGCAAAAACTTGTTTTGAAATAATAAGCGTTTTTTAGTGTGTGACAGCAGCCAAATATTAAAAATGGATACAAATCTGATGTTGCTGCAATCACACTGACCCAAAGAATAAACTCATCTAACCACTTATACCACACCAAGAATGGCGTAAAAAATATATAAAATTAATTCATCACCTGCTGTTGATTTTTACATTCTGCTTTCCAAAGATCGCAGTAAGGCCGGGTTCACATTTGCGTTCAGGGGCTTTTTGGATGGCTGCGTATGTCCTCCGTTAAGCCCCACCTACTTCTGCATACTTCTGCATTCATCCTGAGTACCTATCTTCAACATTGGGTACACAGGACATGGGATGTATGCGGATGTACGCAGATCCGTCATTTTGATGCGCCTGCCGTCCGCACAAAACGCAATTTGTTGCGTTCCTGTGCATGTCAAAATAACGCATCCGCATACACCCACATGTACCCAATGTTAAAGATAGGAGAAAAGCCTTTAATTCAATTGTCGGTTTCTGTAAAATCATTGCAGAACCTGACAGGATATGAGACATGGTTTACATACAGTAAACCATTGCATATCCGTTAGATTTATATATCCCTCCCTAATAATGTTAGTAGTGTGTGTGTGTAAAATTTGGGAGCTGTAGGGGTTAAATTAAAGGATTAATTCACGGAAAAAACTGGCGTGGGCTCCAGCGCATTTTTCTCCGCCAGAGAGGGAAAGCCAGTGACTGAGGGCAGATATTAATAGCCTTATAGAGGGACCATGGTTATTTTGCACCCCCTGGCTAAAAACATCTGCCCCAGCCACCCCAGAAAAGGCACATGTGTAAGATGCGCCTATTCTGGCACTTAGCCTCTCTCTTCCCAATGCCCTGTGGCATTGGCATATGGGGTAATAAGGGATTAATGTTGCCTTGCTATTGTAAGGTGACATTAAGCCTGGTTAATAATGGAGAGGTGTCAATAAGACTCCTATCCATTACTAATCCAATAGTATGAAAGGGTTGTAAATACACACATATGCAAAATAAAGTCTTTTCGGAGAACCGCGAGTACTTCATTACTTCATTACTCGCCGAGTACCGAACACCCATGATATACCTCGCTCATCCCTATTAATCATTTTTTTCCTATTATAGACATCTATTTGTCTTTAATGCAAAAGGTTATGCAAGTTAAGAATGACTTCTTATGAAATGCACAAGTTTATTTTAGAGGCTGCTCTATTTATTTTATTTTTTCTCTAAAATGTAATATAACAACAACCCAAATCACTATTCTTGAATGTACTTGTCCTTGACAGTTTAATCAGTAAATAAATGTATTTTAGACATTTGACATTTACTTATGGTAATGAAATTGATTCAGATTATGTAACTTTCTGAGTTTCTTCAAAGTAATGCACAGTGAAATTTATTGCATAAGTAGGGGTTATGTTTTTCATTGCTTTCTTTCAAACTTTCTTTAAAACTTATTTTGAAGATATGAGAAAAGAAAATGTACATCAACTCCAGACAGGTTATGGCTTTTTTCTTGCTTAAATTGCAAGTCAGAAAAATTTACCAATATAGATGTCACACCCCATTAGGCATATTCATGTATGATCGATATACAATTATTAAGAAAAGCCAGTAAAAAATGTTTCACTTATGTAGCTTACAATTGTATGAGTTCCACCTTGACTACACCGTTATTTTTTTTGTTTCTCTGTACACATGTTTCTCCTTTCTTGTACAACTTTATTAAGATGCAAGTAGAGTTGTACAATGTCTTGAATTTCAATTTAGTCAAATTCACTTAATTTTGTTTGGAAATTCAATAAACTTCAAATACATTTCTAGTAAATTTAATGTGCCTGTGAGGGGTTAAAAAAACTCTTAAATTCACATCTCTTCATCCATGTCTTTACCAATCTAACCAACTGCAGGTTCTCCAATTGGCTTCTTGAAATGTTATCATCTTTCTTCCATTGTCATTCCAAGCATTTAATGTGTTATATTTGCTTGGACCTTTGTCATCGTGTGGTGCTCAATGACTTGTACTGTTCCCCATATGATAACATAGGGCCCAGGGAGTAGAAGACATGCTGGAACTAGCCAGAGGAGAGAAACAAGTATAGAGGAGAATAGATAGAACATAAAAAGTCAAAGTACCAGCATTGGAACACGTACTGGGCATGAGAAGTGAATATAGTATTTTTTACTTCTTACCGGCCCTTGAAAACTGAACATTGGCTGGGCTGCCACTATTTTGCTAGATTTGCTTGTGGTAAATAAAAATGAAAATTGAATTTGGACAAATCCAATTTTTTTTTAAAAGACTCAAAGAGAATATAGTGGCATGTAAAAGTTTGGACACCCTTGGTCAAAACGACAGTTGGGCTAATGTAAAAGTTTTGGCATCATGCTTGGTTAGTACCTAGTAGCACCCCCTTTTTGAAAATATCACAGTAGACTGTGAGGGCCATTGTAAAACCTTCAGCTTGGGCCTTTTGAGGTAGTCTAATGTTGATTTTGATGTGTTTTTAAAGATCATATCAATTTGCAGAAGCCATCCACTTTTCAACTTCAACTTTATATTGTTTGCATAAAGAATTTGTTAAAATTTCATTGAATCCATTCTTCTCTCTACCCATAAAATTTTTACACTGACTGCAACACAACCCCAAATAATGATAGTGTCACTCCTGATTCTTAATGGTTGGTGTGATGTTCTTTTCCTGAAATTCTGTGCCCTTTTTTCTCTAGCATACCTTTGTTCATTGTGGCCAAAGAGGTGTATTTTAACCTAATCCATCCAGAGTTTTTTTTCCAAAATTTGTGCAGGAGTCTTGGGAAAGAAGAATAATATACCAAAACTTCAGTGTCTGCTAAATCTTTCTGAAGGTCTTTTGCAGTCAAGCGGGGGTCCTGATTTGCCTCTCTAGCAAACCTACGAGCATCTCTCACTGAAATTTTGTTTGGCCTTCCAGACCTAATCTTGACCTCCACTGTTCCTGTTAACTGCCATTTCTTTTGAACTGAGGAAAGGGCAACTTGAAAACACTTTGCTATGTTCTTATAGCCTTCTCCTGCTTTGTGGGTCTCCAACATTTTCATTTTTGGAGTGCTAGGCAGCTGCTTAAAAGAATCCATGGCTGCTGATTTTTTGGCACAGTGTAAGATGAGGCTGTGTTTTTTAAAGCTTGGAAATTTGCATCACCAGGCCTTTCTCAACCCCTTAACCCCAAGGGTGGTTTGCACGTTAATGACCGGGCCAATTTTTACAATTCTGACCACTGTCCCTTTATGAGGTTATAACTCTGGAACGCTTCAACGAATCCTGATGATTCTGACATTGTTTTCTTGTGACATATTGTACTTCATGATAGTGTCAAAATTTCTTTGATATTACCTTTGTTTATTTGTGAAAAAAATGGAAATTTGGGAAAAATTTTGAACATTTTGCAATTTTCCAACTTTGAATTTTTATGCCCTTAAATCACAGAGATATGTTACACAAATACTTAATAAGTTACATTTCACACATGTCTACTTTACATCAGCCCAATTTTGGAACCAAAACTTTTTTGTTAGGGAGTTATAAGGGTTAAAATTTGACCAGCGATTTCTCTTTTTTACAACACTATTTTTTTTAAGGGACCACGTCACATTTAAAGTCACTTTGAGGGGTCTATATGATAGAAAATACCAAAAAGTGACACCATTCTAAAAACTGCACCCCTCAAGGTGCTCAAAACCACATTCAAGAAGTTTATTAACCCTTCAGGTGTTTCACATGGGATTTTTGGAATGTTTAAAAAAAATGAACATTTAACTTTTTTTCACAAAAAATTTAATTTAGCTCAAATTTGTTTTATTTTACCAAGGGTAACAGGAGAAATTGGACCCCAAAGGTTGTTATGCAATTTGTTCTGAGTACACTGATACCCCATATATGGGGGTAAACCACTGTTTGGGAGCATGGCAGAGCTCAGAAGGGAAGGCGCACCGTTTGACTTTTCAATTCAAAATTGACTGGAATTGAGAGAGGACACCATGTCGCGTTTGGAGAACCCTGATGTGCCTCAACAGTGGAAACTGCCCATAAGTGACACCATTTTGGAAAGTAGACCCCCTAAGGAACTTATCTAGATGTGTGGTCAGAACTTTGAACCACCAAGTGCTTCACAGAAGTTTATAATGTAAAGCCGTAAAAATAAAAAATCATATTTTTTCACAAAAATGATGTTTTTACCACCAATTTTTTATTTTCCCAAGTGTTACAGGGGAAATTTGACACCAAAAGTTGTTTTGCAATTTGTCCTGAGTACACTGATACCCCATATGTGAGGGTAAACCACTGTTTGGGCGCATGGCAGAGCTTGGAAGGGAAGGAGCGCCGTTTGACTTTTCAATGCAAAATTGACTGGAATTGAGACAGGACCCCATGTCGCGTTTAGAGAGCCCCTGATGTGCCCAAACACTGAAACCCCCCAACAAGTGACACCATTTTGGAAAGTACACCTCTAAGGAACTTATCCAGATGTGCTGTGAGAACTTTGAACCCCCCAAGTGTTTCACTACAGTTTATAACGCAGAGCCGTGAAAATAAAAAACTTTTTTTTTTCACATAAAATATTTTTTTTACCCCCAAGTTTTGTTTCTTCCCAAGGGTAACAGGAGTAATTGGACCCTAAAGTTTGTTGTCCAATTTGTCCTGAGTACGCTGATACCCGATATGTTGGGGTAAACCCGTGTTTGGGTGCACGGGAGAGCTCGTGTAATAATTATAGGGGATAACTCAGGAGACTCTTTGCGTGGAACAAGACAACTACAGGACACAGTTTTATAAGTGGTAAAGTCTATATTATCACACGGTGATTCAAACAGGTGCAGAGAGAAACTCAAATCCACAACACTTGGTGCAAATATCAAATGCAGCTCAGCAGTCTATAGGAAACTTCAGAGGAAAATGCAATCACGCAGAAAGTCTATGAAGCACAATTATTCTTGAGGATACTTGACACGAATAAGTCCTTGCTTAGTCCAAAACACAGATAGATATGCTTAGAAGGCAGTTCAAACAATATCTTAGCTCAAGCTTAGCTTAGGGAAGTCTGGGTAACAGTCTCAGGTTCTTGCAAAGCAGCAACAGCTTACATGTCCAGCAAATGCAGATGGAAGTAAACAAGAGCAGCAGATGAAGGAGGATTACTGGAACTGGTGTATGCAGCAGGAACTCAGAGCAGAGTAGCAGGATAACCACACAGGTTCACAGGAGCAGGTATATAACCAAGGAGTCACCAGAGGTCAGGAGCTGGATGCAAGGCAGAATACTCTAGCACAGACTGAAGGCTTGGGTGGAGTTTTATAGCAGGAAGACACAGTGCACATGAGACCAAAGACGCCATCTTAGAAAAGGGCAGTAATGCATAAAAAGGTAATAAAAAATGTTCTGAGTCCTGACAGCTCGGAAGGGAAGGAGCACTGTTTTACTTTTTCAATGCAGAATTGACTGGAATTGAGATCGGACACCATGTCACGTTTGGAGAGCCCCTGATGTGCCTAAACAGTGGAAACCCCCCCATTCTAACTGAAACCCTAGCCCAAACACACCCCTAACCATAACACTAACCACACCCCTAATCCCAACCCTAACCACACCCCTAACTCCAACACACCCCTAACCCTAATCCCAACCATAAACCTAATCCTAACCCTAACCACACCCCTAATCCTGACACACCCCTAACCATAATCCCAACAGTAAATGTAATCCCAATCCTAACCCTAACTTTAGCCCAAACCCTAACTGTAGCTCTAACCCTAACCCTAATGGGAAAATGGAAATACATTTTTATATTTTATTATTTTTTCCCTAACTAAGGGGGTGATGAATGGGGGGTTTGATTTACTATTCATAGCATTTTTTTAGCGGAATTTTATAATTGGCAGCTGTCACACTAAAAGACGCTTTTTATTGCAAAAATTAGTTTTTGTGTCTCCACATTTTGAGAGCTATAATTTTTCCATATTTTGGTCCACAGAGTCATGTAAGGGCTTGTTTTTTGCGGGACGAGTTGAAGTTTTTGTTGGTACCATTTTTTGGAATGTGACATTTTTTGTTCGCTTTTTATTATTATTATTATTATTATTATTATTATTATTATTTTTGTGAGGCAGAATGGGCAGAATGACAAAAAAACAGCTATTCATGAATTTCTTTTGGGGGGGCGTTTATACCGTTCCACGTTTGGTAAAATTGATAAAGCAGTTTTATTCTTTGAGTCAGTACGATTACAGCGATACCTCATTTATATCTGTTTTTATGTTCTGGCGCTTTTATACGGTAAAAACTATTTTATATAAAAAATAATTATTTTTGCATCGCTTTATTCTGAGAACTGTAACTTTTTATTTTTTTGCTGATGATGCTGAATAGTGGCTTGTTTTTTTGTGGCACAAGAAGACGTTTTCAGCAGTACAATGTTTGCTTATATTTGTCTTTTTCATCGCGTGTTATTCCACTTTTTGTTTGGCGGTATGATAATAAAGCGTTGTTTTTTGCCTTTTTTTTTATTTTTCTTATGGCGTTCACTGAAGGGGTTAACTAGTGGGACAGTTTTATAGGTCAATATATATTTTTTTTTTCTTTTATAAAGGAATTTTTTTTTTTACACATATAAATATTTCTTTTACTGTGTCCCAGGATGGGACATCATGTTATAGTGCGTTATGACGCCCCACGAGGAAGCCACCAGTGCGAAACGCGCTGGAGTTTTTCATCCTGCGATCAGGAGCAGGTTGGTTCATCCATTATATTGATCTCTTTTCTCCTCTTTGTATTGGGATTTCTTCCCTTGGTATATGGCTGCGGTTTTTTCATTTTATCAGGCATTGGATTTGTATATGCCGTGACATAATTATATCTTTAGCACATTTATGTATACTGGTCAGCCTATACTGTATATGCACTTATAAGAGGACAAATATAATGAATAATCATTCTATTCGAGTATATGGGTATTGTGTTTTATATTATGTGCCCCCAGTGAAGTTTTTTGTATTTCTTGTATAGCGCAGTCGCCATTGTGGCATTTATTGGTATTACATATATTGCACTATTGGTACTTTATACATGTCTCCATTATCTTGTATTGGATTCGGATCTGTTATGGTAGTTTGAACCATTAGCCCACAAATAGTATTTTGTTATTTAATTTCAATACGTTTTTCTGTATAACTTTGAGATGATTTATATTTATGAGTAATCCTGTACGAATTTCGCAGTGGCTTATATATTTAACCTGCATTGTTCTTTTCCTGTACATGGCACTAGGTTGTTGTCCACTTTCTTCTATTTTGTGTCCTTATTTTACTATAAATCTGTATTTGTTGATTGAATATAACTTTTAGAGTAAATCTCAATAAATTTTCTAATATTTTAGTTCGTCAAACGGCAGAAAGGGGTTAATATCTTTTGGAGGGTTATGGAGCCTTTTCACTTTTCCAGAGCCTTTGTACTACCAGTAACATGGAAACCTCCTATATTTCCGTTACCAGATGACAGACCTGAGTGGAGGTTTGCTTTTTATGTGGATTGAGTTGAAGCTTTTATTGGTGACATTTTACATAATGTTTGGGATCACATTTATCTGGCACTCTATGCTGATCACTTACTTTGGGGTTTCCATTTAAATCTCTGAAGTGACATGGTTCAGATAAAACCTCTGAGGGATCCATACACTATAATGAGGCTGCAGAGTTTCTCTGGACTCCGTCTGGCTTCTGGTCAGTGTTGTCTTTCTATTCAGAAGTGCACAAAACTGTAGCCAACGGCACTTTTATGCAATCTTAAAGAGACGGACACCGTCGGATCACAGTGCCTCCATCTGCCTCATTACAGGGAAACTTCCACCAGAGGTTCAGTGTGAGTTATTTATTTCAGAGATCGCCCGTTCTTTTCTAGTGTGTTTCAATGCTGGATGCCATATGTTGGTTTATTTTTATCCAAGTGGAATGAAAGTTATTTTTTAGCAACCTTTGCTAATCATTGGAATTTTTTCTATTGGACTTGCTGTGGCTGCTTCACCCTTATCCGTGCGAGGCTTCGGCTTGCAAACAGGAGGTCAAAACACATGGACTGATAAGCTGACTTTTTCCTTCATATACCTTAGTTTTATAGGTTGGATCATTGCAGACGTGGCGATGCCAAAAATGTGTACTTTTATTGTTTTGTTTATTTTCATACAAATATTTATTTATAGATAAAATATGGTAGGTGTCGAGTTCCTGCCGCTGCACAGGGGGAATCTCGAACCATCTCCACTGCAGTCTCCCATTCTCCTCCAGCCACAGTGGAGCCAGCTCAGCAGAGAAGTTGGTCCCAGCGTATGGCTCAAGCTGATACTGTGTGAACGCACCTTATACCATCCTTCTAATTATTTGGTGTGTTCCGCTAGCCCTAACATTATACTAGCGCCAGGGTCTGGCTAGTAATTGTGGACGAACAGCGACTGCAGTGGTACCTCCAGCAGCTGGAGGGCAGGTTGGCGGCTCTCAAGCGCACAACCTCGGCTGTGGAAGTTAACGCAGTAGCTATTCAGGCTGCTAGCATGGCTGCAGCTAGTTTGTCCACTGCCACCCCTGTTCCAACCGTATCTCGCCTCCCACTGCCAGATAAGTACTCTGGCAATAGCAAGTCATGCAGGGGATTTGTGAACCAGTGAGTTAGGGCTAGCGGAACGCACCAAATAATAAAGAGGTAGATATGAGGTGCGTTCGCAGCCCGGGGTCCACCATGCAGAGATGGTACCTGCTGCTGAGTAATGGCTGAACACTTGCTCACACGTAGGTTAGACTTCACCCAGTGTGAAAGGAAGTGAGCTCTGTTGCTTCACAGAGTCGCCAAAATACACTGCGCCCGGTTAGCAGTCACAGGGTGCAGTTGCAAGACACTAGTGGGATCCCTATGAATCACCCCCACTAAACTGGTGATAGGACTCGCTCTGACCCTCGGTGGCTTTTGAGCCCGCATCTGAAGATGCCCCGAGTCAGATGCAGAGTCCAAGTGGGAATTCCCACCCTACACAGACAGGCTGTCAGGAAAGCGCACTGATTGCGCACGGTGCCGTAAAAACGGGCACTGCAAAAAGGCACTGTAACGTGTGCTAGGTGTGCAGGTAGCACTGCCGGGCGCTAGATAGCTTCTACCATTCGCAAGCAGTCAACAACACAAGGAATGGGAATGATTATGGAGCTTTCATCCACTGACAGTCATTCATCTACACATACACAATATCAAGTTTATACTAGCGCATGGTCGTGCGGCCATGCAAATTTTTTATAGCGGACGCTCTCCAGGACCTTCCTTGTGATCCAATAGGAGCTGCTACAGGACCTGAGCATGTGACCCCCGACCTCCAATGAGAGGTCGTCCCTTGGGCATGCTCAGTAGAGAAAAAGCAGGAATTAGTCCCAGGAAAGTCTGCTCATTGCAGATCAGTGCTGGTTCTAATGGCTGGACCTGGAAGGGCAGCAGTAACCAAGCACACAGTATCTGCCTGAACCAGACGCTGGGACAGACGTCTCTGCTGAGCAGGCTCCACTGTGGCTGGAGAAGAATGTGAGATCACAGTGGACATGGTTTGAGATTCCCCCTGTGCAGCAGCGGGAATTCGATGCCTAACACAGTGTGCTATACATATTGAGCTTCTGGCTGCACATTTCCCCTCAGAGGGGGCTAAAGTAGGATTCATAATATCTCTCTTGTCGAACCGGGCATTGGAGTGGGCAACACCGCTGTGGCAGCATGACGATCATGTGGTGCATAGTGCTCTGCGGTTCGTGAGCACTCTGAAACAGGTGTTTTTGGGACCTCAAGTCACCCATGATACGGCGTTCCAACTGCTGGCACTGACACAGGGCTCTTCCTTGGTCAGCCATTTTGCCGTCCACTTCCACACTTTAGCATCTGAGCTGGAGTGGTCAGATAAAGCCCTCATCCCTGTATTTTGGAGGGGGC
Organism: Ranitomeya variabilis; assembly: GCF_051348905.1. Taxonomy (NCBI): domain Eukaryota; kingdom Metazoa; phylum Chordata; class Amphibia; order Anura; family Dendrobatidae; genus Ranitomeya; species Ranitomeya variabilis. Next base: position 648,435,380 of record NC_135233.1, on the reverse strand, counting down.
TGGCTGATCACGTGAAGGATGCTTTGGCCACTAGGGAGATTCCTGCCACACTGGAGGAGCTAATAGCTGTATCAACTCGCATCGACCTTCGTTTTAACGAGCGAAGGTTGGAGCGAGCCCAGTGTAGGTAGAGGTTTCAGCTGGCTTCCACCTTCGCCATACGTCTGGAATCTCCGGTTAAGGCATCCGAGCCACATGAGGCCATGGAGGAGTCACGAGCGGGATTTAAGTCCCGGATCGCTCATGCACTCAAGGTCTGTCATGTCTGCCAGCGGTTAGGACATCTTGCCTCCAGATGTTCCCAGCGGTCAGGAAAACATCAGCGTCTAGTAGATGTAGGAGGAGGTACACTAGATATGGCGACGTTTCCTCCAAATTGTCCTTCAAAAGGACAATCACCTTTGGCCCATCCACTCTTACAGTCGAGCTTTGTGTGGATTCCGGGGCGGAGGGGAATTTTATGCCCTCTACCTTCACACAGCGCTACGCAATACCCCTGGTGATGCTCGCCAAGCTGGTGATCTCATTTACTTTATCCATGTCTCCATCCCATCAGGAGATTATCTCCCTGCTAGTTATTTCTGAGGGAATTGATTAGCTTCTGTTAGGGATACCTTGGCTACGCTACCACTCTCCTCATATAGAGTGGTCCTCTGGGAGAATTCTGGGATGGAGTTAATCTTGTAAGGGTAGATGTCTGAGGGAGTGCGTTCAGGTTGCTACTACTGAAGTACCCGCAGATCTTTCCTCTCTCCCCAAGCACTATTGGCCCTATGCGGACGTGTTCTCCAAGAGGGCTGCGGAGACCCTTCCACCCCACCGCCCCTATGACTGCCCTGTTGACCTCTTGCCTGGTGCAGAGCCTCCCTGAGGCCGAGTCTATCCCCTATCTCTCCCGGAGACAGAGGCAATGACCCAATACATTCAGGAGAATCTGGCAAGAGGATTCATTAGGAAGTCAGTGTCACCCGCAGGGGCGGGGTTCTTCTTCATGCATAAGAAGAGAGGAGAACTACGTCCATGCATAGATTACAGGGATCTTAACGCAATCACCGGTAAGAACTGTTAAGTCCTTCTCAGTCCCTGGCTTACTGGAGGTAAGCTTCCAGGTAAATGACACGCAAACAAAGTATTGTGTGATCATATACAGGGGAAGCTCAGGAGCGCGTCTGACTCACTGAGGCTCACCCCTCCTTTTTATATAGGAAAGAGTAAGACATTTACAGACATGCGTACAAGTGCTCATATTCTCTAACAAAGCGTATCTATTCTACTGATAACGTTCAACTTCTGGAATGTAGGTTACAATATCACAAAGGAATGCGTCCATAAAAGGAAATGTCTACCTTGCTCAAGTTTCTTCATATTAAGCCAGACGTCTCTGAGTAGAGGAAGACAAAATGGATTCTTCAATCTGATCTCCACAATTCCCCCCTTTGACATATTCCTTTTATGATCTATCACAAATCCCCCTTTAACATATCCATATTTTAGATTACCACAGGGCCAAAGACAAAGCCTTTATTTTTGGTATTACACATGTACACGCTTGTATTCAATAAGAGAATCAAATCTAGTATCAATTCTTCCGTTTAACTCTCACAACCTTTTCTTTGTTCTGCAATAAGTATACTAAAATATAAAAACAAAAATTAGTACGGTAATATTAATTAGAATCACTAGAGGATAACATAAGAATAAAGAAGAAAATTTATACTCTTGCATCTATTACACAAAATTTATCTGTGCATACTGAGATACTCTTGAGCACAATCTGGAATAGTACGTATATGACTACAATAATCATAACTATATGTATTATGCTCTGCATTATCCCAGCAACCCACCCGCCGATTCCTCTGAACCAGTTGGCTGGGTTAAGAAAAGAAAAAGTATCAGACCACCAGCTATCCTTATTCTGGTCATTATCTTTGTCATACTGATCTCTGAGTCGTTGTACATCCTTTAATTTGAATGTCATACTCATCGTACTATTCGGGTCTATATAATGACAGCAGGTGGGTCCGATGATTTGACACATACCTCCTTGTGAGGCAGTTAGGTAATCCAATACCAGGGTATGTTGGTTGACGACTATTATAAGCTGATTCTGTACAGCTATACTGGTGTTTAGTATATCCAATATATCCCAGATCTGATCATCTAGATAATCCGTGGCTCTAACTAGTTTATCCCACATTTGTGTTAACATAGGATAAATAAAAATAGAACTGACAATTTTATTGGCTATACCCATTTGCACTATGTGTGGTCTCCCCGAGGGACGTGGTGAGTTATCTGCAGCTCTTTTATACAGTGTGTGCTTGGGCACGGCTTGCATATTCACTTGTTTATTCAAAATTATGAAAGTAGCTGGGGTTAGGCGTCCTAATGTACAAGTACCCTTTATACCTACGGGAAGCCATTTATATGCTCCTTCTCCGCATATCCAAAATGTACCTTCAGGCAGATCCCATAGAGCTGAGTGCTGCAATACCAATCTGTGAGCCAAATCCACAAATCTAGATACATTCTGAAGCATACACCAAGAGGGTTTTTGTCCCAAGGGGCTACAGTACCCGGCTGCGGGATTCCCACATAAAGGCATTCCTCTGATATACTCATCGGATTCATTACAAACCAGGTTCCCCGGTTTGCTTGTACAACTGTTTGCATCACCTTGGGGGAACAACGCAGAATGTTCCCATTTTCTATTATGTATGTACCTTTCCAACATTGTAGGTTTGAAAGCATAAGAAGAGTCGGTGGTTGTACTGAAACTGAGCTGTAGATTTTCAGTGGGGACCTGTCCTAAATCAGTTAATCCAGTCTTATTTCTAGGTACCCATTTTCCTCCCCTGAATGCAAAATATTGTAAGTTGCCTATTCTTCCTGTAAGATTACCCTGCCACCAAGGAAATTCTACCCATCCCACAATTGGTATGGCGATTGTAGTATTCCACAGCCTAGCATTACCAATTTGGTTATTGGCCAGTTTGTCTGAACAATTAGGCCAAGCGAATATTTCTTCTGCTGATACGGGAACTGCTAGAAAAGGTATACTTGTGGCTGATACCGGTGAATGGGTACAGATCCAACAATCTGCCAGGGGTTGTGTATTATTTAACAAGTCATGCACTAATTTTCTATGATGTTGTACGAATCTATTGTTCAAAGGGGCTAGAGAATTTAGTCTATCCCATGCCTCCGTTGAGATTAACATTATTAACATCAATATCATGAGTTTTGTACTGCTTTTTTGCAGTGGCTTGCATGTATCCATGATGCCTTTCCTTCTAGCTTGACTGATGTAGGTGTTGTCAACAGGACTTGGAAGGGTCCGTCAAATCTTGGTTCAAGAGCCTTTCTGGTGTGTCTTTTTACATAGACTTGATCACCTGGTTCCAACTTGTGACTTCCTTCTGTGTTGTCAGGATCTGGAAGGGAAGCAAAAACTTGTGCATGCACCTTAGTTAATTGTTTCTGAAGATTTTGCACATAAGAAGTCAATGACTCAATATTTAACACAAGTTGTTGTGGAAAATAACATCCTAAATTGGCAGTCCTGCCAAACAAAATTTCATATGGAGACAGTTTAGTCTTACCCCTTGGGGTATTGCGTATTGAGTAAAGGGCCAGTGGAAGGCATTCTGTCCAAGGCTTTCCTGTTTCAGCCATGGCTTTCTGTATTTTTAATTTTAAAGTTCCATTCATGCGTTCCACCTTACCAGAACTTTGAGGATGGTACGGAGTGTGTAACTGACTTTCAACACCCAACATTTTCAGTACATTTTGAAATATTTCTCCAGTGAAATGAGTACCCCTATCTGACTCGATCACTTCAGGGAGACCGTAACGGGGTATCAGTTCGGCAACTAGCTTTACAGCAGTGTTTTTAGCTGAAGCCTTCCGAACTGGATAGGCCTCTGGCCACCCCGAGAACATGTCCACACATACCAACACATACTCATACCCATTACTTTTTGGCAGCTGGATAAAGTCTATTTGTAATCGCTGAAACGGATAGAGAGGTCGGACGTGGTGCTTCATAGGGGTCTTTGTTGTCTGTCCGGGATTATGTGCCAGGCATATAGCGCATGTTGCACAATAGTCTCTTGCGTAGTTGCCAAAACCTGGAGCCAACCAGACTTGCTTTGCCAGTAGTGTCATTGCATTTGCAGACACATGAGTAGGGTGGTGCAGTCCACCAACTACAATCGGGTACCAGGCTCTAGGTAGACATATTAGTCCATCTTTCTTCCAAATTCCTGCTTGTTCTTCTGCCCCTTCCTTTTTCCACCTGTCCCTCTCCTCTTCTCCTGCATCTTCCTGTGCTTGTCTCAGTCTATCTTCAGTATTTTCTGTGGGGTTTACAGTATGAACCTGCTGTAAGGGTTTGACCGCTGCTGCCTTGGCTGCTTTATCAGCCCTATCATTTCCCCTAGATTCCCTAGTGTCGAGTCTCACATGTGCAGCTACCTTAATTACTGCTACTTCTTTTGTTTCTTGTGCAGCCTCTAAGATCTGTTTGATCAGAGAAGCATGTTTTACAGGTTGGCCTGACGCTGTCATGTAACCTCTAGCTCTCCAGATTACTCCAAAGTCAAACACAATACCATGTGCATACCTAGAATCAGTGTATATATTAGCTGTCTGATTCTCAGCTATTTTTAGCGCTTCAATCAATGCTGTTAGTTCTGCTTCTTGTGCAGACTGTTTCGGTGGAAGAGGTTCTGCTTTGAGAGTTTCAGATTCTGACACAACTGCATACCCTGTATGGAAATTACCTGTGTCATCTGCAAACCTACTACCATCTATAAACAGCTCTAAATCTGGATTTTGAAGTGGTGTTTCGGATACATTGGGTAAGCCTGCTGTTTCTTGTAAAATGAGCTCTGTACAATCATGTGTGTCTGTAGGGAAAAAATTTGCGTGTGGATCAGTGTCCTTATTCCCCCCTTCAGACTCGAGAGGTAGCAGTGTAGCTAAATTGAGAGTCTGAAGCCTTGCAAATGTGATAGTAGAGGGGAGCAGCAAAGAACACTGTAGCCGCAAATGTCTGGCCATGGAAATGTGTTTTGGCTGGACCTGGTTTAATATCCCATAAACATCATGCGTAGTTTGAACTGTGAGTGGATGCTCTAGGACAATTTCTGATGCTTTGTCCAACAATAGTGAGACAGCAACAACTACACGTACACAGGTTGGCGCTGCCCTAGCTACTGGATCTAACCTTGCTGAAAGATATGCAATTGGTCTTTGTTTCCCTGCATGCTTCTGGGTAAGAACTCCTGTAGCATGGGAATCAACTTCTGCAGCCATAAGCTGAAATGGTTTGGTGTAGTCTGGTAGCCCTAACGCTGGAGCTGAAACAAGGGCATCTTTTAATTGTTGAAACGAAATCTGACCTTCTTTTGTCAACAAATAAGGTTCACTTTTTACACAGTCATACAGTGATTGCATTAGTTGACTGGCATGTATAATCCATTGTCTACAATGAGACACTATTCCTAAAAATGCTCGTAGCTGTTTATGATTTCTAGGCTCATTCATCTGTCTTATTGCTTCAGTTCTTTGAGGTGTAAGATGCTTTTTACCTTGAGAAATGCAATGACCTAGAAAGACCACTTTGATCTGACAAACTTGTAGCTTTTGTCTATTCACTTTACACCCTTCTTTTTCTAGAAAACATAGTAAACTCACAGTGGACCTTTCTGCAGTTTCTAGATCTGGGCAGCAAAGTAGTAGGTCATCCACATACTGCAAAATTACTACCTGTGATTCAGGTTCAAACCTTTGAAGAACTGTTTGTAGGGCATTTGAATAAAGAGTAGGGGAGTGTATCATTCCCTGTGGAAGGCGTGTCCACGCCAACTGTTTGCCCTTAAATGTAAATGCAAACAAATGCCAACTATCTTGGTGTAAAGGAACCGAGAAAAATGCATTTGAAAGATCTATTACAGTAAACACTTGAGAACTGGCTGGTATCTGTGATAGTAACGTATGAGGATTGGGTACAACTGGGGTGATAGGATCTAGAACTTTGTTTATTTCTCTTAGATCATGTACCATACGATATTTGGGCATAGAACTCTTATCAAGAGTTCTCTTCTTGACTGGATACAGAGGAGTGTTAGCAGGTGATTGTATCTCTACCAAAACTCCTTTCTCTCTATATCCCTCTATCTGTTTTGTAATCGCTAGTTCCTGCTGGGCACTCACAGGGTATTGTCTGAGCTGTGGGAGAACAGCTCCTGGTTGCACAGATAATTTTACAGGAGAGATATGTAATAATCCCACATCAGTGTCACCCTGTGCCCACAGTGTTTCTGGGATCATTGAGAGGTCTAGATCTGTGGTGTACTCTTTTTCTTCAGTATAATCCTCAAAAGCCTGAATTCTGACATATTGTTCTAATGTTTCTGCATCATCAGGGATAGTCAACATAACTGTGCCATCGTCCCTAAAATTGATGTTAGCTTCTAATTTCTTTAGGACATCAGTTCCTAACAAACATGTTGGGGCACCTCTGGCATACAAAAATCTGGATGCAAAACATTTAGGTCCTAATGAGACCTCTAGGGGCACAGTATATGGCAGTGTTCGAATTACCCCATCATAACCCTCAGCAAAAGTTGTTTGTTCTGAAATATCTTCCGGATTTGGAAGAAAATCTTGATTCAAAATTGAGGAAGTTGCACCTGTATCTATCAAAAATGGAATCTCTCTCCCCCCCACATTCACCTGTATCATAGGTCTCCTAGCTGGTAGGGAAGTTTGTAACACATTGAGTCAATCTGAATCTGGTATGGGACCATCTATGATGGTAGATTTCTGCTGGTTGTCCGTTTGGGGAGGGTTATTTCTGGGAACAAATTTGCCTGATTTTATATCTGCCAACTTCTTCCTGCACTCTCTTTGGAAATGACCTAGCTTTTTACAGTAGTGGCAAGGAAAATTGTGTCTCACTCTTCCTCCTGTATTAGCTTGTGCTATTCTAACAGGCTTACGATTCTCTCTCATATCCATGGCTATTCCTAAACATCGTTGTTTCACAATATTTGGTTGTTCAATTGTTCTCCAATCTGGAGTAGAGGATTTAAATTTTTCTCTGATTTTCGGATCTAGCCCCTCTATTAATTGTTTTGTAAAAAGTCTCCTTACTGAAGCATCAGTCAAATCCAATCCTTCATCCCTAAAGCTATTTTCTAGTTCTTGACTATATTCTTCAATACTTTGCCCAAATTTCTGCATAATCACACCTGTTGACCCCCTTTCCCTCTGTTTTCCTCCTTCTGTTCTTCCAGATGGTACAAATGATTGGGCTTTTGGATCTAGGTAAGGTGGTGGGATTATATCACAACTTTTTCCCTTTCCCATGATCCATTTGGAAGTGTCTGGATCATACTTCCAATTCTCCTCTTTAGCTGTTTTTGAGACCTCTATCATACAATGTATGATTTCTTCCCACCCATTGTCTTTGATAATTCCACCTCGTTCTTTACTCAGTCTTTCCCATTCTGTACTGAACATAAGTGCTTCTGAAATTCCCAATTTTTCTCTCACTCTTCTAATCTGTCTTCTGACTATCTTTCCACATCTTTCCTGTATGATATCTGCTGCTTCCACTTGTCCTAAGACAGTTTTGGTCTGTTTATTTCTCATTTTAGCTATTTCTACCCCAGGTGACGTTTGGACAATCACTGTGGTGATGTCTCGTTGCCTTCTCTCCTAGGGAGCTAAAATATCCTTTCAATATTTGCTATTTCTACCCCAGGTGACGTTTGGACAACCACTTCCTCTGTTGGTGGCGTCTCGTTGCCTTCTCTCCTAGGGAGCTAAAATATTGAAGGGCTCGTCTGCTCCGTTTCTTCTAATATGCAGGACGTACTTAAGTGCTATTATGCACACAGACCCAGCAACACCATACAGATCACAAAACTTTCTGTGTCAGTTAGCATACTTGTCCCAGGCTCATGAAAACCGCGTCCTGGGCTCATTCTATCACACCTTATCCAGGGAATGTAGAAACAAGTTCTATAGGAGAGTCAAGCATGGGCGGAGGTCTCCCAGAAGGACGCAACCACATGACCCAGTTAGGCTGACTTCACCAATAACCTTGTTCTAACAATCGTGGCTTATTGTTCTACGCACTTCTATTCTTCTTTCACAACATGTCACAACCTTCACACTGTTCACACACTGTTCACACACTGCCAGGGACAGGACTCATAAGTCTATACAATATGGTAACCCGAGTTTTATAGGTATCTACTCACTACTAGACTAACCCAGCGTGACACGGCTCATAGAGATCTTTCGGATAATACAGGGCAGATAAAAGAGAACTAATAATGTCTCTTACCTGGCCAGGTTTTTCAGTTCATTTGCCGTCCATTATCCCAGATCTCCGTTGTCCGTATCCGCAGGTAAATCTCGAGCAAATACTCTTATCTCAGGTCCCTGTTCGGTGCGCCAAAGAAATGTTAAGTCCTTCTCAGTCCCTGGCTTACTGGAGGTAAGCTTCCAGGTAAATGACACGCAAACAAAGTATTGTGTGATCATATACAGGGGAAGCTCAGGAGCGCGTCTGACTCACTGAGGCTCACCCCTCCTTTTTATATAGGAAAGAGTAAGACATTTACAGACATGCGTACAAGTGCTCATATTCTCTAACAAAGCGTATCTATTCTACTGATAACGTTCAACTTCTGGAATGTAGGTTACAATATCACAAAGGAATGCGTCCATAAAAGGAAATGTCTACCTTGCTCAAGTTTCTTCATATTAAGCCAGACGTCTCTGAGTAGAGGAAGACAAAATGGATTCTTCAATCTGATCTCCACAGAACAAATACCCTCTGCCTCTGATATCTGATTCGATAGGTTGCGGGGAGCGTGGGTATTTACTAAGCTTGATCTGCGGGTGCTTACAACCTGATTCGCATCTGTGAGGGGGACGAATGGAAGACTGCATTTAACACCAGGGATGGGCACTATGAATACCTGGTGATGCCCTTCGGGCTCGGTAATGCGCTTGCCATTTTGCAAGACTTTGTGAATGATATCTTCCAGGATATGCTCTCCACCTCGGTCGTAGTCTATCTAGATGATATTCTCATCTACTCTCTAGATATAGACTCCCACCGGAGAGATGTTTGCTAAGTCTTCGACCTCCTACGGGCAAACTCCTTCTATGCCAAGTTGGAGAAGTATGTGTTTGAGCAGGAGTCCTTGCCTTTCCTTGGCTATATCATCTCCACCCAGGGATTGGCTATGGATCCTGCCAAGCTAAAGGCTGTTATGGCCTGGCAGGAACCCCATTCTCTCAAAGCAGTGCAGCGCTTTATGGGGTTCAGTAACTATTATCGCCAGTTCATTCCCCACTTCTCAACTTTGGTTGCTCCCTTGGTAGCCCTCACCAAGAAGGGAGCAAATCCCAAATTGTGGTCGAAGGAGGTCTCCAAGGCCTTCCTCTCTATTAAGTTTCATTTTGCTAGTGCTCCCATCCTACATCGCCCCAATGTAGATAAACCATTTATAAATGGAGGTGGATGCCTCATCCGTGGGTGCTGGAGCAGTTCTCTTCCAAAAGGATGCTTAAGGTTGGAAGCATACTTGCTTCTTTTCCTCCAAGACCTTCACACCAACGGAGAGAAATAATTCCATCGAGGACAGGGAGCTGCTAGCAATGAAGTTGGCCTTCTCGGAGTGGAGACACCTCCTGGAGGGGGCTCATTTTCCCTTCCAAGTGTATACCGACCACAAAAATTTGGTTTATTTACAGACTGCCCAGCGGCTAAACACTCGCCAGGCTAGATGGTCCTTGTTCTTCTCCCACTTCCACTTCACCCTCCATTATCTTTCCAGGGAACATCCATGCCGACGCTCTCTCCCGCTACGTAGTGTCATCAGTAGAGTAGTAAGAGGAGCCTCGGCTAATTGTCCATTCGGAGAGCCTGAGGACCGTGGCCCCAGTTTGTTAGAGTCTCCGCCCCCAGGCAAGACCTTAGTGCCATCTAATTTGCGACCATAGGTCCTCTCTTGGGCTCACTAGTCCAGGGTGGGTGGACATTTTGGGACCAAGAGGACATCTGAGCTTCTGGTGAAGTACGTGGCCCGTGGCCGCATATGGCCCGTGACTTCGGAGACTATATCCGGGTGTGTGTCTCCTGCGCCAAAAATAAGTTTCCTCGACAATGGCCTGCTTGGCTACTTTACCCCCTGCCGGTGGTGGAGAGGCCCTGGGAAATGGTTGGGATGGACTTTGTGGTGGGCTTACCCAAGTCCCATAGCTTCACCATTATTTGGGTAGTCACTGACCATTTTTCCAAAATGATGAACTTTGTGCCTCTTCCATGACTACCTTCTGCACGGGCCTTGGCGGCGTTGTTTATTAAGCATGTTTTCCACCTACATGGTATGCCAGACAAAATTGTCAGTGACCGGGGTCCCCAGTTTGCGTCTCGGTTCTGGAGAGAGCTTTGTCGTCTTCTCAGCATCGAGCTGAATCTCAGCACATATCTCAGCAGAATTCAGCATACCATCCCGAGATGAATGGGTAGGTAGAGAGGGCCAACTAGACCCTGGTCACATACCTGTGACATTTTGTCTCAGCCAAGCAGGATGACTGGTCATCCTTGCTACCATGGGTGGAATTTGTGCTGAACAATGCTGAAGCCAACTCCAATGGGCATACCCCATTCCTCCTTGATTAAGGCCAGCATCCGTTGGTTCCTGTACCCATGCCCATGTCTTCTGCTGACTCCAGGGTGGCAGACTGGGCTGCGGACATGATGCTATCCGGGCCTCCAAGGATTGAGTGAGGGTCTCTGCCGATGCACATCGGTGCCCTGCTCTGACCTTTGCTCCTGGAGATTTAGTGTGGCTCTCCGCCCGTAACATCAGGCTGCGAGTTGAGTCCACTAAGTTTGTGCCTCAGTACCTAGGTCCCTTCAAGGTCCTGGAACAGGTTAATCCTGTGGTCTGCCATCTGGCCCTTCTTCAATGCCTAGGCATCCCCGACACCTTTCATGTGTCCCTCCTAAAGCCCGTCCACATGTCCCAGTTCTCCAAATCTTCTGCCGGGACATCTGGCTCGTCCACGGATGAATACGAGGTGAACGCCATCATGGGGTGTAAGGTGGTACGTGGCAAAAAATTTTATTTGGTGGATTGGAAGGGTCATGGCCCAGAGGACAGGTCTTGGGATCCTGTTGAGCACATTTGGGCTCTGCAGCTCATTGCTGACTTCGAGCGTAGCGAGGCCCATGGAGGGGGTCCCTAGGAGGGGGGTAATGTTAGGTGTCGAGTTCCCGCCGCTTCATAGGGGGAATCTCAAACCATCTCTGCTGCAGTCTCCAATTCTCCTCCAGCCACAGTGGAGCCTTCTCAGCTCAAGCTGATACTGTGCGGCTGGTTACTGCTGTCCTTGAAGGCTCTGCCACTATAACCAGTACTGATCAGCATCGATCAGGCGTCCCTGGGACTAAGTCCTGCTTTTCTTCTTCTGAGCATGCTCAAGGGACGACCTCTCATTGGAGGTGGGGGTCACATGGTCTGGCCCTGTGGCAGCTCCTATTAGACCACTAGGAAGGTCCAGGAGAGCTTCCGCTATAAAAGTTTTGCATGGCCGCACAGCTGTGCGCTAGTATAAACTTATTAACTTGTGTGTGTGGATGTATGCCTGTCGATGGATGAAAGCTCCGAATCATTCCTATCCCTAGTGTTGTCGACTGTTTGTGAATGGTGGAAGCTACCTAGCGCCTGAGAGTGCTATTCCGCACAGCTAGCACATGATACAGCGTCTGATAGCAGTGACCACCAGTGCGGCGCCGTGTGCTAACAGAGCGCTTTTCCTGGCTCAAGTCTGGGTGGTTAGTGGCGTTCGCCAGAGCGGCACTGCACGCACTCTTGTGCATTAAATTATTATTTCTGTTTATCTCTGACACCCCAGTAGTGGTGTCGAGAGCAAGAGGTTTAGAGGAACTCTTTCCCTGAGTCTTGGGACAGAGTTCTGTGACTTCTTGCTTGCGCTCTTTGTGCGGTACCACGGCCCTGCGACGCAACAGGGTTCGATTCCTTCATCCCGGGTGAAGCTAACCCGTGTGTGTGTCCACATTATACTACCATATAGTCTGTCATTACTCAGCAGCAGGTTCCATTTCTGCACGGTGGACTGCGGGCTGCGAACATAAATTCTAATTATTTGGTGCGTTATCTTTTGATTTTTGCTATTTTTTTTTTTTTTTTTATATTTTTACATTTATTAAAAAATATATATAAATATATATATATATATTTTAACTTTTTTACATTGTCCTACTATGGAGCTATCATTTTTTGCAGGCTGATCGCTTGTACGGCATAGGGATGCAGAAGCATCCCCATGCTGTACAAACTGTCAGCTCTGCACTGACAGAGAAAATTGCTAATCATTCACTGCCATGATCAGTAACTTTCCTAGTTCTGGTGACCCGGATGCCATCATAATGACATTTGGTCACCATGGCAAAGATCGATGGGTCTCCAATCTAAAGGCAGAGGAGTTGTCAGCTCCTTGCCTGCGTGATCGCAGTATTTCGGGGTTAAAGTGCTGGAAGCAGACACCCGTGTGCGTGGGCGATCTCGTGTATGTAATAATCTGTCCCTGGTCAGACAGGCCCAAGGCACATGGACGGATTATATATATGATGTCAGAAAGGGGTTAATGAAAGTGGGAACTCATTCAATCTATTCAATGTTTCCTATAACTGCTCAATAAAAAATCAAAGCTTGCAATTTGTTACCATCTTTTCAGTTAGCCATTAAAAGGTATCAACCACTGAGGACTCTCAATTCTAAATATTTTTCAATAAAAAATCAGACATCATTTGAATGTTTCAGGTGAATGTGTTAATGCTGCCAAATGTTCAAGACTCCTCATCTCAGTAAAAGTGCAGCTGAGAAGTAGCAATTTCATCAGGACTATTGCATGCAATTGAGTATGAAACTAATAGCTATTAACCGTACCTTTCACTATTTTTTATTTTATTCAGATAGCATCGAACACACCTGGCTACAGGTTTCTTTTCATTTGAGCACTGATTTTAATATTGCTATTACGGGCATTACTATTGCATTAATTAATAATTTCTGATGTGTCCTGCCTCTGCAGTTTCTGCATGTAAAGCATTCTTGTCTTTGAGCCTGTGATCTAATTGAGTGATTTTCTCCATTGTAAAAAGGATTTCAGTTGATGACATTATATAAAGAAAAAGGATGATAATTACTTATAATTTGATTTTCATGAATTATGACAGCACCATACATTGAGAGAGCATCTACTTCCAAGAACAGGTAATGTACAGAATAATAAAGCGGAAACTTTCCTTACTCCTCAGAATGTTTACAGAGCACACAGTAACAGGTAGCCACACATTTAAAGACACCAACATACATAGTTGAAACTAAGTTGAGAGCTTTTTTCTTTTTTTTTATTACACCCAGTGAAGAAAGGGGAAAATATTCCACCACCAGAAACATAAGGGAAGGAATAAGCACGGTGCTGTTATGGCTTGGAAAAATCAAATTATAGGTAATTATCATCTTTTCCCTATACCCTGACAGCTCCATAAAGAGAAATAAAAATAGAAGAAATCCCTATAGACTGACCACCACTGAAAGAACCTTTCTTTTAAAGAAGAGGCCAGAGCACTCCAGATCCAACCTTTAGTACTTAAAGAAGGTAGATGAGATGACCAGACTGCAGCTTTGCAGAACTGATCAATAGAAACATTAGGTCTTTCTGCCCTGGAGATAGCCTTGGTTCTTATAGAATGAGACTTAAGCCCAAATTATGGCTTGCCAAATCCACCTAGGTATGGTTGACTTATTAGCCTTCTTAACCTTACTAGGTCCCTAAAACAGAACAGACAAGAAAAAAAAATTCCTTCTTGAGCCCATGTCTAAGGAGGCATCACCTGAGATCCAGGGAAATAAATATTAGCTCGGCTTGAGATTTTGGATTGTCACAATAGCAAGAGAGGATTATTTCCTGCGATCTATGAAACCTGCAGTCTACATTTGTGATAAAAGCTAGGTCAGGGTTTAAAATCATCCTGTCCTCCAGGAATATTGTGAAGGGTGGTTAACTGAGATGGCCTGTAAAAAATTCATCAGTTAGGGCCACTAAAAGGGTGGTTTTCAGAGTGAGTACCTTAATAATGGTAGATATAATAGGCCCAAAATAGTCTTGTTTAAGGGCATTCATGACTAGATTTAGATCCCAGGGAGCTACTCAAGTACTACTTACAGACCTGGAAGCATAGGAAGCTTTGATAAACCTATGCCCCCAGGGGTGGTCAGTGCTCTTTTGGTCAAACAGAGCCCCCAGTGCAGAAACATTAATTTTCTAAATAAACTCCAACACTTCCCTAGGGAGAACCTGTTGTTATATTGTAAATTTTATTAATTACTTACAAATAAATTATACAGACTAGGATTCTAGTACCGCACCTTGAGAAAGAAAGGCGAAACGCACGTCGGTGTTGGCGTGGCGCGTGTCCAGACTCTGATACACTATGGGTAAGCAAGGCTAATTTGGGGGAATATGGGCCTCATGTATTAAGCGTGCATTTACCATGATTTCTGGTGTTATATATATTTTTTGCCCATTACCATTATGTCCCTCAAACGATACTATGCACTAAGCACTTTACTCATTGCCCAATAGTCTATCTGAATGTCTGGACATTGGTAGCCATCACTACCTGATCCTAGTCTGTATAATTTATTTGTAAGTAATTAATAAAATTTACATTTTCTTATTAAATTGGACGTTGTACTCCTATTTTTCATATTTTGAGCAGCATTCATTGCGAGTGTCCGTTAGGTGTATCTTTAAAGACAACCACATGGGGATTAGTCATTGTGGCACCTTTATATGGATGTGGCCCTTGGTGGTCTTGTTTTCTTCTCTTCTGTTGTTATATTGATGGACTCTGCCCAGATAACTCTACAAATTGATTCCATAATTTAGTATATCTAAGGGAGATAAACTTGTTCCTATTTAAAAGAAGAGAGGAAACTAAATCCCATGAGAATCCCCTAGCTGATAATAGATCACGTCCCATGCAGTCATGTGTAAGTTGTAAACCTCCGCTTGGAGGACAGGACCCTACTACAGAAGACTGTGAATATCATGTAATATGCAGGGTTCTGAGCTAGACATAATTCTCAGCCAAGTAAACCACACCATTCTGGACCAAGGGCAATTAAGTATGACTCTGGCTCCCTCTTCCCATATTTTCTTTAATACAATTGGAATTAGAGGAAAGGCTTTACAGTGTGGGCACACATCAGTGTGTTTTTCACTACTGGCCCCGACTTCTGAACATCAGGAGCAGAGCAGTGTCCCCTCCCTATTCCAGCAACTGCACGGAAAGACAGGGAAGGCAGCATTCTGAAAGTCAACAGGACCAAGAGATCAATTTTGACTGCTTACCTTCTGAACACCTCCTGCAACCCCTGAATAAATTTCTCCAGGTACATTATACTTCACCCTTCAGGCCTCCTTTTCATAGGAATAGGAATCCACACTGAGGCATATGGAGAAGTTCTGCCTCTTTATACTATAGATTTCCAGGTACCGGTGGTGCATACTCTCTCTCTGTATGGTGCTGCCAGCTGCAGGGAAAAGAATGATCTAAAGAGCCTGCAGATGTAATTTCACTAATATCTTCAAAAACAGACTTCACTGATAGCTCTATAATTCCTTAAAAACCTGCTGATATTTTAATTTTGTGATTCACTCCCCCCCCCCCCCCTCCTTTTTCAATTGCCATGTGCCACCAATTCTGGCACTTAGAGATTTTTTTTTAGGGTACAATGTCTTTAAAACTTTATGGAGAGTCGAGGGGGAAGGCAAGGAGAGAAATTGACACAAGCTTGAAAGTGATTACTTCTCTAAAACCTTCTTATAGTGCTGGATTTATAACTACTCTGTTAACTACTACTGTAATATGTCCTCTATGCTGCCTTTACCTATGTATGGGCGAAACACAGGGAAAGGAGATAAGGAATCCATCTCTCCATGTAAGATGTATGGAAGACATCATTGCACCTTCATCTCCTGCCATCAGTTGACAGTCATCAGAAAATCAAAGATAGAGCATGCACAGGAGAAAAATGGTGATAATGCAGGAGGAAGCTAAAAATGGCAAGAAATAGTATTATTCCTTATGTAAACATACATGACAGCTTATGCTAAAATGTTACCTGAAATGATAGGAATGCTTTAACTGACGCATGTAATTGTTCTATTGTCATACTCCTATGTAAAAGGACTCGCGCTGCTGAAAAGAAAGGTAGCCTACTGTAATTATCATTATTATCTTTATTCATAATTATTCCCAATGCATGACAATTTGATTCTTTTTGTTATCTCCTTAAAAATTCAATCAAAAGAATTTAAAAATAAAAATAATTCTCACTATAAAAAGAAATAAACAGTTAATAAATTATATAGTAAGTTTTTCAAGTGAAAAGTTCATTTTAAATACCTTATGTCATTATGATGAGACTTGCATACAAATTTATAGAATATACTGTATCCTAAATTGAAAAGTCCTATGATTAGTGTTGAGCGATACTTTCCGATATCGGAAAGTATCGGTATCGGAAAGTATCGGCCGATACCGTCACAGTATCGGAATCCAATCCGATACCGATACCCGATCCCAATGCAAGTCAATGGGACGAAAATATCGGAATCAAAATAAACCCTTTATACACTTGTAGGTTCATTCTACATGAAGGAAAACAACTAAGAATATTGTAGGATGTATTGGGGGACGTGGCGGAGATATTAAAGGGACAGAGGTTTAGCCCAATGTAATAGAATAGCAGGATTTTTTATTTTTTTTTATGAAGTTCGGCGTTAGAAAGAATTTGACTATGTTTTTTTTTTTTTTTTTATGTCAGATATTGATGTTTCACTACTTCCACGCCCTTCACCTTCTTTTTTACTTCTCCCACGCTTTCTTCTTAATTATCCTCATCATCAGCTTCTTTGACATCAACTTCTTCACCTTATTCATCTTCTTCTTCATCTTCTACCTATTATTTTTTGGGTTACATTGTTCATATTCTTTTTATTTTACTATTATCTTCATCATATTCAACTTCTTCATCATATTCTTATTTGTGACAGGCATTCCCGTAGTTGTTATCTATAAAAGTTTGAAGATTACACCTTCCGTTCTGCCTGTCACAAAACAGTTACATTTGTCCGCGTTCAGTTTGGCCTGCAGCATCAGGCTTTATCCAGGGGCACCACGAGGAGGAACGGACTCACCCCCATACACTGCTTAGTCTTCTTCTGCTTATAATTTACATAATATTTTTTGCTCTGATATTTTGTGTTATGCTTAATGTCCTTCTGCTCTTTGTTCTGCAGCCTCTTGTTCTTCTGCTTCTCGGTCTTCCAGGTCGTCGTCGTCTCCAGGGTCGTCGTCTCCGGGGTCGTCGTCATCGGGGTGGTCTTCAGGGTCGTCGTCTCCGGGGTCGTCGTCATCGGGGTGGTCTTCGGGGTCATCGTCTCCAGGGTCGTCGTCATCACGGTGGTTGTCGTCTCTGGTGTCGTCGTCATCTTAGGGGTGGTCTTCTGGGTCATTGTGTTTAGTCTCTTGAACTTGGAAATGTAGCAGAAGGTACAAGAAGGCTGAGAAAATGCCGAGAACCAGCTGATGGAACTGGAACTCGGATGGCTACCCGAAGGTCCAAGAGCCAATGGAACTACCGAGGACCAGCTGACGTTACTGGAACCCGGTTACTAAGCAGGAGGTACCTGTGCTGAAAGCACTACCAAGGACCACCTGACGTTGGTGGAACTCGGATACCCAGAGGGAGGCACCTAAGCCAAAGGCTCTGCCCGGAACCAGCTGACGGTACTGGAACCAGGATGGGGAGCAGAAGGTACAAGAGCAAAAGACACTGCCGAGAACCAGCTGACGGTGCTGGAACCCGGATGGGTAGCCGAAGGTCCAAGAGCCAATGGAACTACCGAGGACCAGCTGACGTTACTGGAACCCGGTTACTAAGCAGGAGGTACCCGTGCCTGAAAGCACTACCAAGGACCACCTGACGTTGGTGGAACTCGGATACCAAAGGGAGGCACCTAAGCCAAAGGCTCTGCCCGGAACCAGCTGACGGTACTGGAACCAGGATGGGGAGCAGAAGGTACAAGAGCAAGTGTCTGCGTGGCTTTTGCAGGACACGTTGCCGGCTGCACAGCAGGGGAACAGCTGGCGGTGCTGGACCCCACTGACACATTGGCTGGTGTTTTTCTCTGTGCAGCTAGCACATCTGGGCCCCAACTGGCGGTGTGTTAGAGCCCAGGGACAGCAGGAGGAGGAGCAGGAGGAGGAGGAGCAGGGGGAGGGGAGTGTAGGCCGAAGCCTGCACTGGCGGCAGCTTTGGGTCTGTTGTGTCTGCGTGGCTTTTGCAGGACACGTTGCCGGCTACACAGCAGGGGAACAGCTGGCGGTGCTGGACCCCACTGACACATTGGCGAGGTGTTTGGCTCTGTGCAGCCAGCACTTCCGGACAGCAACTAGCGTTGTTGGAGCCCGGGCTCTGCAGGTGGAGCAGAGTGTAGGCCGAAGCCTAATTGAACCGATTTCAAAAGTCACCTTTAACCCCCCCTCAGGGGTTACAAAGTAGAAGAGCCACAGCTTATGCAGCAGCAGTGCTGCGCAAGTCAAAGGTTGCTCTTGTAATTTTTCTCCTTGCACACGCTGAATGGAACACGTATAACATTCAGCCCTTTATACAGTCAAACTGTGTAATGGAGGCGAGAGTTCCCTTTGTAATGAGACGCAGCACAGGTGTCAAGAATCCCACCTTGGTGCTGGGTGCAGCCTCCCGAGCGTTGTTATTTGCTGTACAGGAGTCTGCGCTGTCGTGTTATCCCCTGGCCTAGCGCCGTTAGCGCTGCCCATCTTCTGGCATCATGTAATGTCGGCCGGTGCGGTTCGCGATGCCCATGAATCCCAGCCCCGCAGTGTCTTAACATTGTTAAAACACTGCGGGGCTGGGATTCAGGGCCTGGCGCAGCACATATGTTGGCCTCTCACACTCGGGTCCTTACACCCGCTTCAGACTGTGCGGCGTCATCTGATCCCTTATCGCATGCCACGGCCATGAAGCCGCACAGTCCGAAGAAGGTGGAAGGAGAGGAGGGACAGGCGAACTGATGCACTGATCCTGCCCATCAATCACACCCTCGCAGTCCCAATAAATAAGACACCGAGGGGCGTTGTGTGGGTCAGGGCGGCCGCAGAGGCGCAGGCAGCCAAACAATGATGCCAGAAGACGGGCAGCGCTACCAAGGGGGTTGCAGCGTGTCATTACAAAGGAAAGTCACACCACCGGGACGGTTAAATGGTCACACAGAGGACACATTTCAGACGTGTTTTCAGTTCCACATGTGCGAGGAGAATACGTTTCTGAGCCACCTTGCACACATGCAGCATTACCGCTGTACAAGGTGGCTGGATAACGTAAAAACGCCTGGGGGAGGGGGGACAGGTTCCCTTCAATTTCAGTTCTTGTGTCTGCGTGGCTTTTGCAGGACACGTTGCCGGCTGCACAGCAGGGGAACAGCTGGCGGTGCTGGACCCCACTGACACATTGGCTGGTGTTTTTCTCTGTGCAGCTAGCACATCTGGGCCCCAACTGGCGGTGTGTTAGAGCCCAGGGACAGCAGGAGGAGGAGCAGGAGGAGGAGGAGCAGGGGGAGGGGAGTGTAGGCCGAAGCCTGCACTGGCGGCAGCTTTGGGTCTGTTGTGTCTGCGTGGCTTTTGCAGGACACGTTGCCGGCTACACAGCAGGGGAACAGCTGGCGGTGCTGGACCCCACTGACACATTGGCGAGGTGTTTGGCTCTGTGCAGCCAGCACTTCCGGACAGCAACTAGCGTTGTTGGAGCCCGGGCTCTGCAGGTGGAGCAGAGTGTAGGCCGAAGCCTAATTGAACCGATTTCAAAAGTCACCTTTAACCCCCCCTCAGGGGTTACAAAGTAGAAGAGCCACAGCTTATGCAGCAGCAGTGCTGCGCAAGTCAAAGGTTGCTCTTGTAATTTTTCTCCTTGCACACGCTGAATGGAACACGTATAACATTCAGCCCTTTATACAGTCAAACTGTGTAATGGAGGCGAGAGTTCCCTTTGTAATGAGACGCAGCACAGGTGTCAAGAATCCCACCTTGGTGCTGGGTGCAGCCTCCCGAGCGTTGTTATTTGCTGTACAGGAGTCTGCGCTGTCGTGTTATCCCCTGGCCTAGCGCCGTTAGCGCTGCCCATCTTCTGGCATCATGTAATGTCGGCCGGTGCGGTTCGCGATGCCCATGAATCCCAGCCCCGCAGTGTCTTAACATTGTTAAAACACTGCGGGGCTGGGATTCAGGGCCTGGCGCAGCACATATGTTGGCCTCTCACACTCGGGTCCTTACACCCGCTTCAGACTGTGCGGCGTCATCTGATCCCTTATCGCATGCCACGGCCATGAAGCCGCACAGTCCGAAGAAGGCGGAAGGAGAGGAGGGACAGGCGAACTGATGCACTGATCCTGCCCATCAATCACACCCTCGCAGTCCCAATAAATAAGACACCGAGGGGCGTTGTGTGGGTCAGGGCGGCCGCAGAGGCGCAGGCAGCCAAACAATGATGCCAGAAGACGGGCAGCGCTACCAAGGGGGTTGCAGCGTGTCATTACAAAGGAAAGTCACACCACCGGGACGGTTAAATGGTCACACAGAGGACACATTTCAGACGTGTTTTCAGTTCCACATGTGCGAGGAGAATACGTTTCTGAGCCACCTTGCACACATGCAGCATTACCGCTGTACAAGGTGGCTGGATAACGTAAAAACGCCTGGGGGAGGGGGGACAGGTTCCCTTCAATTTCAGTTCTTGTGTCTGCGTGGCTTTTGCAGGACACGTTGCCGGCTGCACAGCAGGGGAACAGCTGGCGGTGCTGGACCCCACTGACACATTGGCTGGTGTTTTTCTCTGTGCAGCTAGCACATCTGGGCCCCAACTGGCGGTGTGTTAGAGCCCAGGGACAGCAGGAGGAGGAGCAGGAGGAGGAGGAGCAGGGGGAGGGGAGTGTAGGCCGAAGCCTGCACTGGCGGCAGCTTTGGGTCTGTTGTGTCTGCGTGGCTTTTGCAGGACACGTTGCCGGCTACACAGCAGGGGAACAGCTGGCGGTGCTGGACCCCACTGACACATTGGCGAGGTGTTTGGCTCTGTGCAGCCAGCACTTCCGGACAGCAACTAGCGTTGTTGGAGCCCGGGCTCTGCAGGTGGAGCAGAGTGTAGGCCGAAGCCTAATTGAACCGATTTCAAAAGTCACCTTTAACCCCCCCTCAGGGGTTACAAAGTAGAAGAGCCACAGCTTATGCAGCAGCAGTGCTGCGCAAGTCAAAGGTTGCTCTTGTAATTTTTCTCCTTGCACACGCTGAATGGAACACGTATAACATTCAGCCCTTTATACAGTCAAACTGTGTAATGGAGGCGAGAGTTCCCTTTGTAATGAGACGCAGCACAGGTGTCAAGAATCCCACCTTGGTGCTGGGTGCAGCCTCCCGAGCGTTGTTATTTGCTGTACAGGAGTCTGCGCTGTCGTGTTATCCCCTGGCCTAGCGCCGTTAGCGCTGCCCATCTTCTGGCATCATGTAATGTCGGCCGGTGCGGTTCGCGATGCCCATGAATCCCAGCCCCGCAGTGTCTTAACATTGTTAAAACACTGCGGGGCTGGGATTCAGGGCCTGGCGCAGCACATATGTTGGCCTCTCACACTCGGGTCCTTACACCCGCTTCAGACTGTGCGGCGTCATCTGATCCCTTATCGCATGCCACGGCCATGAAGCCGCACAGTCCGAAGAAGGCGGAAGGAGAGGAGGGACAGGCGAACTGATGCACTGATCCTGCCCATCAATCACACCCTCGCAGTCCCAATAAATAAGACACCGAGGGGCGTTGTGTGGGTCAGGGCGGCCGCAGAGGCGCAGGCAGCCAAACAATGATGCCAGAAGACGGGCAGCGCTACCAAGGGGGTTGCAGCGTGTCATTACAAAGGAAAGTCACACCACCGGGACGGTTAAATGGTCACACAGAGGACACATTTCAGACGTGTTTTCAGTTCCACATGTGCGAGGAGAATACGTTTCTGAGCCACCTTGCACACATGCAGCATTACCGCTGTACAAGGTGGCTGGATAACGTAAAAACGCCTGGGGGAGGGGGGACAGGTTCCCTTCAATTTCAGTTCTTGTGTCTGCGTGGCTTTTGCAGGACACGTTGCCGGCTGCACAGCAGGGGAACAGCTGGCGGTGCTGGACCCCACTGACACATTGGCTGGTGTTTTTCTCTGTGCAGCTAGCACATCTGGGCCCCAACTGGCGGTGTGTTAGAGCCCAGGGACAGCAGGAGGAGGAGCAGGAGGAGGAGGAGCAGGGGGAGGGGAGTGTAGGCCGAAGCCTGCACTGGCGGCAGCTTTGGGTCTGTTGTGTCTGCGTGGCTTTTGCAGGACACGTTGCCGGCTACACAGCAGGGGAACAGCTGGCGGTGCTGGACCCCACTGACACATTGGCGAGGTGTTTGGCTCTGTGCAGCCAGCACTTCCGGACAGCAACTAGCGTTGTTGGAGCCCGGGCTCTGCAGGTGGAGCAGAGTGTAGGCCGAAGCCTAATTGAACCGATTTCAAAAGTCACCTTTAACCCCCCCTCAGGGGTTACAAAGTAGAAGAGCCACAGCTTATGCAGCAGCAGTGCTGCGCAAGTCAAAGGTTGCTCTTGTAATTTTTCTCCTTGCACACGCTGAATGGAACCCGTATAACATTCAGCCCTTTATACAGTCAAACTGTGTAATGGAGGCGAGAGTTCCCTTTGTAATGAGACGCAGCACAGGTGTCAAGAATCCCACCTTGGTGCTGGGTGCAGCCTCCCGAGCGTTGTTATTTGCTGTACAGGAGTCTGCGCTGTCGTGTTATCCCCTGGCCTAGCGCCGTTAGCGCTGCCCATCTTCTGGCATCATGTAATGTCGGCCGGTGCGGTTCGCGATGCCCATGAATCCCAGCCCCGCAGTGTCTTAACATTGTTAAAACACTGCGGGGCTGGGATTCAGGGCCTGGCGCAGCACATATGTTGGCCTCTCACACTCGGGTCCTTACACCCGCTTCAGACTGTGCGGCGTCATCTGATCCCTTATCGCATGCCACGGCCATGAAGCCGCACAGTCCGAAGAAGGCGGAAGGAGAGGAGGGACAGGCGAACTGATGCACTGATCCTGCCCATCAATCACACCCTCGCAGTCCCATTAAATAAGACAACGAGGGGCGTTGTGTGGGTCAGGGCGGCCGCAGAGGCGCAGCCAGCCAAACAATGATGCCAGAAGACGGGCAGCGTTACCAAGGAGCTTGTTGCGTGTGTCAATACAAAGTCAAATCACACCTGAGGGACGTTTTAATGGTCACAGAGGACACATTTTAGACGTGTTCACTTCAACATGGGCAAGGAGAATAAGTTTCTGAGCCACCTTGAACACATGCAGCATTACTGCTGTTCAAGGTAGCTGTAAAACATAGAAACACCTGGGGGAGGGGGGACAGGTTCCCTTCAATTTCAGTTCTTGTGTCTGCGTGGCGGTCGCAGGACACGTTGCCGGCTACACAGCAGGGGAACAGCTGGCGGTGCTGAACCCCACTGACACATTGGCTGGTGTTTTTCTCTGTGCAGCTAGCACATCTGGGCAAAAACTGGCGGTGTTAGAGCCCAGGGTCAGCAGGAGGAGCAGGGGGAGCGGAGTGTAGGCCGAAGCCTGCACTCGAGCAAGTTGAAAGGAAACCTTTAACCCCCCCCCCCCCCCAAGCGTTTGTAGCTGAAAGAGCCATTGTGTACAGCACTAATGCTGGAAAAGGTAAACTTAGCTCTTTTAATTATGGTCCTTGTACATGCGGAACCTAACATTTATGAAATGTGTCTCCTCACAGCGTTAAACCGTCCGGTAGGTGGAACTTTCCTTTGTCGTGTGATGCAGCACAGCCATCATTTTTACCCCCTTGGCGCCGTGCGCCGCCTCCTCAGCGTTGTTTGAATCTGTCCCGGAGCCTGCGCTGTTAGGTTAGCCCTTGGCCATGCACACATGTTGCGCTGCCCGTCTTCTGACCTCATTTGGTGTCAGGCTGGCTGCGCCTGTGCGGGTGCGCTGGCCGAGATCCCGCCTCGCAGTGTCGTCT
Source organism: Ranitomeya variabilis (assembly GCF_051348905.1). Taxonomy (NCBI): domain Eukaryota; kingdom Metazoa; phylum Chordata; class Amphibia; order Anura; family Dendrobatidae; genus Ranitomeya; species Ranitomeya variabilis. The sequence goes on along the minus strand of NC_135233.1, from coordinate 648,411,107 downwards.
AATGTAATCCCACCGCGGGCCTGTGATCCGTGCCCGTGCGCAGTGCATATCCTCTCCTCTCACTCCCCTCCCTACGGCTTTTTCAGACTGTGCGGTGTCACGGCCGTGGCATGCTATTAGGGACCAGCTGACATCGCACAGTCTGAAGAAGCCGTAGGGAGGGGAGTGAGAGGAGAGGATATGCACTGCGCACGGGCACGGATCACAGGCCCGCGGTGGGATTACATTAGACGACACTGCGAGGCGGGATCTCGGCCAGCGCACCCGCACAGGCGCAGCCAGCCTGACACCAAATGAGGTCAGAAGACGGGCAGCGCAACATGTGTGCATGGCCAAGGGCTAACCTAACAGCGCAGGCTCCGGGACAGATTCAAACAACGCTGAGGAGGGGGCGCACGGCGCCAAGGGGGTAAAAATGATGGCTGTGCTGCGTCACACGACAAAGGAAAGTTCCACCTACCGGACGGTTTAACGCTGTGTGGGGACACATTTCATAAGTGTTAGGTTCAGCATGTGCAAGGAGCATCACGAAAATAGGCACTTTTTCCCTTTGCATCATTACTGCTGCACAAGGTGGCTCCTTCAGTAACAAACGCCTGGGGGGGGGGGGGTCAGGTTCCCTTACATTTAACTTGTTGTGTCTGCGTGGCGGTCGCAGTACACGTTGCCGTATACACAGCAGGGGAACAGCTGGCGGTGCTGAACCCCACTAACACATTGGCGAGGTGTTTGGCTCTGTGCGTACAGCACTTCTGGACGGCAACTAGCGGTGTTGGAGCCCAGGGACAGGTGGAGGAGGAGGAGGTTGGAGGAGGTTGGAGGAGGTAGGAGGGATTGCCACACACACAGCAGGGGAACAGCTGACGTTACTGAACCCCAATAACAGAGGAGGGACTGTTGACTGTGCGTACAGCACTTCTGGACGGCAACTGGCGGTGTTGGAGCCCAGGGACAGGTGGAGGAGGAGGAGGTTGGAGGAGGTTGGAGGAGGTAGGAGGGATTGCCACACACACAGCAGGGGAACAGCTGACGTTACTGAACCCCAATAACAGAGGAGGGACTGTTGACTGTGCGTACAGCACTTCTGGACGGCAACTGGCGGTGTTGGAGCCCAGGGACAGGTGGAGGAGGAGGAGGTTGGAGGAGGTAGGAGGAGGTAGGAGGGATTGCCACACACACAGCAGGGGAACAGCTGACGTTACTGAACCCCAATAACAGAGGAGGGACTGTTGACTGTGCGTACAGCACTTCTGGACGGCAACTGGCGGTGTTGGAGCCCAGGGACAGGTGGAGGAGGAGGAGGTTGGAGGAGGTTGGAGGAGGTAGGAGGGATTGCCACACACACAGCAGGGGAACAGCTGACGTTACTGAACCCCAATAACAGAGGAGGGACTGTTGACTGTGCGTACAGCACTTCTGGACGGCAACTGGCGGTGTTGGAGCCCAGGGACAGGTGGAGGAGGAGGAGGTTGGAGGAGGTTGGAGGAGGTAGGAGGGATTGCCACACACACAGCAGGGGAACAGCTGACGTTACTGAACCCCAATAACAGAGGAGGGACTGTTGACTGTGCGTACAGCACTTCTGGACGGCAACTGGCGGTGTTGGAGCCAAGGGACAGGTGGAGGAGGAGGAGGTTGGAGGAGGTTGGAGGAGGTAGGAGGGATTGCCACACACACAGCAGGGGAACAGCTGACGTTACTGAACCCCAATAACAGAGGAGGGACTGTTGACTGTGCGTACAGCACTTCTGGACGGCAACTGGCGGTGTTGGAGCCCAGGGACAGGTGGAGGAGGAGGAGGTTGGAGGAGGTAGGAGGAGGTAGGAGGGATTGCCACACACACAGCAGGGGAACAGCTGACGTTACTGAACCCCAATAACAGAGGAGGGACTGTTGACTGTGCGTACAGCACTTCTGGACGGCAACTGGCGGTGTTGGAGCCCAGGGACAGGTGGAGGAGGAGGAGGTTGGAGGAGGTTGGAGGAGGTAGGAGGGATTGCCACACACACAGCAGGGGAACAGCTGACGTTACTGAACCCCAATAACAGAGGAGGGACTGTTGACTGTGCGTACAGCACTTCTGGACGGCAACTGGCGGTGTTGGAGCCCAGGGACAGGTGGAGGAGGAGGAGGTTGGAGGAGGTTGGAGGAGGTAGGAGGGATTGCCACACACACAGCAGGGGAACAGCTGACGTTACTGAACCCCAATAACAGAGGAGGGACTGTTGACTGTGTGTACAGCACTTCTGGACGGCAACTGGCGGTGTTGGAGCCCAGGGACAGGTGGAGGAGGAGGAGGTTGGAGGAGGTAGGAGGGATTGCCACACACACAGCAGGGGAACAGCTGACGTTACTGAACCCCAATAACAGAGGAGCGACTGTTGACTGTGCGTACAGCACTTCTGGACGGCAACTAGCGGTGTTGGAGCCCAGGGGCAGGTGGAAAAGCAGAGGAACACAATGTAGGCCGAAGCCTGAGAAAGTCGAAAGGGAACCTTTAACCCCCCCCCCAAGGCGTTTGTAGCTGAAAGAGCCAGCTTGTGCAGCACAAAAGATGCAAAAGGAAAAGGTGGCTCTTTTCATCATGCTCCTTGCAAACACAGAACTAAACACTTATAAAATGTGTCCCCTGAAGCCGTGAAACCGTCCCGGAGGTGGGACTTTCCTTCGTAATATGACGCAGCACAGCCATCATTACTACCCCCCCGCCGCCGTGCCCCGGCTCCTCAGCGTTGTTTGATTCCGTCCCGGAGCCTGCGCTGTTATGTTATCCCGTGGCCAGGCACACTTAGCGCTGCCCATCTTCTGACATCATTTGGTGTCAGGCTGGCTGCGCCTGTGCGGCCGCGCTGGCCGAGAGCCCGCCTCGCAGTGTCTTCTGATGTAATCCCACTGGGGGCCTGGGATCCATGGCCATGCGCAGTGCATATCCTCGCCTCTCACTCCCCTCCCTACGGCTTCTTTTCCAGACTGTGCGGTGTCACGGCCGTGGCATGCTATTAGGGACCAGCTGACACCGAACAGTCTGAAGAAGCCATAGGGAGATGAGTGAGAGGTGGAGGTTCAGATATGCACTGCGCATGTCCATAGATCCCAGGCCCCCAGTGGGATTAAATCAGAAGACACTGCGAGGCGGGCTCTCGGCCAGCGTGGCCGCACAGGCGCAGCCAGCCTGACACCAAATGATGCCAGAAGACGGGCAGCGCTAAGTGTGCCTGGCCACGGGATAACATAACAGCGCAGGCTCCGGGACGGAATCAAACAACGCTGAGGAGCCGGGGCGCGGCGCCGGGGGGGTAGGAATGACGGCTGTGCTGCGTCATATTACGAAGGAAAGTCCCACCTCCGGGACGGTTTTACGGTATCAGTGGACACATTTTATAAGTGTTAAGTTTTGCGTGTGCAAGGAGCAAAACCAAAATAGCTACCTTTTTCCTTGTGCAGCATTACTGCTGCACAATGTGGCTCTTTCAGTAACAAACGCCTTGGGGGGGGGGGGACAGATTCCCTTACATTTCAGTTGTTGTGTCAGCGTGGCGGTCGCATGACACATTGCCGGCTACACAGCTGGGGATCAGCTGACGTTACTGAAACCCAATAACACTGGGTCGTATGTTTTCACTGTGCAGACGGCACGTCTGAGCCTCAACTGGCGGTGTTGGAGCCCAGGAATTTAAGTTCAGGTGGTAGAAAGATGAACACAACAGGAGACCTGGATAACGTATACAGTGACCTAATTTTTTAATCAGGAGGAGGAGTGGCAAATTCCTGCGAGATCCAGGCCTTGTTCATTTTCAGGAAAGTAAGCCGGTCAACGTTATCGGAGGATAGTCGCATGCGACGGTCAGTTAGTACACCACCTGCAGCACTAAAGACACGTTCCGATAATACACTGGCCGCAGGGCAAGACAGCACCTCCAATGCATACTGGCTTAGCTCTGGCCATGTATCCAGCTTTGAGACCCAAAACTTGAAAGGGGAAGAGCCGTCTGGGAGTACAGCAAGAGGGCAAGACATGTAGTCTGTCACCATCTGACGGAACCGTTGCCTCCTGCTGACTGGAGCCGTCTGTGATGGTGTAGACTTTTGTGGGGGGCACACAAAACTGTGCCACAGTTGGGCCATACTGGTCTTGCCTTGGGCAGAGGCACTGCTTCTGCTCCCTCTTTGTGCAGAGCCTCCACCACTGCCTGGACGCACTGAGCTGCTTTGGAATGCAGTAGCAGCACTTCTCTCAGTTGGAATGGAGAAGATGATGGAACTGACCAGTGTGTCTTGGTACTCCCGCATTTTTCGCTCCCGGTTCAACGGTGTGATGAGGCTTTCTACGTTGTCCCGGTAGCGAGGATCGAGGAGGGTGAACACCCAATAATCAGACATGTTGAGAATGTGGTCGATGCGGCGGTCGTTTCTCAGGCACTGCAGCATGTAATCCACCATGTGCTGCAGACTGCCAACTGCCCAAGAAACGCTGTCCCCAGCTGGAGGCGTGATCTCTGCCCGCTCGTCATCACCCCACCCTCGCTGTACACACTGAGTACTGGACAATTCGGGAACTCCCTCCTCTGGACGGATGTCTTCCTCCTCCATTGACTCCTCCTCATCCTCCTCACAAACTGTCCCCTGCCTACGCGTTTGTGAGGAACCACGTGGCGCTGACTGTCCAGAAGATGATGGAAGTGGTGAATCCTCATCCTCCACCTCTTCCACAACATCATCCCTTAGCGCTTGCAGTGATTTTTCAAGCAGGCAGATAAGGGGGACAGTCATGCTGACTAGTGCATCATCTGCACTCGCCATCCGCGTGGAATAATCAAAGGGACGCAAAACCTGGCAGACATCCTTCATAGTGGCCCACTCTGTGGTTGTGAAGTCTGTACGGCGCTGACTGCGACTTTTTTGCGCCTGATACAGCTGGTACTCCATTACAGCTTGCTGCTGCTCACACAACCGCTCCAACATATGTAACGTGGAATTCCACCTGGTAGGTAGGTCACATATGATGCGATGTTCCGGCAGGCGGTGTCGGCGCTGCAGAGCCGCAATGCGCGCTTTTGCCGTGCTGGAACGCCGCAAGTGAGCACACTCTAGGCGGACCTTGTGCAGCAGTGCATCAAGATCCGGATAGTCCCTCAAAAAACTCTGCACGACCAAATTGAGCACATGTGCCAGACATGGGATGTGAGTGAGGTTGCCGAGGCCCAGGGCTGCCACCAGATTTCGGCCATTATCACACACTACCATGCCTGGCTGGAGATTCGCTGGCTCAAACCACACATCGCTCTCCTGCTTGATGGCATTCCAGAGCTCCTGCGCTGTGTGGCTACGATTCCCCAAAAAAATTAATTTCAAGACGGCCTGTTGACGTTTGGCCACGGCTGTGCTCATGTCGGTCGTAACAGGTACACGTTCATCACGGGTCCATGTGGAGGTGGACTGTGACGGCTCCTGCAGCGATGATTCTGAGGAACTGGTGTAAGAGGAGGAGTCAATGCGTACAGAATGGATTCCTGCAATCCTTGGAGTGGGCAGGACACGTCCTGCGCCACTCGCACGGTCTGTACCCGGCTCAACTACATTAACCCAATGGGCAGTGAGGGAAAGGTATCGCCCCTGTCCATGTTGACTGGTCCACGCATCGGTGGTGAGGTGGACCTTGCTACCGACGGCGTTCAGTAGCGCGTGTTTTATGTGTCCCTCAACATGCTTGTGCAGGGCAGGGATGGCTTGCCTGCTGAAGTAAAAGCGGCTGGGCACACTGTACTGTGGGACTGCCAATGACATCAAGTCACGGAAGCTGTCAGTCTCCACCAGCCTGAATGACAGCATTTCCAGTGACAGAAGTTTGGCAATGCCTGCAGTCAGAGCCTGTGCTCGTGGGTGGTTTGACGAGAAAGGCCGCCTTTTCTCCCATGCCTGTACTACCGATGGCTGTAGACTGGGCTGGGAGTGTGTGGTTGACTGGGAAAGTGGTGCTGCGGGTGGAATGACAGCGGGTCTCTGGACAACAGGGCCAGAGGTTCTTCCACGGCGATCCTGGGAGGAAGCCGAACCAGCTGCGTGTGAGCTAGAGGAAGAGGCAACACGAGCTGAAGAGGTGGTAGCTGCCGCTGTTGGTTGGCCTAGCTCTTCAGTGTGTTTGTCTAACTCCGCCGGGTGCCTGTTGCGCACATGTTTCCACATGTTGGAGGTATTGAGGTTGGCGACTTTTTGACCTCTTTTGATTTTTTGATGACACACCTTGCATCTGACATAGCAAATGTCATCTGCAACTGTGTCAAAAAAGGACCAGGCACTGCAAGTCTTGGGAGCCCCCCTTTTGACTTTTGGAAGAGACATGCTCCTTACGGGTGCCAAAGCGGAGGCTGCAGGATCCGCAGTCTTCCCCCTCCCTCTCCCTCTTTGGGCCGTACGGGGAATCTCTTCCTCAGAGCTGCTCCCACCACCTTCCTGTCCCTGACGCCAAGATGGGTCAAGGACCTCATCATCTACACTACCCTCTGCCCCCAACTGCTCCTCCTGGGTAGTCTCAGCAGCAGAGCACGCACCAGTAAGTGGCACCTGAGTGTCATCATCAGCTGATGCGGCCTGCGAGGTGGTGACCGGAGCCACTGGCCCACCCGCCTCTTCAGAGGAAGACAGAAAAAGCGGTTGGGCATCACTGCACCCTGCCTCTTCTTCCATTTCTCCAATGCTGCTTGGCTGGCCCCCTGTTTCCAAGCCAAGAGATGATTCAGAGAACAGAAGTAGAGACTGCTCCTGTCCTGGGATCTCTGTCTGCCTGGGCAATTTTGCAGGTGGTGAAGAGACAGATGGCTGCTCTCCAGTGCTCTGTGTCTGAGAGGATGTGGCACTAATGGAAGTTGATGCATTAGCTGCCATCCATCCCACAACGGCTTCAATTTGGTCTTGACGCAGCAGCGGTGTACGGCGCTCGGCGACAAAGCTGCGCATGAACGACTGTTCCCTTGTGAAAGTGGGTGCTGATGACTCACCGGTGCCCGCAGCAGGCACAGAATCCCCACGTCCCCTCCCTGCTCCGCGCCCACGCCCACGCCCACGTGCCTTACTCACTGCCTTCTTCATCTTGGTTGACTGATAAAGATAAGCAGAAAAGTACTAACGGCTTTGTGTGCTTATTCCTGAGCAACTCCTCCTAACAGGTATAAGACACACTAATTTTCTAAAGTGTGGACTAGACTTGAATATGAGCTAATGTGGCCTACACAAATGTAAAGTGGTGTAACTGGTGTGTTTGGTGAACTTTATTATTTATTTATTTTTTTGGGGCTGAACTGACAACGGATAGAGCTGCAGTCACACGGAGACCGTGCAGACAGACGTAAACGGCGCTGCAAGGCCCAAAAACCCTCCTCTACTTTATCCTATGTAGTGTTTTTCCACAAATTAGCTGGAGACGGGTGGAAAGACACTAATAGGATTTTTTTAAATTAATTAGCAGCAGACTACACTACTTGAAAACAAAATGAAAATTGATTTGGCGGTATGACGCAGTGAACAACCCTGAGCTGGAGACAACCAAGCTACGGCTGCTCACAGACTACAGGGCGAGCTGCAGTCACACGGAGACCGTGCAGACAGCCGTAAACGGCGCTGCAAGGCCCAAAAACCCTCCTCTACTTTATCCTATGTAGTGTTTTTCCACAAATTAGCTGGAGACGGGTGGAAAGACACTAATAGGATTTTTTTAAATTAATTAGCAGCAGACTACACTACTTGAAAACAAAATGAAAATTGATTTGGCGGTATGACGCAGTGAACAACCCTGAGCTGGAGACAACCAAGCTACGGCTGCTCAAAGACTACAGGGCGAGCTGCAGTCACACGGAGACCGTGCAGACAGCCGTAAACGGCGCTGCAAGGCCCAAAAACCCTCCTCTACTTTATCCTATGTAGTGTTTTTCCACAAATTAGCTGGAGACGGGTGGAAAGACACTAATAGGATTTTTTTAAATTAATTAGCAGCAGACTACACTACTTGAAAACAAAATGAAAATTGATTTGGCGGTATGACGCAGTGAACAACCCTGAGCTGGAGACAACCAAGCTACGGCTGCTCACAGACTACAGGGCGAGCTGCAGTCACACGGAGACCGTGCAGACAGTCGTAAACGGCGCTGCAAGGCCCAAAAACCCTCCTCTACTTTATCCTATGTAGTGTTTTTCCACAAATTAGCTGGAGACGGGTGGAAAGACACTAATAGGAATTTTTGGAAAAAATGTGCAGCAGCCTGCACTACTTCAAAAAAAAAAAAAAAAAGGACAGTATGAGGCAATGAACCACCCTCCCTGAACTGAATACAACCAGCTATGGATGGCCTATGTGGCTGCACTCAGACTAGAGAGTGGGCTGCACTCACACACACACACAGAGAGACCTTGCAGATCGCTGTGAAAACAGCGCTACAAGGCAAAAGGAAGGTGATTAGTAGGTGAACACAGCGGTTGCTAAATTAGCCTTTGGAAAGCACAAAGAAGCAAATCGCTATCTCTAAACTGTCCCTCAGTCAGCAAACAGCGTCCTGTCACTAACTGAATTCACAGCAGAGTGATCGCAAAATGGCGCCAGCGACTTTTAAACTGCATCATGACATCATTTAAGCAGCCAATCACAGCCTTGCCAGTAGTTTCATGCCCTCCATGCTAAACAGGATGTGCCCACACTTGGAATCTTTCTCATTGGCTGAATTTCTGAATTTTGAATCATGGAACTTCCGATTCCGGTATCCGATACGCGCCAAGTATCGGAATCCCGGTATCGGAATTCCGATACCGCAAGTATCGGCCAATACCCGATACTTGCGGTATCGGAATGCTCAACACTACCTATGATGCGTCGACCATTATACTATCATGGTTTTTTCATTTTTATTTTTCATGTTTTAATCTACCAATAAATGTGATGTTTTATTACTCTTGTGGTTTCTGGATTTTCCAAATGTTTTTCACAGATTATGTGAAGGTCAGCCTCCCTTTAGGAAAGTAGCTGCAATGCCTGTAAATGCACATGGCAAAACGATATCATTTTTGCTACGAGTGCAATGCATGATTGTATTATACAGAAATGTTTTTCCACTTCCACCAAGTCCGTTAATGAAAAGTAAGCATTTTGTCAAGTTGGGGTTTTCATTTACTTCTTTGATTTTGTCAAAAACCTTTCGTTGTCCTGGGTTAAACATTTGGAATTTATCATCAAACAAAGCCTTTTCTGCAAAAGGATCATAATATTTGCCAGAATGGATTGGCTCATCGTTAGTGTTGAGCATTCCGATACCGCAAGTATCGGATATCGGCCGATACTTGCGGTATCGGAATTCCGATACCGAGTTCGGATATTTTTGTGGTATCGGAAATTGGAATTGGAAGTTCCCAGTGTATGGTTCCCAGGCTTGTGATTGGTCGCGTGCCGCTCATGTGACCGCTCACGCGACCAATCACAAGCCGCGACATCATCGAGGGTCCTAAACTCCTCATTCTTAGGAACGGAGGCTGCCGGTTACAATCGGTAAGGTCCAGGGGCCGCCGGACGGGTGAGTATATCCATATTTTTTATTTTAATCTTTATTTTTTACATGAATATGGATCCCAGGGCCTGAAGGAGAGTTTCCTCTCCTTCAGACCCTGGGAACCATCCAGGATAGCTTCCGATACTTGTGTCCCATTGACTTGTATTGGTATCGGGTATCGGTATCGGCGATATCCGATATTTTTCGGGTATCGGCCGATACTATCCGATACTGATACTTTCAAGTATCGGAAAGTATCGCTCAACACTACGGTCATCGTACTTGCCAGCAGGAAGTTGTAGGCTAATATCTTTTAATGACTTTCCATGTGTCCGTAACACAAACTCAATTTTATGTAATGTCATATAGAGGGTTTTTTGTACATTAGGGAAATGCAGGTTATTGTCTTCCATGAGATTCTTATTGTGCCTTTGAAACAATGCTGCTGCATTAAACGGTTGACACATGATGCAAATAGCTGCAAACAATTGCCTAAGTTGTATTTGCATTTGATAAGTGACAGGTTCTGTTAGGCAAGTACCTCTTACAGAGGCATCATCAGTTAACCCTCTTCCAATACATTCTTCTTGGAAAGTAGCAAAATGGTTTCCTTTAGTTGTTCTGAGATTTTCAATAGATATTGATCCTCTAACATTAAAAATGAGAATTCAGAGAAAGTATGTTTCTCTGTTTATTTGACTAATGGTAACATTTCTGCCGATTGTGGTTTTATGACCTTTGTTACGTGGTTTTCATGTAACATTTTTATCATCACTGTTGTGATTTTGCTTTTTGCTCCCTCTAGTGGTCATTAGTGATTTGACTCTGGAGCTTCTGTCTTTTCCTATATCCTCACCTGGGCCGTTAGTTCAGGGGCGTTGCTATATAAGCTCCCTGGACCTTCAGTTCAATGCCTGGCATCGTTGAAATCAGAGCTAATCTGTTGTGCTCTTGTCCTATGATCCTGGTTCCTGTATTTCAAGCTAAGTCTGCTTCCTTGCTTTTTGCTTTTGTTTTGTTTGGTATTTTTGTCCAGCTTGTTCCAATCTGTATCCTGACCTTTGCTGGAAGCTCTAGGGGGCTGGTGTTCTCCCCCCGGACCGTTAGACGGTTCGGGGGTTCTTGAATCTCCAGCGTGGATTTTTATAGGGTTTTTGTTGACCAGATAAGTTATCTTGCTATATTCTGCTATTAGTAAGCTGGCCTCTCTTTGCTGAACCTGGTTCATTTCTGTGTTTGTCATTTCCTCTTACCTCACCGTTATTATTTGTGGGGGGCTTGTATCTTGCTTTGGGGTCCCTTTCTCTGGAGGCAAGAGAGGTCTTTGTTTTCTTCTCCTAGGGGTAGTTAGATTCTCCGGCTGGCGCGAGTCATCTAGCGATCACCGTAGGCATGATCCCCGGCTACTTCTAGTGTTGGCGTTAGGAGTAGCTATTTGGTCAACCCAGTTACCACAGCCCTATGAGCTGGATTTTTGAATCTCGCAGACTTACACGTTCCTCTGAGACCCTGTCCACTGGGGTCATAACACATCCCATGTTTAATGTTCAGAGATTTCAATGTATAAATATTGATGGGGTTTAGGATTTTCTCGATTCAGTTTAAACCAAAAAATAAGTTTTGACTTGGTATCTTTCTTCTACACAGCTTCAGCTTCTTTACCTCTTATAAAGCATATTGTATGCTTGTCCTCAAGGTGGACATTTAATCTTTCTACTGTAAGATTGTAGTAGCATCGTACGCAGTGAAGAGGCAGTGACCCACAAAGTTCAAACACAAAAGTCTCTTTAATGTGTTTCCTCACAGCATTAAAGTACAATTAACACAAATGCATATAACCTCAGTGTATATTATCAGTGTTCAGTTCACACCAGTTCATAGCAATACATATCATATGGCTTTAGATTTGCAGTCTCTAAACAGGACAGACATCCCTTGTCCAGTTTCCCTGGGTTACCGCACTCCATATTACAGTCTCAATATACACCGCCTCATATGTTGCAAACACTACACATGCCAGCCCCCTCCAACTAGTTCCTGTGGGTGTCCTACATCACTGCATCACAGTCTCTTGCAGTCTCTTTACACACATTGTCGTACACAGCCCAGGATATCCTCCAAATAGCAGCCAGGCTCCATATCCACCTATTTGCAATCGTTGCACATGCTATTCCTCTTTCGGGCACAGGACATCCACCTCCGGGCACAGGACTGTCCACATCCATCTCTTTTGGGCACAGGACATCCACCTCTGAGACCAGTACCATGGACGACTTGCATCGCTGTATAAGCTGCAGGTGCCAGGCTATTCAGCTGCCATGGGTGCTGGCTCCGCTGGCCTGTGCCTCCATACACTCAGCCAGCGCTCTGCAAGCCTCTGCTCTGCACACCAGCACACACCAGACTGACACTGACGTGCACCTCACACACCTGACACACCCATACCTCTTACTGCAGGGCTTTTAACACACACAAACCTGTGGCCTTCAGCCGCATTGAAAACCCAGATCAGAAATCCATGACTCCCATGCACACCTATGGACTTCATCCATCTGCATGCACAACCTGGGGAGAAAACACAGCGACCCCTACCTGTGACATGAGTCGCTGCCTCACATTGCAATCACAGCTACACCTGCGACTGCCATGCACACATATGGCCTTCATATGCATTCTGTGGAGCACAAACAGCGCCCCCTAGCTGTAACAGGGGTCACTGCCTCACATATCCTCCCCCCGTTCATACCTGTGGGGTTGAACACTTGTTACCCCGTATGGGCGCGAGATAGGGCATCTGTATGACCCTGTGACATCCCTGCCAAAAACAGCATTTTCAGTTTCTCCTGCCAACACCTCTAGAGGCAGCCTATCGGGTTTACACTCTGACCCTAATTTGGCGACCCCTATGGCAGGTATCTCAACATTTTCGGGTTCTACGCCCGACACAGTACATAAAAACATTCTCTGCTGCAACTGCAGCGCCTCTTGCAGCTGCTGCCAGATCTGCAGCTCCAGCTGCTGCAGATCCTCTTGCTGTGCAGACTTTGTTGACCCACCGATCCACAGCAAATCTTCGTAACCCCACCAAGTTACCACCAGAAGCCTTCAATCATTATGGCCCCGCCGAGCCACAGCAAGCTGTCTTAAAAAAAAATGTCCAGCAGATTTTGCACAACGCTATGCAGCACGGTTTGGGGTATGCCTCAGTTCACACTGCCTGCATTCTTTCCACCATATATAAGATTGTAGTAGCATTGTACGCAGTGAAGAGGCAGTGACCCACAAACTTCCAACGCAAGTCTCTTTAATGTGTTTCCTCACAGCATTAAAGTCCAATTCACACAAATGCATATAACTTCAGTGTTTATTATCAGTGTTCATAGCAATACATGTCATATGGCTTTAGATTTGCAGTCCCTAAACAGGCCAGACATCCTTTGTCCAGTTTCCCTGGGCGACCGCACTCCATATTACAGTCTCCATACACACAGCCTCATATGTTGCAGATACTACACATTCCAGCCCCCTCCAACTAGTTCCCGTGGGTGTTCTGCATCACTCTATCACAGTCTCTTACAGTCTCTTTACTCACACAGCCGTACACAGCCCAGGATATCCTCCAGATAGCAGCCGGTCACCATATCCACCTGTTTGCAATCGTTATATATGCTAGTCCTCTTTCGGGCACAGGACTGTCCAGATACGTCTCTTTCAGGCACAGGACATCCACCTCAAGGAACAGGACTGTCCACATCCGACTCCTTCGGGCACAGGACATCCACCTCCGGGCACAGGAATGTCCACATCCGAGACCAGTACCATGGACGACATGCATCGTTGTATAAGCTGCAAGTGCCAGGCTATTCAGCTGCCCTGGGTGCTGGCTCCGCTGGCCTGTGCCTCCATACACTCAGCCAGCACTCTGCAGGCCTCTGCTCTGCACACCAGCACACACCAGACTGACACTGACGTGCACCTCACACACCTGACACACCCATACCTTTTACTGCAGGGCTTTTAACACACACAAACCTGTGGCCTTCAGCCACATTGAAAACCCGGATCGGAAATCTGTGACTCCCATGCACACCTATGGACTTCATCCGTCTGCATGCACAATCTGGGGAGAACACACAGCGGCCCCTATCTGTGATGAGTCACTGCCTCACATTGCAATCACAGCTACACCTGCGACTGCCATGCACACCTATGGCCTTTATACGCATTCTGGGGAGCACAATCAGCACCCCCTAGCTGTAATAGGGGTCACTGCCTCACACTACATTATCAATTTGATTGGGCATTTTATATTCAGAGTCTCCAGCATGCTTCAGGCGCATTTGCTTATTGAGTTTCAAAGTAATTTTTTCCTTCACCCCATTTATCTGTGGCTTCTTGTTCTTTAGAGACAGTAACAAATTGGATATTTGCACAACCATGCCCTTTGTTAACGTATATGTATGAATCATTATTTTACACTTTGCATGAAATTGCATTGTATTTTAAAGAAAGATAAGTGTTGTAGGGTAAAACCCATCTGTTATGAACCCTGTTTCTGCCAAGTTAAACAAAGTTATCATCCCGTTGTTGATATTTAGCCTCTTCTCCAACCTGGGTTTTTCCATTTTTAAGTTTTTGTTTTTTTGCTTCCCTTCTTCCAAGAGTCATACTTTTTTATTTTTCTGTCAATATGGCCTTGTAAGAACTTGTCTTTTGTAGGACAAGTTATACTTTTGAATTATGCCACTGGATTTACCATATAGTGTACTGAAAAATGGGGAAAAAATTCAAAGTGCGATGAAATTGCAAAAAAAGTGCAATTCTACAAATGTTTTTTTTTTTTTTTAACAATGCTCACTAAATGCTAAAACTGACCTGCTGTTATGATTCTACAGATCATTACGAGCTTGTAAATACAAAACATGTATAGTTTCTTTTTTATTTAGCGAGAAAAAAAATCCCAAATTTGTCAGAAAAAAGTTGCCATTTTATGATATGTGATTTGGGGCTGGGAGAGGGCTTATTTTTTGATTGCTGAGCTGACGTTTTTATTGATACCATTTAGATGTAGAAATGATCTTTTGATCTCCCATTATTGCATTAAAATGTAATGTTGCAGCAACCAATAAAACTAATTCTGCCGTTTTGACTTTTTTCTCATTGCGCCGTTTACCGAATGGATTAATTGCTTTTATATATTGATAGATCAGGCATTTCTGAATGCAGCGATATTAAATCTGTGCATTTTTTATTTTTTTTATTTTTTTTTATTTTGAATGGGATGAAAGGGGTGATTTAAACTGTTATATATTTTTTGTTTTTTAATATTCGTAAATATATTTTTTATTACTTTTTACTAGCTTCAAAAGTCTCCGTGGGAAACTAGAAGCTGCTATCTTCAGATTGCTAGCTATTGCTACACATAATAATAATAATAACTATAATGCTCATCAGCTATGAGCGCTGGCCACTCGGCGGCACTCATAGCTATCTGGTGATGACAACTACAGGGGTCTTCTGCAGACCCCAGGTTGTCATGTCAACCCTTTTGGTGACCCATAGTCATGTGACACAGGCACCAATAGGCAAGATTTCTGTTGTCCTTCTGGCGTGGGCATGTTAAATGTCGCTGTCAGAGATTGCCAGAGGCATTTAACATGTTAACAGCCATGGGTGGATCGCGATTCCACCCACAGCTGTTAGGGGTACATGTCAGCTGATGAAATCCCCTGCATTATGGCCTTCCCAATCTGCTGTCCATGAAGCAGATGCTGATGCCTCTTGCAGTTGCCCAGACACAACCGTCAGCAGCCACATCCAGTTCATTCTCCCAGCACGGCATTCACTTATCCCTGCCCCAGACGTTTAATAGATATCAGCCCTGGAAGTGCTGCCGTTTCAACCTCTTGGCAGTGGCAGCCCCACGGT
The DNA here is from genome assembly GCF_051348905.1 of Ranitomeya variabilis. Lineage (NCBI taxonomy): Eukaryota > Metazoa > Chordata > Amphibia > Anura > Dendrobatidae > Ranitomeya > Ranitomeya variabilis. The sequence goes on along the minus strand of NC_135233.1, from coordinate 648,395,652 downwards.
ACTCGATTACCATTTGACACTATTTTTCCCAGCATGCCGTCAATGTATTACATAAGAACGTGTTACACGATATCAGCTGTGCTCTTTCCAATGCAGTCACAGGGAAGGTCTACTTTGCCAGAGACATGTAGACAAGTTCTTGTGGACAGGGACACTACATTTCCCTAATGGCACACTGGCTGAACCTGGTGAAGTATCCACTGGACAAGCGGTGGAAACTGCTTCCGTGACCCCCATAGATCGCCTAACTTTGTGTCTTGTTTTTGTATCACGAGCCAGTTGATCACCATAGGGACTACCAGTCCTGTATATGACCCTGGTACCCAGAAATATTAGAGTGAGGTACATTGATGAAGGTCTTAACAGACCAAAACGTCTACTGTATGTACTCTACCTCATTACATTTTTCACCGCATTTACATTTTGTGTGAGCCAAGTTTATCTAAAAAATTTTTACGGCTTGGGCATCTACTTGAGCACCACTCACTAGTAGTGTCTACGTTATTTGATCTTACTATTGTCCTGCTAGAAGTCACATGACCTACTACAATGCAAACTCAACTTTCTGACCCCTGGCACTACATTGCGACTCAAATTGCTTCACATTCCATGATGCTTTGCACACAGTCAAGGCACCCAGGGCCAAGGGCAGTTAAACAACCCCAAAATATCTTTGAACTTCCACCATACTTAACTGTAACTACTGTGTTTTTTTATTTGTAGGCCTCATTCCATTTACCATAAACAGTAGAATTATGTGCTTTACCCATAAGCTCTATCTTGGTCTCATTTGTCCACAAGACACCCGCTAGCCCTCTAACAATAGAAAGACCAACCTGATGGCCCTCTACATATAGTGATGGTCCTGAAAAATAAATTTTGACTTTCAATGTGTCTGATCAAGTCTTACACACCACATGGCCAGATAAGGTATTTAAATAATAAAATTACATTTCCTGCTGAATGTTTTTTCACCATTGAAAGCAATGCAAATGTGAAAAAAATGCAGAATAAACACTGCATGTGAAAATAGCCTATGGTGTGTAGGAGAATTTTTTTTCTTGCATTTATTTTGCCTTATATACAAGTCATTATCCTGGAAAGAATGATTCTTAACATTTTTTACACTAAAATCCATTTCATCTTTGGTTTTATATGTTCTACTTTCAGTCCGTAAAAGTGCTGTAATACTCCAGCAACATTGCTCTCAGCACTAACTTGGGATTCGGAGCTGCTTCCAGGGGTCTTCCATGTGATATTCCCAGGCCATTTTAGCGCTGTTTCCATCATTCTCAGCAATTTTTAACCTCCCTCCAGACGTCCGACATGGGGGCACCGGAAAAATGCTTAAGTTTCCCATCGACTTCCATTATAATCATAACTCATTACGCATTACAAATTGCTCGACTCGAGTAACGGGTATTTAAGCATTTTAGTGCTCGCTCATCATTATCACTTGGCTATTTTTCTTCTAAAAACCCTTCAGATACATGGCTCTCTTGTAAGGACTTGCAAACAAACTCTAGTTACTAAAACTTTCTTTAATCAGTATAGATCATACAGTTATAATATAAAGAACTTTATGAACTGTAGTACACTGGATGTAATATACGCAATTAATTGTTCTATTTGTAAAAAAAAGTATGTAGGTTGAACTACACACAAGCTGAAAACCCGAATTTCTGAGCACATTAGTAATAATATTAGCACCAATTCAGTGAATCATAATACTTTGTATGCATCAAGTCATTTCATTATACATCGCTAAAAACAAATGTAATCTTTTCAAGTATTTGGTATAGAGAAAGTCCCGTACGGATTTAATATGTGCAAAGAAAATATGTACCATTGTTAACTAATTTGTGCTAGGACACCGTTGTTTTTGTTTTTATTGTGCAAATTTGTTAGTTTAAATATGACTATTTCTATTTCAATGTGTGTATTTGTATTCGAGTTTGTGATCATTTGCTAGAGATCACATGATGTTTAACCACTAGTGTTGAGCGATACCGTCCGATACTTGAAAGTATCGGTATCGGAAAGTATCGGCCGATACCGGCAAAGTATCGGATCTAATCCGATACCGATACCCGATACCAATACAAGTCAATGGGACTCAAGTATCGGACGGTATCCCTGATGGTTCCCAGGGTCTGAAGGAGAGGAAACTCTCCTTCAGGCCCTGGGATCCATATTAATGTGTAAAATAAAGAATTAAAATAAAAAATATTGCTATACTCACCTCTCCGACGCAGCCTGGACCTCACCGAGGGAACCGGCAGCGTTCTTTGCTTAAAATGCGTGCGTTTACTTCCTTCCGTGACGTCACGGCTTGTGATTGGTTGCGTGCCGCCCATGTGACCGCGACGCGACCAATCACAGCAAGCCGTGACGTAATTTTCAGGTCCTGAATGCAGAATTAGGCATTCAGGACCTGAAATTACGTCACGGCTTGCTGTGATTGGTCGCGTCGCGGTCACATGGGCGGCACGCAACCAATCACAAGCCGTGACGTAATTTTAAAATGCGCGCGTTTCCTGCCTCCCGTGAAGTCACGGCTTGTGATTGGTCGCGTCGCCCATGTGACCGCGACGCGACCAATCACAAGCCGGAACGTAGTTTTAAAATCCTGAATGCCTAGAATTAGGCATTCAGGACCTGAAAATTACGTCACGGCTTGCTGTGATTGGTCGCGTCGCGACCACATGGGCGGCACGCGACCAATCACAAGCCATGACGTCACGGAAGGAAGTAAACGCGCGCATTTTAAGCAAAGAACGCTGCCGGTTCCCTCGGTGAGGTCCAGGCTGCGTCGGAGAGGTGAGTATAGCAATATTTTTTATTTTAATTCTTTATTTTACACATTAATGTTGTTTCGATACCGATACCCGATACCACAAAAGTATCGGATCTCGGTATCGGAATTCCGATACCCGCAAGTATCGGCCGATACCCGATACTTGCGGTATCGGAATGCTCAACACTATTAACCACCTGATTTTCATCAGGAGTGTATTTAATGCTCCCATACATTTTCTATAGCAGCTTTGACAAAGGATGCCTAAGTTGTGTTTGAAACGTGTTGATTGATGTCCCTCGTTTGATGGAATTTTCCTCTTATATTCCTCCCCCATGTGATGGATCTATTTGTTACATGAAATCATCATTTTTTTATTTTTTGATATGAAAAAATGAAATATTTTTATTGGAATTAAAATTTCTTTTCTTCTATGAACTTTATCAAACATACACTGTAGGGACAATGAAAAAAAAGAGACATAAGAAATATCATACAAAATACCAAAGAGTGAAAGAACAAAACAAAAAAATAAATAAATCAGACAAAATGCTTAGGTTTTAGCTACCCACCTAAAAGGATATAATCGTAACTGGGTTTGTCTCAGGGAGATGATAAAATATCATGAAGTACAGTGTAAATTTCCTAGGGTAAAAACTAAGCAATACATCTAACAGGTAAGTTACTATTACAGAGCTGCCAGGCCCACAAGATCCCCCCAAAAGGGAAGAACAGATAAGTATGAATCAACAGTTGGGAATAAGGTGATTTGGATAAGGATCCCAACCCAAGATTTGTGTCCAGACTCCATTAAAACATCCAGTATATTGTGGAACAACAGAGATGAAAAACTGCAATAAAAATACATAAAGTATCTTTATCAGGGCCACAGGGTGTGGGAGAAGATTTAGAGGGTCAGCGCTGTGTGTATAAGCGACATCCATCTCTGGAGCATGGAGCGCTATATACTAGTGCATCATTGGGTTCTAAAGGCCTGGTGTTGATGTCACTTCCAGTGAGATTACAGGAAGTGAAGAGAATGGTTGACATAGGATCAAAGCATCACTTCCATTACGGCTGCGGAAATGACGTCAATGGTTGGCAATGGATGACGGGGACAGAAACTGCCCATAATGATGTCAGGACAGAATACAAGGAAGTTGCCTTAGACATGAAGATAATTTATGTAGAGATAATGCAGGAGGTGGAGCCAGATGGGAATATAGATATTAAGGCAGGAAAAGATGAAGAGGCATATGAGGACAATGAGAAGGGAAAATTGACATTGGGATCATGGTGGGCACCAAAATAAACAAAACCAAAATAAACAAAAATAGAAAATAATAGATAAAAAATGAAATATAAAAAGGAAAGATGGAAAGGAAAAAAAATAAAAATAATTAGAAATAAAGAAAGAAATGAAAGAAAATAAAAATAAAAAATAAAACGTAGGAGAACATAAAATAAAATAAAAAATGAAAAAAATAATAAAATAAAAAAATAAAAATGTAAAATAAAGGGGAAACTAAAATCTAATAAAAAGTGAGATGTATTAACAATACTTGGTTTTGCTGGGAGGGGTCTCGTGGTCTGAGAAGAGTTATGAGTAGTGTTGAGCGATACCGTCCGATACTTGAAAGTATCGGTATCAGATAGTATTGGCCGATACCCGAAAAGTATCGGATATCGCCGATACCGATACCCGATACCAATACAAGTCAATGGGACACCAAGTATCGGAAGGTATCCTGATGGTTCCCAGGGTCTGAAGGAGAGGAAACTCTCCTTCAGGCCCTGGGATCCATATTACTGTGTAAAATAAAGAATTAAAATAAAAAATATTGATATACTCACCTCTCCGGAGGCCCCTGGACATCACCGCTGGTAACCGGCAGCCTTCTTTGCTTAAAATGAGCGCGTTGAGGGCCTTCCATGACGTCACGGCTTCTGATTGGTCGCGTGCCACTCATGTGACCGCCACGCGACCAATCACAAGCCGTGACGTCATTCTCAGGTCCTAAATTCCTAGAATGAGGAGTTTAGGGCCTGAGAATGACGTCACGGCTTGTGATTGGTCGTGTGGCGGTCACATGAGCGGCACGCGACCAATCAGAAGCCGTGATTGATGTCATGGAAGGCCCTAAATGCGCTCATTTTAAGCAAAGAAGGCTGCCGGTTACCAGCGGTGATGTCCAGGGGCCTCCGGAGAGGTGAGTATATCAATATTTTTTATTTTAATTCTTTATTTTACACAGTAATATGGATCCGATACCGATTCCCGATACCACAAAAGTATCGGATCTCGGTATCGGAATTCCGATACCGCAAGTATCGGCCGATACCCGATACTTGCGGTATCGGAATGCTCAACACTAGTTATGAGTGGTTCTGCAACTAAAACAAAAATGGGTAAGTCACAGAGAATAGTCATGCCTAGGTAGAGCCTGAAAGGGAGAAGAAATATAGTTAGACCTTCATGTGAAATTGAAATGTCAAACTCACTATTAAAACCAATAGGTTCTAATGTTTGAAGTGTCTAAATCCAAAAGGTCTCTCTGTTATTTAGGAGTCCAAACTTTTTGACAACTAGCTAGGCAAAAGCAAACAGTTGGAGCTGATATTCTCAGAGTGTTAAGGGGTCATGGATATTGCCCCCCAGCCTAAAATTAGCAGCCCGCAGCCGCCCCAGAAAAGGCTCATCTGTTAGATGTGCCAACTCTGGCACTCTACAAGGCTCTTCACACTTGCCCTGTAGTGGTGGCAAGTGGGGTAACAGTTGGCCCTGGTCTCCTGTAAAAAAAAAAGACGCAACCATATCCCTCACCTGTCCAAAGTTCTGTCCCACACCATAATCCATGTCTGTAATAATAGGTTTTCAACCTGGAAGGTGCCAAGGTGCAACCTTCCAGGCTGAAAACCACTTGAGAATGAGCTGCTGTGAGCGCAGCAAGATTGACAAGCGGTGACATCATCAAGGTTCTCACAGGTCACTGAGACTGCTTTCCCAGCCAGGCCAATGAACTGCAGTGACCTCAGTGAGAAAAAGTCTCACGGTGCAGCGCTGAGCTCAGTGAGCTCACTGAAGTTCATCATAAGAAATTTCTCACTGTCAGTTTTGCCTGGCTGGTTATCTAAAACACAGGGGAACCCATGTAATGTTTTCATTTATTTATAGCACAGGCACCAGCTAATGAATACTCTCATCAGTGGTGCCTGCTCTCGCTGCTATCAGCAACAGCAGACATAGGCTGATGGGAACAGTAGTCCCATCAGCCGATGTCTGTGACCGAAGGTAAACCGCAGCTCTCTGACTGTAATGATCTCACCACCAAGCAGAGACAGTGTTTGGCAAACAATGGATGTTTGGGACCCTATGTGAATGAGGTTCGAACTTTTTTTTTAACTGATCAGCCAAACCAGCCTGACCCGAACAACCAGCAGTTCGCCCATCACTAGTCGTGACTGAATTAACCTGGGGGCTGAAGGACCAATATCTGCTCTAGCCAACTTATTACTTAAGGAGACATCAAAAGCAGAGGAGAAATGGATTTTGAAACTTAGAGATATATGGGTAGCCTCAATTAATAATTAACCAATGGCTATGGAGGAATTTGTGATTTTTTTTGCTTCTCTGATTTATTGGTACAATTTTCTGTTATATGAGTCCTACTTTTATTGGGAAGGCCCTTAGGGTAATCCCAGTCTTTAAATTTATGGTATAGCTAATATAATCACTTGTTACTTTTCTCTGATTGTGTGATGATCCTGCTAACCCTTATGAATTGTGAGGTTTCCTTTTTATTTCTTATCTTTTTTTTGTAATACTTTAGTTTTTTTGTTTTTATTTTTTTTGTCCCCACCATGATGCATTGTCTTTCTGCCTTTTCCATTGTCCTTCTATGTCCTTTTGTCTTCTCCTGCCTTCTGCGGCCCTACTGAAAGTGACTCCTCACTCCTATGCCAACCATTGCCAACCACTCTCATCACTTCCTGTGTTCTCACTGGAAATGATGTCAGAACTGAGTCCTTTGAAACTCAGTAATGCACTGGTATGTAGAGCTCCATGCTCCAGCGACGGATGTTGCTATTACCCACAGCGATACCTCCTGTACAGTTAAGTATATATATTTGGACAGAGACAACATTTTTCTAATTTTGGTTCTAGACATTACCACAATTCAGATGCAGTTGAAGTTCAGACTTTCAGCTTTCATTTGAGGGTATCCACATTAAAATTGGATGAAGGGTTTAAGAGTTTCAGCTCCTTAACATGTGTCACCCTGTTTTCAAAGAGACCAAAAGTAGTTGGACAATTGACTCCAAGGCTATTTCATGGACAGGTGTGGGCAATCCCTTTGTTATGTCATTCTCAATTTAGCAGATAAAAGGCCTGGAGTTAATTTGAGGTGTGGTGCTTGCATTTGGAAGGTTTTGCTGTGAAGTAAACATGCCATCAAAGGAGCTCTCCATGCAGGTGAAACAAGCTATCCTTAAGCTGCAAAAACAGAAAAAAACCATCCGAGAAATTGCTACAATATTAGGAGTGGCAAAATCTACAGTTTGGTACATCCTGAGAAAGAAAGAAAGCACTGGTGAACTCATCAATGCAAAAAGACCTGGGCGCCCACAGAAGACAACAGTGGTGGATGATCGCAGAATAATCTCCATGGTGAAGAGAAACCCCTTCACAACAGCCAACCAAGTGAGCAACACTCTCCAGGAGGTAGGCGCATCAATATCCAAATCTACCATAAAGAGAAGACTGCATGAAAGTAAATACAGAGGGTTCACTGCACGGTGCAAGCCACTCATAAACATCTAGAATAAAAAGGCTAGACTGGACTTTGCTAAAAAACATCTAAAAAAGCCAGCACAGTTCTGGAAGAACATTCTTTGGACAGATGAAACCAAGATCAACCTCTACCAGAATGATGGAAAGAGAAAAGTATGGTGGAGTGGTACAGCTCATGATCGAAAGCATACCACATCATCTGTAAAACACGGCGGAGGCAGTGTGATGGCTTGGGCATGCATGGCTGCCAGTGGCACTGGGTCACTAGTGTTTATTGATGATGTGACATAGGACAGAAGCAGCCGAATGAATTCTGAGGTATTCAGAGACATACTGTGTGCTCAGATCCAGCCAAATGCAGCCAAACTGATTGGTCGTTGTTTCATACTACAGATGGACAATGACCCAAAACATAAAGCCAAAGCAACCCAGGAGTTAATTAAAGCAAAGAAGTGGAATATTCTTGAATGGCCAAGTCAGTCACCTGATCTCAACCCAATTGAGCATGCATTTCACTTGTTAAAGACTAAACTTCAGACGGAAAGGCCCACAATCAAACAGCAACTGAAAACCACCGCAGTGAAGGCCTGGCAGAGCATCAAAAAGGAGGAAACACAGCATCAGGTGATGTCCATGAGTTCAAAACTTCAGGCAGTCATTGCCAACAAAGGGTTTTCAACCAAGTACAAGAAATGAACATTTTATTTCCAATTATTTAATCTGTCCAATTACATTTGGTCCCTTTAAAAACAGGGTGGCACATGTTAAGGATCTGAAACTCCTAAACCCTTCATCCAATATTAATGTGGATACCCTCAAATGAAAGCTGAAAGTCTGAACTTCAACTGCACCTGAATTGTTTTGTTTAAAATTCATTGTGGCAATGTCTAGAACCAAAATTAGAAAAATGTTGTCTCTGTCCAAATATATATGGACTTAACTGTATTTCTTCTTCCACATCATATGGCCTGATGCACATATTGAGACTTACTATATGTATTTTTATTGCAGTTTTGCATCTCTGTTGCTCCACAATATACTGGATGTTTTAGTGAAGTCTGGACTCAGATCCTCTTCAAAATCACCTTATTCCCTAATGTTGAGTTATTCTTATCTGTGTTTCCCTTTTGGGGTGGGGGGCAGGGAATCTTGTGGTCCTGGCAGCTCTGAAATGGTATCTTACCTGTTAGATGTATTGCCTACTTTCTACCCTAGACAAATTATACTGTACTTCATTCTTATATTTGTATCATCTTCTCTGAAACAAACCTAGTTATGATTATATCCTCTTAAATGGGTGGCTACCACCTGAACGTTATGTTGGATATTTTTTTCTCTCCTTGTTATTTTATATTGTATTTCTTATGACAGGATTTTTTTTACTGTCCCTACAGTGTATGTTTGATAAAGGTCTCCAATGACTGAAATGATACATATGATATACAGTATCTAGTATATCTGATCAATTTCTATGAAGTTCTGGACTGGACCAAGGGAACCCAGTGGAAGTAGTGTATATGGACTTTTCAAAAGCTTTTTATATGGTGCCACACAAAAGGTTGATGCATAAAATGAGAATAATGGGGATAGGGGAAAATATGTGTAAGTGGGTTAAGAGCTGGCTCAGGAATAGGAAACAAAGGGTGGTTATTAATGGAGCACACTCAGACTGGGTCGCGGTTAGCAGTGGGGTACCACAGGGGTCAGTATTGGGCCCTCTTCTTTTTAACATATTTATTAATGACCTTGTAGGGGGCATACAGAGTAGAATTTCAATATTTGCAGATGACATTAAACTCTGCAAGGTAATCAATACAGAGGAGGACAATTTTATATTACAGGATGATTTATGTAAACTAGGAGCTTGGGCTCATAAATGGCAAATGAGCTTTAATGGGGATAAATTTAAGGTCATGCACTTAGGTAGAAGTAATAAGAGGTATAACTATGTGCTTAAATCTAAAACTCTGGGCAAAACCATCAATGAAAAAGACCTGGGAGTATGGGTGGATGCCAAACTCACATTTAGTGGCCAGTGTCAGGCAGCTGCTACAAAGGCAAATAAAATAATGGGATGCATTAAAAGAGGCATAGATGCTCATGAGGAGAACATAATTTTACCTCTATACACGTCACTAGTTCGTCCACACTTAGAATACTGTGTACAGTTCTGGTCTCTGGTGTATAAGAAAGACATAGCTGAACTAGAGCGGGTGCAGAGAAGAGCGACCAAGGTTATTAGAGAACTGGGGGGTCTGCAATACCAAGATAGGTTATTACACTTGGGGCTGTTTAGTTTGGAAAAACGAAGGCTAAGGGGTGACCTTATTTTAATGTATAAATATATGAGGGGACAGTACAAAGACCTTTCTGATGATCTAGTTAATCATACACCTGAGACAGGGACAAGGGGGCATCTTCTATGTCTGGAGGAAAGAAGGTTTAAGCATAATAACAGATGCGGATTCTTTACTGTAAGAGCATTGAGACTATGGAACTCTCTCCCATATGATGTTGTAATGAGTGATTCATTACTAAAATTTAAGAGGGGACTGGATGCCTTTCTTGAAAAGTATAATGTTACAGGTTATATATACTAGATTCCTTGATAGGGCGTTGATCCAGGGAACTAGTCTGATTGCCGTTTGTGGAGTCGGTAAGGAATTTTTTTCCCCAATGTGGAGCTTACTCTTTGCCACATGGGTTTTTTTTGCCTTCCTCTAGATCAACATGTTAGGGCATGTTAGGTTAGGCTATGCGTTGAACTAGATGGACTTAAAGTCTTCCTTCAACCTTAATGACTATGTTACTATGTTAGTAAGACAATTGTAGTAAAAGTCTCATCTTTTTCACTATACTCACCTCAGAGTGCAGGAGTTTTCTTACTACATTAGTATAAAGGATTGGGATCCTATCTGAGCACCTACCTCTGACCGGGAGTGCCTTACTTCCTCTCTGTTCTAATCTATACAAGTTGGGAAGACTATGGTTTATTTTGCTCTTGCGAAGCCTGAAGTGTGCCAAAGAATTGTATGTCGGCAAACGTGCAAAATAATTCAAACACACAATAAGCTTGCAAGTATAACTTGCCACCACCACTAGCAGAACTTTTAGGCATGGTTGAGGTTCCTACACCAACAGCATGTGCAAAATCATGTGCTCCAGAGCTGACAGCAGAGCAGAGCTCTGTCAATGACATTTGTTTCTGTTCTGCCCCTTAGTCCTCTAATCTATAAGCCATTGTAATAGCAGTAGCAGTAGCTCTCTTAGTCAGGGCCAATTTTGAGGTGGGAATCTTGCAGGGGACAAGGAACTCAATCTATTTTTCTCACAGAGCCAACTGTCAGCTGAATATGGGATGAAGATGATGGTGATTTTATGGTGGACAAGACTTGGGAACCATACTGGTGTGCAGCGCAGGTGATATTATTAGAGGAGCAGAATGTTAGACTTAGTGATACACAGCACAGGTAACATGCCATCAAAAGATCTATATCTAAATACATAGATCATAAATAAATATATATATATATATATATATATATATATATATATATATATATATATATACTGTATATATATATATATATACACACTGTATTTGTATCTATATCTATATATCTAAATGTATATGTAGATATGGATAGATGCATATCCATATACAGCATATATACTGTATATACTAAACCTAATGAGCATGGTGTTTTTCAATATCCATGTCAGGAAATATTAGACAGGGAAAATTTACAAAAATATTAGGATAATACTGTCAATCTGACATTGATTTTCAAAGTAGTCTCGCCTAATCAGGTCAAAGAGAGCTATTTAATTCTGGAATAGTTTATACTGAAAAATATGGTGACATTTCGGTTTAATGTTAATAAAAAAGCAATAGCTAACAAAGCAATTTCCAATGCAAAAATGCATTGGACTATAGTTCCAAATTGTACATTGTTACTCTTTCTTTTCATTGATTTGCATAAAATTACAGTACTTTAGTTAGTTATTTAAAAAAATAGAATGTCATGAATTGGATTGAGCACTCTGCTTAATCAATAATGATTTATGTCAGTCACTGCAAAATGAACATCATATGCTTTGTAAAAAAAAAAAAAAAGCAAAAGTCAATGCTTTACAGACTGTCATGCAAATTTTGACAGTTTATTTAAGAAAAATCAATTATGCTAATTTATAAATCTTTTTGCAGATCAATGGTTTTGAGTGAGTTGCATTTTGATAGATGCATTTAAAAGTCAACAGGAAAAAGTTTATACAACAAAATATAACTAATACTGTATCTAAAAAGTTATATCAAAGAATTAGGATGAGCAAATTAATTCTAAACTAACTGAATTCCTTTAGAATTTAGCCACATTTGTAAATTCTAGCATATTTTAATTTTGGCTAATTATATTTACAAAACTACAGCAAGACAAAATTACACAACAATAAAATATCACACTCACCTCCGTGCCGCAGCTTGTCTTCTGGTGTCTTCCTAAGGCACCTGCCGTGCTTTAAGTTTTCTCTTCAGTTTTCATCTACACTGAGCGATCTTGTAGGGAAATGCATGCCTTGACAGAATAATATGCACTGAGGCTTAGTCAGTGCTTCAAGCACCGGAAAAGAGTTGAGAAATGACCATAGACATAGCGAGTGCCATAGGAAGCCACCACAGTACCAGCAGTGAACAGCAATATAATGGACAGGTAAAGGGTTAAATGAGCATAATATCTTATTGCTATTTACAGTGACTCTGTTTATTATGGTTTGGAGATGATAGATCTTAGAGCATTTTAAACAGCTTTATTTAATTGCAATCTTAACATGTTTAATACAAATCTAATTTCCCAGCCAAAACCAAGTGAATCTGTTTAATTTCTGCAGATTGCTCATCATAACAGAAGAATATATAGGCAATACAATGTTGTACCTGAGATAAGCTAATCCAGATGTTGAACTTACATCCTTCCAACTTAGGTTTTGCGGAGCTTATTGTTGCATCAAAGATGTAACACTGGAATAAGATGCAAAGAAATAGCAAAAATCCAGTAAAATCAATGTGATTAGGCAGAAAGCAATTACTAAAAACTCATTGTCAGGCAGCAGCTGAAAAAGCAAACAAAATTTTACGAAGACGTAATCCTGTGATCTTAAAGTATTTTAACCCTCTCTAAATCACTTGTAGATTAATTTTGGGTTCCACTTTTAAAAAAAAAATATATATTGGGTAGTTAGTGTCATTTCAAAATTAGGCAAATAGATTGTATTAAATGGATGAAAGGTCTCTATTGTTTTGACAGGTAAGAAAAGTTAGAAAAAAGATGCCATAAATAATATAATTTAAATATATAGACAAAAAGCACTGACAAATGATTTAATCCTTCCAAAGAACTTACAAAGAACCAGGGAATATTCATTATGTTTAGAGGAAAGGCAATTATGGCATCTGAATAGGAAAGGGCTCTTCACAGTTAGAATAGTTAGACTGTTGAATGCCCTACTGCAAGTGGTAGTAATGGCAGATACTATATCAGCTTCCAAGACTTTTTCTCACCATAAATAGCATTGTGGATCATAAATAATTTAACAATAGAGAATGTATAACTGGTGGAGAAAGTTTGAACTTTATGAACCTGTCTTTCTCATCCTATACAACTATAAGAGATGAGCTGATCTATTAAAATTTGAATTTGCCAACCTACCCAAATTTTGCTCAAAACTTGAGTAATTTTCAATACTGGAAAGCTTATCATTGCTCATAAATTACACTTGGGGGAGAGGAGAGAGAACTTCGCTGATCATAAATCCTTGCATTATACAGGCGAGAGAGAAAGTAATCATTCTACAGGAAAGAGAGAATCCCACTAGCCATAAGAACTTACACTCTACAGGAGAGAGAGAGAACCAAATTGACAATTAAAGCTTACACTCTACAGAAGATGCAAACTGTCTCTTCAGAGAGGAAGAGGACTAGAACTCTAGTGCCATCTATTGGAGGTAGCAATCCTAACAGTCAATGTTGACCCTTTAATTAGCCTTGTCACATGACTTAGGATAATAGCCAAACCAGAATCTCAATTTGCAGACACTGTGTTTCGGGGTACTGCCCCTCGTCAGTGCAAAGTGGAGATCTGGTTTGGCTGATTGAGAGGCATCTGACCGGGATCCAAGAAGTATCGTTTCTCCTTGCGGAGAGTGACATGATAAGCATGTCGAGGTGAGGAGACTTAAAGCCGCCATGCTCCTCTGTGAAATATGCAAATTGTCTCTTCAGAGAGGAAGAGGACTAGAACTCTAGTGCCACCTATTGGAGGTAGCAATCCTAACAGTCAATGTCGACCCTTTAACGAGCCTTGTCACATGACTTAGGATAATAGCCAAACCAGAATCTCAATTTGCAGACACTGTGTTTCAGGGTACTGCCTGAAACACAGTGTCTGCAATCAGCCAAACCAGATCTCCACTTTGCACTGATGACGGGCAGTACACCGAAACACAGTGTCTGCAAATTGAGATTCTGGTTTGGCTATTATCCTAAGTCATGTGACAAGGCTCGTTAAAGGGTTGACATTGACTGTTAGGATTGCTACCTCCAATAGGTGGCACTAGAGTTCTAGTCCTCTTCCTCTCTGAAGAGACAATTTGCATATTTCCCAGAGGAGCATTGCGGCTTTAAGTCTCCTCACCTCGACATGCTTATCATGTCACTCTCCGCAAGGAGAAATTATACTTCTTGGACTCTACAGAAGAGAGAGACTTACCAGTGCTCCAAATCTGCTCCCCTACTAAGCAAAGATTTCTGATAAACAAGGTCAACCATGAATGTATATGGTATGATAACATGATATGATAATCCGTGAGACGTCATTGATGCAGGATATTATGGGGGGCCCACACAATGCAAATTAATGTTTGCTTGATCTCTGATAGATATGGGCAAACCGAAACAGTAAAGTTCAGCTTCCGTACCGAACAGCTACTGTTCGGGCACGGACCCTGAACATGGACTTTACCAGGAAGTCTGTGTTACTGTTCGGGTTCGGTTGCTTGAACACCAGGTGTTTGTCATGCTGTCATGTGCATGACAGCGCGGCTAATGCAACCTCTGATCTGCAGTGAAATCATCCCCACCAGTCAGAGAGCCATGGTTCCCATGCTGACAAAAGACAGCGTGAGCGCTCAGGTATAAAGTTTACCTCCGTTCACTGATGTCAGTGAATGGGACTACTGCTCCCATCATGTGACACCTGCTGCCTCTAATAGCAGTGAGAGCAGGAGCGGCAGATGGGAGTATTCATTAGCCAGGTTCTGCGCTGTAAATAAAGAATTTAAAAAAACCGGCTTGGGTTCCCCTGTATTTTTGATAGCAAGCCAGGCAAAACTCACAGCTGAGGGCTGAATTTTTCTCATAGTGCTAGTGGGGATCTCTCCAAGGTCATGGCAGTTCAGCCCAGCAGGGAACGCAGCCTCAGTGACAGTAGGGAACCTTGATGATGTCACCGCTGGTCATTGCATCTGCCCTTG
Organism: Ranitomeya variabilis; assembly: GCF_051348905.1. NCBI lineage: Eukaryota > Metazoa > Chordata > Amphibia > Anura > Dendrobatidae > Ranitomeya > Ranitomeya variabilis. Next base: position 648,380,536 of record NC_135233.1, on the reverse strand, counting down.
ATTGAACAGGTGATTCAACTTTCTTTCTATGAATAAGTAATGACACAAAACTGTTTCAGTTCACACTTAAAGGGCACCTGTCACCCCGTTTTTTCAGTATGAGATAAAAATACTGTTAAATAGGGCCTGAGCTGTGCATTACAACAGTGTATTTTGTGGACCCCGATTCCCCACCTATGCTGCCAAAATACGTTACCAAAGTAGCCGTTTTCGCCTGTCAATCAGGCTGGTCTGGTCAAAAGGGCGTGGTGTCTTCCCCCAGATCTTGCTTAGTTTTCTGTTGGTGGCGTAGTGGTGTGCGCATGCCCAAGGTCCCGAATCCACTGCACAGGGGAGTTAAAAGAGCGCGATGTGCACTATTTCATTGGTGATCGGTGGGGGCGGCCATCTTCCTTTGGCCGCGCGTGTGCAGAAGCGGCGCTCTGCTGGCCGCAGCTTCAGGAAAATGGCCGCGGGATGCCGCGCATGCGCAGATGGAGATCGCGGCGGCCATTTTCCTGAAGCAGAGATGCGAACTCTGCTTCAGGAAAATGGCCGCCGCGATCTCCATCTGCGCACGCGCGGCATCCCGCGGCCATTTTCCTGAAGCCGCGGCCAGCAGAGCGCCGCTTCTGCGCACGCGCGGCCAAAGTAAGATGGCCGCCCACACTGATCACCAATGAAATAGTGCACATCGCGCTCTTTTAACTCCCCTGTGCAGTGGATTCGGGACCTTGGGCATGCGCAAACCACTACGCCACCAACGGAAAACTAAGCAAGATCTGGGGGAAGACACCACGCCCTTTTGACCAGACCAGCCTGATTGACAGGCGAAAACGACTACTTTAAAGGGAGATTTTCATTAAAAAAAATGATCTACCATTTAAATCAGGTGTCCAGGTTTTGGGGTTTTCTTCCTGTTTGGGCAATGGTTGAGCCATCCAATCTGTGGTCATCAATGTTTCTAAACCACTTTCCTTCATTTCTGTAAATAACTGATTTGAATTCTGCTTCTTCTGTTGATCGCTCCACACTTGCCAATTCTGGGAAGTCTTCAATCAGATCCAAGTATATGAGAGATACTGTTAACTACAAATTTATCACCAAGTTCCTCCAATATGCAGAGAATTTTAAGCAAAACGAATATTTTTCTAGCGTGTTCTATAATCTCTTGCATCAATATTAGTGATGGGCGAGCACTAAAATTGCTTTGGTCGAGCAAATTGTAATGCTCAGGTGCTCGACCCAAGCAACGAGCCCAATAAAAGTTTATGGGAAACGCGAGCATTGTTCCGGCAGCCCCCCGGCGGTCTGCTGAGGGATTAGAAATTGTGGAAATCGATGGGAATAGTCCTCAAATGACATAGGAACAGCATGGGGAAGACCCCTGGAAACATTTCTGACTCCCAGGTCACTGCTGTGAACAATGTTGTCAGAGTCTTACGCCACATTTACAGACTCACAATAAAACATACAAAAATGAAACCAAAATGAATTTTCCTGGGAAATATGTTAAGGAACATCCTTTCCAGGGTAAAGACTTGTACATAAGGCAAAATAAATAATCACAAACAGAAATGCTCCTCCACACCTTGGGCTATGTTCACACATACCGTTTTTGATGCATTTTTGATCTTCTGACATTTTAACATTTTACAACCTTATCTGGCCATGTGGTGTGTGACACATCATCAGACACATCCTGTTTCATTTATGAAGAAGGGACTCTGAAAGTCCCAAAGCCTATTTTTATAGGGCCATCAGGCAGCCTTTACTATTCTTAAAGTGTCAGCAGTCGGCCCTCACTATTCTTAGAGAGCCATCAGCTGGATATGCTTTGTTGTTCCCATTATTAAACAGTGGGTCTCTTATACTGTTATTGCGTATGCAGTGAGTGGCAGGGATGCCCAAAATTTGGACGCACCCCAATACCCCTTTGAAGAAACGTACAGGAGGGCCTCATGAAAAAAATGTTCCCATTATTAGGAAGTGGGTCTCCCATAGTGTTTGCCTATGGAGTGAAGCAATAGCTGCCAAAAATTTGGAGGAACTGCAATGCCCTTTGGAAGAGATGTAGAGGCCTCCTGAAAACAAAGTTCCCATTATTAGGAAGTGGGTCTCCCATATTGTTTTCTTGCAGTGAATGCAAGGGCTGCCAAAAATTTAGAGGCACTCCAATGCCCCTTGGAAGAGATGTGGAGGAGGGCCTCATAAAAAAATGTTAAGAAAGGAGTGGGTCTCCTATACTTTTAATGCCCAAGCACTAAGTGTATGGGCTGAAAAATCTTGGGGGGTAAACATGAACATACTGTATAATTTTTTTTTTTTTGCATGCATGCATCATAAACACCCTTTAAAAAAATTATGTGGGTGTTGCATCATGAACCACAGTCACCCTGGTAATACGGTGGTGGAGTATGAGGATGAGGAGAAGGAGGAGGACAACAGCAAATAGCCAAAATCGGGAAGCATATACCTATGTGTGGGTGTGAAGATGTGCATGGGAATATACCTCCCAAAAAAAGACACTGGATTTGAGGTTATGTTTAGCTGTTATCATTCGGTGGTGTGGAGAAGTCTGGTCCAATTCAGCTCTTTTTCATTTTCATAGGAGTCAGCCTCTCAGCATTTTCAGTTGACAGGCGGATACACTTATCAATTATAATCCCACCAGCAGCACTAAAAACCAGCTCTGAGAAAATGCTAGCAGCAAGGCAGGCCAGGACTTTCAAGGCATAGCGAGCCAGTTCATGCCACATGTCCAGCTTGGATACCCAATAATTATTAGGCACAGAGGAATCACAGAGGACATTGGTACAGTCACAGCAAGGTACTCTCACAACATCTTCCCAAACTGTGCACTCCTTGTGAGAGTACCCCATGCCTCAGGGCCTGTGTGATGGGAGGGTCTGAGAAAACTCTCCGAGAACTTTGACAGTGTTACCGTGCCTCTGCTGGACTGGAGTTGTGTCCCTCTTGCCTGTACTCATTGGTTGTCCAATAGTGTTGAGCGATACCTTCCGATATGCAAAGGTATCGGTATCGGATTGGATCGGACGATATCCAAAAAATATCGGACATCGCCGATACCGATACCCGATACTAATGCATATCAATGGGACACAAAATATCGGAATGGCTCCCAGGGTCTGAAGGAGAGGAAACTCTCCTTCAGGCCCTGGGATCCATATTCATGTATAAAATAAAGAATAAAAATAAAAAATATTGATATACTCACCCCTCTGACGGCCCCGGTTCTCACCGGTCCAAGCGTCTGCCTCCGTTCCTAAGAATGCAGAGTGAAGGACCTTCGATGACGTTGCGGCTTGTGATTGGTCGCGTGACCGCTCATGTGACCGCTCACGCAACCAATCACAAGCCGCGACGTCATCGAAGGTCCTTCACTCCCTGCATTCTTAGGAACAGAGGCACCGCTAAGAGCCAGGGTCCACCGGATGGGTGAGTATATCAATATATTTTTTTTTTATTATTTATTTTTTACATGAATATGGATCCCAGGGCCTGAAGGAGAGTCTCCTCTCCTCCAGACCCTGGGAACCATACACACCGCACACTTCCGATTCCGATTTCCGATATCGCAAAAGTATCGGAACTCGGTATTGGAATTCCGATACAGCAAATATCGGCCGATACCCGATATTTTCAGTATCGGAATGCTCAACACTATTGTCCAACGAACTGTGACCACTGCCGCCAGCGTTTTCAGATGGGAATTTTTTTAATAGTTCCGCAACACGGGCCTTCTGGTTTTCCCCCATTTTAGTAGACCTGTCCACCTCGGGAATAATAGATAATTATTAATATTAATAATAATAATGATATTTATATAGCTCCAAAATATTCCGCAGCACTTTACGTTATAGAGGGGATTTGTACAGACAATTACAGCATAGCAATAATCACAGTTCAAAACAGATACCAAGAGGAGTGAGGGCCCTGCTTGCAAGTTTGCAAACTGTAAGGAAAAAGGGGAGACGTGAGATGGATGGTAACAATTGCTTTTGTTGTTCGGACCAGCCATAGAATAAGGATTGGGTGTTCACGTAAAGCAGCATGAACCAGTTAACAGCCTAAATATGTAACAGTACAGACACAGAGGGCTAATTAACTACGTAAAGTGTGTGAGAACATGATGCTAGGAACCTGATTATGGTTTAAGTTTTTTGAATGGGCCACGCAGGGATAGTAAGGTTAATGTATTGAGGCGGTAGGCCAGTCTGAACAAATGCATTTTTAGGGCACGCTTAAAACTGTGGGGATTAGGGATTAATCGTATTAACCTGGGTAGTGCATTCCAAAGAATTGGCACAGCACATGAAAAGTCTTGGAGACGGGAGTGGGAGGTTCTGATTATTGAGGATATTAACCTCAGGTCATTAGCAGAATGGAGAGCACGGGTAGGGTGGTAGGCTGAGACCAGGGAGGAGATATAGGGTGGTGCTGAGCCACGGATGAGGGTAATAGTTTTGTACTGGATTCTAGAGTGAATGGGTAACCAGTGTAATGACTGGTACAAGGTAGAGGCATCAGTATAACAATTGGTGAGGAATATGATCCTGGCTGCAGCATTCAGGACAGATTGGAAAGGGGAGAGTTTGTTAAGTGGAAGGCAGATAAGTAGAGCGTTACAAGAATGAATAAGTGAAACAATAAGAGTTTTTGCAGAGTCAAAAGTAAGAGAAGGGCGAATTCTAGAAATGTTTTTGAGATGCAGATAAGAAGAGTGAGCCAGTGATCGGATGTGGGGGATGAATGAAAGCTTGGAATCAAGTATGACCCCAAGGCAGAAGGGCATGTTGCTTGGGAGTAATGGTGCAACCATACACGGAGATGGCAATGTCAGGCAAAGGTTGGTTAGTAGAGGGATAAAACATGAGATAGAAAGTTCACCATATAGCATGGGTCTAAAAGCGTCACCAACCTGTAATGACTGTCACCCAAAATTTTCAGAATGCGAGTGTCACAATAAAGGCAGCGTAACATAAACTCAGTCATGCGTGCCAGACTGCTAAGAGGCAAGACTTCCATACCCTCACCTAGAGTATGACTGATCATGCTCTCCTCCTCCTCCCTGTCCTCAGGCCATCCACGCTGAACAGACGGTATGACAGTTGTGCTTGTAGTACCATCTATAGAGCTTGAAAGTAGCTCCTGTTCTTCCTCCTCCACGTTGGGATGACATGAGGCTGGGCTGTGTGTAATCACCCTGTATGGTTCCTTGCTCCATCTCATCGTGCTCCGCCTGCAATGTATCCTCTTTCATTGTGAGCAGATAGCGTTTCAGAACACAGAGAAGCGGGATGGTGATGCTGATTATGGCGTCATCACTAGTGTTGAGCATTCCGATACCGCAAGTATCGGGTATCGGCCGATACTAGCGGTATCGGAATTCCGATACCGGGATTCCGATACTTGGCGCGTATCGGATACCGGAATCGGAAGTTCAATGATTCAAAATTCAGAAATTCAGCCAATGAGAAAGATTCCAAGTGTGAGCACATCCTGTTTAGCATGGAGGGCATGAAACTACTGGCAAGGCTGTGATTGGCTGCTGAAATGATGTCATGATGCAGTTTAAAAGTCGCTGGCGCCATTTTGCGATCACTCTGCTGTGAATTCAGTTAGTGACAGGACGCTGTTTGCTGACTGAGGGACAGTTTAGAGATAGCGATTTGCTTCTTTGTGCTTTCCAAAGGCTAATTTAGCAACCGCTGTGTTCACCTACTATTCACCTTGCTTTTGCCTTGTAGCGCTGTTTTCACAGCGATCTGCAAGGTCTGTGTGTGTGTGTGTGTGTGAGTGCAGCCCACTCTCTAGTCTGAGTGCAGCCACATAGGCCATCCATAGCTGGTTGTATTCAGTTCAGGGAGGGTGGTTCATTGCCTCATACTGTCCTTTTTTTTTTTTTTTTTGAAGTAGTGCAGGCTGCTGCACATTTTTTCCAAAAATTCCTATTAGTGTCTTTCCACCCGTCTCCAGCTAATTTGTGGAAAAACACTACATAGGATAAAGTAGAGGAGGGTTTTTGGGCCTTGCAGCGCCGTTTACGGCTGTCTGCACGGTCTCCGTGTGACTGCAGCTCGCCCTGTAATCTGTGAGCAGCTATAGCCTGGTTGTCTCCAGCTCAGGGTTTTTCACTGCGTCATACCGCCAAATCAATTTTCTTTTTTTTCAAAGTAGTGTAGTCTGCTGCTAATTTATTTTAAAAAATCCTATTAGTGTCTTTCCACCCGTCTCCAGCTAATTTGTGGAAAAACACTACATAGGATAAAGTAGAGGAGCGTTTTTGGGCCTTGCAGCGCCGTTTACGGCTGTCTGCACGGTCTCCGTGTGACTGCAGCTCGCCCTGTAGTCTGTGAGCAGCCGTAGCCTGGTTGTCTGCAGCTCAGGGTTTTTCACTGCGTCATACCGCCAAATCAATTTTCTTTTTTTTCAAAGTAGTGTAGTCTGCTGCTAATTTATTTTAAAAAATCCTATTAGTGTCTTTCCACCCGTCTCCAGCTAATTTGTGGAAAAACACTACATAGGATAAAGTAGAGGAGGGTTTTTGGGCCTTGCAGCGCCGTTTACGGCTGTCTGCACGGTCTCCGTGTGACTGCAGCTCGCCCTGTAGTCTGTGAGCAGCCGTAGCCTGGTTGTCTGCAGCTCAGGGTTTTTCACTGCGTCATACCGCCAAATCAATTTTCTTTTTTTTCAAAGTAGTGTAGTCTGCTGCTAATTTATTTTAAAAAATCCTATTAGTGTCTTTCCACCCGTCTCCAGCTAATTTGTGGAAAAACACTACATAGGATAAAGTAGAGGAGGGTTTTTGGGCCTTGCAGCGCCGTTTACGGCTGTCTGCACGGTCTCCGTGTGACTGCAGCTCGCCCTGTAGTCTGTGAGCAGCCGTAGCCTGGTTGTCTGCAGCTCAGGGTTTTTCACTGCGTCATACCGCCAAATCAATTTTCTTTTTTTTCAAAGTAGTGTAGTCTGCTGCTAATTTATTTTAAAAAATCCTATTAGTGTCTTTCCACCCGTCTCCACCTAATTTGTGGAAAAACACTACATAGGATAAAGTAGAGGAGGGTTTTTGGGCCTTGCAGCGCCGTTTACGGCTGTCTGCACGGTCTCCGTGTGACTGCAGCTCGCCCTGTAGTCTGTGAGCAGCCGTAGCCTGGTTGTCTGCAGCTCAGGGTTTTTCACTGCGTCATACCGCCAAATCAATTTTCTTTTTTTTCAAAGTAGTGTAGTCTGCTGCTAATTTATTTTAAAAAATCCTATTAGTGTCTTTCCACCCGTCTCCAGCTAATTTGTGGAAAAACACTACATAGGATAAAGTAGAGGAGGGTTTTTGGGCCTTGCAGCGCCGTTTACGGCTGTCTGCACGGTCTCCGTGTGATTGCAGCTCTATCCGTTGTCAGTTCAGCCCCAAAAAAATAAATAAATAATAAAGTTCACCAAACACACCAGTTACACCACTTTACATTTGTGTAGGCCACATTAGCTCATATTCAAGTCTAGTCCACACTTTAGAAAATTAGTGTGTCTTATACCTGTTAGGAGGAGTTGCTCAGGAATAAGCACACAAAGCCGTTAGTACTTTTCTGCTTATCTTTATCAGTCAACCAAGATGAAGAAGGCAGTGAGTAAGGCACGTGGGCGTGGGCGCGGAGCAGGGAGGGGACGTGGGGATTCTGTGCCTGCTGCGGGCACCGGTGAGTCATCAGCACCCACTTTCACAAGGGAACAGTCGTTCATGCGCAGCTTTGTCGCCGAGCGCCGTACACCGCTGCTGCGTGAAGACCAAATTGAAGCCGTTGTGGGATGGATGGCAGCTAATGCATCAACTTCCATTAGTGCCACATCCTCTCAGACACAGAGCACTGGAGAGCAGCCATCTGTCTCTTCACCACCTGCAAAATTGCCCAGGCAGACAGAGATCCCAGGACAGGAGCAGTCTCTACTTCTGTTCTCTGAATCATCTCTTGGCTTGGAAACAGGGGGCCAGCCAAGCAGCATTGGAGAAATGGAAGAAGAGGCAGGGTGCAGTGATGCCCAACCGCTTTTTCTGTCTTCCTCTGAAGAGGCGGGTGGGCCAGTGGCTCCGGTCACCACCTCGCAGGCCGCATCAGCTGATGATGACACTCAGGTGCCACTTACTGGTGCGTGCTCTGCTGCTGAGACTACCCAGGAGGAGCAGTTGGGGGCAGAGGGTAGTGTAGATGATGAGGTCCTTGACCCATCTTGGCGTCAGGGACAGGAAGGTGGTGGGAGCAGCTCTGAGGAAGAGATTCCCCGTACGGCCCAAAGAGGGAGAGGGAGGGGGAAGACTGCGGATCCTGCAGCCTCCACTTTGGCACCCGTAAGGAGCATGTCTCTTCCAAAAGTCAAAAGGGGGGCTCCCAAGACTTGCAGTGCCTGGTCCTTTTTTGACACAGTTGCAGATGACATTTGCTATGTCAGATGCAAGGTGTGTCATCAAAAAATCAAAAGAGGTCAAAAAGTCGCCAACCTCAATACCTCCAACATGTGGAAACATGTGCGCAACAGGCACCCGGCGGAGTTAGACAAACACACTGAAGAGCTAGGCCAACCAACAGCGGCAGCTACCACCTCTTCAGCTCGTGTTGCCTCTTCCTCTAGCTCACACGCAGCTGGTTCGGCTTCCTCCCAGGATCGCCGTGGAAGAACCTCTGGCCCTGTTGTCCAGAGACCCGCTGTAATTCCACCCGCAGCACCACTTTCCCAGTCATCCACACACTCCCAGCCCAGTCTACAGCCATCGGTAGTACAGGCATGGGAGAAAAGGCGGCCTTTCTCGTCAAACCACCCACGAGCACAGGCTCTGACTGCAGGCATTGCCAAACTTCTGTCACTGGAAATGCTGTCATTCAGGCTGGTGGAGACTGACAGCTTCCGTGACTTGATGTCATTGGCAGTCCCACAGTACAATGTGCCTAGCCGCTTTTACTTCAGCAGGCAAGCCGTCCCTGCCCTGCACAAGCATGTGGAGGGACACATAAAACACGCGCTACTGAACGCCGTCAGTAGCAAGGTCCACCTCACCACCGATGCGTGGACCAGTCAACATGGACAGGGGCGATACGTTTCCCTCACTGCCCATTGGGTTAATGTAGTTGAGCCGGGTACAGACCGTGCGAGTGGCGCAGGACGTGTCCTGCCCACTCCAAGGATTGCAGGAATCCATTCTGTACGCATTGACTCCTCCTCTTACACCAGTTCCTCAGAATCATCGCTGCAGGAGCCGTCACAGTCCACCTCCACATGGACCCGTGATGAACGTGTACCTGTTACGACCGACATGAGCACAGCCGTGGCCAAACGTCAACAGGCCGTCTTGAAATTAATTTTTTTGGGGAATCGTAGCCACACAGCGCAGGAGCTCTGGAATGCCATCAAGCAGGAGAGCGATGTGTGGTTTGAGCCAGCGAATCTCCAGCCAGGCATGGTAGTGTGTGATAATGGCCGAAATCTGGTGGCAGCCCTGGGCCTCGGCAACCTCACTCACATCCCATGTCTGGCACATGTGCTCAATTTGGTCGTGCAGAGTTTTTTGAGGGACTATCCGGATCTTGATGCACTGCTGCACAAGGTCCGCCTAGAGTGTGCTCACTTGCGGCGTTCCAGCACGGCAAAAGCGCGCATTGCGGCTCTGCAGCGCCGACACCGCCTGCCGGAACATCGCATCATATGTGACCTACCTACCAGGTGGAATTCCACGTTACATATGTTGGAGCGGTTGTGTGAGCAGCAGCAAGCTGTAATGGAGTACCAGCTGTATCAGGCGCAAAAAAGTCGCAGTCAGCGCCGTACAGACTTCACAACCACAGAGTGGGCCACTATGAAGGATGTCTGCCAGGTTTTGCGTCCCTTTGATTATTCCACGCGGATGGCGAGTGCAGATGATGCACTAGTCAGCATGACTGTCCCCCTTATCTGCCTGCTTGAAAAATCACTGCAAGCGCTAAGGGATGATGTTGTGGAAGAGGTGGAGGATGAGGATTCACCACTTCCATCATCTTCTGGACAGTCAGCGCCACGTGGTTCCTCACAAACGCGTAGGCAGGGGACAGTTTGTGAGGAGGATGAGGAGGAGTCAATGGAGGAGGAAGACATCCGTCCAGAGGAGGGAGTTCCCGAATTGTCCAGTACTCAGTGTGTACAGCGAGGGTGGGGTGATGACGAGCGGGCAGAGATCACGCCTCCAGCTGGGGACAGCGTTTCTTGGGCAGTTGGCAGTCTGCAGCACATGGTGGATTACATGCTGCAGTGCCTGAGAAACGACCGCCGCATCGACCACATTCTCAACATGTCTGATTATTGGGTGTTCACCCTCCTCGATCCTCGCTACCGGGACAACGTAGAAAGCCTCATCACACCGTTGAACCGGGAGCGAAAAATGCGGGAGTACCAAGACACACTGGTCAGTTCCATCATCTTCTCCATTCCAACTGAGAGAAGTGCTGCTAGTGCATTCCAAAGCAGCTCAGTGCGTCCAGGCAGTGGTGGAGGCTCTGCACAAAGAGGGAGCAGAAGCAGTGCCTCTGCCCAAGGCAAGACCAGTATGGCCCAACTGTGGCACAGTTTTCTGTGCCCCCCACAAAAGTCTACACCATCACAGACGGCTCCAGTCAGCAGGAGGCAACGGTTCCGTCAGATGGTGACAGACTACATGTCTTGCCCTCTTGCTGTACTCCCAGACGGCTCTTCCCCTTTCAAGTTTTGGGTCTCAAAGCTGGATACATGGCCAGAGCTAAGCCAGTATGCATTGGAGGTGCTGTCTTGCCCTGCGGCCAGTGTATTATCGGAACGTGTCTTTAGTGCTGCAGGTGGTGTACTAACTGACCGTCGCATGCGACTATCCTCCGATAACGTTGACCGGCTTACTTTCCTGAAAATGAACAAGGCCTGGATCTCGCAGGAATTTGCCACTCCTCCTCCTGATTAAATAATTAGGTCACTGTATACGTTATCCAGGTCTCCTGTTGTGTTCATCTTTCTACCACCTGAACTTAAATTCCTGGGCTCCAACACCGCCAGTTGAGGCTCAGAAGTGCCGTCTGCACAGTCAAAACATACGACCCAGTGTTATTGGGTTTCAGTAACGTCAGCTGATCCCCAGATGTGTAGCCGGCAATGTGTCATGCGACCGCCACGCTGACACAACAACTGAAATGTAAGGGAATCTGTCCCCCCCCCCAAGGCGTTTGTTACTGAAAGAGCCACCTTGTGCAGCAGTAATGCTGCACAAGGAAAAAGGTAGCTATTTTGGTTTTGCTCCTTGCACACGCAAAACTTAACACTTATAAAATGTGTCCACTGATACCGTAAAACCGTCCCGGAGGTGGGACTTTCCTTCGTAATATGACGCAGCACAGCCGTCATTCCTACCCCCCCGGCGCCGCGCCCCGGCTCCTCAGCGTTGTTTGATTCCGTCCCGGAGCCTGCGCTGTTATGTTATCCCGTGGCCAGGCACACTTAGCGCTGCCCGTCTTCTGGCATCATTTGGTGTCAGGCTGGCTGCGCCTGTGCGGCCACGCTGGCCGAGAGCCCGCCTCGCAGTGTCTTCTGATTTAATCCCACTGGGGGCCTGGGATCTATGGACATGCGCAGTGCATATCTGAACCTCCACCTCTCACTCATCTCCCTATGGCTTCTTCAGACTGTTCGGTGTCAGCTGGTCCCTAATAGCATGCCACGGCCGTGACACCGCACAGTCTGAAAAATAAGCCGTAGGGAGGGGAGTGAGAGGCGAGGATATGCACTGCGCATGGCCATGGATCCCAGGCCCCCAGTGGGATTACATCAGAAGACACTGCGAGGCGGGCTCTCGGCCAGCGCGGCCGCACAGGCGCAGCCAGCCTGACACCAAATGATGTCAGAAGATGGGCAGCGCTAAGTGTGCCTGGCCACGGGATAACATAACAGCGCAGGCTCCGGGACGGAATCAAACAACGCTGAGGAGCCGGGGCACGGCGGCGGGGGGGTAGTAATGATGGCTGTGCTGCGTCATATTACGAAGGAAAGTCCCACCTCCGGGACGGTTTCACGGCTTCAGGGGACACATTTTAAAAGTGTTTAGTTCTGTGTTTGCAAGGAGCATGATGAAAAGAGCCACCTTTTCCTTTTGCATCTTTTGTGCTGCACAAGCTGGCTCTTTCAGCTACAAACGCCTTGGGGGGGGGGGGGTTAAAGGTTCCCTTTCGACTTTCTCAGGCTTCGGCCTACATTGTGTTCCTCTGCTTTTCCACCTGCCCCTGGGCTCCAACACCGCTAGTTGCCGTCCAGAAGTGCTGTACGCACAGTCAACAGTCGCTCCTCTGTTATTGGGGTTCAGTAACGTCAGCTGTTCCCCTGCTGTGTGTGTGGCAATCCCTCCTACCTCCTCCAACCTCCTCCAACCTCCTCCTCCTCCACCTGTCCCTGGGCTCCAACACCGCCAGTTGCCGTCCAGAAGTGCTGTACGCACAGTCAACAGTCCCTCCTCTGTTATTGGGGTTCAGTAACGTCAGCTGTTCCCCTGCTGTGTGTGTGGCAATCCCTCCTACCTCCTCCAACCTCCTCCAACCTCCTCCTCCTCCACCTGTCCCTGGGCTCCAACACCGCCAGTTGCCGTCCAGAAGTGCTGTACGCACAGTCAACAGTCCCTCCTCTGTTATTGGGGTTCAGTAACGTCAGCTGTTCCCCTGCTGTGTGTGTGGCAATCCCTCCTACCTCCTCCAACCTCCTCCTCCTCCACCTGTCCCTGGGCTCCAACACCGCCAGTTGCCGTCCAGAAGTGCTGTACGCACAGTCAACAGTCCCTCCTCTGTTATTGGGGTTCAGTAACGTCAGCTGTTCCCCTGCTGTGTGTGTGGCAATCCCTCCTACCTCCTCCAACCTCCTCCTCCTCCACCTGTCCCTGGGCTCCAACACCGCCAGTTGCCGTCCAGAAGTGCTGTACGCACAGTCAACAGTCCCTCCTCTGTTATTGGGGTTCAGTAACGTCAGCTGTTCCCCTGCTGTGTGTGTGGCAATCCCTCCTACCTCCTCCAACCTCCTCCTCCTCCACCTGTCCCTGGGCTCCAACACCGCCAGTTGCCGTCCAGAAGTGCTGTACGCACAGTCAACAGTCCCTCCTCTGTTATTGGGGTTCAGTAACGTCAGCTGTTCCCCTGCTGTGTGTGTGGCAATCCCTCCTACCTCCTCCAACCTCCTCCTCCTCCACCTGTCCCTGGGCTCCAACACCGCCAGTTGCCGTCCAGAAGTGCTGTACGCACAGTCAACAGTCCCTCCTCTGTTATTGGGGTTCAGTAACGTCAGCTGTTCCCCTGCTGTGTGTGTGGCAATCCCTCCTACCTCCTCCAACCTCCTCCTCCTCCACCTGTCCCTGGGCTCCAACACCGCCAGTTGCCGTCCAGAAGTGCTGTACGCACAGTCAACAGTCCCTCCTCTGTTATTGGGGTTCAGTAACGTCAGCTGTTCCCCTGCTGTGTGTGTGGCAATCCCTCCTACCTCCTCCAACCTCCTCCAACCTCCTCCTCCTCCACCTGTCCCTGGGCTCCAACACCGCCAGTTGCCGTCCAGAAGTGCTGTACGCACAGTCAACAGTCCCTCCTCTGTTATTGGGGTTCAGTAACGTCAGCTGTTCCCCTGCTGTGTGTGTGGCAATCCCTCCAACCTCCTCCAACCTCCTCCTCCTCCACCTGTCCCTGGGCTCCAACACCGCCAGTTGCCGTCCAGAAGTGCTGTACGCACAGTCAACAGTCCCTCCTCTGTTATTGGGGTTCAGTAACGTCAGCTGTTCCCCTGCTGTGTGTGTGGCAATCCCTCCAACCTCCTCCAACCTCCTCCTCCTCCACCTGTCCCTGGGCTCCAACACCGCCAGTTGCCGTCCAGAAGTGCTGTACGCACAGTCAACAGTCCCTCCTCTGTTATTGGGGTTCAGTAACGTCAGCTGTTCCCCTGCTGTGTGTGTGGCAATCCCTCCTACCTCCTCCAACCTCCTCCAACCTCCTCCTCCTCCACCTGTCCCTGGGCTCCAACACCGCCAGTTGCCGTCCAGAAGTGCTGTACGCACAGTCAACAGTCCCTCCTCTGTTATTGGGGTTCAGTAACGTCAGCTGTTCCCCTGCTGTGTGTGTGGCAATCCCTCCTACCTCCTCCAACCTCCTCCTCCTCCACCTGTCCCTGGGCTCCAACACCGCCAGTTGCCGTCCAGAAGTGCTGTACGCACAGTCAACAGTCCCTCCTCTGTTATTGGGGTTCAGTAACGTCAGCTGTTCCCCTGCTGTGTGTGTGGCAATCCCTCCTACCTCCTCCAACCTCCTCCTCCTCCACCTGTCCCTGGGCTCCAACACCGCCAGTTGCCGTCCAGAAGTGCTGTACGCACAGTCAACAGTCCCTCCTCTGTTATTGGGGTTCAGTAACGTCAGCTGTTCCCCTGCTGTGTGTGTGGCAATCCCTCCTACCTCCTTCAACCTCCTCCAACCTCCTCCTCCTCCACCTGTCCCTGGGCTCCAACACCGCCAGTTGCCGTCCAGAAGTGCTGTACGCACAGTCAACAGTCCCTCCTCTGTTATTGGGGTTCAGTAACGTCAGCTGTTCCCCTGCTGTGTGTGTGGCAATCCCTCCAACCTCCTCCAACCTCCTCCTCCTCCACCTGTCCCTGGGCTCCAACACCGCCAGTTGCCGTCCAGAAGTGCTGTACGCACAGTCAACAGTCCCTCCTCTGTTATTGGGGTTCAGTAACGTCAGCTGTTCCCCTGCTGTGTGTGTGGCAATCCCTCCTACCTCCTCCAACCTCCTCCAACCTCCTCCTCCTCCACCTGTCCCTGGGCTCCAACACCGCCAGTTGCCGTCCAGAAGTGCTGTACGCACAGTCAACAGTCCCTCCTCTGTTATTGGGGTTCAGTAACGTCAGCTGTTCCCCTGCTGTGTGTGTGGCAATCCCTCCTACCTCCTCCAACCTCCTCCTCCTCCACCTGTCCCTGGGCTCCAACACCGCCAGTTGCCGTCCAGAAGTGCTGTACGCACAGTCAACAGTCCCTCCTCTGTTATTGGGGTTCAGTAACGTCAGCTGTTCCCCTGCTGTGTGTGTGGCAATCCCTCCTACCTCCTCCAACCTCCTCCTCCTCCACCTGTCCCTGGGCTCCAACACCGCCAGTTGCCGTCCAGAAGTGCTGTACGCACAGTCAACAGTCCCTCCTCTGTTATTGGGGTTCAGTAACGTCAGCTGTTCCCCTGCTGTGTGTGTGGCAATCCCTCCTACCTCCTCCAACCTCCTCCTCCTCCACCTGTCCCTGGGCTCCAACACCGCCAGTTGCCGTCCAGAAGTGCTGTACGCACAGTCAACAGTCCCTCCTCTGTTATTGGGGTTCAGTAACGTCAGCTGTTCCCCTGCTGTGTGTGTGGCAATCCCTCCAACCTCCTCCAACCTCCTCCTCCTCCACCTGTCCCTGGGCTCCAACACCGCCAGTTGCCGTCCAGAAGTGCTGTACGCACAGTCAACAGTCCCTCCTCTGTTATTGGGGTTCAGTAACGTCAGCTGTTCCCCTGCTGTGTGTGTGGCAATCCCTCCTACCTCCTCCAACCTCCTCCAACCTCCTCCTCCTCCACCTGTCCCTGGGCTCCAACACCGCCAGTTGCCGTCCAGAAGTGCTGTACGCACAGTCAACAGTCCCTCCTCTGTTATTGGGGTTCAGTAACGTCAGCTGTTCCCCTGCTGTGTGTGTGGCAATCCCTCCTACCTCCTCCAACCTCCTCCTCCTCCACCTGTCCCTGGGCTCCAACACCGCCAGTTGCCGTCCAGAAGTGCTGTACGCACAGTCAACAGTCCCTCCTCTGTTATTGGGGTTCAGTAACGTCAGCTGTTCCCCTGCTGTGTGTGTGGCAATCCCTCCTACCTCCTCCAACCTCCTCCTCCTCCACCTGTCCCTGGGCTCCAACACCGCCAGTTGCCGTCCAGAAGTGCTGTACGCACAGTCAACAGTCCCTCCTCTGTTATTGGGGTTCAGTAACGTCAGCTGTTCCCCTGCTGTGTGTGTGGCAATCCCTCCTACCTCCTCCAACCTCCTCCTCCTCCACCTGTCCCTGGGCTCCAACACCGCCAGTTGCCGTCCAGAAGTGCTGTACGCACAGTCAACAGTCCCTCCTCTGTTATTGGGGTTCAGTAACGTCAGCTGTTCCCCTGCTGTGTGTGTGGCAATCCCTCCTACCTCCTCCAACCTCCTCCTCCTCCACCTGTCCCTGGGCTCCAACACCGCCAGTTGCCGTCCAGAAGTGCTGTACGCACAGTCAACAGTCCCTCCTCTGTTATTGGGGTTCAGTAACGTCAGCTGTTCCCCTGCTGTGTGTGTGGCAATCCCTCCTACCTCCTCCAACCTCCTCCTCCTCCACCTGTCCCTGGGCTCCAACACCGCCAGTTGCCGTCCAGAAGTGCTGTACGCACAGTCAACAGTCCCTCCTCTGTTATTGGGGTTCAGTAACGTCAGCTGTTCCCCTGCTGTGTGTGTGGCAATCCCTCCTACCTCCTCCAACCTCCTCCAACCTCCTCCTCCTCCACCTATCCCTGGGCTCCAACACCGCCAGTTGCCGTCCAGAAGTGCTGTACGCACAGTCAACAGTCCCTCCTCTGTTATTGGGGTTCAGTAACGTCAGCTGTTCCCCTGCTGTGTGTGTGGCAATCCCTCCAACCTCCTCCAACCTCCTCCTCCTCCACCTGTCCCTGGGCTCCAACACCGCCAGTTGCCGTCCAGAAGTGCTGTACGCACAGTCAACAGTCCCTCCTCTGTTATTGGGGTTCAGTAACGTCAGCTGTTCCCCTGCTGTGTGTGTGGCAATCCCTCCAACCTCCTCCAACCTCCTCCTCCTCCACCTGTCCCTGGGCTCCAACACCGCCAGTTGCCGTCCAGAAGTGCTGTACGCACAGTCAACAGTCCCTCCTCTGTTATTGGGGTTCAGTAACGTCAGCTGTTCCCCTGCTGTGTGTGTGGCAATCCCTCCTACCTCCTCCAACCTCCTCCAACCTCCTCCTCCTCCACCTGTCCCTGGGCTCCAACACCGCCAGTTGCCGTCCAGAAGTGCTGTACGCAGTCAACAGTCCCTCCTCTGTTATTGGGGTTCAGTAACGTCAGCTGTTCCCCTGCTGTGTGTGTGGCAATCCCTCCTACCTCCTCCAACCTCCTCCTCCTCCACCTGTCCCTGGGCTCCAACACCGCCAGTTGCCGTCCAGAAGTGCTGTACGCACAGTCAACAGTCCCTCCTCTGTTATTGGGGTTCAGTAACGTCAGCTGTTCCCCTGCTGTGTGTGTGGCAATCCCTCCTACCTCCTCCAACCTCCTCCTCCTCCACCTGTCCCTGGGCTCCAACACCGCCAGTTGCCGTCCAGAAGTGCTGTACGCACAGTCAACAGTCCCTCCTCTGTTATTGGGGTTCAGTAACGTCAGCTGTTCCCCTGCTGTGTGTGTGGCAATCCCTCCTACCTCCTCCAACCTCCTCCTCCTCCACCTGTCCCTGGGCTCCAACACCGCCAGTTGCCGTCCAGAAGTGCTGTACGCACAGTCAACAGTCCCTCCTCTGTTATTGGGGTTCAGTAACGTCAGCTGTTCCCCTGCTGTGTGTGTGGCAATCCCTCCTACCTCCTCCAACCTCCTCCAACCTCCTCCTCCTCCACCTGTCCCTGGGCTCCAACACCGCCAGTTGCCGTCCAGAAGTGCTGTACGCACAGTCAACAGTCCCTCCTCTGTTATTGGGGTTCAGTAACGTCAGCTGTTCCCCTGCTGTGTGTGTGGCAATCCCTCCAACCTCCTCCAACCTCCTCCTCCTCCACCTGTCCCTGGGCTCCAACACCGCCAGTTGCCGTCCAGAAGTGCTGTACGCACAGTCAACAGTCCCTCCTCTGTTATTGGGGTTCAGTAACGTCAGCTGTTCCCCTGCTGTGTGTGTGGCAATCCCTCCAACCTCCTCCAACCTCCTCCTCCTCCACCTGTCCCTGGGCTCCAACACCGCCAGTTGCCGTCCAGAAGTGCTGTACGCACAGTCAACAGTCCCTCCTCTGTTATTGGGGTTCAGTAACGTCAGCTGTTCCCCTGCTGTGTGTGTGGCAATCCCTCCTACCTCCTCCAACCTCCTCCAACCTCCTCCTCCTCCACCTGTCCCTGGGCTCCAACACCGCCAGTTGCCGTCCAGAAGTGCTGTACGCACAGTCAACAGTCCCTCCTCTGTTATTGGGGTTCAGTAACGTCAGCTGTTCCCCTGCTGTGTGTGTGGCAATCCCTCCAACCTCCTCCAACCTCCTCCTCCTCCACCTGTCCCTGGGCTCCAACACCGCCAGTTGCCGTCCAGAAGTGCTGTACGCACAGTCAACAGTCCCTCCTCTGTTATTGGGGTTCAGTAACGTCAGCTGTTCCCCTGCTGTGTGTGTGGCAATCCCTCCAACCTCCTCCAACCTCCTCCTCCTCCACCTATCCCTGGGCTCCAACACCGCCAGTTGCCGTCCAGAAGTGCTGTACGCACAGTCAACAGTCCCTCCTCTGTTATTGGGGTTCAGTAACGTCAGCTGTTCCCCTGCTGTGTGTGTGGCAATCCCTCCAACCTCCTCCAACCTCCTCCTCCTCCACCTGTCCCTGGGCTCCAACACCGCCAGTTGCCGTCCAGAAGTGCTGTACGCACAGTCAACAGTCCCTCCTCTGTTATTGGGGTTCAGTAACGTCAGCTGTTCCCCTGCTGTGTGTGTGGCAATCCCTCCTACCTCCTCCAACCTCCTCCTCCTCCACCTGTCCCTGGGCTCCAACACCGCCAGTTGCCGTCCAGAAGTGCTGTACGCACAGTCAACAGTCCCTCCTCTGTTATTGGGGTTCAGTAACGTCAGCTGTTCCCCTGCTGTGTGTGTGGCAATCCCTCCTACCTCCTCCAACCTCCTCCTCCTCCACCTGTCCCTGGGCTCCAACACCGCCAGTTGCCGTCCAGAAG
Organism: Ranitomeya variabilis; assembly: GCF_051348905.1. NCBI lineage: Eukaryota > Metazoa > Chordata > Amphibia > Anura > Dendrobatidae > Ranitomeya > Ranitomeya variabilis. The sequence continues at coordinate 648,361,585 of NC_135233.1, read as the reverse complement.
TGCTGTACGCACAGTCAACAGTCCCTCCTCTGTTATTGGGGTTCAGTAACGTCAGCTGTTCCCCTGCTGTGTGTGTGGCAATCCCTCCTACCTCCTCCAACCTCCTCCTCCTCCACCTGTCCCTGGGCTCCAACACCGCCAGTTGCCGTCCAGAAGTGCTGTACGCACAGTCAACAGTCCCTCCTCTGTTATTGGGGTTCAGTAACGTCAGCTGTTCCCCTGCTGTGTGTGTGGCAATCCCTCCTACCTCCTCCAACCTCCTCCAACCTCCTCCTCCTCCACCTGTCCCTGGGCTCCAACACCGCCAGTTGCCGTCCAGAAGTGCTGTACGCACAGTCAACAGTCCCTCCTCTGTTATTGGGGTTCAGTAACGTCAGCTGTTCCCCTGCTGTGTGTGTGGCAATCCCTCCTACCTCCTCCAACCTCCTCCTCCTCCACCTGTCCCTGGGCTCCAACACCGCCAGTTGCCGTCCAGAAGTGCTGTACGCACAGTCAACAGTCCCTCCTCTGTTATTGGGGTTCAGTAACGTCAGCTGTTCCCCTGCTGTGTGTGTGGCAATCCCTCCTACCTCCTCCAACCTCCTCCTCCTCCACCTGTCCCTGGGCTCCAACACCGCCAGTTGCCGTCCAGAAGTGCTGTACGCACAGTCAACAGTCCCTCCTCTGTTATTGGGGTTCAGTAACGTCAGCTGTTCCCCTGCTGTGTGTGTGGCAATCCCTCCTACCTCCTCCAACCTCCTCCTCCTCCACCTGTCCCTGGGCTCCAACACCGCCAGTTGCCGTCCAGAAGTGCTGTACGCACAGTCAACAGTCCCTCCTCTGTTATTGGGGTTCAGTAACGTCAGCTGTTCCCCTGCTGTGTGTGTGGCAATCCCTCCTACCTCCTCCAACCTCCTCCTCCTCCACCTGTCCCTGGGCTCCAACACCGCCAGTTGCCGTCCAGAAGTGCTGTACGCACAGTCAACAGTCCCTCCTCTGTTATTGGGGTTCAGTAACGTCAGCTGTTCCCCTGCTGTGTGTGTGGCAATCCCTCCTACCTCCTCCAACCTCCTCCTCCTCCACCTGTCCCTGGGCTCCAACACCGCCAGTTGCCGTCCAGAAGTGCTGTACGCACAGTCAACAGTCCCTCCTCTGTTATTGGGGTTCAGTAACGTCAGCTGTTCCCCTGCTGTGTGTGTGGCAATCCCTCCTACCTCCTCCAACCTCCTCCAACCTCCTCCTCCTCCACCTGTCCCTGGGCTCCAACACCGCCAGTTGCCGTCCAGAAGTGCTGTACGCACAGTCAACAGTCCCTCCTCTGTTATTGGGGTTCAGTAACGTCAGCTGTTCCCCTGCTGTGTGTGTGGCAATCCCTCCAACCTCCTCCTCCTCCACCTGTCCCTGGGCTCCAACACCGCCAGTTGCCGTCCAGAAGTGCTGTACGCACAGTCAACAGTCCCTCCTCTGTTATTGGGGTTCAGTAACGTCAGCTGTTCCCCTGCTGTGTGTGTGGCAATCCCTCCAACCTCCTCCAACCTCCTCCTCCTCCACCTGTCCCTGGGCTCCAACACCGCCAGTTGCCGTCCAGAAGTGCTGTACGCACAGTCAACAGTCCCTCCTCTGTTATTGGGGTTCAGTAACGTCAGCTGTTCCCCTGCTGTGTGTGTGGCAATCCCTCCTACCTCCTCCAACCTCCTCCAACCTCCTCCTCCTCCACCTGTCCCTGGGCTCCAACACCGCCAGTTGCCGTCCAGAAGTGCTGTACGCACAGTCAACAGTCCCTCCTCTGTTATTGGGGTTCAGTAACGTCAGCTGTTCCCCTGCTGTGTGTGTGGCAATCCCTCCAACCTCCTCCAACCTCCTCCTCCTCCACCTGTCCCTGGGCTCCAACACCGCCAGTTGCCGTCCAGAAGTGCTGTACGCACAGTCAACAGTCCCTCCTCTGTTATTGGGGTTCAGTAACGTCAGCTGTTCCCCTGCTGTGTGTGTGGCAATCCCTCCAACCTCCTCCAACCTCCTCCTCCTCCACCTGTCCCTGGGCTCCAACACCGCCAGTTGCCGTCCAGAAGTGCTGTACGCACAGTCAACAGTCCCTCCTCTGTTATTGGGGTTCAGTAACGTCAGCTGTTCCCCTGCTGTGTGTGTGGCAATCCCTCCAACCTCCTCCAACCTCCTCCTCCTCCACCTGTCCCTGGGCTCCAACACCGCCAGTTGCCGTCCAGAAGTGCTGTACGCACAGTCAACAGTCCCTCCTCTGTTATTGGGGTTCAGTAACGTCAGCTGTTCCCCTGCTGTGTGTGTGGCAATCCCTCCTACCTCCTCCAACCTCCTCCAACCTCCTCCTCCTCCACCTGTCCCTGGGCTCCAACACCGCCAGTTGCCGTCCAGAAGTGCTGTACGCACAGTCAACAGTCCCTCCTCTGTTATTGGGGTTCAGTAACGTCAGCTGTTCCCCTGCTGTGTGTGTGGCAATCCCTCCAACCTCCTCCAACCTCCTCCTCCTCCACCTGTCCCTGGGCTCCAACACCGCCAGTTGCCGTCCAGAAGTGCTGTACGCACAGTCAACAGTCCCTCCTCTGTTATTGGGGTTCAGTAACGTCAGCTGTTCCCCTGCTGTGTGTGTGGCAATCCCTCCAACCTCCTCCAACCTCCTCCTCCTCCACCTGTCCCTGGGCTCCAACACCGCCAGTTGCCGTCCAGAAGTGCTGTACGCACAGTCAACAGTCCCTCCTCTGTTATTGGGGTTCAGTAACGTCAGCTGTTCCCCTGCTGTGTGTGTGGCAATCCCTCCTACCTCCTCCAACCTCCTCCAACCTCCTCCTCCTCCACCTGTCCCTGGGCTCCAACACCGCCAGTTGCCGTCCAGAAGTGCTGTACGCACAGTCAACAGTCCCTCCTCTGTTATTGGGGTTCAGTAACGTCAGCTGTTCCCCTGCTGTGTGTGTGGCAATCCCTCCAACCTCCTCCAACCTCCTCCTCCTCCACCTGTCCCTGGGCTCCAACACCGCCAGTTGCCGTCCAGAAGTGCTGTACGCACAGTCAACAGTCCCTCCTCTGTTATTGGGGTTCAGTAACGTCAGCTGTTCCCCTGCTGTGTGTGTGGCAATCCCTCCTACCTCCTCCAACCTCCTCCTCCTCCACCTGTCCCTGGGCTCCAACACCGCCAGTTGCCGTCCAGAAGTGCTGTACGCACAGTCAACAGTCCCTCCTCTGTTATTGGGGTTCAGTAACGTCAGCTGTTCCCCTGCTGTGTGTGTGGCAATCCCTCCTACCTCCTCCAACCTCCTCCTCCTCCACCTGTCCCTGGGCTCCAACACCGCCAGTTGCCGTCCAGAAGTGCTGTACGCACAGTCAACAGTCCCTCCTCTGTTATTGGGGTTCAGTAACGTCAGCTGTTCCCCTGCTGTGTGTGTGGCAATCCCTCCTACCTCCTCCAACCTCCTCCTCCTCCACCTGTCCCTGGGCTCCAACACCGCCAGTTGCCGTCCAGAAGTGCTGTACGCACAGTCAACAGTCCCTCCTCTGTTATTGGGGTTCAGTAACGTCAGCTGTTCCCCTGCTGTGTGTGTGGCAATCCCTCCTACCTCCTCCAACCTCCTCCTCCTCCACCTGTCCCTGGGCTCCAACACCGCCAGTTGCCGTCCAGAAGTGCTGTACGCACAGTCAACAGTCCCTCCTCTGTTATTGGGGTTCAGTAATGTCAGCTGTTCCCCTGCTGTGTGTGTGGAAATCCCTCCTACCTCCTCCAACCTCCTCCTCCTCCACCTGTCCCTGGGCTCCAACACCGCCAGTTGCCGTCCAGAAGTGCTGTACGCACAGAGCCAAACACCTCGCCAATGTGTTAGTGGGGTTCAGCACCGCCAGCTGTTCCCCTGCTGTGTATACGGCAACGTGTACTGCGACCGCCACGCAGGCACAACAAGTTTAATGTAAGGGAACCTGACCCCCCCCCCCCCCCAGGCGTTTGTTACTGAAGGAGCCACCTTGTGCAGCAGTAATGATGCAAAGGGAAAAAGTGCCTCTTTTCGTGATGCTCCTTGCACATGCTGAACCAAACACTTATGAAATGTGTCCCCACACAGCGTTAAACCGTCCGGTAGGTGGAACTTTCCTTTGTCGTGTGACGCAGCACAGCCATCATTTTTACCCCCTTGGCGCCGTGCGCCCCCTCCTCAGCGTTGTTTGAATCTGTCCCGGAGCCTGCGCTGTTAGGTTAGCCCTTGGCCATGCACACATGTTGCGCTGCCCGTCTTCTGACCTCATTTGGTGTCAGGCTGGCTGCGCCTGTGCGGGTGCGCTGGCCGAGATCCCGCCTCGCAGTGTCGTCTAATGTAATCCCACCGCGGGCCTGTGATCCGTGCCCGTGCGCAGTGCATATCCTCTCCTCTCACTCCCCTCCCTACGGCTTCTTCAGACTGTGCGATGTCAGCTGGTCCCTAATAGCATGCCACGGCCGTGACACCGCACAGTCTGAAAAAGGTTTCCTTTCAACTTGCTCGAGTGCAGGCTTCGGCCTACACTCCGCTCCCCCTGCTCCTCCTGCTGACCCTGGGCTCTAACACCGCCAGTTTTTGCCCAGATGTGCTAGCTGCACAGAGAAAAACACCAGCCAATGTGTCAGTGGGGTCCAGCACCGCCAGCTGTTCCCCTGCTGTGTAGCCGGCAACGTGTCCTGCGACCGCCACGCAGACACAACAGACCCAAAGCTGCCGCCAGTGCAGGCTTCGGCCTACACTCCCCTCCCCCTGCTCCTGCTCCTCCTCCTCCTGCTGACCCTGGGCTCTAACAAACCGCCAGTTGGGGCCCAGATGTGCTAGCTGCACAGAGAAAAACACCAGCCAATGTGTCAGTGGGGTCCAGCACCGCCAGCTGTTCCCCTGCTGTGCAGCCGGCAACGTGTCCTGCAAAAGCCACGCAGACACAAGAACTGAAATTGAAGGGAACCTGTCCCCCCTCCCCCAGGCGTTTTTACGTTATCCAGCCACCTTGTACAGCGGTAATGCTGCATGTGTGCAAGGTGGCTCAGAAACGTATTCTCCTCGCACATGTGGAACTGAAAACACGTCTGAAATGTGTCCTCTGTGTGACCATTTAACCGTCCCGGTGGTGTGACTTTCCTTTGTAATGACACGCTGCAACCCCCTTGGTAGCGCTGCCCGTCTTCTGGCATCATTGTTTGGCTGGCTGCGCCTCTGCGGCCGCCCTGACCCACACAACGCCCCTCGGTGTCTTATTTATTGGGACTGCGAGGGTGTGATTCATGGGCAGGATCAGTGCATCAGTTCGCCTGTCCCTCCTCTCCTTCTGCCTTGTTCGGACTGTGCGGCTTCATGGCCGTGGCATGCGATAAGGGATCAGATGACGCCGCACAGTCTGAAGCGGGTGTAAGGACCCGAGTGTGCTCACGCGAACATATGTGCTGCGCCAGGCCCTGAATCCCAGCCCCGCAGTGTTTTAACAATGTTAAGACACTGCGGGGCTGGGATTCCTGGGCATCGCGAACCGCACCGGCCGACATTACATGATGCCAGAAGATGGGCAGCGCTAACGGCGCTAGGCCAGGGGATAACACGACAGCGCAGACTCCTGTACAGCAAATAACAACGCTCGGGAGGCTGCACCCAGCACCAAGGTGGGATTCTTGACACCTGTGCTGCGTCTCATTACAAAGGGAACTCTCGCCTCCATTACACAGTTTGACTGTATAAAGGGCTAAATGTTATACGTGTTCCATTCAGCGTGTGCAAGGAGAAAAATTACAAGAGCAACCTTTGACTTGCGCAGCACTGCTGCTGCATAAGCTGTGGCTCTTCTACTTTGTAACCCCTGAGGGGGGGTTAAAGGTGACTTTTGAAATCGGTTCAATTAGGCTTCGGCCTACACTCTGCTACACCTGCAGAGCCCGGGCTCCAACAACGCTAGTTGCTGTCCGGAAGTGCTGGCTGCACAGAGCCAAACACCTCGCCAATGTGTCAGTGGGGTCCAGCACCGCCAGCTGTTCCCCTGCTGTGTAGCCGGCAACGTGTCCTGCAAAAGCCACGCAGACACAACACACCCAAAGCTGCCGCCAGTGCAGGCTTCGGCCTACACTCCCCTCCCCCTGCTCCTCCTCCTCCTGCTCCTCCTCCTGCTGTCCCTGGGCTCTAACACACCGCCAGTTGGGGCCCAGATGTGCTAGCTGCACAGAGAAAAACACCAGCCAATGTGTCAGTGGGGTCCAGCACCGCCAGCTGTTCCCCTGCTGTGCAGCCGGCAACGTGTCCTGCAAAAGCCACGCAGACACAAGAACTGAAATTGAAGGGAACCTGTCCCCCCTCCCCCAGGCGTTTTTACGTTATCCAGCCACCTTGTACAGCGGTAATGCTGCATGTGTGCAAGGTGGCTCAGAAACGTATTCTCCTCGCACATGTGGAACTGAAAACACGTCTGAAATGTGTCCTCTGTGTGACCATTTAACCGTCCCGGTGGTGTGACTTTCCTTTGTAATGACACGCTGCAACCCCCTTGGTAGCGCTGCCCGTCTTCTGGCATCATTGTTTGGCTGGCTGCGCCTCTGCGGCCGCCCTGACCCACACAACGCCCCTCGGTGTCTTATTTATTGGGACTGCGAGGGTGTGATTCATGGGCAGGATCAGTGCATCAGTTCGCCTGTCCCTCCTCTCCTTCCGCCTTGTTCGGACTGTGCGGCTTCATGGCCGTGGCATGCGATAAGGGATCAGATGACGCCGCACAGTCTGAAGCGGGTGTAAGGACCCGAGTGTGCTCACGCGAACATATGTGCTGCGCCAGGCCCTGAATCCCAGCCCCGCAGTGTTTTAACAATGTTAAGACACTGCGGGGCTGGGATTCCTGGGCATCGCGAACCGCACCGGCCGACATTACATGATGCCAGAAGATGGGCAGCGCTAACGGCGCTAGGCCAGGGGATAACACGACAGCGCAGACTCCTGTACAGCAAATAACAACGCTCGGGAGGCTGCACCCAGCACCAAGGTGGGATTCTTGACACCTGTGCTGCGTCTCATTACAAAGGGAACTCTCGCCTCCATTACACAGTTTGACTGTATAAAGGGCTAAATGTTATACGTGTTCCATTCAGCGTGTGCAAGGAGAAAAATTACAAGAGCAACCTTTGACTTGCGCAGCACTGCTGCTGCATAAGCTGTGGCTCTTCTACTTTGTAACCCCTGAGGGGGGGTTAAAGGTGACTTTTGAAATCGGTTCAATTAGGCTTCGGCCTACACTCTGCTCCACCTGCAGAGCCCGGGCTCCAACAACGCTAGTTGCTGTCCGGAAGTGCTGGCTGCACAGAGCCAAACACCTCGCCAATGTGTCAGTGGGGTCCAGCACCGCCAGCTGTTCCCCTGCTGTGTAGACGGCAACGTGTCCTGCAAAAGCCACGCAGACACAACACACCCAAAGCTGCCGCCAGTGCAGGCTTCGGCCTACACTCCCCTCCCCCTGCTCCTCCTCCTCCTGCTCCTCCTCCTGCTGTCCCTGGGCTCTAACACACCGCCAGTTGGGGCCCAGATGTGCTAGCTGCACAGAGAAAAACACCAGCCAATGTGTCAGTGGGGTCCAGCACCGCCAGCTGTTCCCCTGCTGTGCAGCCGGCAACGTGTCCTGCAAAAGCCACGCAGACACAAGAACTGAAATTGAAGGGAACCTGTCCCCCCTCCCCCAGGCGTTTTTACGTTATCCAGCCACCTTGTACAGCGGTAATGCTGCATGTGTGCAAGGTGGCTCAGAAACGTATTCTCCTCGCACATGTGGAACTGAAAACACGTCTGAAATGTGTCCTCTGTGTGACCATTTAACCGTCCCGGTGGTGTGACTTTCCTTTGTAATGACACGCTGCAACCCCCTTGGTAGCGCTGCCCGTCTTCTGGCATCATTGTTTGGCTGGCTGCGCCTCTGCGGCCGCCCTGACCCACACAACGCCCCTCGGTGTCTTATTTATTGGGACTGCGAGGGTGTGATTCATGGGCAGGATCAGTGCATCAGTTCGCCTGTCCCTCCTCTCCTTCCGCCTTGTTCGGACTGTGCGGCTTCATGGCCGTGGCATGCGATAAGGGATCAGATGACGCCGCACAGTCTGAAGCGGGTGTAAGGACCCGAGTGTGCTCACGCGAACATATGTGCTGCGCCAGGCCCTGAATCCCAGCCCCGCAGTGTTTTAACAATGTTAAGACACTGCGGGGCTGGGATTCCTGGGCATCGCGAACCGCACCGGCCGACATTACATGATGCCAGAAGATGGTCAGCGCTAACGGCGCTAGGCCAGGGGATAACACGACAGCGCAGACTCCTGTACAGCAAATAACAACGCTCGGGAGGCTGCACCCAGCACCAAGGTGGGATTCTTGACACCTGTGCTGCGTCTCATTACAAAGGGAACTCTCGCCTCCATTACACAGTTTGACTGTATAAAGGGCTAAATGTTATACGTGTTCCATTCAGCGTGTGCAAGGAGAAAAATTACAAGAGCAACCTTTGACTTGCGCAGCACTGCTGCTGCATAAGCTGTGGCTCTTCTACTTTGTAACCCCTGAGGGGGGGTTAAAGGTGACTTTTGAAATCGGTTCAATTAGGCTTCGGCCTACACTCTGCTCCACCTGCAGAGCCCGGGCTCCAACAACGCTAGTTGCTGTCCGGAAGTGCTGGCTGCACAGAGCCAAACACCTCGCCAATGTGTCAGTGGGGTCCAGCACCGCCAGCTGTTCCCCTGCTGTGTAGCCGGCAACGTGTCCTGCAAAAGCCACGCAGACACAACACACCCAAAGCTGCCGCCAGTGCAGGCTTCGGCCTACACTCCCCTCCCCCTGCTCCTCCTCCTCCTGCTCCTCCTCCTGCTGTCCCTGGGCTCTAACACACCGCCAGTTGGGGCCCAGATGTGCTAGCTGCACAGAGAAAAACACCAGCCAATGTGTCAGTGGGGTCCAGCACCGCCAGCTGTTCCCCTGCTGTGCAGCCGGCAACGTGTCCTGCAAAAGCCACGCAGACACAAGAACTGAAATTGAAGGGAACCTGTCCCCCCTCCCCCAGGCGTTTTTACGTTATCCAGCCACCTTGTACAGCGGTAATGCTGCATGTGTGCAAGGTGGCTCAGAAACGTATTCTCCTCGCACATGTGGAACTGAAAACACGTCTGAAATGTGTCCTCTGTGTGACCATTTAACCGTCCCGGTGGTGTGACTTTCCTTTGTAATGACACGCTGCAACCCCCTTGGTAGCGCTGCCCGTCTTCTGGCATCATTGTTTGGCTGGCTGCGCCTCTGCGGCCGCCCTGACCCACACAACGCCCCTCGGTGTCTTATTTATTGGGACTGCGAGGGTGTGATTCATGGGCAGGATCAGTGCATCAGTTCGCCTGTCCCTCCTCTCCTTCCGCCTTGTTCGGACTGTGCGGCTTCATGGCCGTGGCATGCGATAAGGGATCAGATGACGCCGCACAGTCTGAAGCGGGTGTAAGGACCCGAGTGTGCTCACGCGAACATATGTGCTGCGCCAGGCCCTGAATCCCAGCCCCGCAGTGTTTTAACAATGTTAAGACACTGCGGGGCTGGGATTCCTGGGCATCGCGAACCGCACCGGCCGACATTACATGATGCCAGAAGATGGGCAGCGCTAACGGCGCTAGGCCAGGGGATAACACGACAGCGCAGACTCCTGTACAGCAAATAACAACGCTCGGGAGGCTGCACCCAGCACCAAGGTGGGATTCTTGACACCTGTGCTGCGTCTCATTACAAAGGGAACTCTCGCCTCCATTACACAGTTTGACTGTATAAAGGGCTAAATGTTATACGTGTTCCATTCAGCGTGTGCAAGGAGAAAAATTACAAGAGCAACCTTTGACTTGCGCAGCACTGCTGCTGCATAATCTGTGGCTCTTCTACTTTGTAACCCCTGAGGGGGGGTTAAAGGTGACTTTTGAAATCGGTTCAATTAGGCTTCGGCCTACACTCTGCTCCACCTGCAGAGCCCGGGCTCCAACAACGCTAGTTGCTGTCCGGAAGTGCTGGCTGCACAGAGCCAAACACCTCGCCAATGTGTCAGTGGGGTCCAGCACCGCCAGCTGTTCCCCTGCTGTGTAGCCGGCAACGTGTCCTGCAAAAGCCACGCAGACACAACACACCCAAAGCTGCCGCCTGTGCAGGCTTCGGCCTACACTCCCCTCCCCCTGCTCCTCCTCCTCCTGCTCCTCCTCCTGCTGTCCCTGGGCTCTAACACACCGCCAGTTGGGGCCCAGATGTGCTAGCTGCACAGAGAAAAACACCAGCCAATGTGTCAGTGGGGTCCAGCACCGCCAGCTGTTCCCCTGCTGTGCAGCCGGCAACGTGTCCTGCAAAAGCCACGCAGACACAAGAACTGAAATTGAAGGGAACCTGTCCCCCCTCCCCCAGGCGTTTTTACGTTATCCAGCCACCTTGTACAGCGGTAATGCTGCATGTGTGCAAGGTGGCTCAGAAACGTATTCTCCTCGCACATGTGGAACTGAAAACACGTCTGAAATGTGTCCTCTGTGTGACCATTTAACCGTCCCGGTGGTGTGACTTTCCTTTGTAATGACACGCTGCAACCCCCTTGGTAGCGCTGCCCGTCTTCTGGCATCATTGTTTGGCTGGCTGCGCCTCTGCGGCCGCCCTGACCCACACAACGCCCCTCGGTGTCTTATTTATTGGGACTGCGAGGGTGTGATTCATGGGCAGGATCAGTGCATCAGTTCGCCTGTCCCTCCTCTCCTTCCGCCTTGTTCGGACTGTGCGGCTTCATGGCCGTGGCATGCGATAAGGGATCAGATGACGCCGCACAGTCTGAAGCGGGTGTAAGGACCCGAGTGTGCTCACGCGAACATATGTGCTGCGCCAGGCCCTGAATCCCAGCCCCGCAGTGTTTTAACAATGTTAAGACACTGCGGGGCTGGGATTCCTGGGCATCGCGAACCGCACCGGCCGACATTACATGATGCCAGAAGATGGGCAGCGCTAACGGCGCTAGGCCAGGGGATAACACGACAGCGCAGACTCCTGTACAGCAAATAACAACGCTCGGGAGGCTGCACCCAGCACCAAGGTGGGATTCTTGACACCTGTGCTGCGTCTCATTACAAAGGGAACTCTCGCCTCCATTACACAGTTTGACTGTATAAAGGGCTAAATGTTATACGTGTTCCATTCAGCGTGTGCAAGGAGAAAAATTACAAGAGCAACCTTTGACTTGCGCAGCACTGCTGCTGCATAAGCTGTGGCTCTTCTACTTTGTAACCCCTGAGGGGGGGTTAAAGGTGACTTTTGAAATCGGTTCAATTAGGCTTCGGCCTACACTCTGCTCCACCTGCAGAGCCCGGGCTCCAACAACGCTAGTTGCTGTCCGGAAGTGCTGGCTGCACAGAGCCAAACACCTCGCCAATGTGTCAGTGGGGTCCAGCACCGCCAGCTGTTCCCCTGCTGTGTAGCCGGCAACGTGTCCTGCAAAAGCCACGCAGACACAACACACCCAAAGCTGCCGCCTGTGCAGGCTTCGGCCTACACTCCCCTCCCCCTGCTCCTCCTCCTGCTGTCCCTGGGCTCTAACACACCGCCAGTTGGGGCCCTAGGAAGACAAGCTTGAATAGGTCCCCATCCGGGTTCCAGTACCGTCAGCTGGTTCTCGGCAGTGTCTTTTGCTCTTGTACCTTCTGTTCCCCATCCTGGTTCCAGTACCGTCAGCTGGTTCCGGGCAGAGCCTTTGGCTTAGGTGCCTCCCTCTGGGTATCCGAGTTCCACCAACGTCAGGTGGTCCTTGGTAGTGCTTTCAGGCACGGGTACCTCCTGCTTAGTAACCGGGTTCCAGTAACGTCAGCTGGTCCTCGGTAGTTCCATTGGCTCTTGGACCTTCGGCTACCCATCCGGGTTCCAGTACCGTCAGCTGGTTCTCGGCAGTGTCTTTTGCTCTTGTACCTTCTGCTCCCCATCCTGGTTCCAGTACCGTCAGCTGGTTCCGGGCAGAGCCTTTGGCTTAGGTGCCTCCCTCTGGGTATCCGAGTTCCACCAACGTCAGGTGGTCCTTGGTAGTGCTTTCAGGCACGGGTACCTCCTGCTTAGTAACCGGGTTCCAGTAACGTCAGCTGGTCCTCGGTAGTTCCATTGGCTCTTGGACCTTCGGGTAGCCATCCGAGTTCCAGTTCCATCAGCTGTTTCTCGGCATTTTCTCAGCCTTCTTGTACCTTCTGCTACATTTCCAAGTTCAAGACCCGAAAGACGATGACCCGGAAGACCACCCCTAAGATGATGACGACACCAGAGACGACAACCACCGAGATGACGACGACCCTGGAGACGATGACCCTGAAGACGACCCCGATGACGACGACCCCGATGACGACGACCCTGGAGATGACGACCCTGGAGATGACGACGACAACCTGGAAGACCGAGAAGCAGAAGAACAAGAGGCTGCAGAACAAAGAGCAGAAGAACATTAAGCATAAGACTAAATATCAGAGCAAAAGATATTATCTAAATTATAAGCAGAAGAAGACTAAGCAGTGTATGGGGGTGAGTCCGTTCCTCCTCGTGGTGCCCCTGGATAAAGCCTGATGCTGCAGGCCAAACTGAACGCGGACAAATGTAACTGTTTTGTGACAGGCAGAACGGAAGGTGTAATCTTCAAACTTTTATAGATAACAACTACGGGAATGCCTGTCACAAATAAGAATATGATGAAGAAGTTGAATATAAAAAAGATAATAGTTAAATAAAAAGAATATGAACAATGTAAAAAAAAATATATATATATACGTAGAAAAGAAGAAGATGAATAAGGTGAAGAAGTTGATGTCACAGAAGCTGATGATGAGGATAATGAAGAAGAAAGTGTGGGAGAAGTAAAAAATAGGGTGAAGGGCGTGGAAGTAGTGAAACATCAATATCTGACAAAATAAATAAAAAATTAACATAGTCAATTTCTTTCTAACGCCGAACGTCATAAAAAAATTAAAAATACTGCTATTCTATTTGATTGGGATAAACCCCTGTGCCTTTAATGTCTCCGCCACCTCCCCCAATACATCCTACATTATTCTTAGTTGTTTTCCTTCATGTAGAATTAACCTACAAGGAAAGAAAGGGTTTATTTTAATTCCGATATTTTCGTCCCATTGACTTGCATTGGGATCGGGTATCGGTATCGGATTGGATTCCGATACTGTGACGGTATCGGCCGATACTTTCCGATACCGATACTTTCCGATATCGGAAAGTATCGCTCAACACTAGTCATCACCACTCACCATCTCGGTAGACTCCTCAAAGTTTTGGAGGATGGTACATATGTCTGACATCCATGTCCACTCCTGAGGTCTTATGTTTGGAGTCTGAACTGAATACCAATGGCCTTGTTGATGTTGGTAGTTAACAACTGCCCTCTTCTGCTCACAAATCCTTTCCAACATACGCAGTGTAGAGTTCCAAAATGTGGGGAAATCGCACAACAGTCAGAGAGCCGGAAGCTGCAAACGCTGCTGATTCACAGCAAGGTCGGCAGAAGCTGTAGCTGACTTTCTAAAATGGGCAGACAGATGGTGTAATTTCACAAGCAGATCCGGCAGCTCTTGGTAGCTTTTGAGATACCATTGAGCAAAGAGGTTAAGCACATGGGCCAGGTATGGTACATGTGTGACCTCGCCTCACCTCAGAGCCACCACCATGTTCCGGCCATTGCTACACACGACCATGCCTGGCTGTAGGTTGAGCGGTGTCAGCCACAGATCTGCCTGCTCTTTCAGAGCTGTCCACAACTTTTCAGCATTGTGCGGTTTGTCACCTAAGCATATAAGCTTCAGTACAGCCTGTTGCCACTTGGCTGCGGCAGTGCTGCAGTGCTTTCAGCTTGTGACTGATGTGGTCATTTCAGAGATGGAGGCTGAAGAGGAGGAGGAGGTGCAGGATCTGTTGTCTGTGGGGGCAACCCTGATTGATGTAGTGTCGGGAGGTCTTGTTCCATCCGTAGGTCTGACTGGGTGCCTGCTTGCACTATGTCAACCCAGTGTGCTATCAGTGAGATGTACTGTCTCGGCTCACAAGCATTTAACCAAGTGTCCATGGTTAGGTGGACTTTCCCAGTTGGAACATTGTTGAGGGCAGTGCTAATGTTGTGGGGCACATACTTGTGTAATGCCAGGACGGCACACTGGGAGAAATAGTGGCGTCTGGGGAGCGAGTACCTTGGGATGGCCACTGCCATCAGGTTGCAGAAAGCTTCTGTCTCCATGAGCCTAAAATGCTACATTTCGAGCGAAATCAGATGAGAAATGTGTGAATTTAGTAGGGTGGCCTGTGGGGCTTTGGCAGCATATTTACGCTTGCGTTCCAAGGACTGGGGTAAGGACAAATAAACACTTTGCTGGGACAAGGACGTGGACATGCTTGATGATGGTGCTAGTTGAGTGTGTGCAACAACAGGTGCAGGACAGGAGGCAACTTTGCAGGCACCATAGACAACATGCACAACAGTGGGAGAAGCAGTGGTGTCACCCACAGACAGTGTTCCTGGACCCTGGGGTTCAGCCCCCAAAGTAGGGTGCTTTGATGCCATGTGCCTGATCATGCTGGAGATACCAGACTTTAAATTATCTGGCCTGTATTTTTTATAGCAAAATTGTGTCAATAAGTAGGCTACGACACAGCAAAAAATTTTCAATGGAGCCCTGAAATAGCACAATTTTGAGCACAATGATAGGCGATCTGTGTGGCGGACAAAACACAGTGTAAAATATTTGCCCTGTAGGTAAAGATTTTTTTTAAAGTCAACTGGTATTAAGTACTTATAAAAGTCACTTCCAAAAAATTTTACAGTACCACAAAAATGGCAGAATTTTCTGTGCACTCAGATGTGATTGCTGTGACAGCCAAACCCGTGTTTAAAATAGCTGTATTTAAACACTACTATGGAAAGGATCTGGCTGTATTCTGCAGTGCCCACAAGAAAATGGAGAAAAAAAACCATGTGCTCTGGATTGCTTTAAAATAAAATAATCAGGATTAAGATGTAAAATTATTCCTGGCCACTGATACCTGGGGCTATGTATATATTGTCAATATCTGTAGTAGGGAGCAGCAGCAGACAGTAATGGAATGGACCCTCTTGCTGTATTCAATAAAGTATGCCACATACACTGCCTGTTTACCTATCATTGATATCTATATATCCCATAATTAGTCCTTAGAAGGACTGTTGCTTTAGCTGGATTTGTGGATTCAACAATAATATACCCACACTGATACCCCACCTATTCTGTCCCTATTGCTGCAGCAACTCTCCCTACACTGGTGATTCTGGAGGTGACTGGGATGAGCAGGGCGGCTCCAGGTCTGATATAGACCTGATGATGCTGCACGGCCAGCCAATCACTGTAATGCCACAACCAACATGGCTGCGGCATTACAGTGCATTGCAGACAATCCCTGCATGTTAATTGGAACTCTAAAGTGCACCAAACATGCAGGGCGGGGATCCGAGGACCTGTCGAGCAAACCTAGAAATGCTCAGCACTCGCCGCGCATTGTGAGCACTGCGATGCTCGGGCGAGTACCGAGCATTACTGAGCATGCTCGCTCATCACTAGTGACTACCCCTCTAGAATAGGAAGTATGTGTGGTGTGTTTTTGCCATTGTATCCAAGGTTTATTCATTCTGGATATAGTGTCTGGTGTTAAGTGGGTTTCGTGAAGGCATATTATCTTTGCCTGTGATTTACGTATCTGGGAAAATACCATATTCCGTTTCATCGCATTTCCTAACACCCTAATGTTCCATGAAAGAATTTTAAGTGACGCAATATATACGCCATATACAATTTTGATATAGGATACTATTCCCTTCAAGAGTGCTTAAATTTATCGTTGGCAGACCGCCCTTGGACGATGAAGTATAGGTGCCATGCTGATATTCAACTGAAATTACAATTAGATCTAAAATCATTGACCACTAATGGCCATAGAAATACAACTGGGGTTGCCTATAAACTTTGCAATACTTAAGTATAAGCATAAATAGAAATTCTTAGGTTCTTGTATATCTGAACCACTAATAATAACTATAATAGATTCAATGTATCTATCTTAAATAATTATTCGCAAAGGCTACTACAGAATTATTGGTCTTATAACCTGGTTTTTGCTGAACCCAAAAGGGTAACCAAGTCCCTAGGCCAGTAATTGAGGCGCAGGCATTCTTATCAATGTGTAACTCACCACCATCCCATTTCGGATCTTTGATTGCCTGTTTGTTAGGGAATCCCCACATGTATGTATTCAGGCTGTCTAGCAGTCGCAAATCATGCAGCTGCGGAGACACAAACATAATCTACGAACGCGCCCAAGAAACTCGGAGAACACCCAAGTATGCTCAGAAAATTCAAGTAATGAGCACACTCGCTCACACAGTGGCTCAGTAGATAGCACTGCAGCCTTGCAGCTCTTGAGTCCTGCGTTCTACTCCCACCTTGGACAACATCTGCAAGGAGTTTGTATGTTCTCCCCGTGTTTATGTGGGTTTCCTCCGGGTACTCCGGTTTCCTCCCACATTCCAAAGACATACTGATAGGGAATTTAGATTGTGAGCCCCATTGGGGACAGCGATGATAATGTGTGCAAACTGTAAAGCGCTGCGGAATATGTTAGCTCTATATAAAAATAAAGATTATTATTATTATCACTATTAGCTCACATTAGACCATGTGATGTAATAGCTATAGGACATTCTGGGGAGCCCATACAGCTGGGCCTGATGCCATTAGCCCACTCGCTGAATGTACTGTATTTGTGAAATGGTGTCAGGCCTTTTTTCTTTGGCCGATACTCCCTGAATGTTTGGAGACCAGTAAGTTTCAGGAAATTTGACTCAAAGTTGATCCTCTTTAGATCACCCGCTCAACTCTAGTTGGCACCTGTGATCGCGATCAAGGGGTGATGATAGGATTAAATGGGAGCCCTCGCCTTACCATCTATTGATTGACAGAAGCATCTGGAATGTACCGTAAATAAGCCTTGATCAGTTCCAAAACCAATCAGAACTGATGCTGAAGGGTGTCAGCTGTCATATACAGCCAAAATCTGCGGCATTTTCATCATCGTGGGTTATTATATACTTTTCCATTGTGCTATAAAGAACAGTACTGGGAAATAAGTCCCCATGGTAGCCACTGTTAAAAGTCATTTCGGCAGTTGTTAAAGGTTTAAGGGGGGAACAAAATATTTACAAATTGAAACAAGAAAAAATAACACACCAACATCCACAAGAAAAAAATTATTTAAAACAAATACAGAAATGTACATCATATACAGTATGGAATCATTAAGGACAGGAATAAAGTTGCTACTTTTAGCAATATTACAAGTCATACAACTTATAGTTCAATGTCCTGGCAAGGCTTCTACTTACAGTTCATCCTTGAAGTCATTTTGGGATCACACTTCCATATTTAAAAACTTAATATTGGAAAGGCAAACAAAGCCGAAACTTGTGGGGTTAAATAAACAGAGGTATCGAAGCTGTGCCCTTTATACAAGTCATAACATGTTACGAGTGCATTGTGGTAAAACGTGCTAGGTTTAGTAATCTCACCAGGAAGGGTAGATCTGCCTGTTAATGATGTTCTGATTACCCCTTTATTCAGACTAACCATTCCGATGTCTTGGACTAGAATCTAGATACAGACCCGCCGTACATTGCAATAATATTTATGCATATGTACTTCTCTTTTCAGTTTTGCATTAAAATTGGCTCTCAAATATTTTAAAATCTGTTTTATACTTTTCTTCTCTATGAGAAAATAGCATTACAAGTTATTTCTGTATTTTCTCTGTGTTTCAACTTTGTATCTTCTTTTTGCATATTTGCAAGCATCCAAATGCTCATACATATACATGCACTCAAATTTCTTGACATTATGCCTTTCTATCAATTCCCAAAGCAATAAAGTGCCACTGCTATTTTTTCTCCATTAGCAAATCCTTTAGTTTACCATACCCCCGGCCAAGAATCTGTACTGCTAAGTGGCATATAAATTTGTGTGTGATGACTGACATTGCTAATGGGGTTGGTTCCATTGACTACACACATCATTTCATTAGAAAATGAGCGCATTTTGCAACCTTCACTATTATGAATCATTTCCAGGTAATGTGCAAAATGCAGCAGTATATATCATAACATTAATGATTTGTATCCAATGTCCCAGAGTCCTTTTTTCTAATATGAACCATTACGAAGAAACTAAATGGTAAAGGTTGCTTTGTAACCACTTAAAATTTTCACTGACTTTTCAGTTTTGCGAAAACAAATATGTGGTGTGTTCTTTTACAAAGTTGCGACAGAGTGCAGAGACAAAAAGATTAAAAAAAACCTTGAGCAATAAAACAATAATTATGACTGTAATGCAAATACTTTTATATATTGTATATGTCTATTTTTGTTATATTATGTTATACATGTAGCGTCTGATTCATTGTTACATTTGTTCATGTTTTCTTTTGAGTTTTTAGTGTTTTAGTGATTAGCACCCTTTTTGTTTGCACCAAATTCATTTCTCCATTTGCGCTTTTTTGAAGTTTATTTCATACTGTATGTATTCAACTGCTGTTGTTTTTTAGCTCTTCATTTGACACAGATGTACATTAATGATGAGCGAATGTGCTCCGATAATGTCTTATCTGAACATGCTCGGGTGTTATCTGAGCATGTGGGAATGCTCATATATTATGTTTGAGTCCCTGTGGCTGCATGATTTGCAGTTGTTAGGGAATTCCCATATGTTGTAAGGCTGTCTAACACACAGGAAATCCCCACATGTGTTCCGGCCTATCTAACAGCCGCAAATCATGCAGCCGCAGGGACTCAAACATAATATACGAGTACGTTCGCTCATCACTGATGTACGCCAGTACCCCCATGGTGTTATTTCATGAACCACAGCAACTTTTTGTTGAAACAAGTGACAGGGAATCTGTCCCCTGTTTTGTGGTGCTCAAACTATGGGCAGCATGAATCAAAGTGAGTCTCTCCCCACCAGAAAGAAGCAACTGCAAAACGCACGTTGGAGTTCAGTCCGCCTGAGCAGCCCACTATTTAGGTATTGGCAGCACTCTTATTTAGCCCTCATATAATTTCCCTTTCCCTTTTGCTACACTTGCACTTGCCTACTACCTAGTACATGCTTCCATCTCCCATGCATTTTCACTTTAACATATCATTTAATCCTTGTGCAACACTCCCTGCTGACTTTTTGTGCACATTTACGGTCATCTTTACTATCTACCACAACTCATGTCTTTGTTTATGAGACTGTATGCAATATCCATTCTAATAACTCATATATGTATAAAGTCTGCAATGACTTTAGTCTGCAGTGTGATTCCTGTAAGTGTGCCCTAGAAGTGTGAAGATTAATTTAGAATTAAAACTAGAAGGATGTATACAGACTGTGCCCTGCTATCTGCCACCATCACACTCTAACCAGCATGTCTATTCTTCCTACAGCTATGTTCATGCACCCAGCTCTCCAGCCTGCTCTCCTGCCTTGTCTGTCTATGAAGTGCACATAGTACATCACCCAACTTTCCACACAGACTTTCCTCTGCTCCTAGCATTCTCATGGTATGCCTTTCAGCTAACCCCTGCCTACCCAAGTGTTATTTATGACCTTGCTTACTCTGGCTTGATTGTATGCATCTGTTCCACTCTTATTTCTCTGACTAAAATGAGCAGAGACCACTCCGCTTCACACCTGAATGCACTTAGTTGTACATATATTGCATAGTACAAGTCTGCAATGACTTTAGTCTGCAGTGTGAATCCTATACGTGTGTCCTAGAAGTGTGAAGATTAATTTAGAATTAAAACCAGAATTGAACCAGAAGGGAACTGAAGGTAACTGGACACAGTCACTGTAAACAATGTTTCTGTTTGTTTTCACTTTAACCCTTATAATTCTTCACCTTCTGCAAACTCCCCTAATCCCTACTAGAAAAGAACTGTTCATCTCCTCTTCAATCATCCCCATCCATCTCACCTCCTCCTCAGAACTGTTCCTTAACATACAATCCTCTGTCTCCAAGCACAGACAGCCACCTCATGCCCTCTCCTGCTCCCACCTGCTAACACTTTCTCTGCTCCTTCTCACTGCTGGTGATATCTCTCCAAATCCTGGTCCTCCTCACCACATCCCCACAGTCAGTTCTACCTCCCATACACGCTCTATCACAAATTTCCGTAACCTCTCTAACCTTATACCCATTCACCCAGCCCCCACTTCTCCAGTCCCAGTAACAGGAGCTCTGTGGAATGCTCACTCTGTCTGCAACAAGATTTCCTACATCCATGATCTTTTTGTTAGTACCAAACTTTCTCACACACCCCACCCCAGCAGCAAGCATGGCAGAGGAGTTGGTTTTCTCCTGTCAGATAACTGCTCCTTCACCCCAATCCCACTGCCACCCTCTGTTACCCTCCCTTCCTTTGAGGTGCACTCTGTGCGCATCTATGCCCCCACCAACCTCTAACTGGCTGTCATTTACCGCCCCCCCAGGGCCAGCTGCCACCTTCTTTGACCACTTCACCACCTGGCTACTTCATTTCCTTTCAGCGGACATCCCCACTATCATCATGGGCGACTTCAACATCCCCATTGACACTTCCCTCTCAGCTGCCACTAAACTTCTATCTCTCACTTCCTCCTTCGGCCTCACTCAATGGTCTTCTGCAGCCACTCACAAAGATGGTCACACATTGGACCTCATCTTCACCCGCCTCTGCTCCCTATCTAACCTCTCTAACTCACCTCTTCCTCTTTCTGACCACAATCTACTCACATTATCTTCCCTGTTATGATCTGGTGGCCTAGGAGCAGCATGTGACATACTCTGGAGAAGGTGGTATCTGTACTGACCGCAGACCCTGAACCTAACACCGCAACTAGAAGTAGCCGTGGAATGTACCTAGCGCTCCCTAGACATCTCGACACAGCCGGAGGACTAATTACCCCTAGAGATAGAAAAGGGAAAACTATCTTGCCTCAGAGAAAATCCCCAAAGGATAGGCAGCCCCCCACAAATATTGACTGTGAGAGGAGAGGGAAAAAACATACACAGACTGAAATGAGAATTTAGCAAAGGAGGCCACTTTTAGCTAAATAGAAAGGATAGGACAGAGTACTATGCGGTCAGTATTAAAACACTAGAAAAATCCATCACAGAAAATACAAAATCTCCACAGCTAACTAAAGATATGGAGGGTATATCTGCATCTCCAGAGATACCAGCTTGGACTAAAAAATCCTTATACAGACCAAGCTGGACTAGACAAAACATAGAAAAAAACTGAACAATAAGACCACAGCATGTGGACAGCAAAATCAAGGCCAGAACTTATCTTTGTTGAAATAAACTGCAAAGCAGAAGAGACCAGGCAGGGATGTGAATCCTCCAGGAACAATGGACAACTGGCACTGACCAAAGGGTGAAGCAAGACTAAATAGCCCAGTCAAAATTGCAAAGAGTGAACACACCTGATAAATGCTGCGATTCAGAGACAGCAGCGCTACCACTTACAACCACCAGAGGGAGCCCAAGAGCAGAATTCACAACAGTACCCCCCCTTGAGGAGGGGTCACAGAACCCTCACCAGAGCCCCCAGGCCGATCCGGACGAGCCAAATGAAAGGCACGAACCAAATCATCAGCATGAACATCGGAGACAACAACCCAAGAATTATCCTCCTGGCCATAACCCTTCCATTTGACAAGATACTGAAGCCTCCGCCTCAAAAAACAAGAATCCAAAATCTTCTCAACCACATAATCCAACTCCCCATCAATCAACACTGGGGCAGGAGGATCAACAGAGGGAACAACGGGCACCACATATTTCCGCAACAAAGATCTATGAAAAACATTATGGATGGAAAAAGAGGCTGGAAGGGCCAAACGAAAAGACACTGGATTAATAATCTCAGAAATCCTATAAGGGCCAATAAACCGAGGCTTAAACTTAGGGGAAGAAACCTTCATAGGGACATGACGGGAAGACAACCAAACCAAATCCCCAACCCGAAGCCGGGAACCAACACACCGACGACGGTTAGCAAAACGCTGAGCCCCCTCCTGAGACAACACCAAATTGTCAACAACATGAGCCCAAATTTGCTGCAACCTGTCAACCACAGAGTCCACCCCAGGACAATCAGAAGGCTCAACCTGCCCTGAAGAAAAATGAGGATGAAAACCAGAGTTACAAAAGAAGGGTGAAACCAAGGTAGCAGAACTAGCCCGATTATTAAGGGAAAACTCGGCCAATGGCAAGAAAGCCACCCAATCATCCTGATCAGCAGACACAAAGCATCTCAAATAAGTTTCCAAAGTCTGATTAGTTCGCTCGGTTTGGCCATTTGTCTGAGGATGAAATGCGGAAGTAAGAAACAAATCAATGCCTAGCCTAGCACAAAAGGCCCGCCAAAACCTAGAAACAAACTGGGAACCTCTATCGGACACAATGTTCTCCGGAATGCCATGCAAACTAACCACATGCTGAAAAAACAGCAGAACCAAATCAGAAGAGGAAGGCAACTTAGGCAAAGGTACCAAATGAACCATCTTAGAAAACCGGTCACAAACCACCCAGATAACTGACATCCTCTGGGAAACCGGAAGATCCGAAATAAAATCCATAGAAATATGCGTCCATGGCCTCTCAGGGACCGGCAAAGGCAAAAGCAACCCATTAGCGCGGGAACAGCAAGGCTTGGCACAAGTCCCACAGGACTGCACAAAAGAACGCACATCCCGTGACAAAGAAGGCCACCAAAAGGACCTACCAACCAAATCTCTGGTACCAAAAATCCCAGGATGACCGGCTAACACAGAACAATGAACCTCAGAAATCACTCTACTAGTCCATCTGTCAGGAACAAACAATTTCCCCACTGGACAGCGGTCAGGTTTATCAGCCTGAAATTTATGAAGAACCCGTCGTAAATCAGGGGAGATGGCAGAAAGAATCACCCCTTCCTTCAGAATACCGACCGACCCAAGGACCCCAGGAGAATCAGGCAAAAAGCTCCTAGAGAGGGCATCAGCCTTAACATTCTTAGAACCCGGAAGATACGAGACCACAAAATCAAAACGTGAGAAAAACAGGGACCATCGGGCCTGTCTAGGATTCAGCCGTTTGGCAGACTCGAGATAAATCAGATTCTTATGATCGGTCAAGACCACAATACGGTGCTTGGCCCCCTCAAGCCAATGTCGCCACTCCTCAAATGCCCATTTCATAGCCAACAACTCACGATTGCCGACATCATAATTGCGTTCCGCAGGCGAAAACTTTCGAGAAAAGAAGGCACACGGTTTCATCAAGGAACCATCAGAATTCCTCTGAGACAAAACGGCCCCTGCCCCAATCTCAGAAGCGTCAACCTCAACCTGAGAAGGAAGAGAAACATTTGGCTGATGCAACACAGGGGCAGAAGTGAATCGGCATGTAAGCTCCTGAAAGGCAGAAACAGCCGCAGAGGACCAATTCGTCACATCAGCGCCTTTCTTCGTCAAATCGGTAAGGGGTTTAACCACACTGGAGAAGTTGGCAATGAAACGGCGATAAAAATTAGCAAAGCCCAAAAATTTCTGAAGGCTCTTCACAGATGTGGGCTGGATCCAATCATGAATGGCCTGAACCTTAACCGGATCCATTTCTATAGATGAGGGAGAAAAAATGAAGCCCCCCAAAAAAATCTTCTGTACTCCAAAGAGGCACATAGACCCCTTCACAAACAAGGCATTATCACGAAGGATCTGAAATACCATCCTGACTTGTTTCACATGAGACTCCCAATCATCTGAAAAAATCAAAATATCATCCAAATATACAATCATGAATTTATCAAGATAATTCCAAAATATATCATGCATGAAGGACTGAAACACAGATGGAGCATTAGAGAGTCCGAATGGCATCACAAGGTATTCAAAATGGCCTTCGGGCGTATTAAACGCAGTTTTCCATTCGTCACCCTGCTTAATACGAACAAGATTATATGCCCCTCGAAGGTCAATCTTAGTAAACCAACTAGCCCCCCTAATCCTAGCAAACAGATCAGAAAGCAAAGGCAAAGGGTATTGGAATTTGACCGTGATCTTATTCAAGAGGCGATAATCAATACAGGGTCTCAAGGAGCCATCTTTTTTGGCAACAAAAAAAAACCTGCTCCCAATGGTGAAGAAGATGGCCGAATATGCCCCTTCTCCAAGGACTCCTTAACATAGCTCTGCATGGCGGTATGTTCTGGCACAGACAGGTTGAAAAGTTGGCCCTTAGGGAACTTACAGCCTGGAATCAAGTCAATAGCACAATCACAGTCCCTATGCGGTGGAAGGGAACTGGACTTGGGCTCATTCAATACATCCTGGAAATCTGACAAAAACTCAGGAATTTCAGAAGAGGGGGAGGAGGCAATTGACATCACAGGAACATCACCATGAACCCCCTGACAACCACAACTAGTCACAGACATAGATTTCCAATCTAATACCGGATTATGCACCTGTAACCATGGGAAACCCAGCACAATAGCATCATGCAAATTATGCAACACCAGAAATCGACAATCTTCCTGATGGGCTGGCGCCATGCACATGGTCAGCTGTGTCCAAAACTGAGGTTTATTTTTAGCCAACAGTGTAGCATCAATGCCCCTCAAAGGAATAGGACTCTGCAAAGGCTGCAAGGGGAAACCACAACGTCTGGCAAATTCTAAGTCCATTAAGTTTAGAGCGGCGCCTGAATCCACAAATGCCTTGACAGAAAATGACGATAATGAGCAGATCAGGGTCACAGATAACAGAAATTTAGGTTGTACAGTACTGATGGTAACAGAACTAGCGATTCTCTTGGTACGCTTAGGGCAATCAGAAATTACATGAGCAGAATCACCACAGTAAAAACACAACCTATTCTGACGTCTGAATCCTTGTCGTTCAGCTCTAGACACAATCCTATCACACTGCATAGGCTCAGGACTCCGCTTGGAAGACAATGCCATAGTGTGCACAACTCTGCGCTCGCGCAAGCGCCGATCAATCTGAATGGCCAGAGACATGGAATCACTCAGACCAGCAGGCATGGGGAACCCCACCATAACATCTTTAACGGATTCAGAAAGACCCTTTCTGAAGATTGCCGCCAAAGCATCCTCATTCCGTTTAGTCAGTAGAGACCATTTTCTAAACTTCTGGCAATATGATTCTGCCGCTTCTTGACCCTGAGACAGGGCCAACAAGGTCTTCTCAGCATGATCCACTGAATTAGGTTCGTCATACAATAACCCAAGCGCCTGAAAAAAGGTGTCTACATTAAGCAACGCCAGATTCCCAGGTTCCAGGGCAAATGCCCAATCCTGGGGGTCACCACGCAGCAGAGATATAATAATTTTAACCTGCTGGATGGGATCACCAGAGGAACGGGGTTTCAGAGCAAAATACAGCTTACAGTTATTTTTAAAGCTCAGAAATTTGGACCTATCCCCAAAAAACAAATCAGGAGTTGGAATTCTAGTCTCTAAAACTGGAGTCTGAACGATATAATTGGAAATACCCTGTACTCTAGCAGCAAGTTGATCCACACGAGAAGCCAATCCCTGAACATCCATACCAGCGCCGAACTCCTGAGCCACCCAGAGGCAAAGAGGGAAGAGAAAAAAAAAACACAACAGACTACAGAAAAAAAAATGGCTCAACACTTTCCTTCCCTTCTTCTGAGATGCGGTTAACTCATTGTTGGCCAGTTGTACTGTTATGATCTGGTGGCCTAGGAGCAGCATGGGACGTACTCTGGAGAAGGTGGTATCTGTACTGACCGCAGACCCTGAACCTAACACCGCAACTAGAAGTAGCCGTGGAATGTACCTAGTTCTCCCTAGACATCTCGACACAGCCGGAGGACTCATTACCCCTAGAGATAGAAAAGGGAAAACTATCTTGCCTCAGAGAAAATCCCCAAAGGATAGGCAGCCCCCCACAAATATTGACTGTGAGAGGAGAGGGAAAAAACATACACAGACTGAAATGAGAATTTAGCAAAGGAGGCCACTTCTAGCTAAATAGAAAGGATAGGACAGAGTACTATGCGGTGAGTATTAAAACACTAGAAAAATCCACCACAGAAAATACAAAATCTCCACAGCTAACTAAAGATATGGAGGGTATATCTGCATCTCCAGAGATACCAGCTTGGGCTAAAAAATCCTTATACAGACCAAGCTGGACTAGACAAAACATAGAAAAAAACTGAACAATAAGACCACAGCATGTGGACAGCAAAATCAAGGCCAGAACTTATCTTTGTTGAAATAAACTGCAAAGCAGAAGAGACCAGGCAAGGATGTGAATCCTCCAGGAACAATGGACAACTGGCACTGACCAAAGGGTGAAGCAAGACTAAATAGCCCAGTCAAAATTGCAAAGAGTGAACACACCTGATAAATGCTGCGATTCAGAGACAGCAGCGCTACCACTTACAACCACCGGAGGGAGCCCAAGAGCAGAATTCACAACACTTCCCTCTCCACTCCTTGTCTACAATCCCCACCCCACAAACTTGCACGCCCTCGCAGAAATCTTAAACACCTTGATCTACACTTACTCTCTGAATCCCTCCTCCTTCTCGCAGACATAAGTTCCCTACACAATGCGGATGATGATGCCGCTCTATATAACACCACAATAGCTGCAGCTTTGGAATCTCTTGCCTCTCTCACCCATACCAAAGCTGACAAAATCAACAGACATCCCTGGCACACCAGCCTGACCAAAGAACTGAGGCGAGCTTCCAGGGCTGCAGAGCGGAGATGGAAAACATCCCACTCCAACGAGCACTTTATCACATTCAAACAGTCCCTCACTACTTTCAAGACCACACTCACCACAGCTAAACAAACCTACTTCTCATCTCTCATATCCTCCCAGTCTCACAACCCTAAACAGTTATTCAACACCTTCAACTCTCTCCTCCGTCCCCCAGCACCTCCTCCCTCCCCACTCATCTCAGCTGAAGACTTTGCCTCATTTTTCAAGCAGAAGATTGAAAACATCAGAGACAGTTTTATTTGACATCCCCCAGAGCCCTTCCTCCCAACTACCCAGCCCTCCACCTCCAAAACCAACTTCTCTACTATTACAAAAGATCAACTCTCCACTCTACTCTCAAGATCGCATCTCACCACCTGTGCACTTGCCCCGATCCCTTCCCACTTCATCCCAAACCTCGCCACAGCCTTCATCCCTACTCTAACCCATCTCTTCAACCTATCACTAGCAACTGGTGTTTTCCCCTCAAGCTTTAAACATGCCTCAATCACACCTATCCTCTAAAAGCCCTCTCTTGACCCATCCTCTGTATCTAGCTATCACCCTATATCACTTCTCCCCTATGCCTCAAACTACTGGAACAACATGTCCATCTTGAAATGTCCTCCCTTCTATCTTCCTGCTCCCTTTTCAACCGCTTACAATCAGGCTTTCGGTGACATCACTCCACTGAAACTGCCCTAACTAAGGTCACCAATGACCTATTAACCGCCAAGAGCAAGCGACACTACTCTATCCTCCTCCTCCTGGACCTGTCCTCTGCCTTTGACACAGTGGACCCTTCCCTATTACTACAGACCCTCTCATCTCTTGGCATCACAGACTTGGCCCTATCCTGGATCTTGTCATACCTAACTGACCGAACATTCAGTGTCTCCCATTCACACACCACCTCCTCACCTCGCCACCTATCTGTCGGAATCCCGCAAGGTTCAGTTCTAGGGCCCCTGCTCTTCTCCATTTACACTTTTGGCCTGGGACAGCTCATAGAATCTCACGGTTTTCAGTATCATCTCTATGCTGATGACACACAGATCTACATCTCTGGACAAGATATCACCATCCTACTAACCAGAATCCCTCAATGTCTATCCGCTATTTCATTCTTCTTCTCCGCTAGATTTCTAAAACTTAACATGGACAAAACAGAATTCATTTTCTTTCCCCCATCTCACACGACCCCCCCAATGAACCTATCCATTACAGTAAATGGCTGCCCACTCTCCCCAGTCCTACAAGCTCACTGTCTCGGGGTAATCCTTGACACTGATCTCTCCTTCAAACCACATATCCAAGCCCTTTCCACTTCCTGCAGCCTTCAACTCAAAAATATTTCACGGATCCGTACATTCCTAAACCAAGAATCTGCAAAAACCCTAGTCCATGCCCTCATCATCTCCCGCGTCAACTACTGTAACCTCCTGCTCTGTGGCCTCCCCTCGAACACTCTCGCACCCCTCCAATCTATTCTAAACTCAGCTGCCTGACTAATCCACCTGTCTCCCCACTATTCCCCGGCCTCTCCCCTCTGTCAATCCCTTCACTGGCTCCCCATTACCCAGAAACTCCAGTACAAAAGCCTAACAATGACATACAAAGCCATCCACAACCTGTCTCCTCCACACATCTGTGACCTTGCCTCCCAGTACTTTCCTCCACGCAACCTCTGATTCTCACAAGATCTCTTTCTCTACTCCCCTTTTATCTCCTCTTCCCACAATCGCATACAAGATTTATCTCGCGCATCACCCCTACTCTGGAACTCTCTACCACAACATATCAGACTCTCACCTACCATCGAAACCTTCAAAAAGAACCTGAAGACCTACCTCTTCCGGCAAGCCTACAACCTGCAGTAATCACCGATCGACCAAACCACTGCACAACCAGCTCTATCCTTACCTACTGTATCCTCACCCATCCCTTGTAGATTGTGAGCCCTCGAGGGCCTGTACCAGTCGTGACTTGTATTGTTTAAGATTACTGTACTTGTTTTTATTATGTATACCCCTCCTCACATGTAAAGCTCCATGGAATAAATGGCGCTATAATAATAAATACTATATATATATATATATATATGGATCGCCCCCCCAAGGGCCGTGGGGGGTACTCGGTACCGGGTCCTACTGCTTCAAAGGGGGATGTCATGGTGGCTGACCTGGTTCGTGGCCCTGGGACATCTGTGTAAAAGGGAAAGGTCTTTAAGGGCAATGTTCGTGATGCCACCTGTGGTATTCAGTCAGGGTGACCGACGCTGCTTTAAGGGGTCCGCTGGGGTGATGTTATGGCAGCTAGATGGTATACTTTCCCACAGGTAAAGTATGTCCCCAGGGCTTCCCGGTGTATAGATGGTGGATGGTGAGAGGCGCAGAGAAGAACGAGGACACAAATGTTGCGGTCTCTTTACCTTTACTGAAGACTTCAGCATCCACAGTCCAGAGCATAGATCACAGGGCAGGCAGAGTCCGGCCGGTTTGGAGGCAAGTCAAGAGTTCCCTTGTCCAGGTGAAAATTAGTAGCCTTCCTTTGTGCTACAGCGGTGTAGTCCCTTACTGCCTATGGCTTCACACAAGGGTCTCACAGATGTAGTGTTCCATTCTCTCTGTCGCCCATATAGGATAGGACAATACCCGTTTGACTGGTGACTTGAGCCTGTTTATAGGGTCTCTTAGATAACCCGGCTCTGTAGGTGTCACCGTGCCTCCTGGGTGTAGGTGCGGACAGGTAACCTGCAATTAGCTGTCCTGCCGGTCTCTGATATAAGGCATAGAGGTCCTTACTCCCTCGGTGTTCTGGCTACCGGGATGTTGCGCCTCAGAAGGAGACAGCTTGAGCGGTGCTGTTCCCTTCTGGTATCCTCTCCTTTGCTTCGACTTCCTTCACGTTCGCTACAATACAGTTCTGCCTTTCAATGTCGCTTTCTGGGAGCTGCAGCTCTGAGGGCATGCACAGCTCCTTTAACCTTCCATCCTCCTCAGACTCTGGTCTGGAACTAACAGAACTCCTGCCTGGAGCTCTGCCAGGAACTGACTAACCTTCCCTACAGACTACCAGTTATATATATATGGGGAGTGACCTAATAAATAGGAGCTCCCCCTAATGGTCTGGAGGGTGAAATGCGTTGCATGTTTGTGATACCTGGATGCAGTTATCCTTCTTTGCCTCCAAACATAGCATCACTCTCCCCGAGAGGAAAGCAATACCACTGTGATGACCAGGGCCCTGGAGCGCTGCATATATATATATATATATATATATATATATATATATATATATATATATATATATATATATATATATATATATACAGTATATATATATATATATATATATATATATATATATATATATATACTGTATATATATATATATATATATGTTCTTTTTCCTTTTCTTCATCTAACTCCTGTATTTTATATTGTAGATAATAGTGCTCTACCTTTGTACAAGCACCTATTTCTGTGTTCTCATTGGCCACATGTTTCTATTGACTGCCAAGTCCACTTGGCACTTACATTATCCTCATGATATACAGTGGGTACGGAAAGTATTCATACCCCTTTAAATTTTTCACTCCTTGTTTCATTGCAGACATTTGGCAAAATCAAAAAAGTTCTTTTTTTCACATTAATGTACACTCTGCACCCCATCTTGAATGAAAAAATAAACAGAAACGTAGAAGTTTTTGTAAATGTATTAAAAAAGAAAAACTGAAATATCACATGGTCATAATATTCAGACACTTTGCTCATATTTAATTCACATGCTGTCCATTTCCTTGTGATCCTCCTCGATATAGTTCTACTCCTTCATTGGAGGCCAGCTGTGTTTAATTAAACTGATAGAACTTGATTTGGAAATGCACACACCTGTCTATATAAGACCTCACAGCTCACAGTGCATAACAGACCAAATGTGAATCATGAGGTCAAAGAAATTGGCCAAGGAGCTCAGAGACAGAATTGTGGCAAGTCACAGATCTGGCCAACGTTACAACAGAATTTCTGCAGTACTCAAGATTCCTAAGAGCACAGTGGCCTCCATAATCCTTAATTGGAAGAAGTTTGGGACCACCAGATGTCTTCCTAGACCAGGCCATTCAGCCAATCTGTCTGATGAGATGAAGACAGACTTTTTTGGTGATAATTCTAAGCGGTACGTGTGGAGAAAACTAGACACTGCTCAATACAATCCCAACAGTGAAACATGGTAGTGGCAGCATCATGCTATGGGGTTTTTTTTTTCAGATACAGGGATGACTGGTTGCCATTGAAGGAAACATGAATGCAGCCAAGTATAGAGATATCATGGATGAAACCCTCTTCGAGAGTGCTTTGGAGCTCAGACTTGGCCAAAGGTTCACCTTCCAACAAGACAATGACCCTAAGCACTCAGCTAAAATAGCAAAGGAGTGGCTTAAAAATGACCTAAACCCAATTGAGCATCTCTGGAAATACCTGAAAATGACTGTCCACCTTCATTCACCATCCAACCTGATGGAACTGGAGAGGATCTGCAAGGAAGAATGGCAGAGGAAGCATAACAATCTAAAAAAAGCCCTCAGTTCTATTTCATGTGTGGGCTTGATGATTCGGTTGCAGATGAACTTGTCCTTTATAATGTCTACATATTGATTTGTGTATGTGACAATAGAGTCCAGAATGTCTTCTGTGAATAAACTATTCCAGCATTCAGCGGCAGTTTTAGCAATCCTTGCTGTTCCTTTACCTGCAGGATGGTGAGTGAGAATGTTTTGAGGTTTCCTACCTTTAGTTTGCATGGGTGGCTTAGGCTACTTTCACACATCAGGTTTTCACTGTCAGGCTCAATCCGGCTAAATTTCAAAAAAACGGATCCGGCGAATGTTGCCGCCGGATCCAGTTTTTTTCCCATAGACTTGTATTAGTGCCGGATTGTGCTGGATGACATTGTGTTTCATCCGTTTTTCACCAGATCCAGAAAATCTGCTGTTTCTGGAAAAAACGTCCATAGCAACGTTTTTTGTGTCCGGCTGTTTGCTAGAATGGAAGCCTATGGAAGCCGGAATGTGCCGGATCCGGAAAATTACGGCGCCGGATCCGGTTTTTCCAACATTCGCCGGTGTGTGCCTGATGCAAAAAACCTGATGTGTGAAAGTAGCCTTATTTTGTTTTGTTTTTTTAATCTCTTCCCACATTATATGTTTCTATATCTTCTTCATCCTCATCACTCTCACCATCTTGCTGTGTTTCAGAATCAATTTCACATACTTCCACCTCATCATGAGAATCAATCTCACTTTCTTCTCCTAAATCCTAATGTAGTGTGGGGTCTGCATCATCATCATCATCTAACAGCTTCTTCACTTCATCAACATCAAGGGGTTTTGACAAGTCATACATTTTCCTCTCCATTTCAGCAGATAATCTGAAGCGAGAGAGAGAGAATATGTGTTAGGGAACAATGTGCCTGAGAAGCACACTTTCATTTGTAAGAAAACTTTACTTATTTCTATGAAATATCCACAAACTTTGCACTATCCATTCATAAAACAAGCTAAATTAACAACTGAGATGACTAAAAGCATAAAATACCAACCCTATATCATGTGATGTGTTTGGGAACAATGTGTCTGAGGAGCCAGCACTGTTATATCTGCACTCCTGAGTCTCTGCAGTACAGCTGTGATATCTGGTTTCACAAAGCATCAAGAGTCAGGAAGGTATTGGAGTAGTGGGGGATTTCCAGCATCTGGAGGGAGAAAAGAAACATAAAGAGCTGCACTTGTCAGATCAGTTGTTCCTGATGGAGGGTTAATATTGTTTGCAGGTTACAATACTAACCCCTTTACCCCCAAGGGTGGTTTGCACATTAATGACCGGGCCAATTTTTACAATTCTGACCACTTTATGACCCTTTATGAGGTTATAACTCTGGAACGCTTGCATGGATCCCGGTGATTCTGACATTGTTTTTTTGTGACATATTGTACTTCATGGTATGGGTAAAACTTCCTTGACATTACTTCAGTTTATTTGTGAAAAAAACGGAAATTTGGCGAAAATTTTGAAAATTTTGCAATTTTCCAATTTGAATTTTCATGCCCATAAATCATAGAGATATGTCACACAAAATACTTAATAAGTAACATTTCCCACAAGTCTACTTTACATTAGCACAATTTTGTAACCACATTTTTTTTGTTGTTAGGGAGTTATAAGGGTTAAAAGTTGACCAGCAATTTCTCATTTTTACAACACCATTTTATCTGAATTATTTATTTGAAGTCACTTTGAGGGGTCTATATGATAGAAAATATCCAAGTGTGACACCATTCTAAAATCTGCACCCCTCAAGATGCTCAAAACCACATGTAAGAAGTTTATTAACCCTTCAGGTGTTTTACAGGAATTTTTGTAATGTTTTAAAAAAAAATGAACATTTAACTTTTTTTCACAAAAAAATTTATTCAGATCCAATTTGTTTTATTTTACCTGGCTAACAGGAGAAATTGGACACCAAAAGTTGTTGTACAATTTGTCCTAAGTACGCCGATACCCCATCTGTGGGGGTAAGCCACTGTTTGGGCGCATGGCAGAGCTCGGAAAGGAAGGAGCGCCATTTGACTATTCAATGCAAAATTGGCTGGAATTGACATAGGACGCCATGTCGCGTTTGGAGAGCCCCTGATGTGCCTAAACAGTTGAGACCCCCCACAAATGACACCATTTTGGAAAGTAGACCCCCGAAGGAACTTATATAGATGTGTGGCGAGCAATTTGAACCCCCAAGTGCTTCACAGAAGTTTTTATTGTAGAGATGTAAAGATAAAAAATCTTGTTTGTTTCACAAAAATTAATTTTCACCCCCAACTTTTTATTTTTCCAAGGGTAACAACAGAAATTGGACCACAAAAATTGTTGTGCAATTTGTCCTGAGTACACTGACACCCCATATGTGGGGTAAACCACTGTTTGGGAGCATGGTAGAGCTCAGAGGGGAAGGAGCGCCATTTGACTTTTCCATGCAAAATTGGCTGGAATTGAGATAGGACGCCATGTCTCGTTTGGAGAACCCCTGATGTGCCTAAACAGTGGAAAACCCCCAAAAGTGACCCCATTTTGGAAAGGAGGACCCATAAGGAACTTATATAGATATGTGGCGAGCACTTTGAACCCCCGAGTGCTTCACAGAAGTTTATAATGTAGAGCCGTGAAAATTAAAAAATCATTTTTTTCCACAAAAATGATCTTTTAGCCCCCAAGTTTATATTTTCCCAAGGGTATCTGGAGAAATTAGACCACAAAAGTTGTTGTACAATTTGTCCTGAGTTCACTCATA
The DNA here is from genome assembly GCF_051348905.1 of Ranitomeya variabilis. Classification (NCBI taxonomy): domain Eukaryota; kingdom Metazoa; phylum Chordata; class Amphibia; order Anura; family Dendrobatidae; genus Ranitomeya; species Ranitomeya variabilis. The sequence goes on along the minus strand of NC_135233.1, from coordinate 648,327,387 downwards.
CCCCATACATGGGAGAAAACTACTGTTTGGGAGCATGGCAGAGCTCGGAAGTGAAGAAGTGGCGTTTTGGAATGTAGACTTTGATTGAATGGTCTGCGGGCATCACGTTGCGTTTGCAAAGCCCCTGATGTACCTAAACAGTAGAAACCCCCCACAAGTGACCCCATATTGGAAACTAGACCCCCAAGGAACTAATCTAGATGTGTTGTGAGAACTTTGAACCCCCAATCTTTTTTTCCACAAAACTTATTTTTTAGCCCACAGTTTTGTATTTTTCCAAAGGTAACAGGAGAAATTGGACCCCAAAAGTTGTTGTCCAATTTGTCCTGAGTACGTTGATACCCCATATGAGGGGGTAAACCACTGTTTAGGAGCACAGTAGAGCTTGGAAGGAAAGGAGCACCGTTTTACTTTTTCAACGCAGAATGATATGGATTGAGATGTTGCATTTTCAGAGCCCCGGTGTGCCTAAATAGTGGAAACCTTCCAATTCTAACTCCAACCCTAACCCCAACACACCGCTAACCCTAATCCCAACCCTAACCAAACCCCTAGACCCAACAAACCCTTAACCCCAACGCACCCCTAACCCTAATCCCAATCCTAACCACACCCCCTAACCCGAACACACCCCTAATCCTAATCCCAACCCCAACACACCCCTAACCCAAACACACCCCTAACCCCAACCCTAACCATACTCCTAACCCTGACACACCCCTAACTCAACCTTAAACATAATCCAAACCCTAAGCCCAACTCTAGCCCCAACCCTAACTTTAGCCCCAACCCTAACCCTAATGGGAAAATGGAAATAAATACATTTTTTTAATTTTATTACTTTTCCCTAACTAAGGCGGTGATAATGGGGGGTTTGATTTACTATTTATAGCGGGTTTTTAAGTTTGGCAGCTGTCACACACTAAAAGATGCTATTTATTGCAAAAAACATTTTTTTCCGTTACCACATTCTGAGACCTATAATTTTTCCTTATTTTGGTCCACAGAGTTATGTGAGGTCTTGTTTTCTTTGGGGATGAGTTGACGTTTTTATTGGTACCATTTTCGGGCACATGACTTTTTTTGTCGCTTTTTATTCCAATTTTTGCTAGGCAGAATGAACAAAAACCAGCAATTCGTGAATTACTTTTGGGGGGGTGTTTATACTGTTCTGCGTTTGGTAAAATTGATGAAAGAGTTTTATTCTTCGGGTCAGTACGATTACAGTGATAATGCAGTTATTTTTTTTTATGTTTTGGCACTTTTATACAATAAAAACTATTTTATAGAAAAAATAATTATTTTTGCATCGCTTTATTCTGAGGGCTAAAACTTTTTAGTTTTTTTTGCTGATGATGCTGTTTGGCAGCTCGGTTTTTGCGGGACAAGATGACGTTTTCGGTGGTACCATGTTTATTCATATCCGTCTTTTTGATCGCGTGTTATTCCACTTTTTGTTCGGCGGTATGATGATAGAGCATTGTATTTTGCCTTTGCATTCCTGAGTCACTGCTTGATTTCGCAGATGTGTTCTCAGAGAAGGGTTGCTCAGAATTGCCACCACATCGCCCCTATGACTGTACTATTAGGTTTAAACCAGGGGCTAAATTGCCGAAAGCAAGGATGTTCAACATCTCTGGTCCTGAGAGGCAAGCTTTAAAAGATTACATTGCTGAGAGTTTGAGCAAAGGGCACATCAGGCCTTCGTCCTCGCCCGTGGCAGCGGGGTTCTTCTTCATTAAAAAGAAAGATGGCAGACTACGCCGGTGTCTGGATTTCAGGGAGTTAAACCAGATTACGGTTCGTGATCCATACCCTATGCCACTGATACCTGATTTGTTCAACCAGGTGGCTGGTGCTAAGTGGTTTTACAAGCTTGACCTCAGGGGGGCTTACATCCTCATAAGGGTCCGTCAAGGTGATGAGTGGAAGACGGCTTTTAATACTCTTGAGGGTCATTTTGAAAATTTGGTGATGCCATTTGGGTTGACAAACGCGCCTGCAGTTTTTCAACATTTCATAAATGAAGAATTCTAGCATGTTCTGGGGAAATTCGTAATTGTGTACCTAGATGACATTCTCATTTATTCATATGACCGTGATTCTCATTTAGAGCATGTGAGGCAGGTGTTACAGCTTCTCAGGGAAAATAAGCTCTATGCAAAACTTGAGAAATGTGTATTTTTGGTTCAGGAGTTGCCTTTCTTGGGTTATATTATGTCTGCTTCAGGGTTTAAAATGGAAGCCGCTAAGGTGCAAGCGGTGCTGCATTGGGAATGGCCTGATAACCTGAAAGCACTCCAGCGGTTCCTTGGGTTTTCCAACTATTATAGGAAGTTTATCAAAGATTTTTCTACCATTGCTAAACCACTTACTGACATGACGAAAAAGGGTACGAATTTCTCTGCCTGGCCTCAGGCTGCTGTGCGCGCATTTGAATTTCTGAAGAACAGTTTTGCTTCGGCCCCCATTCTGGTGCAACTGGACGTATCAAAACCATTTACCATGGAAGTCTATGCATCTGAGGTTGCTGTCACAAGGCTCATCCTTGGGCGAGTTGCGTCCTTGCGCCAACTTTTCCGAGAAGCTGTCATCTGCCGAACGTAATTACGATATCGGCAACAGGGAGTTGTTGGCTATCAAGTTGGCTTTTGAGAAATGGCGACACTTTTTGGAGGGGTCGGTCCATCAGGTTACAGTTATCACCGACCATAAAAATCTGCTGTATTTGGAATCAGCCAAGCGTCTGTCCCCCAGGCAGGCTGGCTGGGCATTGTTTTTCTCGTAGTTCAACTTTTTTGTTACGTACCGACCTGGGTCTAAGAACACTAAGGCGGATGCTTTGTCCAGGTGTTTTCCGGGGGGAGAACCTCGGGAAGATCCGGTGCCCATCCTCCAAAAGGGTGTAGTAGTCTCAGCTCTCATGACCGAGGTTGAGGCTGAGATTGCCAAGGCTCAGGTGGAGGTACCACCAGAGCTTCCCATTAACAAATCGTTTGTACCGCTCCATCTTCGCCTAAAGGTGTTGGGTGAGCATCATGATGCTGTCCTGGCTGGCCATCCAGGGGTTAGGGGTACCTAGGAGTTGGTGTCACGTCGGTTTTGGTGGCCCAAAATCCGACAGGAAGTGGTCTCATATGTATCAGCATGTACCACGTGCGCTAGGGCTAAGACGTCCTGCTCTCGTCCTGCTGGCACACTACATCCTCTCGGAGTACCCAGTAGGCCATGGACGGAGATTTCCATGGATTTTATCACAGATTTGCCCTCCTCTGCTGGGAACACGGTCATTCTGGTGGTTGTTGATCGGTTCTCAAAGATGTCGTACTTTGTGTCATTGCCTTCCTTGCCTAACGCTAAGACTCTGGCTCAGGTTTTTGTGCAGGAGGTGGTCAGACTTCACAGGGTCCCGTCTGACATCGTGTCTGATAGGGATACTCAGTTTGTGGCAAAAATTTTGGAAAGCTTTTTGCTCACGGCTGAGGATCAAGTTGTCGCATTCTTCTGCGTTTCATCCTCAGTCAAATGGTCAGACCGAGCGTATGACCCAGAATTTGGAGCAGTACTTACGCTGTTTTGTTTCTGACAATCAGGAGGAGTGGTCGACATTCCTTCCTTTGGCTGAGTTTGCTATAAATAATCACCGTCAGGAATCTTCTGGGGAGTCCCCGTTCTTTTGTGTTTACTGGCTCCATCCTCAGTTTTGTACTCTGCATCAGGGGGGCTCTACTGGCGTCCTGGAGGAGGACCAGTTAGGAGCAAAACTGTCATCCGTTTGGAGGAGAGTGAAACAGCGCTTGCTAAGCATAGGTGCAAGGTACAAACGAGTGGCTGACAGTAAATGTGTGACAGGTCCGGACCTGGGTGTGGGTGACTGGGTGTGGTTGTCCACAAAAAACATAAAACTCAAGATTCCATCCTTGAAATTGGGTCCAAGGTTTATTGGTCCATTTAGCCACCATCATTAACCCGGTAGCCTACCATTTGGCGCTCCCTACGGTATATAAAATACACAACGTGTTCCACAGATCTTTATTAAAAAAGGTGGTGGGTTCTGTGGACATGGCGCCTATGCCACCTCCAGTTTTGGTGGATGGCAACTTGGAGTTTGAAGTCTCCAAGGTGGTTGACTCTCGTGTAGTGCGCCGCACATTACATTACCTGGTACACTGGCGTGGTTATGGGCCGGAAGAGAGGTCCTGGGTACCTGCCTCGGACATACATGCGGACTGGCTGGTCAGAATGTTTCACCGCCACCATCCGGACAAGCCGGTTCCTATAAGTCGTGAGGGCCCTGGGATCCCTCGTAGAAGGCGGGGTACTGTCATGTCGGATGCTGTTCACACTAGGGCGTCCGACAGACAGCAGTAATTCCACTTACGTCCACTACACGCTCAGTGGCGTCGGCTTGATTTTATCCAGCTTGCTCGGGGTTAATCTAGCTGGTAATCAGGTTGGAGGCTGGGTCACGCCCACGGCCTTTAAATAGTCGCACTGGACTTTGGGCGTCGCCGATTATAGCTTGTGTTTGTGCCTAGTGATTCCGGTCTGGAGTGGTGGTCTTGTTGGAGGAATATCGTATCTGGTGGTGTATTATCCTTTGTCATATTCCTCCTTCCTATATTTGTATTTGTTTTGCCCTGTGCACATTATATAGTATTCCTGTATGTCTGCGGCGTGGTGCGTTTTTCAGTTTTCCCTGTCTGTGCTTTCTGTGGGGATTGGTGTGTGGTCTCTTCACTGGGTGGCAGGTGGTGGTCTCAGCTTAGGGCTGAAACAGGAGACAGGGTCAGGTCTGGTGGCCCAGACATGCACACCTTTAGTGTAACTTCTGGGAAAGGGACAGACAGGGTTTCCCTAGCCTAAGGGAAATCGCAGGGGCCCGGGTAACCAGCCTTAGTCTACCCAGTACTCCCGTGACAGCTTTATGTTGTTTAGTAAAATGTTGTACATGTTGAATTATTGCTATATTGTCCTGCAATATGTCCTGCTGGAAAAAACAGTCCTCAGAGTTGGGGAACATTTCCTGAGCAGAAGGAATCAACTGATTTTCCAGGAAAACCTTGTATGCGGCTTGTTTCATACATCCTTCGCAAAGAACAACCTGCCCCAATTCCATCGTTGCTGAAGCATCCCCAGAACATCACCAATCCTGCACCAAATTTCATAGTGGGTGCAAGACACTGTCACTTGTACACCTCTCCAGGTCTCCGTCTAACCATTAGATGACCAAGTGTTGATCTGGGGATGCTTCAGCAAGGCTGGAACTGGGCAGGTTAATCTTTGCGAAGGATGTATGAATCAAGCAGCATACAAAGTTATCCTGGAAAAACAGTTGATTCCTTCTGCTCAGGCAATGTTCCCCAACTCTGAGGACTGGTTTTTCCAGCAGGACAATGCGCCATGCCACACAGCTAGGTCAATCAAGGTGTGGATGAAGGACCACCACATGAATTCCCTGTCATGGCCAGCCCAATCTCCAGAACCCCATTGAAAACCTCTGGAATGTAATCAAGAGGATGATGGATAGTCACAAGCCATCAAACAAAGAAGAACTGCTTAAATTTTGTACCAGGAATGGCATAAGGTCACCCAAAAGCAGTGTGAAAGACTGGTGGAAAGGATGCCAAGACGCATGAAAGCTGTGATTAAAAATCATGTTTTTTCCACAAAAAATGGATATCTGAACTCTTCCTGAGTTTAAACATTAGTATTGTTGTTTCTAAATGATTATGAACTTGTTTTTGCATTATTTGAGGTCTGCAAGCAATGCATTTTTTTGTTATTTTGATAATTTCTTATTTTCAGAAAATAAATACAAAATGTATTGCTTGGAACTTCGGAGACATGTTGTCAGTAGTTTATAGAATAAAAGAACAATTTACATTTTACTCAAAAATATACCTATAAAGAGAAAAATCAGACAAACTGAAAATTTTGCAGTGGTCTCTTAATTTTTGCCAGAGCTGTACTTCCGATTTTCTCACGTACAATTATTAACTTACCTATTATTTTGGCAGATTTTGATCAGGGTTCGATCAGAGTGTGGTTCAGGTGTTATCAGTTTTTCTCGTACGTGGAGAAAACAAAACGTTTTTCCATCTTCTCCTTTGTAACAGACGTTGTAAATCAACTTGCATTGCTGATTTTGATCCAAGGCTCAGATCTTAATTGGACACATCTCTGCAATTTTTTGGGAACTGTTAACTGTTTCCTCAACAAAAAATTATGGGCCTGTGATAAACTACCACAGATATGAGCCCTAGCTATAAAAACAGTGGATAGCACTCATATGAGAAAAAAGATGTCTGAATGAGGCCTTAGGATAGAAAAACACATTTCATGGAAAGGACAGATTTGTCACATGACTGACACCGGTAGTGCCAGATGAACCTTTTTGTTTTCTAATAATGTCTGCTTGGTTTCTTTTGTAGGTTAAGTTCCCATGATGAGTTTTTTGTGAGTATTTTCGCTGAGCAAAAAAACACAGCATCTTACAGAAGGCAGCACAGTGTTTGCTATGTTTTGATGTTGTAGTGTCACGTTACTGGTGATACAGGACTGAAGGTCAGTGGCCGAAGCAGGTGTATACAAGTGACCGGACCGTGGAAAGACCTCTGGAGATGCAATATATGGCAATGGCAGTTTAATATATCCACAGATGCAGGGACCAGCCCGAGCAAGGGCCGGCCTGGATCACACACATGCACAAAGTCCGTATGAGCAGCAGGAGTTCACGGTAGTAGCAGCAGAATATCAATAAGAAGCAGGGAGATGCCAGCAAGACATCTTCCAACCAGGAGCTCAGAGATTGCTTCACTCAGTAAAGGTACCGTCACACTAAGCGACGCTGCAGCGATAGCGACAGCAATGCCGATCGCTGCAGCGTCGCTGTGTGGTCGCTGGAGAGCTGTCACACAGACCGCTCTCCAGCGACCAGCGATGCCGAGGTCCCCGGGTAACCAGGGTAAACATCGGGTTGCTAAGCGCAGGGCCGCGCTTAGTAACCCGATGTTTACCCTGGTTACCAGCGTAAAAGTTAAAAAAACAAACAGTACATGCTCACCTGCGCGTCCCCCAGCCTCTGCATCCTGACGCTGACTGAGCTCCGGCCCTAACAGCACAGCGGTGACGTCACCGCTGTTGCTTTCACTTTCAGTTTAGGGCCGGCGCTCAGTCAGTGTCAGGAAGCAGAGGCTGGGGGACGCGCAGGTGAGTATGTACTGTTTGTTTTTTTAACTTTTACGCTGGTAACCAGGGTAAACATCGGGTTACTAAGCGCGGCCCTGCGCTTAGTAACCCGATGTTTACCCTGGTTACCAGTGTAAAATATCGCTGGTATCGTCGCTTTTGCTGTCAAACACGGCGATACACGGCGACCTAGCGACCAAATAATGTGCAGACCTTCTAGCAGCGACCAGCAATTTCACAGCGGGATCCAGATCGCTGCTGCGTGTCAAATACAGCGATATCGCCATCCAGGTCGCTGCAACGTCACGGATTGCTGGCGATATCGCCTAGTGTGACGGTACCTTAAGACTGAGCACACAAAATACTCAGCAACAGGAAGCTGTACAGGGCCAGGTATATATAGCAGGTCCAATCAAGTTCAGTCAGGGTGGGGACAAATCAGCAGGGCAGGTGATGATCTCTATCCCAGACGAAGTTCATATGGTTTCAGGCAGAAGTCAAGCAAGTTCCAAATAGCTCATCAAGCAAAGGAACAGACTAGCAAACAAAGAGTCGCAGGTTCAAATCCTAACAATACTCCCCTCTTAATGGCGGCCTCTGGACGCAATTTGCCCAGGCTTTGCAGGATACCGCTGATGAAATTGTCTAATCAAATGGGGAGCATTGACGTTGCCTACCGGTTCCCATGAATTTTCTTCTGTGTCGTAGCCCTGCCATTTGATCAAATATTGTAACCATTTCTATGAATTCGAGAATCCAAGATCTTCTCCACCACAAACTGCTCCTGTCTGTCCACTTCAATTGAATCGGGAGGCGGAGGGGATCGCTCTGGGAATGGATTGGCTGTGGCGGCTTTCAACAAAGACACGTGGAATACGGGATGAATCTTCATTGATTTTGGTAGCTGTAAACGTACAGCCAATGGACTCACAATCTTATTGATTTTGTATGGTCCCACAAACTTCTGTCCTAACTTAGGAGAAGGCATCTTCAATTTCAAATTCTTAGTGGATAACCACACTCGATCTCCAATCCTAAACGTGGGAGTAGGTCTACGATACCTGTCAGCAGCTTTTTTATATTTCTCCTGAGCTTCCCTTAATGTGTCTTTCAGGACATTCAGATTTTTCTGTAGGAGAGAGATTCTTTCTGCGACTGCTGGTATTAATGGCGCCACAGGATTCTTGGGAAGGATGTTTGGATGATATCCAAGATTTGCAAAAAATGGCGTCTGTTTCGTAGAGTCATTCTGTGTATGAAAACTCCGCAAATGGCAACAAATCTACCCAGTCGTCTTGCAGATGGCAAATATAACAACGAAGATACTGCTCCAGCGTCTGGTTCGTACGTTCTGTTTGACTGTTAGATTGCGGATGATAAGCGGTTGACAATCGTACCTTGAGGTCTAGTGCTGAGCACAGACTGCGCCAAAATTTAGATGTAAATTGCACACCTCGATCTGAGATGACTTCATCCGGCACTCCATGGAGACGAAAAACATTGCAAATTATCAGATCAGCTGTATCTTTCGCTGAAGGCAGACCTGTACACGGGATAAAATGTGCTGCTTTCGTAAGTCGATCCACTACTACCAGAATGGATGTCTTTCCCTTGGAATCAGGTAGATCCACTGTAAAGTCCATTGAAATCGATCCCCATGGCCATGTTGGAATGGCAAGAGGCTGCAATAGTCCCATAGGAGATACACGTGGGGTCTTATGTCTGGCACAGATGTCACAAGACTTAACGTACTTCTTCACATCTTCTTGAAAGTTCGGCCACCAAAAGAAACGTGACAAAAACTCCTGCGTTTTCTGTACCCCTTTATGCCCTGCAACTTTAGAGTCATGCACTAGTTGTAGAACTTTTAATCGAGCTGCTTCTGGCACATATAGTCGTCGACCATCAGTCCATACTTGATTTTTGAAAAATAGGTGTAGGTCCCCTGATGGATGTGATAGAAAAGAGTATGCTGCTTTCAGATCATCCAGAAAATCTCCATCATGTATTACTCCCACGATTTTAGTATCGGCCACAATACGTTTGGGTGTTGTTACGAGGTTAACATCACTTGAAAACATTCAGGATAATGCGTCTGCCTTCTTGTTACGGGAGCCTGGTCGATATGAAATTACAAAATTAAACTGATTCAGAAACAGACTCCAAAGGGTCTGCCGAGGAGAGAGGCATTTTACAGACCTGATAAACTCTAGATTGCGATGATCGGTCAACACCAAAATTTGCTGTGCAGCCCCTTGAAGATGATGTCTCCACTCTTTGAATGCTGATATAATGGCGAGCAATTCTTTATTACCCACGTCATAGTTCTTTTCGGCTAAGGACATACGTTGTGAGAAAAATGCACATGGATGCAGCAACTTCTTTTCCCCTGTCCTCTGAGAGAGGATAGCACCGACCGTACAGTCTGAGGCATCCACCTCGATGATGAATGACAATTCTGGGTCAGGATGGCGTAATATGGGAGCTGTCGTTAATTTCATTTTTAAACGAGAGAATGCTTCTTGTGCCTGGGGAGTCCAGATGAAATTTGCTCCTTTTTTTGTCAGTTGCGTGATGGGTGCCACAATTTCTGAAAATTTTTTAATAAAACGTCTGTAAAAGTTGGTGAAACCCACAAAACGCTGGACCTCTTTCACATTTTTAGGGATAGGCCACTCGGTGATAGCTTGCGTTTTCTTAGCATCCATCCGTAATCCTTAAGGTGAAATGACGTATCCCAAGAACTGGATCTCTTCTCGATGGAATTCACATTTTTCTAATTTAATATACAATGAATTCTCTCTTAAACGTTCTAGCACTCGTCTTACGTGCGTCTGATGTTCTTCCACAGAGTTAGAAAAAATCAGGATGTCGTCTAGATAAACGACCATAAACTGGTCCAACAGGTCTCGGAAAATATAATTCACCAAGTGCTGGAAAGTAGCTGGAGCATTGCAAAGTCCGAAGGGCATCACTAGACTCTCAAAGTGTCAATATCGGGTACAGAAAGCTGTCTTCCACTCATCCCCAGGTCTTAAACGTACTAAGTTATATGCCCCACGTAAATCTAACTTAGTGAAAATCTTCGCACATCGCACCTTTTCTAGGAGATCCGGGATCAATGGTAAGGGATAACGATTTTTAATCGTCACTTTATTAAGCTCCCTGTAATCCACTACTGGCCGAAGTGTTCCATCCTTCTTTTTAATGAAGAATATAGGAGCTCCAGCAGGTGAGGATGATGGACGAATGAATTTTTTGTTTAGATTTTCTTCAATAAATTCTTTAAGAGCCTTTAGTTCAGGACCTGCTAGAGGGTAGATAGTTCCAAACGGTATAGCCGCCCCCTTGAGTATCTCTATTGGGCAGTCATATGGTCGATGCAGGGGAAGTGTATCCGCCCCCCTCTTGTCACAGACATCTAGAAAATCTTCATACACCGCTGGTAGCTGAGGTATTTCTGAATTCTGGGCTGTTTCTATTGTTGACCCACTTGGAACTTCAGCCCGAACTGATCTTTTTCATCTCCCAGTCGATGCTAGGATTTTGCTTCTGTAACCAGGGCAGACCTAAAATAATGGGAAAATGTGGGGAAGAAATAATTAGGAATGTCAACATCTCGCGGTGCTGTGGCTCAATATAGATCTCCAAAAGTCCTGTCTCATGGTCCACTGGCCCCGAATTCAGTGGAGATCCATCTACTGTCTCCATCACAATAGGTGAACGTCTTTTCTGCACCTCTATGCCATGTTTTTGAGCAAACGCAGAATCCATGAAAGTCCCGCTGGCCCCAGAATCGATCATGGCTGATGCGGTGATCCACAGGGAGTTGACCTTCAGTTTAATAGTTACAAAATAATGGGATTCTCGGTTCTCTTTCCTAACATGTGGAGCTATGGATGATATAGACTGGATCTCATCCTTAGCATAATCAGTCTCTGAAATGTAAGACTTCTCGTCGGAGGAGTCAGGGTCCATTATGGCCGCCACCATTTTTCGTGAACGGCTTGTTGTGGGACGACTTGGACAGTTAATGAGAAAATTTCCTTCTTCCCCGCAGTACAGACATAGATTCTCTTTAAATCTTTGTTCTCTTCGTTCTGCACTTGCTCGTCTCTGGATCGCATCTACTTGCATCGGCTCTGATTCTGTATCCCGGGAATTCCGGCTAGGCACTTCTTTGATGACTGATGGCAGGGGAGGGTTATATGAGTTAGTTGAGCGATTCATGGAATTCCACTTCTCTAGTCGTCGTTCAGACAGACGTGTATCAATCCGGATGCAATGTTTGATGAAATCATCCAAATCTGAAGGGGTCTCTCTACGGGCAAGTTCATCCTTTACTGCACTAGAAAGTCCTCTTTTAAAGAAGGTTACTTTTGCTGCATTATTCCATTCATTCCCACCTCCTATACTCCATAGCATATTCTGCGACGGGACGTTTGCCTTGTCGTATCGCCAGCAACGTTGATTCAGCTGTAGCTGCACGATTTGGGTCATCAAACATCTGCTGCATCGCCCAAATAAACTCATTCAAATTGTCTAAATGTGCGTCCTGAGTCTCAATCAGAAGATTAGCCCAAGCGATCGCTTTGTGCGTTAACAGCATAATGATGCATAACACCTTTGACCTATCGGACGGGAACTGATTAGGATGTGTATCAAAGAACAGATAGCATTGGTTCAAAAATCCATGAAATTTATCCAAAACGAAACGGTGGCAATTTGGGGGGCCTGTCAGACGCTGAGACGGAAGCTTGTCCTTCTAGCTGTGTAATTCAGACAGTCAACACCTATACCGTATTCTGCAAATCTTGGATAGTTTGTTGGAGATTCTGGACATTATGGTCATTTTGTATAATAAATGCATCCATCCTTGCTTTTCCATTCATCTGTTCGGCGTGCAGATTGGACATTGCACCCTACAGTTTTCTGACATGTGTCTCCATAGTTTCTGCCCCAGCAGCCTCCATTTTTGGTCTGAGTATCCTGTCACGTTACTGGCAATACAGGACTGAAGTCAGTGGCCGAAGCAGGTGTATACAAGTGACCGGACCGTGGAAAGACCTCTGGAGATGCAATATATGGCAGTTGCAGTTCAATATATCCGCAGATGCCAGGACCAGCCCGAGCAAGGGCCGGCCTGGATCACACACGTGCACAAAGTCCGTATGAGCAGCAGGAGTTCAGGGTAGTAGCAGCAGAATATCAATAAGGCCGGAGACACACTGGTGCGAGATACGGCCGAGTCTCGCTGGCTAAAAGCAAGCTGTGGCACCGGCACTCTGGAGCGGAGCGTGCGGCTCCATGTATTGCTATGCGGCTGCACGCTCCGCTCCGGTGTGCCGGTGCCACAGCTTGCTTTTAGCCAGCGAGACTCGGCCGTATCTCGCACCAGTGTGTCTCCGGCCTAAGAAGCAGGGAGATGCCAGCATGACACCTTCCAACCAGGAGCTCAGAGATTGCTTCACTTAGTTAGACTGAGCACACAAAATACTCAGCAACAGGAAGCTGCACAGGGCCAGGTATATATACAGTAGCAGGTCCAATCAAGCTCAGTCAGGGTGGGGACAAATCAGCAGGGCAGTTGATGATCTTTATCCCAGACAAAGTTTATATGGTTTCAGGCATAAGTCAAGCAAGTTCCAAATAGCTCATCAAGCAAAGGAACAGACTAGCAAACAAAGTAGTCGCAGTTTCAAATCCTAACATGCAGATTTTCTGCAGCATTTCATCTATTAGCTAAATAAGATTATTTGCATTTGCTGTCATTGCATTTTTGAGTGCACTATTTAACATGTTTTTTTATTATATTTACTTAGATTATGCAGTTTTTGTCATGGTTTAAATAAAACTGCTTTGTTTTTCATACTTCCTGTTATTTGACTTTGACAACACTTTCTCTGCAGATTACATGTATTTGTAGTGCATTTCTGTCACTGAATCACACTAAAAACGCATGTGCATTTTTTACCTGAGGCTTTCTGCATCTAATGCAATTTTATAAGGAAAATCTGTAAAAAAAAATTCAACGTACACGCAAGAAAAATTGACATGTTGAGGATTTAAAACACGGACTGCAGGTCAGGTTACGCTGAGTAAGAAAAAGCACAGGGGGAATGAGATCTCTGTATAAGGCCGACGTCACACTAGCGAGTTTTACGGACGTATGAGAGGTGCAGAAAATACGGATTGCATGCGGTACAATGATTCTTAATGTCCCAGCTCCTAAATGCCGTATCTTACTGATCCTTATTATACGGTCTTGTACGGCCTTAGAAAATCGCAGCATGCTGCGTTTGTCACTAGGGTTGAGCGACTTTCATTTTTTTAAGATCGAGTCGGGTTTTGTGAAACCCGACTTTGTCCAGAGTCGAGTCGAGTGCAGTCGGCCGATTATCACTAAAAGTCGGGGATCGACCGAAACACGAAACCCAATGCAAGTCAATGGGGAAGCATAGTCGGCAGTGAGTGGAGGCCAGGAAAACACCTACAGTGCCCATTTTAATGCCAAAAACATCCACTCTTGTTTCTGAAGCTTGTCAATCTTAATTAACTTTATAATAATAGTTGGGCATAGGAAATTGGGGGTCATTTGGCAAAAGTTGTGGGGGGAGTAGGGCTGGCTCAAGTTTTTCGTGGGCCCAGGAAACGCGGACTACGTCACGGCGGTGGAGCAGGGAGAGGTAAGTATTTCAACGTTGCAAGTGCTGTGATCCTGAGCAAGCAGGGGGGGCCCACTCGTTCGCATTGGCACTGGCACATGGCCCCTCAAAGTACGGCGGTGTGTTTGCATGGCGGGGGCGCCTCCCACCAGCAGCGACACTTTTGCGTACTCTGAGGGGCCCTGTGCCAGTGACGTCGCCAACGAGTATGCCCTCCCACCTGATGAAGGAACCTGCACTTTCATCTGCACCTTCCTCTTTGTCCCTGTGTAAGGTGGTATAACATGCGGGAAGGGGAACCTTACTTTCAGCAGGGTCAGATTCTGGCTGTGTAGAGTGCAAGGGGAATGTAGTGGTCTAGGTCAATGTACCAGCAGACTCATCTAGCAGTGGCTGGGCAATGGGCAGGATGAGGAGGAAACAGATATAGGGCCAAAGAATAAAGTAGGCTAAATGCAGTTCAAAATTGGTAACAGGACTAAACAGGCGGCATTGCTTTGTTCAGTGGAGTAGCAAACCCAAGAGCAGCAGACACTGTTTCAAGGGCCCAACCACACTAGTAGGCCAAATGCAGTTTAATATCTGATAGTATAGGCCGAAAGCCAGAAGGTAGAAGCTCAGCTTTATTCAGTTGAGGACAACACCAGGCAGGGGCAGACACCATTAGTAGGCCCATAACCAACAATCTTTTAAAAAACAGCACTTAATGAGAGCCAGAAGGTAGAAGCTCAGCTTTATTCAGTTGAGGACAAACACCAGGGAGCAGCAAACAGAGGTATTAGGCCCCATCCAGCAATTAAAAAAAAAAAAAAAAAAATTAATCAGAGCCAGAAGGTAGAAGCTCAGCTTTATTCAGTTGAGGACAACACCAGGCAGGGGCAGACACCGTTAGTAGGCCAGAACCACCAATTTTTTAAAAAACAGCAGTTAATCAGAGCCAGAAGGTAGAAGCTCAGCTTTATTCAGTTGAGGACAACTTGAATTAGGGACTGCAGACAGACTCACCAGGCTGTCCCCTGTGTGGACCATGCATCCAATACATTAACCCATTGCGCCACAAAGGACACGTAACCTTCCGTGGCCATGCCTACCGCTCCATGTGTCTGTTGTCAGGTGTACCTTTGGACTCACAGATTGACAGAATGAAAGGACAATGTGGTCTTTAACATGCTGGTGGAGGGGTGGGATGGCTTTTCTCGCAAAAGAATTGTCAACTGGGTAGCTCATAGCGTGGTACAGCGTAGTCCATCATGGCTTTATTAATATTAAATAAAATAAAAAAATAGGCTCTATGCACTGTAAAATAGGTTCCAGGGGTACACGGGCAGCAGTGGTCTGGTCAGTGAAGGCCTAGTGGAAGGAGGGACCGCAGACAGGCTTCGAAGGCCTAACATAATAAAATTGGCTGGCTGTAGGCACTGTAACATAGGTTCCAGGGGTACACGGGCAGCAGTGGTCAGGTGAGTGGAGGCCTAGTGGAAGGAGGGACCGCAAACAGGCTTCGAAGGCCTAACATAATAAAATGGGCTGGCTGTAGGCACTGTAACATAGGTTCCAGGGGTACATGGGCAGCAGTGGTCAGGTGAGTGGAGGCCTAGTGGAAGGAGGGACCGCAGACAGGCTTCGAAGGCCTAACATAATAAAATGGGCTGGCTGTAGGCACTGTAACATAGGTTCCAGGGGTACACGGGCAGCAGTGGTCAGGTGAGTGGAGGCCTAGTGGAAGGAGGGACCGCAGACAGGCTTCGAAGGCCTAACATAATAAAATGGGCTGGCTGTAGGCACTGTAACATAGGTTCCAGGGGTACACGGGCAGCAGTGGTCAGGTGAGTGGAGGCCTAGTGGAAGGAGGGACCGCAGACAGGCTTCGAAGGCCTAACATAATAAAATGGGCTGGCTGTAGGCACTGTAACATAGGTTCCAGGGGTACACGGGCAGCAGTGGTCAGGTGAGTGGAGGCCTAGTGGAAGGAGGGACCGCAAACAGGCTTCGAAGGCCTAACATAATAAAATGGGCTGGCTGTAGGCACTGTAAAATAGGTTCCAGGGGTACACGGGCAGCAGTGGTCTGGTCAGTGGAGGCCTAGTGGAAGTAGGGACCGCAGACAGGCTTCAAAGGCCTAACATAATAAAATGGGCTGGCTGTAGGCACTGTAACATAGGTTCCAGGGGTACACGGGCAGCAGTGGTCAGGTGAGTGGAGGCCTAGTGGAAGGAGGGACCGCAGACAGGCTTCGAAGGCCTAACATAATAAAATGGGCTGGCTGTAGGCACTGTAACATAGGTTCCAGGGGTACACGGGCAGCAGTGGTCAGGTGAGTGGAGGCCTAGTGGAAGGAGGGACCGCAGACAGGCTTCGAAGGCCTAACATCATAAAATGGGCTGGCTGTAGGCACTGTAACATAGGTTCCAGGGGTACACGGGCAGCAGTGGTCTGGTCAGTGGAGGCCTAGTGGAAGAAGGGACCGCAGACAGGCTTCGAAGGCCTAGCATAATAAAATGGGCTGGCTGTAGGCACTGTAACATAGGTTCCAGGGGTACACGGGCAGCAGTGGTCAGGTGAGTGGAGGCCTAGTGGAAGGAGGGACCGCAGACAGGCTTCGAAGGCCTAACATAATAAAATGGGCTGGCTGTAGGCACTGTAACTTAGGTTCCAGGGGTACACGGGCAGCAGTGGTCTGGTCAACGGAGGCCGATTGTAATGAGTGTCTGCCAGTTAGTAGTCCAAAACAGCAAATAAATGTGAATGTCTCGCATTAAAACAAAACAAAAACACTAAAGGGTGCAATCATTAGGTTCAGGGGTGGGATCCTCTGCGTTGTTTCAGACCTACTAATTTAGCGCAAAGTATTTACTGTGGTAAATAGAGGACACTGCCCCTGACTATGTTAAGTACCATCATACATGTCAACACAATGGTATTGTTAGTGGCAGGTATGGAAGGATGTCGGCGCATAGACTAAACATTGGTGGAAGTGTGAGAGATAACTGTGGAAGTGGTAGAGCAATGTTTGACCTGGGGGTGGGTGAACTCTCTTGTGGCCGGCGGTACAGGCCCAGGGCCCCTCATGTTACAACAGTGTGTCTGACATTGGGTGCGCACCACCACCGCCAGAGACACTTTATTGTACTATGAGGGACCCAGTAGCAATGCCGTTGACCAAAAGCGAGCACACCCACCTCTTCAGACAAACAGCAGTCTCACGGGTGCTTGCGCCAAGTCGCGATACCACGGCCCCGTGTGGGGAGTTTGGCCATTTAGGGAGGTGTAAACATGTCGTATGCTGGACAATCAGCTGCAGCAAATTAGACATCAGAAAAGTAATTCACAGTAGTCCACAGGCAAGAGCTTTTCATAGGAAAGCTAGGTGTCGGCCGGGCAAGGTGGGGCAAAAGATTTCGAAATCCAGTTGTGGTTCATTTTAATGAATGTTAGATCATCAACATTTTGGGTAGCCAGACGAGTCCTTTTTTCGGTTAATATTGAACCTGCAGCACTGAATACTCTTTCTGATAGGACACTTGCTGCCGGGCAAGCAAGCTCCTGCAATGCATATTCTGCCAATTCTGGCCAGGTGTCTAATTTTGATGCCCAGTAATCAAATGGGAATGACGGTTGAGGGAGAACATCGATAAGGGATGAAAAATAGTTAGTAACCATACTGGACAAATGTTGTCTCCTGTCACTTTCAATTGATGCAGCAGTACCTGTTGTGATAGAAATATATATATCATGTAGATCTCACTTGCATGTATACCCCTCTATAATCATATATACTCATATGCTCACAGCCAATATATACATTATAATCAATGGATTAAAATGGCTGACAATGAACTGATATGAGCCAGACAGATTGTATGGGGTTTTCCATCTCTCAAAAGCAGAACAGTGTCAGATGTATTAACTGCTGATCAAATGTCTCATCTTTGTCCTACATACAGAGGTACATTTTAGTTCCTTAATCTGCAGTCATATGAGCATTAATCACAATATTCCATATATGTTTAGATAACCAATGACAGAGGAGCTAGACAATATGGTAATTAACTAACCACCCCTGACAACCCCTAACCACTCCTTTCTATGTGAAAATATAAAACTATGTATGTACAATAAAGTTTCAGTATTGATGGAATGTTGTTCTGTCACAGTTGTGTACAGTCCATTCTTGATGAGCGCTCAAAATACTCAGTCTAATTGGGAGCGGCCGCAGCACACACAGAGGGATAAGATTTATCCAACCCAAATATTTCCATAACATAATGGCGCCCAACGTGGGGCATGGATGAAACGCACACGTGGACCCACTACTGACCGGAAAGAAGGAGGTTGTAGCCGTGGCCTTGGCACAGGGGCAGGAGACTGCGCAGCTCCATAAGTAAGGTAAGAAAATGTTATCATCTTACCTGAAAGTCCCCTGTGCCTAGTCCTTATCTATGCCTCTTGCCGGTCAGGTGTGTGGTCACCAATTCCCAGGTAGTGCAAAAAATCCGAAGCCGAATCCAGACCCTGGGAGGTGTCTGCTGTGTGCCGTGTATATGTTCTGTGTTTGTGTAAGATCCGGGAGAAGGAAGGAAAAGTGACTTTGCTTTTGGTTGCTGGGTAACAGACCGCAGGAGGTCAAATCGCTCGATAAGTTATTGCAGGATTCCCGTGCATAGGAGGAACAGGTAGAGTTCCGGGGCAGGTAGTCCCATGTTCCAGGCACGGGTAGTGATAACTTAGAGGGCTACTGCAGATTCCCGTAGTGCCGGCGATCCAGTTAGGACGTCCGGACCGGGGTGGTAGATTTCCCGCTTGTTGTGCTTCTCACTCAGGCACTCTGGCGGCCCGGGCGCAGGTGCGTCCAGTGCGATTGGCAGTAGTCTGTTCCCAGCGCAACCTGCACGTGTCACAGAATTTAAAAGGGCGTCTCTCGGATTGTCTATCTGTTTCTGTCTGTCAAGTGTTGCTTCTTTAAGAAGCATGAAATAGTGAAAAGAAAGTTTTGGTTTTTTTTCCCTTCTCTCATGAACTTCCTCTTTTTTCAGCTGAAGCAGAGATGCATTGTAAATCACACTGTCACATCTGGGTTTTTTTCTGGCTGTTTTCAGCTGCAATGCTAGCTATGTGTAGCTTTTTGTGAAGAAGTTAAGTTAAATTGTATCTATCATTTTTGATGTGACATACATGTTTTCAGATATGTGATTTTAGTGACATTTGATATTATTGCAATAGCATACGGAATAAAAAGAGGAAGTGTGTCTCTGACTGCATTTGAGCGCAGAAATTCTAAAAGAAAACAAAAGGAGAAGAGAAAAGCCGTTTTCATTTTTAATTTTTTTTTTACTCTCTTAAAGGGTCTTTTTCTTTTTGCGGCATTTTAAAATGTTTAATTAAGTTTTCCTCAATCTTCAATCTCTTTACCTTTTTATTTTTTATTTATTTATTTATTTTTGAAAAAAAAGTTTTTTCTTTCCTTTTGTATCAAAATTTTGAGTTTTTGGTTGTGAACTAAGTTTTTGACGGTTTTTTTTATCGTTTTGGGTTTTTCTTAGAGTTTTATATACTTATTTTTAGAAGTTTTTTTTTTAGTACCGTTTTTTCATTTTTGTGTGTTTTTCATTTTCTGCTTTTGCCATGGGGAATAAAGTGGCTGAGCAACAGGAAAGTCTTTTATTTCCTGATGAGCAAACAGCCCCTAGATAGTGGCAGAACACGAAGGTGTTAAGTATGTGAAGATTTTTGGAAGGTATAAAGTACGTGAAATTCATTAGAATGGCAGACTTCAAGCTGCGGAGTGGCATGACGTAGAAAGGAAAATAGGGGAAGTTAGCTGATGTTAGATTGCTGAATACTAATACATGGTATGAAGTAGCAGCAGAGCTTACATCGTTTAGGTGGTACAGAAAGTTATGTGAGCAAACCAGGAAGTGATTTTTGTGGGTATGAGACGGAAGAATCTGCGCAGTCTGCTTTTAGCAGAATCCATGGTATAGGTAGTTATTTTTGCACAGTATGTGGCGCGCCCCGTCTCTCCCTACAGGGAGAAGGCATAATTGCTCCTCTCTATTATTCTTGTTGTTCTCCACTATCCTCCTTTTTCTCTGTCAGTCTTTTCTCTCCGCATTCTTCTCTCTCTCTCTCTCTCCTTTCCTCTCCTCTTCCTCCACACTTTTCTCTTCTCTATCTCCCCCCCTCTATCTCTCTCCTCCATACCCTCCATCTTCTCCTCCCTCCTTCTCCACTCCCCCACCACACCTTTCTCCTCCTTTTCCTTCTCCACACCCATCTCTCCTCACCCTCTCTCTCCCCTCCTTCTCCACTCCTCTCTTCTCCTCCCTCTCTCTCTCTTCCACGCCTCCCATCTTCTCCTCCCTCTTGTCCACATTCTCTCTCCCCTCCTACTATTCCTTTGTCTCACTCATCAACCCCTCCTCCTTCTTCTTCCTCTTTTTTCCTCCTTGTTGCCGGCTGGGCCAACGCCCAATTCAAACAATATGGTGCTTACAGCACAGGATTTCCCTTCTATGCCCCAGGCACAGTCCAGCCATTGCCAGTTGTGATATCGGGGAAAGAAAGTGAAAATCCCACTACACACAATGCAGTAGGCAACCCCCAGACGTATCAGGAAGCAGACAGCTCAGCCCTGGGTGCAGAGGGGGGAGGAATGATATCAGAACGAGCTCACTGACAGATCCTCCGTTACCTCATTTCACAGTCAAACAATATTGTAACCCTTAAGGTTTTACATGAACTTTGATATCACCATGTATTGATAATGTACAACTTCAGCACCAGTCAGAGCTGCCTACATTCACACCAACATAGAACTATAAGCCTAATCCATCACAGCTTCAGCAAGGGGGGAGATATCCTCACAGCAACTTCTAAGTCCAATATCAGTCAGTGTACGACCCCAGTACAAGCTATCACAACTATTCCTCTGATGAAGATGAAGAGGGAACATCATACATGCTGTCCAGTACTAGAAAAGAAACCCACAGGCACCAAGAATGCAAGGGCAGATAGAGGCACCACCATTACACTATGTGCACTGCACTTCAAGTCAGGTGACAATCTTCCAGACCCAGGGATGCATCCCATGCCATTTTACCGAAGAATGTAGCAGAGGCAGCAAACATATGCAGCCACCTGGAATGATCTCTGGGCCATAAATGGAAATAGAAGCAGGTGTTGCACTCTGGCCAATCATGAAGGAACAATTCAAACTTCCAGCAGAATCAGACGTACACGCTTGGGAGTCAGGGCCACAGCTAATATAACAGCTCAGAGAGTGGGCCAAAGGCAGGCTGGCCGGACAGGCCCTCAGCTTACATGACATGAGCCAAGATAAGACAGAGACTGTAAAGAAGTTTCATGGCAGAGTAATGCAAGTATTCCAAGACTTGGGCTTCACCATTCATGAGTCATGACCAGATACACAGGCCTTTGTGCATGGACTGAGACAGCCAATTAGGAAACCACTGATAGTGGCTAGGCCTGAGAACAGGTCAATAGCAATGGACTGACCCAGCAAAAATGTTTTATGTGCGCCTAGGAGACTGTTTATTGCCGATTGTCACCAAAATTGCCACCATTATAGCACCACAAAAGAGCGCAAAGAAGGAAAAGGGTGCCGTGCTGCTGAGATCGCCAGAAGGGAAGCCAGAGGTGAAGATGCTGCAAAGTGCCGATCAACACACCAGAAGAACCGCTGCAGACTCCAGAGAGGAGACACCGACCTCAATAAGGTTAGCAAAGGGGAGAAGCTATGTTGGAGCAGGGGGAAGAAGTGATGGTAGATGCAGCCACAGCCCCTTTAATGCCCGAGGACCTTGGGTTGGATGCAGCCGCCGGTCTCATGGCACCCCCGGGCCTCGCCACGAATGCACCTGCAGGCCCCATCTTACCACCGCAGCTTTAATCAGCAGGCCGGACCCCGCTGCCGCTACAGTGCCCATCATGCCATTGTCCACAGTAGCCAAAGGGACCGAGTCCCAACCAGGATTGCAGAGGACGGCCCCTCTCATGGTGACTACTGACCTGGAAGCGCAACCACCCTACAAAGACAGAAAAAGTGTCAAGTGTTACATCTGTGGCAAGTTTGGCCATTACCAGAACCAGTGCAAAGCACCCACGCCCCCGAAGAGACTGGACCCATGCAATCCAAGAGTTGGTCCAGAGAAACAGGTCAAGGAAGAAGTGCAGAAAGCAGTAAAGTACCCCGTCCATAGGACAGAGGCAAGCAAGCCAGGTCCGCAAGACACTACGCTCCTGACATGTAAAACTTCATCTTAGGACCAATACCTCAAATTACCCTTAAAATGGATGGCGTTGTCAGATCCAACGTGGTGCAGCCAGAAGTGTGATGACACCTGTGGAACTCGCTGATCCCACCTGCCTATCAGAATCCTCTGTGTCTCGCATGGGCATTGATGGTCAAGTCAGACATTCTCAGCTTACAAAGCCACTGAGCGTGTGCACTCAGCCAGGACACTCTATCCTGTCCCAGTTTGTGGTGTAAAGGACCTGCCACTCAACCTGCTGGGAGCGAACGTACTGCAGAAGCTGAAGGCAACCACAGTGTTCCAGGGAGATGGGACAGTGACACTTTCTTCATCCCTGACCCAAGAAGAGTCATGCTGGCGGCCCTACAAGAACATTAACCCCTCTGTGACCTTTGACGTACTATCCCGTCGAGGTGACCTGGGCCTATCTGACCCTTGACGGGATAGTACATCATAGCCGATCGGCCGCGCTCACGGGGGGAGCGCGGCCGATCGCGGCCGGGTGTCGGCTGCATATCGCAGCTGACATCCGGCATTATGTGCCAGGAGCGGTCACGGACCGCCCCCGGCACATTAACCCCCGGCACACCGCGATCAAACATGATCGCGATGTGCCGGCGATGCAGGGAAGCATCGCGCAGGGAGAGGGCTCCCTGCGGGCTTCCCTGAGCCCCCCGCAGCAACGCGATGTGATCGCGTTGCTGCGAGGGTCTTACCTCCCTCCCTGCCTGCTCCAGACCCGGATCCAAGATGGCCGCGGATCCGGGTCCTGCAGGGAGGGAGGTGGCTTCACAGAAGCCTGCTCAGAGCAGGCACTGTGAAGCAGCCTGCACTTCAATCAGATCGGTGATCTGTCAGAGTGCTATGCAAACTGGCAGATCACCGATCTGTATTGTCCCCCCCTGGGGCAAAGTAAAAAAGTAAAAAAAAAAAATCCAAATGTGTAAAAAAAAAATAAAAAAAAATATTCCAAAATAATGAAAAAAAAAAAAAATATTATTCCCATAAATACATTTCTTTACCTAAATATAAAAAAAACAAAACAATAAAAGTACACATATTTAGTATCGCCGCGTCCGTAACGACCCGACCTATAAAACTGGCCCACTCGTTAACCCCTTCAGTAAACACCGTAAGAAAAAAAAAAAAAAAAACGAGGCAAAAAACAACGCTTTATTATCATACCGCCGAACAAAAAGTGGAATAACACGCGATCAAAAAGACAGATATAAATAACCATGGTACCGCTGAAAGCGTCATCTTGTCCCGCAAATAACGAGCCACCATACAGCATCATCAGCAGAAAAATAAAAAAGTTATAGTCCTGAGAATAAAGCGATGCAAAAATAATTATTTTTTCCATAAAATAGTTTTTATCGTATAAAAGCGCCAAAACATAAAAAAATAATATAAATGAGATATCGCTGTAATCGTACTGACCCGAAGAATAAAACTGCTTTATCAATTTTACCAAACGCGGAACGGTATAAACGCCTCCCCCAAAAGAAATTCATGAATAGCTGGTTTTTGGTCATTCTGCCTCACAAAAATCGGAATAAAAAGCGATCAAAAAATGTGACGTGCCCAAAAATGTTACCAATAAAAACGTCAACTCGTCCCGCAAAAAACAAGACCTCACATGACTCTGTGGACCAAAATATGGAAAATTTATAGCTCTCAAAATGTGGTAACGCAAAAAATATTTTTTGCAATAAAAAGCGTCTTTCAGTGTGTGACGGCTGCCAATCATAAAAATCCGCTAAAAAACCCGCTATAAAAGTAAATCAAACCCCCCTTCATCACCCCCTTAGTTAGGGAAAAATAAAAAAAAAGTATTTATTTCCATTTTCCCATTAGGGCTAGGGTTAGGGCTAGGGTTGGGGCTAGGGTTAAGGCTACAGTTAGGGTTGGGGCTAAAGTTAGGGTTAGGGTTGGGGCTAAAGTTACGGTTAGGGTTTAGATTACATTTACGGTTGGGAATAGGGTTGGGATTAGGGTTAGGGGTGTGTCAGGGTTAGAGGTGTGGTTAGGGTTACTGTTGGGATAAGGGTTAGGGGTGTGTTTGGATTAGGGTTTCAGTTATAATTGGGGGGTTTCCACTGTTTCGGCACATCAGGGGCTCTCCAAACGCGACATGGCGTCCGATCTCAATTCCAGCCAATTCTGCGTTGAAAAAGTAAAACAGTGCTCCTTCCCTTCCGAGCTCTCCCGTGTGCCCAAACAGGGGTTTACCCCAACATATGGGGTATCAGCGTACTCAGGACAAATAGAACAACAACCTTTGGGGTCCAATTTCTCCTGTTACCCCTAGGAAAATACAAAACTGGGGGCTAAAAAATAATTTTTGTGGGAAAAAAAAGGATTTTTTATTTTCACGGCTCTGCGTTATAAACTGTAGTGAAACACTTGGGGGTTCAAAGTTCTTACAACACATCTAGATAAGTTCCTTGGGGGGTCTAGTTTCCAAAATGGGGTCACTTGTGCGGGGCTTCTACTGTTTAGGTACATTAGGGGCTCTGCAAACGCAATGTGACGCCTGCAGACCATTCCATCTAAGTCTGCATTCCAAATGGCGCTCCTTCCCTTCCGAGCCCTCCCATGCATCCAAACGGTGGTTCCCCCCACATATGGGGTATCAGCGCACTCAGGACAAATTGGACAACAACTTTTAGGGTCCAATTTCTCCTGTTACCCTCGGGAAAATACAAAACTGGGGGCTGAAAAATAATTTTTGTGGGAAAAAATTTTTGTTTTATTTTTACGGCTCTGCATTATAAACTTCTGTGAAGCCCTTGGTGGGTCAAAGCGCTCACCACACATCTAGATAAGTTCCTTAGGGGGTCTACTTTCCAACATGGTGTCACTTGTGGGGGATTTCTACTGTTTAAGTACATTAGGGGCTCTGCAAACGCAATGTGACGCCTGCAGACCATTCCATCTAAGTCTGCATTCCAAATGGCGCTCCTTCACTTCCGAGCCCTTCCATGCGTCCAAACGGTGGTTTCCCCCCACATATGGGGTATCAGCGCACTCAGGACAAATTGGACAACAACTTTTGGGGTCCAATTTCTCTTGTTACCCTCGGAAAAATACAAAACTGGGGGCTGAAAAATAATTTTTGTGGGAAAAAATTTTTGTTTTATTTTTACGGCTCTGCATTATAAACTTCTGTGAAGCCCTTGGTGGGTCAAAGCGCTCACCACACATCTAGATAAGTTCCTTAGGGGGTCTACTTTCCAACATGGTGTCACTTGTGGGGGGTTTCTACTGTTTAGGTACATTAGGGGCTCTGCAAACGCAATGTGACGCCTGCAGACCATTCCATCTAAGTCTGCATTCCAAATGGCGCTCCTTCACTTCCGAGCCCTTCCATGCGTCCAAACGGTGGTTTCCCCCCACATATGGGGTATCAGCGCACTCAGGACAAATTGGACAACAACTTTTGGGGTCCAATTTCTCCTGTTACCCTCGGGAAAATACAAAACTGGGGGCTGAAAAATAATTTTTGTGGGAAAAAATTTTTGTTTTATTTTTACGGCTCTGCATTATTAACTTCTGTGAAGCCCTTGGTGGGTCAAAGCGCTCAAAACACATCTAGATAAGTTCCTTAGGGGGTCTACTTTCCAAAATGGTGTCACTTGTGGGGGGTTTCAATGTTTAGGCACATCAGTGGCTCTCCAAACGCAACATGGCGTCCCATCTCAATTCCTGTCAATTTTGCATTGAAAAGTCAAACGGTGCTACTTCCCTTCCGAGCTCTCCCATGCGCCCAAACAGTGGTTTATCGCCACATATGGGGTATCAGCGTACTCAGGACAAATTGTGCAACAACTGTTGGGGTCCAATTTCTTCTCTTACCCTTGGGAAAATAAAAAATTGGGGGCGAAAAATAATTTTTGTGAAAAAATATGATTTTTTATTTTTACGGTTCTGCATTATAAACTTCTGTGAAGTACTTGGTGGGTCAAAGTGCTCACCACACCTCTAGATAAGTTCCTTAGGGGGTCTACTTTCCAAAATGGTGTCACTTGTGGGGGGTTTCAATGTTTAGGCACATCAGGGGCTCCCCAAACGCAACATGGCGTCCCATCTCAATTCCAGTCAATTTTGCATTGAAAAGTCAAACGGTGCTACTTCCCTTCCGAGCTCTCCCATGCGCCCAAACAGTGGTTTATCGCCACATATGGGGTATCAGCGTACTCAGGACAAATTGTACAACAACTTTTGGGGTCCAATTTCTTCTCTTACCCTTGGGAAAATAAAAAATTGGGGGCGAAAAATAATTTTTGTGAAAAATATGATTTTTTATTTTTACGGTTCTGCATTATAAACTTCTGTGAAGTACTTGGTGGGTCAAAGTGCTCACCACACCTCTAGATAAGTTCCTTATGGGGTCTACTTTCCAAAATGGTATCACTTGTGGGGGGTTTCAATGTTTAGGCACATCAGGGGCTCCCCAAACGCAACATGGCGTCCCATCTCAATTCCAGTCAATTTTGCATTGAAAAGTCAAATGGCGCTCCTTCGCTTCCGAGCTCTGTCATGCGCCCAAACAGTGGTTTACCCCCACATATGGGGTATCGGCGTACTCAGGACAAATTGTACAACAAATTTTGGGGTCCATTTTCTCCTGTTACCCTTGGTAAAATAAAACAAATTGGAGCTGAAGTAAATTTTTTGTGAAAAAAAGTTAAATGTTCATTTTTATTTAAACATTCCAAAAATTCCTGTGAAGCACCAGAAGGGTTAATAAACTTCTTGAATATGGTTTTGAGCACCTTGAGGGGTGCAGTTTTTAGAATGGTGTCACACTTGGGTATTTTCTATCATATAGACCCCTCAAAATGACTTCAAATGAGATGTGGTCCCTAAAAAAAAATGGTGTTGCAAAAATGAGAAATTGCTGGTCAACTTTTAACCCTTATAACTCCCTAACAAAAAAAAATTTTGGTTCCAAAATTGTGCTGATGTAATGTAGGCATGTGGGAAATGTTACTTATTAAGTATTTTGCATGACATATCTCTGTGATTTAAGGGCATAAAAATTCAAAGTTGGAAAATTGCAAAATTTTCAAAATTTTCGCCAAATTTCCATTTTTTCTGCAAATAAACGCAGGTAATATCAAAGAAATTTTACCACTATCATGAAGTACAATATGTCACGAGAAAACAATGTCAGAATCGCCAAGATCCGTTGAAGCGTTCCAGAGTTATAACCTCATAAAGGGACAGTGGTCAGAATTGTAAAAATTGGCCCGGTCATTAACGTGCAAACCACCCTTGGGGGTGAAGGGGTTAAGCAACCGATGAGGCCTACCCAAGGAGGTACTGGATGTAGTACCAGAAAGTCTATGGTCTAAGGGACCCCAGGTCATGGGAAAACCTCAAGTTGCCCCAGTACGGGTGTCACTCAAGCCATGTACCCCGTACCCTCGTAAGGCCCAGGCCAGGCCTAGAGTCAAGCTGCCTCTGACCAACTGAAGGTCTACCTGGAAATAGGAATAATTGTTCCTCGCACATCGCCTTGCAATACCCCGCTTTTCCCCGTCAAGAAAAAGACTGTAAAAGGAGAGCCAGCCAAGTTCAGAATGGTATATAACCTGAGAGCTGTGAATGACGCCACGGTGTTAGAAACTGCAATTATGCCGAATCCGCACAATCTGCTCTCAAATGTGCCTGCCACAGCAAAAGTGTTCACAGTGACCGACCTGGCTAATGTTTTCTCCAGTGTTCCCCTTCATCTGGAAGACCAGTTCCTGTTTGCCTTAATGCACCAGGGGGGACACCACACATGGACAGTGATGCCACAGTGGGCCCAGAACAGCCCTTCACAGTTCACCAAAGCAATGTCCACAGTCCTCACCAACTGAGTCACAGAACAAGCAGAAGTAACCCTGCTACAGTACATGGACAATCTACTCCTTTGTGCAGTTGACTTTGACACGTGTAAAGCCCTTTCCTTGTATCTCCTACTCTACCTGGCGGAGCAGTACTGCAAGATCTCAAAGAACAAAGTCCAGTGGTGTCTGAAGCAAGTTACGTTCCAGAGACACTGTATTGCTCACCATGCGAAACACCTGACAGATGACCGGAAGACCACAGTGGAGAAGATGGTCCCTCCGACAACTCCAAAGGTGCTACAGGCCTTCCTTGGTCTAGTTTCGTATTGCAGAGCCTGGATCCCTGATGCTTCCATCCTAATGCAGCCTCTGTGTGAATAAAACAGCGTGACCCTGTTCCTCCAGACAGATGTGGCCTTCAGTTCGTTCAAGAAGTTAAAAGGCTCTGTAGTCTAAGCGCCAGCACTAGGCCTATCTGACTACAAGAAGCCATTCCGTCTCTACTTGATGAGAAGAGAAGGCCTTGCTACTGGAGTCCTGACACAGCTTCAGGGGGGAAAGCAGAGACTTTTGGACTACTTTTCAGCTTGCCTGGATCCAGTTGCAAGGGGAGCCTCTTCCTCCCGCATGAGAGCAGCAGTTGCAGCACACACCCTCCTGGACAGGACTACTGACATCAGTGGAAAAACCATTGGAAATCCTGGCTCTGCAGGACATCTCAGCAATCCTCAACCAAACCCAGCCAAAACATCTCTCCACCGCCAGCATTCTTCGCCTCCAGTGCTCTCTACTCCTGCCCGACAATGTCACCATCTCCAGATGCACAGTCCTCAACCCGTCCACTCTACTCCCACTCCCAAGGGGGGATACAGATATGGACCTTCAGATAAAAAGTCTGATCAGAATCTGCATGATACCTTCTGCAGGGGTCTGAATTTGCTCCGGACGGATGACCATGATTGCTTCAGCATCATGCAACAGGAAATAGCAGGACTACCCAAGGTGGCAGAAGAGCCACTGACCAACCCAGAGTTGATCCTCTATGTGGATGGCTCCAGATTTGCAGATGATGAAGGAAGATTCCACACGGGATGTGCAGTGACCAGCAATCAAGAGATCCTGTGGTCCAGAAGTCTGCCGCCCAGTCTGTCAGCCCAGGAAGCAGAACTGATAGCGCTGATGAAGGCCTACCAGATGGCAGAAGACAAGACTGAGAAAATGTATACCGATTCAAGGTACTCGCATGGCATAGCACACGACTTCAGACCCATCTGGGCTGCAAGGGACTTCATCACAGCAAGCGGAACAACCGTGAAGCATCATGGAGCCATTAAGGACCTGCCGAATGCACTTCAACTTCTAAAAGTGGTGACAATACTAAAAGTCAAAGCGCATGGAAAACTAAACACAGTAGAGGCACGAGGCAACAACATGGCGGATATGGCAGCCAAAGAAACAGTCAAGGGAAGACAATATGGAAAAGTGGAAGAGGTCGTAGAGCCGGACGGCTACTACAGGACGGCTGAAGACAGGAAATCTGACAAGATGACATCCTGGGATCTGCTCAAAAAAGCTGCAAGAGCAAGCCCCAAAGGACAAGAAGGAATGCTGGATGCGGAAGTGAGCAACACATGAAGAAGGAAGGGTATATTCAATGGACTACAAACCCTGTTTACCCCAAAGCATGTACCCTATGGTGGTCCAGTGGGCACATGGGCCCACACACAGATTAAAGACACAGATGAATGATCCGATTGGTGCTTACTGGTTCGCTCCAGAAATCTCCACCCTAACAGCCAAGTTCATAAACAGCTGTCTGACCTGTGGCAAATGCAACCCTGGAAGAATGAAGAAAGTTCCCACACATCGTCTTGCCAGACCACTGTACCCCTTCCAGAGGATCCAGATAGACCACATCCAGATGCCGCCAAGTGGAGGATTCGAATATGCCCTTGTGGTCGTGGACATGTTCTCAGGATGACAGCCAGAAGCTTTACCAGTGAATAACCAGTCAGCAAAGACTACTGCAAAGAAGCTACTCTCAGAGACGAGATATGCAGCTATGGGGTCCCAGAAGTGATAGAGAGTGACCAGGGACCCGCATTCACAGCAAACCTCACACGAGATCTAGTCAGCAGTAGGGTCAGACTTAGACCTACACACTCCCAATCACACTACTTAGTGTAAGGCATACTCCCAGAGGCCCGGCAAAGCTGTCACTGTATGAAATTTTGTTTGTGTCAAGTCCCAGGTTAGGGGTATCCCTTCCCTCAGCATCTGACTATGTAATATGATACTTTGTCTGCTTATGTAATTGAAATCACCAAGAAACTTGCTAACATCCATTCTTGAGTTTTTTTCTTCATTGCCAGATCCAGATTCAGTGTCCGGTATGCACTCCTAGAAGCCAGGAGACTGGGTGTTGGTGAAAAAGTTTGTAAGGAGAACACCACTCGATCCCAGATTTGATGGTCCTGTTCAAGTGCTGCTGATGACACCAAACTCTGTGAAACTGGAGGGAAGACCCGCTTGGATCCACTCATCGCATCGCAAGAAAGCTCCCCTACCAGAAGATGACACCCAAGCCAGAATGATGTTGCGGCCTGACCGAATAGATGACCTACCTGATAAAGACTACACATCGCTCACTACACATGCTATTGACTAAGAGACTGATTGCAACGAACCCCCTTTAGGGACAGATCTCCTGACCGCCCATTTGCGAAAAGTCTGTACGGAGTGGGGCACAGGCGTGAGGCTTGTGTCAGTTCGCCGACAGCACAAAAGAGTTGCAGCGCTTTGGGACAGGAGGCTAGGATTAGGGCAAGTGATATCTAAGGGGGGCTTGTGATAGAAATATATATATCATGTAGATCTCACTTGCATGTATACCCCTCTATAATCATATATACTCATATGCTCACAGCCAATATATACATTATAATCAATGGATTAAAATGGCTGACAATGAACTGATATGAGCCAGACAGATTGTATGGGGTTTTCCATCTCTCAAAAGCAGAACAGTGTCAGATGTATTAACTGCTGATCAAATGTCTCATCTTTGTCCTACATACAGAGGTACATTTTAGTTCCTTAATCTGCAGTCATATGAGCATTAATCACAATATTCCATATATGTTTAGATAACCAATGACAGAGGAGCTAGACAATATGGTAATTAACTAACCACCCCTGACAACCCCTAACCACTCCTTTCTATGTGAAAATATAAAACTATGTATGTACAATAAAGTACCAGTATTGATGGAATGGTGTTCTGTCACAGTTGTGTACAGTCCATTCTTGATGAGCGCTCAAAATACTCAGTCTAATTGGGAGCGGCCGCAGCACACACAGAGGGATAAGATTTATCCAACCCAAATATTTCCATAACACTGTCCTGTCTGCGGTCATAGCAAAATCACTCCACAACCTGGTCAGAAAACCCCTCTGTCCAACGCCACTTCTGATGTGTGCACCCCTAACACTCCTAGTCTGCTGCCCCCTGGAGCTCATGTGAGAACGATCACGTGCGCTGTGTGCTGGGAATGTCTGAAGCAAACGGTCAACAAGAGTTGATTGTTTGGTTGCTAATATTAGTTCCAAGTTCTCATGTGGCATAATATTTTGCAATTTGCCTTTATAGCGTGGATCAAGGAGGCAGGCCAACCAGTAATCGTCATTGTTCATCATTTTCGTAATGCGTGTGTCCCTTTTTAGGATACGTAAGGCATAATCCGCCATGTGGGCCAAAGTTCCAGTTGTCAAATCTCCGGTTGTGATTGGTTGAGGGGCAGTTTCAGGCAAATCTACGTCACTTGTGTCCCTCAAAAAACCAGAACCCGGCCTTGCCACGCAACCAATTTGCAGTGCCCCCGGGAAAGCTTCCGCATTAAAAATATACTCATCCCCATCATCCTCCTCATCCTCCACCTCCTCTTCGCCCGCTACCTCGTCCTGTACACTGCCCTGACCAGACAATGGCTGACTGTCATCAAGGCTTTCCTCTTCCTCTGGTGCAGATGCCTGATCCTTTATGTGCGTCAAACTTTGCATCAGCAGACACATTAGGGGGATGCTCATGCTTATTATGGCATTGTCTGCACTAAACAGCCGTGTGCATTCCTCAAAACACTGAAGGACTTGACACATGTCTTGTATCTTCGACCACTGCACACCTGAAAACTCCATGTCTGCCATCCTACTGCCTGCCCGTGTATGTGTATCCTCCCACAAAAACATAACAGCCCGCCTCTGTTGGCACAGTCTCTGAAGCATGTGCAGTGTTGAGTTCCACCTTGTTGCAACATCTATGATTAGGCGATGCTGGGGAAGGTTCAAAGACCGCTGATAGGTCTGCATACGGCTGGAGTGTACAGGCGAACGTCGGATATGTGAGCAAAGTCCACGCACTTGGAGGAGCAGGTCGGAGAACCCAGGATAAGTTTTCAATAAGCACTGCACCACCAGGTTTAAGGTGTGAGCCAGGCAAGGAATGTGTTTCAGTTGGGAAAGGGAGATGGCAGCCATGAAATTCCTTCCGTTATCACTCACTACCTTGCCTGCCTCAAGATCTACTGTGCCCAGCCACGACTGCGTTTCTTGTTGCAAGAACTCGGACAGAACTTCCGCGGTGTGTCTGTTGTCGCCCAAACACTTCATAGCCAATACAGCCTGCTGACGCTTGCCAGTAGCTGGCCCATAATGGGACAACTGGTGTGCAACAGTGTCATCTGCCGATGGAGTGGTTGGCCGACTGCTGTCTGTGGAAGAGCTGTAGCTTCTGCAGGAGGACGAGGAGGAGGAGGAGCAGGGGGTGTGAACGCCTACAGCCAACTGTTTCCTAGACCGTGGGCTAGGCACAACTGTCCCAAAATTGATGTCCCCTGTGGACCCTGCATCCACCACATTCACCCAGTGTGCCGTGATGGACACATAACGTCCCTGGCCATGCCTACTGGTCCATGCATCTGTAGTCAGGTGCACCTTTGTACTCACAGATTGCCTGAGTGCATGGACGATGCGCTGTTTAACATGCTGGTGCAGGGCTGGGATGGCTTTTCTGGGAAAAAAGTGTCGACTGGGTAGCTCGTATCGTGGTTCAGCGTACTCCATCAGGGCTTTGAAAGCTTCGCTTTCAACTAACCGGTAGGGCATCATCTCTAACGAGATTAGTCTAGCTATGTGGGCGTTAAAACCCTGTGTACGCGGATGCGAGGATAAGTACTTCCTTTTTCTAACCAGAGGCTCATGTAGTGTGAGCTGGACTGGAGAGCTGGAGATCGTGTAACTTTCGGGTGTGCCGGTGGACATGGCAGACTGAGAGACGGTTGGAGACGGTATTGTTTCCGCCGGTGCCCTAGATGCAATATTTCCTCCTACAAAACTGGTGATTCCCTGACCCTGACTGCTTTTGGCTGGCAAAAAAACCTGCACAGATACTGCCGGTGGTGCGGGAAATGGTGGCCTTACAGTGCCGGAAGGGATGTTGCGTTGCTGACTAGCTTCATTGGCCGAGGGTGCTACAACCTTAAGGGACATTTGGTAGTTAGTCCAGGCTTGAAAATGCATGGTGGTTAAGTGTCTATGCATGCAACTAGTATTGAGACTTTTCAGATTCTGACCTCTGCTTAAGCTAGTTGAACATTTTTGACAGATGACTTTGCGCTGATCAATTGGATGTTGTTTAAAAAAATGCCAGACTGCACTCTTCCTAGCATCGGATCCCTTTTCAGGGATTGCAGACTGAGCTTTAACCGGATGGCCACGCTGTCCTCCAACAGGTTTTGGCTTTGACACGCGTTTTGGGCCAGATACGGGCCCGGCAGATGGAACCTGTTGCGATGTTGATGCCTGCTGCAGCCCCTCCTCCACCTCCGCTTCTGAACTACTGCCGGCTGCACCCTGTTCCCCCAATGGATGCCAATCGGGGTCAACAACTGGGTCATCTATTACCTCCTCTTCGAGCTCGTGTGCAACTTCGTCTGTGTCACTGTGTCGGTCGGTGGTATAGCGTTCGTGGCGGGGCAACATAGTCTCATCAGGGTCTGATTGTGGATCAGTACCCTGAGAGGGCAATGTTGTGGTCTGAGTCAAAGGAGCAGCATAGTACTCTGGCTGTGGCTGTGCATCAGTGCACTCCATGTCAGAATCTACTTGTAATGGGCATGGCCTGTTAAGTGTTTCACTTTCTAAGCCAGGGACGGTATGTGTAAAGAGCTCCATGGAGTAACCCGTTGTGTCGCCTGCTGCATCCTTCTCTCTTGTTGTAGTTTTTGCTGAAGAGGACAAGGAAGCGACTTGTCCCTGACCGTGAACATGCACAAGCGACGCGCTGCTTTTACATTTACCAGTTTCAGAAGAGGAGGCAAAAGAGCTAGAGGCTGAGTCTGCAATGTAAGCCAAAACTTGCTGTTGCTGCTCCGGCTTTAAAAGCGGTTTTCCTACTCCCAGAAAAGAGAGCGTTCGAGGCCTTGTGTAGCCAGATGATGAAACTGGCTCCACAGCTTCAGACTTAGGTGGAATATTTTTATCCCCACGACCACCTGATGCTCCACTACCACTACCATCATTACCAGCTGACAATGAACGCCCACGGCCACGACCTCTTGCACCAGACTTCCTCATTGTTTTAAAAACTTAACCAAAGTAACTTTATTTGTTGCTGTCAAACAACTTACACGGTGAGCTATAACTTCAGTATGATTTCAATATCCCTTAACAGGTTGGTGAGACCACAAGGAAAATCAGGCACAATGTTACACACTCTGTTTTCTGTGGCACCAAATCACAGAGATGCCACACACGCAGGACTGTCACTCAAGCACAAATGTCAATATTGATCTCCCACCTATTTTTTTTATTTTTTTTTCTCAGGGAGACTTTAGAAACCAAATAAGATAAAATGATTTTTTCATGGACAATTTAGAAACCAAATAATAATAAAAAAAAAAGAGGCTTTCTATGGCCCACTGAGTGAGAGATGGCACACACAGTAGTCAGGAGTGGCACACAAGCCCTGACTGAGGCCAATATTTTTCTCCCACTGACTGATGTAGTGATTTTTTTAAAGGTAGATTTTAGAACCCAAATCAAGCAAAAAAATAAATAGGCTTTCTATGGCCCACTGAGTGAGAGATGGCACACACAGGAGTCAGGAGTGGCACACAAGCCCTGACTGAGGCCAATATTTTTCTCCCACTGATTGATGTAGTGATTTTTTTAAAGGTAGATTTTAGAACCCAAATCAAGCAAAAAAATAAATAGGCTTTCTATGGCCCACTGAGTGAGAGATGGCACACACAGGAGTCAGGAGTGGCACACAAGCCCTGACTGAGGCCAATATTTTTCTGCCACTGATTGATGTAGTGATTTTTTTTCAGGTAGATTTTAGAACCCAAATCAAGCAAAAAAATAAATAGGCTTTCTATGGCCCACTGAGTGAGAGATGGCACACACAGGAGTCAGGAGTGGCACACAAGCCCTGACTGAGGCCAATATTTTTCTCCCACTGATTGATGTAGTGATTTTTTTAAAGGTAGATTTTAGAACCCAAATCAAGCAAAAAAATAAATAGGCTTTCTATGGCCCACTGAGTGAGAGATGGCACACACAGGAGTCAGGAGTGGCACACAAGCCCTGACAGAGGCCAATATTTTTCTCCCACTGATTGATGTAGTGATTTTTTTAAAGGCAGATTTTAGAACCCAAATCAAGCAAAAAAATAAATAGGCTTTCTATGGTCCACTGAGTGAGAGATGGCACACACAGGAGTCAGGAGTGGCACACAAGCCCTGACTGAGGCCAATATTTTTCTCCCACTGATTGATGTAGTGATTTTTTTAAAGGTAGATTTTAGAACCCAAATCAAGCAAAAAAATAAATAGGCTTTCTATGGCCCACTGAGTGAGAGATGGCACACACAGGAGTCAGGAGTGGCACACAAGCCCTGACTGAGGCCAATATTTTTCTCCCACTGATTGATGTAGTGATTTTTTTAAAGGTAGATTTTAGAACCCAAATCAAGCAAAAAAATAAATAGGCTTTCTATGGCCCACTGAGTGAGAGATGGCACACACAGGGATGGCACTCTAGCAGAAATGCCAATCTTAATCTCCCACAAAAAAAAAAAAAAAACAGGGACTGTCCTACAATTACTATCTCCCTTCAGTAATCTCAGCCAGGTATGGCAGGCAGCAATATGGAGTGGACTGATGCACAAATTAAATAAAAAGTGTGGACAAACAAAAAAGATAGCTGTGCAGAAAGGAAGGAACAAGAGGATTTGTGCTTTGCAAAAAGCAGTTGGTTTGCACAGTGGCGTACACACAGCAATACAGCTATCAGGGAGCCTTCTAGGGCAGCCCAATGAGCTACAGCGCTGAGAGAAAAAAAAAAAATGTAGCTTCCACTGTCCCTGCACACCGAAGGTGGTGTTGGACAGTGAAAATCGCTACAGCACAAGCGGTTTGGTGGTTAATGGACCCTGCCTAATGCTCTCCCTGCTTCTGACGAAGCGGCAGCAACCTCTCCCTAAGCTCAGATCAGCAGCAGTGAGATGGCGGTCGGCGGGAACGCCCCTTTATAGCCCCTGTGACGCCGCAGACAGCAAGCCAATCACTGCAATGCCCTTCTCTAAGATGGTGGGGACCAGGACCTATGTCCTGGTCGCTTTTCGCGTCATTGAAACGCGACTTTGGCGTGAAAGTCGCGTACCGCATGGCCGACCCCGCACAGGGGTCGGTTCGGGTTTCATGAAACCCGACTTTGCCAAAAGTCGGCGACTTTTGAAAATGAACGACCCATTTCGCTCAACCCTATTTGTCACCGTATTGCGCAAAAAAATTGCCAATGAAAGTCTATGGGGGCAATAAAAATACGGATTGCACACGGACCAGCAGTGTGACTTGCGAGAGATACGCAGTGGTGTTCTATAGAAAAGCCGGTAATTCAATTGCCGGCTTTTTCTTTCTCCTTCACAAACCCGACCTGATATGAGACATGGTTTACATACAGTAAACCATCTCATATCCCTTTTTTTTTTTGCATATTGCACACTACTAATGTTAGTAGTGTGTATGTGCAAAATTTGGGCGCTGTAGCTTGTAAAATAAAGGGTTAAATCGTGGAAAAAATTGGCGTGCGCTCCCGCGCAATTTTCTCCGCCAGAGTGGTAAAGCCAGTGACTGAGGGCAGATATTAATAGCCTAGAGAGGGTCCATGGTTCTTGCCCCCCCCCTGGCTAAAAACATCTGCCCTCAGCCACCCCAGAAAAGGCACATCTGGAAGATGCGCCTATTCTGGCACTTGGCCACTCTCTTCCCACTCCCGTTTAGCGGTGGGATATGGGGTAATGAAGGGTTAATGTCACCTTGCTATTGTAAGGTGACATTAAGCCAGATTAATAATGGAGAGGCATCAATTCTGACACCTATCCATTATTAATCCAATAGTACGAAATGGTTAATAAAACACACACACATTATTTAAAAGTATTTTAATGAAATAAAGACACAGGGTGTTGTAATATTTTATTATACTGGTAATCCACCTGAAGACCCTCGTCCTGTAAAAAAGGTAAAATTAAAAATCAACAATATCCCATACCTTCCGTCGTTCTGTCAGTCCCACGATGTAAATCCATCTGAAGGGGTTAAATCATTTTACAGCCAGGAGCACTGCTAATGCAGTCGCTCCTGTCTGTAAAATGTTGTGAATGAATGTAATGCAGAGGAATGTCCTGTAGTTACCTTGAGTCGCGGTGATGCGCCCTCTGCTGGATGTCCTCATATGAACACGAGCCTTGGAAAAATTCCCACGGGGATGGGATATTGTTGATTTTTTATTTTACCTTTTTTACAGGACGAGGGTCTTCAGCTGGATTACCAGTATAATAAAATATTACAACACCCTGTGTCTTTATTTCATTAAAATACTTTTAAATAATGTGTGTGTGTTTTATTAACTATTTCGTACTACTGGATTAATAATGGATAGGTGTCAGAATTGACGCCTTTCCATTATTAATGTGGCTTAATGTCACCTTACAATAGCAAGGTGACATTAACCCTTCATTACCCCATATCCCACTGCTACACGGGAGTGGAAAGAGAGTGGCCAAGTGCCAGAATAGGCGCATCTTCCAGATGTGCTTTTTCTGGGGTGGCTGGGGGCAGATGTTTTTAGCCAGGGGGGCCAATAACCATGGACCCTCTCTAGGCTATTAATATCTGCCCTCAGTCACTGGCTTTACCACTCTGGCGGAGAAAATTGCGCGGGAGCCCACGCCAATTTTTTCGGCGATTTAACCCTTTATTTTACAAGCTACAGTGCCCAAATTTTGCACATACACACTACTAACATTAGTAGTGTGGAATATGCAAAAAAAATGGGATATGAGATGGTTTACTGTATGTAAACCATGTCTCATATCATGTCGGGTTTGTGAAGGAGAAAGAAAAAGCCAGCAATTGAATTACCAGTAGTGTTGAGCATTCCGATACCGCAAGTATCGGGTATCGGCCGATACTTGCGGTATCGGAATTCCGATACCGGGATTCCGATACTTGCCGCGTATCGGATACCGGAATCGGAAGTTCCAAGATTCAAAATGCAGAAATTCAGCCAATGAGAATGATTCCAAGTGTGGGCACATCCTGTTTAGCATGGAGGGCATGAAAGTACTGGCAAGGCTGTGATTGGCTGCTGAAATGATGTCATGCTGCAGTTTAAAAGTCGCTGGCGCCATTTTGCGATCACTCTGCTGTGAATTCAGTTAGTGACAGGACGCTGTTTGCTGACTGAGGGACAGTTTAGAGATAGCGATTTGCTTCTTTGTGCTTTCCAAAGGCTAATTTAGCAACCGCTGTGTTCACCTACTATTCACCTTGCTTTTGCCTTGTAGCGCTGTTTTCACAGCGATCTGCAAGGTCTGTGTGTGTGTGTGTGTGAGTGCAGCCCACTCTCTAGTCTGAGTGCAGCCACATAGGCCATCCATAGCTGGTTGTATTCAGTTCAGGGAGGGTGGTTCATTGCCTCATACTGTTCTTTTTTTTTTTTTTTTTCCAAGTAGTGTAGTCTGCTGCTAATTTATTCAAAAAAATCCTATTAGTGTCTTTCCACCCGTCTCCAGCTAATTTGTGGAAAAACACTACATAGGATAAAGTAGAGGAGGGTTTTTGGGCCTTGCAGCGCCGTTTACGGCTGTCTGCACGGTCTCCGTGTGATTGCAGCTCGCCCTGTAGTCTGTGAGCAGCCATAGCCTGGTTGTCTCCAGCTCAGGGTTGTTCACTGCGTCATACCGCCAAATCAATTTTAATTTGTTTTCAAGTAGTGTAGTCTGCTGCTAATTTATTTAAAAAAATCCTATTAGTGTCTTTCCACCCGTCTCCAGCTAATTTGTGGAAAAACACTACATAGGATAAAGTAGAGGAGGGTTTTTGGGCCTTGCAGCGCCGTTTACGGCTGTCTGCACGGTCTCCGTGTGACTGCAGCTCGCCCTGTAGTCTGTGAGCAGCCGTAGCCTGGTTGTCTCCAGCTCAGGGTTGTTCACTGCGTAATACCGCCAAATCAATTTTAATTTTTTTTCAAGTAGTGTAGTCTGCTGCTAATTTATTTAAAAAAATCCTATTAGTGTCTTTCCACCCGTCTCCAGCTAATTTGTGGAAAAACACTACATAGGATAAAGTAGAGGAGGGTTTTTGGGCCTTGCAGCGCCGTTTACGGCTGTCTGCACGGTCTCCGTGTGATTGCAGCTCGCCCTGTAGTCTGTGAGCAGCCATAGCCTGGTTGTCTCCAGCTCAGGGTTGTTCACTGCGTCATACCGCCAAATCAATTTTCTTTTTTTTTCAAGTAGTGTAGGTTGCTGCTAATTTATTTAAAAAAATCCTATTAGTGTCTTTCCACCCGTCTCCAGCTAACTTGTGGAAAAACACTACATAGGATAACGTAGAGGAGGGTTTTTGGGCCTTGCAGCGCCGTTTACGTCTGTCTGCACGGTCTCCGTGTGACTGCAGCTCTATCTGTTGTCAGTTCAGCCCCCCAAAAAGAAATAAATAATAAAGTTCACCAAACACACCAGTTACACCACTTTACATTTGTGTAGGCCACATTAGCTCATATTAAAGTCTAGTCCACACTTTAGAAAATTAGTGTTTCTTATACCTGTTAGGAGGAGTTGCTCAGGAATAAGCACACAAATCCGTTAGTACTTTTCTGCTTATCTTTATCAGTCAACCAAGATGAAGAAGGCAGTGAGTAAGGCACGTGGGCGTGGGCGTGGGCGCGGAGCAGGGAGGGGACGTGGGGATTCTGTGCCTGCTGCGGGCACCGGTGACTCATCAGCACCCACTTTCACCAGGCAACAGTCGTTCATGCGCAGCTTTGTGTCAGAGCGCCGTACACCGCTGCTGCGTCAAGACCAAATTGAAGCTGTTGTCGGATGGATGGCAGCTAATGCATCAACTTCCATTAGTGCCACATCCTCTCAGACACAGAGCACTGGAGAGCAGCCATCTGTCTCTTCACCACCTGCCAAATTGCCCAGGCAGACAGAGAGCCCAGGACAGGAGCCGTCTCTACTTCTGTTCTCTGAATCTCTTGGCTTGGAAACAGGGGGCCAGCCAAGCAGCATTGGAGAAATGGAAGAAGAGGCAGGGTGCAGTGATGCCCAACAGCTTTTTCTGTCTTCCTCTGAAGAGGCGGGTGGGCCAGTGGCTCCGGTCACCACATCGCAGGCCGCATCAGCTGATGATGACACTCAGGTGCCACTTACTGGTGCGTGCTCTGCTGCTGAGACTACCCAGGAGGAGCAGTTGGGGGCAGAGGGTAGTGTAGATGATGAGGTCCTCGACCCATCTTGGCGTGAGGGACAGGAAGGTGGTGGGAGCAGCTCTGAGGAAGAGATTCCCCGTACGGCCCAAAGAGGGAGAGGGAGGGGGAAGACTGCGGATCCTGCAGCCTCCGCTTTGGCACCCGTTAGGAGCATGTCTCTTCCAAAAGCCAAAAAGGGCGCTCCCAAGACTTGCAGTGCCTGGTCCTTTTTTGACACAGTTGCAGATGACATTTGCTATGTCAGATGCAACGTGTGTCATCAAAAAGTCAAAAGAGGTCGAAATGTCAGCAACCTCAATACCTCCAACATGTGGAAACATGTGCGCAACAGGCACCCGGCGGAGTTAGAAAAACACACTGAAGAGGTAGGCCAACCAACAGCGGCAGCTACCACCTCTTCAGCTCGTGTTGCCTCTTCCTCTAGCTCACACGCAGCTGGTTCGGCTTCCTCCCAGGATCGCCGTGGAAGAACCTCTGGCCCTGTTGTCCAGAGACCCGCTGTAATTCCACCCGCAGCGCCACTTTCCCAGTCATCCACACACTCCCAGCCCAGTCTACAGCCATCGGTAGTACAGGCATGGGAGAAAAGGCGGCCTTTCTCGTCAAACCACCCACGAGCACAGGCTCTGACTGCAGGCATTGCCAAACTTCTGTCACTGGAAATGCTGTCATTCAGGCTGGTGGAGACTGACAGCTTCCGTGACTTGATGTCATTGGCAGTCCCACAGTACAATGTGCCTAGCCGCTTTTACTTCAGCAGGCAAGCCGTCCCTGCCCTGCACAAGCATGTGGAGGGACACATAAAACACGCGCTACTGAACGCCGTCAGTAGCAAGGTCCACCTCACCACCGATGCGTGGACCAGTCAACATGGACAGGGGCGATACCTTTCCCTCACTGCCCATTGGGTTAATGTCGTTGAGCCGGGTACAGACCGTGCGAGTGGCGCAGGACGTGTCCTGCCCACTCCAAGGATTGCAGGAATCCATTCTGTATGCATTGACTCCTCCTCTTACACCAGTTCCTCAGAATCATCGCTGCAGGAGCCGTCACAGTCCACCTCCACATGGACCCGTGATGAACGTGTACCTGTTACGACCGACATGAGCACAGCCGTGGCCAAACGTCAACAGGCCGTCTTGAAATTAATTTTTTGGGGGAATCGTAGCCACACAGTGCAGGAGCTCTGGAATGCCATCAAACAGGAGAGCGATGTGTGGTTTGTGCCAGCGAATCTCCAGCCAGGCATGGTAGTGTGTGATAATGGCCGAAATCTGGTGGCAGCTCTGGGCCTCGGCAACCTCACTCACATCCCATGTCTGGCACATGTGCTCAATTTGGTCGTGCAGAGCTTTTTGAGGGACTATCCGGATCTTGATGCACTGCTGCACAAGGTCCGCCTAGAGTGTGCTCACTTGCGGCGTTCCAGCACGGCAAAAGCGCGCATTGCGGCTCTGCAGCGCCGACACCGCCTGCCGGAACATCGCATCATATGTGACCTACCTACCAGGTGGAATTCCACGTTACATATGTTGGAGCGGTTGTGTGAGCAGCAGCAAGCTGTAATGGAGTACCAGCTGCTTCAGGCGCAAAAAAGTCGCAGTCAGCGCCGTACAGACTTCACAACCACAGAGTGGGCCACTATGAATGACGTCTGCCAGGTTTTGCGTCCCTTTGGTTATTCCACGCGGATGGCGAGTGCAGATGATGCACTAGTCAGCATGACTGTCCCCCTTATCTGCCTGCTTGAAAAATCACTGCAAGCGCTAAGGGATGATGTTGTGGAAGAGGTGGAGGATGAGGATTCACCATTTCCATCATCTTCTGGACAGTCAGCGCCACGTGGTTCCTCACAAACGCGTAGGCAGGGGACAGTTTGTGAGGAGGATGAGGAGGAGTCAATGGAGGAGGAAGACATCCGTCCAGAGGAGGGAGTTACACAATTGTCCAGTACTCAGTGTGTACAGCGAGGGTGGGGTGATGACGAGCGGGCAGAGATCACGCCTCCAGCAGGGGACAGCGTTTCTTGGGCAGTTGGCAGTCTGCAGCACATGGTGGATTACATGCTGCAGTGCCTGAGAAACGACCGCCGCATCGCCCACATTCTCAACATGTCTGATTATTGGGTGTTCACCCTCCTCGATCCTCGCTACCGGGACAACGTAGAAAGCCTCATCACACCGTTGAACCGGGAGCGAAAAATGCGGGAGTACCAAGACACACTGGTCAATTCCATCATCTTCTCCATTCCAACTGAGAGAAGTGCTGCTAGTGCATTCCAAAGCAGCTCAGTGCGTCCAGGCAGTGGTGGAGGCTCTGCACAAAGAGGGAGCAGAAGCAGTGCCTTTGCCCAAGGCAAGACCAGTATGGCCCAACTGTGGCACAGTTTTCTGTGCCCCCCACAAAAGTCTACACCATCACAGACGGCTCCAGTCAGCAGGAGGCAACGGTTCCGTCAGATGGTGACAGACTACATGTCTTGCCCTCTTGCTGTACTCCCAGACGGCTCTTCCCCTTTCAAGTTTTGGGTCTCAAAGCTGGATACATGGCCAGAGCTAAGCCAGTATGCATTGGAGGTGCTGTCTTGCCCTGCGGCCAGTGTATTATCGGAACGTGTCTTTAGTGCTGCAGGTGGTGTACTAACTGACCGTCGCATGCGACTATCCTCCGATAACGTTGACCGGCTTACTTTCCTGAAAATGAACAAGGCCTGGATCTCGCAGGAATTTGCCACTCCTCCTCCTGATTAAATAATTAGGTCACTGTATACGTTATCCAGGTCTCCTGTTGTGTTCATCTTTCTACCACCTGAATTTAAATTCCTGGGCTCCAACACCGCCAGTTGAGGCTCAGAAGTGCCGTCTGCACAGTCAAAACATACGACCCAGTGTTATTGGGTTTCAGTAACGTCAGCTGATCCCCAGCTGTGTAGCCGGCAATGTGTCATGCGACCGCCACGCTGACACAACAACTGAAATGTAAGGGAATCTGTCCCCCCCCCCAAGGCGTTTGTTACTGAAAGAGCCTCCTTGTGCAGCAGTAATGCTGCACAAGGAAAAGGTAGCTATTTTTGTTTAGCACCTTGCACACGCAGAACTTAACACTTATAAAATGTGTCCACTGATACCGTAACACCGTCCCGGAGGTGGGACTTTCCTTCGTAATGTGATGCAGCACAGCCGTCATTCCTACCCCCCCGGCGCCGCGCACCGGCTCCT
The DNA here is from genome assembly GCF_051348905.1 of Ranitomeya variabilis. Classification (NCBI taxonomy): domain Eukaryota; kingdom Metazoa; phylum Chordata; class Amphibia; order Anura; family Dendrobatidae; genus Ranitomeya; species Ranitomeya variabilis. Next base: position 648,283,366 of record NC_135233.1, on the reverse strand, counting down.
CAGCGTTGTTTGATTCCGTCCCGGAGCCTGCGCTGTTATGTTATCCCGTGGCCAGGCACACTTAGCGCTGCCCGTCTTCTGGCATCATTTGGTGTCAGGATGGCTGCGCCTGTGCGGCCGCGCTGGCAGAGAGCCCGCCTCGCAGTGTCTTCTGATTTAATCCCACTGGGGGCCTGGGATCCATGGACATGCGCAGTGCATATCTGAACCTCCACCTCTCACTCATCTCCCTATGGCTTCTTCAGACTGTTCGGTGTCAGCTGGTCCCTAATAGCATGCCACGGCCGTGACACCGCACAGTCTTAAGAAGCCGTAGGGAGGGGAGTGAGAGGCGAGGATATGCACTGCGCATGTCCATGGATCCCAGGCCCCCAGTGGGATTAAATCAGAAGACACTGCGAGGCGGGCTCTCGGCCAGCGCGGCCGCACAGGCGCAGCCATCCTGACACCAAATGATGCCAGAAGACGGGCAGCGCTAAGTGTGCCTGGCCACGGGATAACATGACAGCGCAGGCTCCGGGACGGAATTAAACAACGCTGAGGAGCCGGTGCGCGGCGCCGGGGGGGTAGGAATGACGGCTGTGCTGCGTCACATTACGAAGGAAAGTCCCACCTCCAGGATGGTTTTACGGTTGCAGGGGACACATTTTATAAGTGTTTAGTTCTGTGTTTGCAAGGAGCATGATGAAAAGAGCCACCTTTTCCTTTTGCATCTTTTGTGCTGCACAAGCTGGCTCTTTCAGCTACAAACACCTTGGGGGGGGGGGTTAAAGGTTCCCTTTCGACTTTCTCAGGCTTCGGCCTACATTGTGTTCCTCTGCTTTTCCACCTGTCCCTGGGCTCCAACACCGCCAGTTGCCATCCAGAAGTGCTGTACGCACAGTCAACAGTCGCTCCTCTGTTATTGGGGTTCAGTAACGTCAGCTGTTCCCCTGCTGTGTGTGTGGCAATCCCTCCTACCTCCTCCTACCTCCTCCAACCTCCTCCTCCTCCACCTGTCCCTGGGCTCCAACACCGCCAGTTGCCGTCCAGAAGTGCTGTCCGCACAGTCCCGACAGTCCCTCCTCTGTTATTGGGGTTCAGTAACGTCAGCTGTTCCCCTGCTGTGTGTGTGGCAATCCCTCCTACCTCCTCCAACCTCCTCCAACCTCCTCCTCCTCCACCTGTCCCTGGGCTCCAACACCGCCAGTTGCCGTCCAGAAGTGCTGTCCGCACAGTCCCGACAGTCCCTCCTCTGTTATTGGGGTTCAGTAACGTCAGCTGTTCCCCTGCTGTGTGTGTGGCAATCCCTCCTACCTCCTCCAACCTCCTCCAACCTCCTCCTCCTCCACCTGTCCCTGGGCTCCAACACCGCCAGTTGCCGTCCAGAAGTGCTGTCCGCACAGTCCCGACAGTCCCTCCTCTGTTATTGGGGTTCAGTAACGTCAGCTGTTCCCCTGCTGTGTGTGTGGCAATCCCTCCTACCTCCTCCTACCTCCTCCAACCTCCTCCTCCTCCACCTGTCCCTGGGCTCCAACACCGCCAGTTGCCGTCCAGAAGTGCTGTCCGCACAGTCCCGACAGTCCCTCCTCTGTTATTGGGGTTCAGTAACGTCAGCTGTTCCCCTGCTGTGTGTGTGGCAATCCCTCCTACCTCCTCCAACCTCCTCCTCCTCCACCTGTCCCTGGGCTCCAACACCGCCAGTTGCCGTCCAGAAGTGCTGTCCGCACAGAGCCAAACACCTCGCCAATGTGTTAGTGGGGTTCAGCACCGCCAGCTGTTCCCCTGCTGTGCAGCCGGCAGCGTGTACTGCGACCGCCACGCAGGCACAACAAGTTAAATTTAAGGGAACCTGCCCCCCCCCCCCAGGCGTTTGTTACTGAAGGAGCCACCTTGTGCAGCAGTAATGATGCAAAGGGAAAAAGTGCCTCTTTTCGTGGTGCTCCTTGCACATGCTGATCCTAACACTTATGAAAAGTGCCCCCTCCTACCGTGATACCGTACGGTTGGTGGAACTTTCCTTTGTGATGTGACGCAGCACAGCCATCATTCTTACCCCCTTGGCGCCGTGTGCCGCCTCCTCAGCGTTGTTTGAATCAGTCCCGGAGCCTGCGCTGTTAGGTTAGCCCTTGGCCATGCACACATTTTGCGCTGCCCGTCTTCTGACATCATTTGGTGTCAGGCTGGCTGCGCCTGTGCGGCCGCGCTGGCCGAGATCCCGCCTCGTACTGTCTTCTGATTTCATCCCACTGGGGGCCTGAGATCCATGGACATGCGCAGTGCATATCTGAACCTCCACCTCTCACTCATCTCCCTATGGCTTCTTCAGACTGTTCGGTGTCAGCTGGTCCCTAATAGCATGCCACGGCCGTGACACCGCACAGTCTGAAGAAGCCGTAGGGAGGGGAGTGAGAGGCGAGGATATGCACTGCGCATGGCCACGTATCTCAGGCCCCCAGTGGGATGAAATCAGAAGACAGTACGAGGCGGGATCTCGGCCAGCGCGGCCGCACAGGCGCAGCCAGCCTGACACCAAATGATGTCAGAAGACGGGCAGCGCAAAATGTGTGCATGGCCAAGGGCTAACCTAACAGCGCAGGCTCCGGGACTGATTCAAACAACGCTGAGGAGGCGGCGCACGGCGCCAAGGGGGTAAGAATGACGGCTGTGCTGCGTCACATCACAAAGGAAAGTTCCACCTACCGAACGGTATCACGGTAGGAGGGGACACTTTTCATAAGTGTTAGGTTCAGCATGTGCAAGGACCATAATTAAAAGAGCTAAGTTTACCTTTTCCAGCATTAGTGCTGTACACGATGGCTCTTTCAGCTACAAACGCCTGGGGGGGGGGTTAAAGTTTCCCTTTCAACTTGCTCCAGTGCAGGCTTCGGCCTACACTCTGCTCCCTCTCCTCCTCCTGCTGACCCTGGGCTCCAACACCGCCAGTTAGGGCCCGGTACTGCTAGCTGCACAGAGAAAAACACCAGCCAATGTGTCAGTGGGGTTCAGCACCGCCAGCTGTTCCCCTGCTGTGTAGCCGGCATCGTGTCCTGCAAAAGCCACGCAGACACAAGAACTGAAATTGAAGGAAACCTGTCCCCCCTCCCCCAGGTGTTTCTACGTTTTACAGCCACCTTGTACGACAGTAATGCTGCATGTGTGCAAGGTGGCTCAGAAACTTAGTCTCCTTGCCCATGGGGAACTGAACACGTCTAAAATGAGTCCTCTGCGACCATTAAAACGTCCCTCAGGTGTGATTTTCCTTTGTATTGACACGCAACAAGCTCCTTGGTAGCGCTGCCCGTCTTCTGGCATCATTGTTTGGCTGCCTGCGCCTCTGCGGCCGCCTTGCCCCACACAACGCCCCTCGGTGTCTTATTTATTTGTACTGCGAGGGTGTGATTGATGGGCATGAACGGTGCATTTCTTCGCCTGTCCCTCATCTCCTTCCGCCTTCTTCGGACTGTGCGGCTTCATGGCCGTGGCATGCGATAAGGGATCAGCTGACGCCGCATAGTCTGAAGCGGGTGTAAGAAACCAAGCGAGAGGCGAACATATGTACTGCACCAGGCCATGAATCTCAGCCCCGCAGTGTTTTAACAATGTTAAGACACTGCGGGGCTGGGATTCATGGTCATCGCAAACTGCACCGGCCGACATTACATGATGTCAGAGGATGGGCAGCGCTAACAGCGCAAGGCCAAGGGATAACACGACAGCGCAGACTCCTGTGCAACAAATAACGATGCTCAGGAGGCCGCGCCAAGCACCAAGGTGGCATTTTTGCCAGCTGTACTGCGTCTCTTTACGAAGGGAACTCACGCCTCAAAATCAGTTTGACTGTGTAAGGGCCTAAATGTTATACGTGTTCCTTTCAGCGTGTGCAAGGAGCGAAATTAAAAGAGCAACCTTTGACTTGTGCAGCACTACTGCTGCATAAGCTGTGGCTCTTCTACTTTGTAACCCCTGAGGGGGGGGTTAAAGGTTACCTTTGAAATTGGTTCAATTAGGCTTCGGCCTACACTCTGCTCCCCCTGCAGAGCCCTGGGCTCCAACACCGCCAGTTGGGGCCCGGTACTGCTAGCTGCACAGAGAAAAACACCAGCCAATGTGTCAGTGGGGTTCAGCACCGCCAGCTGTTCCCCTGCTGTGCAGCCGGCAACGTGTCCTGCAACTGCCACGCAGGCACAACAGACCCAAAAGCTGCCGCCAGTGCAGGCTTCGGCCTACACTCTGCTCCCTCTCCTCCTCCTGCTGACCCCGGGCTCCAACACCGCCAGTTGGGGCCCGGTACTGCTAGCTGCACAGAGAAAAACACCAGCCAATGTGTCAGTGGGGTTCAGCACCGCCAGCTGTTCCCCTGCTGTGCAGCCGGCAACGTGTCCTGCAACTGCCACGCAGGCACAACAGACCCAAAAGCTGCCGCCAGTGCAGGCTTCGGCCTACACTCTGCTCCATGTCCTCCTCCTGCTGACCCCGGGCTCCAACACCGCCAGTTGGGGCCCGGTACTGCTAGCTGCACAGAGAAAAACACCAGCCAATGTGTCAGTGGGGTTCAGCACCGCCAGCTGTTCCCCTGCTGTGCAGCCGGCATCGTGTCCTGCAAAAGCCACGCAGACACAAGAACTGAAATTGAAGGGAACCTGTCCCCCCTCCCCCAGGCGTTTGTACGTTTTAAAGGCCACCTTGTACAGCGGTAATGCTGCATGTGTGCAAGGTGGCTCATAAACGTATTCTCCTCGCACATGTGGAACTGAAAACACGTCTAAAATGTGTCCTCTGTGTGACCATTTAACCGTCCCGGTGGTGTGACTTTCCTTTGTAATGACACGCTGCAACCCCCTTGGTAGCGCTGCCCGTCTTCTGGCATCATGGTTTGGCTGCCTGCGCCTCTGCGGCCGCCCTGACCCACACAACGCCCCTCGTTGTCTTAGTTATTGGGACTGCGAGGGTGTGATTGATGGGCATGATCAGTGCATCAGTTCGCCTGTCCCTCATCTCCTTCCGCCTTCTGCGGACTGTGCGGCTTCATGGCCGTGGCATGCGATAAGGGATCAGATGACGCCGCACAGTCTGAAGCGGGTGTAAGGACCCGAGTGTGAGAGGCGAACATATGTGCTGCGCCAGGCCCTGAATCCCAGCCCCGCAGTGTTTTAACAATGTTAAGACACTGCGGGGCTGGGATTCTTGGTCATCGCGAACCACACCGGCCGACATTAAATCATGCCAGAACATGGGCAGCGCTAACAGCGCTAGGCCAGGGGATAACACGACAGCGCAGACTCCTGTACAGCAAATAACAACGCTCAGGAGGCTGCACCCAGCACCAAGGTGGGATTCTTGACATCTGTGCTGCGTCTCATTACAAAGGGAACTCGCGCCTCCAACACAGTTTGACTGTATAAAGGGCTAAATGTTATACGTGTTCCTTTCAGCGTGTGCAAGGAGCGAAATTAAAAGAGCAACCTTTGACTTGTGCAGCACTACTGCTGCATAAGCTGTGGCTCTTCTACTTTGTAACCCCTGAGAGGGGGTTAAAGGTTACCTTTGAAATTGGTTCAATTAGGCTTCGGCCTACACTCTGCTCCCCCTGCAGAGCCCTGGGCTCCAACACCGCCAGTTGGGGCCCGGTACTGCTAGCTGCACAGAGAAAAACACCAGCCAATGTGTCAGTGGGGTTCAGCACCGCCAGCTGTTCCCCTGCTGTGCAGCCGGCAACGTGTCCTGCAACTGCCACGCAGGCACAACAGACCCAAAAGCTGCCGCCAGTGCAGGCTTCGGCCTACACTCTGCTCCATCTCCTCCTCCTGCTGACCCCGGGCTCCAACACCGCCAGTTGGGGCCCGGTACTGCTAGCTGCACAGAGAAAAACACCAGCCAATGTGTCAGTGGGGTTCAGCACCGCCAGCTGTTCCCCTGCTGTGCAGCCGGCATCGTGTCCTGCAAAAGCCACGCAGACACTTGCTCTTGTACCTTCTGCTCCCCATCCTGGTTCCAGTACCGTCAGCTGGTTCCGGGCAGAGCCTTTGGCTTAGGTGCCTCCCTCTGGGTATCCGAGTTCCACCAACGTCAGGTGGTCCTTGGTAGTGCTTTCAGGCACGGGTACCTCCTGCTTAGTAACCGGGTTCCAGTAACGTCAGCTGGTCCTCGGTAGTTCCATTGGCTCTTGGACCTTCGGCTACCCATCCGGGTTCCAGCACCGTCAGCTGGTTCTCGGCAGTGTCTTTTGCTCTTGTACCTTCTGCTCCCCATCCTGGTTCCAGTACCGTCAGCTGGTTCCGGGCAGAGCCTTTGGCTTAGGTGCCTCCCTCTGGGTATCCGAGTTCCACCAACGTCAGGTGGTCCTTGGTAGTGCTTTCAGGCACGGGTACCTCCTGCTTAGTAACCGGGTTCCAGTAACGTCAGCTGGTCCTCGGTAGTTCCATTGGCTCTTGGACCTTCGGGTAGCCATCCGAGTTCCAGTTCCATCAGCTGGTTCTCGGCATTTTCTCAGCCTTCTTGTACCTTCTGCTACATTTCCAAGTTCAAGAGACTAAACACGATGACCCGGAAGAACACCCCTAAGATGACGACGACACCAGAGACGACAACCACCGTGATGACGACGACCCTGGAGACGATGACCCTGAAGACCACCGTGATGACGACGACCCCGGAGACGACGACCCTGAAGACCACCCCGATGACGACGACCCCGGAGACGACAACCCTGGAGACGACGACGACCTGGAAGACCGAGAAGCAGAAGAACAAGAGGCTGCAGAACAAAGAGCAGAAGAACATTAAGCATAACACTAAATATCAGAGCAAAAAATATTATCTAAATCATAAGCAGAAGAAGACTAAGCAGTGTATGGGGGTGAGTCCGTTCCTCCTCGTGGTGCCCCTGGATAAAGCCTGATGCTGCAGGCCAAACTGAACGCGGACAAATGTAACTCTTTTGTGACAGGCAGAACGGAAGGTGTAATCTTCAAACTTTTATAGATAACAACTACGGGAATGCCTGTCACAAATAAGAATATGATGAAGAAGTAGAATATGATGAAGATAATAGTAAAATAAAAAGAATATGAACAATGTAACCCAAAAAATAATAGGTAGAAGATGAAGAAGAAGATGAATAAGGTGAAGAAGTTGATGTCAAAGAAGCTGATGATGAGGATAATGAAGAAGAAAGCGTGGGAGAAGTAAAAAAGAAGGTGAAGGGCGTTGAAGTAGTGATAGTGAAACATCAATATGTGACATAAAAAAAAAATAAATAACATAGTCAAATTCTTTCTAACGCCGAACGTCATAAAAAAAAAAAAAAATCCTGCTATTCTATTACATTGGGCTAAACCTCTGTGCCTTTAATGTCTCCGCCACGTCCCCCAATACATCCTACATTATTCTTAGTTGTTTTCCTTCATGTAGAATGAACCTACAAGTGTATAAAGGGTTTATTTTAATTCCGATATTTTCGTCCCTTTGACTTGCATTGGGATCGGGTATCGGTATCGGATTGGATCCGATATTTTGACGGTATCGGCCGATACTTTCTGATACCGATACTTTCCGATATCGGAAAGTATCGCTCAACACTAATTACCAGCTTTTCACATATCTCGCGCTGAATTAAATATAAATACAGTATATATACAGTATATATATATATATACATATATATATATATATATGTGTGTCTCAATGACATATATATATATAATATATATACTGTATATATGTTTTAACGAACACTTGAGCACATAAGTCCATTAGATGTCGGTTTTGCAAGCCTGCGAGAAAATATTGCAGTACGGATGCCATACGGATTACATACGGAGGATGCCATGCACAAAATACGCTGCCACACCCTACCTATGGATGACATACGGATCACTATTTTGGGAACATTTCTGCGTATTACGGCCGTAAAAAACGGACCGTATTTTCATACGCTGAGTGTGACGCCGGCCTAACCCATCCATTTTGCTGGAACTGTAAGACGCTGCGTTTTCGATGCAGCAAAAATATGCAGCATCATAAGAGTCATTGTGGACATACTGCCTGAGTGCTTATCATTTTGTTAGAAAAAATAGTGTGGAAGTATTTACAATTTACAATTAGGCTCTTATGCAGTTGTAAACCTGACCTAACTCAATGGAAGATTGAACTTCACAAAAATAATTTCTCATGTAGCTGATCCAAAGACTGGTGTAGCAAATAGACTTATGCAAAATCAAAAGTTGTGCCTCACCATCAATTGAGGAGATCCTTACTTGTGAATATTTCCAGACTGTTTGGGTAGGTTTACAGTACCGTATGAAAAAATTGTCAATTTTATCCAGAAAAGTGGGACAATTTTTTTTCATACTTGTCATACATGTGCAGACCGTATACAATCCGTATTTTACAGCAACATCAATTAATCATTTATTAGACCATTTACAGTTTTCTATATTATAGAATTGTAATGTATTTGTAAAAATCGGATGTTCTACTGTGGCTCCGTACGGCATCCGATTTTTTCCTCACACCCATAGACTTGGATTAGTTGATTCTCATCCAGTTTTCAAAGGAAAATCATGCACGTTGAGATTTTTTTCACATGTCGAATCGGTCACTGCAAAAAAATTGTTCATTTGCACTGCCCCATGGAATAATATTGGTCCAAGAGCAATCTGTTTTTATTTGGGTGCACAAGCCCTTTGAAAGCCTTGCTAATGATTGATTGATAATGGATATCAGAAAGCTAATATTCAGTTGCACCTTGATCTTCTAGTTCAAGAAATACTTTTCCACTTGTTTTTTTTCTGTTATACCCAAACGTTATTTGTCAATTTTACTAAACTTAAAAAGTGACAAAATACAGAAGCATTTCAATTTTTACTTGTTTTAAGTGAGACATAGATGGTTCATTCGGTATTTAAAGATCTTGAAGATTACAATTAGATTTATATATACATAATAAAGTCAAATTGAGCAGGTGAGAGATAATTACATTTGTAGGCTAGCTATACTTTTTACCCAATGAAGCAGTTTCTGTTTAATATCTCTCAATTTATGCAGTAATGGAATAGAATGTCATTTTTAATGCACAATTAACGAAATATTGATAGATTTTTATTTTGCATATTTGGTAATAAACTCAAGCTTAAACAGTAGCAACTTTATTTTTCTGATTATTCCAGCAATATAATTGTAAATATTTCTTATGATCAATGAAAAAATTTAGAATTCCAGTCACAAGTCATGGTTGACTCCTATAGACAGATTCACTCAATATACAGAAATAAGTGAATTTGTCATTGTAGCAGAACCAAACTCATTTATGGCATTTATCATCATATGATGTAATATTTGATATTTTGCATAGGAATGCAGGTAAATCTGATGAGTTCGGAAAAAAAGATATATTCAATTATTTAAAGTATCATGCAGAAGAGTGATTCAAGGTGCACTACTAAACCAATGGACCCAAACTATTAAAATTATCTAAACATAAAAATTGTGCATGTCAATAAGATCTTATTCTTACTATTTCTACTTACTGTGTATGTCTTTTTAAAGGGGCCATGCCAGGGCAATAAAAAGCTAAAAAAGCCAAGACATCTCAGCTTGCCCTAAAAAGAAATCTATTTTTTTTTCCAAAATCCATGACCTACATTTCAGGAAACATTATATGCAAATGATTCTATTCACCCAGAGTATCTTCCATTAGCAAGTGATACCAGCCATCTCTGCCGCTGCATACTTTATTAACATCTCTGAAATCCCACACATGAGCAGAACAGGGAGATGGCAACTCCATAAGAAAGTGACTGCACAGGTATGTATGAGATGGTTATAGGATGTTTAGCCCCCAGCAGTTCGCCCCAGCAGTTCACCCCCAGCAGTTTGCACCGGTTACATTTCACCTCCTGCACATGATGACGGACGGGAATTCATGAACCACAAGGGTACAAACACCCAGGGGCGAACTGCTGGGGGTGAACTGCTGGGGGCAAAACATCCAAATTCTGTATGAGATTTCAGTTAAAACAACACTAGCCCGAATGAAGCCAAGTTCAATCAAGGAAGCACTGGAGAAGTTGGCAAATCTAACTGACCTAGAGAAGGTGCATATAACCCTTTGTACATGTCTATAATGCTCCTGGCACCCCGGATGAAGGCTAACTGCCGAAACATGCTAGCTTGTATTATTAATACTTTTTTAACTTTTGGAACTTTACAGGGATTTTTTCTGTGATTACTATATCCTAGGAATCTAGGCTGTCTGCTTTCATGTATTTCTCTAGTTCCCACATTTACCCCACTCTCTACTCACTGAGCATGCATTGATGGTCTTTTTCAGACTCTGTGTTTTTGGTACTGTGGCCCCATCTTGTGGTTTCCCATTTTTTACCACTTCTAGTTATATGTATGTGATTTTTTTTGTATATTAATATAATGTATATTCCCTGATTCTGTTATACATTTCTTTGATTGCAAGCACCTAGTTTGTACAATACTTTAAAGAAAATTTTCCTGAATTTTGGAACAGAAAGTATCATTATTTTTAGGGCAATTTATCCTTTACAGCCACATGTTTGAAAACTGTCTACTTTACTACTATAAAAATGCTGTCTTCAGGTATTTTCTTAAATTTGGTCTTTATTGAGCAAGGTGGTTGTAAACAATTTTAAAACCTTTTTGTATTCTGCATCTGGATGCGTGGTTCTTTTATTTTTACAAGGAAAGATTAATTTCCCTTATGTTTGAATGACAAATCATCAAATCATTTGTCAATTCACTTTTCAAATGCATTGACAGAGTTCTTCAAATAGTAGGTGGGTACAGCAGGGTGTTCTTGCCAGTCCTGAGCTTATGAAACTGCTGGACATCTTATGATTGCACTACACTAAGCACTAAGTTTCCTTGGCTGACTACTACGTCTATGGTCCCCATGTTTGCCACTAAAAAGCAAGTCCCCACTCAGGTCCATCATCTGTTAATAGAAACATAGGGTGCTTCCGCATTACCGGTAGCACAAAGGCTCTGGAAAAGCGAAATGGCTGTTTGCCTCCCACCCCAAAATAAATCCAACAAATTCTTAGCTCCCAAAATCAAATGCCGCCTCCTTTCTGAGCCCCGGTGTACTTAAACAACATTTAGAATCCATTTGGCATTTCAGTATCATTGATAGCTCGCCTAATTTATGGGTGCATGTCTCCAGAAACACAAGCTGGGCATAATGTACTGGCACACACTACTATGAACGGGCACTGCAATGTACTGGGCACTGCAATGTACAAAGACTACAATAGCAGATTTACATTTTTCACTCACCAACATTCACTGCTGCCTGTTTCTGGAAAACACACATGGGGTCAAATCATCACTACACTAGTATATAAATTCCCACAAGGGTATAATTTCCAAAATGTAGTCACATGATGGAGGGAGGGTATTGTGCTCTTCTAGCACTTTGAGGCTCTGCATATGGAGTCAGCAAAATCTTCTGGGAAAACCTGTGCTCTAGGAGTCAAATAGCGCTATGTCTCTGCCGAGTATTGTTTTGCGGCTAAGCAGTACTATACAATCACATATGGGGTGCTTCTTCCCTTCTGATCTTCCACTGTGCCTTAAAAGTTGTTTTCAACCACAAATTATGTATCTTTGTGTTCAGTAGAGCTTGCACAACAAATTTGGGGGGTCCATTTTCTCCTGTTCCCCTGTTCCTGTGGTGTTCCTGATGAAGGAGTCTTGATCTCTGAAACGCGTAGAATAATAAAGCAACATGTACTAATAATTAGCCACCCCCCTAGTGTTCGAGTTCGGTTCGTCAAATTGGGGCGTGTCGATGAATGTTCGTCAAATGTTCGACGAACACCGTCGAACCCCATTGAAAACCAATGGCAGGCAAACACAAACACATACAGACACATAGAAAACACATACAAAAACATCTTAAAAGGTGTCCAAAAGCTGACAAACTGCTCAGAAGACACAACAAACACATGGAAAAGTCACAAGTACATAGAGTCATGCGAAAATAAAAGAGGTGGAGAAGTAAAAGGAGGAGGAGACACACATATAGGCATGTCATGCCCTTCTAAAATCAAGAAAGGCTGAAGTAAAAATCTAAATTCAGCCTACCAACACCAAGATATCATGCCAAAAAATTAAAAAAAAAATAAATATCTTTAGGGAGAATGGCGGGTCTATTCAGAACACTTTCCTTAGAAGACGTAGTGGTATCACCATTGGGAGTCGTGCCAAAAAAGGAACCCAATACATTCAGACTAATCCACCGTTTGTCATATCCAAAGGGCAGGTCAGTAAACGACAACATTGACGTGGAACCAAGTACAGTACTATATACTGTACCTCCTTTGATAAGGCAATCAGGCGGGTCAAGAAGTTGGGAAAAGGCACCCTAATGGCCAAAACAGACATTGAGGGGGCATTCCGGTTACTACCTGTGCCTCCGAATAGTGTCCGCCTATTGGGTTGCTCCTGTGAAGGAGTATACTACATAGATCGCTGTTTGCACATGAGGTGCTCCAAATCCTGTTCACTATTTGAGGCATTTAGTTGCTTCCTCGAATAGGTCATCATGGACACTTCTAAGGGGGCACATATTATCCATTACCTCGACGACTTCTTATGCCTGGGCCAAAAGGTTCGCCACAGTGTGAATACACGTGGTAGTCCACCAGTGAGAAGGAGAGAGCTGGAGGGAGAGTGGACACCCAAGAGGCGCGGACAGAAATGAAGAAGGCGGTGTAGCTTGCTTCATGGGTGGGCTACTCTGCTGAGTAGCAGAAACTGCTACTAGGCTCAAAAGGATTTCCTGGGCTAGATGTAGTTAAAAATTAGTAATTAGATAAACAGGCGGTGTAGCTTGCTTAATGGGTGGGCTACTCTGGTGAGTAGCAGAAACTGCTACTAGGCCCAAAGTATTGCCTGGGCTAGATGCAGTTAAAAATTAGTACTTAGGTAAACAGGCGGTGTAGCTTGCTTCATGGGTGGGGTACTCTGCTGAGTAGCAGAAACTGCTACTAGGCTCAAAAGGATTTCCTGGGCTAGATGCAGTTAAAAATTAGTAATTAGATAAAGAGGTGGTGTAGCTTGCTTCATGGGTAGGCTACTCTGCTGACTAGCAGACACTGAAGCTTTGGAGCAGACCTCTGAATCCCAGACCATAGTATGAGTAAACAGCTCTGCAGACTCAACCATCTTTGTTACCCCAAGCCATAGTGTATGTAGTTTCTAAAGGTTAAAAGGGGGGGAGCAACCCAACCCACCTCGAATTGACGATGCCAACATCATGTAAAACACAGCAAGGGACTCCAAAAAGAGTCTCCATTTAAAAAAAAAATTGGGCCACAGACACCACTTGGTGTCATCAATTTCGCCACAGATTCTTAAAATGGTTGGTGAGGTGATTTTCAAAAATCATCAAGCTTTTAGTCTCCCCAGGATGACACAGGGGTAGAAAAGTCCTTGCGGATCCAGGATTTGTTCATCTTGATGAACGTTAGTCTGTCTACATTGTCACTGGAAAGCCACGTGCGTTTATCTGTCAGCACACCACCAGCAGCGCTGAACACACGTTCAGAGAGAACGCTGTCTGCGGGGCACAACAAGATCTCCAAAGCATGAGTGGCGAGTTCAGGCCATTTTTCCAGATTGTTAGCCCAAAATTAGCAAGGGTCCAGTTCCACAGTCATGGCATCAATGTTAACTTAAATATACTCCTATTCCATCCTCTCTAGGCGTTGGCTATGCCTCAGACTTCTTGTTTCCTGTGGCCTTGCAAAGGATGGTCTAAAAAATTAATTAAACGAATGGAAAAAATTGCTGTTACCACCAGATAGAATGTTACTGTTACGGTTTGAGTGATGACTCGACAGTCCGACGGTTGGCAAGTTAGAGCTCAGAGATTCACTACGTGCACCACTGGTGTTTTGTGGAAAAGCAGATGTAATATTCTGTAGCATTCTGCTGATATTCCTGCATGCGTGAATCCCTTTCTATGGCAGGAATTATTTCGCCAAATTTACTTTTGTACAGGCATCTAAGAGTGTGGCAACCCAGTAGTCGGCATTACTTCAGATTCTGACAATCCGAGGGTCATGTTGCAGGTAGTGCAGCAAGAAGGTACTCATGTGTCTTGCGCATCCAGGAGGATCAAGTCCTTGTTGTCTTGGTGGCGGCAAGGTGAGAATCATGCTTCCTTCCTCTGCCCTCTCCCCCCAACCTCGCACAACAGGAATTTGATCAATGTCTCCCTCATCTGATGAGTCTTCCATGCCCAGCTCCAGTTCGTCCTCCACTTCTTCCTCGGCTCCTGCACCTTCCTCAACAGTTTGGCTGCTACCATGTGCCCTCGGTAATCCCTCTCCCCCACCCTTCAATGCCAGCCACCTTGGTGCTGCCGACCATCTGGACCTTGGAGATATTATCCCTTCCGCATATGACTCCTCTTGTTCCTCCTCCTCCTCGTCGTGTCCCACCAACTGATTCCGAATACGGTTTAAGGTGTGCTCCAGCATGTAAATGACTGGAATAACTAGAGGAATCCAGCTCCAGGACAAGAAATAGTCTTTATAAAATTCAATATAGGTTTATTAAGAAGTAATGATAAAATTTGGACTCCAATAACAAGTGGCTGAAAAGAAAATCACATGTCAGCCCTCACTGAACGCGTTTCAAACACTGCTGTGTTCTTAGTCTTCAGCATGCTCCTGTATCTACCAAGTCGTTGGCTGGACGTTTCATCCTTGCTCGGACTTTCTCATTGCATTTGGATTCCTATTGGGTGAGCTGAAAACTTTTTTCTTTTTGTATACAAATGACCGGAATGGTCATGCTGATAATGGCATCGTCAGCACTAAACATCTTCTATGATAAAGGAAGAAAAAGAGCCAAAAAGAACGTGCACACCTAATACAAAATATATAGCAAAATATAGAATAAATTTTATTACAAGCAAAAACACCATGCAAATATAAAATCAATTAAAAAACTGTAACACAGTACACAACACCCCAATATAACAGCCTATACAGGAAAATGCGAAATCTGCAAAAAACACACGCTAAATATACTGTACTAATAAACACCTCGTTCACAAGAAATACAATATGAGGTATACCAACAACAATGTTTATGACAGAAATGAACATACCAAGCCCTCTAAAAAGCACACACACACTATAGGCGTCCCTATATGTGTCCTAAATGAAAGCAAATGTAAAGGGCATGTAGCATGTACACATATACAATATGCTAGTGGCCCTGAAAGGGTGAATGCTGCAAATGAGTTAAATCTCGCAAAGTACGAGCCTGCAATTAAACCCTGGGAACCACAGAGAGTTGAAAAAAGCTCAAGTAAAACAGGCAATAAATACAACCTGGAGCCCGGTCATGTATCAGGCAAAAAAATGTGGACCACAGAGAGAGCAGGAAACGATGTGCAATGCTGAAAAGTAAAGGCAGCAAGGAAAATAGTCCACAAAACACCCAGACATGTCAGGGCCAAAATGTGGGGTGTGGGAAGATCCCACGCGTATCGCTGCTGAAAAGCAGCTTCGTCAGGGAAAGCAGTACACTTAAGCAAGTGTCCGCTTTATATATATAGTATAATAAGGACACACTATACCGGTGTGCTGCGTCCGTAGCGCAGGACCGGAAGTCAGTCAGGGGAGGCGGCGCCTGCACTGATGTGAGGAAACAATCCAGCAAGTGAATACACTTGCATGGATAGAGGAAGAGGAGCCACCGAGAGAAGTTTTAGGCAGAGAGAGGAGAGCTGGCGCAGTGTGCGGCCGCACAACAACAAATAGAGCAGGATCAGAGAAGGAATGGATCAATAGTGGCGCTGCAGGCATAGAAATAAATGGAATCAGAATGCACTGCATATGAAGGGAAACCTAAAAATAAGCTGCATAATAGTTAGAACATTCATATGGCTATGAAATAAAGCCAAGACACACATAAAAATAACGATATATGTATATGAAGAAAAACCCATCAAACCCAAATATATAGAGGGGTAATACAAAATATCAGGGGGTCAGGAATATGCAAAAATAAATATAACCATAAAGAAATTTGTATCTATGCCCGAGGGCAAGGTACATGGGAAAACTTACATAATGGTATACATAATATGCATAAAGATTTTTTGTAACAATGAGATGTCTTGTGTATAGTTGTACATAATTAATTGTACAAAGAACAGTACGGTATCCACACATATGCTCCCAGAACGTTCCAGAATAAAGGCCCAGAACAAGTGAACCACGATGCCTACAAATAAATGCTCTAGTCCAAAAGATGCTGCGCATTCCAGCTGGGGCAAAAAACTAGCCAAGGGTAAGACATGCCCTCTGGTAAAGAGATCTTGATCCTGCCATGGAGAAAATTAGACATCAAAAAATGTCCCCAATAACACGAAAACTACAAAATAGCACCACAGTAAAGGGACACCGTCCAGAGAAAGTTATTTCTTTATATGTATATAATAGTCCAAACAGAACAGGGCCATATGGAAAAATAAGAGTCAGCCCAGGAATCCTGTATATAACAGTTCTTCATTTAGTCCTGAGGGTGCCATAGAATTGAGGCGCAAGATCCAGCGGGCTTCATGTTGGAGGAGAAGTCTACGTCGGTCACCACCTCTTTCATTACAGAAGATTTTCTGCAGGCCAAAAATTGAGGTGTTCCTGGGACTGCCGCCGTGGCTCTTGAGGTAGTGAAGTGCTATGGGGGTCAAGACCTTACCCTTCTTACGATCCGTAGAAGCTAGAATAATTGTTGACAGGTGCTTCTGTGCACGTCTCCTCAACTCCTGTGAGGTTTGACCGACGTAGACTTTCCGACAGGGACAGATGATTGTGTAGATGACAAAACTTGACCTGCAATTAATGTATTGATAAAGAGAGTGATCAGTCTTATCAAGAGGATTAAAAAAAAAGGTCCTTAGGTGGTGGCATATAGGGACATATCACACAGTCCCCACAAGGGAAAGAACCAAAAAGGCGAATGCCTCGATTTAGTTTAATGACAGGCCGTAAAAAATGACTCCTAGTGAGTAAATCCCAATGATTCGGGGCCCTACTAGTAGTCAGCAAGGGTCTAGGGCTAACACAAGACGATGTTTGGGCATCTGAAGTAAGGATATCCCAATTTTTTCCAAGAATCTGTCTCACCTCATTCCAATTCATGCTGTATGCTGTAACAAATCTAATGGAAGAATCCTGAGGGCGAGAGTGTGGTACCAGAAGAGACGCTTGATCAGATGCTCTGGCGCATTGAAATGCCTTAGATACTGTCTTGGGAGGATACCCTCTTTGATGGAACCTCATGGTCAGGTCTCTAGAATGTTCCTTGAAGCCTGCATCTGTAGTACAATTCCGGCGGGCCCGCAGGAATTGCCCCACTGGAATACCTGTCCGAGTGTGGAGAGGGTGGAAGCTCTAGAATTGCAGAAGATTATAGGTTGGCGTGGGTTTGCGATAGAGTTCTGTCACCAGTCTGACACCATCAATCGTAATTTGCAGATCTAGAAACACAGCTGAATTAGGGGAACAAGAATGCGTAAGAAAAATGTTCAACGAATTATCGTTGAGTTCCCTGAGAAATTGAACACACGCTGCTTCTGAACCTACCCAAACAAAGAAAACATCATCGATGTAGCGATACCAATGTTTAACATAATCTTTGAATCCCGAAGAACAGAAAACGACAGTCTCCTCCCACCATCCAAGGAAGATGTTTGCGTAAGCCGGTGCGCAACGTGCGCCCATGGCCATGCCGGAAACTTGCTTATAGTACGTCCTGTCAAAAAGAAAGAAATTATGGTACCGGATAAATTTAAGCAAATCCAAGTTGAACGAGTCATGCAGGCAGTAACTGCCATCAAGACAGTCAAGGAAAAACTCCAGTGCCTGGATGCCCTGTGAGTGGTTAATATTAGAGTATAAAGACTCTACATCACAAGTAACAAGGATTTCTTGACCCGTCAAAGTGATATTATGGCATGCCCAAATAAAATCTGATGTATCCTTAATAAAAGATGGTAATGCGGAGGCAATGGGCTGAATAAAAAAATCAACGTATGTGCAGGCCCGTTCGCACATGCTCCCGATGCTGGACACTATTGGTCGGCCAGGTGGTTTAAGGACATCCTTATTCACCTTGGGCAAGAAATAAAAACTGGAAGTGACAGGATTCTCACACCACAAAAAATTTTTCTCACTAGCTGAAATAATGCCCATGGATGCTGCCTGATTAATCAATTTGTGTAATTTCTCCAAAAACAGCTCGGTTGGGTCTGAAGGCAACTTAACATAGAATTGTCTATTGTCAAGCTGTCTGTGGGCTTCTTCCAGATAAAGGTGGGTGGACCAAAGAACCCCATTCCCACCTTTATCGGCATCCCTGATGATAAAGGAGTCATTGTTTTTCAAAGACCTGACAGCTTTTTTTTCCTGTAAGGAGAGATTGTGCACATTCCCAGTTGTGGAGGGAAGATGAAGAATGTCTCTTTTAGTTAACTCAAAGAAAAATTTCACCGCTGGAACCAAGGAAAAGGAAGGGGCGGTGGTGGATTTATTTTTGTATGGAAATTTGATCCTACCTGTTGTGTTTGTATTCTCGTCCAAAATGTCCAGGAGGTCCTGGAGTACTTGCTGATCTTGAGAAGATGACGTTTGGATGGTATCCGGTTGTTTATGAATAACCTGTAGGATCAATTTTCTGCAAAATAAATAAAGATCTTTCACAAGATCAAATTTATCCGAGGTTTGCGTTGGAGAGAACGACAAGCCCCTCTGTAATACAGAATGTTCAGCTGGTGACAAAACATGGTCAGATAGATTAATGACTTGTAATGTTGAACATTGTACCTGAGCTGTAACATCAGAGGGGTATGCATCTGAAGATGTATGTAACGCAATCTGGTCTTGTAAGTCCGACGATACGGTGAATCCGGCCCCCTCCGATTGGATTGGCGCTTTCTTGGTTTTCTGGTGTTTGCGACCCCATCTGGTCCTGTGTCGAGGTCGCTGCCGCCCGAAGACAAAAAATCACTTGGGCTTATAGCGCCTGCCGAGTTCCCAGGAGGTGCAGATGAAGAATGAAGAGTTTGCACTGTGCGGGAATTGCCTGTATGCCTCCAACGAAAGGCCCTCTGATTATCAAAATCTGTCCGATCTCTCTGAAATTTTTTATGTTTGCGGTAAATAACCTCTTTCTCAAATTTATCTAATATATCTTTGAGTTTTGATTTAAATGGTAAAACCAATTGCACCTCATCAAAAGTGCTTAGTCTGCTTTCCAAATCTTTTATATTCTGCTTAGTGGAAACAAGAAGCTGTCTATCATGCTCTAAAAGCATATTAATGATAATGCCAGAACATTGTAGTAATCCTTTTTCCTATATAGTTTGGAAGGAAGATGATGGTTCCCATGCTGGGAAGATTTGCACACGCAAACCCCGTGGAACAATTCCCACCCTCAGGTATTCTTTCAGGGTTCTAATGTTCCACCACAGGCGCACTGCTAATTTATTAGCCGCCGTCAAATCTAAAGAAAGTTTGGTAAAATCTGAATCATTGACTACTGATGTAGTATTAGAAAACAGACTAGAAGATTGAGAACGCCACACAGCCTCTCTGGCATCCCAGTCCATAGCCACGGACACAGCAACAGCCGACAGCAAATAACAAAATTTATATCTATATGACTATAAAAAACTCCCAGCAAGTGAATGTTTCCTCACATCAGTGCAGGCGCCGCCTCCCCTGACTGACTTCCGGTCCTGTGCTACGGACGCAGCACACCGGTATAGTATGTCCTTATTATACTATATATATAAAGCGGACACTTGCTTAAGTGTACTACTTTCCCTGACGAAGCTGCTTTTCAGCAGCGATACGCGTGGGATCTTCCCACACCCCACATTTTGGCCCTGACATGTCTGGGTGTTTTGTGGACTATTTTCCTTGCTGCCTTTACTTTTCAGCATTGCACATCGTTTCCTGCTCTCTCTGTGGTCCACAATTTTTTGCCTGATACATGACCAGGCTCCAGGTTGTATTTATTGCCTGTTTTACTTGAGCTTTTTTCAACTCTCTGTGGTTCCCAGGGTTTAATTGCAGGCTCGTACTTTGTGAGATTTAACTCATTTGCAGCATTCCTTTCACCCTTTCAGGGCCACTAGCATATTGTATATGTGTACACGCTACATGCCCTTTACATTTGCTTTCATTTAGGACACAT
This sequence comes from Ranitomeya variabilis, assembly GCF_051348905.1. Taxonomy (NCBI): domain Eukaryota; kingdom Metazoa; phylum Chordata; class Amphibia; order Anura; family Dendrobatidae; genus Ranitomeya; species Ranitomeya variabilis. The sequence goes on along the minus strand of NC_135233.1, from coordinate 648,263,134 downwards.
ATAGGGACGCCTATAGTGTGTGTGTGTGTGTGTGTGTGTGTGTGTGTGTGTGTGTGCTTTTTAGAGGGCTTGGTCTGTTCATTTCTGTCATAAACATTGATGTTGGTATACCTCATATTGTATTTCTTGTGAACGAGGTGTTTATTAGTACAGTATATTTAGCGTGTGTTTTTTGCAGATTTTGCATTTTCCTGTATAGGCTGTTATATTGGGGTGTTGTGTACTGTGTTACAGTTTTTTAATTGATTTCATATTTGCATGGTGTTTTTGCTTGTAATAAAATGTATTCTATATTTTGCTATATATTTTGTAGTAGGTGTGCACATTCTTTTTGGCTCTTTTTCTTCCTTCATCATATTTGCTGTTTCCATGCCTAATGTAGCACCCTGTTGCTTCATTATATACTTGCCTATATTTTAGTGGTGCACCCGCCATTATTCTTATTTTCAGTTGTTTGTTATACACCTCTTTTCATGGGGGTGTTTCTCCTCTCTGGCGGGTAGCACACGGTCTATTGATTATACTCCAGTGGGAGTTTTTTATAGTCATATAGATATATATATTTTGTTATTTGTTGTCGGCTGTTGCTGTGTCCGTGGCTATGGACTGGGATGCCAGAGAGGCTGCGTGTCGTTCTCAATCTTCTAGTCTGTTTTCTAATACTACATCAGTAGTCAATGATTCAGATTTTACCAAACTTTCTTTAGATTTGACGGCGGCTAATAAATTAGCAGTGCGCCTGTGGTGGAACATTAGAACCCTGGAAGAATACCTGAGGGTGGGAATTGTTCCACGGGGTTTGCGTGTGCAAATCTTCCCAGCATGGGAACCATCATCTTCCTTCCAAACTATATGGGAAAAAGGATTACTACAATGTTCTGGCATTATCATTAATATGCTTTTAGAGCATGATAGATAGCTTCTTGTTTCCACTAAGCAGAATATAAAAGATTTGGAAAGCAGACTAAGCACTTTTGATGAGGTGCAATTGGTTTTACCATTTAAATCAAAACTCAAAGATATATTAGATAAATTTGAGAAAGAGGTTATTGACCGCAAACATAAAAAATTTCAGAGAGATCGGACAGATTTTGATAATCAGAGGGCCTTTCGTTGGAGGCATACAGGCAATTCCCGCACAGTGCAAACTCTTCATTCTTCATCTGCACCTCCTGGGAACTCGGCAGGCGCTACAAGCTCAAGTGATTTTTTGTCTTCGGGCGGCAGCGACCTCGACACAGGACCAGACGGGGTCGCAAACACCAGAAAACCAAGAAAGCGCCAATCCAATCGGAGGGGGCCGGATTCACCGTATCATCGGACTTACAAGACCAGATTGCGTTAGATACATCTTCAGATGCATACCCCTCTAATGTTACAGCTCTGGTACAATGTTCAACATTACAAGTCATTAATCTATCTGACCATGTTTTGTCGCCAGCTGAACATTCTGTATTACAGAGGGGCTTGTGGTTCTCTCCAACGCAAACCTCGGATAAATTTGATCTTGTGAAAGATCTTTATTTATTTTGCAGAAAATTGATCCTACAGGTTATTCATAAACAACCAGAAACCATCCAAACGTCATCTTCTCAAGATCAGCAAGTACTCCAGGACCTCCTGGACCTTTTGGATGAGAATACAAACACAACAGGTAGGATCAAATTTCCATACAAAAATAAATCCACCACCGCCCCTTCCTTTTCCTTGGTTCCAGCGTTGAAATTTTTCTTTGAGTTAACTAAAAGAGACATTCTTCATCTTCCCTCCACAACTGGGAATGTCCACAATCTCTCCTTACAGGAAAGAAAAGCTGTCAGGTCTTTGAAAAACAATGACTCCTTTATCATCAGGGAAGCAGATAAATGTGAGAATGTGGTTCTTTGGTCCACCCACCTTAATCTGGAAGAAGCCCACAGACAGCCTGACAATAGACAATTCTATGTTAAGTTGCCTTCAGACCCAACTGAGCTGTTTTTTGGAGAAATTACACAAATTGATTAATCAGGCAGCATCCATGGGCATTATTTCAGCTAGTGAGAAAAAATTTTTGTGGTGTGAGAATCCTGTCACTTCCAGTTTTTATCTCTTGCCCAAGGTGCATAAGGATGCCCTTAAACCACCTGGCTGACCGATAGTGTCCAGCATCGGGAGCATGTGCGAACGGGCCTGCACATACGTTGATTTTTTTATTGAGCCCATTGCCTCCGCATTACCATCTTTTATTAAGGATACATCAGATTTTATTCAGGCACGCCATAATATCACTTTGACGGGTCAAGAAATCCTCGTTACTTGTGATGTAGAGTCTTTGTACTCTAATATTAACCACTCACAGGGCATCCAGGCACTGGAGTTTTTCCTTGACTGTCTTGATGGCAGTAATCGCCTGCATGACTCGTTCATCTTGGATTTGCTTAAATTTATCCTGTACCATAATTTCTTTCTTTTTGACAGGACGTACTATAAGCAAGTTTCCGGCGTGGCCATGGGCGCACGTTGCGCACCGGCTTACGCAAACATCTTCCTTGGATGGTGGGAGGAGACTGTCGTTTTCTGTTCTTCAGGATTCAAAGATTATGTTAAACATTGGTATCGCTACATCGATGATGTTTTCTTTGTTTGGGTAGGTTCAGATGCAGCGTGTGTTCAATTTCTCAGGGAACTCAACTATAATTCATTGAACATTTTTCTTACGCATTCTTGTTCCCCTAATTCAGCTGTGTTTCTAGATCTGCAAATTACGATTGATGGTGTTAGACTGGTGACAGAACTCTATCGCAAACCAATGGCAACCAATAATCTTCTGCAATTCCAGAGTTTTCACCCTCTCCACACTTGGACAGGTATCCCAGTGGGGCAATTCCTGCGGGCCCGCCGGAATTGTACTACAGATGCAGGCTTCAAGGAACATTCTAGAGACCTGACCATGAGGTTCCATCAAAGAGGGTATCCTCGTAGGACAGTATCTAAGTCATTTCAATGAGCCAGAGCATCTGATCAAGCGTCTCTTCTGGTACCACACTCTCACCCTCAGGATTCTTCCGTTAGATTTGTTACAGCATACAGCACGAATTGGAATGAGGTGAGACAGATTCTTGGAAAAAATTGGGATATCCTTACTTCGGATGCCCAAACATCATCTTGTGTTAGCCCTAGACCCTTGCTGACTGCTAGTAGGGCCCCGAATCTTCGGGATTTACTCACTAGGATTCATTTTTTACGGCCTGTCATTAAACTAAATCGAGGCATTCGCCTTTGTGGTTCTTTCCCTTGTGGGGACTGTGTGATATGTCCCTATATGCCACCAACTAAGGACCTTTTTTAATCCTCTTGATAAGACTGATCACTCTCTTTATCAATACATTAATTGCAGGTCAAGTTTTGTCATCTACACAATCATCTGTCCCTGTCGGAAAGTCTAGGTCGGTCAAACCTCGCAGGAGTTGAGGAGACATGTACAGAAGCACCTGCCAACAATTAATCTAGCTTCTACGGATCATAAGAAGGGTAAGGTCTTGACCCTCATAGCACTTCACTACCTCAAGAGCCACGGCGGCAGTCCCAGGAACACCTCAATTTTTGGCCTGCAGAAAATCTTCTGTAATGAAAGAGGTGGTGACCGACGTAGACTTCTCCTCCAACATGAAGCCCGCTGGATCTTTCGCCTCAATTCTATGGCATCCTCAGGACTTTATGAAGAACTGTTATATACAGGATTCCTGGGCTGACTCTTATTTTTCAATATGGCCCTGTTCTGTTTGGACTATTATATACATATAAAGAAATAACTTTCTCTGGACTGTGTCCCTTTACTGTGGTGCTATTTTGTGGTTTTCGTGTTATTGGGGACATTTTGTGACGTCTAATTTTCCCCATGGCAGGATCTAGATCTCTTTACCGGAGGGCATGTCTTACCCTTGGCTAGTCTTTTGCCCCAGCTGGAATGCGCAGCATCTTTTGGACTAGAGCATTTATTTGTAGGCATCGTGGTTCACTTGTTCTGGGCCTTTATTCTGGAACGTTCTGGGAGCATATGTGTGGATACCGTACTGTTCTTTGTACAATTAATTATGTACAACTATACACAAGACATCTCATTGTTACAAAAAATCTTTATGCATATTACGTATACCCTTATGTAAGTTTTCCCATGCACCTTGCCCTCGGGCATAGATACAAATTTCTTTATGGTTATATTTATTTTTGCATATTCCTGACCCCCTGATATTTTGTATTACCCCTCTATATATTTGGGTTTGATGGGTTTTTCTTCATATACATATATCGTTATTTTTATATGTGTGTCTTGGCTTTATTTCATAGCCATATGAATGTTCTAACTATTATGCAGTTTATTTTTAGGTTTCTTTTCATATGCAGTGAGTTCTGATTCCATTTATTTCTATGCCAGCAGCGCTACTACTGATCCATTCCTTCTCTGATCCTGCTCTATTTGTTGTTGTGCGGCCGCACACTGCGCCAGCTCTCCTCTCTCTGCCTAAAACTTCTCTCGGTGGCTCCTCTTCCTCTATCCATGCAAGTGTATTCACTTGCTGGATTGTTTCCTCACATCAGTGCAGGCGCCTCCTCCCCTGACTGACTTCCGGTCCTGTGCTACGGACGCAGCACACCGGTATAGTGTGTCATTATACTATATATATAAAGCGGACACTTGCTTAAGTGTACTACTTTCCCTGACGAAGCTGCTTTTCAGCAGCGATACGCGTGGGATCTTCCCACACCCCACATTTTGGCCCTGACATGTCTGAGTGTTTTGTGGACTATTTTCCTTGCTGCCTTTACTTTTCAGCATTGCACATGGTTTCCTGCTCTCTCTGTGGTCCACATTTTTTTGCCTGATACATGACCGGGCTCCAGGTTGTATTTATTGCCTGTTTTACTTGAGCTTTTTTCAACTCTCTGTGGTTCCCAGGGTTTAATTGCAGGCTCGTACTTTGCGAGATTTAACTCATTTGCAGCATTCCTTTCACCCTTTCAGGGCCACTAGCATATTGTATATGTGTACACGCTACATGCCCTTTACATTTGCTTTCATTTAGGACACATATAGGGACGCCTATAGTGTGTGTGTGTGTGCTTTTTAGAGGGCTTGGTATGTTCATTTCTGTCATAAACATTGTTGTTGGTATACCTCATATTGTATTTCTTGTGAACGAGGTGTTTATTAGTACAATATATTTAGCGTGTGTTTTTTGCAGATTTCGCATTTTCCTGTATAGGCTGTTATATTGGGGTGTTGTGTACTGTGTTACAGTTTTTTAATTGATTTTATATTTGCATGGTGTTTTTGCTTGTAATAAAATGTATTCTATATTTTGCTATATATTTTGTATTAGGTGTGCACGTTCTTTTTGGCTCTTTTTCTTCCTTTATCATATTTGCTGTTTCCATGCCTAATGTAGCACCCTGTTACTTCATTATATACTTGCCTATATTTTATTGGTGCACCCGCCATTATTCTTATTTTCACTAAACATCTTCGTCGCTATTTCAAAACTGTGCAGAAGGGTGCATAGGTCCCTGATCTGAGACCACTCCTGCATAGTGATTTACCCCACCTCTGGATCTCATTGGTCCAGGCTATACATTATAACATTTTACACCAGGGCTCGTCGGTACTGCCACAGTCACTGCAACATGTGCAGAGTTGAATTCCACCGTGTGGGCACATCACATTTCAGCCGGTGAACTGGCAGGCCCAACGACGTCTGTAGAGATGCAAGTCGTTGAGCTGTGGGATGGACCAGCGGAAGTGAGCACACAGCGACCGTGCCTTCTGCAGAAGCCCATCTAGTCCGGGATATTGGGATAAAAATTGCTGGACAACCATGTTCAAAAGGTGAGCCATACAAGACACGTGTGTGACATTGCCCCAACGAAGGGCCGCACCCAGGTTTGAAGCATTGTTGCACACAGCATTCCCTGGCTGCAGGTTCAGTGGAGACAACCACTGATGGAACTCGGTCTCCAGAGCTGACCACAACTCCTCAGCTGTGTGACTCACATTTCCCAGACATTTCAAAGTAAACACCGCCTGATGCCATTGAGCCCTGGTGACAGCATAGTAAGGAGGTGTGCAGGATTCCTTCTGCGCAGTTAGAATGTGGGTCTCATTACCAGACAGGCTTTGGGTGCAGGTGGAGGACCAAGAGGAGGTTGAGGAGGCAGAAGCAGTGGAGGAACTTAGAGATAGAGAGGATCGACACGCAACTCGTGGGGACAGCAAGACTTGGACAGCAGCCCCTTCTCCTAATGTCACCATAGTTACCCAGTGCCCACTTACCGACATGTAACGCCCCTGTCCATGTCTACTAGTCCAAGTGTCTGTGGTGAAATGCACCCTGTCACACACAGAGTTTCTCAAGGAAGCGGTGATGTTGTGTGCGACATGCTGGTGTAACTCAGGCACAGCTTTCTTTGAGAAGTAGTGGCGACTGGGCATCTGGTACTGGGGCACTGCGACAGACATAAGGTCTCGAAATTCCTCTGTGTCCACCAGGCGGAAAGGCAGTATTTCTGTAGCCAACAGCTTGCAGATGGTGAAATTCAACCTCTTAGCTTTGTCATGGCTAGGAGGAAATGGTCTTTTACTTGTCCACTTCTGAGGGACCAAGGGCTGGCTGCCGTGCTTAGACAGGGTTGAGTAGGGTGTCCCCGGCAAACTGCTGGTCTGTGAGGAAGGTGCAGGCAGAGATATTATGTTATCCTTGATCAAAATGTGGTGGTCTCGATGTCGGAGAGTGCTCAATACCAGCAGGTGTTTCCACTTGCAAATTTACTGATGACCTGCCAATCGCACTGGCTGATGCAGGTAAATAGGTGGAAGGTCTGCATCCAAAACCATGTGCGACTGCTGTCCAAACAGTCACAGAGGATGAAGAGGCCACGGATGCACTTGAAGGGGCAGACGGTGGTTGGCCCTGCCCACTAGGCCGCATTGTAGCACAGTGAGCTTCCCACTGCAACTTATGCCTCATTTCCATGTGACGGTTCATGCAGGAAGTACTCAAACTATTCATTTTTTTGCCTCTACTGAGATTTTGGTGACAAAACTTACAGGCAACATGAGTTGGGTCATCCTTTGTGATCTCAAAAAATGCCCAGGCTATGCAAGGCTTAGAGCCCATGCGACCCAAAGAGCCACCCGACTTGTGCTCAGAGGCACAGTTGTGGTTGAGGATGCAGTTGTTGACATGCTTCCAGTATTCTGTCTCTGTCCAGGAAGGCACAACCTAACCTCGTCAACACTAGCATCCTCCTCCACCTCCTCTGCTGACCTCATGGACTAGCGGACTGTGGGTTGACAGTAAGTGGGGTCTCCAACCTCGTCATCATCACCCTGTGTGTTCTCACACCCGTCGTCCTCAGAGCCAACTTCTTCCTGCCTTGACCGAAGAGTTAAGTTTTCGTTCCAATCAGGTATCTCAGTCTCATCATCATCTTCCTCATTGTCTCCACCAACAGGAGTTACAGTTTGGGAACGAGGGTCTACATTATGCTCAGAACCTTCTTCATCTGGTCCTGGATCCGACTCACAAAGATTCTTTGCATCAGCGCAGATTATTTCCTCGTCTGGATTCACAGAAGCTCTGGAGCAGACCTCTGATTCCCAGGCTATAGTATGAGTAAACAGCTCTGCAGACTCAACCATCTGTGTTAACCCATACTCAGATGGGTGGCTGGAGACTTGGAGTTGTGAGGAAGCAAGTGCGATTGGGGTGACACCTCTGAGGACTGGATTATTTGTGATGTTGAAGTTGAGGTGGAGGAGAGCCCACTTGAACGAGCACTTGATATCCGTTCAAGCACCTGCTGTTTTTGTGCCTCATCTGGAATTTGTAGCGATGCTCATAAGAAACGAATAATATCAGATTGTCCACGAAAAGAAGTAGACATCTAACTTTGGCTGGAAGAAGGTCTTTCTTCTGCAGATGTTACTGCTGCTTTACCACCTACCCAACGGACACAAACTTTTATTCCCCTTTCCACCAGCAGCAGGCCTTTTGCCACTCATTTTGGTGCCCAAAACAGTTTACTGGGTTAGATGTGCAGCGCCCCAGAGTCCTGGTCGTTGCAGTAATGTCGCTCTGCCACTAAGGGGAGTGATGTTACGTCTGATTGCACTAAAGGAGTTTCTCTGACCAGGTAACACTCACACTACACTTCACACTCCGGCCACCAGGGGGGGGGTTCTATCTAGTAGGCCACTCCTCACACTCTGGTAAAACTGGGGGTTGGACAGGAAGAGGAGAGAGGAGTAGCTGGGAAGAGTTAGTGAGAGGACCTGTCAGGGATGGGATCCTGGCAGACTCCTAAGAACAGAACTAACCAGTGAACAACGGGAATACAGTAAAGAGGAATTAGGACCAGAAGGAGTCGTGCTGTTAGACCGAGGCAACATCCTTCTGAGGCGCCAACAGTCGGTGGCCGGAACGCCGAGCAAGTAAGAGACTCTAAGTACTACTGCAAACCACGGCCGGACAGCCAATTATAGGTTGGCTGTCTCACACAAATCACCTAAGCAGACAACAGAGGCAGCTGTGGGAGAGGGGCGACTCTAGGGTCCCGGAAGAACTCCAGGCCTACCCCGTCATACGGGTGTGTCCTACCATATCACCTGGGGGACGGAGAGAACGAACATGAGAAACAGACACAACAGTTGTGAGGACTATCCCGGGAGCTCAGCAGGGAAGAACTACAACACCCAGTGCTAGAAGGTAGACACTGATTCCCACCTGTAAAGGGAACTCCTGATGTGCCTTTGGACCGGCCGGTCTTTGACAGCCCTGTTGACAGTGCCCTGGATTGGACACCTGAAGCCTTCAGTAAAGAGGTAAAGAGACTGCAACCTGGTGTCCTCGTTATTTACTACGACCCACACTGCACCGCAACATCACCCCATCCACATCTTTTACTGTACGCCCCTCAGCAGGGTCACGGACCGGGTCTAGCCACCATGATAACCCCAGAGCAGAGACTTAGAGGCCCGGTACCGGGTACCCCTCGGCCCTGCGGCAGTGGGGGCGCTACAACTTGGCGTCACGAACAGGATCTACTTAAGCCTGAGGAATCGGGTCATGTGTGCCTTGGAACTGTGATTTATTGTGCTTGGACTGTAACTTATTGGACTGTGCATCGACAATTGCCGCCAAGAGTTCCCACCACGATTCACCATCGCAGTGTGCGGAGGGAGGAGCCACAGCTTCGTGGGCGGAACCGGCCAAAAAAAGCGCGGAACGAGAAAGCGCGGTAACGTGCTGATCCCGGAAGAGGAACCCCGATCTCCAGCAGGTAAGTGGAGGAAGGGCCAGCCATGTCCGATTCGGGAGGAGCGGAGGAGGAGGCCGCAACCGGGGATGCAGGGGCACCTCCGGGCCCCGCAGCGGGCGAAGCCGCGGCCCTAATACCACCACCGGTTGCCGCAGAACCCGCTGCCCCCAGCAGTCAGTCGGACACTGCCGCTACCACAAAAGCCATAATGCCCTTCTCTATGCCGTACCTGCCCGGAGCGACCTGGCTCCCGCGATACTCTGGGGAGTCGCATACATTCACTGACTTTAAGGAAGGGCTCTGCAGCCTGCTCGAGTTCTATCCCCTGACAGAGCCTCAGAAGGTTCATATGATAACCGGCCAACTCTTTGGGGCGGCTCTGAGAGAATTGAAGTCCTGGCCCGCCGAGGATAAGGGAACTGCACAGCAGATTTTTGCAAAGCTTAAAGCCACCTTCGATACTCGCACTGCTACAGAAATTAAACTGACTTTATATGGATGCAAACAGAGACCGCAGGATAGCTTACGGGACTATGCCCTTAATCTCCAGGAGGCGATGCGGGCCATTAAGCAGAGTGACCCCGGCAGCATGCAGGATGAGGATAAACTCCTGAAGGAGCGGTTCATTAAGGGGCTTTTGTGCAGTCACCAGCGGGGCCAATTGCACTTCCTGGCCATGCAAAATCCAGACTTGACTTTTGCGCAATTTAAAGATAAAGCTATCCAGGCATTGCAGGAGCGACAACCCAGCCGTGCAGTATCTCCCCGGCGCCCCGCTCTCACGTACCACCAGGAGGTGGTGTCGGATGCCCCAGTCGCTGCCGAGACCGATGCCCAGAGCCTAGAGGACGACTCCCCTGCAGGACTTCGCCTCCAGATGCAGGAGCTAACCAAGAGCGTTGCTGCCCTGGCCCGGACGGTGCAGTCCCTACAGGAGGCCCCCAAGGAGAAGATCCAGTTGGCCTCCAGACCAGAGGATGTCCCTTGGATGCGACAGAGGAGGACTCCGCCGACCAGAGGCCGGAACGACGATCGCTTCCACCAGGACGGACGACTCATCTGCCGCCGCTGTCACCAGGTGGGCCACCTTGCAAGGTACTGTCCTTTAAACGAGCAACCCCTGGGGCAAAGGGCCAACCCCCAGGAGTAGAACAGTCAGGCCCGCAGCATTGGAGAACCAAGTACATTGGAGGACGACCAGTTCTCCCTGTAGTGGTTGATGGAATCCCCTTGAACGCTTTGCTGGACACCGGTTCTCAGGTGACGACTATACCTTACGTGCTTTATAGACGGTATTGGGAGGACACCGGTATTACTCGTGGCCCTGACGATGATTTCACCATAATAGCCAGTAATGGTCAGCCGTTGCCACAAGTGGGGTATAAGGAGGTCACCATCAAGGTGGGGCGGGTGGAATTGAAAGCCCAAGGGATTGTGATTGTTGATATTGACCGTCGAGAATGTAATCCCATGATGACTTTTGGTACTAATGTTATAGAAAATTGTCTTGCAGAAGTTATTGTTTTATTGCAACAGGTGGCAGAAACCGCTGGCCACAGTGAGCAACGTGCCCTGCAGAAGGAAATCAGAGCTCTGATGCAGAGACAGCAGGTAGAGCTGACTGGTGGTGAGATTGGTCGTGTCACTGTGAGTGATTCAAACCCCATCGCGATACCCCCCAGGAGTGAAATGTTAATATGGTGTCGGGCAGCCATAGGCCTCAGGGGAAAGGACTACCAGGCCTTGGTAGAACCCGTATATTCAGACAATAGGCCTACTATTCTGACAGCCCGGGGGGTGGTCGACGTTCGCCAGGGGAGAGTGCCCGTACGTGTCCTCAATTGTGGGGAGGAAGAGGTTCACCTTACCAAGTATGCCACACTTGCCAAATTGTTCACTGTTAATAATAGTGTGATACAGACACCTGAACCCTTGGTCCCGTCAAACGTGGCGGAGGACAACGGTTCTGCAGAGCACTCGAAAGACTGGTGTCGGGAATTGCATGTGGGCACTGACTCTACCCCATCCCATCAAAAGCAGGGGGCCTACAGGGTGGTACACGAGTACGAGCAGGTATTCAGCAAACACCCCTTAGATTTTGGGCAGGTGAAAGGGATCCAACACCATATCCCCACGGGAGATCACCGACCCATAAAAGAGAGATATCGCCCTGTACCCCCAGCTCATTACCAGTGTGCCAAGGACATGTTGCGGGAAATGAAGGAGGCTGGGGTGGTGAGAGACAGCTGTAGCCCCTGGGCAGCTCCGTTAGTCCTTGTTAAAAAGAAAGATGGTACAATGAGAATGTGTGTTGATTACAGGCAGTTGAATCGCATTACACATAAGGACGCATACCCACTGCCCAGGATAGAGGAGTCTCTGGCTGCCTTAAAATCTGCTATTTCTCTACCTTAGATCTCACCAGTGGGTACTGGCAGGTTCCTGTAGCAGAGGCGGACAAAGAGAAGACGGCCTTCACGACACCAATGGGTCTCTGCGAATTCAATTACATGCCCTTCGGATTGTGCAATGCTCCCGGAACGTTCCAGAGGATGATGGAGTGCTGCCTGGGACACATGAACTTCGAAACCGTGCTGCTGTATTTGGATGATGTTATTGTCTTCTCTAAGACCTACGAAGACCATCTGAAGCACCTGGCCGAGGTGTTTGAAGCCCTGTCCAACTTTGGCTTAAAGGTGAAACCGTCCAAGTGTCATCTGCTGAAACCTTAAGTGCAGTACCTGGGCCATGTGGTGAGCGCTGAAGGAGTAGCCCCAGACCCCGACAAGGTCACGGTGATCAAGGACTGGCCAAAGCCCAGTGACCTTCACGAAGTCCGGCAGTTCCTCGGGCTGGTAGGCTATTACCGGAGGTTCATTAAGGACTTTACCAAGAAGGCCGCACCCTTGCAAAACCTGTTGGTTTCACCTGAAGCCTTCAGTAAAGAGGTAAAGAGACTGCAACCTGGTGTCCTCGTTATTTACTACGACCCACACTGCACCGCAACATCACCCCATCCACATCTATTACTGTACACCCCTCAGCAGGGTCACGGACCGGGTCTAGCCACCGTGATAACCCCAGAGCAGAGACTTAGAGGCCCGATACCGGGTACCCCTCGGCCCTGCGGCAGTGGGGGCGCTACAGATGCAGTAAAAATTTAGATACACAGGTGGTATAGTTAACTTCACAGGCTGGCTACTCCGCTGACGTGCAGACACTGCTCCTAGGCCCAAAATGATTTACTGGGTTAGATGCTGTAAAAATTTAGATACACAGGCGGTGTAGCTAGCTTCACAGGCGGGCTACTCCGCTGATGTACACACACTGCTCCTAGGCCCAAAACGATTTACTGGGTTAGATGCAGTGCAAATTTAGATACACAGGCGTTGTAGTTAGCTTCACAGGCCAGGCTACTCAGCTGACGAGCAGACACTGCTCCTAGGCTTGTGATGGAAATATAAATCATATAGATCTCACTTGCATATATACTCCTATATAATTATATATACTCATGAACACTGATATATCCACTGATATAAGCGGAACAGCACCAGATGTATGAAGTGATGATCAGATGTCTCTACTTTGTCCTAGAGGCAGACAACTACACTTTAGTTGCCTAATCAGCATTCATATGTGCATTAATCACAATATTCCATATATATTTAGATAACCAATAACAGAGGAGCTAGACAATATGGTAATTAACTAACCACCCCTAACCTCCTCCTTTCTATATGCAATTATAAAACCATGTATGTAAAATAAATCATGAGTATTGGTGGAATGTTATTGTCACAGTGGTGTACAGTAGTGTTGAGCATTCCGATACCACAAGTATCGGGTATCGGCCGATACTTGCGGTATCGGAATTCCGATACCGAGATCCGATACTTTTGTGGTATCGGGAATCGGCATCGGATCCATATTACTGTGTAAAATAAAGAATTAAAATAAAAAATATTGATATACTCACCTCTCCGGAGGCCCCTGGACATCACCGCTGGTAACCGGCAGCCTTCTTTGCTTAAAATGAGCGCGTTTAGGGCCTTCCATGACGTCACGGCTTCTGATTGGTCGCGTGCCGCTCATGTGACCGCCACGCGACCAATCACAAGCCGTGACGTCATTCTCAGGCCCTAAACTCCTCATTCTAGGAATTTAGGGACCTGAGATCATCCATTTATGGCACAGAGATCATTCCAGGTGGCTGCATATGTTCGCTGGTTCTGCTACATTCGTCTGTAAAATGGCATGGGGTGCAACTCTGGGTCTGGATGATTGTTGAGAATGCTGGTCTCCTGACTTGGGGTGAAGTGTACATAGTGTAATGGTTTGTGCTTCTATCTGCCCCTGCATTCTTGGTGCCTGTGGGTTTCTTTTCCTAGTACTGGGCAGCATGTATGATGTTCCCTCTTCATCTTCATCAGAGGAATAGTTGTGATAGCGTGTGCTGGGGTCATACACTGGCTGATTTTTGGACTTAGAGGTTGCCTTTTTGTGTGAGGAATGGATGTCTCCCCCCTTGCTGTAGCATAGGCTTATAGTTCTATGTTGGTGTGAATGTAGGCAGCTCTGACCAGGGCTGAAGTTGTACCTTATCAGCAGATGGTGATGTCAGTCCTCCCCCCTCTGCACCCAGGGATGAGCTGTCTGCTGCCTGATGTGTCTGGGGGTTGCCTACTGCATTGTGTGTAGGGGAATTTTCACCTTCTTTCCCCGATATCACAACTGGTAATGGCTGGACTGTGCCTGTAAGCACAGAATACAGAGGCACCACATTAGTTGAATTGGGCATTGGCCCAGCCGGCAACAAAGAAGAAGAAGAAGAAGAAGAAAAAAAAGAAGAAGGAGGGTGTGTAAAAGGAGGAGATAGGTGAGGCAGAGAAGAAGGAGGAGGTAGAGGTGTAAGGTGCACAGGAGGCGGAGGTGAGGAGTGAGAAAAAGGAACAGAAGGAGGAGAAGATGGGAGGTGTGGAGGAGATGAGAGATGTTGGAAAAGAAAGACCAGGAGGAGATAGGTGTGGTGGGGGAGTGAAGAAGGAGGAGAGAAAAAGGGTGAGTGAAGAAGGTGGAAAGAGGTTTGGAGAAGAAGAAGGAGGAGTAGAGAGGTGTGGAGAAGAAGGAGAGAAAGAGAGAGAGAGAGTGTAGAAAAAGGAGAGAAAGAGTGACAGAGAAAGAGGAGGATAGAGAAGAGAATTCCTCTCCCCTCTTTGCAGTCTGAGAGGGCATGGTTGGAACAATGATGCCTTCTCCCTGTAGGGAGGGACGGGGCGCGCCACATACTGTGCAAAAACTCCCTATTCCATGGATTCTGTTGAGACCAGACTGCACATGTCTAATATCTCCTGTCCCCGTATGGGGAGGTGCTGATGGCTTAATAGCTTTCCCCATCCTATACACATAAAAATCACTTCCTGATTTGTTCACATATCTTTCTGTACCACCTAAATGATGTAAGCTCCGCTGCTACTTTATACCATGTATTAGCATTCAGCAATTTAACATCAGCTAACTTCCCTTATTTTCCTTTCTATGTCATGCCATTCCGCAGCTTGAATTCTGCCATTCTGATCGATTTCACATACTTTGTACCTTCTAACATTCTTCACATACTTAACTCCTTCGTGTTCTGCCACTATCTGGGGGGGGCGTTTTCTCTCCAGGATTATAAAAAAACAAAACAAAAAAACACTCCTGTATGTCCATCTTACTCCCCATGGCAAAAACAAAAACAAAAAACAAACAAGGAAGGAAAAAAACCAACAAAAACTCCAAAAAGATCGGAATATAAACAAAAAAAAAAGAAAATCTGCAAAAAAGTTGGTATGAAAAGATTGGTACAAAAGCAAAAAAGAAAAGAAAATCTTTCAAAAAAGTTGGTACAAGAAGTTGATATAAAAAGGAAAAGAAAACCGTCAAAAACTTGGTACAAAAACAAAAAACTTAAATTTTTGATACAGAAGGAAAAACTTCAAAGGGTAAAAAGTTAAAACTGCTTTTTTAACACTTTGTCTGTGCTGAGACGCAGTGAGACACACACGCTTCCCCTTTCTTATGCTGCTGTATCCAAAGTATCTGAAATCACGTATCTAAAACAAAGTAGCTCACAGCAAAAATGATCGATACCACTTAGTTTCACTTCTTCAAAAATTGCTACACTGTAGCAAGCACTTATCTCAGAATGTAGAAAAGGAAAACAGCAAAAAACAGATGTGACAGTGTGATTTACAATGGATATATCCTTGTAACAGCAGAAGGGGAAGTGCGGAAAAGAAAAAAACTTCCCTTTACAACTGTATGCACTTAAAGCAACAGTACATGACATGAACAAAAACAGATACAGACGTCCAGGAGAAACCGATGCCCTCTTTATTATTCTGTGGCAGGTGCTAACTGCTCTGGGAACAGACTACTGCCAATCGCAATGGGCACACCTGTGCCCAGGCCGCCTGAGTGACAAGCTCAACAAGTGGGGGATCCTACCGCCCCTGCCCTGTCTGGTTGTCCTAACTGGCTCGCCGGCGCTATGGGAATCTGCGGTAGCCCTCTAAGTTATCACTACCTGAGCCTGGGACTACCTGTCCCAGGATTACCTGTCCCTCCTATGCACGGGAATCCTGCAATAACTTATCGAGCGATTTGACCTCCTGCAGTCTGTTACCCAGCCACCAGAAGCAATCCAACTGTCTCCCGGATCTACACAAACATGGGACACATACACGGCACACAGCAGACACCTTGACTTATATCCCAGGGTCTGGATATGGGCTTGGACTTTTTACACTACCTGAGAATGTGGTGGTGACCACACCTGGCTGGCAAGAGTTATAGACCCGGACCGGCACAGGGGACTTTCAGGTAAGGTGTAACATTTTCTTAACTTACTTATGGAGCTGCGTAGTCTCTGTCCTGTGAGCCAAGGCCGTGGCCAATACCTTCGTCTCTCCGGTCAGCAAGGTCCTCGTGCATTTCGGCCATTGCCCCACATGCAGGCGCCAGATGTTACCACCAGGCCCCGCAGGACCCGCAGCTGCAAACAGCAGGCCGGACCCCACTGACGCTACAGTGCCAATCATGCCATTGTCGACAGTAGCCAAAGGGATTGAGTGCCAACCAGGAGGGCAGAAGACGGCCCCTCTCATGGTGACCGCTGACCTGGAAGCGCAGCCACCCAACAAAGACAGAAGAAGTGTCAAGTGTTACATCTGTGGCAAGTTTGACAATTTCCGGAACCTGTGCAGAGCACCCATGCAACCTAAAGTTTGGTAAAGAGAAACAGGTCAAGGAAGAAGTACCGAAAGCAGTGAAGTACTCCGTCCATAGGACAGGGGCAAGCAAGCCAGGTCTGCAAGACACTAGGAGGTACTGGACGTAGTACCAGAAAGTCTATGGTCTGACATGTAAATCCCCATCTGCAGGACCAATATCTCAAATTACCCTCAAAGTGGATGCTTTGTCAGATCTCTTCTTCTGCACACCGGTGCAGCCAGAAGTGTGATGAGACATGTGGAATTCCCTGACCCTATCTGCCTATCAGAATCCTCTGTGTCTTGCGTGGGCATTGATGGTCAAGTCAGACATTCTCAGCTTACAAAGCCTCTGAGCGTGTGCACCCAGCCGGGACACTGTATCCTGTCCCAGTTTGTGGTGTCAGGGACCTGCCACTCAATCTGCTTGGAGCGGACCTACTGCAGAAGCTGAAGGCAACCACAGTGTTCCAGGAAGATGGGACCGTGACACTTTCTTCATCCCTGACCCAAGAAGAATCATGCTGGCAGCCCTACAAGAACCTCAAATAACCGACGGAGGCCTACCAAAAGTGTTCACAGTGATCCACCTGGCCCCACCCACCTGAATTGACTATGCCAACGTCATGTAAAACACAGCAAGGGGACTCCAAAAAGAGTCTCCATTTTTTCCAATAATTGGGCCACAGACACCACTTGGTGTCATCAATTTTGCCAGACTTTCTTAAAATGGTTGGTGTGAGGTGATTTTAAAAAATCATCAAGCTTTTAGTCTCCCCAGGATGACACAGGGGTAGAAAAGTCCTTGCGGATCCAGGATTTGTTCATCTTGATGAACGTTAGTCTGTCTACATTGTCACTGGACAGCCGCATGCGTTTATCTGTCAGCACACCACCAGCAGCACTGAACACACGTTCAGAGAGAACGCTGGCTGTGGGGCACAACAAGATCTCCAAGGCGTGAGTGGCGAGCTCAGGCCATTTTTCCAGATTGATAGCCCAAAATGAGCAAGGGTCCATTACCACAGTCATGGCATCAATGTTAACTTGGAGATACTCCTATTCCATCCTCTCTAGGCGTTGGCTATGCCTCAGACTTCTTGTCTCCTGTGGCCTTGCAAAGGATGGTCTAAAAAATTAATTAAACGATTGGAAAAAATTGCTGTTACCACCAGATACAATGTTACTGTTACGGTTTGAGTGATGACTCGACAGTCCCACGGTTGGCAAGTTAGAACTCAGAAATTCACTACGTGCACCACTGGTGTTTTGTGGAAATGCTGATGTAATATTCTGTTATAGTCTCTGCTGATATTCCTGCATGCGTGAATCCCTTTCTATGGCAGGAATTATTTTGCCAAATTTACTTTAGTAATGGGCATCTAAGAGTGTGGCAACCCAGCAGTTGGCATTACTTCAGATTCTGACAATCCGAGGGTCATGTTACACGCAGTGCAGCAAGAAGGCACTCATGTGTCTTGCGCATCCAGGAGGACCAAGTCCTTGTTGTCTTGGTGGCGGCAACCTGAGAATCATGCTTCCTTCCTCTGCCCTCTCCCCCCAACCTCGCACAACAGAACTTTGATCAAGGTCTCCCTCATCTGATGAGTCTTCCATGCGCAGCGCCAGTTCGTCCTCCACTTCTTTCTCGGCTCCTGCACCTTCCTCAACAGTTTGGCTGCTACCATGTGCCCTCGGTAATCCCTCTCCCCCAAACTCCAATGCCAACCACCTTGATGCTGCCGACCGTCTGGACCTTGGAGATATTATCCCTTCCGCATATGACTCCTCTTGTTCCTCCTCTTCCTCGTCTGGTCCCACCAACTGATTCCGAATACGGTTTAAGGTGTGCTCCAGCATGTAAATGACCGGAATGGTCATGCTGATAATGGCATCGTCAGCACTAAGCATCTTCGTCGCTGTTTCAAAACTGTGCAGAAGGGTGCATAGGTCCCTGATCTGAGACCACTCCTTCATCGTGATTTACCCCACCTCTGGATCTCATTGGCCCAGGCTATACGTTATAACATATTGCACCAGGGCTCGTCAGTGCTGCCACAGTCACTGCAACATGTGCAGAGTTGAATCCCACCATGTGGGCACATAGCATTTCAGCCAGTGAACTGGCAGGCTTAACGACTTCTGTAGAGATGTAAGTCGTTGAGATGTGGGATGCGAACATCGGAAGTGAGCACACAGTGACCGTGCCTTCTGCTGAAGCCCATCTAGTCCGGGATAGTGGGATAAAAATTGCTGGACAACTGTTATGATCCTTAGTGGTTGAGGATCACAAAATACTCCAGCTAAGTAACAAAACATAGGACAAGCTCTAGAGAGGTGGCAAACTGGACTGACCGCAAATCTGAACCTATCTAACACACTAAAGGTAGCTGGTGAACGTGTCTAAAATCCTAGACGTCTCGAGCCAGCCTGAGGAACTAACTACCCCTAGAGAGAAAACCAACCAGCAAGCGAGGAAATCACATTTTAGCAAGCTGGACAAGAAACATGATGAATGCTGATAATCAAAAAATAAACAAACAAAAACTTAGCATGTCTTGGAGAGACTGGGAGCAAGGTAGTCACAAGGAATCTGAAGAGCACTGAATACATTGAGAGCAGGCAAGGAACTGAGTATCCAGGTGAGCTAAATAGGAAACCAACCAAGGATAACGAACCAGCTGATGCTGCCAACCTGCAGAAAGACAACACTACACAGTACCGCTTGTGACCACTAGAGGGAGCCCAAAAATAGAGTTCACAACAGTACCCCCCCTTGAGGAGGGGTCACCGAACCCTCATCAAGACCCCCAGGGCGATCAGGATGAGCCGCGTGGAAGGCATGAACCAAATCGGCCGCATGAACATCAGAGGCGACAACCCAGGAATTATCCTCCTGACCATAGCCCTTCCACTTAACCAAATACTGAAGCCTCCGTCTAGAGATACGAGAATCCAAAATCTTCTCCACCACGTACTCCAATTCGCCCTCGACCAGCACCGGAGCAGGAGGCTCAACTGAAGGAACCACAGGTACCACATACCTCCGCAACAAAGACCTATGGAACACATTATGAATGGCAAACGATGCTGGGAGATCCAAATGAAAAGACACCGGGTTAAGGATTTCCAAGATCTTATAAGGACCGATGAAGCAAGGCTTGAATTTAGGAGAGGAGACCTTCATAGGAACATACCGAGAAGACAGCCACACCAAATCCCCAACACGAAGTCGGGGACCCACACCGCGGCGGCGGTTGGCAAAGCGCTGAGCCTTCTCCTGTGACAACCTCAAATTGTCCACCACATGGTTCCAAATCTGCTGCAACCTATCCACCACAGAATCCACCCCAGGACAGTCAGAAGGCTCAACCTGACCCGAGGAAAAACGAGGATGGAAACCAGAATTGCAGAAAAAAGGCGAAACCAAAGTAGCAGAACTAGCCCGATTTTTAAGGGCACAAAAAAGACAAGAGAAAAAGAATGGACTAAATCAAGCCTGCACAACCATATACCAAAAATACCAAAACATGTTTATTGAACACCACAAAAACGCTAAAAACATCTAAAATACAACCATGTGTAAACCACCCTGATATAACCTCCTAAATACATAACAATAATGTATGACAATTGACCATGCTCGATGTATAATAATATATACCAGTGTACCTAAATATATGCAGTACAAAAATACAGATATACATTACCCCATGAATGACAGAATGTATGGCAACTAAGTCGCCAGAAGATGTGGTCCTAAAGTAGAAAAGAGAGACCTGAGTGGATAAAGTAAAACTCCCATTTGGGAGATCTATAGAGTCAGCATGCCCTCAATTAGACACTCCACTCGATCTGCGGTCATGGTGAGTATGGGTCAGAAGGTCAAAGAATCAAGTCAGAGCTGCAGAGCTACAGAGCCGCATGTCATAAGTGACCGATCAGTGGTCAGGAGGGGGTGTGGAAAACAGAGCCCCACGCGTATCGCCGCCACAGCGGCTTCGTCAGGCAGGCTTCCCCTTCTGAAGACTCTTAACAGACGTGGGCTGAGTCCAGTCATGAATAGCCTGGACCTTGACTGGGTCCATCTCCACAGTAGAAGGAGAAAAAATAAAACCCAAAAAGGAGACATTCTGTACTCCGAAGAGGCATTTTGAGCCCTTCACAAATAAAGCATTAGCACGCAGGACCTGAAACACCATCCTGACCTGCTTCACATGGGACTCCCAATCATCAGAAAAGACCAAAATGTCATCCAAATAAACAATCATAAATTTATCCAGATATTCTCGGAAGATGTCATGCATGAAGGACTGAAACACAGAAGGAGCATTAGAGAGTCCAAAAGGCATCACCAAGTACTCAAAATGGCCTTCAGGCGTATTAAATGCTGTTTTCTATTCATCTCCCTGCTTAATGCGCACAAGGTTATACGCACCACGGAGATCTATCTTGGTGAACCAACTGGCACCCTTAATCCGAGCAAACAAATCAGACAATAGTGGTAAAGGATACTGAAATTTGACTGTGATTTTATTCAGAAGATGATAATCTATACAAGGTCTCAAAGAACCGTCCTTCTTGGCCACAAAAAAAAATCCTGCACCAAGAGGGGAAGAGGATGGGCGAATATGTCCCTTCTCCAAAGACTCCTTTATATAACTCCGCATCGCGGCATGCTCTGGTATAGACAGATTAAAAAGTCGTCCCTTAGGGAATTTACTACCAGGAATTAAATTTATAGCACAGTCACAATCCCTATGAGGGGGCAGGGCACTGGACCTGGGCTCATCAAATACATCCTGGTAGTCAGACAAAAACTCAGGGACCTCAGAAGGAGTGGAAGAAGCAATAGACACCAACGGAGCATCGCCATGAATTCCCTGACAACCCCAACTTGACACAGACATAGCTTTCCAATCTAAAACTGGATTATGAGCCTGCAGCCATGGCAGACCCAAAACGACAACATCATGCAAATTATGCAGAACAAGAAAGCGAATCACCTCCTGATGTACGGGAGTCATGCACATGGTCATTTGCGTCCAATACTGAGGCTTATTCTCAGCCAATGGCGTAGCATCAATTCCCCTCAGAGGAATGGGAAATTCCAAAGGCTCCAGGACAAAACCACAGCGCCTGGCAAACAACAAATCCATCAGATTCAGGGCAGCACCCGAATCCACAAAAGCCATAACCAGGTAGGACGACAAAGAACAAATCAAAGTAACAGACAAAATAAATTTAGGCTGCATAGCACCAATGGTGACAGGTTTAGCGATTTTTTTTAAGCGTTTAGAGCATGCTGAGATAACATGAGTAGAATCACCACAGTAAAAGCACAACCCATTTTGACGTCTATGACTTTGTCGCTCAATTCTGGTCAGAGTTCGGTCACATTGCATAGACTCAGGTCTCTGTTCAGAAAATACCGCCAAAGGATGAGCAGATTTGCGCTCCCGCAAACGCCGATCAACCTGAATGGCTAAAGCCATAGAATCACTCAGACTTGTAGGGGTGGGAAACCCCACCATAACATTCTTAACGGCCTCAGAAAGACCTTCTCTGAAATTTGCAGCCAGGGCACACTCATTCCATTGAGTAAGCACCGACCATTTCCGAAATTTTTGACAATACACCTCTGCTTCATCCTGACCTTGAGAGATAGCCAGCAATGCTTTTTCTGCCTGATTCTCAAGATTAGGCTCCTTATAAAGCAGTCCAAGAGCCAGAAAAAATGCATCTACATTAAGCAATGCAGGATCTCCTAGCGCCAGAGAGAAAGCCCAATCTTGAGGGTCACTACGCAACAAGGAGATAACAATTTTAACTTGCTGAGCGGAATCACCAGAGGAACGAGGTCTCAGAGATAGAAATAACTTACAATTATTCTTAAAATTTAGAAACCTAGATCTATCTCCAGAAAACAACTCAGGGATGGGTATTTTTGGTTCAGACATAGGGCTATGAATAACAAAATCCTGAATACTTTGCACCCGTGCAGCAAGATGATCCACACTAGAAGCCAGAGTCTGAACATTCATGTCTGCAGCTGAGCTCAAAACCACCCAGAGTTCAAGGGGATGAAAGAAGCTAAACAGACTGCAGCAAAGGAAAAGCGGGAGGAAAAAAAAAAAATGTACTCAGGTCTTCTTTTTATCCCACTTCTGCAATGCATTAAACACTTTTTGGCCTGCTCTACTGTTATGATCCTTAGTGGTTGAGGATCACAAAATACTCCAGCTAAGTAACAAAACATAGGACAAGCTCTAGAGAGGTGGCAAACTGGACTGACCGCAAATCTGAACCTATCCAACACACTAAAGGTAGCCGGTGAACGTGTCTAAAATCCTAGACGTCTAAGAGACGGTCTAGAGGTAAGAGGAAGGCACATACACAGGGGTGAAAGCAGATTCAGCAAATGAGGCCCACTAATACTAGATAGCAGAAAATAGAAAAGGGGTCTGTGCGGTCAGTAAAAAACCCTTACAAAATATCCACACTGAGATTTCAAGAACCCCCGCACCAACTAACGGTATGGGGGGAGAAACTCAGTCCCCTAGAGCAACCAGCAAGCGAGGAAATCACATTTTAGCAAGCTGGACAAGAAACATGATGAATGCTGATAATTAGTGTTGAGCGATACCGTCCGATACTTGAAAGTATCGGTATCGGAAAGTATCGGCCGATACCGGCAAAGTATCGGATCTAATCCGAGACCGATACCCGATACCAATACAAGTCAATGGGACTCAAGTATCGGACGGTATCCCTGATAGTTCCCAGGGTCTGAAGGAGAGGAAACTCTCCTTCGGGCCCTGGGATCCATATTAATGTGTAAAATAAAGAATTAAAATAAAAAATATTGCTATACTCACCTCTCCGACGCAGCCTGGACCTCACCGAGGGAACCGGCAGCGTTCTTTGCTTAAAATGCGCACGTTTACTTCCTTCCGTGACGTCACGGCTTGTGATTGGTCGCGTGCCGCACATGTGGCCGCGACGCGACCAATCACAGCAAGCCGTGACGTAATTTTCAGGTCCTCAATGCCTAATTCTGCATTGAGGACCTGAAATTACGTCACGGCTTGCTGTGATTGGTCGCGTCGCGGTCACATGGGCGACACGCAACCAATCACAAGCCGTGACGTAATTTTAAAAAGCGCGCATTTCCTGCCTCCCGTGACATCACGGCTTGTGATTGGTCGCGTCGCCCATGTGACCGCGACGCGACCAATCACAAGCCGGATCGTAATTTTAAAATCCTGAATGCCTAGAATTAGGCATTGAGGACCTGAAAATTACGTCACGGCTTGCTGTGATTGGTCGCGTCGCGGCCACATGGGCGACACACGACCAATCACAAGCCGTGACGTCATGGAAGGAAGTAAACGCGCGCATTTTAAGCAAAGAACGCTGCCGGTTCCCTCGGTGAGGTCCAGGCTGCGTCGGAGAGGTGAGTATAGCAATATTTTTTATTTTAATTCTTTATTTTACACATTAATGTTGTTTTGATACCGATACCCGATACCACAAAAGTATCGGATCTCGGTATCGGAATTCCGATACCCGCAAGTATCGGCCGATACCCGATACTTGCGGTATCGGAATGCTCAACACTACTGATAATCAAAAAATAAACAAACAAAAACTTAGCTTGTCTTGGAGAGACTGGGAGCAAGGTAGTCACAAGGAATCTGAAGAGCACTGAATACATTGAGAGCAGGCAAGGAACTGAGTATCCAGGTGAGCTAAATAGGAAACCAACCAAGGATAACGAACCAGCTGATGCTGCCAACCTGCAGAAAGACAACACTACACAGTACCACTTGTGACCACTAGAGGGAGCCCAAAAATAGAGTTCACAACAGACAACCATGTTCAAAAGGTGAGCCATACAAGGCACGTGTGTGACATTGCCCCAACGAAGGGCCGCACCCAGGTTTGCAGCATTGTTGCACACAGCAGTCCGTGGCTGCAGGTTCAGTGGAGACAACCACTAATGGAACTCGGTCTCCAGAGCTGACCACAACTCCTCAGCTGTGTGACTCACATTTCCCGGACATTTCAAAGTAAACACCTCCTGATGCCATTGAGCCCTGGTGACACCATAGGAAGGAGGTGTGCAGGATTCCTTCTGCGCAGTTAGAATGCGGGTGGCATTACCAGACAGGCTTTGGGTGCAGGTGGAGGACCAAGAGGAGCTGGAGGAGGCAGAAGCAGTGGAGGAACTTAGAGATAGAGAGAATCGACATGCAACTCGTGGGGACAGCAAGACTTGGACAGCAGCTCCTTCTCCTGATGTCACCATTAGGGTTGAGCGACTTTCATTTTTTTAAGATCGAGTAGGGTTTTGGGAAACCCGATTTTGTCCAGAGTCGAGTCGAGTGCAGTCGGCCGATTATCGCTAAAAGTCGGGGATCGACCGAAACACGAAACCCAATGCAAGTCAATGGGGAAGCATAGTCGGCAGTGAGTGGAGGCCAGGAAAACACCTACAGTGCCCATTTTAATGCCAAAAACATCCATTCTTGTTTCTGAAGCTTGCCAATCTTAATTAACTGTATAATAATAGTTGGGCATAGGGAATTGGGGGAAAGTTGTGGGGGGAGTAGGGCTGGCTCAAGTTTTTCGTGGGCCCAGGAAATGCGGACTACGTCACGGCGGTGTTGCAGGGAAAGGTAAGTATTTAAAAGTTGCAAGTGCTGTGATCCTGAGCAAGCAGGGGGGGCCCACTCGTTCGCATTGCCACTGGCACAGGGCCCCTCAAAGTACGGCGGTGTGTTTGCATGGCGGGGGCGCCTCCCACCAGCAGCGACACTTTTGCGTACTCTGAGGGGCCCTGTGCCAGTGACGTCGCCAACGAGTATGCCCCCCCACCTGATGAAGGAACCTGCACTTTCATCTGCACCTTCCTCTTTGTCCCTGTGTAAGGTGGTATAACATGCGGGAAGGGGAACCTTACTTTCAGCAGGGACAGATTCTGGCTGTGTAGAGTACAAGGGGAATGTAGTGGTCTAGGTCAATGTACCAGCAGACTCATTTAGCAGTGGCTGGGCAATGGGCAGGATGAGGAGGAAACAGATATAGGGCCAAAGAATAAAGTAGGCTACATGCAGTTCAAAATTGGTAACAGGACTAAACAGGCGGCATTGCTTTGTTCAGTGGAGTAGCAAACCCAAGAGCAGCAGACACTGTTTCAAGGGCCTAACCACACTAGTAGGCCAAATGCAGTTTAATATCTGATAGTATAGGGCGAAAGCCAGAATGTGGAAGCTCAGCTTTGTTCAGTTGAGGACAACACCAGGGAGGGGCAGACACCTTTAGTAGGCCGGAAAAGCCTATTGCATTTTTTAAAATGGTAATTTGGAGCAGAAGGTTGAAGCTCAGCTTTATTTAGTTGAGGGCAACACCAGGGAGGGGCAGAAGCCGTTAGTAGGCCCTAACCACCATTTTTTTTTTTTTTAAAACCACTTAATGAGAGCCGGAAGGTTGAAGCTCAGCTTTATTTAGTTGAGGACAACACCAGGGAGGGGCAGAAGCCGTTAGTAGGCCCTAACCACCATTTTTTTTTTAAAACCACTTAATGAGAGCCGGAAGGTTGAAGCTCAGCTTTATTTAGTTGAGGACAACACCAGGGAGGGGCAGAAGCCGTTAGTAGGCCCTAACCACCATTTTTTTTTTTTTTAAAACCACTTAATGAGAGCCGGAAGGTTGAAGCTCAGCTTTATTTAGTTGAGGACAACACCAGGGAGGGGCAGAAGCCGTTAGTAGGCCCTAACCACCATTTTTTTTTTAAAACCACTTAATGAGAGCCGGAAGGTTGAAGCTCAGCTTTATTTAGTTGAGGACAACACCAGGGAGGGGCAGAAGCCGTTAGTAGGCCCTAACCACCATTTTTTTTTTTTAAACCACATAATGAGAGCCGGAAGGTTGAAGCTCAGCTTTATTTAGTTGAGGACAACACCAGGGAGGGGCAGAAGCCGTTAGTAGGCCCTAACCACCATTTTTTTTTTTTTAAAAACCACTTAATGAGAGCCGGAAGGTTGAAGCTCAGCTTTATTTAGTTGAGGACAACACCAGGGAGGGGCAGAAGCCGTTAGTAGGCCCTAACCACCATTTTTTTTTAAAAACCACTTAATGAGAGCCGGAAGGTTGAAGCTCAGCTTTATTTAGTTGAGGACAACACCAGGGAGGGGCAGAAGCCGTTAGTAGGCCCTAACCACCATTTTTTTTTTTAAAACCACATAATGAGAGCCGGAAGGTTGAAGCTCAGCTTTATTTAGTTGAGGGCAACACCAGGGAGGGGCAGAAGCCGTTAGTAGGCCCTAACCAAAGTTGAAGGCCAAATGCAGTTTAATTTCTGATACTATAGGCCGAAAGCCAGAAGGTGGAAGTTCCGATTTAGACAGTGGAGGACAATTTGAATTAGGGACTGCAGACAGACTTAGTAGGCTGTCCCCTGTGGACCATGCATCCACCACATTAACCCATTGCGCCGTAATGGACACGTAATCTTCCGTGGCCATGCCTACAGGTCCATGCGTCTGTTGTCAGGTGCACCTTTGTACTCACAGATTGCCAGAGTGCATGGACAATGCGGTCTTCTACATGCTGGTGGAGGGTTGGGATGGCTTTTCTCGCAAAAGAAGTGTCGACTGGTTAGCTTGTAGCGTGGTACAGCGTAGTCCATCATGGCCTTATTAATAGTAAATAAAATATATAACTAGGCTCTATGAACTTTTAAATAGGTTCCAGGGGTACACGGGCAGCATTGGTGTGGTCAGTGGAGGAGTATTGCAAGTAGGGGCTGCAGACAGGCTATCAAAGGCCTAAAATAACAAACAGTAGGCAGTCATGGCAGTTTTACATCGGTTACATGGATACACAGGCAGGCACTCCAGGCAGCATTGTGCTCAGTGGAGGAGTATTGCAAGTAGGGGCCGCAGACAGGCTATCAAAGGCCTAAAATAACAAACAGTAGGCAGTCATGGCAGTTTTACATCGGTTACATGGATACACAGGCAGGCACTCCAGGCAGCATTGTGGTCAGTGGAGGAGTATTGCAAGTAGGGGCCGCAGACAGGCTATCAAAGGCCTAAAATAACAAACAGTAGGCAGTCATGGCAGTTTTACATCGGTTACATGGATACACAGGCAGCTAGGTGGTGAGTGGAGGAGTATTTAAAGTAAGGACCGCAGACAGGCTATCAAAGGCCTAACATAACAAACAATAGGCTCATGGCAGTTTTACAGCGGTTACATGGATACACGGGCAGGCAGCTTGGTGGTGGTGAGTGGAGGAGTATTTAAAGTAGGGACCGCAGACAGGCTATCAAAGGCCTAACATAACAAACAATAGGCTCATGGCAGTTTTACAGCGGTTACATGGATACACGGGCAGGCAGCTTGGTGGTGAGTGGAGGAGTATTTAAAGTATGGACCGCAGACAGGCTTCGAAGGCCTAACACAATAAAATGGGCTGGCTGTAGGCACTTTAAAATTGGTTCCAGGGGTACACGGGCAGCAGTGGTCTGGTCAGTGGAGGCCTAGTGGAAGTATGGACCGCAGACAGGCTTCGAAGGCCTAACACAATAAAATGGGCTGGCTGTAGGCACTTTAAAATTGGTTCCAGGGGTACACGGGCAGCAGTGGTCTGGTCAGTGGAGGCCTAGTGGAAGTATGGACCGCAGACAGGCTTCGAAGGCCTAACACAATAAAATGGGCTGGCTGTAGGCACTTTAAAATTGGTTCCAGGGGTACACGGGCAGCAGTGGTCTGGTCAGTGGAGGACTAGTGGAAGTATGGACCGCAGACAGGCTTCGAAGGCCTAACACAATAAAATGGGCTGGCTGTAGGCACTTTAAAATTGGTTCCAGGGGTACACGGGCAGCAGTGGTCTGGTCAGTGGAGGACTAGTGGAAGGAGGGAGCGCAGAAAGGCTTCAAAGGCCTAAAATAACAAACAATAGGCTCATGGCAGTTTTACAGCGGTTACATGGATACACGGGCAGGCAGCTTGGTGGTGGTGAGTGGAGGAGTATTTAAAGTAGGGACCGCAGACAGGCTATCAAAGGCCTAACATAAAAAAACAATAGGCTCATGGCAGTTTCACAGCGGTTACATGGATACACGGGCAGGCAGCTTGGTGGTGGTGAGTGGAGGAGTATTTAAAGTAGGGACCGCAGACAGGCTATCAAAGGCCTAACATAACAAACAATAGGCTCATGGCAGTTTTACAGCGGTTACATGGATACACGGGCAGGCAGCTTGGTGGTGAGTGGAGGAGTATTTAAAGTATGGACCGCAGACAGGCTTCGAAGGCCTAACACAATAAAATGGGCTGGCTGTAGGCACTTTAAAATTGGTTCCAGGGGTACACGGGCAGCAGTGGTCTGGTCAGTGGAGGCCTAGTGGAAGGAGGGACCGCAGACAGGCTTCGAAGGCCTAACACAATAAAATGGGCTGGCTGTAGGCACTTTAAAATTGGTTCCAGGGGTACACGGGCAGCAGTGGTCTGGTCAGTGGAGGCCTAGTGGAAGTATGGACCGCAGACAGGCTTCGAAGGCCTAACACAATAAAATGGGCTGGCTGTAGGCACTTTAAAATTGGTTCCAGGGGTACACGGGCAGCAGTGGTCTGGTCAGTGGAGGCCTAGTGGAAGTATGGACCGCAGACAGGCTTCGAAGGCCTAACACAATAAAATGGGCTGGCTGTAGGCACTTTAAAATTGGTTCCAGGGGTACACGGGCAGCAGTGGTCTGGTCAGTGGAGGACTAGTGGAAGTATGGACCGCAGACAGGCTTCGAAGGCCTAACACAATAAAATGGGCTGGCTGTAGGCACTTTAAAATTGGTTCCAGGGGTACACGGGCAGCAGTGGTCTGGTCAGTGGAGGACTAGTGGAAGGAGGGAGCGCAGAAAGGCTTCAAAGGCCTAAAATAACAAACAATAGGCTCATGGCAGTTTTACAGCGGTTACATGGATACACGGGCAGGCAGCTTGGTGGTCAGTGGAGGAGTAGGGACCGCAGACAGGCTATCAAAGGCCTAAAATAACAAACAATAGGCTCATGGCAGTTTTACAGCGGTTACATGGATACACGGGCAGGCAGCTTGGTGCTGAGTGGAGGAGTAGTGCAAGGAGTGTCTGTCCCAGTACTCCCAAAATATAAATAGATGTTAATGTCTCGCAAAACAACCAAAACAAAAAAAAAGATGGCATACTTAGGTACAGGGGTGGGCTCATCTGCTGTGTTTCTGACATAGTAATTTGGCAGTAACTATTTAATGGTGCCAATATAGGACACAGACACAGACTACTTTAAGTTGCATCATAGATGTCTACAAATTTGTATTGTCAGTGCCAGACATTGAATGATGTCAGCGAATAGACTAAAGATTGGTGGAGCTGTGCGACATAATTTTGCACGTAGTAGAGCCCAGTTTGAGCTGGGGTAGGGGGGAACTCTCTTGAGGCCGGCGGGACCGCCCCAGGGCCACTCATGTTACAACGGTGTGTCTGACGTTGGGTGCGCACCACCACCGCCAGAGACACTACATTGTACTATGAGGGACCCAGTAGCAATGCCGTCAACCAAAAGCGAGCACACCCACCTCTTCAGACAAACAGCAGTCTCACGGGTGCTTGCGCCAAGTCGCGATACCACGGCCCCGTGTGGGGAGTTTGGCCATTTAGGGAGGTGTAAACATGTCGTATGCTGTACAATCTGCAGCAGCAAATTAGACATTAGAAAAGTAATTCACAGGCAAGAGCTTTTCATAGGAAAGCTAGGTGTCGGCCGGGCAAGGTGGGGCAAAAGATTTTGAAATCCAGTTGTGGTTCATTTTAATGAATGTTAGATCGTCAACATTTTGGGTAGCCAGACGAGTCCTTTTTTCGGTTAATATTGACCCTGCAGCACTGAATACTCTTTCTGATAGGACACTTGCTGCCGGGCAAGCAAGCTCCTGCAATGCATATTCTGCCAATTCTGGCCAGGTGTCTAATTTGGAGGCCCAGTAATCAAATGGGAATGACGGTTGAGGGAGAACATCGATAAGGGATGAAAAATAGTTAGTAACCATACTGGACAAATGTTGTCTCCTGTCACTTTCAATTGATGCAGCAGTACCTGTCCTGTCTGCGGTCATAGCAAAATCACTCCACAACCTGGTCAGAAAACCCCTCTGTCCAACGCCACTTCTGATGTGTGCACCCCTAACACTCCTAGTCTGCTGCCCCCTGGAGCTCGTGTGAGAACGATCACGTGCGCTGTGTGCTGGGAATGCCTGAAGCAAACGGTCAACAAGAGTTGATTGTTTGGTTGCTAATATTAGTTCCAAGTTCTCATGTGGCATAATATTTTGCAATTTGCCTTTATAGCGTGGATCAAGGAGGCAGGCCAACCAGTAATCGTCATCGTTCATCATTTTCGTAATGCGTGTGTCCCTTTTTAGGATACGTAAGGCATAATCCGCCATGTGGGCCAAAGTTCCAGTTGTCAAATCTCCGGTTGTGATTGGTTGAGGGGCAGTTGCAGGCAAATCTACGTCACTTGTGTCCCTCAAAAAACCAGAACCCGGCCGTGACACGCAACCAATTTCCTGTGCCCCCGTGAAAGTTTCCGCATTAAAAATATACTCATCCCCATCATCCTCCTCGTCCTCCACCTCCTCTTCGCCCGCTACCTCGTCCTGTACACTGCCCTGACCAGACAATGGCTGACTGTCATCAAGGCTTCCCTCTTCCTCTGGTGCAGACGCCTGCTCCTTTATGTGCGTCAAACTTTGCATCAGCAGACGCATTAGGGGGATGCTCATGCTTATTACGGCGTTGTCTGCACTAACCAGCCGTGTGCATTCCTCAAAACACTGAAGGACTTGACACATGTCTTGTATCTTCGACCACTGCACACCTGACAACTCCATGTCTGCCATCCTACTGCCTGCCCGTGTATCCTCCCACAAATAAATAACAGCACGCCTCTGTTCGCACAGTCTCTGAAGCATGTGCAGTGTTGAGTTCCACCTTGTTGCAACGTCTATGATTAGGCGATGCTGGGGAAGGTTCAAAGACCGCTGATAGGTTTGCATACGGCTGGCGTGTACAGGCGAACGTCGGATATGTGAGCAAAGTGCACGCACTTTGAGGAGCAGGTCGGAGAACCCAGGATAAGTTTTCAATAAGCACTGCACCACCAGGTTTAAGGTGTGAGCCAGGCAAGGAATGTGTTTCAGTTGGGAAAGGGAGATGGCAGCCATGAAATTCCTTCCGTTATCACTCACTACCTTGCCTGCCTCAAGATCTACTGTGCCCAGCCACGACTGCGTTTCTTGTT
This sequence comes from Ranitomeya variabilis, assembly GCF_051348905.1. Taxonomy (NCBI): domain Eukaryota; kingdom Metazoa; phylum Chordata; class Amphibia; order Anura; family Dendrobatidae; genus Ranitomeya; species Ranitomeya variabilis. The sequence continues at coordinate 648,231,249 of NC_135233.1, read as the reverse complement.
GCAAGAACTCGGACAGAACTTCCGCGGTGTGTCTGTTGTCGCCCAAACACTTCATAGCCAATACAGCCTGCTGACGCTTGGCAGTAGCTGGCCCATAATGGGACAACTGGTGTGCAACAGTGTCATCTGCCGATGGAGTGGTTGGCCGACTGCGTTCTGTGGAAGAGCTGTAGCTTCTGCAGGAGGACGAGGAGGAGGAGGAGGGGGTGCGAACGCCTACAGCCAACTGTTTCCTAGACCGTGGGCTAGGCACAACTGTCCCTAAATTGATGTCGCCTGTGGACCCTGCATCCACCACATTCACCCAGTGTGCCGTGATGGACACATAACGTCCCTGGCCATGCCTACTGGTCCATGCATCTGTAGTCAGGTGCACCTTTGTACTCACAGATTGCCTGAGTGCATGGACGATGCGCTGTTTAACATGCTGGTGCAGGGCTGGGATGGCTTTTCTGGAAAAAAAGTGTCGACTGGGTAGCTCGTATCGTGGTTCAGCGTACTCCATCAGGGCTTTGAAAGCTTCGCTTTCAACTAACCGGTAGGGCATCATCTCTAACGAGATTAGTCTAGCTATGTGGGCGTTAAAACCCTGTGTACGCGGATGCGAGGATAAGTACTTCCTTTTTCTAACCAGAGTCTCATGTAGGGTGAGCTGGACTGGAGAGCTGTAGATCGTGGAACTTTCGGGTGTGCCGGTGGACATGGCAGACTGAGAGACGGTTGGAGACGGTATTGTTTCCGCCGGTGCCCTACATGCAATATTTCCTCCTACAAAACTGGTGATTCCCTGACCCTGACTGCTTTTGGCTGGCAAAGAAACCTGCACAGATACTGCCGGTGGTGCGGAAAATGGTGGCCTTACAGTGACGGAAGGGATGTTGCGTTGCTGACTAGCTTCATTGGCCGAGGGTGCTACAACCTTGAGGGACGTTTGGTAGTTAGTCCAGGCTTGAGAATGCATGGTGGTTAAGTGTCTATGCATGCAACTAGTATTTAGACTTTTCAGATTCTGACCTCTGCTTAAGCTAGTTGAACATTTTTGACAGATGACTTTGCGCTGATCAGTTGGATGTTGTTTAAAAAAATGCCAGACTGCACTCTTCCTAGACTCTGATCCCTTTTCAGGGATTGCAGACTGAGCTTTAACCGGATGGCAACGCTGTGCTCCAACAGGTTTTGGCTTTGACACGCGTTTTGGTCCAGATACGGGCCCGGCAGATGGAACCTGTTGCGATGTTGATGCCTGCTGCGGCCCCTCCTCCACCTCCGCTTCTGAACTACTGCCGCCTGCACCCTGTTCCCCCAATGGCTGCCAATCGGGGTCAATAACTGGGTCATCTATTACCTCCTCTTCGAGCTCGTGTGCAACTTCGTCTGTGTCACTGTGTCGGTCGGTGGTATAGCGTTCGTGGCGGGGCAACATAGTCTCATCAGGGTCTGATTGTGGATCTGTACCCTGAGAGGGCAATGTGGTGGTCTGAGTCAAAGGAGCAGCATAGTACTCTGGCTGTGGCTGTGCATCAGTGCACTCCATGTCAGAATATACTTGTAATGGGCATGGCCTGTTAAATGTTTCACTTTCTAAGCCAGGGACGGTATGTGTAAAGAGCTCCATGGAGTGACCCGTTGTGTCGCCTGCTGCATCCTTCTCTCTTGTTGTAGTTTTTGCTGAGGAGGACAAGGAAGCGACTTGTCCCTGACCGTGAACATCCACAAGCGACGCGCTGCTTTTACATTTACCAGTTTCGGAAGAGGAGGCAAAAGAGCTAGAGGCTGAGTCTGCAATGTAAGCCAAAACTTGCTGTTGCTGCTCCGCCTTTAAAAGCGGTTTTCCTACTCCCAGAAAAGAGAGCGTTCGAGGCCTTGTGTAGCCTGACGACGAAACTGGCTCCACAGCTCCAGACTTAGGTGGAATATTTTTATCCCCACGACCACCTGATGCTCCACTACCACTACCATCATTACCAGCTGACAATGAACGCCCACGACGACCTCTTGCACCAGACTTCCTCATTGTTTTAAAATCTTAACCAAAGTAACTTTATTTGTTGCTATCAAACAACTTACACGGTGAGCTATAACTTCAGTATGATTTCAATATCCCTTAACAGGTTGGTGAGACCACAAGGAAAATCAGGCACAATGTTACACACTCTGTTTTCTGTGGCACAAAATCACAGAGATGACACACACGCAGGACTGTCACTCAAGCACTAATGTCAATATTAATCTCCCACCTAATTTATTTATTTTTTTTTCTCAGGGAGACTTTAGAAACCAAATAATATTAAAAAAAAAAAAAAAAAAGGCTTTCTATGGCCCACAATTAGAGAGAGAGAGGTGGCACAACCAGGAGTCAAGACTGGCGCACAAGCTGAAAGGGCAATATTACTCTCCCACTGTTTTTTATGTTTTTTTTGTTTTTTTCAGGGAGACTTTAGAAACCAAATAATATTAAAAAAACCAAAAAAAAAAAAGGCTTTCTATGGCCCACTGAATGAGAGGGAGAGAGGTGGCACACCCAGGAGTCAAGACTGGCACACAAGCTGAAAGGGCAATATTACTCTCCCACTGTTTTTTTATGTATTTTTTGTTTTTTCAGGGAGACTTTAGAAACCCAATAATATTTAAAAAAAAAAATAAATAGGCTTTCTATGGCCCACTGAATGAGAGGGAGAGAGGTGGCACACCCAGGAGTCAAGACTGGCACACAAGCTGAAAGGGCAATATTACTCTCCCACTGTTTTTTTAGGTTTTTTTTTTTTTTCAGGGAGACTTTTGAAACCAAATAATATTAAAAAAAAAAAAAAAAAAAAAATATAGGCTTGCTATAGCCCACTGAATGAGAGATAGCGCACACACAGCAGTGGCACACAAGCCCTGACTGAGGCCAATATTTTTCTCCCACTGATTGATGTAGTGTTTCTGTGTTGAGGTAGATTTTAGAACACAAATCACGGAAAAAATAAATAGGCTTTCTATGGCCCACTCAGTGAGAGATGGCACACACAGGGATGGCACTGTAGCAGAAATGCCAATCTTAATCTCCCACAAAAAAAAAAAAAAAAAAAAAAAAAAACTGTCCTACAATTACTATCTCCCTGCAGTAATGTAAGCCAGGTATGGCAGGCAGCAATAGGAGTGGACTGATGCACAAATTAAATAAAAAGTGTGGACAAACAAAAAAGATAGCTGTGCAGAAAGGAAGGAACAAGAGGATATGTGCTTTGAAAAAAGCAGTTGGTTTCCACAGTGGCGTACACACAGCAATACAGCTATCACGGAGCCTTCTAGGGCAGCCCAATGAGCTACAGCGCTGAGGGGAAAAAAAAAAAAAAATAGCTTCCACTGTTCCTGCACACCGAAGGTGGTGTTGGACAGTGGAAATCGCTGCAGCACAAGCGGTTTGGTGGTTAGTGGACCCTGCCTAACGCTCTCCCTGCTTCTGATGAAGCGGCAGCAACCTGTCCCTAAGCTCAGATCAGCAGCAGTAAGATGGCGGTCGGCGGGAACGCCCCTTTATAGCCCCTGTGACGCCGCAGACAGCAAGCCAATCACTGCAATGCCCTTCTCTAAGATGGTGGGGACCAGGATCTATGTCATCACGCTGCCCACACTCTGCGTTCACCTTCATTGGCTGAGAAATGGCGCTTTTCGCGTCATTGAAACGCGACTTTGGCGCGAAAGTCGCGTACCGCATGGCCGACAAGCACAGGGGTCGGATCGGGTTTCATGAGACGCCGACTTAGCCAAAAGTCGGCGACTTTTGAAAATGATCGACCCGTTTCGCTCAACCCTAGTCACCATAGTTACCCAGTGCCCAGTCACCGACATGTAACGCCCCTGTCCATGTCTACTAGTCCAAGTGTCTGTGTGTGACAAGGTGCATTTCACCACAGAGATTCTCAAGGAAGCGGTGATGTTGTGTGCGACATGCTGGAGTAACGCAGGCACAGATTTCTTTGAGAAGTAGTGGCGACTGGGCATCTGGTACTGGGGCACTGCGAAGGACATAAGGTCTCGAAAATCCTCTGTGTCCACCTGACGGAAAGGCAGTATTTCTGTAGCCAACAGCTTGCAGATGGTGAAATTCAACCTCTTAGCTTTGTCATGGCTAGGAGGAAATGGTCTTTTACTTGTCCACTTCTGAGGGACCAAGGGCTGGCTGCCGTGCTTAGACAGGGTTGAGTAGGGTGTCCCCGGCAAACTGCTGGTCTGTGAGGAAGGTGCAGGCAGAGATATTATGTTATCCTTGATCAAAATGTGGTGGTCTCGATGTCGGAGAGTGCTCAATACCAGCAGGTGTTTCCACTTGCAAATTTACTGACGACCTGCCAATCGCACTGGCTGTTGCAGGTAAATAGGTGGAAGGTCTGCATCCAAAACCATGTGTGACTGCTGTCCCCACAGTCACAGAGGATGAAGAGGCCACGGATGCACTTGATGGGGCAGACGGTGGTTGGCCCTGCCCACTAGGCCGCATTGTAGCACAGTGAGCTTCCCACTGCAACTTATGCCTCATTTCCATGTGATGGTTCATGCATGAAGTACTCAAACTATTCATTTTTATGCCTCTACTGGGATTTTGGTGACAAATCTTACAGACAACATGAGTTGGGTCATCCTTTGCGATCTCAAAAAATGCCCAGGCTATGCAAGGCTTAGAGCCCATGCGACCTGAAGAGCCACCATGACTTGTGCTTAGAGGCACAGTTGTGGTTGAGGATGCAGTTGTTGACGTGCTTCCAGTACTCCGTCTCTGTCCAGGAAGGCGCAACCTAACCTCATCCACACTAGCATCCTCCTCCACCTCCTCTGCTGACCTCATGGACTGGCAGACTATGGGTTGACAGTAAGTGGGGTCTCCAACCTCGTCATCATCACCCTGTGTTCTCACACCCGTCGTCCTCAGAGCCAACTTCTTCCTGCCTTGACCGAAGAGTTAAGTTTTCGTTCCAATCAGGTATCTCAGTCTCATCATCATCTTCCTCATTGTCTCCACCAACAGGAGTTACAGTTTGGGAACGAGGGTCTACATTATGCTCAGAACCTTCTTCATCTGGGCCTGGTTCCGACTCACAAAGATTCTTTGCATCAGTGCAGATCATTTCCTTGTCTGGATTTACAGAAGCTCTGGAGCAGACCTCTGATTCCCAGGCTATAGTATGAGTAAACAGCTCTGCAGACTCAACCATCTGTGTTAACCCATACTCAGATGGGCGACTGGAGACTTGGGGTTGTGAGGAAGCAAGTGCGATTGGGGTGACACCTCTGAGGACTGGATTATTTGTGATGTTGAAGTTGAGGTGGAGGAGAGCCCACTTGAACGAGCACTTGATATCCGTTCAAGCACCTGCTGTTTTTGTGCTCATCTGGAATTTGTAGCGATGCTCATAAGAAACGGATCATATCAGATTATCCACGAAAAAAAGTAGACATCTTACTTTGGCTGGAAGAAGGTCTTTCTTCTGCAGATGTTACTGCTGCTTTACCACCTACCCCACGGACACAAACTTTTATTCCCTTTCCAACACGCCTATTACACTTTCCACCAGCAGCAGGCCTTTTGCCACTCATTTTGGTGCTTTACTAACTGGCAACTCAGTAGTTGTTGGCACAAAAAACGATGGATGGAAACCGAGCAGAGCTGAGTGGCCAAACCGTGGTATTAGACCCAAAACAATTTACTGGGTTAGATGCAGTAAAAATTTAGATACACAGGTGGTGCAGCTTCACATGCGGGCTACTCCGCTGACATGCCGACACTGCTCCTAGGCCCAAAATGATTTACTGGGTTAGATGCAGTAAAAATTTAGATACAAAGGTGGTATAGTTAGCTTGACAGGCGGGCTACTCCGCTGACGTGCACACACTGCTCCTAGTCCCAAAACGATTTACTGGGTTAGATGCAGCAAAAATTTAGATACACAAGTGATGTAGTTAGCTTCACAGGCGGGCTAGTCAGCTGACGAGCAGACACTGCTCCTAGGCTTGTGATGGAAATATATATCATATAGATCTCACTTGCATATATACTCCTATATAATTATATATACTCATGAACACTCATATATCCACAGCTAATATATATATACTATAATCAATTGCTTAAAATGGCTGACATAAACTGATATAAGCCTGACAGACTGTTCAGGGATTTTCAGCCAAAAGTGGAACAGCACCAGATGTATTAATGTATAATGGCAGCAGTTTTGGTGGTAATTTGGCAATAAACAGTCTCTTAGGTTCACATGACCCGTTTTGCTTGGTCAGTCCACTGCTATTGACCTGTACTCGGGCCTAGCCACTATCAGTGGTTTCCTGATTGGCTGTCTCAGTCCATGCACAAAGGCCTGTGCCAACTTTTGCCTGTGTATCTGGTCATGAATGGTGAAGCCCAAGTTTTGGAATACTTGCATTACTCTGCCATGAAACTTCTTTACAGACTCTGTCTTGTCTTGGCTCATGTCAGGTAAGCTGAGGGCTTGTCCTGCCAATCTGCCTTTGGCCCACTCTCTGAGCTGTTCAATTAGCTGTGGCGCTGACTCCCAAGCATGTACATCTAATTCTGCTGGAAGTTTGAATTGTTCCTTCATGATTGGCCAGAGTGCATCACCTGCTTTTATTTCCATTTATGGCCCAGAGATCATTCCAGGTGGCTGCATATGTTCGCTCATTCTGCTACATTCGTCTGTAAAATGGCATGGGGTGCAACTCTGGGTCTGGATGATTGTTGAGAATGCTGGTCTCCTGACTTGGGGTGAAGTGTACATAGTGTAATGGTGGTGCTTCTATCTGCCCCTGCATTCTTGGTGCCTGTGGGTTTCTTTTCCTAGTACTGGGCAGCATGTATGATGTTCCCTCTTCATCTTCATCAGAGGAATAGTTGTGATAGCGTGTGCTGGGGTCATACACGGGCTGATTTTTGGACTTAGAGGTTGCTTTTTTGTGTGAGGATGTCTCCCCCCTTGCTGAAGCATAGGCTTATAGTTCTATGTTGGTGTGAATGTAGGCAGCTCTGACCAGGGCTGAAGTTGTACCTTATCAGCAGATGGTGATGTCAGTCCTCCCCCCTCTGCACCCAGGGATGAGCTGTCTGCTGCCTGATGTGTCTGGGGGTTGCCTACTGCATTGTGTGTAGGGGGATTTTCACCTTCTTTCCCCGATATCACAATTGGTAATGGCTGGAATGTGCCTGTAAGCACTGAATACAGAGGCACCACATTAGTTGAATTGGGCATTGGTCCAGCCGGCAACGAAGAAGAAGAAGAAGAAAAAGAAAAAGAAGAATGAGGGTGTGTAAAAGGAGGAGATAGGTGAGGCAGAGAAGAAGGAGGAGGTAGAGGTGTAAGGTGCACAGGAGGCGGAGGTGAGGAGTGAGAAAAAGGAACAGAAGGAGGAGAAGATGGGAGGTGTGGAGGAGAGAGAAGAGGAGGAGATGAGAGGTGTGGAGAAGGATGTGGAGAAGAAAGATCAGGAGGAGATATGTGTGGTGGGGGAGTGAAGAAGTAGGAGAGAAAAAGGGTGAGTGAAGAAGGTGGAAAGAGGTGTGGAGAAGAAGAAGGAGGATTAGGGAGGTGTGGAGAAGAAGGAGAGGTAAGGAGAGAGAGAGAGAGTGAAGAAGAAGGAGAGAAAGAGTGCAAAAACTCCCTATACCATGGATTCTGTTGAGAGCAGACTGCACATGTCTAATATCTCCTGTCCCCGTATGGGGAAGCGCTGATGGTTTAATACCTTTCCCCATCCTATACACATAAAAATCACTTCCTGATTTGTTCACATATCTTTCTGTACCACCTAAACGATGGAAGCTCTGCTGCTACTTTTTACCATGTATTAGCATTCAGCAATTTAACATCAGCAAACTTCCCTTATTTTCCTTTCTATGTCATGCCATTCCGCAGCTTGAATTCTGCCATTCTGATGGATTTCACATACTTTGTACCTTCTAAAATTCTTCACATACTCAACTCCTTCGTGTTCTGCCACTATCTGGGGGGGGGGGCGTTTTCTCTCCAGGAATATAAAAAAACAAAGCAAAAAAAAACCACTCCTGTATGTCCATCTTACTCCCGATGGCAAAAACAAAAACAAAAAACAAACAAGAAAGGAAAAAAAACAACAAAAACTCCAAAAAGATCGGAATATAAACAAAAAAAAAAACTGCAAAAAAAGTTGGTATGAAAAGACTGGTACAAAAAGCAAAAAAGAAAAGAATATCTTTCAAAAAAGTTGGTACAAGAAGTTGATATAAAAAGGAAAAGAAAACCATCAAAAACTTGGTACAAAAACAAAAAACTTAAAATTTTGATACAGAAGGAAAAACTTCAAAGGGTAAAAAGTTAAAACGGCTTTTTTAACACTTTGTCTGTGCTGAGACGCAATGAGACACACACGCTTCCCCTTTCTTATGCTGCTGTATCCAAAGTAACTGAAATCACTTATCTAAAAAAAGTAGCTCACAGCAAAAATTATCGATACCACTTAGGCTACTTTCACACTAGCGTCGGGCTCGGCCCGTCGCGGTGCGTCGGGCCGAGGTTCCCGACGCTAGCGTTGTCTCCGCCGCACAACGGGGGCAGCGGATGCATTTTTCCAGCGCATCCGCTGCCCCATTGTGAGGTGCGGGGAAGTGTGGGGAGGTGGGGGCGGACCGTCGGGAGCAAAAAACGTTACATGTAACATTTTTTGCTCCCGACGGTCCGCCACAGCACGGCGCAACCGTCGCACGACGGTTGCGACGTGTGTCATTGCGTCGCAAATGCGTCACTAATGTTAGTCAATGCAGAAAAACGCATCCTGCAAGCACTTTTGCAGGATGCGTTTTTTTGGCAAAACGACACATTGCGACGTAATGCAGTTAACGCCAGTGTGAAAGTAGCCTTAGTTTCACTTCTTCAAAAATTGCTACACTGTAGCTAGCACTTTTCTCAGATTGTAGAAAAAGAATACAGCAAAAACCAGATGTGACAGTGTGATTTACAATGGATATATCCTTGTAACAGCAGAAGGGGAAGTACGGAAAAGAAAAAAAAAACTTCCATTTACAACTGTATGCCCTTAAAGCAACAGTACTTGACATGAACAAAAACAGATACAGACATCCGTGAGAAACCGATGCCCTCTTTATTATTCTGTGGCAGGTGCTAACTGCTCTGGGAACAGACTACTGCCAATTGCACTGGGCACACCTGTGCCCAGGCCGCCTGAGTGACAAGCACAACAAGCAGGGATCCTGCCGCCCCTGCCTTGATCGGTCGTCCTAACTGGCTCGCCGGTGCTACGGGAATCTGCGGTAGCCCTCTAAGTTATCACTACCTGAGCCTGGGACTACCTGTCCCAGGACTACCTGTCCCTCCTATGCACGGGAATCCTGCAATAACTTATCGAGCGATTTGACCTCCTGCCATCTGTTACCCAGCCACCACAAGAAATCCAACTGTCTACCGGATCTACACAAACATGGAACACATACACGGCACACAGCAGACACCTTGACTTATATCCCAGGGTTTGGATATGGGCTTGGACTTTTTACACTACCTGGGAATGTGGTGGTGACCACACCTGGCTGGCAAGAGGTATAGACCCGGACCGGGCACAGGGGACTTTCAGGTAAGATGATAACATTTTCTTAACTTACTTATAGAGCTGTGCAGTCTCCGTCCCGTGAGCCAAGGCCGTAGCCAACACCTCCATCTCTCCGGTCAGCAGGGTCCCCGTGCGTTTCGTCCATTGCCCCACATGCAGGTGCCAGATGTTACCACCAGGCCCTGCAGGACCCGCAGCTTCAAACAGCAGGCCGGACCCAGCTGCCACTACAGTGCCCATCATGCCATTGTCCACAGCAGCCAAAGGGATTGAGTCCCAACCAGGAGTGCAGAAGACGGCCCCTCTCATGGTGAACGCTGACCTGGAAGCGCAACCACCCTACAAAGACAAAAGAAGTGTCAAGTGTTATATCTGTGGCAAGTTTGGCAATTTCCGGAACCAGTGCAGAGCACCCATGCAACCCAAGAGTTTGTAAAGAGAAACAGGTCAAGGAAGAAGTACCGAAAGCAGTGAAGTACCCTGTCCATAGGACAGGGGCAAGCAGGCCAGGTCTGCAAGACACTGCATTCCTGACATGTAAATCCCCATCTGCAGGACCAATATCTCAAATTATCCTCAAAGTGGATGCTTTGTCAGATCTCTTCTTCTGCACACCGGTGCAGCCAGAAGTGTGATGAGACATGTGGAATTCACTGACCCTACCTGCCTATCAGAATCCTCTGTGTCTTGCGTGGGCATTGATGGTCAAGTCAGACATTCTCAGCTTACAAAGCCTCTGAGCGTGTGCACTCAGCCAGGACACTGTATCCTGTCCCAGTTTGTGGTGTCAGGGACCTGCCACTCAATCTGCTTTGAGCGGATCTACTGCAGAAGCTGAAGGCAACCACAGTGTTCCAGGAAGATGGGGCCTTCACACTTTCTTCATCCCTGACCCAAGAAGAATCATGCTGGCAGCCTTACAAGAACCTCAAATAACCGACGGAGGCCTACCCAAGGAGGTACTGGATGTATTACCAGAAAGTCTATGGTCTAAGGGACCCCAGGACATGGGAAAACCTCAAGTTGCCCCAGTACAGGTGTCACTCAAGCCAGGTGCCCCATACCCTCGTAAGGCCCAGTATCAAGCTATCTCTGACCAACTGAAGGTCTACCTAGAAATAGGAATCATTGTTCCTTGCACATCGCCTTGCAATACTTCGCTTTTACCGGTCAAGAAAAAGACTGTAAAAGGAGAGCCACCCAAGTTCAGAATGGTACATGACCTGAGAGCTGTGAATGACTCCATGGTGTTTGAAACTCCAATTGTGCCGAATCCGCACACTCTGCTCTCAACTGTGCCTTCCATAGCAAAAGTGTTCACAGTGACCCACCTGGCTAATGCTTTCTCCAGTGTTTCCCTTCATCCGGAAGACCAGTTCCTGTTTGCCTTAATGCACCAGGGGGCACAGCACACATGGACAGTGATGCCACAGCGGGCCCAGAAAAGCCCCTCACAATTCACCAAAGCAATGTCCACCGTCCTCACCAACTGGGTCACAGAACATGCAGAAGTAACCCTGCTACAATACGTGGACAATCTACTTCTTTGTGCAGTTGACTTTGACACGTGTAAAGCCCATTCCTTGTCTCTCCTACTCTACCTGGCGGAGCAGCACTGCAAGGTCTCAAAGAACAAAGTCCAGTGGTGTCTGAAGCGAGTTATGTTCCAGGGACACTGTATTACTCACCAGACAAAACACTTGACAGATGACCAGAAGACCACAGTGGAGAAGATGGTTCCTCCAACAACACCAAAAGCGATACAGGCCTTTCTTGGTCTAGTTTTGTATTGCAGAGCCTGGATCCCTGATGCCTCAGTCCTAATGCAGCCTCTGTATGTTTGCATCAATGTAACCCCATTCCTCCTGACAGATGCAGCCCTCAGCTCATTCAAGAAGTTAAAAGGCTCTGTAGTCTCAGCGCCAGCAGTAGGCTTACCTGACTACGAGAAGCCATTCCATCTCTACCTGATGTAAAAAGAAGGCCTTGCTACTGGAGTCCTGATGCAGCTTCAGGGGGGAAAGCAGAGACCTTTAGGCTTCTTTTCAGCTCGCCTGGATCCAGTTGCAAGGGGGGCTGCCTCCTGCATGAGAGCAGCATTTGCAGTACACACCCTCCTGGACAAGACTGCTGACATCATTCTTGGATATCCATTGGAAATCCTGGCTCCACATGACATCTCAGCAATCCTCAACCAAACCCAGCCAAAATATCTCTTCACCGCCAGGCATCTTCGCCTCCAGTGCTCTCTGTTCCTGCCCGACAATGTCACCATCTCTAGACGCACAGTCCTCAACCCATCCACTTTACTCCCACTCCCAAGGGGGGATACAGATATGGACTCTCAGATCAAAATTCTGATCAAAATCTGCATGATACCTTCCGCAGGGATCTGGATTTGCTCTGGACAGATGACCATGATTGCTTCAGCATCATGCAACAGGAAACAGCAGGACTACTCAAGGTGGCAGAAGAGCCACTGACCAACCCAGATTTGATCCTTTTCGTGGATGGCTCCAGATTTGCAGATGATGAAGGAAGATTCCACACAGGATGTGCAGTGACCAGCAATCAAGAGATCCTGTGGTCCAGAAGTCTGCTGCCTAGTCTGTCAGCCCAGGAAGCAGAACTGATAGCACTGACGAAGGTCTGCCAGATGGCAGAAGACAAAACTGCGAACATATATACCGATTCAAGGTACTCGCATGGCATAGCACATGACTTTGGACCCATCTGGGCTGCAAGGGACTTCATCACAGCAAGCGGAACAGCCATGAAGCATCATGGAGCCATCAAGGACCTGCTGGACGCACTCCAACTTCCAAAAGTGGTAGCAGTACTAAAAGTCAAGGCACATGGAAAACTGAACACAGTAGAGGCACGGGGCAACAACATGGTGGATATGGCAGCCAAAGAAGCAGCCAAATGAAGACAATAAGGAGAGGTGGGAGAGGTCGTAGAGCCGGACGGCTACTACATGGCAACTGAGGACAAGGCACCTGACTTTGGGAGCAACACATAAAGAAGGAAGGGTATATGCAATGGACTACAAACCCTCTTTACCCCAAAGCATGTACCCTATGGTGGTCCAGTGGGCACATCGGCCCACACATAGCTCAAAGACACAGATGAATGATCTGATTGGTGCTTACTGGTTCGCACCAGGGATCTCCACCCTAACAGCCAAGTTCACTAGCAGCTGTCTGACCTGCGGCAAATGCAACCCTGGAGGAATGGAGAAGGTTCCCACACATCATCTTGCCAGACAACTGTACCCCTTCTAGAGGATCCAGATAGACCACACCCAGATGCCACCAAGTGGAGGTTTTGAATTTGCCCTTGTGGTCGTGGACATGTTCTCAGGATGGCCATAAGCTTTCCCAGCAAGAAGCCAGTCAGCAAAGACTACTGCAGAGAACCTACTCTCAGAGATAGTGTGCAGATATGGGGTCCCAGAAGTGATAGAGAGTGACCAGGGACCCGCATTCACAGCAAATATCACACGGGAGATCTGGTCAGCAGTAGGGTCAGACTAAGGTGTTGTGAATTCTGTTTGTGGGCTCCCCCGGTGGTGTTTTATGGTATTGCCACTTATTTGCCTTCTTCTATCCTTGATCACCTGTTGACACCCATTAGGGGAGTTTCCTATTTAAGGCTGCTTGGCTGCTGGTCCGATGCCGGCCAACAATGTATCAGTAGCATTCTGTTGCATTCTCCTGCCTCAAGATCCTGTTCAGCTAAGTTGTATTTTGTTTCTAGTTAATGCTATTTTTGTCCAGCTATTTGCAATGTGACTCTCTGTAGCTGGAAGCTCTCGTGGACTGAAATTGCCACTCCAGTGGCATGAGTTGTCACTGGAGTTTTAAAGTAATTTCAGGATGGTGTTTTTGAGTAGTGTTTTGAAGTTGACCGTGAAGTGACTCTTTCCTGTACTTCTGCTATCTAGTAAGCGGACCTCACTGTGCTAAATCTGCTGTTCATCCTACGTATGTCTTTTCCTCTTGACTCACCGTCAATATCTGTGGGGGACTGCTATCTCCTTTTGGGGTTCATCTCTGGAGGTAAGGCAGGCCTGTATATTCCTCTGATAGGGGTAGTTAGATCTCCGGCTGGCGCGTGGTGTCTAGGGCATCGTAGGAAACACTCCCCGGCTACTTCCAGTGTCGTGTCAGGTTCAGGTCACGGTCACTTTAGTTCCCATCACCCGAGAGCTAGTCCGTTGTTATTTAGATTTCCCTGCCATTGGGAAAATCATAACAGTTTGGCCTGCCTCATGTGTTAAAACTATGCACTAAAGCAGGAAAGGATATGAAAAGGTTTTTTTTTTTCCTCCTTCTGTGTTTGGAAAGTGCACCTTAGTGCTTATTTGTACTCCTTGCTTAAACTGCAGTCTTCAGCCTTTTTTTTTTTTTCCTTTCCTCTTAATCTCTGAATGGCTTTGGTTACACCTGTTTGAATCATGGATCCACAGAGTTTGGTTGCAGGTCTGAATAACCTGGCTTCAAAGGTTCAGAACTTACAAGATTTTGTTATACGTGCTCCAATGTCTGAACCTAAGATCCCTATGCCTGAATTTTTTACCGGAGACAGATCCCGTTTTTTGAATTTCAGAGAGAATTGTAAATTGTTTTTGTCTCTGAAATCTCGCTCTGCTGGTGATCCTGCGCAACAGGTTAAAATTGTTATTTCTCTATTGCGGGGTGACCCACAAAGTTGGGCATTTGAGGAGTGGCGTCATTGGCTTGAGGGTGCTAGACACCAGGTGGTGGTCTTGACTGACCACAAAAATCTAATTTATCTTGAGTCAGCCAGGCGTCTGAATCCTAGACAGGCGCGCTGGTCGTTGTTTTTCTCTCGATTTAACTTTGTGGTCTCATATCTGCCTGGGTCTAAGAATGTGAGGGCGGATGCCCTCTCTAGGAGTTTTGAGCCTGACTCGCCTGGTGATTCCGAACCTACTGGCATCCTGAAGGATGGGGTGATATTGTCAGCTGTCTCCCCAGACCTGCGGCGCTCTTTGCAGGAGTTTCAGGTGGATAGGCCTGATCGCTGTCCGCCTGGTAGACTGTTTGTCCCTGATGACTGGACCAGTAGAGTTATTTCGGAGGTTCACTCTTCCGCGTTGGCAGGTCATCCTGGAATTTTTGGCACCAGGGATCTGGTGTCTAGGTCCTTCTGGTGGCCTTCTTTGTCTCGAGATGTATGTATTTTTGTGCAGTCTTGTGATGTTTGTGCTCGGGCTAAGCCCTGCTGTTCCTGGGCCAGCGGGTTGTTGTTGCCCTTGCCTATTCCTAAGAGGCCTTGGACGCACATCTCTATGGACTTTATTTCTGACCTTCCTGTTTCTCGTAGGATGTCCGTCATCTGGGTGGTGTGTGACCGTTTTTCCAAGATGGTTCACTTGGTACCTTTGCCCAAATTGCCCTCCTCCTCTGAGCTGGTCCCTCTATTTTTTCAGAATGTTGTGCGTTTGCATGGTATTCCTGAGAATATAGTGTCTGACAGGGGTACTCAGTTTGTGTCTAGATTTTGGCGGGCGTTCTGTGCCAGGATGGGCATCGACTTGTCTTTTTCGTCTGCATTCCATCCTCAGACTAATGGCCAGACTGAGCGTACTAATCAGACCTTGGAGACTTACTTGAGGTGTTTTGTGTCCGCTGATCAGGACGATTGGCTTGATTTTTTGCCATTGGCAGAGTTTGCCCTTAACAATCGGGCCAGTTCTGCCACTTTGGTTTCTCCATTTTTTTGTAATTCAGGGTTTCACCCTCGCTTTTCGTCCGGTCAATTGGAGTCTTCGGATTGTCCTGGAGTAGATGCTGTGGTTGATAGAATGCATCAGATTTGGGGACAGGTTGTGGACAATCTGAAGTTGTCCCAGGAGAAGACTCAACAGTTCACTAATCGTCATCGGCGTGTCGGTCCTCGTCTTTGTGTTGGGGACCTGGTTTGGTTGTCTTCTCGATTTGTTCCTATGAAGGTCTCGTCTCCTAAGTTTAAGCCTCGGTTTATCGGCCCTTATAGGATTCTGGAGGTTCTCAATCCTGTGTCCTTTCGTTTGGACCTCCCAGCATCTTTTACTATTCATAATGTTTTTCATCGGTCATTATTGCGGAGGTATGAGATGCCGGTTGTTCCGTCTGCTGATCCTCCTGCTCCTGTGCTGGTTGAGGGTGAGTTGGAGTATGTGGTGGAAAAGATCTTGGACTCCCGTGTTTCCAGACGGAAACTTCAATATCTGGTTAAGTGGAAAGGCTATGGTCAGGAGGATAATTCTTGGGTGACAGCATCTGATGTTCATGCTCCTGATTTGGTTCGTGCATTCCATAGTGCTCATCCAGATCGCCCTGGTTGTTCTGGTGAGGGTTTGGTGCCCCCTCCTTAAGGGGGGGGTACTGTTGTGAATTCTGTTTGTGGGCTCCCCCGGTGGTGTTTTATGGTATTGCCACTTATTTGCCTTCTTCTATCCTTGATCACCTGTTGACACCCATTAGGGGAGTTTCCTATTTAAGGCTGCTTGGCTGCTGGTCCGATGCCGGCCAACAATGTATCAGTAGCATTCTGTTGCATTCTCCTGCCTCAAGATCCTGTTCAGCTAAGTTGTATTTTGTTTCTAGTTAATGCTATTTTTGTCCAGCTATTTGCAATGTGACTCTCTGTAGCTGGAAGCTCTCGTGGACTGAAATTGCCACTCCAGTGGCATGAGTTGTCACTGGAGTTTTAAAGTAATTTCAGGATGGTGTTTTTGAGTAGTGTTTTGAAGTTGACCGTGAAGTGACTCTTTCCTGTACTTCTGCTATCTAGTAAGCGGACCTCACTGTGCTAAATCTGCTGTTCATCCTACGTATGTCTTTTCCTCTTGACTCACCGTCAATATCTGTGGGGGACTGCTATCTCCTTTTGGGGTTCATCTCTGGAGGTAAGGCAGGCCTGTATATTCCTCTGATAGGGGTAGTTAGATCTCCGGCTGGCGCGTGGTGTCTAGGGCATCGTAGGAAACACTCCCCGGCTACTTCCAGTGTCGTGTCAGGTTCAGGTCACGGTCACTTTAGTTCCCATCACCCGAGAGCTAGTCCGTTGTTATTTAGATTTCCCTGCCATTGGGAAAATCATAACACTAAGGGTACCGTCACACATTGAAATTTCCATCGCTACGACGTTACGATTCGTGACGTTCTAGCGATATCGTTACGATATCGCTGTGTCTGACACCCTACTGCGATCAGACACCCTGCTGAGAATCGTACGTCGTAGCAGATCGTTTGGAACTTTCTTTCGTCGCTTGATCACCCGCTGACATCGCTGGATCGTTGTGTGTGACAGCGATCCAGCGATGTCTTCGCTTGTAACCAGGGTAAACATCGGGTAACTAAGCGCAGGGCCGCGCTTAGTAACCCGATGTTTACCCTGGTTACAAGCGTAAACGTAAAAAAACAAACCGTACATACTCACCCGTCGGTGTCCTTCAGGTCCCTTGCCGTCTGCTTCCTGCTCTGAGTGCCGGCCGGAAAGTGAGAGCAGAGCGCAGCGGTGCTGCGATCTGCTCTCACTGTACGGCTGCACTCAGAGCAGGAAGCAGACGGCAAGGGACCTGAAGGACACCGACGGGTGAGTATGTACGGTTTGTTTTTTTACGTTTACGCTTGAAACCAGGGTAAACATCGGGTTACTAAGCGCGGCCCTGCGCTTAGTTACCCGATGTTTACCCTGGTTACCCGGGGACTTCGCCATCGCTCCAGCGCCGTGATTGCAACGTGTGACCGCAGTCTACGACGCTGGAGCGATGATTATACGACGCTGCGACGTCACGAATCGTGCCGTCGCAGCGATGAAAATTTCAATGTGTGACGGTACCCTAAGTGTTAGACACACTCCCAGAGGCCCAGAAAAGCTGTCCCCATATGACATTTTGTTTGGGTCTAGTCCCAGGTATTCTTCCCTCAGCGGCTGACTATGCAATATGATACTTTGTCTGCTTATGTAATTGAACTCACCAAGAAACTTGCTAATATCCATTCTCAAGTTTTTTTCTTCATTGCCAGATCCAGATTCAGTATCCAGTATGCACTCCCTGAAGCCAGGAGACTGGGTGTTGGTGAAAAAAAAAACTTGTAAAGAGAACACCACTTGATCCCAGATTTAATGGTCCTTTCCAAGTGCCGCTGATGACACCAACCTCTGTGAAGCTGGAGGAAAGACCCACTTGGATGACACCCAAGCCAGAATGATGTTATGGATGTCCTGCCTGACTGGATAGATGACCTACCTGATAAAGAATACACACCGCTGACTATACATGCTGTTGACTAAGAGACTGATTGCAACGAACCCCCATTAGGGACAGATCTCCCATTTGCAAAAAGTCTGTACGGAGGGGGGTGTATGCGCTAGGCATGCGTCAGCTCACCGGCAGCATAAAAGAGTTGCAGCGCTTTGGGACAGGAGGCTAGGATTAGGGCAAGTGATATCTAAGGGGGTATTGTGATGGAAATATATATCATATAGATCTCACTTGCATATATACTCCTATATAATTTATATATACTCCTATATAATTTATATATACTCATGTTTACTTATATATCCACAGCTAATATATATATACTATAATCAATTGCTTAAAATGGCTGACATAAACTGATATAAGCCAGACAAACTATTCGGGTATTTCCAGCCAAAAGCAGAACAGCACCAGATGTATTAAGTGATGATCAGATGTCTCAACTTTGTCCTAGATGCAGACAGCTACACTTTAGTTGCTTAATCAGCATTCATATGTGCATTAATCACAATATTCTATATATTTAGAAAACCAATAACAGAGGAGCTGGACAATATGGTAATTAACTAACCACCCCTAACCACCTCCTTTCTATATGCAATTATAAAACCATGTATGTACAATAAATCATGAGTATTGGTGGAATGATATTGTCCTATCAGATAAACCTAGGATTACTGCCAGGAGGGCCAAGAATTTTAAGGATGTTCTTACCACCAGCCATTTTAAAAGACCCACAACGAGCTTGGGTACAAGAAATAGGTTGAAGGGTACTTTTCCATGCGGAAATTGTAATGTATGCCCATACATGGCTGCCACTGATTCTTTGATTTTGACAATTTTTCCAGGAGAACTGAAAGCAAGAAAGTATTTCAACTGCAGATCAAGGAATGTGATCTATGTCTTGATCTGTTCTTGTCCTAAGCTATATGTCGGACAGACGACCCAAGAAGTAAGGCGAAGAGCTCAACAGCATATGTCGAATATTGTGAATGCCAAGATGGATATTGACAAAGGCAAAACCATCTCATCTGTTGCATCCCATTTCTTGACACACCATAACAGTAGACATCAGAACATGCGGATCATGGTCGTTGATCAGGTCTTGAACAATATCCGTGGGGGTGACCTAACGAAGGAACTACTTCGACGAGAATCATGTTGGATTTTTGATCTAAAAAGCATGTCACCAAATGGACTAAACGAGGAACTCTTGTTTACTGGCTTTTATGCCTGATTCATCGTGTCTGGATCACCTGGACTTTGGGGTGACTCTGTAATGGGGTGTTTTCTAGGCCCACACCATATGTATATGGTTGTTTCTGTATTGTCTTGATTGAACATATGTTTTTCCATCCATTCATACCTTTCTGTGCCCCTGGCGTGTAGGTTGTGTGGTTTTCCACACACTTGCATGGCTAGGGTGCGTATTACAGCACCACATTGACTTGTCTGAGGTACATTGGTTTTCATCCAAATTCAATGTCCGTACTACGGGGATTTGAGGGCAATTTTGTATTGGGGTGGTCTTGGGCTTATACCGAATGTGTGTTTTTCTGCATTGTTTTTGCATAGTTTTGATCGAACATATACATATGTATATTCAATTACTTGTACTTTCCTCTTCGCTCTTTTTATATGTGGGTTGTGTGTGTCTTTCATACATCTTCTTGTGTAGGGCGTGTATCACAGTACCACACAGGGACTTCTTTGAGGTACACCAGCCATTATTCAATTTGTAATATATGTGTCTATGGTTTTGTCTATGTGCAATTACTTTGTAGGGGACATTAGTTTCGGCTCTCCATTATTGATCCCGGGGCCACTACTTATATGGAACTCTGTTTTGTGTCCTATATGTGTTGAATATACATGCACTAAGCAGTCATTTGTGTGCTTCTATAGCAAAGGGGATGGTAGAGACTTCGCCGTTACTTACCTATTTACATATATATACACATTGCTTATATATGTCTCCTCTGTGTATTTGCCCTGTTTATGTTGATTTATGTTCTATTACATTATATTAATTTTATTCTGGTTCTGATTTTCGTATGCAGACTCAGTTTGCACCCTCCATACTTCTGTATGGCATTATTCGAACATCCTTGCTTGTTTTGGTCAGGAATAAACATATATGATGCATAGAACAATAAGGCTTTTTTGAGCTTCATATTTCCATATTTTGTAGTAGGTATACTGTTTATTATCGTCCTCTGTTTCCCTTATGCCTCCTAGCACAATATGTGCCATACAATGGGGTTTTCCTTTTTGGAATACATTTGTGCGCGTAATATGCTAATTAGCATGTTCTTACTTATATCTGCGGCATTAGGCTCTTTGAGGGCTGATGTGTTTCCCTCCTGCGCTCTCATAATTCACTTTAATTCATTAATTTATCTTTGCATGGTCGGCACTTCATTATCAAACGTGGCAGTGTGGGCTTGGCGCGCAAGCGCACTCAGACATAATCCCGGTCCGCTCTGTACACATTCTGCAGGGAGTATGTGCCTATTGCGCATGCGCATGGCTGGATTTCAATAAACTTTATGTGCAACACGCCGACGAAAGGCGATCAGCAATATGGCGGCGCCCATTATGCTCCTCGTGCTCCTAGGTCACCGGTCTAAACAGGTGAACACCATTTGTTTTATCTGAACGTGTATATATACTTGTTTAGTGCCTCTCACAGTATGCAGAATTCTTTTCCCTGAGGAAGCCGCCACAGTCGCGGCGATACGCGTGGGTTCGCACCCCACATCCCTTCTCTTCCTCTTTTACCGCGGCTCTCCCCCACCAGCTTGTTATCTCTCGTGACTTGACGTTCATACCGGGTATCTACAGGTTGTATGTATCATGCTTTTTTGTACAGGCTTGGTTAATCATTCTGCCCAGCTTTCTTTGGTTGGCCCTTAGCATTTTTTGGCCATAACTATAGCTGAGACTTACCATATGCCTATAGATATCCTTGCATATTTTCGTCTAGGGCTGTGTGGTGCTGTGATACCAGTGCTCTTATGTATGTGCACAATTCTCAGCTGTGTGTGGAGAGTCACATGTTAATTTATTTCTTCATTTGTTGGTGTAAGGGATAGGGATGTGGCTAGTCATTTTCCCTATATTAGGAGATGACCGTTGTGCATTGTTTTGTTGCATTTTTTGCACTTTTAAATGGTTTTAAATTGTTTTTTTGTGTACTTTGTGAGTGTCATGTTATTTATCAATAAAAACTTTATTTTTTCTTAAAAAATCTTGACAATTGTTTGTGGTGCTCCCATATGTATGGACATGATCTTTTTTTCTCTTTCTGGGTTACATTGTTCTCTCAAGTCCATGGTGAGCCCCAATATTTGATTCATTGTATATTTAGTGGTGCCCTCCGCTCTCTTCTATTCACTGGAATGATATTGTCACAATGGTGTAGTCTCATTCTTGATGATCGCTCAAAATGCGCTTATTGGGAATGGCCGCAGCACACACAGGGATAGATTTATAAAACCAAATTTCCATAACAGGCCCAAAACGCTTTACTGGGTTAGATGCAGTAAAAATTTAGATACACAGGCTGTGTAGTTAGCTTCACAGGTGGGCTACTCTGCTGATGTGCAGACACTGCCCCTAGGCCCAAAACGATTTACTGGGTTAGATGCAGTAAAAATTTAGATACACTGGCGGTGTAGTTAGCTTCACAGGCAGGCTACTCCGCTGACGTGCAGACAATGCTCCTAGGCCAAAACGATTTACTGGTTTAGATGCTGTAAAAATTTAGATACACAGGCAGTGTAGCTAGTTCACTGGCGGGCTACTCTGCTGACGTGCAGACACTGCTCCTAGGCCCAAAACGATTTACTGGGTTAGATGCAGTAAAAATTTAGATACATAGGCAGTATAGCTAGCTTCACAGGCGGGCTACTCTGCTGACGTGCAGACACTGCTACTAGGCCCAAAACGATTTACTGGGTTAGATGCAGTAAACATTTAGATACACAGGTGGTGTAGCTTCACAGGCGGGCTACTCCGCTGATGTGCAGACACTGCTACTAAGCCCAAAACGCTTTACTGGGTTAGATGCAGTAAAAATTTAGATACACAGGCTGTGTAGTTAGCTTCACAGGTGGGCTACTCTGCTGATGTGCAGACACTGCCCCTAGGCCCAAAACGATTTACTGGGTTAGATGCAGTAAAAATTTAGATACACTGGCGGTGTAGTTAGCTTCACAGGCAGGCTACTCCGCTGACGTGCAGACAATGCTCCTAGGCCAAAACGATTTACTGGTTTAGATGCTGTAAAAATTTAGATACACAGGCAGTGTAGCTAGTTCACTGGCGGGCTACTCTGCTGACGTGCAGACACTGCTCCTAGGCCCAAAACGATTTACTGGGTTAGATGCAGTAAAAATTTAGATACATAGGCAGTATAGCTAGCTTCACAGGCGGGCTACTCTGCTGACGTGCAGACACTGCTTCTAGGCCCAAAACGATTTACTGGGTTAGATGCAGTAAACATTTAGATACACAGGTGGTGTAGCTTCACAGGCGGGCTACTCCGCTGATGTGCAGACACTGCTACTAAGCCCAAAACGCTTTACTGGGTTAGATGCAGTAAAAATTTAGATACACAGGCGGTGTAGCTAGCTTCACAGGCGGGCTACTCAGAAGACTACCAGACAATGCTACTACCCCAAAAGGATTGGCTGAGCTAGATTACACCAAACACTTTCACAGACCTTCCTGGCAAAAAGTGCTATGAACTGCTGTAACCTACCCTGAAAAGGGCTGATATTAGAACTAGTCCCAACTCCTGACTCCCTAAACCTATCTCTCTCTCTCTAACAGAAAATTTGCTCGCAAAAACCACTCTTAGACTGTATAGCGCCCACAGCAGCAGCGGTGCCGTCTAACAGTGAGGAAATGGTGGTGACGGGGAAAATGGCTGGTTCTTATAGGGCAAGGACATGTGACATACACAGCCAATGACACATGCCCTTGCTTGTGTGCATCACATGCACAATGCTGTGTGTGTGTGTGCACTGCAGATAGGCTGAGAGACTGCAGAGCCACACTGTAAATGAGGGAAAGAAAAAAAAAATGGAGTTCGGCATTATTTCAGCACAGATCTATCCCCCGCCCACTATACACTGAAACAGTCTATTAACATTGATAAACAGCTTTAATGTGAAAATCAAGTTAGGATTTTGGTGAACGCACAGTTATCGAACAGCAACTCGAACAGCCGAATTTTAAGCAAATTGTTCGATTTTGTCGAATGACTCGAACACTGCCCAAAACAGCTCGAATTTGAAATTGGCGAACAGGTCGACTCAAACACCGCTCATCTCTTCTAATAATTCTGGAATTCTAGTGATTCAGCAGCGCTAAAATTTACCACAATTATCCCCATCTGTTTCCTTCTAATTTTTGGAATCCCTTGCACTTGTTTTATTGTCAGTCCGTTAAAGTGGCGTAATACTCTGACAAAATTGTTCACAGAAGCGACCTGTGATTTAGAGATACTTCCAAGGTTCTTGCCCATGCTGTTCTGATGCCAGTTCAGTGCTGTTTCCATCAATTTCAGCAATTTTTAGATAACCATCAGACCTCTGGGAGGGCTGCAAAAAAAATGCTTGAGTTTCCCATTGAATTACATTATACTCGTTATTCAGTTCAAGCACCTGAGCATTACGATTTGCTCAGCTCGAGCACCGACTACTCAAGCATTTTAGTGTTTGCTGATCACTAGTTATCAAACTTCTTCAATGTGCTTTTGAATACTTTGAGGGGTGCAGCTTTTAGAATGGTGTAACTTTTGGGTATTTTCAGTCATATAGGCCTCTTAAAGTCATTTCAAGTGTCATATGGTCTCTAAAAATGGCTTTGTAAATGTTGCTGGAAAAATGAGAAATTGCTGATAAACTTTAAACCTCCTAATAAAAAAATTATGCATGCAATTATAACGTAGACATGTGGTAAATGTTATTTATTAACGATTTTGTGTGAAATAACTCCTGTACTGATTAGATCTGATCCACCATCCTATTGAACAGTACAAGTTTTCCTTGCTATGTCATTGCAAAGCTTAATCAGTTCAGTTGATCTCCTGGAGCTCTCTATCCTTAATTGTCTCAGCAGTTCTGTCTTGGCCACTCCCCTATGGTATATATGCTCGCCCCTGGCAACTTTTGAGTTGCCAATAATAGTTTTAACTTCCTGGTTTAGTGGAGAAGGAGAGTACTGGGATGTATTGAGAGTGTGCTGGCCAGCCCACCTAATCGAAAAGTAGGGGCGTGACTAATAGGCTGTGAGCCAGACACTATGCAGTATCATTGTGTGAACAACACCCTATGTGAGCCTTTATTGTGCACTTGCAGTGGTTTTGCTCCAAGATCTTGGCAGGTAAGTGTTGCTGCCTTTTTTTTTCTGCTGTTGAAAATTGAATTTTTTCAGACATTGAGTCTCTAGTGGCTTTGCTATTTAGTTTAGTGTAGGACTCGTAAGCATGGGGACCCTTGTCGTGGGTTACGAGCTTGCATATTTTGGCCAAAATATCAACCAATGCCTCACAATTTTTGTATATTTTTTGCACTATATTCTTAGGGGTGCAGCCAAGCCCAAACACGTTCGGTCTTGCATGAGGGGTGTTCACACTGGGATGAATTGAGAGTGTGCTGGCCAGCCCGCCTAATCGAAAAGTAGGGGTGTGACTAATAGGCTGTGAACCAGACACTGTGCAGTACCATTGTGTGCACAACGCCCTATGTGGGCCTTTATTGTGCACTTGTATACTGGTCAGTCACCCCCTCCAGGAGTGGGTATGTGGAGAGTGGCTGTTCATCTGGTATTTTGCACCTGTGTTGCTAACATCTTGCTTTATGGGCTGGCTGCACCCTGCAGTGCATTTGTTCCAAGAGCTGGGCAGGTAAGTGTTGCTGCCTTTTTTTTTTCTGCTGTTGAAAAAAGAGTACTAAATTAGTAGTAGTCGGTTGGTGTAGTTTACAGGCGATATCTGCTTTGGGATTGTGTTTTTATTTTAATCCTCTCCCATTTGACTTATCACTCCTACTGTTCCCTTGATTTCCACTGTGTTGATTTGTGAGTGTATAGGAGCATAGCAAGGTATGAGACCCTGGAGTCTTCACCATCCAGGTTAATCAAATTGAGAGGGGTAGCCAAGGGTGCCATTAGTTTGAGGGATCATCACATTTTTTATATTTTCACAAATAAACACAAGTCATTTTGAAGAATCTTTATTACTATCATGAAGTACAATACGTCATGAAAAAACAATCTCAGAGTCACTGGGATCCATTGAAATGTTCTAGATTTATTACTACATAAAGTGACACAGGTCAGAATTGTAACATTTGGCCGGTTATGAAGGTGAAAAGTCACTTGGAGTGAAGAGGTAAAAAATCAGCATAAAATGTGGAAAATAGGAATTATGTGCATTGACAGGCATCACAGTGAAAACTCAGTCTAATGAAAGGGAAAATATTCCTTATTGTTCTAAAAGGTCTGCTCACTGAACAGATTCAAACAAACCTTTTTACATAATTCATTTAGAAAGCATTTCATTATGTTTTATGTCTTCTGAAGTATTAATTAAATGAAAGGACCATTAATTTTAAATGAGGTTCAATACATTTTTGTATTTAATTAAGACTTCGAATTTAGTAAATGTATTTATTGTGTGTCCTAAAACAAGGACAAGTATAAAGGAGCATTATATTTCTCCATGTTTTTGTGACTCACTTTCTCAGTTTACAATACGAAGAATAAATAAACTAAGACTTAATTAAAATAAACATACAAATTAAAAATGTTCAAGTCTCTGTGGTGTATAATGGTAAATATTTCTCCTTGTGGAGACTGTAAAAATACTTATAGGCCATGCATGCTCTTCTGAGAATTTAAATATGCAAATATTCTCTTCAAAGAAGAAGAAAACCTGAACTCTAGTGCCACAAACTTTTTCCACCTTTTTTTCACAGCCCAAACTGTTTATTGTGGCTTCTTCAAAGTGAAGTCTAGCAAAACATTTATATTGCCAGTACATTCCTCTGTCAATGAGAAATCAGTATTGGAAGTGATATGCAAATGAGGCTGCAGATCTGAAGCCTCTGTAACTCCAGCTCTAATCTGTCCAGCACCGCCTCCTCCGTCTTGACTGACAGTAAAAAATATTGTGTGACTTCAGACAAAGGTGTAGTCAGTGAAACAGAAGTAATGAGTGCTGGGTGGGGAATAGAGCTGAAGTGACATATGCTTCAGATCTAAAATAGTCATTTACATATCAATTAAAACACTGTTTTTTTTTAGTAACGGAGCGATAAACTGGCAATGTAAAGATATTGCTGGACTTGTCTTTGAAAGAGCTACATGCACATATAAACAGTTTGGTGTGTTAAATCCTGCTAACAGATTCCCTTTAACAAGCCTTGTTACATTGACTTGACATGGCTTGTTAAAAGGTCAATGTTGACTTTTATGATTACTACATAAAAAAGTAGCACTAGAGTCTAAAATCTTTTCCATTTTAAATTTTCAAGCAGCAATCATGGCCTATTTGTCTCATTATGCTGGCTTGCTAGTCTTCACATGCAAAAACATCCACCCTTAAAAACCCAGTCAAAGTCCTCTCACCTACCAAAATCAGATCTAATGCTTTGAACTGATGAGAGGCAAACATTCTAAAACACAGGTCTAAAACTTGAGTGTCTGGTTTGTCTTCTTATCATGTGGCAAGACTCGTTAAAGGGTAGACATTAACTTGTAGGATAGCTTTATCCAATATGTGACACTAGATTTCAAGTCTTCCAAGTCTCCTTGTGAGATGAAAAAATGTAAAATTATAGTAAACAAAGTAGCCGCTTGAACTGGTAGCTTTGGATCACGCGAAGTTGACTCCAAGTAAGACTGTCTACACCAACGTTCTGACCATAGTGGACCATTACTCTAGGTTCCTGGTAGTCATTCCTTTCAAAGACCAAACCGCGAAGACAGCAGCCAAAGCGTTACAAGAACATTTTTGTTGACCGCATGGTTACCCTGAACAAGTGCTCACTGACCAAGACCCAGCCTCTGAGGCAGAAGTGTTCCAGGAGTTCTGTAAACTGTACGGCTGCAAGCAGATCAGGACGAAGCCGTACCATCAGCAGACAAATGGCATGTGCGAGAAAATGAACCAGGTGGTAAATGATCTGTTGAAGACCCTGCCCCTGGAGGAGTGAAACCTGTGGCCAGAGAAGGTGCCGGATGTGGTAGATCTATTCAACCATATCCCGGTAAACTCCACAAATTGCACTCTGGCCTACCTGATGAGAGCAAGACCTGGCAAGTTACCCATTGACTTAGACATGGGAGTTCTAACACCTGAAACGACATCACCAGATGCAGACTGGGATACAGAGTGGCAGCAGCAATGCCGCAAAGTGCAAGAGTGCGTGGAATAATGTTTGCCCCAAGCCAGGCAGAGACAGGTAAAGAGCTCCAACCAACAAGCTCCGGCTACTCCTTTAGTACGGGAAGAACAGGTCCTCAAAATGAAGAGGAGGATGCTCAAACTGGACGATCAGTGGGAGGCTGAATCATATATGGTCATGCCTTAAATCTTTGAGGTGTGCCTCATCAGTAAAGATGGAGGAGAAACCTCGGCAGCAGTGTAGAGGGATCATCTGAAAGTATTCCCTGACCAATTGAGAAACAAAGAGGAAGACCAAGATGCCCGTCAACCCATTGAAGAGGTGGAAGAGAAGATCCATACTTGGAGACTTTCCCGGTCTTGGACGCAGGTGAATCAAGCCACCGTAATACCTGTCCTGATCTTTCCTCAGCCTACTGCACCTGAAGCAGCAGAGACTGTAGACCCGTCGGCTCTGGTAACAGAAGTAACATCTGCAGTGGAACATTAAAATCTACCCCCTGCTAACGGTGAATCTGTCAGACCCATGGTGAGTCTTAGAAGTCACAGACAGTTAAGCAGTTTACACATAAAATGCAGGCCTACCAGTAGCACAGATGCTAGTGAGTTCACCACATCGACAACAAACACACTAAACCAAGTTGGGTTATTAGAGATACCAGTACTGCTTAGATCCACCCGTAGTATGAGAGGTCAGGCCCCTGCCTGGTATACAGACTAAAATATAAATGTGTTGATAACGTAAATAAGTTAATAATGTGTGTAGTTCCAACCGTTAAGCATGAGAGCCTACAGAGACTTGCTGTATGAACTTTTAAATATTCATAATAATGTGTTGAAGGACAGTTGGGCCACATGACTATGTGTGGCCAGGACCTTACTTGTATATGGTTACCAACTTAGCTCAGGAATGACCAATGGACAATGATACATAGACTAATCATTGCCAGTAGGGTTGAGCGACTTTTATTTTTATAGGATCGGGTCGGGTTTCATGAAACCCGACTTTCTCAAAAGTCGGGTCAAGTGAAATCGGCTGATCCTATAAAAAAGTCGGGGTCGGCCAAAACATGAAACCCAATGCAGTGCAATGGGATACTATGGTTCCCAGGGTCTGAAGGAGAGGAAACTCTCCTTCAGGCCCTGGGATCCATATTAATGTGTAAAATAAAGAATTAAAATAAAAAATATTGATATACTCACCTCTCCGACGCAGCCTGCACCTTACCGAGGGAACCGGCAGCCTTCTTTGCTTAAAATGCGCACGTGAATGGCCTTAGATGACGTTACGGCTTCTGATTGGTCGTGGCCGCCCATGTGACCGCCACGCCACCAATCACAAGCTGTGATGTAATTCTCAGGTCCTAAATTTCTAATTCTAGGAATTTAGGACCTGAGAAATACGTCACGGCTTGTGATTGGTCGCGTGGCGGTCACATGGGCGGCCATGACCAATCACAAGCCGTGACGTCATCTAAGGCCATTCACGCGCGCATTCTTAGGAAGGAAGGCTGCCGGAAAGAAGCCGAGGGTGAGTATATTCCTATTAGGTATATACTCACCCTCAGACGCGCCCTGCTTCTTTCCGGCAGCCTTCCTTCTTAAGAATGAGCGCGTGAATGGCCTTAGATGACGTCACGGCTTGTGATTGGTCGTGGCCGCCCATGTGACCGCCACGCGACCAATCACAAGCCGTGACGTATTTCTCAGGTCCTAAATTCCTAGAATTAGGAATTCAGGACCTGAGAATTACGTCATGACCAATCAGAAGCCGTGACGTCATCTAAGGCCATTCACGCGCACATTTTAAGCAAAGAAGGCTGCTGATTCCCTCGGTAAGGTGCAGGCTGCGTCGGAGAGGTGAGTATATCAATATTTTTTATTTTAATTCTTTATTTTACACTTAAATGTGGATTCTGATACCGATTTCCGATATCGCAAACATATCGGAACTCAGTATCGGAATTCCGATACCAGATTCAGAAGATCGCCGACCTCATGGCCGACCCCACACAGGGGTCGGGTTTCATGAAACCCGACTTTGCCAAAAGTCGGCGACTTCTGAAAATGACCGACCCGTTTCGCTCAACCCTAATCGCCAGGACTATTTTTGAGCTTTGGTTTTTGTAATTTTTCATTTTGAAATCTTGTAAATAGTTATAATTGTTCACCTGTTAACATGTTTATGTTTCCTCAGTGGGGGAGTACTGAATTTCAATAGGGGGGAATGTGGCACCCCAGCAGTCCTGTTGCCACAATGGCATTACCTCCCTCACAGGGGGTGATTTCATGCCTGGAAGCAAGGAGGGGTCCCCTTACCAGGCAACACCAGCATACAACACTTTTCCTTACTCACGACCAGAAGGGGGAGCTCTAACAACCCAGATTCAGGGGAGCTTCCCTATAAGTTCTGGCCTGGAGAGGTTAGTGAGTCAGTTGTCTGAGTATGAGAGGAGAGGAGGGAAGTCGAGGAGAACCTGGGGAGCTGTAACCAAGCTCACCCTAGAATGGAGCGCTGACAAAAAAGGATGCCAGTGTCCTTGGCTGTGTGGGTGCTGTACGCCACAACAGCTGAATCTGAAGGGCGAGGAACTGGAAGCTTCCTGCCACACCAAACACCCAGAGGCACCGCAGCAGACCAAGAGCCCAGTGCTGCCAGTGAAAAGGCAGTGCTCATGATAGGCTCACGCTGTCTGCCATACAGGTTAGACGCAACACGTAAGAGAGGGACTTCAGGCAGCAAGAGCCTAAGAGAACAGCACAGAAGGAAAGCCTCCGAATCTACCTGGCTAGGTGGATCCTAAATTGCTTCCAGGCTTCTCAGACCCCCCATTATCACCTGTGACCCATGCTCCAGACTGCACATTTTACCACCAAGTAAAGGTAAAGAAAACTACAATCATTGTGTCCTCCAGTCATTTCCCGCATCCTCAGTCCTGCACCCCAACGTCCACGATTTCTTACAAAACTATACCGAACTGTCCGACCCAGTTCCGAGCACCCCACGGCCCTAGCAGGCGTCACAGTATGAAGACTGACACAGTAGTCACCACACTGTATGACACTCCCCACAAGAGAGCCCGTATTGTATTATGGCTCCACAGTAGTTACAACATTGTATTATGGACCCCCAGTAGTTCCCCACACTTTATAATGGCCCCTCACAGTCACCTAAAAGTACTGACTGTTAAAATAAAAAATAAAATTATATATTATACCTAACCCAGATACTGATGAGTCTGCTGACAGGCAGCAGCAAGTCATGGGTGGACCAACATGGAGATGTAATCTTGCCGAGGCATACACGATTTCAGAGTCATCACTTTGTTCTACCCCATCCGGGACTAACACTGTGCATTACTCTGTTGTACTGATTGCCACAATTCTAGAGCAGCTTGTGGCCCATAAAACAGAGTAATACTGTTAGGAGACCATATCTTCCTGCTCTATCTCAAAGTTTAACTTTATCAATATGCTGTGCACACAAACGTAGTTAAAGAATCACTGCCATCAAAGTTTTTATCCTTTTAATATATTGTAATCATCATATTACTCTATATGACACTGTGTACTTACAGTTTCTCATTTTGCCTTTGTACCCAGTAAATTCTCATTTCTCCGCTTTATGTAGAAACAGGAAGTCTTTTTTTCCTGCCTAAATCATTCCATTCTTCAACTCCTTACCAAGCTGCTCCCTCCTCCCCTTGTCAAGGACTTTTGCAGTGAGTTATGATTCACGCAGGGAAAATAGACTTCCTGTTTCTATGTAGAATTGTGTAGTCCATTTTTAATCACTTGATGTCATAGACTTTATGGAAAACAGAAGAATTAACTGGGTAGAGAGACAAAATGAGCAATTGAAAGTACACAGTGCAATGTAATATGATGATTGCAAAATATTAAGAGGGTAAAAACGTTGATGAGAGTGCTTCTTTAAGAGTGGTGGTCATTCTGGGTGGATCCCTTCAAATGAGGGACGACCGCATCCTCTGCTTTCCTCAGCAACTATTCTACTATAAAAGACAAGGGCAAGAACTACTATCACCAATAGCCAATCAATTTGTCACTTTCTATTTACATCAACATTTGTTTCTGATTTGAAAAGAAGGCCATGATATGATTTCCTACCAGTATAACAAACAAAAAATGCATTTCAATTTTCCTTTATACCTGTAAACAAAATTACCAAACAAAAACAGGAAATTATAAAATACTTGGTCTGAGAATCTCTTCTATTTTATCTACACGAATTTAAGAGATCAGTTTAGTAATAGGCTCCTGCCCGAAGTATGAAGAAGCAGCAAATATAATTTCTTAATAGGCATCACAATAAACAAAAAAGTGAGTAGAAGCAGTGTTATGATTGTGCTCACACACTCACACGGGTAACAGAGGAGAGAATGAACTACCAGAGAACACCTGTACCAAACTGGTCCCAGTACAAACTAGAAAAGGCCCTAGCCACACAATTAAGTACACCTCTTTGGACTTTGCTTCCTAAAAGGCTGTGGGGGGGTTAATTGCACCTACTGAGGAACCAGAGAGGAGGCGGCAACACAAATGCAAAAAAAGGTAGAGGCAAGCTTGCAGGGAGACATAAAAACCCAGGGTGAGAAACTAAAAACACGTTCACAAAGGATGGACAGAGATAAATAAGGAGAACCCAAAAATAAACAGAATAAGTGAAATTTCCAAGACCTCCAAAAGTGAAGAAAAAGGGAAAGATGCTAATTAGGAAAACTCACAGATTTTCAGCAGCAAAAACAACTAGCGCTTACCTGACAGGGTAATCTAGCTAAGGAGCAGGAGCTCCAAACACCAATCTACAAGTGCTTCTCACTTAATTAGAATATCATCAAAAAGTGAATGTATTACAGTTTTTAAATACAAAAAGTGAAACTCATATATTATATAGAGTCATTAAAAACAGAAGGAACTATTTCAAGGGTTTATTTCTGTTTATGTTGATGATTATGGCCTACAGCCAATGAAAACCCATTATCTTAGAATTAAATTAAATTAAATAAAGTAAATTAGAATACTTCATAACACCAGCTTGAAAAATTATTTTAAAATTCAAAATGTTGACCTACTGAAACGTATGTTCAGTAAATGCTCTCAGTACTTGGTAGGGGCTCATTTTGCATTAATTACCACTTCAATGTGGCGTGCCATGGAGGTGATCAGCCTGTGGCACCGCTGAAGTGTTATGGATGACCAGGTTGCATTGATAGCAGCCTTCAGCTCCTCTGCATTGTTGGGTCTGGTGTCTCTCATCTTCCTCTTGACAATACTCCATAGATTCTCTATGAGGTTACGGTCAGGCAAGTTTGCTGGCAAATCAAGCACAGTGATATTGTTGTTTTTAAACCAGGTATTGGTACTTTTAGCAGTTTGGACAGGTGCCAAGTCCTGCTGGAGAATGAAATTTCCATCTCCAAAAAGCTTGTCGGCTGAGGGAGACATGAGGTGCTCTAAAATTTTCTAGTAGACGGCTGCTCTGAATGGTCTTGATAAAGCACAGAGGACCTACACCAGCAGATTATATGGCTCCCCAAACCATCACTAGACCTCAAGCAGCTTGGATTGTGTGCATCTCCACTCTTCCTCTCGACTGTAGGACCTTGATTTCCAAATGAAATGGAAAATTTACTTTCATCTGAAAGCAGCACCTTGGACCGTTGAGAAACAATCCAGTTCTTTTTCTCCTTGGCCCAGGTAAGAACTTCTGGTGTTGTCTATTGGTTATGAGTGGCTTAACCCCTTCATGACCTTGGAATTTTCCTTTTTTCTGTGTTCATTTTTCACTCTTTCCCAGAGCAATAACTTTTTTATTTTTCTGTCAATATGGCCATGTGAGGGCTTATTTTTTACAGGACGAGTTGTACTTTTGAACGACATCATTGGGTTTACCATGATGTGTACTAGAAAATGGGAAAAAAATTCCAAGTGCGGTGAAATAGCAAAAAGGGGCAATTCCATGCGTGTTTTTTGTTTGGCTTTTTTGCAAGGTTAACTAAATGCTAAAAATGACCTGTCATTATGATTCTCCAGGCCAGTATGAGTTCACAAACACCAAACATGTCTAGGTTATTTTTTATCTAAGTGGTGAAAAAAAATTCCAAACTTTGCTAAAAAAAAAAATATTTGTGCCATTTTCCGATACGTGTAGCGTCTCCATTTTTCGTGATCTGGGTCGGGTGAGGGCTTTTTTTTTTGCGTGCCGAGCTGACGTTTATAGTGATATCATTTTGGTGCAGATAAGTTCTTTTGATCGCCCGTTATTGCATTTTAATACAATGTCGCAGCGACCACAAAAACGTAATTTTGGCGTTTCAAATTTTTTCTCGCTACGCCGCTTAGCGATCAGGTTAATACTTTTTTTATTGATAAATCGGGCGATTCTGAATGCAGCAATACCAAATATGTGTATATTTGATTTTATTTGTATTGTTTTATATTGAATGGGGCGAAAGGGGGTGATTTAAACTTTTATATTTTTTTATTTATTTCATATTTTTTTAAACTTTTTTTTACTTTTGCCATGCTTCAGTTGCCTCCATGGGAGGCTAGAAGCTGGCACAACTGGATAGGCTCAGCTACATAGGAGTGATCATCAGATCGCTCCTATGCAGCTGAATTACAGGCTTGCTATGAGCGCCGACCACAGGGTGGCGCTCACAGCAAACCGGCATCAGTAGCCATAGAGGTCTCAAGGACCTCTATGGTTACTATCCTGATGCATCGCTGACCCCCGATCATGTGAAGGGGGTCGGCGATGCGCGCATTTCCGGCCACGCGGCCGGAAGCGGTAGTTAAATGCCGCTGTCAGCGTTTGACAGCGGCATTTAACTAGTTAATCGCCGCTATTGCGTGAACATGTCAGCTGTCCAAAACAGCTGACATGTCGCGGCTTTGATGTGGGCTCACCACCGGAGCCCACATCAAAGCAGGGGATCTGACCTCGGACGTACTATCCAGTCCGAGGTCAGAAAGGGGTTAATACAAGGAATGTGACACTTGTAGTCCATGTCCTGAGTAAGTTTTTGTGTGGTGGCTCTTCAAGCAATGACTCCAGCAGCAGTACACTCTTGTGAATCCCCCCCAAATTTTAGAATGGCCTTTTCAAGGCTGCGGTTATCCCAGTTGATTGTGCTCCGTTTTCTACCACACTTTTTCCTTCCACTCAACTTCCACTGCTTGGATACAGCACTCTGTGAACAGTCAGCTTCTTTAGCAATGAATTTTGTGGCTTACCCTCCTTGTGGAGTGTGTCAATGACAGCCTTCTGGACATCTGCCAAGTCAGCAGTCTTCCCCATGATTGTGGAACCTACTGAAACAGACTAAGAGACCTTTTTAAACACTTAGGAAGCCTTTGAGGTGCTTTTTGTTATTTATTCTAATTTACTGAGATAATGACTTTTGGGTTTTCATTGGCTGTAAGCCATAATCATCAACATTATCAGAAATAAATACTTGAAATAGATCTCTCTGTTTGTAATGACTCTATATAATATACTAGCTGTTTCCTGCCAGCTAACGCTCGGCATGCTCTTTGCTATCTAATTAACGCTGCTAGTGATTAAACTAAAGTAAATAATGACAACATTCAATAGCGCTTACGCAGGTGGTAAATTAACTTAAAATTAAGTTAATAATAATAATAATTAAAAATCAGAATAATACTAATACATTTTATTCACAGTGTAAAATCAAAAGCAAACTGGATTCGTGTGGTAATGTGTGGGGACAGAGCCTCGTGTGGTAATGTGTGGGGATGGAGCCTCGTGTGGTAATGTGGAGGGACGGAGCGTCGTAAGGTAATGTGTGGGGACGGAGCCTCATGTGGTAATGTGTGAGGACGGAGCCTTATGTGGTAATGTGTGGGGACAGAGTCTTGTGTGGTAATTTAGGGGGACTGAGCCTCATGTGGCAATGTGGGGGGCGGAGCCTCGTGTGGTAATGTGTGGGGACGGAGCCTCATGTGGTAATGTGGAGGGACGGAGCCTCATGTGGTATGTGGAGGTACGGAGCCTCGTATGGTAATGTGTGGGGACAGTGCCTCATGTGGTAATGTGGAGGGACGGAGCCTCATGTGGTAATGTGGAGGGATGGAGCCTCGTGTCGTAATGTGGAGGGACGGAGCCTCGTATGGTAATGTGTGGGGACGGAGCCTCGTGTGGTAATGTGGAGGGACGGAGCCTCGTGTGGTAATGTGGAGGGACGGAGCCTCGTATGGTAATATGTAAGAATGGAGTCTCGTGTGGTAATGTGTGGGGATGGAGCCTCATGTGGTAATGTGGGGGGACGGAGCCTTGTGTAGTAATGTGTGAGGACAGAGCCTCGTATGGTAATGTGTGGGGACGGAGCCTCGTGTGGTAATGTGGGGGGACGGAGCCTTGTGTAGTAATGTGTGGGGACAGAGCCTCGTGTGGTAATGTGGGGGGGTAGGATTATGTGTGGTAATATGGTGGGGGGCAGGATTATGTGTGGTAATGTGGTGGGGAGGCAGGATTATGTGTGGTAATGTGGTGGTGGGAGGGATTATGTGTGGTAATGTGGTGGGGGGTGGGATTATGTGTGGTAATGTGGTGGGTGGCGGGATTATGTGTGGCAATGTGGTGGGGGGGCGGGATTATGTGTGGTAATGTGAAGGGGGGCGGGATTATGTGTGGTGATGTGGTGTGGGGGCAGAATTATGTGTGGTGATGTGGTTGGGGGGTGGAATTATGTTTAGTAATGTGGTGGGGGGTGGGATTATGTGTGGTAATGTGGTGGGGGGTGGAATTATGTGTAGTAATGTGGTGGGGGGTGGGATTATGTGTGGTAATGTGGGGGGCAGGATTATGTGTGGAGATGAGGTGGGGGGTGGGATTATGTGTGATGATGGGGTGGGGGTGGAGCTACTGTGCAGGGGGCAGGATTATCTGTGGTAATGTGGTGGGGGGGCGGTATTATGTGTAGTGATGTGGTGGTGGGGCGGGATTATGTGTGGTGATATGGTGAGGGGGCGGGATTATGTGTGGTAATGTGGTGGGGGGCGGGATTATGTGTGGTAATGTGGTGGGGGGGTGGGATTATGTGTGGTAATGTGGTGGGGGGGTGGGATTATGTGTGGTAATGTGGTGGGGGGCGGGATTATGTGTGGTAATGTGGTGGGGGGTGGGATTATGTGTGGTGATGGGGTGGGGGTGGAATTATGTGTATTGATGGGGTGGGGGTGGAGCTAATGTGCAGGGGGTGGGATTATGTGTGGTAATGTGGTGGGGGCGGGATTATGTGTGGTGATGTGGTGGGGGGCTGGATTATGTGTGCTGATGTGGTGGGGGGCGGGATTATGTGTGGTGATATGGTGGGGGGCAGGATTATGTGTGGTGATGTGGTGGGGGGCAGGATTATGTGTGGTGATGTGGTGGGGGATGGGAATATGTGTGATGATGTGGTGGGGGGCAGGATTATGTGTAGTGATGTGGTGGGGGGCGGGATTATGTGTGGTGATGTGGTGGGGGGTGGGATTATGTGTGGTGATGTGGTGGGGGGCAGGATTATGTGTGGTAATGTGGTGGGGGGGCAGGATTATGTGTGGTAATGTGGTGAGGGGGTGGGATTATGTGTGGTAATGTGTTGGGGGCGGTATTATGTGTGGTAATCTGGTGGAGGGGCGGTATTATGTGTGGTAATGTGGTGGGGGGGGCGGTATTATGTGTGGTAATGTGGTGGGGGGGCGGGATTGTGTGTGGTAATGTGGTGGGGGTGAGATTATGTGTGGTAATGTAGTGGGGGGGCGGGATTATGTGTGGTAATGTGGTGGGGGACGGGATTATGTGTGGTAATGTGGTGGGGGTGAGATTATGTGTGGTAATGTAGTGGGGGGGCGGGATTATGTGTGGTAATGTGGTGGGGGACGGGATTATGTGTGGTAATGTGGTGGGGGGCAGAGCTACTGTGCAGGGTGCGGGATTAGCGAGTAATAACGATGCCTCTTATATATATATAGATGAGTTTCACTTTTTTATTGAAGAACTGAAATACAATAATTTTTTGATGATATTCTAATTTAGTGAGAAACACTTGCATGTGGAAGCATATAAAGCAAGTGAGGTAATTGAAAGATGAAGATATAAAGCCCATCCCAAAATGTGATAGGACAGATCCAAAAGGGAAAATAGAAAACACCTGGAGAGAATAGAATCAAGAAAGAAAAACCAAGACAAAAGAAACCATTCGCATTAGAATAGAGATGAAAAGGACTGTTGTCCAGCAGAGAGGGAAACTGAGCCATGATAGAGAGTAGAAAAATGGTTAGACACTGGATATTGAGGTACAATCTGGCACTTACGCTATTATGAGTGCAAATTCTGGTGTCAAGCAGAAAGTCCACATCATTCCATCTACAAATCCTTCCTTACAATATGATAGCCACATTTACTGCATGTAGCATGACTGGATATTACGGTTGGTCATTTCATATAGCATTTGTGTGTGCAAGATGACTATGCTGCATGATGTTAAACTAAAGTAAATTTTCTATAATTCGAGCTACATGTATAAGTGTATGCCCATCATTTCTAAATGTGGATGAGCACCGACCGACGATTTAGTGTGTAGAGAATAGATCTTCAATTGTTTTAAAAGTTTTCTACGAATTGTTGTCGGCTGTAGATAATGGAAATGTTTTATACTATATAAAATAATAAACATCATGTTTTGTGATCACTTTGTCTGGTTTGGGTTAAAATATAAGCTTTGGAGAAAATCCATACAGTGCAACCACGTGTTGCAGAAAAAAGAAAAGTTTATATCCAAGGAAATTTATATGCAGCGTTCAAAGATACCATACTTCACAATGCATTGGATGAATACTTCAAATCAAAATTC
Organism: Ranitomeya variabilis; assembly: GCF_051348905.1. Lineage (NCBI taxonomy): Eukaryota > Metazoa > Chordata > Amphibia > Anura > Dendrobatidae > Ranitomeya > Ranitomeya variabilis. The sequence goes on along the minus strand of NC_135233.1, from coordinate 648,193,079 downwards.
AGCAGCAAATTGGTTCTAGAAAAATCTGGTGCAAATTCAATGTGTTTGAATATACAATGGTATATTCACTGGTACATTTTAATCACATTTTCCAAGGACCAACTGGCTGCAGATTTCAAGCTGTGGCATAATTTATAGGTTTGAAAAGAGTTCTCTATACTTCTTTTACATAGCAGGGCTTTATTAATTGGACATTATCTATTGAAGTTACAGAATATCCTTTTATGTTTTTCCATGAAATCATGGAAATGCCACTTTAAATTTCAGTGCTTGAACCTGATGCCTCGTCATCATGAGAAATTACATAGTAAAATCAAAAGTCTTATTGTCCTTGTTAGAGAAAATGTTATAATTTAGTAATATTTTTGCGCACAAAGTGTATTTTATTAATATGTACAATTAGTCATTCCTGTCACAATCTCACACAAAAACCATAATCTGCTTTCAGCACATGGAGGAATTATGTGTTACAAAGGGTAGCACATTGGAATGTGAATAAATATTTAATTAGCATTAAACCAAATCCCACTTAATGCCATTATAACTCTGATCTATAAATCTTATCAGTTGCAAATAATTCACTGTTCAGAATTTTTATGAGAATGAAAACTGACTAAATAACATAATAAATAAAATATCGGATTGTTATGCTGTCAAAAAATTAATAAGCTTTGGTTTTGTCACCTACATCCAGAAATAATGTACCTTTCTTCATAGCCTGAAATGTACACTTCTGGAAATGAAAAACATATCAACATTTTAAATTACAGGCAATCCATGGCAAAAAAAAAGTTAAGTCTATAAAAAAACAGCATTGTTGTAATGGATTATACTTGAATATTTCTATACTGCTATAAGTTTTATATTAAATTTACATGCAGATTATTGAGTATTATAATTAGCGATGAGCGAATACATTCGGCACTATTCGTTACTCTGCAAGTTATTTGGTATTCGCCTCGGTATATTCGAGTGACCCGCCCAGCATGTTTGGTGCTTTATTTGCGGCCAATGAACATGCTGGGCTGGCGTACCAATCACAGAAATGCTGGTGCCTTTTTTGGTGTGGCATTACTGTGATTGGCAGGCCTTACAGCTTCAAGGGCTATATTTAACCCCTTCATCCCGAAGCCTGTTTTCACCTTCCTGACCAGGCCAATTTTTACAATTCTGACCACTGTCACTTTATGAGGTCATAACTCTAGAATGCTGCAACAGATCCCTGTGATTCTGAGAAGGTTTTCTGAGAACATATTGTACTTTATGATAGTGGTAAAAAAAATTGATATGACTTGCGGTTATTTGTTAAAAAATGGAAATTTAGCGAAATTTTGAAAATTTAGCAATTTTCAAAATGTTAATTTTTATGCCCTTAAATCAAGCAAGACAGTCATATCACACAAAATAGTTAAAAAAATAACATTTCCCACATGTCTAATTTACATCTGCACAATTTTGGAAACATAATTTTTTTCTCATTTTTCGATTTCTCATTTTTACAACAAAATTTGCAAAACCATTTTTTTAGGGACCACCTCACATTTGAAGTGACTTTGAGGGGCATATATGACAGAAAATATCTAAAAATAACACAATTCTAAAAACTGCACCCCTCAAGGAACTCAAAACCACATTCAAGAAGTTTGTTAACCCTTCTTGTGCTTCAGTAGAATTTTTGGAATGTGAAAGAAAGAAATAAACATTTACTTTTCTTTCACAAAAATTTTCCTTTAGACTTAATTTTTTTTTTACTTTCTCAAGAGTAACAGTAGAAAATGGACCATACATTTTTTTCTGCAATTTCCCTTGAGCATGCTGATACCCTGTATGTGGGGGAAATCTACAGTTTAGGCACACGGCAGGGCTCGGAAGGGAAGGAGCGCCATTTCACTTTTTGAATGTAAAATTTGCTGAAATAATTAGCGGATGCCATGTCGTGTTTGGAGAGTCCCTGATGTGCCTAAACAGTGGAAACCCACAAGTGACACCATTTTGGAAACTAGACCCCTATGGGAACTTATCTAGATGTATATTGAGCACCTTGAACCCCTAGTTGCTTTACAGACGTTTATAACATTAAGCCATGAAAATAAAAAAAATCACATTTTTCCCAGAGAAAATCTTTTTTAGCTCCAAATTTAGCATTTTCATAAGGGTAACAAGAGAAATTGCTCCATAAAATTTGTTGTGCAATTTCTCCTTAGTGCGCAGATACCCAATATGTGGAGGAAAACAAATGTTTGGGTGCATGGCAGGGCTTGGAAGGAAAGGATCGCCATTTGACTTTATGAATATAAAATATGCTGGAATAATTAGCGGTTGCCATGTTGCGTTTGAAGAGCCCCTGATGTACCTAAACAGTGGAAACCCCCCACAAGAGACACTATTTTAGACTGCTTATGGAATTTATCTAGATGTGTTTTGAACACCTTGAACCCACAGGTGCTTCACAGAAGTTTATAACATAGAGCTGTGGAAATAAAACAAATCTAATTTTTCCCAAATGAACCTTTTCTAGCTCCATATTTTGCATTTTCATAAGGGTAACAGGAGAAAATGCGCAACAAATTGTATGGAGCAATTTCTCTTGAGTATGCTGATACCCCACATGTTGGGGAATACTACTGTTCTGGCAGGGCTTGGAAGGTAAGGAGCGCCATTTGGCTTTTTGAATGCAAAATTTAATGTCGCATTTGAAGAGCCCCTGATGTGCCTAAACAATGGAATACCCCAACAAATGTCACCATTTTGGAAATTAGACCCTTTTTGGACCTTATCTAGATGTGTATTGAGCTTACGTATTGAGGCCCCAATATAAACTAATACCTTACATACATTGATATGTGGTTTTTTTTTGCACTTTATCTTGCAGGGCGCAGTCGGACCAAGATGGCTCTGTAAACTGTAGGCCTCTATTCACACAGCATTCATTTTGTAGCACTGGTCAGCCCGCCTGTATGTGCATTAGTAATAGGCTGTAGACCAGATGCTCTGCATTGCTTGTGTGAACAATGCCACATACAGACTATTATCGCTTATCTTTTTGTGCACTAATGCCAAACAACCAATACTGGATTGAAAGTGGTTTGTTTCATCGGTATTTTTTGCACCTGTGTTGTTGCCATCATTAATCAGGTCTGATGCGCCCTGCTGGTCCATTTGTTTGGAGGCTTCAGCAGGTAACCATCTCTGCTTTTTTCTCTGTGATTTTTTTTCATTTTTCTGGTGGATTTTTAAGTCCTCTTTGTGCGTCTGTGAGCTTTTACTCAATGTTTAGCGTTAGGACCGGCAAAAATGTAAGGACCCTTGACGTGGGTTGCCGGCTTACGTATTGAGGCCCCAATATAAACTAATACCTTACATACATTGATATGTGGGGGTTTTTTGCACTTTATCTTGCAGGGCGCAGTCGGACCAAGATGGCTCTGTAAACTGTAGGCCTCTATTCACACAGCATGCATTTTGCAGCACTGGGCAGCCTGCCTGTATGTGCGTTAGTAATAGGCTGTAGACCAGATGCTCTGCATTGCTTGTGTGAACAATGCCACATACAGACTATTATCGCTTATCTTTTTGTGCACTAATGCCAAACAACCAATACTGGATTGAAAGTGGTTGTTTCATCGGTATTTTTTGCACCTGTGTTGTTGCCATCATTAATCGGGTCCGATGCGCCCTGCTGGTGCATTTGTTTGGAGGCTTCAGCAGGTAACCATCTCTGCTTTTTTCTCTGTGATTTTTTTTCAATTTTCTGGTGGATTTTTAAGTCCTCTTTGTGCGTCTGTGAACAGTTATTCTTGAGGATACTTGACACGAATAAGTCCTTGTTTTAGTCCAAACACAGATATATGTGCTTATAAGGCAGTTGAAGCAATGTCTTATCTCAACCAGGAAGGTCGGGGTGATAATCTCAGGTTTACGCAGAGCAGCAACAGCTTACATGTCCAGCAAATGCAGATGGAAACAAACACAGGCAGCCGGATGGATGATTACTGGAAACTGGTGTATGCAACAGGAACTCAGAGCAGAGTAGCAGGATCACCACACAGGTTCACAGGAGCAGGTATATAGCCAGGGAGTCACCAGAGTCAGGAGCTGGATGCAAGGCAGAATACTCTAGCACAGACTGAAGGCTGGGGTGGAGTTTTATAGCAGGAAGACAGTGCACATGAGACTAAAGACGCCATCTTGGAAAAAGGCAGTAATGCACAAAAGGTAATAAAAATGTTCAGAGCCCTGACATTACTCCCTCCTTAGAAGCGGCCTCAGGATGATCCTGGACCTGGTTTCTCAGGGAATCTCTGATGAAAACGAGAAATCTTCTGTTGGGCACTGATGTTTTCCACAGGTTCCCAAGAGTCTTCCTCAGGGGGATATCCCTGCCATCTTATCAGATATTGGAGCCGATTCCTGCGTATCCAGGAGTCAATAATTTCCTCCACCACAAATTGTTCTTGCCCATCAATCACCACAGGCTGCGGAGGTGGCACAACACGTCCCTGGAAGGTATTAGGAGATACAGGCTTTAGTAAAGATACATGAAAAACTGGGTGTACCTTCATTGTCCTAGGCAGCTTCAGCCGGCAGGCCACAGAGCTCACAATACCGTTGATCTTGAAAGGGCCAATGAATATCTGTCCAAGTTTTTGTGAAGGAACGTTTAACTTCAGATTCTTAGTTGCTAACCACACGGAATATCCAACCTCTGGTTTACGGAATCTATCAGCCGATCTCTTGAGCTGTGGTCAGTAGTGTTGAGCATTCCGATACTTGCGGGTATCGGAATTCCGATACCGAGATCCGATACTTTTGTGGTATTGGGTATCGGTATCGAAACAACATTAATGTGTAAAACTAAGAATTAAAATAAAAAATATTGCTATACTCACCTCTCCGACGCAGCCTGGACCTTACCGAGGGAACCGGGAGCCTTCTTTGCTTAAAATGCGCGCTTTTACTTCCTTCCGCGACGTCACGGCTTCTGATTGGTCGCGTGCCGCCCATGTGGCCGCGACGCGACCAATCACAGCAAGCCGTGACGTAATTTTCAGGTCCTCAATGCCTAATTCTAGGCATTCAGGATTTTAAAATTACGATCCGGCTTGTGATTGGTCACGTCGCGGTCACATGGGCGACGCGACCAATCACAAGCCGTGACGTCACGGGAGGCAGGAAACGCGCGCATTTTTAAAATTACGTCACGGCTTGTGATTGGTTGCGTGCCGCCCATGTGACCGCGACGCGACCAATCACAGCAAGCCGTGACGTAATTTCAGGTCCTGATGCCTATTTCTGCATTCAGGACCTGAAATTACGTCACGGCTTGCTGTGATTGGTCGTGTCGCGGTCACATGGGCGGCACGCAACCAATCACAAGCCGTGATGTAATTTTAAAAATGCGCGCGTTTCCTGCCTCCCGTGACGTCACGGCTTGTGATTGGTCGCGTCGCCCATGTGACCGCGACGTGACCAATCACAAGCCGGATCGTAATTTTAAAATCCTGAATGCCTAGAATTAGGCATTGAGGACCTGAAAATTACGTCACGGCTTGCTGTGATTGGTCGCGTCGCGGCCACATGGGCGGCACGCGACCAATCAGAAGCCGTGACGTCGCGGAAGGAAGTAAAAGCGCGCATTTTAAGCAAAGAAGGCTCCCGGTTCCCTCGGTAAGGTCCAGGCTGCGTCGGAGAGGTGAGTATAGCAATATTGTTTATTTTAATTCTTTATTTTACACATTAATATTGATCCCAGGGCCTGAAGGAGAGTTTCCTCTCCTTCAGACCCTGGGAACCATCAGGATACCGTCCGATACTTGAGTCCCATTGACTTGTATTGGTATCGGGTATCGGTATCGGATTAGATCCGATACTTTGCCGGTATCGGCTGATACTTTCCGATACCGATACTTTCAAGTATCGGACGGTATCGCTCAACACTAGTGGACAGGGATTCCTTCAGAACCTCCAGATTTTGCCTCATCGCAGTCAGCCTTTCCTCCTCTGCCGGAACCGGAGAATTAATTGGAGACCTAGGTAAGATACACAGATGATAACCCAGATTGGCAAAGAAAGGTGTAAATTTAGTGGAGGCGCTCTGAGAATTGTTATATGAAAATTCGGCTAACAGCAGCAACTCCAACCAATCATCCTGGAGATGGCTGACATAGCATCTTAGATATTGTTCCAGCGTCTGGTTGGTCCGCTCAGTCTGACCATTTGTCTGGGGAAGGTAAGCGGAAGAGAGACAGACATTAATATTGAGTGCAGAGCAAAACCCCTTCCAGAATCTTGAAGTGAACTGTACTCCACGGTCAGAGATGATCTCATCCGGGACCCCATGCGACCGAAAGACATTCTGTATAACCAAGTTCACTGTATCTTTAGCTGAGGGGAGGCCGGTGCATGGAACAAAATGAGCAGCTTTAGTCAGGCGATCAACTACCACCATGATTGTATTCATGCCCCCCGATGTAGGCAGCTCCACAATAAAGTCCATTGATATAGACCCCCAAGGGCGGGACGGACCAGGTAATGGTTGTAGAAGACCCATAGGTGCCACATGAGGAGTCTTGTAATGAGCACATACCTCACAAGAGAGAACATAGTCCTTGGTATCCTTCAGGCAAGTTGGCCACCAGAAGAATCAGCTCAGGAACTCTGTGTCTTCTGTACCCCCCTGTGACCAGCCAACTTGGAGTCATGTACCAACTTGAGGATCTGCAGATGGACGACCTCAGGGACGTAGATACGTCAATCTCTGAACCACATGCCACCCTTAAAGACAAGATTAATATCCACAGGTGGGTTGGCCAGAAATACATCACCGTCATAAGCCTCCCTGCACTCCTTCCACAAGTCCTGATCGTGGATTACTCCAATGAAATTGGCATCAGATAGAATGGTCTTGTAGCAGACCCTTCTCTCCAGTTCTTTGGGAGAGAATAGCCCCCAAAGCATTATCAGAAGCGTCCACCTCCACAATGAAAGAAAGTGTTGGATCTGTGTGTATCAACAGCGGTGCTGAGGTGAAACAGATCTTAAGCCGATCAAAAGCTTCTTGAACCTGTGATGACCACTTAAAGGGCTTTTCCTTCTTTGTCAAGGAAGTAATGGGAAGGACAATATCAGAAAAATTTCGAATAAAGCGTCTGTAGAAATTTGCAAAACCAATAAAACGTTGGACCTCCTTAACGTTCTTGGGTACCGGCCAGTCAAGGATAGCCTGAATCTTACCAGATTCCATGTTCAGCCCCTGGGGAGAGATGATATAACCTAAGAACTGTATCTCAGAATGATGGAACTCGCATTTCTCTGGCTTAATATACAGATGGTTCTCTTTTAGACGTCTTAAAACAGTTTTGACATGTTCTTCCTGTTTCTGTAGAGAGTCAGAAAAGATTAGTATATCGTCCAAATAGATCACCACAAACTGGTCCAACAAATCTCTGAAAATGTGATTAGCAAGGTGTTGAAACATTGCAGGGGCGTTACAAAGCCCGAAGGGCATCAAAAGATATTAAAAAAGTCCATACCGGCATCTGAATGCTGTCTTCCACTTATCCCCTGGACGAATACGCACCAAATTATAAGCCCCATGAAGATCCAGTTTAGAGAACACCTTAGCATGGCGGACTCTTTCCAGTAATTCGGGAATCAGAGGCAAAGGGTAACGGTTTTGTATGGTTACCTTATTAAGTTCCCGATAGTCAACACAGGGTCTCAGGGTCCCATCCTTCTTTTTTACAAAAAATATAGGTGCCCCTGCTGGTGAGGAAGAAGGATGTATGAAGCCTTTGGCCAAATTTTCATCAATATACTCCTTTAAGGCTTGAAGCTCAGGTGCCACCAAAGGGTATATGTTACCAAAAGGAATAGCTGCCCCAGGAAGCAGCTCAATGGGACAGTCATAATGCCTGTGTGGAGGAAGCTGATCTGCATTATTCTTGTCACAGATGTCAGAGAACTCTTTATATGCTGAAGGTAAAGTAAATACCTGTACATGTGGTTCCGTAGCCGTGGATTCAGGGGCAGCTTCTGTTAACGCTGAGTTGCTCCTTGTTGGAAAGATAATCTCCTTGGTCTCCCAGTTGATAATTGGGTTCTGAGAACGCAACCAAGGAATGCCTAAAATCACAGGAAAATGAGGATAAGAAACTAGCAAGAAAGAAAGTTACTCTTGAAGATTAGGCTCCAACAAAATTTCAAGGGGTGCGGTCTCCTGATCCACAGGCCAAGAGATTAAAGGTGACCCATCCACTGTTTCCATGGTAATTGGAGAGGCTCTTTGCTGAATTTTAATACCATGTTCCTTGGCAAATGCAATATCCATGAAATTGCCACCTGCACCAGAGTCAATCATAGCTGAACTGGAAATCCACTGTCCTGAACACAGGATCTGAATAGGGAGAGAACAGTGAGAGTTCTTCTCCTTCAGCTCCTTGGGGGGTGAAGTCATAGAAAGTGAATGGAATACAGTGTTTAAAGGCAGGCTACATTCAGAGATGTCAGATTCATCATCACAGTTGTCATATTCTCCTACCACTGCTAGCACCTTGTTAGGCCGCTTGGGACACTTGGGACAGTTGATTAAAAAGTGGTCAGACTGACCACAGTAGAAACATAGACTTTCACAAAGGCGATGCTCCCGGTGCTCATTAATCTCACGCCTCTGAATGGAATCAATTTGCATGGGCACCTCCTCCACCTCCCGAGAGGTTTTACCTGCAGGCTCTTTGGAAGGAAGGGAAAAGTAAGAAATACGGTTATATGCAGCAAACTTCTCCTGCCTATGCTCAGTAAGGCGAATGTCTATGCGCACACAATGCTGTATAAATGTCTCTAGCTCTTGTGGTGAGTCAGAGCGAGCTAGTTCATCTTTTACAATACTAGACAGACCCCTTTTAAAAATAGGCAATTGTGCATAACTGTCCCAATTGGTATCTACCGCTAATCTCCTGAATTCAGTGGCATACTCAATAACAGAACGTTTAGCCTGGCGTAAAGACAATAAAGCAGATTCAGTGGTTGCACGGCGATTAGGATCATCAAACATTAATGCCATAGCGGCCAAGAAATCATCCAAGTTATTTAACCGTGGGTCATGAGACTCAATCATCAGATTCGCCCAGGCGAGCGCTTGTGAGGTCAGCAGCATTATTACACACAATACTTTGGATCTATCAGTTGGAAAACGGTCAGCATGCACATCAAAATTTAGCATACATTGATTCACAAAGCCACAAAATTTGTTGAGATCACCATTAAATCTGAATGGGGGCAACTTAGGTGGGCTAGCTGGTGGCGGTTGCCCAGAGGGTAAAATCGCTTGTGCAGCTATTTGCGTGCTTATGTCCTGAAAAGCCCGTCCATACTGGGACTCTATGCCAGCAAGTTTGTTTTCCTGGGCTGCCATGCGGGTGCTTAAGTCCTGCAAAGTTTGTCCAAACACTTGTTTATTGTGTTCAAAGCTTCCAAACTTCTTTTGCAGACCTCCCACATCTTTCTGCAGTGATCTAATTATGGAAAACACCTGCTCTAATCTGCTTTCTGCAGTCATTGTTCCAGCAGTCTCCTCTTTTCTGGATAGAGTATCCTGTAATAATTATAGGGGATAACTCAGGAGACTCATTGCGTGGAACAAGACAACTACAGGACACAGTTTTATAAGTGGTAAAGTCTATATTATCACACGGTGATTCAAACAGGTGCAGAGAGAAACTCAAGTCCACAACACTTGGTGTAAATATTAAACGCAGCTTAGCAGTCTATAGGGAACTTCAGAGGAAAATGCAATCACGCAGAAAGTCTATGAAGCACAGTTATTCTTGAGGATATTTGACACGAATAAGTCCTTGTTTTAGTCCAAACACAGATAGATATGCTTATAAGGCAGTTCAAGCAATGTCTTATCTCAACCAGGAAGGCCTGGGTGATAATCTCAGGTTTAAGCAGAGCAGTAACAGCTTACATGTCCAGCAAATGCAGATGGAAGTAAACACGAGCAGCAGATGAAGGAGGATTACTGGAAACTGGTGTATGCAGCAGGAACTCAGAGCAGAGTAGCAGGATCACCACACAGGTTCACAGCAGCAGGTATATAGCCAGGGAGTCATCAGAGTCAGGACCTGGATGCAAGGCAGAATACTCTAGCACAGACTGAAGGCTGGGGTGGAGTTTTATAGCAGGAAGACACAGTGCACATGAGACCAAAGACGCCATCTCGGAAAAGGGCAGTAATGCACAAAAGGTAATAAAAATGTTCAGAGTCCTGACACCAGATTTATATGGGGTTTTAATGTTTGGCTGCTGTCACACACAAAAAGACTAGTGATGAGCGCCGAGCATTTCTGGGATTATTTTGTGGGAGCTCGGGTTCTCATCCTGCATGTTTGGTGCTCTTTAGAGCGCCAATCAACGTGCAGAGATTGTCTTCCATGCACTGTAATGCCACAGCCATGTTGTTTGTGGCATTACAGTGATTGGCTGGCTGCACAGAGTCATCAGGACTATATCAGACCTGGTGTTGCCCTGCTCAGCACAGTCAGCTCCGGAATCACCAGTGCAGGGAAAGTTGCTGCAGCAATAGGGACAGAATAGGCTGGGTATACGTTTAATGTGGGTATACCATGGTTGAATACACAAATCCAGCTAAACCAGCAGCCCTTCTAAGGACTAATTATGGGGTATATAGATTGCAGTGCTAGGTAGGCAGGGAGTGTATGTGGGTATACAGATAACAGTAGCAGGCAGGCAATGTATGTGGCATACTTCATTGCATACATCAAGAGGGTCCATTCAATTACTGTCTGCTGCTGCTATTACATATATTGACCATATATACATAGTCCCAGGTATCACTGGCCAGTAGGGTTGAGCGAAACGGATCGGACAAATTCAAAAATCGCCGACTTTTGGCCAAGATGGTTTTCATGAAACCCGACCCGATCCTAGTGTGGGATCGGCCATGAGGTCGGCAATCTGTGCGCAAAAGTCGCGTTTCATATGACGCTTTCAGTGCCATTTTTCAGCCAATGAAGGAGGACGCAGAGTGTGGGCACCATCTTAGAGAAGGGCAGGACAGTGATTGGCTTGCTTTCTGCAGAGTCACAGGGGCTATAAAGGGGCGTGCACGCTGACCGCCATCTTACTTCTGCCGATCTCAGCATAGGGAGATGTTGCTGCAGCTTCATCAGAAGAAGGGATATAGTTAGGGAGGGAAGATTAACCCCCAAACTGCTTGTGCTGTAGCGATTTCCACTGTCCAACACCACCTTTTTTTGCAGGGACAGTGGAGGCTATATTTTTGTGCATCAGCTCTGTAGCTTATTAGGCTGCCTTATAAGGCTCCCTGATAGCTGCATTGCTGTTTGCACGCTGCTGTGCAAACCAACTGCTTTTTTAAAAGCAAAAATCCTGCTGCTCCTTTCTGCACAGTTATCTTGTTTATTTGTCCACACTTTTGTGTGCAGCAGTCCTTTTTATTGCTGCCATACTTGTCCTGAGATCATTGTAGGGAGATTGAAATTGTACTACAGTCCTTATATGTTTTCTTATATCTTCCAGCCACTTTCTGCCACTTACATTGTGTTGATTTATACACTGGGCCTGAGTTTTGGTTCAGTCTCCAAAAAAAAAAAGTGAGATTCAAATTCTCACAAAGTGGATATACGTCAGTCCTGTTAGTTTGTCGTACATCAGAAAGCCACTTTCTGCCACTTACATTGTGTTGTTTTATGCACAGGGCCTGAGTTTTGGTTCAGTCTCCCCCCAAAAAAGGGAGATTTAAATTCTCAACAAGTTTATATACACCTTCTACCTTGTTTTACAGTATCATATAACGATTGTTATTTTGGTTAGATTTTCCAAAAAATGAGGAAGTCTGGAGGAAGAGCCCGTGGGCGGTGGTTGCCAGCTGGTACTGATGGTGGTGGTGGTGGCAAAAGCACAATAGCACCAAAGGCTGGAGGTGTTGAGCCAGCGTCATCTTCTGGCTACAGAAGGCCTCGAAGGCTCCCTTATTTGGGACTAGGAAAACAACTTTTAAAGCCAGAGCAGCAGGAAAAAGTTTTGGCTTTCCTTGCTGACTCAGCCCCTAGCTCTTTCGTCTCCTCTTCAGAAAGTTCCAAATATAAAAGCAGCGAGTCGTCAGTGGATGCTCACGGTCAGGAACAAGATATTTCCTTGTGTCCTTCACCCAAACCAAGTGAAGGATGCGTCAGGCGACACTACAGGTTACTCCATGGAGCTCTTTACACATACCATGCCTTGGTTAGGCTACGTTCACATTTGCGTTGTTGGGCGCATGGACATGCGCATGGACATGGGGGGCGCATGGACATGCGCCGGTATGCGTTGTTCTGCGTTTTACGCACAAGACAGGGCGCAGGGGACACTACTTGTAGCATTTTCCCTGCGCCGAAAGTCCCGATCTGTAGGATCTTAGTATGAAGGTGGCTGACAGCACTCACTCATTCAGGCGCTCGTTCCAAATCCAGGGAACCCTCCTGGATAAAGCTTCAAATTCTCACAGAAGAACAGCGCTCCACCGGGTGTAACAATCCAAATAAATCTTTATTCAGCCATATAGCATCAAAGCGACGTTTCGACCATATGTTGGTCTTTTTCAAGTCACATGACGAGACACGGCGGTGACGCGGTGCGTCTGCGCCCCTACTCCACGGCTTAGTCAGGACGCTCAGGGTGGTTTCCTAGGAGACGTGCCGTGTGAGAATTTGGATCTGTAGGATCTTATGACAACGCATGCATCGCAAAACGCTGCGTTGTGTACATGCGTTGTTGGTTGCGTCACGTCGCCGACGCTGCGCCCAACAACGCAAATGTGAACGTAGCCTTAGAAAGGGAAATTGTTAACTGCCAATTACAAGATGAATCGGACATGGAGTGCACTGATGCACAGCCACAGCTAGATTATTATGCTGTTCCATTGACTCAGATCACTACATTGTCCTCGCAGTGTACTCAGCCAGAATCTGACCCTGATGAGACTATGGTGCCCTGTCCCGAACGCTATAGCACCTTACACGGTGACACAGAGGAAGGTGCACATGACATTGAAGAGGAGGTGATAGATGACCCAGTTGTTGACCCAGATTGGCAGCCATTGGGGGAAGAGGGTGCCGCTGCAGTAGCTCAGAAGCGGAGGAGGATGATCCACAGCAGCCATCTACATCGCAACAGCTGTCATCTCGCAGGCCCATATCAGGCCAAAAACGTTTGTCAAAAACAAAAACAGTTTTAGGACAGCATGGCCATCTGGTGAAAGTAGCACAGCGTGCAATGCCTGAAAAGGTATTCCATAGTAGGAAGAGTGTACTGTGGCAATTTTTTAACCAAGATCCGAATGATCAGTCAAAAGTTATCTGTAAGAAATGCTCAAAGACCTTTAGCAGAGGGAAGAATCTTCAAAATTTAAATACAACGCGCATGCTTAGACATTTAACCAGCATGCACTTGTAAGCCTGGACTAACTTCCAAACGTCCCGTACCGTTGGTGCACCTGCTCAGAATGAAGGTGATCAGCAACGCTACATTGCTTCCCTCACTGTAAGCCCACCGGTTAGGACACCACCAGCAGCAAATGTGGAGGTATCGTCGCAAGGCCAAAGCAGTCAGGGAATCACAAGGTTATTGGTAGGAAACACTGTATGTAGGCCAACATCAAGAATACCATCACCAACCCTCTCTCAATCCGCCATGTCCACCACCACCACCACCAGTTCCACCATATGCAGCTCTCCAGTCCAGCTCACCCTACCAGAGACTCTCATTAGGAAAAGAAAGTACTCATCCTCACATCTGCGTACACCGGGTTTGAACGCCCACATTGCTATACTAATCTCATTAGAGATGATGCCCTACCGGTTGGTTGAAAGCGAAGCTTTCAAAGACCTGATGGCCTACGCAGTACCACGCTATGACCTACCCAGTCGGCACATCTTTGCGAGAAAAGCCATCCCACTCCCCCACCAGCATGTCAAAGACCGCATTGTCCATGCACTGAGGCAATCAGTCAGTGGAAAGGTGCACCTCACAACAGATGCATGGACCAGTAGGCATGGCCAGGGACGTTACGTGTCCATCACGGCGCACTGGGTTAATGTGGTGGATGCAGGGTCCACAGGGGACAGCCATAGTGGGACAGTTCTGCCTAGCCCACCGTCTAGGAAACAGTTGGCTGTAGGCGTTCGCCACCCCTCCTCCTCCTCCAGAAGCGAAAGCTCATCCACAGAGCGCAGTCGCACGACCACTCCACCCGCAGCTGCCAGTGTTGCACACGAGGTGTCCCATTATCGAACAGCTAGTGGTAAGTGTCAGCAGACTGTGTTACAAACGAAGTGTTTGGGCGACAACAGACACACCGCAGAAGTACTAGCTGAGAACTTGCAGCAACAAACTCAGTCATGGCTGGGCAGTGTACATCTTGAGGCAGGCAAGGTAGTCAGTGATAACGGAAGGAATTTTATGGCTGCCATAGCCCTTTCAGAACTAAAACACATACCTTGCCTGGCTCACACCTTGAACCTGGTGGTGCAGTGCTTCCTCAAAAATTATCCGGAGTTAGCAGCCCTGCTCCTGAAGCTGCGAAGACTTTGCTCGCACATCCGCCGGTCGCCCGTACATTCCAGCCTTATGCTGAACCATCAGCGATCGCTGAATCTTCCTCAGCACCGCCTAATAATCGACGTTGCAACAAGGTGGAACTCCGCACTGCACATGGTTCAGAGGCTGTGCGAACAGAGGCATGCTGTAATTAATTTGTGGGAGAATACACATACACGGGCAGGCACTTGGATGGCAACATGGAGTTGTCTGGTGTGCAGTGGTCAAAGCTACAAGACCTCTGTCAAGTCCTTCAGTGTTTTTAGGAATGCACACGGCTGGTAAGTGCAGACGACGCCATCATAAGCATGAGCATCCCACTAATTCATCTGCTGATGCAAAGTTTAACGCACATTAAAGAGCATGCGTCTGCAGCCGAGGAGGAGGGAAGCCTTGATGACAGTCAGCCATTGTCTGCTCAGGGAACTCTCCTGGACGAGGTGGCAGACGAAGAGGAGGAGGAGGAGGATGATGGGGATGAATATATATGAGAGGAGGATGCTTTTCAGGGGGCAATAGAAACTGGTGGCATTGCAAGGTCAGGTACAGGGTTTTTGCGGGACACAAGTGATGTTGGTTTGCAGGAAAGTGCTCCTCAACCCAGCACAAGCAGTGAATTGACACCTGGAATATTGGCCCACATGGCTGAGTATGCCTTGTGTATCCTAAAAAAGGACCCCCGCATTATCAAAATGATGACCGATGACGATTACTGGTTGGCCTGCCTCCTGGATCCACGATATAAAGGAAAATTACAAAATATCATGCCACATGAGAACCTTGAGCAAATATTGGCTACCAAACAAGCAACTCTTGTAGACCGTTTGGTTCAGGCATTCCCAGCACACAGCGGCGGTGATGGTTCTCACCCGAGCCGTAGGGGGCAACATGGCAGAGGTGTTAGAGGTGCACAAATCCGAAGTGGCGTTGGACAGAGGGGTTTTATGACCAGGTTGTGGAGTGATTTCGCAATGACCACTGACACGACAGCTTCTGCTGTATCGATTCAAAGTGACAGGAGACAGCATTTGTCCAGTATGGTTACGAACTACTTTTCCTCCCTTATCGATGTTCTCCCTCACAGGTCATTCCCCTTTGATTACTGGGCATCTAAAATAGACACCTGGCCTGAATTGGCAGAATATGCATTATAGGAGCTCGCTTGCCCAGCTACTAGTGTGCTATCAGAAAGAGTCTTCAATGCTGCTGGTTCAATACTGACCGAAAAAAGGACACGTCTGTCTTCCCAAAATGTTGATGATCTAACCTTCATTAAAATGAACCAATCATGGATTTCAAATTATTTTGCCCCACCTTCCCCTGCTGACACGTAGCTTGCCTGAAAAATGTCTTGCTTTTGGCCACCCGTGCGAGTGCCTTTTGCCTGGACAGGTGGGTGGGCCCACTCTTGGGTGACGGCACTGGCACAGGGTCCCTCATAGTACAATGAAGTGTCTCTGATGGTGGTGGTGCACAACCAACGTCAGACACACCGTCGTAATTTGAGGGGCCCTGTGCCTGTACCGCCACCCACGAGAGAGTGTTCCCCCCAGCTCGAACACTGCTCTACCACTTGCAATACTTACCTCTCCCCTCTCCACCACTGTGTAGTCTGTGCTGTTAAATCCTTCAATGGCACTGTCAATACAAATTTGTTGAAATGATAGATGATAGTTAAAATATACAGGGGCCCTGGCCTCCATTTAGACCAGTTAATACTTTGCTCCTACTACCACTGTCTGCTACTCAGCAGAGGAGCCCACCCCTGTACCTAGCTATGCCACCTGTTTATTTATGAACAACTTTTTGGCAGACATTTAGCCCACTTTATTATTTGGGCCTACTAACTGTGTCTGCCACTCATTACAGTTTTCCGACACTGAGCAAAGCAATGTCACCTGTTTATTTATGAACAATTTTTTGGCAGACATTTAGCCCACTTTATTATTTGGGCCTACTAACTGTGTCTGCCACTCATTACAGTTTTCCTCCACTGAACAAAGCAATGCCACCTTTTTAGTCCTGTTACCACATTTGAACTGCATTTAGCCTACTTTATTATTTGGGCCTACTAACTGTGTCTGCCACTCATTACAGTTTTCCTCCACTGAACAAAGCAATGCCGCCTGTGTAGTCCTGTTACCACATTTGAACTGCATTTAGCCTACTTTATTATTTGGACCTACTAACTGTGTCTGCTACTCATTACAGTTTTCCTCCATTGAACAAAGCAATGCCGCATGTGTAGTCCTGTTAACACATTTGAACTGCATTTAGCCTACTTTATTATTTGGGCCTACTAACTGTGTCTGCCACTCATTACAGTTTTCCTCCACTGAACAAAGCAATGCTGCCTGTTTAGTCCTCTTACCAATTTTGAACTGCATTTAGCCTACTTTATTATTTGGGCCTACTAACTGTGTCTGCCACTCATTACAGTTTTCCTCCACTGAACAAAGCAATGCCGCCTGTGTAGTCCTGTTACCACATTTGAACTGCATTTAGCCTACTTTATTATTTGGGCCTACTACCTGTGTCTGCCACTCATTACAGTTTTCCTCCACTGAACAAAGCAATGCCGCCTGTTTAGTCCTGTTACCACATTTGAACTGCATTTAGCCTACTTTATTATTTGGGCCTATATCTGTGTTTCCTCCTCATCCTGCCCATTGCCCAGCCACTGCTAGATGAGTCTGCTGGTACATTGACCCAGACCACTACATTCCCCTTGCACTCTACACAGAGAGAATCTGACCCTGCTGAAAGTCAGATTCCCCTTCCCGCATACCATACCACCTTACATGGGGACAAAGAGGAAGGTGCAAATGAAAGTGCAGGTTCCTTCATCAGGTGGGGGGGCATACTTGTTGGCGACGTCACTGGCACAGGGCCCCTTGTAGTACGCAAAAGTGTCTCTGCCAGTGGGAGGTGCCACCCGCCGTCAAACACACCGCCGTACTATGAGGGGCCCTGTGCCAGTGCCGATGAGTGGGCCCCCCCTGCTTGCTCAGGATCACAGCACTTGCAAAGTTGAAATACTTACCTCTCCCTGCTCCACCGCCATGACGTATTCCGCGTTTCCTCGGCCCACGAAAATCTTGAGCCAGCCCTACCCCCCCACAACTTTAGCCAAATAACCCCCAGGTTTCAATGCCTAACTATTATTATAAAGTAAATTAAGATTGACAAGCTTAAGTAATAAGAATTGATGTTTTTGGCATTAAAATGGGCACTGTAGGTGTTTTCCTGTCCTCCACTCACTGCCGACTTTGATTCCCCATTGATTTGCATTGGGTTTCGTGTTTCAGTCGGCCCCCGACTTTTCGCAATAATCAGCCGATTTCACCCGACCCGACTTTTGACAAAGTCGGGTTTCGCAAAACCCGACTCGATCCGAAAAAAGTAAAAGTCGCTCAACTCTACACACGATAAGTATTTTTGACTTGCAGATTTGGTGCAGAAAATAATCTGCTGTATGTCAATTCTTTTGCCCTGCATTTTCCATCATTCACTTTACTCAAATCAACCAAAAACACAATGCAAAAAAGCACCAAAAATGCACCAAAATCAGGCATTTTTATTGCCAAGATATGCAGAAATGGAGCAGATATTTCACTCAACGTGTGCACATACCCTTATAAGTATTACATTGCTCCACCATAGACTATTCCATGGTTTGGAGTACATTTCCTTGATATACAACCCTCAAAAGTGCAAAGCCTTTATGAGTATAGAAGACCAATACATTACAATTTGAACAGAATGTGCATGAGGCCTTTATTTATATCTAATACTGGGTGTATCTGGGTCCTTTATTTTTGGCAGTTTTGGCTTCCTTCATAAATCAAACTGAAATTTCCTATTTTTGTAATAAAAATAACATTTTGGTTTACTTAAATTATACTTTTTATATCCTCTCTTAATTTTAAAGTAGCGGCACATGCAAACACCCGACAGTTGCAGGAAGTCGGCGGCTGCAACTAACACTGTGTCGACTATTAAAGAGAAATTAATATTCACTGCTCTCTACTCCCATGGGCGTGAAATGCAGTGAATATTCATTTGTTTAGCAGTGGGCACAGCGGTTAGCCGCAGCAGCCGGCTCCTGCCTCCTGTGACCCGCTGCTCCCCCGCTGCAGCTCCCCCACCTCCCTACCACATCCAGTTAGGTACATCCAGAGTTTAAGACTCACCCCCCATTTAATTCCACAGTTTTGGAGGAAAAAAGTGTGTCTTATAGCTCGAAAAATACGGTATGTATAGGTACATATTTGTATTGTATATGGTTTCACATTAATAAATGTATTGTCAATATGTAATATTCATAATCTAATGAGTATTTCAGGGTACGATATATGGTATTTGAATTGTGCTGTATTCCTAATCATAAAATATCAATGTACAGTTATGTGCAACAGTGGTCTAGTCAAGGTTTAATTAATAACAAACAAATGTTATTATACAAACTCTGCTAAGGTTCATAACTAATAGAACAGCTGACTACAAATCATCTGATAGCATTTATTAATCTACGTGGAAGAGTTGTGTTAAGTTTGTAAAAAAAATAATTCCCACAGGCATACAGTAGATGTCCTGCCAGTTTTCAGACATGCCCATTCTTCTCCTGGCTTGTGATCAAAGTATCTTTTTTCTCTCTACAGACTTTGATCGCAGTAGGTCATTTTTAAAACCATAGTAGTTCTTCTCAGTCTACGGTACGGTATATTTCGTTAAACTATGTGGTGAAAGAAATCATCAAAAATGCAGTGAAGAACTATAACAACTGTCGAACTCTTTGACCATAATCCTTCATTTTCTTTACAAAGCAAAACATAAAATCTGGAAAAAATATATATTTCTTGTAATTTTGTTGCATTTTATGGAAAAAAGTCTTATTACATTTTCTCCACTTTAAAATATAGGGCATAAGAAACAAGCTCAAACCAATATATATAGAGTATATTGTGCCACATATCAAATTTATTATGCATAAAACTTTATGCAAAAACATGAATGCATCAATATATGAATGCTTTTTGGGTACATAAAATACATGAACCAAATAGACCTAATGGGAACTGTGCTAATATAAATCGCAAGATAATCAATGCTTTACAGTACAATGGGATAGGCATTTCCCTATTAATTGAAACTGTCCAATATGTTTTCTTAACAATCCTTTCAAGGCTGCGGTTATCCTGTTTGCTTGTGCACCTTTTTCTACCACATTTTTTCCTTCCACTTAACTTTCCATTAATATGCTTGGATACAGCACTCTGTGAACAGGTAGCGTCTTTAGCAGTAACCTTTTCTGGCTTACCCTCCATGTAGAGAATGTCAATAATTGCCTTCTGGACATCTGTTAAGTCAGCAGTCTTCCCCATGATTGTGGAGCCTACTGAAACAGACTAGGGTCCTTGATAAACTCTTAGGAAGCATTTGCAGGTGTTTTTTGTTAATTATTCTAATTTACTGAGATAATGACATTTGGCTTCTCATTGGCTGCCATAATCATCAACATAAACAGAAATAAATAGATCACTCTGTTTGCCATGACTCAATATAATATATGAATTTCACTTTTTTGTATTGAATAACTGAAATAAATAAAATTTTTGATGATATACTAATTTTGTGAGAAGCACCCGTGTCTATCTATTTATCTATATCTGAATATAAGATTGCTTTATTAGTTTTGTAAACTGGCTTATATTATCAGGCTGAGAAGGTCCCTGATTATTGGGCCTTTCCCAGCCTAAAAATACCAGCCCACAACCGACCGAGAAATCTATCTATCTTATCTATTTATCTATTGTGACAAAGTCACTGGCACAGTAGGTTGAGGTATGTTTCACTTAGGCTGCTTTCACACATCAGGTTTTTGCTGTCAGGCTAAATCCGGCGCCGTGATGGAGTGATTGATCCGGCATAAATTGTGAAAAACTGATATGACTGATTCGGTTTTCCTCTGGATCCGGCTGGCGGATCCAGCAAAAAAACGTATCCGTTGCATCAGTTTTTCATCAATTTCATCCTTTTTTTTATCTATTTTACAATGGATTACGAAAGATCCTGTTTTGAAAATGCCCATGGGAGGCTCCCAAATCTTATTGGCTACTGAAAACCTATATATACAGTGTTCCTACAGTGTTCCCTTGTTACCTAAAGTATTGGACATGGCTGGGATTTAACCCAACTTTTTTCCATGTTTTACCCAAAGTATTGTACCTGGTTGGGTTTTACTCAAAGTATCGCACCTGGTTGGGTTTTACCCAAAGTATTGTACCTGTTGTACCCAAATTATTGTACCTTGTTTTACCCAAACTATTTAACCTTATAATTTAATAAATTAAACACCAAATTTTTAAACCAAAAAATATTTTATTTACAAATTTTGGACAAAATTTTTACAAATTAACATAGTGTGGGGTGGAGATAATACTGGAGGTGCTGTCAGATTGGGACACTTCAACAGTGGGCATGTGGAGAGAGGATTGTGGTGGTGATGGATTAGAAGGAAAAACAGAAGGTGAAGGGGTGGAGAAAGAAAGAGAATGTGTGAACATAAAACCCGAAGTAGTGTTGGGAATTTGGAAGGTTTGAGGGGTGGACTAGAGGGATTGGGAGGCAGAAGAGGTGGTGGGAGGAGATGAGGGTTGTGCTTGGGGCATGATGGGTGTGGAAGGAGACTGGTGGTATTGGGCAGGGAGTAGAGGTTGGTCAGGGAGTGGAGGCATAGATGATGTGGTTGGGAACTGGTATTGGTCAGAATGCTGGTATGGGGCAGGATGCTGGTACGGGTCAGAATTCTGGTACGGGGCAGAATGCTGGTATTGTATAGGAGGGGGAGGAGGGACAGTGGCTGTGGGGGGCCAGGTGCTGGAGGAACTACCGGGGCGGGTGGAGGGGCTTGGGAGGTAACATGCAATAGGGCAAACTGGCAGGTTTGCATTACATGCACCTGCTGGTCAGGAGATAGCTTGTCTATGCGCTCGAGTACTGCCTGGAAAAAGGAGTGATTTGGCGATTTACTTGCATATGAATGCATGTAATCCAGACGTGTGTGTAACTCAAGAATACTGTTGTTGAGCAAATTAAATCCTGCAGTTATTTGCTCACACAACAGATTGAGACAGCTCTGGAAGATTGCATTCAGATGCAAGAACTCGGGAGCATAGCTCTTTTCCTGACCCCTCTGGCACTGCCGCCCAGAACCCACAGGTGTTCTAGAGGTGGCAGCAGTGTCAGAGAGGTAAAGGAAAAGCTATATCTTCACAAGCAGCTTCATGTAACAAAGTTGGCCACGATGCTCCTGCGCTGGTGGATTGGACCTAGGGATCAGATGTGAGTAGGGTTGAGCGACTTTCATTTTTTTAAGATCGAGTAGGGTTTTGGGAAACCCGATTTTGTCCAGAGTCGAGTCGAGTGCAGTCAGCCGATTATCGCTAAAAGTCGGGGATCGACCGAAACACGAAACCCAATGCAAGTCAATGGGGAAGCATAGTCGGCAGTGAGTGGAGGCCAGGAAAACACCTACAGTGCCCATTTTAATGCCAAAAACATCCATTCTTGCTTCTGAAGCTTGCCAATCTTAATTAACTGTATAATAATAGTTGGGCATAGGGAATTGGGGGAAAGTTGTGGGGGGAGTAGGGCTGGCTCAAGTTTTTCGTGGGCCCAGGAAATGCGGACTACGTCACGGCGGTGTTGCAGGGAAAGGTAAGTATTTAAAAGTTGCAAGTGCTGTGATCCTGAGCAAGCAGGGGGGGGCCCACTCGTTCGCATTGCCACTGGCACAGGGCCCCTCAAAGTACGGCGGTGTGTTTGCATGGCGGGGGCGCCTCCCACCAGCAGCGACACTTTTGCGTACTCTGAGGGGCCCTGTGCCAGTGACGTCGCCAACGAGTATGCCCCCCCACCTGATGAAGGAACCTGCACTTTCATCTGCACCTTCCTCTTTGTCCCTGTGTAAGGTGGTATAACATGCGGGAAGGGGAACCTTACTTTCAGCAGGGTCAGATTCTGGCTGTGTAGAGTACAAGGGGAATGTAGTGGTCTAGGTCAATGTACCAGCAGACTCATTTAGCAGTGGCTGGGCAATGGGCAGGATGAGGAGGAAACAGATATAGGGCCAAAGAATAAAGTAGGCTACATGCAGTTCAAAATTGGTAACAGGACTAAACAGGCGGCATTGCTTTGTTCAGTGGAGTAGCAAACCCAAGAGCAGCAGACACTGTTTCAAGGGCCTAACCACACTAGTAGGCCAAATGCAGTTTAATATCTGATAGTATAGGGTGAAAGCCAGAATGTGGAAGCTCAGCTTTGTTCAGTTGAGGACAACACCAGGGAGGGGCAGACACCTTTAGTAGGCCGGAAAAGCCTATTGCATTTTTTAAAATGGTAATTTGGAGCAGAAGGTTGAAGCTCAGCTTTATTTAGTTGAGGGCAACACCAGGGAGGGGCAGAAGCCGTTAGTAGGCCCTAACCACCATTTTTTTTTTTTAAAACCACTTAATGAGAGCCGGAAGGTTGAAGCTCAGCTTTATTTAGTTGAGGACAACACCAGGCAGGGGCACACAGACAGACACCTTTAGTAGGCCGGAAAAGCCTATTGCATTTTTTAAAATGGTAATTTGGAGCAGAAGGTTGAAGCTCAGCTTTATTTAGTTGAGGACAACACCAGGCAGGGGCACACAGACAGGCACCTTTAGTAGGCCGGAAAAGCCTATTGCATTTTTTAAAATGGTAATTTGGAGCAGAAGGTTGAAGCTCAGCTTTATTTAGTTGAGGGCAACACCAGGGAGGGGCAGAAGCCGTTAGTAGGCCCTAACCACCATTTTTTTTTTTTAAAACCACTTAATGAGAGCCGGAAGGTTGAAGCTCAGCTTTATTTAGTTGAGGACAACACCAGGCAGGGGCACACAGACAGACACCTTTAGTAGGCCGGAAAAGCCTATTGCATTTTTTAAAATGGTAATTTGGAGCAGAAGGTTGAAGCTCAGCTTTATTTAGTTGAGGACAACACCAGGCAGGGGCACACAGACAGACACCTTTAGTAGGCCGGAAAAGCCTATTGCATTTTTTAAAATGGTAATTTGGAGCAGAAGGTTGAAGCTCAGCTTTATTTAGTTGAGGGCAACACCAGGGAGGGGCAGAAGCCGTTAGTAGGCCCTAACCACCATTTTTTTTTTTTTAAAACCACTTAATGAGAGCCGGAAGGTTGAAGCTCAGCTTTATTTAGTTGAGGACAACACCAGGCAGGGGCACACAGACAGACACCTTTAGTAGGCCGGAAAAGCCTATTGCATTTTTTAAAATGGTAATTTGGAGCAGAAGGTTGAAGCTCAGCTTTATTTAGTTGAGGGCAACACCAGGGAGGGGCAGAAGCCGTTAGTAGGCCCTAACCACCATTTTTTTTTTTTAAAACCACTTAATGAGAGCCGGAAGGTTGAAGCTCAGCTTTATTTAGTTGAGGACAACACCAGGCAGGGGCACACAGACAGACACCTTTAGTAGGCCGGAAAAGCCTATTGCATTTTTTAAAATGGTAATTTGGAGCAGAAGGTTGAAGCTCAGCTTTATTTAGTTGAGGACAACACCAGGCAGGGGCACACAGACAGACACCTTTAGTAGGCCGGAAAAGCCTATTGCATTTTTTAAAATGGTAATTTGGAGCAGAAGGTTGAAGCTCAGCTTTATTTAGTTGAGGGCAACACCAGGGAGGGGCAGAAGCCGTTAGTAGGCCCTAACCACCATTTTTTTTTTTTTAAAACCACTTAATGAGAGCCGGAAGGTTGAAGCTCAGCTTTATTTAGTTGAGGACAACACCAGGCAGGGGCACACAGACAGACACCTTTAGTAGGCCGGAAAAGCCTATTGCATTTTTTAAAATGGTAATTTGGAGCAGAAGGTTGAAGCTCAGCTTTATTTAGTTGAGGGCAACACCAGGGAGGGGCAGAAGCCGTTAGTAGGCCCTAACCACCATTTTTTTTTTTTAAAACCACTTAATGAGAGCCGGAAGGTTGAAGCTCAGCTTTATTTAGTTGAGGACAACACCAGGCAGGGGCACACAGACAGACACCTTTAGTAGGCCGGAAAAGCCTATTGCATTTTTTAAAATGGTAATTTGGAGCAGAAGGTTGAAGCTCAGCTTTATTTAGTTGAGGACAACACCAGGCAGGGGCACACAGACAGACACCTTTAGTAGGCCGGAAAAGCCTATTGCATTTTTTAAAATGGTAATTTGGAGCAGAAGGTTGAAGCTCAGCTTTATTTAGTTGAGGGCAACACCAGGGAGGGGCAGAAGCCGTTAGTAGGCCCTAACCACCATTTTTTTTTTTTAAAACCACTTAATGAGAGCCGGAAGGTTGAAGCTCAGCTTTATTTAGTTGAGGACAACACCAGGCAGGGGCACACAGACAGACACCTTTAGTAGGCCGGAAAAGCCTATTGCATTTTTTAAAATGGTAATTTGGAGCAGAAGGTTGAAGCTCAGCTTTATTTAGTTGAGGACAACACCAGGCAGGGGCACACAGACAGACACCTTTAGTAGGCCGGAAAAGCCTATTGCATTTTTTAAAATGGTAATTTGGAGCAGAAGGTTGAAGCTCAGCTTTATTTAGTTGAGGGCAACACCAGGGAGGGGCAGAAGCCGTTAGTAGGCCCTAACCACCATTTTTTTTTTTTAAAACCACTTAATGAGAGCCGGAAGGTTGAAGCTCAGCTTTATTTAGTTGAGGACAACACCAGGCAGGGGCACACAGACAGACACCTTTAGTAGGCCGGAAAAGCCTATTGCATTTTTTAAAATGGTAATTTGGAGCAGAAGGTTGAAGCTCAGCTTTATTTAGTTGAGGACAACACCAGGCAGGGGCACACAGACAGACACCTTTAGTAGGCCGGAAAAGCCTATTGCATTTTTTAAAATGGTAATTTGGAGCAGAAGGTTGAAGCTCAGCTTTATTTAGTTGAGGGCAACACCAGGGAGGGGCAGAAGCCGTTAGTAGGCCCTAACCACCATTTTTTTTTTTTTAAAACCACTTAATGAGAGCCGGAAGGTTGAAGCTCAGCTTTATTTAGTTGAGGACAACACCAGGCAGGGGCACACAGACAGACACCTTTAGTAGGCCGGAAAAGCCTATTGCATTTTTTAAAATGGTAATTTGGAGCAGAAGGTTGAAGCTCAGCTTTATTTAGTTGAGGGCAACACCAGGGAGGGGCAGAAGCCGTTAGTAGGCCCTAACCACCATTTTTTTTTTTTAAAACCACTTAATGAGAGCCGGAAGGTTGAAGCTCAGCTTTATTTAGTTGAGGACAACACCAGGCAGGGGCACACAGACAGACACCTTTAGTAGGCCGGAAAAGCCTATTGCATTTTTTAAAATGGTAATTTGGAGCAGAAGGTTGAAGCTCAGCTTTATTTAGTTGAGGGCAACACCAGGGAGGGGCAGAAGCCGTTAGTAGGCCCTAACCACCTTTTTTTTTTTTAAAACCACTTAATGAGAGCCGGAAGGTTGAAGCTCAGCTTTATTTAGTTGAGGACAACACCAGGCAGGGGCACACAGACAGACACCTTTAGTAGGCCGGAAAAGTCTATTGCATTTTTTAAAATGGTAATTTGGAGCAGAAGGTTGAAGCTCAGCTTTATTTAGTTGAGGGCAACACCAGGGAGGGGCAGAAGCCGTTAGTAGGCCCTAACCACCATTTTTTTTTTTTAAAAACCACTTAATGAGAGCCGGAAGGTTGAAGCTCAGCTTTATTTAGTTGAGGACAACACCAGGCAGGGGCACACAGACAGACACCTTTAGTAGGCCGGAAAAGCCTATTGCATTTTTTAAAATGGTAATTTGGAGCAGAAGGTTGAAGCTCAGCTTTATTTAGTTGAGGACAACACCAGGCAGGGGCACACAGACAGACACCTTTAGTAGGCCGGAAAAGCCTATTGCATTTTTTAAAATGGTAATTTGGAGCAGAAGGTTGAAGCTCAGCTTTATTTAGTTGAGGGCAACACCAGGGAGGGGCAGAAGCCGTTAGTAGGCCCTAACCAAAGTTGAAGGCCAAATGCAGTTTAATTTCTGATACTATAGGCCGAAAGCCAGAAGGTGGAAGCTCCGATTTAGACAGTGGAGGACAATTTGAATTAGGGACTGCAGACAGACTTAGTAGGCTGTCCCCTGTGGACCATGCATCCACCACATTAACCCATTGCGCCGTAATGGACACGTAATCTTCCGTGGCCATGCCTACAGGTCCATGCGTCTGTTGTCAGGTGCACCTTTGTACTCACAGATTGCCAGAGTGCATGGACAATGCGGTCTTCTACATGCTGGTGGAGGGTTGGGATGGCTTTTCTCGCAAAAGAAGTGTCGACTGGTTAGCTTGTAGCGTGGTACAGCGTAGTCCATCATGGCCTTATTAATAGTAAATAAAATATATAACTAGGCTCTATGAACTTTTAAATAGGTTCCAGGGGTACACGGGCAGCATTGGTGTGGTCAGTGGAGGAGTATTGCAAGTAGGGGCCGCAGACAGGCTATCAAAGGCCTAAAATAACAAACAATAGGCTCATTGCAGTTTTACAGCGGTTACATGGATAGACGGGCAGGCAGCTTGGTGGTGAGTGGAGGAGTATTTAAAGTAGGGACCGCAGACAGGCTATCAAAGGCCTAACATAAGAAAATGGGCTGGCTGTAGGCACTTTATAATTGGTTCCAGGGGTACACGGGCAGCAGTGGTCTGGTCAGTGGAGGACTAGTGGAAGGAGGGACCGCAGACAGGCTTCAAAGGCCTAACATAAAAAAATGGGCTGGCTGTAGGCACTTTATAATTGGTTCCAGGGGTACACGGGCAGCAGTGGTCTGGTCAGTGGAGGACTAGTGGAAGGAGGGACCGCAGACAGGCTTCAAAGGCCTAAAATAACAAACAATAGGCTCATGGCAGTTTTACAGCGGTTACATGGATACACGGGCAGGCAGCTTGGTGGTCAGTGGAGGAGTATTTAAAGTAGGGACCGCAGACAGGCTTCAAAGGCCTAACATAAGAAAATGGGCTGGCTGTAGGCACTTTATAATTGGTTCCAGGGGTACACGGGCAGCAGTGGTCTGGTCAGTGGAGGACTAGTGGAAGGAGGGACCGCAGACAGGCTTCAAAGGCCTAACATAAAAAAATGGGCTGGCTGTAGGCACTTTATAATTGGTTCCAGGGGTACACGGGCAGCAGTGGTCTGGTCAGTGGAGGACTAGTGGAAGGAGGGACCGCAGACAGGCTTCAAAGGCCTAAAATAACAAACAATAGGCTCATGGCAGTTTTACAGCGGTTACATGGATACACGGGCAGGCAGCTTGGTGGTCAGTGGAGGAGTATTTAAAGTAGGGACCGCAGACAGGCTTCAAAGGCCTAACATAAGAAAATGGGCTGGCTGTAGGCACTTTATAATTGGTTCCAGGGGTACACGGGCAGCAGTGGTCTGGTCAGTGGAGGACTAGTGGAAGGAGGGACCGCAGACAGGCTTCAAAGGCCTAACATAAAAAAATGGGCTGGCTGTAGGCACTTTATAATTGGTTCCAGGGGTACACGGGCAGCAGTGGTCTGGTCAGTGGAGGACTAGTGGAAGGAGGGACCGCAGACAGGCTTCAAAGGCCTAAAATAACAAACAATAGGCTCATGGCAGTTTTACAGCGGTTACATGGATACACGGGCAGGCAGCTTGGTGGTCAGTGGAGGAGTATTTAAAGTAGGGACCGCAGACAGGCTTCAAAGGCCTAACATAAGAAAATGGGCTGGCTGTAGGCACTTTATAATTGGTTCCAGGGGTACACGGGCAGCAGTGGTCTGGTCAGTGGAGGACTAGTGGAAGGAGGGACCGCAGACAGGCTTCAAAGGCCTAAAATAACAAACAATAGGCTCATGGCAGTTTTACAGCGGTTACATGGATACACGGGCAGGCAGCTTGGTGGTCAGTGGAGGAGTATTTAAAGTAGGGACCGCAGACAGGCTTCAAAGGCCTAACATAAGAAAATGGGCTGGCTGTAGGCACTTTATAATTGGTTCCAGGGGTACACGGGCAGCAGTGGTCTGGTCAGTGGAGGACTAGTGGAAGGAGGGACCGCAGACAGGCTTCAAAGGCCTAACATAAAAAAATGGGCTGGCTGTAGGCACTTTATAATTGGTTCCAGGGGTACACGGGCAGCAGTGGTCTGGTCAGTGGAGGACTAGTGGAAGGAGGGACCGCAGACAGGCTTCAAAGGCCTAACATAAAAAAATGGGCTGGCTGTAGGCACTTTATAATTGGTTCCAGGGGTACACGGGCAGCAGTGGTCTGGTCAGTGGAGGACTAGTGGAAGGAGGGACCGCAGACAGGCTTCAAAGGCCTAACATAAAAAAATGGGCTGGCTGTAGGCACTTTATAATTGGTTCCAGGGGTACACGGGCAGCAGTGGTCTGGCCAGTGGAGGACTAGTGGAAGGAGGGACCGCAGACAGGCTTCAAAGGCCTAACATAAAAAAATGGGCTGGCTGTAGGCACTTTATAATTGGTTCCAGGGGTACACGGGCAGCAGTGGTCTGGTCAGTGGAGGACTAGTGGAAGGAGGGACCGCAGACAGGCTTCAAAGGCCTAAAATAACAAACAATAGGCTCATGGCAGTTTTACAGCGGTTACATGGATACACGGGCAGGCAGCTTTGTGGTCAGTGGAGGAGTATTTAAAGTAGGGACCGCAGACAGGCTTCAAAGGCCTAACATAACAAACAATAGGCTCATGGCAGTTTTACAGCGGTTACATGGATACACGGGCAGGCAGCTTGGTGGTCAGTGGAGGAGTATTTAAAGTAGGGACCGCAGACAGGCTTCAAAGGCCTAACATAAGAAAATGGGCTGGCTGTAGGCACTTTATAATTGGTTCCAGGGGTACACGGGCAGCAGTGGTCTGGTCAGTGGAGGACTAGTGGAAGGAGGGACCGCAGACAGGCTTCAAAGGCCTAACATAAAAAAATGGGCTGGCTGTAGGCACTTTATAATTGGTTCCAGGGGTACACGGGCAGCAGTGGTCTGGTCAGTGGAGGACTAGTGGAAGGAGGGACCGCAGACAGGCTTCAAAGGCCTAAAATAACAAACAATAGGCTCATGGCAGTTTTACAGCGGTTACATGGATACACGGGCAGGCAGCTTGGTGGTCAGTGGAGGAGTATTTAAAGTAGGGACCGCAGACAGGCTTCAAAGGCCTAACATAACAAACAATAGGCTCATAGCAGTTTTACAGCAGTTACATGGATACACGGGCAGGCAGCTTGGTGGTCAGTGGAGGAGTATTTAAAGTAGGGACCGCAGACAGGCTTCAAAGGCCTAACATAAGAAAATGGGCTGGCTGTAGGCACTTTATAATTGGTTCCAGGGGTACACGGGCAGCAGTGGTCTGGTCAGTGGAGGACTAGTGGAAGGAGGGACCGCAGACAGGCTTCAAAGGCCTAACATAAAAAAATGGGCTGGCTGTAGGCACTTTATAATTGGTTCCAGGGGTACACGGGCAGCAGTGGTCTGGCCAGTGGAGGACTAGTGGAAGGAGGGACCGCAGACAGGCTTCAAAGGCCTAACATAAAAAAATGGGCTGGCTGTAGGCACTTTATAATTGGTTCCAGGGGTACACGGGCAGCAGTGGTCTGGTCAGTGGAGGACTAGTGGAAGGAGGGACCGCAGACAGGCTTCAAAGGCCTAAAATAACAAACAATAGGCTCATGGCAGTTTTACAGCGGTTACATGGATACACGGGCAGGCAGCTTGGTGGTCAGTGGAGGAGTAGTGCAAGGAGTGTCTGTCCCAGTACTCCCAAAATATAAATAGATGTTAATGTCTCGCAAAACAACCAAAACAAAAAAAAAGGTGGCATACTTAGGTACAGGGGTGGGCTCATCTGCTGAGTTTCTGACATAGTAATTTGGCAGTAACTATTTAATGGTGCCAATATAGGACACAGACACAGACTACTTTAAGTTGCATCGTAGATGTCTACAAATTTGTATTGTCAGTGCCAGACATTGAATGATGTCAGCGAATAGACTAAAGATTGGTGGAGCTGTGCGACATAATTTTGCATGTGGTAGAGCACATTTTGAGCTGGGGTAGGGGGGAACTCTCTAGAGGCCGGCGGGACCGCCCCAGGGCCCCTCATGTTACAACGGTGTGTCTGACGTTGGGTGCGCACCACCACCGCCAGAGACACTACATTGTACTATGAGGGACCCAGTAGCAATGCCGTCAACCAAAAGCGAGCACACCCACCTCTTCAGACAAACAGCAGTCTCACGGGTGCTTGCGCCAAGTCGCGATACCACGGCCCCGTGTGGGGAGTTTGGCCATTTAGGGAGGTGTAAACATGTCGTATGCTGTACAATCAGCTGCAGCAAATTAGACATTAGAAAAGTAATTCACAGGCAAGAGCCTTTCATAGGAAAGCTAGGTGTCGGCCGGGCAAGGTGGGGCAAAAGATTTCGAAATCCAGTTGTGGTTCATTTTAATGAATGTTAGATCGTCAACATTTTGGGTAGCCAGACGAGTCCTTTTTTCGGTTAATATTGAACCTGCAGCACTGAATACTCTTTCTGATAGGACACTTGCTGCCGGGCAAGCAAGCTCCTGCAATGCATATTCTGCCAATTCTGGCCAGGTGTCTAATTTGGAGGCCCAGTAATCAAATGGGAATGACGGTTGAGGGAGAACATCGATAAGGGATGAAAAATAGTTAGTAACCATACTGGACAAATGTTGTCTCCTGTCACTTTCAATTGATGCAGCAGTACCTGTCCTGTCTGCGGTCATAGCAAAATCACTCCACAACCTGGTCAGAAAACCCCTCTGTCCAACGCCACTTCTGATGTGTGCACCCCTAACACTCCTAGTCTGCTGCCCCCTGGAGCTCGTGTGAGAACGATCACGTGCGCTGTGTGCTGGGAATGCCTGAAGCAAACGGTCAACAAGAGTTGATTGTTTGGTTGCTAATATTAGTTCCAAGTTCTCATGTGGCATAATATTTTGCAATTTGCCTTTATAGCGTGGATCAAGGAGGCAGGCCAACCAGTAATCGTCATCGTTCATCATTTTCGTAATGCGTGTGTCCCTTTTTAGGATACGTAAGGCATAATCCGCCATGTGGGCCAAAGTTCCAGTTGTAAAATCTCCGGTTGTGATTGGTTGAGGGGCAGTTGCAGGCAAATCTACGTCACTTGTGTCCCTCAAAAAACCAGAACCCGGCCGTGACACGCAACCAATTTCCTGTGCCCCCGGGAAAGGTTCGGCATTAAAAATATACTCATCCCCATCATCCTCCTCGTCCTCCACCTCCTCTTCGCCCGCTACCTCGTCCTGTACACTGCCCTGACCAGACAATGGCTGACTGTCATCAAGGCTTTCCTCTTCCTCTGGTGCAGACGCCTGCTCCTTTATGTGCGTCAAACTTTGCATCAGCAGACGCATTAGGGGGATGCTCATGCTTATTACGGCGTTGTCTGCACTAACCAGCCGTGTGCATTCCTCAAAACACTGAAGGACTTGACACATGTCTTGTATCTTAGACCACTGCACACCTGACAACTCCATGTCTGCCATCCTACTGCCTGCCCGTGTATCCTCCCACAAATAAATAACAGCACGCCTCTGTTCGCACAGTCTCTGAAGCATGTGCAGTGTTGAGTTCCACCTTGTTGCAACGTCTATGATTAGGCGATGCTGGGGAAGGTTCAAAGACCGCTGATAGGTCTGCATACGGCTGGCGTGTAGAGGCGAACGTCGGATATGTGAGCAAAGTGCACGCACTTTGAGGAGCAGGTCGGAGAACCCAGGATAAGTTTTCAATAAGCACTGCACCACCAGGTTTAAGGTGTGAGCCAGGCAAGGAATGTGTTTCAGTTGGGAAAGGGAGATGGCAGCCATGAAATTCCTTCCGTTATCACTCACTACCTTGCCTGCCTCAAGATCTACTGTGCCCAGCCACGACTGCGTTTCTTGTTGCAAGAACTCGGACAGAACTTCCGCGGTGTGTCTGTTGTCGCCCAAGCACTTCATAGCCAATACAGCCTGCTGACGCTTGGCAGTAGCTGGCCCATAATGGGACAACTGGTGTGCAACAGTGTCATCTGCCGATGGAGTGGTTGGCAGACTGCGTTCTGTGGGAGAGCTGTAGCTTCTGCAGGAGGACGAGGAGGAGGAGGAGGAGGGGGTGCGAACGCCTACAGCCAACTGTTTCCTAGACCGTGGGCTAGGCACAACTGTCCCTAAATTGATGTCGCCTGTGGACCCTGCATCCACCACATTCACCCAGTGTGCCGTGATGGACACATAACGTCCCTGGCCATGCCTACTGGTCCATGCATCTGTAGTCAGGTGCACCTTTGTACTCACAGATTGCCTGAGTGCATGGACGATGCGCTGTTTAACATGCTGGTGCAGGGCTGGGATGGCTTTTCTGGAAAAAAAGTGTCGACTGGGTAGCTCGTATCGTGGTTCAGCGTACTCCATCAGGGCTTTGAAAGCTTCGCTTTCAACTAACCGGTAGGGCATCATCTCTAACGAGATTAGTCTAGCTATGTGGGCGTTAAAACACTGTGTACGCGGATGCGAGGATAAGTACTTCCTTTTTCTAACCAGAGTCTCATGTAGGGTGAGCTGGACTGGAGAGCTGGAGATCGTGGAACTTTCGGGTGTGCCGGTGTACATGGCAGACTGAGAGACGGTTGGAGACGGTATTGTTTCCGCCGGTGCCCTAGATGCAATATTTCCTCCTACAAAACTGGTGATTCCCTGACCCTGACTGCTTTTGGCTGGCAAAGAAACCTGCACAGATACTGCCGGTGGTGCGGAAAATGGTGGCCTTACAGTGACGGAAGGGATGTTGCGTTGCTGACTAGCTTCATTGGCCGAGGGTGCTACAACCTTGAGGGACGTTTGGTAGTTAGTCCAGGCTTGAAAATGCATGGTGGTTAAGTGTCTATGCATGCAACTAGTATTTAGACTTTTCAGATTCTGACCTCTGCTTAAGCTAGTTGAACATTTTTGACAGATGACTTTGCGCTGATCAGTTGGATGTTGTTTAAAAAAATGCCAGACTGCACTCTTCCTAGACTCGGATCCCTTTTCAGGGATTGCAGACTGAGCTTTAACCGGATGGCAACGCTGTGCTCCAACAGGTTTTGGCTTTGACACGCGTTTTGGGCCAGATACGGGCCCGGCAGATGGAACCTGTTGCGATGTTGATGCCTGCTGCGGCCCCTCCTCCACCTCCGCTTCTGAACTACTGCCGCCTGCACCCTGTTCCCCCAATGGCTGCCAATCGGGGTCAATAACTGGGTCATCTATTACCTCCTCTTCGAGCTCGTGTGCAACTTCGTCTGTGTCACTGTGTCGGTCGGTGGTATAGCGTTCGTGGCGGGGCAACATAGTCTCATCAGGGTCTGATTGTGGATCTGTACCCTGAGAGGGCAATGTGGTGGTCTGAGTCAAAGGAGCAGCATAGTACTCTGGCTGTGGCTGTGCATCAGTGCACTCCATGTCAGAATATACTTGTAATGGGCATGGCCTGTTAAATGTTTCACTTTCTAAGCCAGGGACGGTATGTGTAAAGAGCTCCATGGAGTGACCCGTTGTGTCGCCTGCTGCATCCTTCTCTCTTGTTGTAGTTTTTGCTGAGGAGGACAAGGAAGCGACTTGTCCCTGACCGTGAACATCCACAAGCGACGCGCTGCTTTTACATTTACCAGTTTCGGAAGAGGAGGCAAAAGAGCTAGAGGCTGAGTCTGCAATGTAAGCCAAAACTTGCTGTTGCTGCTCCGCCTTTAAAAGCGGTTTTCCTACTCCCAGAAAAGAGAGCGTTCGAGGCCTTGTGTAGCCTGACGACGAAACTGGCTCCACAGCTCCAGACTTAGGTGGAATATTTTTATCCCCACGACCACCTGATGCTCCACTACCACTACCATCATTACCAGCTGACAATGAACGCCCACGGCCACGACCTCTTGCACCAGACTTCCTCATTGTTTTAAAATCTTAACCAAAGTAACTTTATTTGTTGCTGTCAAACAACTTACACGGTGAGCTATAACTTCAGTATGATTTCAATATCCCTTAACAGGTTGGTGAGACCACAAGGAAAATCAGGCACAATGTTACACACTCTGTTTTCTGTGGCACAAAATCACAGAGATGACACACACGCAGGACTGTCACTCAAGCACTAATGTCAATATTAATCTCCCACCTAATTTATTTATTTTTTTTTCTCAGGGAGACTTTAGAAACCAAATAATATTAAAAAAAAAAAAAAAAAAAAGGCTTTCTATGGCCCACAATTAGAGAGAGAGAGGTGGCACACCCAGGAGTCAAGACTGGCGCACAAGCTGAAAGGGCAATATTACTCTCCCACTGTTTTTTTAAGTTTTTTTTTTATTTCAGGGAGACTTTAGAAACCAAATAATATTAAAAAAAAAAAAAAAAAAATAGGCTTTCTATAGCCCACTGAATGAGAGAGAGAGGTGGCACACCCAGGAGTCAAGACTGGCACACAAGCTGAAAGGGCAATATTACTCTCCCACTGTTTTTTTATGTATTTTTTTTTTTTTTCAGGGAGACTTTAGAAACCCAATAATATTTAAAAAAATAAATAAATAGGCTTTCTATGGCCCACTGAATGAGAGGGAGAGAGGTGGCACACCCAGGAGTCAAGACTGGCACACAAGCTGAAAGGGCAATATTACTCTCCCACTGTTTTTTTATGTTTTTTTTTTTTTTTTCAGGGAGACTTTAGAAACCAAATAATAAGAAAAAAATAAATAAATAAATAGGCTTTCTATAGCCCACTGAATGAGAGATAGCGCACACACAGCAGTGGCACACAAGCCCTGACTGAGGCCAATATTTTTCTCCCACTGATTGATGTAGTGTTTTTGTGTTGAGGTAGATTTTAGAACACAAATCAAGGAAAAAAAAAAATGCT
Source organism: Ranitomeya variabilis (assembly GCF_051348905.1). NCBI lineage: Eukaryota > Metazoa > Chordata > Amphibia > Anura > Dendrobatidae > Ranitomeya > Ranitomeya variabilis. The sequence continues at coordinate 648,157,484 of NC_135233.1, read as the reverse complement.
TTCTATGGCCCACTGAATGAGAGAGAGGTGGCACACCCAGGAGTCAAGACTGGCACACAAGCTGAAAGGGCAATATTACTCTCCCACTGTTTTTTTATGTTTTTTTTTTTTTTTAAGGGAGACTTTAGAAACCCAATAATATTTTTTTAAAAAAATAAATAGGCTTTCTATGGCCCACTGAATGAGAGGGAGAGAGGTGGCACACCCAGGAGTCAAGACTGGCACACAAGCTGAAAGGGCAATATTACTCTCCCACTGTTTTTTTATGTATTTTTTGTTTTTTAAGGGAGACTTTAGAAACCCAATAATATTTAAAAAAATAAATAAATAGGCTTTCTATGGCCCACTGAATGAGAGGGAGAGAGGTGGCACACCCAGGAGTCAAGACTGGCACACAAGCTGAAAGGGCAATATTACTCTCCCACTGTTTTTTTATGTATTTTTTGTTTTTTAAGGGAGACTTTAGAAACCCAATAATATTTAAAAAAAAAAATAAATAGGCTTTCTATGGCCCACTGAATGAGAGGGAGAGAGGTGGCACACCCAGGAGTCAAGACTGGCACACAAGCTGAAAGGGCAATATTACTCTCCCACTGTTTTTTTATGTATTTTTTGTTTTTTAAGGGAGACTTTAGAAACCCAATAATATTTAAAAAAAAAATAAATAGGCTTTCTATGGCCCACTGAATGAGAGGGAGAGAGGTGGCACACCCAGGAGTCAAGCCTGGCACACAAGCTGAAAGGGCAATATTACTCTCCCACTGTTTTTTTATGTATTTTTTGTTTTTTAAGGGAGACTTTAGAAACCCAATAATATTTAAAAAAAAAAATAAATAGGCTTTCTATGGCCCACTGAATGAGAGGGAGAGAGGTGGCACACCCAGGAGTCAAGACTGGCACACAAGCTGAAAGGGCAATATTACTCTCCCACTGTTTTTTTAGGTATTTTTTTTTTTTCAGGGAGACTTTAGAAACCAAATAATATAAAAAAAAAAAAAAAAAAAAAAAATAGGCTTGCTATAGCCCACTGAATGAGAGATAGCACACACAGCAGTGGCACACAAGCCCTGACTGAGGCCAATATTTTTCTCCCACTGATTGATGTAGTGTTTTTGTGTTGAGGTAGAATTTAGAACACAAATCACGGAAAAAATAAATAGGCTTTCTATGGCCCACTCAGTGAGAGATGGCACACACAGGGATGGCACTGTAGCAGAAATGCCAATCTTAATCTCCCACAAAAAAAACAAAAAAAAAACAGGGACTGTCCTACAATTACTATCTCCCTGCAGTAATGTAAGCCAGGTATGGCAGGCAGCAATAGGAGTGGACTGATGCACAAATTAAATAAAAAGTGTGGACAAACAAAAAAGATAGCTGTGCAGAAAGGAAGGAACAAGAGGATATGTGCTTTGAAAAAAGCAGTTGGTTTCCACAGTGGCGTACACACAGCAATACAGCTATCACGGAGCCTTCTAGGGCAGCCCAATGAGCTACAGCGCTGAGGGGAAAAAAAAAAAAAAATAGCTTCCACAGTCCCTGCACACCGAAGGTGGTGTTGGACAGTGGAAATCGCTGCAGCACAAGCGGTTTGGTGGTTAGTGGACCCTGCCTAACGCTCTCCCTGCTTCTGACGAAGCGGCAGCAACCTGTCCCTAAGCTCAGATCAGCAGCAGTAAGATGGCGGTCGGCGGGAACGCCCCTTTATAGCCCCTGTGACGCCGCAGACAGCAAGCCAATCACTGCAATGCCCTTCTCTAAGATGGTGGGGACCAGGATCTATGTCATCACGCTGCCCACACTCTGCGTTCACCTTCATTGGCTGAGAAATGGCGCTTTTCGCGTCATTGAAACGCGACTTTGGCGCGAAAGTCGCGTACCGCATGGCCGACAAGCACAGGGGTCGGATCGGGTTTCATGAGACGCCGACTTAGCCAAAAGTCGGCGACTTTTGAAAATGATCGACCCGTTTCGCTCAACCCTAGATGTGAGGGAAAGCTGGGAAGGTGCAGAGGGGTCGAGTCTGTCGGAGTGTCCCGCGGTGGCAGTCTCCTGAGGGATCGCTCCAGCTTAGTTCAACTCTGCAGGCTCCCGAGTGCTGCAGACGGTGCTGTGGAAAAAATAAAAAAAGGGTAATTAATATGTTGATATTAGTGATGAGCGAACATGCTCGCCACTACTCATTACTCGCCCGAGTATCACTATGCTCGGTGTACTCGGCAAGCACCGAGTATTTCCGGGATTATTCAGCAGGAGCTCGGGTCTCCGCCCTGCAATTCTGGCGCTCTTTAGAGTGCAATTGACAATGCAGGGATTGTCAGCCATGCACTGTAATGCCGCATCCATCTTTGTTGTGGGATTACAGTGATTGGCTGGCCGCACAGCGTCATCAGGTCTATAAGAGACCTGGCACCGCCCTGCTTGCTGCATTCTGCTCCGGACTTAGTGAGTGTGGGGCAAGCTGCTGCTGAGATAGGGTCAGAATTGTCCTGTTAATAGTTAGTGTAGATCTGCAACTGTTCAGCCACAACTCCTGAGAAACCAACAGTCTTTTTTAAGGCTAATTTGGGGGTCCAGAGATTGCAGGGCTAGGTAGGCAGGAGAGTCTATGTGTGCATATCCACATCAGTGCAAGTCCTGCAGGCACTGTATGTGAGTACATAGCTCTCACTGCATACCTCCCAAAGCTCCGTCACTGTCTGCTGTTGCTTATTTATTATATATCTAGCTGCAGTTTTCTGTGGCTTTTTTTTTCTTCACCTGATACCCGCTCCTTCTATTCGAAAGCAATCCATAGCCCCCTTATTTTAACATTTATTTGCTTGTTCACGCTGCCTACTACAGCCAGGTTATTGAAATCTAAGAAAGTGCAATCTACCTTTTTTTTGATCCCAGACATCAGATGCACCCAAAAATATATTTTTTTCTTCTTTTGTGTCATAGCCAACTTGTTGACACAAAAATCAAGGCCACATTTAGATCAGTCTGTTATCTGAGGCTGACAGCTGGGGTATCGGTGGTTGAAAAATCGTAGCTTCGCAGGCATACCTATCATAGTTCTGTGTGCTAGCCTTGTTCCAATTCTCCAAAACCACCCAAAAAAATTATACAGTCTGTTATGTCAGCCTGGGGCCTGGTGTATCAATGTTTGAAAAATCGTAGCTTCGCAGGCATAAGTTTCATAGTTCTGTCTGCTAGCCTTGTTCCACTCTTTTTTTATTTTAAAAATTCTCCAAACCCCCCCAAAAAAATTAGACAGTCTGTTATGTCAGGCTGAGGTCTGATGTATCTGTGTTTGAAAAATCATAGCTTTGCAGGCATAAGTTCCATAGTTCTGTCTGCTAGCCTTCTTCCACTCTTTAAAGAAAATAATAAATTCTCTAAAAAACAAAAAAAATGTCTACAGTCTGTTATGTTAGGCTAAGGCCTGTTGTATCTGTGGTGGAAAAATCGTAGCTTTGAAGGCATACAAATCAGATATAGTTTTGCTCCAAATAAATACATTTGTGTTGAGCTTTTGAAATAGTTCAGTAGTCCATTTAAAATGGGCAAGGCAAGGGGCAAGGGAAGGGGAAGTGGATGTGATGCTGACGGTGCATGCAGAGGACGAGACCGTGGCCAAGCTGAAAGTGGGCAACAACAAAGACCCACATCTTCTCGCTCGACCTTCCTGTCCCAGTTTCTAGGGAATCGCAGCACACCACTATTGAAGCCAGAGCAGGGTGCAACGGTTATTGGTTGTATAGCGGATAATGCTTCCAGTCACTTAGCCACCACCATGTCTTCCACACCGTCAAGTCTGAGTAGCCGTGAGTGTGGACCGGATATTCCTCACCCTGATCCTCCTTCCTCCCACCATGCCGAGTGTCCTGAGACAACTGATCCCACACTTGGACACTCCGAAGAGCTGTTCAGTTTTGCCTATCAAGATTCTGGACTCTCGGCTGGTCAACTTGAAGTGGGGCCAGATGAGATGGCATGTAGCGATGCCCAAAGCTTTGACCAGCCACGGTCACACGAAGGCGATGATGGGAAAGTGTCACAAGAGGTGGACCATGATGAGACACAATTGCCAGAAAGTCAGGAGGAGGATCAAGTCAAACAGCACCATCATCAAGCCCGTCCACGTCCTTGTCCCAACACAGTATTCAGTTGTCTATACCCCAGTCACTGAAATGCAAGTGGAAATACCCAGCCAACCCCCACAGGCCACAGTACTAAATTCTAACATTTTTCATCTGCTTGCGCTCAAAATATTGCCTTTTAGGCTCATTGAGATTGAAGCTTTCTGCAACCTGATGGCGGCGGCTGTCCAAATGTACTCGGTCCCCAGTTGCCACTATTTCTCAAGGAGTGCCGTACCGGCATTACACCAGCATGTGTCCGACAACATTACCCGTGCCCTTCACAATGCTGGGAAAGTCCGCCTAACTACAGACACGTGGACAAGTGCTTGTGGGCAGGGACGGTACATCTCACTGACTGCACACTGGGTTAACATAGTGGAAGCCGGGACCCAGTTGGACATTGGGATGGTACACAACCTCCCTTCGCCGAGGATTGCGGGGCCTACATCAATCAGGTTTGCCCCCACAGTCTACAGCTCCTGCACCTCCTCCTCCTCTTCTGCCTCCAGCTCTGAAATAAACACATCAGTCAGAAGCAGGAAGCACTGCGCACTGCCGCAGCCAAGCGGCAGCAGGCTGTGCTGAAGCTAATCTGCATAGGTGACAAGCCGCACTATGCAGAAGAGTTGTGGACAGCACTGAAAGAGCAGTCAGATATTTGGATGGCACCACTGAACCTACAGCCAGGCATGGTCATGTGTGACAATGGCCGGAACCTGGTGGCTGCCTAGCCCATGTCCTTAACCTCATTGTTCAACGGTTTCTCAAAAGCTACCCGCAGCTTCCAGATCTGCTTGTGAAAGTGCACTGCCTGTGTGCCTATTTTAGAAACTCAGCTATAGCTTCCACCGTCCTTGCCGAGCAGGGTTTTCAGTTTCCGCCTCACTAACTGATATGTGATGGACCCACGCATTGGAACTCTACACTGCATATGTTGGAAAGGAACCTGGTGGCAGCTCTGAGGCAAGGTGAGCTCACACATGTACCTCGCTTGGCCCATGGGTCTATGTGCTTAACATCATGGTTCAACGTTTTCTCAAAAGCTACCCGGAGATGCCAGATCTGCTTGTGAAAGTACGCCATTTGTCTGCCCATTTTAGAAAGTCAGCTACAGCTTCAGCCGCCCTTGCCATGCTTCAGCAGAATTTGCAGCTTCCGGCTCTCCAACTGGTGTGTGATGTCCCCACGTGTATGAACTCTACGCTGCATATATTGGAGAGGATTTGTGAGCAGAAGAGGGAAGTTGTTGACTACTAACATCAACAAGGCCGTCGATATTCAGTTCAGACTCCACACATAAGACCTCAGGAATGGACATGGATGTCAGACATATGTACCATCCTGCAAAACTTTGAGAACTGCACCAAGATGAACCCATAATTAGTGTCACCATCCCACTTCTCAGCATTCTGAATACCTCTCTGTTCACAATTAAAAGAGGATGCATTACAGGTAGAGCATGACATGGACATGGACCAAGAAACCATACAGGGGGTTTACACTCAGCCCAGCCTCATGTCTTTCCAATGTGGATTGGTAGGCTATGAGGAGGAGGAGGAAGAACAGGATCTACTTTCATGCACTATAGACAGTACTACAAGCACAGCTGTCATATCATCTGTTAAGCAGGGATGGCCTCTGGACAGGGAGGAGGAGGATGAGGAGGAGGAGGACAGCATGGTCAATCATCCTGTTGGTGTGGACACGGAAGTCTTTCCTGTTAGCAGTCTGTCACGAATGGGTGAATTTATGTTGCGCTGCATTTCACGTGACCCTTGCATTATAAAAATTTTTGGTGACACTCATTACGGGTTGGTTACACTTCTAGACCTACACTACAAAGAGAACTTTCAGTCTCTTCTGTCAGAGGCAGAGAGGTGTACTAAAATGTTGCTGTACCAGAGGGCCCTTGTAGCGGAATTACTTAGAAAATTCTCATGTGAGAACGCTGGCAGCAGACATCAGAGTTTGTTGAACAAACAAGGAGTCCAAGTGACAGAGACAGAAGTACAATCCAGCTCAGGCAGTGGAACAATGGCAAAGTTCTGGGACAGTTTTCTCAGACCCTCCCATCATGCTGGCATGTTTGGGAAGATGCTGAGGGAGTACCTTGCAGATCGTAAAAACGTCCTCCGTGATTCCTCTGTGCCTTTTAATTATTGGGTATCCAAGCTGGACACATGGCATGAACTGGCTCTCTACACCTTGGAGATCTTGGCCTGCTCTGCTGCTAGCGTTCTGTTAGAGCTGGTTTTTAGTGCCGCTCGTGGAATTATAACAGATAAGCGCATCCGCCTGTCAACTGAAAATGATCATAAGCTGACTCTTATAAAAATGAACAAGGGCTGGATTGGGCAAGATTTCTGTACACCACCAAGTGAAAACAGCGAAACATAGCCTGTAATACATTGTCTTTTTTGTGGAGGTGTATTGTCATGCACCTCTCCCCAACCACACATGGCTATTCGCTTCTTGATTTAGTCTATTTGGTGTCATCCTCCTTATACTCAGAATCATCATCCACAACCAGCACCACCACCATGGGGAATGTATTCCGTGATGCAAAAGTCACTCAATTTTTGGGCAAGGGTGTTTTTCAGATGCCCGTTGCTAATTAGAAACCAAAATAAACTCTCCCAGGGGGAACTGTCATCAAAATGAAATGTACGTATATGTTTCCCATTTATTCTTATATATTCCAGTTTTAATATCTCTGCACCATCCTTTTATGACCCAGTGTATACCTCTACAACATGAAAATATTGAAATACTATTATATATTTTTTTATATCCCTGCCTCTGAGCTGTTGCTAGGGACAAACAAATCTCTTTTGACACAATCTGGCATCATATATATGAACCTTGGTTCGCCCCTCCCTTTTGTTATTTACTTTCATTGGTGGATTCACATCCTTTTTCTTTATTTTATTTCAGTATGATTTATCTTTATGTCTCCTCATTCTCCACCACTAGATCACCAGATTTAACGTCTTCTGTGCCGCTACAGGCAGTCAAAGTTTTGGCAAGGGTGACTATGATGCCCATAGTATATTTTTAAAAAATGTATCCCCCTTGTGAAATGTTTGCCAGACAATGTACTGCGTGTATGGGCATTACAAGTCTAGAAGACACACTCCTTTACATTGGGCCTAGTTTTTCCATGAGGCCTTCAGCTATGTCTCCTCATACTCCACCACTAAATCACCAGGCTTAACGTGTTCTGTGCTGCTATAGACAATCCAATATTTGGCAAGGGTGTCTATGATGCCCATAGTATATTTTTAAAAAAATGTATCTCCCTTGGGGAAATGTTTGTCAGCCCATGCACTGGGTGTATGGGCATTACAAGTGTAGGAGACACACTCCTTTACATTGGGCCTATTTTTTCATGAAGCCTTCAGCAATGTCTCCTCATTCTCCACCACTAGATCACCAGGCTTAACGTATTCTGTGCCGCTACAGGCAGTTCAATTTTTGGCAAGGGTGTCTATGATGCCCAGAGTATATTTTAAAAAATGCATCCCCCTTGGGGAAATGTTTGTCAGCCCATGCACTGCTTGTATGGGCATTACAAGTCTAGGAGACACACTCCTTTCAATTGGGCCTATTTTTTCATGAGGCCTTCAGCAATGTCTCCTCATTCTCCACCAGTAGATCACCATGCTTAACGTGTTCTGTGATGCTACAGGCAGTACAATTTTTGCCACGCCTGTCTATTATGTCCATAAAAGATTTTTTAAAAAGGTACCCCCCATGGTGAAATGTTTCTCAGCCCATGCACTTCGTATATGGTCGATACAAGCCTAGTAGACCCGCTCCTTATCATTGGGCCTAGTTTTCAATGAAGCCTTCCTCCACCTCTCATCAATTTCCACCACTAGATCACCAGGGTTCACGTGTTCCGTGCTGCTACAGACAGTCAATTTTTTGGCAAGGGTGTCTGTGATCTCAATTAAATATTTTTTTACAAATGTATCCCCCATGGGAAAATGCTTGTTAGCCCATATACTTAGTGTTTGGGCATTACGAGTCTAGGAGACACACTGCTTTGTAATGGGACAGTTTTTTTATGAGGCTCTCCTCCATGTTTCTTCCAAAGGATTGGAATGCGTGCAAATTTGGTTCAAGGTGGAACTTGCCTTCAATGCATAAGGAAACAGTATGGCAGTACCAACTGAAGAATGTGAAGTTGGTTTTCCTGTGGCCATCCAGTTCCTGGGTTCAAAGGCTTATTGGGGTGCATATGGCTTGATAGCAGGGCAGGCCTTGCAGGTAATACATAAGAAAACAGTATGGCAGGACCAACTGAAGAATGTGATGTGGCTTTTCCTGTTGCCATCAAGTTTCTGGGTTCAAAGGCTTATTGGGGTGCATATGACTTGATGGCATGGCAGGCCTTGCAGGTAATACATAAGAAAACAGTATGGCAGGACCAACTGAAGAATGTGAAGTGGCTTTTCCTGAGGCCATCCAGTTCCTGGGTTCAAAGGCTTATTGGGGTGCATATGACTTGATAGCAGGGCAGGCCTTGCAGGTAATACATAAGAAAACATTATGGCAGGACCGACTGAAGAATGTGAAGTGGGTTTTCCTGTGGCCATCCAGTACCTGGGTTTAAAGGCATATTGGGGTGCATATATCTTGATAGCAGGGCAGGCCTTGCATTCAATACAACATTTTTTCAGGAAGCCCTCCTGTACCTCTCGTGAAAGAGGTATTGGGGTGCATTGTAATTGTTGGCAGCCCAGCCACTCAGTTCATATGCAATAACAGCATAGGAGACCCACCTTTTTATAATGGCCCTTTAAGAATATTAATGCCGCCTGATGCCCATCTAAAAATAGGCTTTGAGACTTTAAGACTGAGTCCCTCTTTCATAAATGAAACAAGATGTGTCTCCTTACGTGTCACACACCACATGGCCAGCTAGGGTTGTTAAATGTTACAATGATATTTCTAAGTGAATGCATTTGTTTTGGTTGAAAGCAATGTAAAAGTTGAAAAATGCATCAAAAAGATTGCGTGTGAACATAGCCCAAGTGGTGGAGGAACATTTTGGTGGGGTTAACTATTTTGCCTTATATATTATTCATAACCCTGGAAAGGATGTACCTTAACATATTTCCCAGCAAAATCCATTTTGGTTTCGTTTTTGCATCCCCATGACGTTCCCATGTCATTTCAGCAGTGTTTCTATCATTTTCAGATGTTTTTAGACCTTAAAAGGACCCCCGGGGGATCGCGGTAAAAATACTCGGGTTTCCCATAGACTTACATTGAGCTCGTTGCTTGGCTCGAGTACCTGAGTATTCCAATTTGTTCGACCCGAGCAATGAGCACCCGAGCATTTTAGTGATCGCTCATCAGTAATTGATATTGCCTGGCCCTGGCTGAAACCCCCAAAAAAGTGTTAGACATGTAAACATTTTTAATTAAATGGGGTGGGTAATATTTACCTTCTGCTCACCATCGTCGACAGGAGGGATCTAGCATATTGGTACTTGCTCCTGCATCCTCCTGATCCACTCGGGGCCTGCATCTCCTTGTTGAACTCTTTCTTGAAGTGATCCCTGATTGACCGCCACCACTTGACAACTCTTTCACCTGTAAAGTGAAAGCACACTTTGGTGTGTATACAACACATTACATCCATCAACATAACTGAACTGTGAATACTTACGTGCTTGATTCTGGGCCTGAACATCAAGGTCCTCCAAGTGGTTCACAAGTTGTTGGCATACTTCCTCCCAGAGCCGACGGGTAACACCAAGATCTTAGTGACGGTGGTCCCCCATATTTCACAGCAGCTCCCACTCTCGGATTAGGTCGATGAAGAGGTCGATGTCTAGCCCCGCCTGCTCACTGTCCGAGTCAGGAGCACGCTGTGAAACCTGTTAAAAAAGACAAAAGAGACATTAGACTCAACATAATTTTTTTTTTTTTAAAAAAAAAAAGGTACTTACTCGATGGCGACCACCCTGATGCTCACGCCGACGACCCTGAGAGGCGCTTTGAGGACCTCTAGACTGAGCAGACTAAAAAAAAAACCACCCCAAAAAAACCATTAAGTGCTTGGATGTAGGCTTATGTGTTGTGTATACTTTGATGTCTGTAATGATCTGTTTTTGTGTTGTGTGTACTGTGATGTCTGTAGTGATCTGTTTTTGTGTTGTGTGTATTGTGATGTCTGTGATGATATGGTTCTGCGATGCATGTAAGAAACTTACCAATTGCGAGCCCGCTCTGGGTATTTCTCCACCCTGTCCGTGTATTTCTGAAAGCACCTCTGATGCAGCAGCTTCCTTTTATACAAAAATTATATATTACAGTTTATATATTATATTATATTATATATACCTCACAGCGCTGAAGATGCGGGGCAGGGCTCCCAGAAGAAGACATGGCTAACTATGGCTGGCTGCTGGCAGGCTGTGGCTGGCTGGCTGCTGGCAGGCTGTGGCTGGCTGGCTGCTGGCTGGCTGTGACTGGCTGGCTGCTGGCAGGCTGTGGCTGGCCTGGTGCAGGTTTCAGCACTGGCAGCTCTGGTTCAGCTCTGGCGGCAGGTTCAGCTCTGGCGGCAGGTTCAGCTCTGGTGGCAGGTTCAGCTCTGGTGGCAGGTTCAGCTCTGTCGGCAGGTACAGCTCTGGTGGCAGGTTCAGCTCTGTCGGCAGGTACAGCTCTGGTGGCAGGTTCAGCTCTGGTGGCATGTCTGTGTCTTGCTGGCTGGTAAATGGATGAGTGAAGGCCTACCTGGCATGCTTTATATCTGTTTCCTAATTAGGGGCTGGCCAATTGTATCAGAGCATGCTCAGTTAAAAAAAGGAATCCGATGCCGGAATCCATCATTTGCCAGATGCGGCACCCATAGGCTTCCATTCTAGCAAAAAGCCGGAAGCGGCGGGAATGTAAAACCACAGAATCCCCGAGATTTTGTAAGCCACAGTTCAAATTGCCAATCTCTTATTGGAAAAAGAAATTCTCATCACATGAGAATCACATAACAAAAGCAATCACAAACCGCATATTTCATATTACAAATACCGTCTTGTGGAGTGGAAATGCAATAGCAGTGATTGACATATACGATTGGAACGATCTCACCTCTAAGTTCTCTTTCTTTGATATGGATAGGACCGCTCACTATTGGCACTGCATCCGGGAGGGGGGGGCACAACATTCCGACCACACATACATCCACCCACGCTGCCAAAAGGATTTTTGCTTAACCCCAAAATAAAGAAACCATTTCCCTACGCGTTTCGTTATATTAACTCATCAGGGGAAATTTGTATACTGTCCCTCCAACTCCGTGGTGGGCACTCAACGCGGGGGTAATGAGGCAATCACTGAAGAGCAGTATCCGCTGCTCTTACCCAGGCTCACAGGCTGATGTCATATCCTACGCGCCCAAACTGGAGCGCATAGTTGGACCGTTGTTTCCATAACAACGCACCGCCAGACCGTATCCTCCGATTGGGGCGTCCCCTTTGCTACGTGACTTCTGGAGTCCAGGTACAACGCCGCCTTGGACTTATAAATTAAAATCTCAAGAGCCGCGCTATAATAAGAGAAGTATAAAAACCCCTACACCCTACACCGTTATCAAAACACTGATTAAAGCGTGTTATACTGTCTGTTTCTGCAGGGCCACTTCTCGGCTAAATAATATTTATCCTACCAAACCTCCTAATAGGAAGGAGGATCATTACAGCAGGCATATGCGGGCTAAACCCCAAGAAAAGGAAAGAAACACTGAGTAGGAGGGCCGATAGTATCAAATATCCAGTCATAGCCATAGCTATTTAGCATTAATAAGGATATTCCCAAAAAGAAATGGACTCCTAAGGTGGTCCATATTAGGACCCCAATGTGACGATGTTTCGGAGAGATGGAGGGGGAAGGAAATACAGGATTTTAAACCATACAGAGATTGGTGCATGAAAAAATATAGTTAGAGGGATAGTATCATATGTAAACCCCCACTCTTTCCCTAAATGAGCTCCTGATGTTTGTCACCTACCTAACAATGGAGGTTGGCACCCTAGGACAGAAAAAACACAAGATTGGCGCCCCCATTCCACGGCGGCTGACCCTGTTAACCACCCTACTAGGCCCTAATGAAAGGAAGAAAAAGGGGGGAAGGAAGAATAGAGAAATGTTATGTTCTCCAATTGCTTAACCTAGCTTTCAAGGAAGCAACTGTATGTCAGAATTTCATTTAGGCCTCTTGGTGTTTGTGTCTTGAGGCGGAAGATCCACTTTGCTTCACACTGTAGTAACATCTGATCCCAATTTCCTCCCCTCTTGGGTGCACCAATCCTGTCAATCCCCATAAATTTTAACTCCCGACTGTCACCATTATGTTCGTTGTTAATATGACGGCCTGCGAGCAGTAGAGTACTTCATTAGAAGCAGGGGCCAACAATATGCGGGACATAACAAATTGATCTTGGACCTACTTTAATCAGTGTTTTGATAACGGTGTAGGGTGTAGGGGTTTTTATACTTCTCTTATTATAGCGCGGCTCTTGAGATTTTAATTTATAAGTCCAAGGCGGCGTTGTACCTGGACTCCAGAAGTCACGTAGCAAAGGGGACGCCCCAATCGGAGGATACGGTCTGGCGGTGCGTTGTTATGGAAACAACGGTCCAACTATGCGCTCCAGTTTGGGCGCGTAGGATATGACATCAGCCTGTGAGCCTGGGTAAGAGCCTGGCGGGCTATTTAAGAGCAGCGGATACTGCTCTTCAGTGATTGCCTCATTACCCCCGCGTTGAGTGCCCACCACGGAGTTGGAGGGACAGTATACAAATTTCCCCTGATGAGTTAATATAACGAAACGCGTAGGGAAATGGTTTCTTTATTTTGGGGTTAAGCAAAAATCCTTTTGGCAGCGTGGGTGGATGTATGTGTGGTCGGAATGTTGTGCCCCCCCCTCCCGGATGCAGTGCCAATAGTGAGCGGTCCTATCCATATCAAAGAAAGAGAACTTAGAGGTGAGATCGTTCCAATCGTATATGTCAATCACTGCTATTGCATTTCCACTCCACAAGAAGGTATTTGTAATATGAAATATGCGGTTTGTGATTGCTTTTGTTATGTGATTCTCATGTGATGAGAATTTCTTTTTCCAATAAGAGATTGGCAATTTGAACTGTGGCTTACAAAATCTCGGGGATTCTGTGGTTTTACATTCCCAAGAATGTTATTTGTCTGTGAGTCCTTCATGTGTGTCTTTCATGTTGGTTATTTATACCATTTTAGATTTATATATTAAAAGTTAAATTTTAGTTATAGTCACACCCTGCTTTGATATATTATTTTGGATTGGTGGATATATATCTTTTTCAAATATGTGCTCACATTGGATGTCATACGCTGGTGTAACTTTGTATATAGTGTAAGTATATAGCAGTGTATTTCAATGTATTTGTATTAAAGGTGGAGAATAAAAGAGATTTTTTTTCATCATATAAAATTACTAAAAATTAATGAAAAACACTTGATAATGAAAAAATAATGTCGTTTTTAATGCGTTTTTATTTTTAAATAATAAATATCATAAATCAGCAAATGACCAGCACAACATAGCGATCAGATTATTTACGGCCATTGGTAAATAATGTAAATACAACGGCTTAATTGATATTTTTTCGCTATTAAACCTATAAAAAAATGTAATAAAAATGTAACACTGATGCCGTGTTCACATGTACCCTAAATGCTTTGTTATTTCTACTGCTTCCAAGGCCTTATGGACACAAAAAAGACATGTCATAAAGTGAAGCTACATAAAGATGAGACATTTCTGGCTGCTCTGACTGTGAATGAATAAAAAAAAATAAATCCACAGGTCCCAGTTAGAGATCAGCAGGACGTATAGATGATGTAGTGCCAACCCTGATTAATCAAAAGCCGAGCTGCGGACACTGTATGGTAAGAGACTCGCTGCCCACTGTCCTGCTGTCAGACACTGGACCAGAGACCCGTGAATCGATCCCCTCATGTTTAGTCCCAGTGGTTGTGGATACAGTGGATAGTCACAAATTTGGGTCTATGCATTGCAGTCTTGGGAGTCTGCTGAATTTCCCTCACTGCTACAACCCTTCTTACAGCTCCTCCTGCCGGGGAAGAAAGAAATGGTAAATGGGTGTAGATTGTGGTGTGGTCAGTGGTGTGGCAAAAATTTTCCGCAGTGCGCTAAGTACAATGCATTATTTGCCCCTCTTTCTGTTCTTGAAAAGTTGGTCATTGGCTTTGTATAACCTTACCTACACCATTGACAGTGTGGTCAAAATGGAGCTGTATTATGGCATTCAAAACAATAAATTGCAAATAATGGCTCACACTCAACGGTGTTTATGAAATTGGTCTGATGTTGTTTCTGAAAAGTCAGACAAATGCGAGTGGCAAGTGATTGTTATGTGAAAGTAATGCGAGTTTTCTCAAGTAACAACCATATGACATGAGTATGCAATCCTTATGTATATTTTGTAGGTATTGGATTATTGGATTCGCAGTCTTTGAGGATTGTCGTATTTGGAGAAAATGAAGTCCCTAGGTTGGCTTTTGTAACCAAGAAGAGAGAAAAGATTGGACTAATACAGGCTCGCACAACCACATAGTATAGAAAAGTAACAAACTTTTATTAAACACCACAAAAAACATAAAAACACTTAAAATACAGCAAGTGTATATGAAACACCCCTATACAATCATCATATAGATAGATAGATGATAATGAAACGAAAGCCAATGTATAAAAAACATCGATGCCTGGCTATTCTAGCCAAGAAACGTTTCGGCTCCAACTTGCTCCATCTCAGATTTAGCTGAGTATTTATGGCGTGATGCCGTGTGTATTGCTTATATAGGAGCTCGTTTTTTTCATCAGGGCTTCATCCCACATGCGTGCCACATAGTCAGCTCTGTATATATATTTATACTTTACTATTGTATCTTGCCATACTATTACGGTGTATGAACCTATTAACAGGGAATATAGGGACCAACTTTATTTCACCATGGATGTTTTTTATACATTGGCTTTCGTTTCATTATCATCTATCATATAGGTCTCCCTTGACTATGGTGCATATATTCGCAAACATGTGGTGCTATTTATAGATGTGAGCCTGGTTGTATATATCAATGTCTATTATTTTGGCACACATATGATGATTGTATAGGGGTGTTTCATATACACTTGTTGTATTTTAAGTGTTTTTATGTTTTTTGTGGTGTTTAATAAAAGTTTGTTACTTTTCTATACTATGTGGTTGTGCGAGCCTGTATTAGTCCAATCTTTTCTCTCTTCTTGGTTACATATATCATTGGACTAGGCACTGCACCCCTTTAATCATTTAACTCACAGCCAGAGTGCACCCTTTTTCTCTCATTTTGGGCCCTAGGTTGGCTTTTGAGCATAACATGATCCTGGACACGACCATCATTTAGAAGTTATTGCTGACAACATTTTAACATTTACAAATGTGCCTAGAAAAAGGATAGACGCAAATTGTTTGAGTTAAATAAATATATCTTATAAACAAAGGAGTCGGTGGACAAAGTGGATGTCACGACTCTGTTGCCAGGTGTCCCAGGACCAGAGGCTCCTTCTCTGTCCCTAATGCTAGGGGCGCCCTAGCTTGCCCTGTTCACCAGATTACTTCTGATGGTGAAGAGGTCAAGGCTACATACCTTGCCTTAGCTCCTGAGTTTGCCCTCAATCTGCACCCTTTACCTAACCCAGGGAAGAGGGAGTAATAGTGTACCGGAATATATCAGCCAGACTTATAAGGTAATACGAACAGGGATAATAAAAAAATACCAGACATACAAATATACTCACATATATAACAGAGGAATGCAACGGGGAGTGGAGGATGGGGTTAAACCAAAGTAGGAGAAGAAAGGGAATTATCACACACTCAAAATCTCAAAATTGGCTCCAATCTTTAGCGGACACCATGTCGCATTTGGAGAGCCCCTGTGTGGAGCTCCCCCACAATTGACCCCATTTTGGAAACTAGAACTCCCAAGGAACTTATCCATTTGCATAGTGAGCACGTTAAACCCCCAGGTGCTTCACAAATTGATACGTATACATGAAAAAAGTACTTTTTTTCACAAAGTTATTTTAGCCTCAATTTTTTCATTTTAACTTGGGCAACAGGATAAAATGGATCCTAAAATTTGTTGGGCAATTTCTCCTGAGTACACCGATACCTCACATGTGGAGGTAAATCACTGTTTGGGCGCACGGCAAAGCTCGGAAGGGAAGAAGCGCCATTTGACTTTTTGAATGAAAAATTAGCTCCAATCGTTAGCCGACACCATGTCGTGTTTGGAGAGCCCCTGTGTGCCTAAACATTGGAGCTCCCCCACAAGTGACCCCATTTTGGAAACTAGACCCCCAAAGAAACTTATCTAGATGCATAGTGAGCACTTTAAACCTTCAGGTGCTTCACAAAGTGATTCGTAAAAATGAAAAAGTACTTTTTTTCGCAATAATTATCTTTTAGCCTCAATTATTTCATTTTCACATGGGCAACAGGATAAAATGGAACCAAAAATTTGTTGGGCAATTTATCCTGAGTACACCGATTCCTCATATGAGGGGGTAAACCACTGTTTGGGCGCACGTCATGGCTCCGAAGGAAAGGAGCGCCATTTGACTGTTTGAATGGAAAATTAGCTCCTATCGTTAGCGGCACCATGTTGCGTTTGGAGAGCCCCTGTGTGCCTAAACATTGGAGCTCCCCCACCAATGACCCCATTTTGGAAACTAGACCTCCAAAGGAACTAATGTAGGTGTGTGGTGAGCACTTTGAACCCCCAAGTTCTTCACAGAAGTTTATAATGCAGAACCGTGAAAATAAAAAAATATTTTTTTTGTCAAAAAAATGATTTTTTTAGCCCACAATTTTTTATTTTCACAAGGGTAACAGGAGAAATTGGACCCCAAAAGTTGTTGTCCACTTTGTCCTGAGTATGCTGATACCCCATATGTGGAGGTAAACCACTATTTGGGCGTACGTTGGGGCTCAGAAGGGAAGTAGTGATGTTTTGAAATGCATACTTTGATGGAATGGTCTGTGTGCGTCACGTTGCCTTTGCAGAGCCCCTGATGTGCCTAAACAGTAGAAACCCCCCACAAGTGACCCAATTCTGGAAACTAGACTCCCCCAAGGAACTTATCTAGATGTGTGGTGAGCACTTTGAACCCCCAACTGCTTCACAGAAGTTTATAACGCAGAGCCGTGAAAATAAAAAGTCATTTTTCTTTCCTCAAAAATGATTTTTTTAGCCTGCAATTTTTTATTTTCACAAGGGTAACAGGAGAAATTTGGACCCCAAAAGTTGTTGTCCAGATTGTCTTGAGTATGCTGGTTCCTCAAATGTGGGGGTTAACCACTGTTTGGGCACACATCGGGGCTTGGAAGGGAGGAAGCACCATTTGACTTTTTGAATGCAAGATTGGCTGGAATCAATGGCGGCGCCATGTCGCGTTTGGAGACCCCTGATGTGCCTAAACAGTGGAAACACCTCAATTTTAACTCCAACACTAACCCTAATACACCCCTAACCCTAATCCCAACTCTAAACATGACCGTAATCACAACCCTAACCCCAGCACACCCCTAGCCACAACCCTAACACCAACACACCCCTAACCCTAATCCCAACCCTAACCCTAACCACAAGCCTAACCCTAACCCCAACACACCCCTAATCCTAATCTTAACCCTAATTCCAACCCTAACCCTAATTCCAACCCTAACTCTAATTCCAACCCAAATGCGGATTTACTGTGGATTTCCAGTGTTTTTTGTGCGGATTTCACTTATACAGGAACAGGTGTAAAATGCTGCGGAATCCACACAAAGAATTGACATGCTGCAAAAAATACCGAGCGGTATTTTCCACACCATGAGCAGAGCGGATTTGGTTTTCCATAGGTTTACATGGTACTGTAAACGTGACGAAAAACTGCTACGAATCTGCAGCGGCCAATCCACTGCGGATTCGCAGCCAAATCCGCACCATGTGCACATAGCTTAATTCTAACCCTAACCCTAATTCTAACCCTAACCCTAATTCCAACCCTAACCCTAATTCCAACCCTAACCCTAACCCTAATTCTAACCCTAACCCTAATTCTTACCCTAGTGGAAAAATAAAAATAAATATATTTTCTTTATTTTATTATGTTCCCTACCTATGGGGGTGATAAAGGGGGGTTATTTACTATTTTTTTATTTTGATCACTGTGATAGGTTCAAAATGTACCTGGAATGAATCTGCCGGCCGGCAGATTCGGCGGGCGCTCTACCCATACACCCACCATTTTGGAAGATGGCAGCGCCCATAGGAGAAGACAGAGGGACACCGAGACTCGGTAAGTATGGGGAGTGGGATCGGACAGCGGGGGGGGGGGGTGGAGAGCAGGATGGGGGGCTTAGGGGAGAGGAAGGCAGCAGAGGACAGGATGGAGGGGAGGAAAGACTGACGGCAGCGGCAGATCACCGCCGTCAGGCGATGGTGGGGCAGATCAGGGTCTCCAGCCATGGCCGATGATATTGCAGCATCGGCCATGGCTAGATTTCAATATTTCACCAAGTTTCATAGGTGAAATATTACAAATTGCTCTGGTTGGCTGTTTCACTTTCAACAGCCAATCAGAGCGATCATAGCCACGTGGGGCATAGCCAACCCCCGGGCTGAAGTACCACTCCCCCTGTCCCTGCAGGTCAGGTGAAATTTGAGTTAACCCTTTCACCCGATCTGCAGGAACGTGATCATTCTGTGACGCAGCATATGCGTCACAGGTTGGATTGGCACTGACTTTCATGATGCATACGCTGTACCACAGGTCGGCAAGGGGTTAATGAATATATAATTAAACATTAAACATTACTGATTTTATAATTTTTCGTCACTCTCACGGTGCCCTCAGACAGGGAATAGCAGTTCAAAGGCAGACACTGAGCACACGGTGCTCATTGTCTATTGGATGACAGGCTGCATGGTCGCATCATCTAGAGCTAGACCCATCATGGGACAAATAGATTAAAAGCATCTCTGCAGAAAGGTGAAGAATATTGTTGTCTGTTTTTTTTACCTCTTTTGCAGGTGACAAGGACATCAGGGAAATGGACAAGGTCATAAGTATGGTTCAATTTAATTAAAGGAGTATGGGTCATTCTTTCAATTAAAGGACTTTTATCTGGGTGTCTGTTTTCTTACAATGTGACTATGGGATTAGTAATTACTAACCTCGGGGTTTGATGTCGCCTGAAAATACAAAAGTGACATCAACTCCCCCAACTATCAGCCAACTTGCCACCACTACAGGGCAAATGGGAAGAGCGAGGTTAAGTGCCAGAATTGGCACATCTTAGAGATGAGAGCTGATGTTTTTAGCCTGAGGGGGCCAGTATCCATGGCTCCTTCCTAGGCTATTAATTTCAGACCGCAGTTGTCTGCATAGCCTTTGCTGCTTATTAATTATAGGGGGACCGCACATCATTTTTTGGGGGTCTCCCAAATTAGTAGCCTGTAAAGGCTAGATATACAGCTGTGAGCTGATATTAATAGCCTGTGAAGCTCCATGGGTATTACCTCCTTCTCAAGCTATAAACATCTGCCTCTAGCTGTCGGCTTTCCCTCTGCTGATTATGAAAATTGTGCAGGAGCCCATGCCAATTTTTTCCAAAAAATAATCTATTATTAAATACACATACAGTAAGCTGCACACACACTGTACTAATTGTATTTGTCACAGACATTTATATATCTTCCTATTCTATTTGCATTTACTATATGTAATCCATCTCTTCTATCCTGTCGGCTCCTGCAGTGATTCTCCAGTACACGACACATGATTTGCTGGCTTTTCTTGTATCTATCTATGCAATATAAATACATATATATATAGGTGTGTGCCACTGACTTCTGTATACAGCTCTGGCAAAAATAAAGAGACCACCACATCAAAACCCTGTCATGGGCAGCCCAATCTCCAGACCTGAACCCCATTAAAAATCTCTGGACTGTAATCAAGATGATGATGGATAGTCACAAGCCATCAAACGAAGAACTGCTTAAATTTTTGTGCTAGAAGCAGTGTGAAAGACTGATGGAAAGCATGCCAAGACGCATGAAAGCTGTGATTAAAAATCATGGTTATTCCACAAAATATTGATTTCTGAACTCTTCCTGAGTTAAAACATTAGTATTGTTGTTTCTAAATGATAATGAACTTGTTTTCTTTGTATTATTTGAGGTCTGAAAGCACTGTTGTTTTTTTTTAATTTTGACCATTTCTCCTTTTCAGAAAATTTTTTTTTAAATGTATTGCTTGGAAACTGAGACATGTTGTCAGAAGTTTATAGAATAAATGAACAATTTACATTTTACTCAAAACTATACTTATAAAGAGAAAAATCAGACAAACTGAACATTTTGCAGTGGTCTCTTAATTGTTGCCAGAGCTGTATCTATGTATTTTATGTGTATATACCTATTCTATCTATTCTATTCTAACCTGTCAGTGTGATTTTACTGTATGTGGCACATGAAATGCCGGCTTTTCAAATGACACCAGTGCGTAAAAATCGGACAGCACTCGCATGGACCGAGTGCTGTGTGATTTTTTTATCGCACCCATAGGCTTGCATTGGCAAATCTTGGACGGTATACGAATACAATCGCAGCATGCTGTGATTTTGAATGCACGCTGAATACGCCTGAGAAAATATACAGTGATGTGAGCTGCCCCAGAGATTAACACTGATCCGAGTGCTATGCGCTTTTTTGTCACATACCTATAGACCGTTTCTACAGTAATGTGATGCCTATGTTCATGTAGTACTTGAAGCAGTGCAACAATGCTCACACATCCTGCATGGAGACCCACTCATTGGTCTTAGGCTACATTCACATTTGCGTTGTTGGGCGCAGTGTCGTCGACGCAACGCACAACGCATTTCAAACGCATACACAACGCAGCGTTTTTTGACGCATGCATTGTCCTATACAATTGAAGATCCAAAACGCCCCAAAAAAATACATTTAATCAAAAGGCGCATGCGTCAAAAAACGCGGCTCAATGCAGGCAACTGCGCCCTATGCGTTTTTCATAGACACTAATGTGTTTTTTTGGCGCATTTATGACGCAGGTGCGTTGCATGCGTTTTTCTTCAGAAATGTTACGCATCAAAACTGCAACCTGTAGCGTCGTCCGCGCCCTGTCTGGTGCGCCAAAAAAATGCATGCGTCATACAACGCATGACAATGCATACCGGCGCATGTCCATGTGCCCCCCATGTTAAAGATAGGGGTGCATGACTCATGCGTCGGTATGCGTCGACGACGCTGCGCCCAACAACGCAAATGTGAACGTAGCCTTAAAGTGATGTTATTCCACAGAGTGAATCACCTCTGCGTGTTGCAGCTGAAACTGCACTGAAGCTCTCACCATCTCTCCACCATATGCAAGTTGCAGTTCCACCTTGTCGGTACATCACATATGAGGCAGGTAGCAGGAAGGCAGAAGTGACGTAGCACTGCAGAGAGACAAGCAACAACAGGGTGAGACAGCCAAAAGCATGCACATACATGCAGCACTTTCGGAATGGATGAGGAGTGGAGGAAGCGGAGTGGGAGGCAACATGGACATGGAAAAGGCTAGGGTTGACCGCAGTGCGCAGTTGCAGCCAACTTAATGGCTAGAGGCCGGGCTCTGCGCTTTTGTGCCCTGCTCCCTAGTTTGCTGTGCAGCATGGGAAGCATGACACCACCTGTTACTCCGAGCTGCCCACATCACTCAGAGGGCTGTGACTCCAAGTGGGCTCTAGGACCTCATCATCCCACCATCACATCATCACACCTCTCCACTCTGTCCATAACCCTGCTACCAATCTGATCCAATTCTGCCCTCGCTACTCCACCACTTCTCCCCTCTTCAAATCCCTTTATTGTCTTCCAATTCTACAATGTATCTACTTCAAGCTGCTAACACTGACCTACAAAACTGTCTAAAATCTCCCTCCCTCATCTATTTCAGAACTAATCTCCTGATATCTCCCACTACACAATCTGTAGTCCTCCCAAGACGTCCTTCTCTCCTCCATAATCATACATTCCTCATCAAATTGCCTTCAAGACTTCTCCCGAATATCCCCCATCCTGTAGAATTCTGTGGTCCAACACATCTGTTTATCCCCTACATTCGAAACTTTCAAGCGGATCTTCAAAATCCATGTCAGAACTGCTTAAAGCCTGCAATGACCCTTCTGCCACCTCAACAACACCAGAGCTGCTTCAACACCTGAACCTATTGTCACTTTCTCCATTATCCTGTAGAATGCAAGACTGCAAGGGTAGGGTCCTCTCCCATCTGTACCTGTCTGTCTCTATTAGTTTGTTCATTGTAATTTCCATTTGTCTTTTGTATGTAACCTCTCCTCATGTACACCACCATGGATTCAATGGTGCTCTAAAAAAGAAAAAAAAAATATCTGCATGATGTTCCACCCAGTCCTCACCCCTGCTTTCCTTGCCGGACTACACAAAGCAGAAAGCTGCAGCAGTTGGCACCTGTGTTTCATCATCTTCATCATCATTATCATCAGAGATGTGCTGCCATGGTCGGCTGACTGTTTGGACTACCCCTTACACTTACTGATCCTCAAACAGAACAAGTGGTTGGTCATCAGTGCACTCAATCTCTTTCACTTGTAGGGCAGGCCACGTGGATGACCCACTGAACCACAGCCAGCAGAGTCATGAAATAGCAGAAGTGACTGCTGCATGACTTGGGGCTCAGACTGTTTGCAAGGGGGTGAGGTGGAAGACAGATGTCCGTGGGCCCCAAACTGCGCTTTCATCAGGGGACAGGGTGAAAGACAAAGTGAAGGAACAGAAGGCACTTTCAGCCAACCAATCTAAAGCCACTTCTACTTGTTCTGGCCTCACCCTTCATCCAGCGGTACACAGGCTTGTGAAATTACACAGAACGTTCTATCACCTGCATGCAGCAGAGGAAGGTGTTTTTTTGGGGGGGGCATAGCAGGTACAGATCAACCACAGCCTCTCTTTCCCTGCAGCAGCCACACCACCATCACCAGCAACATGGCAATGTCCCCTATTTGATTCTGTTCTCATTGTTTTCTCAAAAAAAAGTGCAGAGTATTACACAACCTGTATACAGAGAGAGAGTGGCCAACAGATTATTATACTGCTTTCAGAGCACCACCCAAAAAAATCAATAAAAAAACAAACACAAAAACAATGTTGGCAACCTCCTCCTCCTATGCCTGTTCCACCTACACCGCCACTTCCACCTCAATGGCCTCCTCCACTTGGACCTCTGCCTCCTGGCTCCAGATTATAGTTGTTTTTTATTCTGGTATTTTAAGTCATTTTGTTATCCACATTTGTTTGCAGGGCAATTGTCCTGCTCTTACCCCCATTTAACTTCATTTTGCAGTCCTAGCCCTTACTATGACTATTTTACAGTTATTTTAAAGCACTGAAGTTCGGTTTGCCTTTGACTTCTATTCAGTTCTGGTTCAGGGTCAATTTCATATATTGACCAATCCAGCATAGTCAACTTATTATTAAAACTTAGCTTTTACTTATTTACATCTAAAATGTCAATGGTATCAGACAACAAAAACAAAAAAACACATATATAAAGTGCTCAAAAACACCAGTGCTTATAAAAATTAGTTTGGTCTCACCCAGTTGTTGATTCCTGTTTCCTGGGATCAAGCTTGCACCTTTGAGACCCACATGAGAGCATTTGGGGGGAGAATACTGGGGTCTGACTTCCCTGTCGTGCCCGCTGTGAGAGACTCCCGCACTGACAAGGGCAGTACCCGAGTGTGGAACTACCTTCTGATACCCATGGTACATATGGCCTCCCTGGGTGCTATGTTTGTCGCTTCCCAACGCGTTTCCCCCCCTGTTCAGGGGGTTCATCAGGGGAAGTAATTCAGATTATTCTGAGTCTCCTGCAGTGGCAAGTGAGACCCTTCTCTGTGCTATGTGTCTCTGGTATGCAATCTCAGAAGCGTTGGGAAGCGACAAACATAACACCCAGGGAGGCCATATGTACCATGGGTATCAGAAGGTAGTTCCACACTCGGGTACTGCCCTTGTCAGGGCGGGAGTCTCTTACAGTGGGCACGACAGGGAAGTCAGACCCCAGTGTTTTTGAGCACTTTATATATGTGGTTTTTTGTTTTTTGTTGTCTGATACCATTGAAATTTTAGATGTAAATAAGTAAAAGCTAAGTTTTAATAATAAGTTGACTATGCTGGATTGGTTGATTTGAATTTTGGTCAGTAAAGCCTTGAGTAAATTGCTCAGTCTTATTGTTGCTGAAAAACAAGTTCATATATTGAACTTTAAACTTTAGTTCGGCCGAACCCGAACATTCACCAGTCCACTCATCCCTAATCATAAGTAAGTCAGGGGGAAAATTAGCATGTGTAAGCATCTCACCAAAACTTCAACAAAAACCTATTTTTATGATTTGCACTGACATCGTCAAAATCTCGTCTGCATTGGCAGCAACATTTCTGATCTATTCGCTGTGGGTATATTCACATAGATTTGTTGCAATAATATTTGCAATATTGAGGATTACATATATACTGTATATATATATATTCCTCAACAATGACATTGCAACAAGAGTGAAAAATCCTTTAATTTTGTAAGTGTTTCAAGATGCATAGATATGTTAAGGTTATGCAAATGATGAAAACATAGAAACAACATTTTCAAAATATTTTGGTTTATTAACATCAAGCTCATCTTTCTATGTCATTGGAGGCAATTGCATAGGTAGCTGCCAGCAACGGATGTTGATGATTTGCATACCCAAGATCATTCCACATGGCCCACCCTTCATCAGACAACCATTGATGATAACCTCTTTAATACAAGCCAAAATGTGTAAGTACATGTGTTTCTGCGTGTGGAGCTAATTATAGCATATATCATTATTATATATCATAAACATGTCTATTCATCCTCTGAATTCCATAACTCCATGACTTTTCATTATTGTGTTGCAATTTCAATGCTGAGGAGTCCATTTCAGTGGCTGGATAACCTCTTTAATTCTGAAATATACATTTATAAAATATTCGTAGATTTGTGCTGTGTGATTTTGATATGGAATGGTGTTATTTTAAAATAACTATTAAACAAGAATGTGTTTTGTTGTTTTTATTGTGGCTGTGTTAGACAGTGGCAAATTGCCTAAAGAAGCAGAAAAAAATCAATAGAGTTGTGAAAATTATGGCACTTGAAAACATGCTGTGATAATCAATGAAAAGTTTGAGTAGAATGTGCTCACATTGATGAAACACTCAAAGCTGCATTGTATTTAGTCATCTTTCTCTATTCCCATTGCTCAGGTGTCATCGGTCATGGAGTGTCATTTCATCCCAGTCTAATAGACAAGGTCTATTCATCCATCTAACCCTTTCACTTTCTTGGAGTATAACAGATGTGTACAACTGAAAGGAAAGATTTATTAGCTGAAAACTAGTTACAATTATAATCATGATATAGTTGTAGTCTCCTGCTGCAATAATGTGTCCCTTTTGACCAAACATCTATGCCAAGCAATTAATGAATTTTCAAAACAATGTTTCAAAAAGCCAGAAAAATAATTTTGCCCTTGGTAGCAAAAAAAAAAAGCCTGGAGTACACACAGGCTAATAATGTCAGATGAAAATCATAGTAAGTAAATGCCAAATATAAATGTAGATAAATAGTAGACAGTGACCAGACATTAGGTTTTTTTTTTACATTTAAATACCGACAAACAACAAACTTGACAAGCAATGAGAAACAAATCCATTTGTGTATACAGTTGAAACTAGAAGTTTACGTACTCTATATAAAAAGACACATATGCATGTCTTTCTCAATATCTGACATGAAATCAGTATAACCCTTTCCCGTTTTAAGTGAATTACTATTACCATAATTATTAATATTTGCCAAATGCCAGAATAATGAGAGAGAGAGAATGTTTTAAAGCATTTTTATTACTTACTGCAAAGTCAAAAGTTTACATACATTAAGATTACTATGCCTTTAAACAATTCTGGACTGCCCATATGATGATGTCATGTGTTTGGAAGCTTCTGAGACCAACCAAGAAAAAAAAATGTTTTTGCTTGGGATCCTAGACACTAACAAGAACCAAAAAGAACAAGGATCCCTAAAATATAACTTTTAATCCATAAAGTTAAAAACAATTATTCCAAATTTGAAGATATTAATACACATAGGTTACCATAGGGAAGGTAAGCGATTTATATGTAGACTATCAGACCCTGTTGATCCCCTAGTACTGGTCCCTACCTGACTGTGGAGGTTGGCACCCTAAGTTTCAGCGGTAGGCGCCCCCACTCAGCGGCGACTTGCCCTGCTAGCCCTAATCAATCCCTATAGTCATCAAAAATGTGTCCCAATACACCCATTACCCAAAATAGAAACAAGTAAAAAAACAAGCAAAATTTAAAAACAAAATAGAAAAAAGTAGGAAAAACAACAAAAACAAAAAAAAACAAAATCTGTTCTTTTGCCCTTAACCCCTTAATCCCATTGGACATACTATCCCGTCAAGGTGACCTGGGACTTAATTCCCAGTGATGGGATAGTGTTATGAGCTGGTGGTTTAGGAGCAACATGGGACGTGCTCTGGAGGAGGTGGTACCTGTACTGACCGCAATTCCTGAGCTTAACACAACACTAGAAGTATCCGTGGGATGTTCCTGTCACTCCCTAGACACCTCGTCACAGCCGGAGGACTAACTACCCCTAAAGATAGAAACAGGAAAGCTATCTTGCCTCAGAGAAAATCCCCAAAGGATAGGACAGACCCCACAAATATTGACTGTGAGTGGAGAGGGAAATGACATACGCAGAATGAAACCAGGATGTAGCAAAGGAGGCCAGTCTAGCTAGATAGATAGAACAGGACAGAATACTGTGCGGTCAGTATTAAAAACTAGAAAAATCCACCACAGAGTTTACAAAAATCTCCACACCTGACTAAAGGTGCGGAGGGTAAATCAGCTTCCCAGAGCTTCCAGCTTAACTGAATAAATCCATACTGACAAGCTGGACTAGAAAAAACATAGAAAGTGCAGAAAGATTAAGTCCACAACAAGTGGACTGCAAAAGAACAAAGCAAGGACTTATCTTTGCTGAACTGGTCAGAGTATCAGGGAAATCCAAGCAGAGATGTGAATCCAACCAGGAACCATTGACAACTGGCACAGGCTGAAGGATAGAACAAGGCTAAATAGCCGAGCCAGAAAGACAATCAGTGGAAGCAGCTGCTGACTACTAAATCCAAGGAGCAGCAGTACCACTTAAAACCACCGGAGGGAGCCCAAGAGCAGAACTCACAAAAGTGCCACTTACAACCACCGTAGGGAGCCCAAGAGCGGAATTCCCAACAGTACCCCCCCCTTGAGGAGGGGTCACCGAACCCTCACCAGAGCCCCCAGGCCGATCAGGACGAGCCAAGTGAAAAGCACGAACCATATCGGCGGCATGGACATCGGAGGCAACAACCCAAGAATTATCCTCCTGGCCATAACCCTTCCACTTGACAAGATACTGAAGCCTCCGCCTCGAAAAACGAGAATCCAAAATTTTCTCCACCACATATTCCAACTCCCCATCAACCAACACCGGGGCAGGAGGATCAACAGAGGGAACAACGGGCACCACATATCTCCGCAACAAAGATCTATGGAAAACATTATGGATGGCAAAAGAGGCTGGAAGGGCCAAACAAAAAGATACCGGATTGATAATCTCAGAAATCTTATAAGGACCAATAAACCGAGGCTTGAACTTAGGGGAAGAAACCTTCATAGGAACATGACGAGAAGATAACCAGACTAAATCCCCCACCCAAAGCCGGGACCAACACACCGACGGCGTTTAGCAAAACGTTGAGCCTTTTCCTGAGACAACGTCAAATTGTCTACCACATGAGTCCAAATCTGCTGTAACCTGTCCATTACAGAATCCACACCAGGACAATCAGAAGGCTCAACCTGCCCCAAAGAAAAACGAGGATGAAAACCAAAATTACAAAAGAAAGGCGAAACCAAAGTAGCCGAACTAGCCCGATTATTAAGGGCAAACTCGGCCAACGGTAAGAAAGCCACCCAATCATCCTGGTCAGCAGACACAAAGCATCTCAAATAGGTTTCCAAGGTCTGATTAGTTCGCTCAGTTTGGCCATTTGTCTGAGGGTGAAACGCTGAAGAAAAAGACAAATCAATGCCCATCCTAGCACAAAAGGCCCACCAAAACCTAGAAACAAACTGGGAACCTCTGTCAGACACAATATTCTCCGGAATGCCATGCAAACGAACCACATGCTGAAAAAACAATGGAACCAAATCAGAGGAGGAAGGCAATTTAGGCAAAGGTACCAAATGGACCATTTTAGAGAACCGGTCACAAACCACCCAGATAACAGACATCTTCTGGGAAACAGGAAGATCCGAAATAAAATCCATGGAAATATGCGTCCAGGGCCTCTCAGGGACCAGCAAAGGCAAAAGCAACCCACTAGCGCGGGAACAGCAAGGCTTGGCCTGGGCACAAGTCCCACAGGACTGCACAAAAGAACGCACATCCCCCGACAAGGAAGGCCACCAAAAGGACCTAGCAACCAAATCTCTGGTACCAAAAATCCCAGGATGACCAGCCAACACCGAACAATGAACCTCAGAAATTGCCTTACTTGTCCATCTATCAGGAACAAACAGCTTCCACACAGGACAGCGGTCAGGTTTATCAGCCTGAAATTCCTGAAGCACCCGCCGTAAATCAGGGGAGATGGCAGAAAGAATCACCCCTTCCTTAAGAATGCCAACCGGCTCAAGGACTCCAGGAGAATCAGGCAAAAAACTCCTAGAGAGGGCATCAGCCTTAACATTCTTAGATCCCGGAAGATACGAGACCACAAAATCAAAACAGGAGAAAAACAGGGACCATCGAGCCTGTCTAGGGTTCAGCCGCTTGGCCGACTCGAGGTAAATCAGATTCTTATGATCGGTCAAGACCACAACGCGGTGCTTGGCTCCCTCAAGCCAATGTCACCACTCCTCAAATGCCCACTTCATAGCCAACAACTCCCGATTGCCGACATCATAATTGCGCTCCGCAGGTGAAAACTTTCTGGAAAAACAGGCACACGGTTTCATCAAAGAACCATCAGAACTCCTCTGAGACAAAACGGCCCCTGCCCCAATCTCAGAAGCGTCAACCTCAACCTGAAAAGGAAGAGAAACATCCGGCTGACGCAACACAGGGGCAGAAGTAAATCGGCGTTTAAGCTCCTGAAAGGCCTCAACAGCCGCAGAGGACCAATTCGTCACATCAGCGCCTTTCTTCGTCAAATCGGTCAGGGGCTTAACCACACTGGAAAAGTTGGCAATGAAACGGCGATAAAAATTAGCAAAGCCCAAAAATTTCTGAAGGCTCTTCACAGATGTGGGTTGAATCCAGTCATGAATGGCTTGGACTTTAACAGGATCCATTTCTATAGACGAGGGAGAAAAAATAAAACCCAAAAAAGAGACCTTCTGAACTCCAAATAGGCACTTAGACCCCTTCACAAATAAAGCATTATCATGAAGGATCTGGAATACCATCCTGACCTGCTTCACATGAGACTCCCAATCATCGGAAAAAATCAAAATATCATCCAAATATACAATCATGAATTTATCAAGATAATTGCGGAAAATATCATCCATGTAGGACTGAAATACAGAAGGAGCATTAGAGAGCCCGAAAGGCATCACAAGGTATTCAAAATGGCCTTCGGGCGTATTAAATGCAGTTTTCCATTCGTCACCCTGTTTAATACGAACAAGATTATATGCCCCTCGAAGGTCAATCTTAGTAAACCAACTAGCCCCCTTGATCCGAGCAAACAAATCAGAAAGCAAAGGTAAAGGGTATTGGAATTTGACCGTGATCTTATTAAGAAGGCGATAATCAATACACGGTCTCAAGGAGCCATCCTTCTTGGCAACAAAGAAGAATCCCGCTCCCAATGGTGAGGAAGACGGCCGAATATGCCCCTTCTCCAAAGACTCCTTAACATAACTCCGCATGGCGGCATGCTCTGGCACAGACAGATTGAAAAGTCAGCCCTTAGGGAACTTACAGCCAGGAATCAAGTTAATAGCACAATCACAGTCCCTATGTGGAGGAAGGGAACTGGACTTGGGCTCATCAAATACATCCTGGAAATCCGACAAATACTCAGGAACTTCAGAAGAGGGGGAAGAGGAAATTGACATCAAAGGAACGTCATTATGTACCCCTTGACAACCCCAACTAGTCACAGACATAGATTTCCAATCCAGCACCGGATTATGTCCCTGTAACCATGGAAAACCCAGTACAACAACATCATGCAAATTATGCAACACCAGAAAACGGCAATCTTCCTGATGTGCTGGAGCCATGTGTTGTGATTCGGTTCGTGGGCTCCCCCGGTGGTCTCTTGTGGTACTGGTGTCCTGCAAGCTTTGCCTTCTCAGTTCACCTGTTCCTATCAGGATGTGGGAGTATCCTATTTAACCTTGCTCCTCAGTCATTCTAATGCTGGCCATCAATGTATCCAGAGTGATTCTGTTGCATGTTCCTGCTCCCAGTTTTCTGCTCAGTTAAGTTGGACACTTTAGTCCTTAAGTCTATTTTCCAGTCCACCACCTGACAGCACCATTGGAGGACGTCCTTCTTATCCGCAGTGGGACAGGAACCACAAGTTAAAAGGACCCTCCCTACTCCACCCACCAGTGTTTTTCCTGTCCCACTGCGGATAGGAACTGCAAGACGTAGCCTCCGACGGTGCTGTGCAGATGGTGGGGATCGGGGGGCCCAGCCTTTCCCTTCCCCGCCGCAAGATATCTGCGGCTGATACCTGCGATGGGGGGTCCCTCAGCCTCCCCCAGTGTAGCGCTGCTCCTGGGGCCAAGGTCCGTTTCTCCTTGCTGGGGCTCTCGGCCCGGGCGCTGTCTGCTGCAGCGGCGGCTGTTCCCGCATGCGGCCGCAGCCGTTTCGGCGGGGGCTCTTTGTGCAGCAGCCGCTGCCGGCTCCAGGACACGCGGCCGCGTCACTTCCGGTCGCGGCAAGCATCGGACCGGAGGACGCCAGCGGCAGCGCCGGCCTTCAGGAAGGCCTTTTCTCAGCATGGTCGACCGCGCGGGGCGCGGTAAGGAGGCAGGATCAACCAGGTAAAACCTATATAAGCATACAATGGGGGTCGTTGTTCCGCCGGCTATCCTGACAAAAGGTGCACACGGCTGTATTGTAATATTATCCTCATCATGGAGGACACTACCAGACCTGAGGGGACTGACCAGCTTCAGGGGCACGTGAGTAGGCTATGTAAAGCCATACCACAAAGCCCACCCCTTCCCCTCCCCGCTTCCCTACTTACGGTGCCACGTATGTCTATTTACCCTAGGCTGAGCCTCCCATCCCCACAACTGAAAGGAAAAAATCGGGGAAGAATAAATGCCCGATTTGTGCCACTAAGTTTCCAGAAAATTGGCGGAAACCATTGTGCAGATCGTGCACATCCAAAATTGTGGGTGATGAGCAGACAGCACTACTATCCAGCATGAGGACCATGATTCGACAGGAGGTTCAGGCTTCTATCTCAGGCTTGAATCTTCCCCAGACTCAGTCAGAACCACAGACTTCACGGAAGAGGCCAAGGGAGTCTAGCCCTTCTTCCGAGGGTGAGGTTTCGGAGGATTCTGACCAGGAAGAAAGAGACGGATCTGTGGGCAAAGGGAAGAGATATCTCTTCGCCGCAGCAGACACAGATGAACTTCTTTATGCTATACGTAACACCATGCAGCTACAAGATACACCAGAGGAAACCTCGATCCAGGACGAGATGTTTGGCGGATTACATGCCCAGGTGACAAAAGTCTTCCCCGTCAACAACCACATCCGTTCCATGATCCTGGAAGAGTGGCAGGAAGCGGAGAAGAAGCTAGTGATTCCCAGGGACTTTAGACTTCGTCTGCCCTACAACCCTGAGGACATTAAAGTGTGGGATGAAGTTCCCAAGATCGATGTCCCACTAGCAAAGGTGGCGAAGAAGACCTCAATTCCATTTGAGGACTCTTCCGCGTTAAAGGATCCTATGGATCGTAAAGCGGATGGTTTGCTAAGGAGAACTTGGGAGTCCTCCGCGGCAATAATACGGGCCAATATAGCGGCAACTTCCGTAGCCCGGTCAATGCACTTATGGATTGACGACTTAGAGGATCACCTCAAAGCCAAGACTTCTAGAGAGGTTATCCTTAAATCATTGCCTTTGCTCAAACTCGCAACAGGCTTTATGGCGGACGCTTCTGCCGAATCTGTACGGTTTGCGGCTAGAAGCGAATCCCTGTCTAATGCGGCCAGAAGAGCCATATGGCTAAAGACCTGGTCGGGGGATCTCCAGTCAAAAAATAAATTGTGTGGAATCCCATTCTCAGGAAATAAAGTATTTGGGCCGATTCTAGACGATATTCTAGAAAAAGCCTCAGATAAAAAGAAGGGTTTTCCTGAGGAGAATACCAAAAAATATCAACCCTTTCGTAGGTCCCGACCTGGTCAGAGGACAAACTACAAGGGGAAAGGGAAGACTGGGAGGTGGTCTTATCCCAAGGGTGGAAAGGGTAGAGACTCCATCTTCCCTAGTGCAGGCACACCAAAGTCAAATAAATGACATAAAGGTGGGAGGTCGATTACAGAAATTTCTAGGGGGTTGGCAGAAGGTATCCCAGAATCCTT
The DNA here is from genome assembly GCF_051348905.1 of Ranitomeya variabilis. Taxonomy (NCBI): domain Eukaryota; kingdom Metazoa; phylum Chordata; class Amphibia; order Anura; family Dendrobatidae; genus Ranitomeya; species Ranitomeya variabilis. Next base: position 648,124,480 of record NC_135233.1, on the reverse strand, counting down.
GGATTCTACAAGTAGTTGCACAGGGATACAAATTAGAGTTCTCCAGCAGTCCCCCAGAAAGATTTGTAGTGACCCGACCTTGCCCGCTCTCCGACTCCTCCATGTGGACAAACATTCAGGAGCTGTTAGAATTAGAAGCGATTGTGCCAGTTCCCATCTCAGAAAGAGGCAGAGGCCATTATTCCCATTTGTTTTCAATAAAGAAACCATCCGGAGACTCCCGGACGATTATAAATTTAAAACCATTAAACAAATGGGTCCGGTACAAAAGATTCCGGATGGAATCTATAAGATCCACGACGCCTCTAATAGACAAAGACATGGTAATGTGTACCCTAGACCTAAGCAACGCATACTATCATGTCCCGATACACCTCTCCTACCAAAAGTTCCTGAGGTTCGCCATAATGAACAGGGGGATTGTACATCACTTCCAGTTCAGATGTCTCCCCTTCGGGCTTGCTTCAGCGCCCAGAATCTTTACCAATCTGATGTTGGAAGTTGTGGCCTATCTAAGGAATCAGAATGTGACCATAGTCCCATACCTGGACGACTTCCTGATAATGGCGAAATCACAGAAACTCCTCAAGATAGACTGCACGTTCACTCTTTCCATCCTACAGGAGCTGGGGTGGATCGTGAACTGGAAAAAGTCCTGCCTGGTCCCAAATTCCAGAATAAAATTTTTGGGAGTGATCTTAGATTCCAATCTAAGAACATCTTTTTTTACCAGAAGACAGACAAGAGACCTTGATCAGGCACATCCACCATTTCAGAAGAAGTACCCCCTCCATAAGAGAGGCAATGAGGATACTCGGTTTCATGACAGCATGCATACCCTGTGTGAGATGGAGCCAATTCCACTCGCGGAAGTTGCAAAGAGAAGTCCTAGGATCTTGGAACAGAAAACAAAGTTCCCTAGACAGGAAGATGCTTGTGTCTCCTTCGGTAAAGAAATCCCTAACCTGGTGGACCACACCAGCGAACCTGAGAGAGGGAGTTCCATGGATACTCGATCCCTGTGTTACGGTTACCACAGACGCCAGTCAATACGGATGGGGCGGTCATATAGGGAGAACATACTACCAGGGAGAATGGACTCCTCAAATTGCCGCAAGATCGTCGAATTTCAGAGAGCTGTACGCGATCTGGAAAGTGTTGTGCCAGGCCCAGTCATTGGTCCGAGACAAACACGTGAGAATACTGTCCGACAATGTCACAGCAGTGGCATTTCTGAGACACCAGGGAGGTCCGAGACATCCACCACTGCAACACTTAGCAGACCAGATTTTCAGGTGGGCAGAAAGATCTGTCAAATCCATCTCGGCAGTTCACCTGGAAGGTGCCAAGAATCAGGTTGCAGATTTCCTGAGCCGAAAGTCGGTACATCCCGGAGAATGGGAATTGAACCCGGAAGTATTCAGCAGTCTGTGCCAGAAATGGGGAACGCCTCAGGTGGACCTCTTTGCCACCAGGTCAAACACAAAGGCCAGAGCATTTTTTTCTCTGAATCCTCTAGATGGAGCCACAGGAGTAGACGCCTTGTCTCAGTATTGGGGAGAAGGTCTCCTATACGCTTTTCCGCCTCTTCCTCTGATACCGAAGACACTCAGGAAGATACGAGACGAAAGAGCAACCGTAATCCTGGTGGTTCCTTTCTGGCCGAAAAGGAGCTGGTTTTCTCTACTGTCCAGGATGTCAACAGAAGAACCAGTCTTTCTACCGAACAGGCAGGACCTTCTACTTCAGGGTCCAGTATTCCACAAGAATCCAGACTCTTTTCACCTATCTGCTTGGATCCTGAACGGCAAACCCTAAGATCTAGAGGCCTGTCAGAAGATGTCATTACCACACTCCAGGCAAGCAGAAAGCCGGTGACTTCGGCGATTTACAACAAGATCTGGAAGCGGTATTGTTCCTTTCTGGGAGAAGGTCATGTGGATACTTCAAAACCAGATATCCCCAAAATCCTCGATTTCCTGCAACTCGGATTTGACAAGGGCCTTCGGCCTAGCACTCTAAAAGTACAGATTGCAGCACTTAGTGTATTTTTTGATACATCACTAGCCTCCCATCCCTGGATAGCCAGATTTTCCAGGGCCACACAGAGAATGAGGCCACTTGTGAGGAAATCAACTCCTCCTTGGGACCTAAACTTGGTCCTTAACACTTTGTGTAAAACCCCTTACTTACTGTCAGAAGATATGGACATAGCCAATCTCTCCTTTAAAACCGCCTTCCTGATTGCCATCACATCGGCTAAAAGGCTAGGGGAGATGCAGGCTCTTTCTATCCAGAACCCATATCTTCAAATCTTTGACGACAGAATAGTCTTCAAACATAACCCAGCTTTCCTCCCCAAAGTAGTATCATCTACCAATATAAATCAGGAGATAATCCTTCCTTCTTTCTGCCAACACCCTAAAAACGCAAAAGAAGGGGTCTACCATAACCTTGACGTTAGGGAGACTGTTCTAAAATACCTGGGGGCGACAAAAAGCTGGAGACGGGACACTAACTTATTTATTCAATACGGTGGTCCAAATAGGGGTTGCAAGGCAGCAAAATCAACCATTGCTAGGTGGATTAAAAACATGATTAGCCTAGCATATACAAACCAAGGGAAAGATCCCCCGGACACTCTTAGGGCCCACTCAACACGAGCCATTTCTACATCATGGGCAGAGAAGGGGGGTGCCTCAGCTGAGCAAATCTGTAGGGCGGCGACTTGGACTAGTCTTTCTACCTTTGCTAGACACTATAAATTAGATGTCGTATCAGACCAATTAGCCTTTGGTAGAAAAGTCTTACATGCAGTAGTCCCACCCTAGTTAACATCCTTTGGTATTCTCCAATGGTGCTGTCAGGTGGTGGACTGGAAAACGGTAATTAGTTCTTACCGGTAATTGTATTTCCAGGAATCCACCTGACAGCACTACTAGTTCCCTCCCACTGCAAACTTTTACTACTGACTAATGTGATGTAACATTGGTGTGTAATTGTAAATAAACTCTCTTTTTTGCATCCATCCAGATGTGGTACTTAGAAAATCACTGGTGGGTGGAGTGGGGAGGGTCCTTTTAACTTGTGGTTCCTGTCCCACTGCGGATAAGAAGGACGTCCTCCAATGGTGCTGTCAGGTGGATTCCTGGAAATACAATTACCGGTAAGAACTAATTACCGTTTTTGTATGTTTTGTCCAGTTTGCACTTATGTGAATCTCTGCAGCTGGAAGCTCTTGTTGGGCTGAAATTACCACTTCAGTGGCATGAGTTGTCACATGAGTTAAGGTAATTTCAGGATGGTGTTTTGAAGGGTTTTGCAGCTGACCGCGAAGTCCTCTGTGTATCTTTCTGCTATTTAGTTAGCGGGCCTCTCTGTGCTAAATCTGCTTTCATACTACGTGTGTCTTTTCATCTGCTCTCACCGTTATTATATGTGGGGGGCTGCTATCTCCTGTGGGGACATTCTCTGGAGGCAAGCCAGGACTGTGTTTTCTTCTACCAGGGGTAGTTAGTTCTCCGGCTGGCGCGCGGCATCTAGAGACAACGCAGGAATGCCCCCTGGCTACTTCTAGTGTGGTGTGTAGGTTTAGCATCGCGGTCAGCTCTAGTTTCCATCACCCGAGAGCTTGTCCGTTTATTCTATGCTTCTGATGTTTCCTTGCCATTGGAAACCATAACAGTATGGCCAGCCAAAAATGTTTAATCTATAGGCTGAAGCAGGAGAGAAAAGGAACTGTGTGAAACCTTTTTTTTTTTTTTCCTCTGAAGTTGCACTCCAGCTCTAATTGCAGTCTCCTGTTTTCCTCTCCTCTTAACCCCTGAATGGCTCAGACTTTATCTGTTGAAATATGGATCCCCAGAGTCTGGCTACCAATTTGTATAATCTTGCCTCTAAAGTTCAGAATATACAAGATTTTTTGTTACATGCTCCTCGGTCTGAACCTAAAATTCCTATACCGGAGTTTTTTTCTGGAGATCGATCTTGTTTTCTAAATTTTAAATACAATTGTAAATTGTTTCTTTCGCTGAGATCTCATTTTGCTGGAGATCCTGCCCAGCAAGTAAAAATTGTTATTTCTTTACTGCGGGGTGACCCCCAAAATTGGGCATTTTCATTGGCACCAGGGGATCCTGCGTTGCTCAATGTGGATGCGTTTTTTCTGGCTTTGGGGTTGCTTTATGAGGAACCAAATTTGGAGATTCAGGCTGAGAAAGCCCTAATAGCCCTCTCTCAGGGGCAAGATGAAGCCAAAATATATTGCCAAAAATTTCGAAAATGGTCTGTGCTTACTCAGTGGAATGAGTGCGCTCTGGCGGCAATTTTCAGAGAAGGTCTCTCTGATGCTGTAAAAGACGTCATGGTGGGGTTTCCTGCGCCTACTGGTCTGAATGAGTCCATGACAATGGCAATTCAGATTGATCGGCGTTTACGGGAACGCAAACCTGTGCACCAGTTGGCGGTGTCTTCTGAAGAGGCACCACAGAGTATGCAATGTGATAGCTTTCTGTCCAGAAGCGAACAACAGATTTATAGGCGCAAAAATCATTTGTGCTTCTATTGTGGAAATTCTACTCATGTTATATCAGCATGCTCTAAACGAACAAAGAAAGTTGATAAATCCTCTGCTATTGGCACTTTGCAGTCCAAGTTTATTTTGTCTGTAACTCTAATTTGTTCGTTATCTTCTATTGTTGCGGATGCGTATGTGGATTCTGGCGCCGCTTTGAGTCTTATGGATTGGTCCTTTGCCAGGCGCTGTGGGTTTGATCTAGAGCCTCTGGAAGTTCCTATACCTTTAAAGGGTATTGATTCTACACCATTGGCTAGTAATAAACCACAATACTGGACACAAGTGACTATGCGTATGACTCCAGACCATCAAGAGGTGATTCGCTTCCTTGTACTGTATAATCTACATGATGTGTTGGTGCTGGGATTGCCATGGTTGCAAACTCATAACCCAGTCCTTGACTGGAAAACAATGTCTGTACTAAGCTGGGGATGTCAGGGAAATCATGGGGACACATCTTTGGTCTCCATTGCTTCATCTATTCCCTCTGAAATTCCTGAGTTTTTGTCTGATTATCGTGAGGTTTTTGAGGAATCTACTCTTAATTCTCTTCCTCCTCACAGAGATTGCGATTGCGCCATAGATTTGATCCCTGGCAGTAAATTTCCTAAGGGTCATCTATTCAATCTGTCTGTACCTGAACATGCTGCCATGCGAGAGTATATTAGGGAGTCCTTGGAAAAGGGACATATTCGTCCTTCTTCGTCTCCTCTTGGAGCGGGGTTCTTTTTCGTAGCTAAAAGCGATGGTTCTTTGAGACCTTGTATTGATTATAGACTCTTGAATAAGATCACAGTCAAGTATCAGTATCCTTTGCCATTGCTGACAGATTTATTTGCTCGCATTGAGGGGGCGAAGTGGTTCTCTAAGATTGATCTTCGCGGTGCGTATAATTTGGTGCGAATTAAGCAGGGGGATGAGTGGAAAACCGCATTTAATACGCCCGAGGGCCATTTTGAGTATTTGGTGATGCCTTTTGGTCTGTCAAATGCCCCTTCGGTCTTTCAGTCTTTTATGCACAATATTTTCCGTGAATATCTGGATAAATTTATGATTGTGTATTTGGACGATATCCTGATTTTTTCGGATGACTGGGAATCTCATGTTCAACAAGTTAGGAGGGTTTTTCAGGTTTTGCGGACCAATTCTCTGTTTGTTAAAGGTTCAAAGTGTGTTTTTGGGGTTCAGAAGATTTCTTTTTTGGGGTACATTTTTTCCCCCTCTTCTATTGAGATGGATCCTGTGAAGGTTCGGGCTATTTGTGACTGGACGCAACCGACTTCTCTTAAGGGCCTTCAGAAATTTTTGGGCTTTGCTAACTTTTATCGTCGATTCATAACTGGTTTTTCTAGCGTTGTCAGGCCTTTGACTGATTTGACTAAAAAGGGTGCTGATGTTGCAGATTGGTCTCCTGCTGCTGTGGAGGCCTTTCGGGAGCTTAAGCGCCGTTTTTCTTCTGCTCCGGTGTTGTGCCAGCCTGATGTTTCTCTTCCTTTTCAGGTGGAAGTTGATGCTTCCGAGATCGGAGCGGGGGCGGTTTTGTCGCAGAAAAGTTCAGATTGTTCAGTGATGAGACCTTGTGCGTTCTTTTCTCGAAAATTTTCGCCCGCCGAGCGTAATTATGACGTCGGTAATCGGGAGCTTTTGGCGATGAAGTGGGCATTCGAGGAGTGGCGTCATTGGCTTGAGGGTGCTAAACATCAGGTGGTGGTCTTGACTGATCACAAAAATTTGATTTATCTTGAGTCGGCCAGACGTCTGAATCCTAGACAGGCGCGCTGGTCGTTGTTTTTCTCCCGGTTTAATTTTGTGGTTTCGTATCTGCCAGGTACTAAGAATGTGAAGGCGGATGCCCTTTGTAGGAGTTTTGAACCTGATTCCCCTGGTGATTCTAAACCTACGGGTATACTTAAGGATGGGGTGATATTGTCTGCTGTCTTCCCAGACCTGCGACGTGCTTTACAAGAGTTTCAGGCGGATCGGCCTGATCGTTGTCCGCCTGGTAGATTGTTTGTGCCGGATGAGTGGACCAATAGAGTCATCTCGGAGGTTCATTCTTCTGCGTTGGCAGGTCATCCGGGAATTTTTGGTACCAGAGATTTGGTGGCTAGGTCCTTCTGGTGGCCTTCCCTGTCTCGGGACGTGCGTACTTTTGTGCAGTCTTGCGATGTTTGTGCTCGGGCCAAGCCTTGTTGTTCTCGGGCTAGTGGGTTGTTGTTGCCCTTGCCTGTTCCTAAGAGGCCTTGGACACACATCTCTATGGATTTTATTTCTGATCTCCCTGTTTCTCAGAAGATGTCCGTCATTTGGGTGGTGTGTGACCGCTTTTCTAAGATGGTTCATTTGGTGCCCTTGCCCAGGCTGCCTTCCTCATCTGAGTTGGTGCCCCTGTTTTTTCAGAATGTGGTTCGGCTGCATGGTATTCCGGAGAATATCGTTTCCGACAGGGGATCCCAGTTTGTGTCCGGATTTTGGCGGGCGTTTTGTGCCAGGATGGGCATTGATTTGTCTTTTTCGTCTGCATTTCATCCCCAGACAAATGGCCAGACGGAACGTACTAATCAGACCTTGGAGACTTATTTGAGGTGTTTCGTGTCTGCTGATCAGGATGACTGGGTCTCCTTTTTGCCGTTGGCTGAGTTTGCCCTTAATAATCGGGCCGGTTCTGCCACTTTGGTCTCCCCTTTCTTTTGCAATTCAGGGTTCCATCCTCGTTTTTCATCTGGTCAGGTGGAGTCTTCGGATTGTCCTGGAGTGGATGCCGTGGTAGATAGGTTGCATCGTATTTGGGGGCAGGTGGTGGACAATTTGGAGTTGTCCCAGGAGAGGACTCAACGTTTTGCTAATCGCCATCGTCGTGTTGGTCCTCGTCTTCGTGTTGGGGACTTGGTGTGGTTGTCCTCCCGTTTTGTCCCTATGAGGGTCTCTTCTCCTAAGTTTAAGCCTCGGTTCATCGGTCCTTATAAGATTTTGGAAATTCTTAACCCTGTGTCTTTTCGTTTGGACCTCCCAGCATCCTTTGCTATCCATAATGTCTTCCATCGGTCATTATTGCGGAGGTATGAGGTACCACTTGTGCCTTCTGTTGAGCCTCCTGCTCCTGTGCTGGTTGAGGGTGAATTGGAGTACGTGGTGGAGAAAATCTTGGACTCCCGTGTTTCCAGACGGAGACTTCAATATCTGGTGAAATGGAAGGGCTACGGTCAAGAGGATAATTCTTGGGTTACAGCTTCTGATGTTCATGCTTCTGATTTGGTCCGTGCCTTTCATAGGGCTCATCCAGATCGCCCTGGTGGTTCTTGTGAGGGTTCGGTGCCCCCTCCTTAAGGGGGTGGTACTGTTGTGATTCGGTTCGTGGGCTCCCCCGGTGGTCTCTTGTGGTACTGGTGTCCTGCAAGCTTTGCCTTCTCAGTTCACCTGTTCCTATCAGGATGTGGGAGTATCCTATTTAACCTTGCTCCTCAGTCATTCTAATGCTGGCCATTAGGGTTGAGCGACTTTCATTTTTTTAAGATCGAGTAGGGTTTTGGGAAACCCGATTTTGTCCAGAGTCGAGTCGAGTGCAGTCGGCCGATTATCGCTAAAAGTCGGGGATCGACCGAAACACGAAACCCAATGCAAGTCAATGGGGAAGCATAGTCGGCAGTGAGTGGAGGCCAGGAAAACACCTACAGTGCCCATTTTAATGCCAAAAACATCCATTCTTGTTTCTGAAGCTTGCCAATCTTAATTAACTGTATAATAATAGTTGGGCATAGGGAATTGGGGGAAAGTTGTGGGGGGAGTAGGGCTGGCTCAAGTTTTTCGTGGGCCCAGGAAATGCGGACTACGTCACGGCGGTGTTGCAGGGAAAGGTAAGTATTTAAAAGTTGCAAGTGCTGTGATCCTGAGCAAGCAGGGGGGGGCCCACTCGTTCGCATTGCCACTGGCACAGGGCCCCTCAAAGTACGGCGGTGTGTTTGCATGGCGGGGGCGCCTCCCACCAGCAGCGACACTTTTGCGTACTCTGAGGGGCCCTGTGCCAGTGACGTCGCCAACGAGTATGCCCCCCCACCTGATGAAGGAACCTGCACTTTCATCTGCACCTTCCTCTTTGTCCCTGTGTAAGGTGGTATAACATGCGGGAAGGGGAACCTTACTTTCAGCAGGGACAGATTCTGGCTGTGTAGAGTACAAGGGGAATGTAGTGGTCTAGGTCAATGTACCAGCAGACTCATTTAGCAGTGGCTGGGCAATGGGCAGGATGAGGAGGAAACAGATATAGGGCCAAAGAATAAAGTAGGCTACATGCAGTTCAAAATTGGTAACAGGACTAAACAGGCGGCATTGCTTTGTTCAGTGGAGTAGCAAACCCAAGAGCAGCAGACACTGTTTCAAGGGCCTAACCACACTAGTAGGCCAAATGCAGTTTAATATCTGATAGTATAGGGCGAAAGCCAGAATGTGGAAGCTCAGCTTTGTTCAGTTGAGGACAACACCAGGGAGGGGCAGACACCTTTAGTAGGCCGGAAAAGCCTATTGCATTTTTTAAAATGGTAATTTGGAGCAGAAGGTTGAAGCTCAGCTTTATTTAGTTGAGGGCAACACCAGGGAGGGGCAGAAGCCGTTAGTAGGCCCTAACCACCATTTTTTTTTTTAAAACCACTTAATGAGAGCCGGAAGGTTGAAGCTCAGCTTTATTTAGTTGAGGACAACACCAGGCAGGGGCACACAGACAGACACCTTTAGTAGGCCGGAAAAGCCTATTGCATTTTTCAAAATGGTAATTTGGAGCAGAAGGTTGAAGCTCAGCTTTATTTAGTTGAGGGCAACACCAGGCAGGGGCACACAGACAGACACCTTTAGTAGGCCGGAAAAGCCTATTGCATTTTTCAAAATGGTAATTTGGAGCAGAAGGTTGAAGCTCAGCTTTATTTAGTTGAGGGCAACACCAGGGAGGGGCAGAAGCCGTTAGTAGGCCCTAACCACCATTTTTTTTTTTTAAAACCACTTAATGAGAGCCGGAAGGTTGAAGCTCAGCTTTATTTAGTTGAGGACAACACCAGGCAGGGGCACACAGACAGACACCTTTAGTAGGCCGGAAAAGCCTATTGCATTTTTCAAAATGGTAATTTGGAGCAGAAGGTTGAAGCTCAGCTTTATTTAGTTGAGGGCAACACCAGGCAGGGGCACACAGACAGACACCTTTAGTAGGCCAGAAAAGCCTATTGCATTTTTCAAAATGGTAATTTGGAGCAGAAGGTTGAAGCTCAGCTTTATTTAGTTGAGGGCAACACCAGGGAGGGGCAGAAGCCGTTAGTAGGCCCTAACCACCATTTTTTTTTTTTAAAACCACTTAATGAGAGCCGGAAGGTTGAAGCTCAGCTTTATTTAGTTGAGGACAACACCAGGCAGGGGCACACAGACAGACACCTTTAGTAGGCCGGAAAAGCCTATTGCATTTTTCAAAATGGTAATTTGGAGCAGAAGGTTGAAGCTCAGCTTTATTTAGTTGAGGGCAACACCAGGCAGGGGCACACAGACAGACACCTTTAGTAGGCCGGAAAAGCCTATTGCATTTTTCAAAATGGTAATTTGGAGCAGAAGGTTGAAGCTCAGCTTTATTTAGTTGAGGGCAACACCAGGCAGGGGCACACAGACAGACACCTTTAGTAGGCCGGAAAAGCCTATTGCATTTTTCAAAATGGTAATTTGGAGCAGAAGGTTGAAGCTCAGCTTTATTTAGTTGAGGACAACACCAGGCAGGGGCACACAGACAGACACCTTTAGTAGGCCGGAAAAGCCTATTGCATTTTTCAAAATGGTAATTTGGAGCAGAAGGTTGAAGCTCAGCTTTATTTAGTTGAGGGCAACACCAGGGAGGGGCAGAAGCCGTTAGTAGGCCCTAACCACCATTTTTTTTTTTTAAAACCACTTAATGAGAGCCGGAAGGTTGAAGCTCAGCTTTATTTAGTTGAGGACAACACCAGGGAGGGGCAGAAGCCGTTAGTAGGCCCTAACCACCATTTTTTTTTTAAAAACCACTTAATGAGAGCCGGAAGGTTGAAGCTCAGCTTTATTTAGTTGAGGACAACACCAGGGAGGGGCAGAAGCCGTTAGTAGGCCCTAACCACCATTTTTTTTTTTAAAACCACTTAATGAGAGCCGGAAGGTTGAAGCTCAGCTTTATTTAGTTGAGGACAACACCAGGCAGGGGCACACAGACAGACACCTTTAGTAGGCCGGAAAAGCCTATTGCATTTTTCAAAATGGTAATTTGGAGCAGAAGGTTGAAGCTCAGCTTTATTTAGTTGAGGGCAACACCAGGCAGGGGCACACAGACAGACACCTTTAGTAGGCCGGAAAAGCCTATTGCATTTTTCAAAATGGTAATTTGGAGCAGAAGGTTGAAGCTCAGCTTTATTTAGTTGAGGGCAACACCAGGGAGGGGCAGAAGCCGTTAGTAGGCCCTAACCACCATTTTTTTTTTTTAAAACCACTTAATGAGAGCTGGAAGGTTGAAGCTCAGCTTTATTTAGTTGAGGACAACACCAGGCAGGGGCACACAGACAGACACCTTTAGTAGGCCGGAAAAGCCTATTGCATTTTTCAAAATGGTAATTTGGAGCAGAAGGTTGAAGCTCAGCTTTATTTAGTTGAGGGCAACACCAGGCAGGGGCACACAGACAGACACCTTTAGTAGGCCAGAAAAGCCTATTGCATTTTTCAAAATGGTAATTTGGAGCAGAAGGTTGAAGCTCAGCTTTATTTAGTTGAGGGCAACACCAGGGAGGGGCAGAAGCCGTTAGTAGGCCCTAACCACCATTTTTTTTTTTTAAAACCACTTAATGAGAGCCGGAAGGTTGAAGCTCAGCTTTATTTAGTTGAGGACAACACCAGGCAGGGGCACACAGACAGACACCTTTAGTAGGCCGGAAAAGCCTATTGCATTTTTCAAAATGGTAATTTGGAGCAGAAGGTTGAAGCTCAGCTTTATTTAGTTGAGGGCAACACCAGGCAGGGGCACACAGACAGACACCTTTAGTAGGCCGGAAAAGCCTATTGCATTTTTCAAAATGGTAATTTGGAGCAGAAGGTTGAAGCTCAGCTTTATTTAGTTGAGGGCAACACCAGGCAGGGGCACACAGACAGACACCTTTAGTAGGCCGGAAAAGCCTATTGCATTTTTCAAAATGGTAATTTGGAGCAGAAGGTTGAAGCTCAGCTTTATTTAGTTGAGGACAACACCAGGCAGGGGCACACAGACAGACACCTTTAGTAGGCCGGAAAAGCCTATTGCATTTTTCAAAATGGTAATTTGGAGCAGAAGGTTGAAGCTCAGCTTTATTTAGTTGAGGGCAACACCAGGGAGGGGCAGAAGCCGTTAGTAGGCCCTAACCACCATTTTTTTTTTTTTAAACCACTTAATGAGAGCCGGAAGGTTGAAGCTCAGCTTTATTTAGTTGAGGACAACACCAGGGAGGGGCAGAAGCCGTTAGTAGGCCCTAACCACCATTTTTTTTTTAAAAACCACTTAATGAGAGCCGGAAGGTTGAAGCTCAGCTTTATTTAGTTGAGGACAACACCAGGGAGGGGCAGAAGCCGTTAGTAGGCCCTAACCACCTTTTTTTTTTTTAAAACCACTTAATGAGAGCCGGAAGGTTGAAGCTCAGCTTTATTTAGTTGAGGACAACACCAGGGAGGGGCAGAAGCCGTTAGTAGGCCCTAACCACCATTTTTTTTTTTAAAACCACTTAATGAGAGCCGGAAGGTTGAAGCTCAGCTTTATTTAGTTGAGGACAACACCAGGGAGGGGCAGAAGCCGTTAGTAGGCCCTAACCACCATTTTTTTTTTTAAAACCACTTAATGAGAGCCGGAAGGTTGAAGCTCAGCTTTATTTAGTTGAGGACAACACCAGGCAGGGGCACACAGACAGACACCTTTAGTAGGCCGGAAAAGCCTATTGCATTTTTCAAAATGGTAATTAGGAGCAGAAGGTTGAAGCTCAGCTTTATTTAGTTGAGGGCAACACCAGGCAGGGGCACACAGACAGACACCTTTAGTAGGCCGGAAAAGCCTATTGCATTTTTCAAAATGGTAATTTGGAGCAGAAGGTTGAAGCTCAGCTTTATTTAGTTGAGGGCAACACCAGGCAGGGGCACACAGACAGACACCTTTAGTAGGCCGGAAAAGCCTATTGCATTTTTCAAAATGGTAATTTGGAGCAGAAGGTTGAAGCTCAGCTTTATTTAGTTGAGGGCAACACCAGGCAGGGGCACACAGACAGACACCTTTAGTAGGCCGGAAAAGCCTATTGCATTTTTCAAAATGGTAATTTGGAGCAGAAGGTTGAAGCTCAGCTTTATTTAGTTGAGGGCAACACCAGGGAGGGGCAGAAGCCGTTAGTAGGCCCTAACCACCATTTTTTTTTTCTTAAAACCACTTAATGAGAGCCGGAAGGTTGAAGCTCAGCTTTATTTAGTTGAGGACAACACCAGGGAGGGGCAGAAGCCGTTAGTAGGCCCTAACCACCATTTTTTTTTTTAAAACCACTTAATGAGAGCCGGAAGGTTGAAGCTCAGCTTTATTTAGTTGAGGACAACACCAGGCAGGGGCACACAGACAGACACCTTTAGTAGGCCGGAAAAGCCTATTGCATTTTTCAAAATGGTAATTTGGAGCAGAAGGTTGAAGCTCAGCTTTATTTAGTTGAGGGCAACACCAGGGAGGGGCAGAAGCCGTTAGTAGGCCCTAACCAAAGTTGAAGGCCAAATGCAGTTTAATTTCTGATACTATAGGCCGAAAGCCAGAAGGTGGAAGCTCCGATTTAGACAGTGGAGGACAATTTGAATTAGGGACTGCAGACAGACTTAGTAGGCTGTCCCCTGTGGACCATGCATCCACCACATTAACCCATTGCGCCGTAATGGACACGTAATCTTCCGTGGCCATGCCTACATGTCCATGCGTCTGTTGTCAGGTGCACCTTTGTACTCACAGATTGCCAGAGTGCATGGACAATGCGGTCTTCTACATGCTGGTGGAGGGTTGGGATGGCTTTTCTCGCAAAAGAAGTGTCGACTGGTTAGCTTGTAGCGTGGTACAGCGTAGTCCATCATGGCCTTATTAATAGTAAATAAAATATATAACTAGGCTCTATGAACTTTTAAATAGGTTCCAGGGGTACACGGGCAGCATTGGTGTGGTCAGTGGAGGAGTATTGCAAGTAGGGGCTGCAGACAGGCTATCAAAGGCCTAAAATAACAAACAGTAGGCAGTCATGGCAGTTTTACATCGGTTACATGGATACACAGGCAGGCACTCCAGGCAGCATTGTGGTCAGTGGAGGAGTATTGCAAGTAGGGGCCGCAGACAGGCTATCAAAGGCCTAAAATAACAAACAATAGGCTCATGGCAGTTTTACAGCGGTTACATGGATACACGGGCAGGCAGCTTGGTGGTGGTGAGTGGAGGAGTATTTAAAGTAGGGACCGCAGACAGGCTATCAAAGGCCTAACATAAGAAAATGGGCTGGCTGTAGGCACTTTATAATTGGTTCCAGGGGTACACGGGCAGCAGTGGTCTGGTCAGTGGAGGACTAGTGGAAGGAGGGACCGCAGACAGGCTTCAAAGGCCTAAAATAACAAACAATAGGCTCATGGCAGTTTTACAGCGGTTACATGGATACACGGGCAGGCAGCTTGGTGGTCAGTGGAGGAGTATTTAAAGTAGGGACCGCAGACAGGCTTCAAAGGCCTAACATAAGAAAATGGGCTGGCTGTAGGCACTTTATAATTGGTTCCAGGGGTACACGGGCAGCAGTGGTCTGGTCAGTGGAGGACTAGTGGAAGGAGGGACCGCAGACAGGCTTCAAAGGCCTAAAATAACAAACAATAGGCTCATGGCAGTTTTACAGCGGTTACATGGATACACGGGCAGGCAGCTTGGTGGTCAGTGGAGGAGTATTTAAAGTAGGGACCGCAGACAGGCTTCAAAGGCCTAACATAAGAAAATGGGCTGGCTGTAGGCACTTTATAATTGGTTCCAGGGGTACACGGGCAGCAGTGGTCTGGTCAGTGGAGGAGTACTTAAAGTAGGGACCGCAGACAGGCTATCAAAGGCCTAAAATAACAAACAATAGGCTTATGGCAGTTTTACAGCGGTTACATGGATACACGGGCAGGCAGCTTGGTGGTGAGTGGAGGAGTATTTAAAGTAGGGACCGCAGACAGGCTATCAAAGGCCTAACATAACAAACAATAGGCTCATGGCAGTTTTACAGCGGTTACATGGATACACGGGCAGGCAGCTTGGTGGTGGTGAGTGGAGGAGTATTTAAAGTAGGGACCGCAGACAGGCTTCAAAGGCCTAACATAAGAAAATGGGCTGGCTGTAGGCACTTTATAATTGGTTCCAGGGGTACACGGGCAGCAGTGGTCTGGTCAGTGGAGGACTAGTGGAAGGAGGGACCGCAGACAGGCTTCAAAGGCCTAAAATAACAAACAATAGGCTCATGGCAGTTTTACAGCGGTTACATGGATACACGGGCAGGCAGCTTGGTGGTCAGTGGAGGAGTATTTAAAGTAGGGACCGCAGACAGGCTTCAAAGGCCTAACATAAGAAAATGGGCTGGCTGTAGGCACTTTATAATTGGTTCCAGGGGTACACGGGCAGCAGTGGTCTGGTCAGTGGAGGACTAGTGGAAGGAGGGACCGCAGACAGGCTTCAAAGGCCTAAAATAACAAACAATAGGCTCATGGCAGTTTTACAGCGGTTACATGGATACACGGGCAGGCAGCTTGGTGGTCAGTGGAGGAGTATTTAAAGTAGGGACCGCAGACAGGCTTCAAAGGCCTAACATAAGAAAATGGGCTGGCTGTAGGCACTTTATAATTGGTTCCAGGGGTACACGGGCAGCAGTGGTCTGGTCAGTGGAGGAGTACTTAAAGTAGGGACCGCAGACAGGCTATCAAAGGCCTAAAATAACAAACAATAGGCTTATGGCAGTTTTACAGCGGTTACATGGATACACGGGCAGGCAGCTTGGTGGTGAGTGGAGGAGTATTTAAAGTAGGGACCGCAGACAGGCTATCAAAGGCCTAACATAACAAACAATAGGCTCATGGCAGTTTTACAGCGGTTACATGGATACACGGGCAGGCAGCTTGGTGGTGGTGAGTGGAGGAGTATTTAAAGTAGGGACCGCAGACAGGCTTCAAAGGCCTAACATAAGAAAATGGGCTGGCTGTAGGCACTTTATAATTGGTTCCAGGGGTACACGGGCAGCAGTGGTCTGGTCAGTGGAGGAGTATTGCAAGTAGGGGCTGCAGACAGGCTACCAAAGGCCTAAAATAACAAACAGTAGGCAGTCATGGCAGTTTTACATCGGTTACATGGATACACAGGCAGGCACTCCAGGTAGCATTGTGGTCAGTGGAGGAGTATTGCAAGTAGGGGCCGCAGACAGGCTATCAAAGGCCTAAAATAACAAACAATAGGCTCATGGCAGTTTTACAGCGGTTACATGGATACACGGGCAGGCAGCTTGGTGGTCAGTGGAGGAGTATTTAAAGTAGGGACCGCAGACAGGCTATCAAAGGCCTAACATAACAAACAATAGGCTCATGGCAGTTTTACAGCGGTTACATGGATACACGGGCAGGCAGCTTGGTGGTGGTGAGTGGAGGAGTATTTAAAGTAGGGACCGCAGACAGGCTATCAAAGGCCTAAAATAACAAACAATAGGCTTATGGCAGTTTTACAGCGGTTACATGGATACACGGGCAGGCAGCTTGGTGGTCAGTGGAGGAGTATTTAAAGTAGGGACCGCAGACAGGCTATCAAAGGCCTAAAATAACAAACAATAGGCTCATGGCAGCTTTACAGCGGTTACATGGATACACAGGCAGCTTGGTGGTGAGTGGAGGAGTAGTGCAAGGAGTGTCTGTCCCAGTACTCCCAAAATATAAATAGATGTTAATGTCTCGCAAAACAACCAAAACAAAAAAAAAGGTGGCATACTTAGGTACAGGGGTGGGCTCATCTACTGAGTTTCTGACATAGTAATTTGGCAGTAACTATTTAATGGTGCCAATATAGGACACAGACACAGACTACTTTAAGTTGCATCATAGATGTCTACAAATTTGTATTGTCAGTGCCAGACATTGAATGATGTCAGCGAATAGACTAAAGATTGGTGGAGCTGTGCGACATAATTTTGGACGTGGTAGAGCACATTTTGAGCTGGGGTAGGGGGGAACTCTCTTGAGGCCGGCGGGACCGCCCCAGGGCCCCTCATGTTACAACGGTGTGTCTGACGTTGGGTGCGCACCACCACCGCCAGAGACACTACATTGTACTATGAGGGACCCAGTAGCAATGCCGTCAACCAAAAGCGAGCACACCCACCTCTTCAGACAAACAGCAGTCTCACGGGTGCTTGCGCCAAGTCGCGATACCACGGCCCCGTGTGGGGAGTTTTGCCATTTAGGGAGGTGTAAACATGTCGTATGCTGTACAATCAGCTGCAGCAAATTAGACATTAGAAAAGTAATTCACAGGCAAGAGCTTTTCATAGGAAAGCTAGGTGTCGGCCGGGCAAGGTGGGGCAAAAGATTTCGAAATCCAGTTGTGGTTCATTTTAATGAATGTTAGATCGTCAACATTTTGGGTAGCCAGACGAGTCCTTTTTTCGGTTAATATTGAACCTGCAGCACTGAATACTCTTTCTGATAGGACACTTGCTGCCGGGCAAGCAAGCTCCTGCAATGCATATTCTGCCAATTCTGGCCAGGTGTCTAATTTGGAGGCCCAGTAATCAAATGGGAATGACGGTTGAGGGAGAACATCGATAAGGGATGAAAAATAGTTAGTAACCATACTGGACAAATGTTGTCTCCTGTCACTTTCAATTGATGCAGCAGTACCTGTCCTGTCTGCGGTCATAGCAAAATCACTCCACAACCTGGTCAGAAAACCCCTCTGTCCAACGCCACTTCTGATGTGTGCACCCCTAACACTCCTAGTCTGCTGCCCCCTGGAGCTCGTGTGAGAACGATCACGTGCGCTGTGTGCTGGGAATGCCTGAAGCAAACGGTCAACAAGAGTTGATTGTTTGGTTGCTAATATTAGTTCCAAGTTCTCATGTGGCATAATATTTTGCAATTTGCCTTTATAGCGTGGATCAAGGAGGCAGGCCAACCAGTAATCGTCATCGTTCATCATTTTCGTAATGCGTGTGTCCCTTTTTAGGATACGTAAGGCATAATCCGCCATGTGGGCCAAAGTTCCAGTTGTCAAATCTCCGGTTGTGATTGGTTGAGGGGCAGTTGCAGGCAAATCTACGTCACTTGTGTCCCTCAAAAAACCAGAACCCGGCCGTGACACGCAACCAATTTCCTGTGCCCCCGGGAAAGGTTCGGCATTAAAAATATACTCATCCCCATCATCCTCCTCGTCCTCCACCTCCTCTTCGCCCGCTACCTCGTCCTGTACACTGCCCTGACCAGACAATGGCTGACTGTCATCAAGGCTTTCCTCTTCCTCTGGTGCAGACGCCTGCTCCTTTATGTGCGTCAAACTTTGCATCAGCAGACGCATTAGGGGGATGCTCATGCTTATTACGGCGTTGTCTGCACTAACCAGCCGTGTGCATTCCTCAAAACACTGAAGGACTTGACACATGTCTTGTATCTTAGACCACTGCACACCTGACAACTCCATGTCTGCCATCCTACTGCCTGCCCGTGTATCCTCCCACAAATAAATAACAGCACGCCTCTGTTCGCACAGTCTCTGAAGCATGTGCAGTGTTGAGTTCCACCTTGTTGCAACGTCTATGATTAGGCGATGCTGGGGAAGGTTCAAAGACCGCTGATAGGTCTGCATACGGCTGGCGTGTACAGGCGAACGTCGGATATGTGAGCAAAGTGCACGCACTTTGAGGAGCAGGTCGGAGAACCCAGGATAAGTTTTCAATAAGCACTGCACCACCAGGTTTAAGGTGTGAGCCAGGCAAGGAATGTGTTTCAGTTGGGAAAGGGAGATGGCAGCCATGAAATTCCTTCCGTTATCACTCACTACCTTGCCTGCCTCAAGATCTACTGTGCCCAGCCACGACTGTGTTACTTGTTGCAAGAACTCGGACAGAACTTCCGCGGTGTGTCTGTTGTCGCCCAAGCACTTCATAGCCAATACAGCCTGCTGACGCTTGGCAGTAGCTGGCCCATAATGGGACAACTGGTGTGCAACAGTGTCATCTGCCGATGGAGTGGTTGGCAGACTGCGTTCTGTGGAAGAGCTGTGGCTTCTGCAGGAGGACGAGGAGGAGGAGGAGGAGGGGGTGCGAACGCCTACAGCCAACTGTTTCCTAGACCGTGGGCTAGGCACAACTGTCCCTAAATTGATGTCGCCTGTGGACCCTGCATCCACCACATTCACCCAGTGTGCCGTGATGGACACATAACGTCCCTGGCCATGCCTACTGGTCCATGCATCTGTAGTCAGGTGCACCTTTGTACTCACAGATTGCCTGAGTGCATGGACGATGCGCTGTTTAACATGCTGGTGCAGGGCTGGGATGGCTTTTCTGGAAAAAAAGTGTCGACTGGGTAGCTCGTATCGTGGTTCAGCGTACTCCATCAGGGCTTTGAAAGCTTCGCTTTCAACTAACCGGTAGGGCATCATCTCTAACGAGATTAGTCTAGCTATGTGGGCGTTAAAACCCTGTGTACGCGGATGCGAGGATAAGTACTTCCTTTTTCTAACCAGAGTCTCATGTAGGGTGAGCTGGACTGGAGAGCTGGAGATCGTGGAACTTTCGGGTGTGCCGGTGTACATGGCAGACTGAGAGACGGTTGGAGACGGTATTGTTTCCGCCGGTGCCCTAGATGCAATATTTCCTCCTACAAAACTGGTGATTCCCTGACCCTGACTGCTTTTGGCTGGCAAAGAAACCTGCACAGATACTGCCGGTGGTGCGGAAAATGGTGGCCTTACAGTGACGGAAGGGATGTTGCGTTGCTGACTAGCTTCATTGGCCGAGGGTGCTACAACCTTGAGGGACGTTTGGTAGTTAGTCCAGGCTTGAAAATGCATGGTGGTTAAGTGTCTATGCATGCAACTAGTATTTAGACTTTTCAGATTCTGACCTCTGCTTAAGCTAGTTGAACATTTTTGACAGATGACTTTGCGCTGATCAGTTGGATGTTGTTTAAAAAAATGCCAGACTGCACTCTTCCTAGACTCGGATCCCTTTTCAGGGATTGCAGACTGAGCTTTAACCGGATGGCAACGCTGTGCTCCAACAGGTTTTGGCTTTGACACGCGTTTTGGGCCAGATACGGGCCCGGCAGATGGAACCTGTTGCGATGTTGATGCCTGCTGCGGCCCCTCCTCCACCTCCGCTTCTGAACTACTGCCGCCTGCACCCTGTTCCCCCAATGGCTGCCAATCGGGGTCAATAACTGGGTCATCTATTACCTCCTCTTCGAGCTCGTGTGCAACTTCGTCTGTGTCACTGTGTCGGTCGGTGGTATAGCGTTCGTGGCGGGGCAACATAGTCTCATCAGGGTCTGATTGTGGATCTGTACCCTGAGAGGGCAATGTGGTGGTCTGAGTCAAAGGAGCAGCATAGTACTCTGGCTGTGGCTGTGCATCAGTGCACTCCATGTCAGAATATACTTGTAATGGGCATGGCCTGTTAAATGTTTCACTTTCTAAGCCAGGGACGGTATGTGTAAAGAGCTCCATGGAGTGACCCGTTGTGTCGCCTGCTGCATCCTTCTCTCTTGTTGTAGTTTTTGCTGAGGAGGACAAGGAAGCGACTTGTCCCTGACCGTGAACATCCACAAGCGACGCGCTGCTTTTACATTTACCAGTTTCGGAAGAGGAGGCAAAAGAGCTAGAGGCTGAGTCTGCAATGTAAGCCAAAACTTGCTGTTGCTGCTCCGCCTTTAAAAGCGGTTTTCCTACTCCCAGAAAAGAGAGCGTTCGAGGCCTTGTGTAGCCTGACGACGAAACTGGCTCCACAGCTCCAGACTTAGGTGGAATATTTTTATCCCCACGACCACCTGATGCTCCACTACCACTACCATCATTACCAGCTGACAATGAACGCCCACGACGACCTCTTGCACCAGACTTCCTCATTGTTTTAAAATCTTAACCAAAGTAACTTTATTTGTTGCTGTCAAACAACTTACACGGTGAGCTATAACTTCAGTATGATTTCAATATCCCTTAACAGGTTGGTGAGACCACAAGGAAAATCAGGCACAATGTTACACACTCTGTTTTCTGTGGCACAAAATCACAGAGATGACACACACGCAGGACTGTCACTCAAGCACTAATGTCAATATTAATCTCCCACCTAATTTATGTTTTTTTTTTTTTCAGGGAGACTTTAGAAACCCAATAATATTTAAAAAAAAAAAATAAATAGGCTTTCTATGGCCCACTGAATGAAAGGGAGAGAGGTGGCACACCCAGGAGTCAAGACTGGCACACAAGCTGAAAGGGCAATATTACTCTCCCACTGTTTTTTTATGTATTTTTTGTTTTTTAAGGGAGACTTTAGAAACCCAATAATATTAAAAAAAATAAATAAATAGGCTTTCTATGGCCCACTGAATGAAAGGGAGAGAGGTGGCACACCCAGGAGTCAAGACTGGCACACAAGCTGAAAGGGCAATATTACTCTCCCACTGTTTTTTTATGTATTTTTTGTTTTTTAAGGGAGACTTTAGAAACCCAATAATATTTAAAAAAAAAAAATAAATAGGCTTTCTATGGCCCACTGAATGAAAGGGAGAGAGGTGGCACACCCAGGAGTCAAGACTGGCACACAAGCTGAAAGGGCAATATTACTCTCCCACTGTTTTTTGTATGTTTTTTTTTTTTTTTTCAGGGAGACTTTAGAAACCAAATAATATTAAAAAAAACCCAAAAAAAATAGCCTTTCTATGGCCCACTGAATGAGAGAGAGAGGTGGCACACCCAGGAGTCAAGACTGGCACACAAGCTGAAAGGGCAATATTACTCTCCCACTGTTTTTTGTATGTTTTTTTTTTTTTTTTCAGGGAGACTTTAGAAACCAAATAATATTAAAAAAACCAAAAAAAAAATAGCCTTTCTATGGCCCACTGAATGAGAGAGAGAGGTGGCACACCCAGGAGTCAAGACTGGCACACAAGCTGAAAGGGCAATATTACTCTCCCACTGTTTTTTTATGTATTTTTTGTTTTTTAAGGGAGACTTTAGAAACCCAATAATATTTAAAAAAATAAATAAATAGGCTTTCTATGGCCCACTGAATGAGAGGGAGAGAGGTGGCACACCCAGGAGTCAAGACTGGCACACAAGCTGAAAGGGCAATATTACTCTCCCACTGTTTTTTTATGTATTTTTTGTTTTTTAAGGGAGACTTTAGAAACCCAATAATATTTTTTAAAAAAATAAATAGGCTTTCTATGGCCCACTGAATGAGAGGGAGAGAGGTGGCACACCCAGGAGTCAAGACTGGCACACAAGCTGAAAGGGCAATATTACTCTCCCACTGTTTTTTTAGGGTTTTTTTTTTTTTTTCAGGGAGACTTTAGAAACCAAATAATATTAAAAAAAAAAAAAAAAAATAGGCTTGCTATAGCCCACTGAATGAGAGATAGCACACACAGCAGTGGCACACAAGCCCTGACTGAGGCCAATATTTTTCTCCCACTGATTGATGTAGTGTTTTTGTGTTGAGGTAGAATTTAGAACACAAATCACGGAAAAAATAAATAGGCTTTCTATGGCCCACTGAATGAGAGGGAGAGAGGTGGCACACCCAGGAGTCAAGACTGGCACACAAGCTGAAAGGGCAATATTACTCTCCCACTGTTTTTTTTATGTATTTTTTGTTTTTTAAGGGAGACTTTAGAAACCCAATAATATTTTTTAAAAAAAATAAATAGGCTTTCTATGGCCCACTGAATGAGAGGGAGAGAGGTGGCACACCCAGGAGTCAAGACTGGCACACAAGCTGAAAGGGCAATATTACTCTCCCACTGTTTTTTATGTATTTTTTGTTTTTTAAGGGAGACTTTAGAAACCCAATAATATTTAAAAAAAAAATAAATAGGCTTTCTATGGCCCACTGAATGAGAGGGAGAGAGGTGGCACACCCAGGAGTCAAGACTGGCACACAAGCTGAAAGGGCAATATTACTCTCCCACTGTTTTTTTAGGTTTTTTTTTTTTTTTCAGGGAGACTTTAGAAACCAAATAATATTAAAAAAAAAAAAATATATAGGCTTGCTATAGCCCACTGAATGAGAGATAGCACACACAGCAGTGGCACACAAGCCCTGACTGAGGCCAATATTTTTCTCCCACTGATTGATGTAGTGTTTTTGTGTTGAGGTAGAATTTAGAACACAAATCACGGAAAAAATAAATAGGCTTTCTATGGCCCACTGAATGAGAGGGAGAGAGGTGGCACACCCAGGAGTCAAGACTGGCACACAAGCTGAAAGGGCAATATTACTCTCCCACTGTTTTTTTATGTATTTTTTGTTTTTTAAGGGAGACTTTAGAAACCCAATAATATTTAAAAAAAAAAAAAAATAGGCTTTCTATGGCCCACTGAATGAGAGGGAGAGAGGTGGCACACCCAGGAGTCAAGACTGGCACACAAGCTGAAAGGGCAATATTACTCTCCCACTGTTTTTTTATGTATTTTTTGTTTTTTAAGGGAGACTTTAGAAACCCAATAATATTTTTTAAAAAAATAAATAGGCTTTCTATGGCCCACTGAATGAGAGGGAGAGAGGTGGCACACCCAGGAGTCAAGACTGGCACACAAGCTGAAAGGGCAATATTACTCTCCCACTGTTTTTTTATGTATTTTTTGTTTTTTAAGGGAGACTTTAGAAACCCAATAATATTTAAAAAAAAAAATAAATAGGCTTTCTATGGCCCACTGAATGAGAGGGAGAGAGGTGGCACACCCAGGAGTCAAGACTGGCACACAAGCTGAAAGGGCAATATTACTCTCCCACTGTTTTTTTAGGTTTTTTTTTTTTTTTTCAGGGAGACTTTAGAAACCAAATAATATTAAAAAAAAAAAAAAAAAAATAGGCTTGCTATAGCCCACTGAATGAGAGATAGCACACACAGCAGTGGCACACAAGCCCTGACTGAGGCCAATATTTTTCTCCCACTGATTGATGTAGTGTTTTTGTGTTGAGGTAGAATTTAGAACACAAATCACGGAAAAAATAAATAGGCTTTCTATGGCCCACTGAATGAGAGGGAGAGAGGTGGCACACCCAGGAGTCAAGACTGGCACACAAGCTGAAAGGGCAATATTACT
Organism: Ranitomeya variabilis; assembly: GCF_051348905.1. NCBI lineage: Eukaryota > Metazoa > Chordata > Amphibia > Anura > Dendrobatidae > Ranitomeya > Ranitomeya variabilis. The sequence continues at coordinate 648,100,568 of NC_135233.1, read as the reverse complement.
CTCCCACTGTTTTTTTATGTATTTTTTGTTTTTTAAGGGAGACTTTAGAAACCCAATAATATTTAAAAAAAAATAAATAAATAGGCTTTCTATGGCCCACTGAATGAAAGGGAGAGAGGTGGCACACCCAGGAGTCAAGACTGGCACACAAGCTGAAAGGGCAATATTACTCTCCCACTGTTTTTTTAGTTTTTTTTTTTTTTTCAGGGAGACTTTAGAAACCAAATATTATTAAAAAAAAAAAAAAAAAAATAGGCTTGCTATAGCCCACTGAATGAGAGATAGCACACACAGCAGTGGCACACAAGCCCTGACTGAGGCCAATATTTTTCTCCCACTGATTGATGTAGTGTTTTTGTGCTGAGGTAGAATTTAGAACACAAATCACGGAAAAAATAAATAGGCTTTCTATGGCCCACTGAATGAAAGGGAGAGAGGTGGCACACCCAGGAGTCAAGACTGGCACACAAGCTGAAAGGGCAATATTACTCTCCCACTGTTTTTTTAGGTTTTTTTTTTTTTTTCAGGGAGACTTTAGAAACCAAATAATATTAAAAAAAAAAAAAAAAAATAGGCTTGCTATAGCCCACTGAATGAGAGATAGCACACACAGCAGTGGCACACAAGCCCTGACTGAGGCCAATATTTTTCTCCCACTGATTGATGTAGTGTTTTTGTGTTGAGGTAGAATTTAGAACACAAATCACGGAAAAAATAAATAGGCTTTCTATGGCCCACTGAATGAAAGGGAGAGAGGTGGCACACCCAGGAGTCAAGACTGGCACACAAGCTGAAAGGGCAATATTACTCTCCCACTGTTTTTTTATGTATTTTTTGTTTTTTAAGGGAGACTTTAGAAACCCAATAATATTTAAAAAAATAAATAAATAGGCTTTCTATGGCCCACTGAATGAGAGGGAGAGAGGTGGCACACCCAGGAGTCAAGACTGGCACACAAGCTGAAAGGGCAATATTACTCTCCCACTGTTTTTTTAGGTTTTTTTTTTTTTTTTCAGGGAGACTTTAGAAACCAAATAATATTAAAAAAAAAAAAAAAAAAAATAGGCTTGCTATAGCCCACTGAATGAGAGATAGCACACACAGCAGTGGCACACAAGCCCTGACTGAGGCCAATATTTTTCTCCCACTGATTGATGTAGTGTTTTTGTGTTGAGGTAGAATTTAGAACACAAATCACGGAAAAAATAAATAGGCTTTCTATGGCCCACTGAATGAAAGGGAGAGAGGTGGCACACCCAGGAGTCAAGACTGGCACACAAGCTGAAAGGGCAATATTACTCTCCCACTGTTTTTTTATGTATTTTTTGTTTTTTAAGGGAGACTTTAGAAACCCAATAATATTTAAAAAAAAAAATAAATAGGCTTTCTATGGCCCACTGAATGAGAGGGAGAGAGGTGGCACACCCAGGAGTCAAGACTGGCACACAAGCTGAAAGGGCAATATTACTCTCCCACTGTTTTTTTAGGTTTTTTTTTTTTTTTTCAGGGAGACTTTAGAAACCAAATAATATTAAAAAAAAAAAAAAAAAAATAGGCTTGCTATAGCCCACTGAATGAGAGATAGCACACACAGCAGTGGCACACAAGCCCTGACTGAGGCCAATATTTTTCTCCCACTGATTGATGTAGTGTTTTTGTGTTGAGGTAGATTTTAGAACACAAATCACGGAAAAAATAAATAGGCTTTCTATGGCCCACTCAGTGAGAGATGGCACACACAGGGATGGCACTGTAGCAGAAATGCCAATCTTAATCTCCCACAAAAAAAAACAAAAAACAAAAAAAAACTGTCCTACAATTACTATCTCCCTGCAGTAATGTAAGCCAGGTATGGCAGGCAGCAATAGGAGTGGACTGATGCACAAATTAAATAAAAAGTGTGGACAAACAAAAAAGATAGCTGTGCAGAAAGGAAGGAACAAGAGGATATGTGCTTTGAAAAAAGCAGTTGGTTTCCACAGTGGCGTACACACAGCAATACAGCTATCACGGAGCCTTCTAGGGCAGCCCAATGAGCTACAGCGCTGAGGGGAAAAAAAAAAAAAAATAGCTTCCACAGTCCCTGCACACCGAAGGTGGTGTTGGACAGTGGAAATCGCTGCAGCACAAGCGGTTTGGTGGTTAGTGGACCCTGCCTAACGCTCTCCCTGCTTCTGACGAAGCGGCAGCAACCTGTCCCTAAGCTCAGATCAGCAGCAGTAAGATGGCGGTCGGCGGGAACGCCCCTTTATAGCCCCTGTGACGCCGCAGACAGCAAGCCAATCACTGAAATGCCCTTCTCTAAGATGGTGGGGACCAGGATCTATGTCATCACGCTGCCCACACTCTGCGTTCACCTTCATTGGCTGAGAAATGGCGCTTTTCGCGTCATTGAAACGCGACTTTGGCGCGAAAGTCGCGTACCGCATGGCCGACAAGCACAGGGGTCGGATCGGGTTTCATGAGACGCCGACTTAGCCAAAAGTCGGCGACTTTTGAAAATGATCGACCCGTTTCGCTCAACCCTACTGGCCATCAATGTATCCAGAGTGATTCTGTTGCATGTTCCTGCTCCCAGTTTTCTGCTCAGTTAAGTTGGACACTTTAGTCCTTAAGTCTATTTTTGTATGTTTTGTCCAGTTTGCACTTATGTGAATCTCTGCAGCTGGAAGCTCTTGTTGGGCTGAAATTACCCCTCCGGTGTCATGAGTTGTCACATGAGTTAAGGTAATTTCAGGATGGTGTTTTGAAGGGTTTTGCAGCTGACCGCGAAGTCCTCTGTTGTATCTTTCTGCTATTTAGTTAGCGGGCCTCTCTGTGCTAAATCTGCTTTCATACTACGTGTGTCTTTTCATCTGCTCTCACCTGTTGTGAATTTGGATTCTGGGCTCCCCCGGTGGCTACTGGTGGAATTGAACTGGTGTCTTCATCTTCTCTGTTCACCTGTTCCCATCAAGATGTGGGAGTCGCTATATAACCTTGCTGCTCTGTTAGTTTCTTGCCGGTCAACAATGTTATCAGAAGCCTCTCTGTGCTTGTTCCTGCTCCTAGACAACTACTAGATAAGTTGGACTCTTGTCCATGTTTGTTTTTGCATTTTTGTTCCAGTTCACAGCTGTAGTTTCGTTACTGTGTCTGGAAAGCTCTTGTGAACAGGAATTGCCACTCTGGTGTTATGAGTTAATGCCAGAGTTTTAAAGTAATTTCTGGATGGTGTTTTGATTAGGGTTTTTAGCTGACCATGAAAGTGTCCTTTCTGTCTTCTGCTATGTAGTAAGTGGACCTCAAATTTGCTAAACCTATTTTCATACTACGTTTGTTGTTTCATCTTAATTCACCGCCAATACATGTGGGGGGCCTCTGTCTCCTTTTGGGGTATTTCTCTAGAGGTGAGCTAGGACTAATATTTTCCTCTGTTAGCATTATTTAGTCCTCCGGCTGGTGCTGGGCATCTAGAATCAACGTAGGCATGCTACCCGGCCACTGCTAGTTGTGTGTTAGGTTTAGTTCATGGTCAGCTCAGTTCCCATCTTCCAAGAGCTAGTTCCTATATATGCTTATGCTATGATCTCTTGCCATTGAGATCATGACAGTTTGACCGGCCCACTAAAGGGTTAAAATCCTTGGCTGAGAAAGGAGAGAAATAAGTAGTCTGCTGAAATTTTTTTTTTTTTTTTTTTTTTTCTCCCCTTTGAATGGCTCTGTGTCCACCTGTTTGTAATGGATCTTCAGAGGGTAACTGCAGGTTTGAATAATCTCGCCACGAAGGTACAAAATTTGCAAGATTTTGTTTGTCATGCACCTGTATCTGAGCCGAGAATTCCTTTGCCGGAATTTTTCTCGGGGAATAGATCTGGGTTTCAGAATTTTCGAAATAATTGCAAATTATTTTTGTCCCTGAAATCTCGCTCTGCCGGAGACCCTGCACAGCAGGTCAGGATTGTGATTTCCTTGCTCCGGGGCGACCCTCAGGACTGGGCTTTTTCATTGACACCAGGGGATCCTGCGTTGCTCAATGTGGATGCGTTTTTTCTGGCCTTGGGGTTGCTTTATGACGAACCTCATTTGGAGCTTCAGGCAGAAAAAACTTTGATGTCCCTATCTCAGGGGCAAGATGAAGCGGAAATTTACTGCCAAAGATTCCGTAAATGGTCTGTGCTTACTCAGTGGAATGAGTGCGCCCTGGCGGCGACTTTCAGAGAGGGTCTCTCTGATGCCATTAAGGATGTTATGGTGGGGTTCCCTGTGCCTGCGGGTCTGAATGAGTCCATGACAATGGCTATTCAGATCGATAGGCGTTTGCGGGAGCGCAAACCAGTGCACCATCTGGCGGTGTCCACTGAGAAATCGCCAGAGAGTATGCAGTGTGATAGAATTCTGTCCCGAAGCGAGCGGCAGAATTTTAGACGGAAAAATGGGTTGTGTTTCTATTGTGGTGATTCTACTCATGTTATATCAGCATGCTCTAAGCGCACTAAAAAACTTGGTAAATCTGTTTCCATTTGCACCTTACCGTCTAAGTTTATTCTATCTGTGACCCTGATTTGCTCTTTGTCATCTATTACCACGGACGCCTATGTCGACTCTGGCGCCGCTTTGAGTCTTATGGATTGGTCCTTTGCCAAACGCTGTGGGTATGATTTAGAGCCTTTGGAGACTCCTATTCCTCTGAAGGGGATTGACTCCACCCCATTGGCTAATAATAAACCACAATACTGGACACAAGTAACTATGCGTATTAATCCGGGTCACCAGGAGATTATTCGCTTTCTGGTGCTGTATAATCTACATGATGATTTGGTGCTAGGATTGCCTTGGCTGCAATCTCACAACCCAGTCCTCGACTGGAGAGCTATGTCTGTGTTGAGCTGGGGATGTAAGGGGGCTCATGGGGATGTACCTGTGGTTTCCATTTCATCATCTATTCCCTCTGAAATTCCTGAGTTCCTGTCTGACTATCGTGACGTCTTTGAAGAATCCAAGCTTGGTTCGTTACCTCCGCACCGAGAGTGCGATTGTGCCATAGATTTAATCCCGGGTAGTAAATACCCAAAGGGTCGTTTATTTAATCTGTCTGTGCCTGAACATGCTGCTATGCGTGAATATATAAAGGAGTCCTTGGAAAAGGGACATATTCGTCCATCGTCATCTCCCTTAGGAGCCGGTTTTTTCTTTGTGTCAAAAAAAGACGGCTCTTTGAGACCATGTATTGATTATCGGCTTTTGAATAAAATCACTGTTAAATATCAATACCCATTGCCGTTGCTGACTGATTTGTTTGCTCGCATAAAGGGGGCCAAGTGGTTCTCTAAGATTGACCTTCGTGGGGCGTATAATTTGGTGCGAATCAGGCAGGGGGATGAGTGGAAAACCGCATTTAATACGCCCGAGGGCCACTTTGAGTATTTAGTGATGCCTTTTGGTCTTTCTAATGCTCCGTCAGTTTTCCAGTCCTTTATGCATGATATTTTTCGCGATTATTTGGATAAATTTATGATTGTGTATCTGGATGATATTCTGATTTTTTCGGATGACTGGGACTCTCATGTCCAGCAAGTCAGGAGGGTTTTTCAGGTTTTGCGGTCTAATTCTTTGTGTGTGAAGGGTTCTAAGTGTGTTTTTGGGGTACAGAGGATTTCCTTTTTGGGATATATTTTTTCCCCCTCTTCCATTGAAATGGATCCTGTCAAGGTTCAAGCTATTTGTGATTGGACGCAGCCCTCTTCTCTTAAGAGTCTTCAGAAATTTTTGGGCTTTGCTAACTTTTATCGTCGATTTATTGCTGGTTTTTCGGATATTGCTAAGCCATTGACCGATTTGACTAAGAAGGGTGCTGATGTTGCTGATTGGTCCCCTGATGCTGTGGAGGCCTTTCGGGAGCTTAAGCGCCGTTTTTCCTCTGCCCCTGTGTTGCGTCAGCCTGATGTTGCTCTACCTTTTCAGGTTGAGGTCGACGCTTCTGAGATCGGAGCTGGGGCAGTGTTGTCGCAGAAAAGTTCTGACTGCTCCGTGATGAGGCCTTGTGCCTTCTTTTCCCGTAAATTTTCGCCCGCTGAGCGGAATTATGATGTTGGGAATCGGGAGCTTTTGGCCATGAAGTGGGCTTTTGAGGAGTGGCGCCATTGGCTTGAGGGGGCCAGACATCAGGTGGTGGTATTGACTGACCACAAAAATTTGATTTATCTTGAGACCGCCAGGCGCCTGAATCCTAGACAGGCGCGCTGGTCATTATTTTTCTCTCGGTTTAATTTTGTGGTGTCATACCTACCGGGTTCTAAGAATGTTAAGGCGGATGCCCTTTCTAGGAGTTTTGAGCCTGACTCACCTGGTAACTCTGAGCCCACAGGTATCCTTAAGGATGGAGTGGTATTGTCAGCCGTTTCTCCAGACCTGCGGCGGGCCTTGCAGGAGTTTCAGGCGGATAGACCTGATCGTTGGCCACCTGATAAACTGTTTGTTCCTGATGATTGGACCAGTAGAGTCATCTCTGAGGTTCATTCTTCTGCGTTGGCAGGTCATCCTGGCATTTTTGGTACCAGGGATTTGGTGGCAAGGTCCTTCTGGTGGCCTTCCCTGTCACGAGATGTGCGAGGCTTTGTGCAGTCTTGTGACGTTTGTGCTCGGGCCAAGCCTTGTTGTTCTCGGGCTAGTGGATTGTTGTTGCCCTTGCCTATTCCTAAGAGGCCTTGGACGCACATCTCGATGGATTTTATTTCAGATCTGCCTGTTTCTCAGAAGATGTCTGTCATCTGGGTGGTGTGTGACCGTTTCTCTAAGATGGTCCATTTGGTTCCTCTGCCCAAGTTGCCTTCTTCTTCCGAGTTGGTTCCTCTGTTTTTTCAAAATGTTGTTCGTTTGCATGGTATTCCTGAGAATATCGTTTCTGACAGAGGGACCCAATTCGTGTCTAGATTTTGGCGGGCATTCTGTGCTAGGATGGGCATAGATTTATCTTTTTCGTCCGCTTTCCATCCTCAGACGAATGGCCAGACCGAGCGGATTAATCAGACCCTGGAGACATATCTGAGGTGTTTTGTGTCTGCTGACCAGGATGATTGGGTTGCTTTTTTGCCATTGGCGGAGTTCGCTCTCAATAATCGGGCCAGCTCTGCCACTTTGGTGTCCCCGTTTTTCTGTAATTCGGGGTTTCATCCTCGATTTTCCTCTGGTCAGGTGGAATCTTCGGATTGTCCTGGAGTGGATGCTGTGGTGGAGAGATTGCATCAGATCTGGGGGCAGGTGGTGGACAATTTGAGGTTGTCCCAGGAGAAGACTCAGCTTTTTGCCAACCGCCACCGTCGTGTTGGTCCTCGGCTTTGTGTTGGGGATTTGGTGTGGTTGTCTTCTCGTTTTGTCCCTATGAGGGTCTCTTCTCCTAAGTTTAAGCCTCGGTTCATTGGCCCGTATAAGATATTGGAGATTCTTAACCCTGTTTCCTTCCGTTTGGACCTCCCTGCATCCTTTTCTATTCATAACGTTTTTCATCGGTCATTATTGCGCAGGTATGAGGTACCGGTTGTGCCTTCCGTTGAGCCTCCTGCTCCGGTGTTGGTTGAGGGTGAGTTGGAGTACGTTGTGGAGAAAATCTTAGACTCTCGTGTTTCCAGACGGAGACTCCAGTATCTGGTCAAGTGGAAGGGATACGGCCAGGAGGATAATTCTTGGGTGAATGCATCTGATGTTCATGCCTCTGATCTGGTTCGTGCCTTTCATAGGGCCCATCCTGATCGCCCTGGTGGTTCTGGTGAGGGTTCGGTGCCCCCTCCTTGAGGGGGGGGTACTGTTGTGAATTTGGATTCTGGGCTCCCCCGGTGGCTACTGGTGGAATTGAACTGGTGTCTTCATCTTCTCTGTTCACCTGTTCCCATCAAGATGTGGGAGTCGCTATATAACCTTGCTGCTCTGTTAGTTTCTTGCCGGTCAACAATGTTATCAGAAGCCTCTCTGTGCTTGTTCCTGCTCCTAGACAACTACTAGATAAGTTGGACTCTTGTCCATGTTTGTTTTTGCATTTTTGTTCCAGTTCACAGCTGTAGTTTCGTTACTGTGTCTGGAAAGCTCTTGTGAACAGGAATTGCCACTCTGGTGTTATGAGTTAATGCCAGAGTTTTAAAGTAATTTCTGGATGGTGTTTTGATTAGGGTTTTTAGCTGACCATGAAAGTGTCCTTTCTGTCTTCTGCTATGTAGTAAGTGGACCTCAAATTTGCTAAACCTATTTTCATACTACGTTTGTTGTTTCATCTTAATTCACCGCCAATACATGTGGGGGGCCTCTGTCTCCTTTTGGGGTATTTCTCTAGAGGTGAGCTAGGACTAATATTTTCCTCTGTTAGCATTATTTAGTCCTCCGGCTGGTGCTGGGCATCTAGAATCAACGTAGGCATGCTACCCGGCCACTGCTAGTTGTGTGTTAGGTTTAGTTCATGGTCAGCTCAGTTCCCATCTTCCAAGAGCTAGTTCCTATATATGCTTATGCTATGATCTCTTGCCATTGAGATCATGACACTCACCGTTATTATATGTGGGGGGCTGCTATCTCCTGTGGGGACATTCTCTGGAGGCAAGCCAGGACTGTGTTTTCTTCTACCAGGGGTAGTTAGTTCTCCGGCTGGCGCGCGGCATCTAGAGACAACGCAGGAATGCCCCCTGGCTACTTCTAGTGTGGTGTGTAGGTTTAGCATCGCGGTCAGCTCTAGTTTCCATCACCCGAGAGCTTGTCCGTTCATTCTATGCTTCTGATGTTTCCTTGCCATTGGAAACCATAACAGCCATGCACATGATCAGCTGAGTCCAATACTGAGGTTTATCCTTGGCCAACGGTGTAGCATCAATGCCCCTCAAAGGAATAGTGCTCTGCAAAGGCTGCAAGGAAAAACCACAGCTCCTGGCGAATTCCAAGTCCATCAAGTTCAGGGCAGTGTTATGATCTGGTGGCCTAGGAGCAGCATGGATGAGCTCTGGAGTAGGTGGCCTCTATACTGACCGCAGACCCTTAACTTAAAAATCAACTAGAAGTAGCCGTGGGATCTTCCTGTCACTGCCTAGACACCTCGTCACGGCCGGAGGACTAATTACACCTTAAGAAAGAAACAGGAATACTATCTTGCCTCAGAGAAAATTCCCAAAGGAAAGGCAGCCCCCCACAAATATTGACTGTGAGAGGAGAGAGAAATTACAAACGCAGACTGAAAACAGAATTTAGCAAAGGAGGCCACGCTACCTAGAAAGACAAGACAGGAAAGAGTACTGTGCGGTCAGTATAAAAAATACTACAAAATCCACCACAGAGAATACAAAAAATCTCCACACCTAACTAAAGGCATGGAGGGTAACTCTGTGACTCCAGAGCTTCCAACTTGGCTGAATAAATCTTAACACAGACAAAGCTGGACAAGAAAAAACATAGCAATTCACAGAACTATTAAGTCCACCGCATGTGGACTGCAAAAACAGAGCCAGGACTTATCTTTGATGATTTGGACAATCCAGAAGGAGAAACCAAGCAGAGATGTGGATCCCTAGAAAACAATGGACAACTGGCACTCTGTTGTGATTCGGTTCGTGGGCTCCCCCGGTGGTCTCTTGTGGTACTGGTGTCCTGCAAGCTTTGCCTTCTCAGTTCACCTGTTCCTATCAGGATGTGGGAGTATCCTATTTAACCTTGCTCCTCAGTCATTCTAATGCTGGCCATCAATGTATCCAGAGTGATTCTGTTGCATGTTCCTGCTCCCAGATTTCTGCTCAGCTAAGTTGGACACTTTAGTCCTTAAGTCTATTTTTGTATGTTTTGTCCAGTTTGCACTTATGTGAATCTCTGCAGCTGGAAGCTCTTGTTGGGCTGAAATTACCACTCCAGTGGCATGAGTTGTCACATGAGTTAAGGTAATTTCAGGATGGTGTTTTGAAGGGTTTTGCAGCTGACCGCGAAGTCCTCTGCTGTATCTTTCTGCTATTTAGTTAGCGGGCCTCTCTGTGCTAAATCTGCTTTCATACTACGTGTGTCTTTTCATCTGCTCTCACCGTTATTATATGTGGGGGGCTGCTATCTCCTGTGGGGACATTCTCTGGAGGCAAGCCAGGACTGTGTTTTCTTCTACCAGGGGTAGTTAGTTCTCCGGCTGGCGCGCGGCATCTAGAGACAACGCAGGAATGCCTCCTGGCTACTTCTAGTGTGGTGTGTAGGTTTAGCATCGCGGTCAGCTCTAGTTTCCATCACCCGAGAGCTTGTCCGTTTATTCTATGCTTCTGATGTTTCCTTGCCATTGGAAACCATAACAGTATGGCCAGCCAAAAATGTTTAATCTATAGGCTGAAGCAGGAGAGAAAAGGAACTGTGTGAAACCTTTTTTTTTTTTTTCCTCTGAAGTTGCACTCCAGCTCTAATTGCAGTCTCCTGTTTTCCTCTCCTCTTAACCCCTGAATGGCTCAGACTTTATCTGTTGAAATATGGATCTCCAGAGTCTGGCTACCAATTTGAATAATCTTGCCTCTAAAGTTCAGAATATACAAGATTTTTTGTTACATGCTCCTTGGTCTGAACCTAAAATTCCTATACCGGAGTTTTTTTCTGGAGATCGATCTTGTTTTCTAAATTTTAAATACAATTGTAAATTGTTTCTTTCGCTGAGATCTCATTCTGCTGGAGATCCTGCCCAGCAAGTAAAAATTGTTATTTCTTTACTGCGGGGTGACCCCCAAAATTGGGCATTTTCATTGGCACCAGGGGATCCTGCGTTGCTCAATGTGGATGCGTTTTTTCTGGCTTTGGGGTTGCTTTATGAGGAACCAAATTTGGAGATTCAGGCTGAGAAAGCCCTAATAGCCCTCTCTCAGGGGCAAGATGAAGCCAAAATATATTGCCAAAAATTTCGAAAATGGTCTGTGCTTACTCAGTGGAATGAGTGCGCTCTGGCGGCAATTTTCAGAGAAGGTCTCTCTGATGCTGTAAAAGACGTCATGGTGGGGTTTCCTGCGCCTACTGGTCTGAATGAGTCCATGACAATGGCAATTCAGATTGATCGGCGTTTACGGGAACGCAAACCTGTGCACCAGTTGGCAGTGTCTTCTGAAGAGGCACCACAGAGTATGCAATGTGATAGCTTTCTGTCCAGAAGCGAACGACAGATTTATAGGCACAAAAATCATTTGTGCTTCTATTGTGGAAATTCTACTCATGTTATAAAAAAGAGAAAAAAATGATCAGCACTCACCATTCCTGATGCTATAAAAAGTCTTTATTAGGACATGGACACGGACAGGGAGAGCATGGTGTCCAGGGATGACAGCTGTTTCGCGCTACATGCGCTTCCACAGATCCCGATGTCGGATCGTGTGTCTTTTCATCTGCTCTCACCGTTATTATATGTGGGGGGCTGCTATCTCCTGTGGGGACATTCTCTGGAGGCAAGCCAGGACTGTGTTTTCTTCTACCAGGGGTAGTTAGTTCTCCGGCTGGCGCGCGGCATCTAGAGACAACGCAGGAATGCCCCCTGGCTACTTCTAGTGTGGTGTGTAGGTTTAGCATCGCGGTCAGCTCTAGTTTCCATCACCCGAGAGCTTGTCCGTTTATTCTATGCTTCTGATGTTTCCTTGCCATTGGAAACCACAACACAAAACGTTGAGTCCTCTCCTGGGACAACTCCAAATTGTCCACCACCTGCCCCCAAATACGATGCAACCTATCCACCATGGTATCCACTCCAGGACAATCCGAAGACTCCACCTGACCAGATGAAAAACGAGGATGGAACCCTGAATTGCAAAAGAAAGGGGAGACCAAAGTGGCAGAACTGGCCCGATTATTAAGGGCAAACTCAGCCAACGGCAAAAAGGAGACCCAGTCATCCTGATCAGCAGACACGAAACACCTCAAATAAGTCTCCAAGGTCTGATTAGTACGTTCCGTCTGGCCATTTGTCTGGGGATGAAATGCAGACGAACCACATTCTGAAAAAACAGGGGCACCAACTCAGATGAGGAAGGCAACTTGGGCAAGGGCACCAAATGAACCATCTTAGAAAAGCGGTCACACACCACCCAAATGACGGACATCTTCTGAGAAACAGGGAGATCAGAAATAAAATCCATAGAGATGTGTGTCCAAGGCCTCTTAGGAACAGGCAAGGTCAACAACAACCCACTAGCCCGAGAACAACAAGGCTTGGCCCGAGCACAAACATCGCAAGACTGCACAAAAGTACGCACGTCCCGAGACAGGGAAGGCCACCAGAAGGACCTAGCCACCAAATCTCTGGTACCAAAAATTCCCGGATGACCTGCCAACGCAGAAGAATGAACCTCCGAGATGACTCTATTGGTCCACTCATCCGGCACAAACAATCTACCAGGCGGACAACGATCAGGCCGATCCGCCTGAAACTCTTGTAAAGCACGTCGCAGGTCTGGGAAGACAGCAGACAATATCACCCCATCCTTAAGTATACCCGTAGGTTTAGAATCACCAGGGGAATCAGGTTCAAAACTCCTACAAAGGGCATCCGCCTTCACATTCTTAGTACCTGGCAGATACGAAACCACAAAATTAAACCGGGAGAAAAACAACGACCAGCGCGCCTGTCTAGGATTCAGACGTCTGGCCGACTCAAGATAAATCAAATTTTTGTGATCAGTCAAGACCACCACCTGATGTTTAGCACCCTCAAGCCAATGACGCCACTCCTCGAATGCCCACTTCATCGCCAAAAGCTCCCGATTACCGACGTCATAATTTCGCTCGGCGGGCGAAAATTTTCGAGAAAAGAACGCACAAGGTCTCATCACTGAACAATCTGAACTTTTCTGCGACAAAACCGCCCCCGCTCCGATCTCGGAAGCATCAACTTCCACCTGAAAAGGAAGAGAAACATCAGGCTGGCACAACACCGGAGCAGAAGAAAAATGGCGCTTAAGCTCCCGAAAGGCCTCCACAGCAGCAGGAGACCAATCTGCAACATCAGCACCCTTTTTAGTCAAATCAGTCAAAGGCCTGACAACGCTAGAAAAACCAGTTATGAATCGACGATAAAAGTTAGCAAAGCCCAAAAATTTCTGAAGGCCCTTAAGAGAAGTCGGTTGCGTCCAGTCACAAATAGCCCGAACCTTCACAGGATCCATCTCAATAGAAGAGGGGGAAAAAATGTACCCCAAAAAAGAAATCTTCTGAACCCCAAAAACACACTTTGAACCTTTAACAAACAGAGAATTGGTCCGCAAAAGCTGAAAAACCCTCCTAACTTGTTGAACATGAGATTCCCAGTCATCCGAAAAAATCAAGATATCGTCCAAATACACAATCATAAATTTATCCAGATATTCACGGAAAATATTGTGGATAAAAGACTGAAAGACCGAAGGGGCATTTGACAGACCAAAAGGCATCACCAAATACTCAAAATGGCCCTCGGGCGTATTAAATGCGGTTTTCCACTCATCCCCCTGCTTAATTCGCACCAAATTATACGCACCGCGAAGATCAATCTTAGAGAACCATTTCGCCCCCTCAATGCGAGCAAATAAATCTGTCAGCAATGGCAAAGGATACTGATACTTGACTGTGATCTTATTCAAGAGTCTATAATCAATACAAGGTCTCAAAGAACCATCGCTTTTAGCTACGAAAAAGAACCCCGCTCCAAGAGGAGACAAAGAAGGACGAATATGTCCCTTTTCCAAGGACTCCCTAATATACTCTCGCATGGCAGCATGTTCAGGTACAGACAGATTGAATAGACGACCCTTAGGAAATTTACTGCCAGGGATCAAATCTATGGCGCAATCGCAATCTCTGTGAGGAGGAAGAGAATTAAGAGTAGATTCCTCAAAAACCTCACGATAATCAGACAAAAACTCAGGAATTTCAGAGGGAATAGATGAAGCAATGGAGACCAAAGATGTGTCCCCATGATTTCCCTGACATCCCCAGCTTAGTACAGACATTGTTTTCCAGTCAAGGACTGGGTTATGAGTTTGCAACCATGGCAATCCCAGCACCAACACATCATGTAGATTATACAGTACAAGGAAGCGAATCACCTCTTGATGGTCTGGAGTAGGGTTGAGCGACTTTCATTTTTTTAAGATCGAGTCTGGTTTTGTGAAACCCGATTTAGTCCAGAGTCGAGTCGAGTGAAGTCGGCCGATTATCACTAAAAGTCGGGGATCGACCGAAACACGAAACCCAATGCAAGTCAATGGGGAAGCATAGCCGGCAGTGAGTGGAGGCCAGGAAAACACCTACAGTGCACATTTTACTGCCAAAAACATCCATTCTTGTTTTCTGAAGCTTGTCAATCTTAATTAACTTTATAATAATAGTTGGGCACTGGAAATTAGGGGTCATTTGGCAAAAGTTGTGGGGGTAGGGCTGGTTCAAGGTTTTAGTGGGCCCAGGAAACATGGACTACGTCATGGCGGTGGAGCAGGGAGAGGTAAGTATTTCAACGTTGCAAGTGCTGTGATCCTGAGCAAGCAGGGGGGGCCCACTCGTTCGCATTGGCACTGGCACAGGGCCCCTCAAAGTACGGCGGTGTGTTTGCATGGCGGGGGCGCCTCCCACCAGCAGCGACACTTTTGCGTACTCTGAGTGGCCCTGTGCCAGTGACGTCGCCAACGAGTATGCCCCCCCACCTGATGAAGGAACCTGCACTTTCATCTGCACCTTCCTCTTTGTCCCTGTGTAAGGTGGTATAATATGCGGGAAGGGGAACCTTACTTTCAGCAGGGTCAGATTCTGGCTGTGTAGAGTACAAGGGGAATGTAGTGGTCTAGGTCAATGTACCAGCAGACTCATCTAGCAGTGGCTGGGCAATGGGCAGGATGATGAGGAAACAGATATAGGGCCAAAGAATAAAGTAGGCTAAATGCAGATCAAAATTGGTAACAGGACTAAACAGGCGGCATTGCTTTGTTCAGTGGAGTAGCAAACCCAAGAGCAGCAGACACTGTTTCAAGGGCCTAACCACACTAGTAGGCCAAATGCAGTTTAATATCTGATAGTATAGACCGAAAGCCAGAATGTGGAAGCTCAGCTTTGTTCAGTTGAGGACAACACCAGGGAGGGGCAGACACCGTTAGTAGGCCCTAACCACCATTTTGTTTTTTAAAAAACACTTAATGAGAGCCAGAAGGTTGAAGCTCAGCTTTATTCAGTTGAGGGCAACACCAGGGAGGGGCAGACACCGTTAGTAGGCCCTAAACACCATTTTGTTTTTTAAAAAACACTTAATGAGAGCCAGAAGGTTGAAGCTCAGCTTTATTCAGTTGAGGGCAACACCAGGCAGGGGCAGACACCGTTAGTAGGCCGGAACCACCATTTTGTTTTTTAAAAAACACTTAATGAGAGCCAGAAGGTTGAAGCTCAGCTTTATTCAGTTGAGGGCAACACCAGGCAGGGGCAGACACCGTTAGTAGGCCGGAACCAGCAATGTGTTTAAAAACAGCAGTTAATCAGAGCCGGAAGGTAGAAGCTCAGCTTTATTCAGTTGAGGGCAACACCAGGGAGGGGCAGAAGCCGTTAGTAGGCCCTAACCACCATTTTGTTTTTTAAAAAACACTTAATGAGAGCCAGAAGGTTGAAGCTCAGCTTTATTCAGTTGAGGGCAACACCAGGCAGGGGCAGACACCGTTAGTAGGCCGGAACCAGCAATGTGTTTAAAAACAGCAGTTAATCAGAGCCGGAAGGTAGAAGCTCAGCTTTATTCTGTTGAGGGCAACACCAGGGAGGGGCAGAAGCCGTTAGTAGGCCCTAACCACCATTTTGTTTTTTGAAAAACACTTAATGAGAGCCAGAAGGTTGAAGCTCAGCTTTATTCAGTTGAGGGCAACACCAGGCAGGGGCAGACACCGTTAGTAGGCCGGAACCAGCAATGTGTTTAAAAACAGCAGTTAATCAGAGCCGGAAGGTAGAAGCTCAGCTTTATTCAGTTGAGGGCAACACCAGGGAGGGGCAGAAGCCGTTAGTAGGCCCTAACCACCATTTTGTTTTTTAAAAAACACTTAATGAGAGCCAGAAGGTTGAAGCTCAGCTTTATTCAGTTGAGGGCAACACCAGGCAGGGGCAGACACCGTTAGTAGGCCGGAACCACCATTTTGTTTCTTATAAAACACTTAATGAGAGCCAGAAGGTTGAAGCTCAGCTTTATTCAGTTGAGGGCAACACCAGGCAGGGGCAGACACCGTTAGTAGGCCGGAACCAGCAATGTGTTTAAAAACAGCAGTTAATCAGAGCCGGAAGGTAGAAGCTCAGCTTTATTCAGTTGAGGGCAACACCAGGGAGGGGCAGAAGCCGTTAGTAGGCCCTAACCACCATTTTGTTTTTTAAAAAACACTTAATGAGAGCCAGAAGGTTGAAGCTCAGCTTTATTCAGTTGAGGGCAACACCAGGCAGGGGCAGACACCGTTAGTAGGCCGGAACCAGCAATGTGTTTAAAAACAGCAGTTAATCAGAGCCGGAAGGTAGAAGCTCAGCTTTATTCAGTTGAGGGCAACACCAGGGAGGGGCAGAAGCCGTTAGTAGGCCCTAACCACCATTTTGTTTTTTAAAAAACACTTAATGAGAGCCAGAAGGTTGAAGCTCAGCTTTATTCAGTTGAGGGCAACACCAGGCAGGGGCAGACACCGTTAGTAGGCCGGAACCACCATTTTGTTTTTTAAAAAACACTTAATGAGAGCCAGAAGGTTGAAGCTAGCTTTATTCAGTTGAGGGCAACACCAGGCAGGGGCAGACATCGTTAGTAGGCCGGAACCAGCAATGTGTTTAAAAACAGCAGTTAATCAGAGCCGGAAGGTAGAAGCTCAGCTTTATTCAGTTGAGGGCAACACCAGGGAGGGGCAGAAGCCGTTAGTAGGCCGGAACCAGCAATGTGTTTAAAAACAGCAGTTAATCAGAGCCGGAAGGTAGAAGCTCAGCTTTATTCAGTTGAGGGCAACACCAGGGAGGGGCAGAAGCCGTTAGTAGGCCCTAACCACCATTTTGTTTTTTAAAAAACACTTAATGAGAGCCAGAAGGTTGAAGCTCAGCTTTATTCAGTTGAGGGCAACACCAGGCAGGGGCAGACACCGTTAGTAGGCCGGAACCACCATTTTGTTTTTTAAAAAACACTTAATGAGAGCCAGAAGGTTGAAGCTCAGCTTTATTCAGTTGAGGGCAACACCAGGCAGGGGCAGACACCGTTAGTAGGCCGGAACCAGCAATGTGTTTAAAAACAGCAGTTAATCAGAGCCGGAAGGTAGAAGCTCAGCTTTATTCAGTTGAGGGCAACACCAGGGAGGGGCAGAAGCCGTTAGTAGGCCGGAACCAGCAATGTGTTTAAAAACAGCAGTTAATCAGAGCCGGAAGGTAGAAGCTCAGCTTTATTCAGTTGAGGGCAACACCAGGGAGGGGCAGAAGCCGTTAGTAGGCCCTAACCACCATTTTGTTTTTTAAAAAACACTTAATGAGAGCCAGAAGGTTGAAGCTCAGCTTTATTCAGTTGAGGGCAACACCAGGCAGGGGCAGACACCGTTAGTAGGCCGGAACCACCATTTTGTTTTTTAAAAAACACTTAATGAGAGCCAGAAGGTTGAAGCTCAGCTTTATTCAGTTGAGGGCAACACCAGGCAGGGGCAGACACCGTTAGTAGGCCGGAACCACCATTTTGTTTTTTAAAAAACACTTAATGAGAGCCAGAAGGTTGAAGCTCAGCTTTATTCAGTTGAGGGCAACACCAGGCAGGGGCAGACACCGTTAGTAGGCCGGAACCACCATTTTGTTTTTTAAAAAACACTTAATGAGAGCCAGAAGGTTGAAGCTCAGCTTTATTCAGTTGAGGGCAACACCAGGCAGGGGCAGACACCGTTAGTAGGCCGGAACCACCATTTTGTTTTTTAAAAAACACTTAATGAGAGCCAGAAGGTTGAAGCTCAGCTTTATTCAGTTGAGGGCAACACCAGGCAGGGGCAGACACCGTTAGTAGGCCGGAACCAGCAATGTGTTTAAAAACAGCAGTTAATCAGAGCCGGAAGGTAGAAGCTCAGCTTTATTCAGTTGAGGGCAACACCAGGCAGGGGCAGACACCGTTAGTAGGCCGGAACCACCATTTTGTTTTTTAAAAAACACTTAATGAGAGCCAGAAGGTTGAAGCTCAGCTTTATTCAGTTGAGGGCAACACCAGGCAGGGGCAGACACCGTTAGTAGGCCGGAACCAGCAATGTGTTTAAAAACAGCAGTTAATCAGAGCCGGAAGGTAGAAGCTCAGCTTTATTCAGTTGAGGGCAACACCAGGGAGGGGCAGAAGCCGTTAGTAGGCCGGAACCAGCAATGTGTTTAAAAACAGCAGTTAATCAGAGCCGGAAGGTAGAAGCTCAGCTTTATTCAGTTGAGGGCAACACCAGGGAGGGGCAGAAGCCGTTAGTAGGCCCTAACCACCATTTTGTTTTTTAAAAAACACTTAATGAGAGCCAGAAGGTTGAAGCTCAGCTTTATTCAGTTGAGGGCAACACCAGGCAGGGGCAGACACCGTTAGTAGGCCGGAACCAGCAATGTGTTTAAAAACAGCAGTTAATCAGAGCCGGAAGGTAGAAGCTCAGCTTTATTCAGTTGAGGGCAACACCAGGGAGGGGCAGAAGCCGTTAGTAGGCCGGAACCAGCAATGTGTTTAAAAACAGCAGTTAATCAGAGCCGGAAGGTAGAAGCTCAGCTTTATTCAGTTGAGGGCAACACCAGGCAGGGGCAGACACCGTTAGTAGGCCGGAACCACCATTTTGTTTTTTAAAAAACACTTAATGAGAGCCAGAAGGTTGAAGCTCAGCTTTATTCAGTTGAGGGCAACACCAGGCAGGGGCAGACACCGTTAGTAGGCCGGAACCAGCAATGTGTTTAAAAACAGCAGTTAATCAGAGCCGGAAGGTAGAAGCTCAGCTTTATTCAGTTGAGGGCAACACCAGGGAGGGGCAGAAGCCTTTAGTAGGCCGGAACCAGCAATGTGTT
Organism: Ranitomeya variabilis; assembly: GCF_051348905.1. Taxonomy (NCBI): domain Eukaryota; kingdom Metazoa; phylum Chordata; class Amphibia; order Anura; family Dendrobatidae; genus Ranitomeya; species Ranitomeya variabilis. The sequence continues at coordinate 648,081,602 of NC_135233.1, read as the reverse complement.
TAAAAACAGCAGTTAATCAGAGCCGGAAGGTAGAAGCTCAGCTTTATTCAGTTGAGGGCAACACCAGGGAGGGGCAGAAGCCGTTACTAGGCCCTAACCACCATTTTGTTTTTTAAAAAACACTTAATGAGAGCCAGAAGGTTGAAGCTCAGCTTTATTCAGTTGAGGGCAACACCAGGCAGGGGCAGACACCGTTAGTAGGCCGGAACCACCATTTTGTTTTTTAAAAAACACTTAATGAGAGCCAGAAGGTTGAAGCTCAGCTTTATTCAGTTGAGGGCAACACCAGGCAGGGGCAGACACCGTTAGTAGGCCGGAACCACCATTTTGTTTTTTAAAAAACACTTAATGAGAGCCAGAAGGTTGAAGCTCAGCTTTATTCAGTTGAGGGCAACACCAGGCAGGGGCAGACACCGTTAGTAGGCCGGAACCACCATTTTGTTTTTTAAAAAACACTTAATGAGAGCCAGAAGGTTGAAGCTCAGCTTTATTCAGTTGAGGGCAACACCAGGCAGGGGCAGACACCGTTAGTAGGCCGGAACCACCATTTTGTTTTTTAAAAAACACTTAATGAGAGCCAGAAGGTTGAAGCTCAGCTTTATTCAGTTGAGGGCAACACCAGGCAGGGGCAGACACCGTTAGTAGGCCGGAACCACCATTTTGTTTTTTAAAAAACACTTAATGAGAGCCAGAAGGTTGAAGCTCAGCTTTATTCAGTTGAGGGCAACACCAGGCAGGGGCAGACACCGTTAGTAGGCCGGAACCAGCAATGTGTTTAAAAACAGCAGTTAATCAGAGCCGGAAGGTAGAAGCTCAGCTTTATTCAGTTGAGGGCAACACCAGGGAGGGGCAGAAGCCGTTAGTAGGCCCTAACCACCATTTTGTTTTTTAAAAAACACTTAATGAGAGCCAGAAGGTTGAAGCTCAGCTTTATTCAGTTGAGGGCAACACCAGGCAGGGGCAGACACCGTTAGTAGGCCGGAACCACCATTTTGTTTAAAAACAGCAGTTAATCAGAGCCGGAAGGTAGAAGCTCAGCTTTATTCAGTTGAGGGCAACACCAGGGAGGGGCAGAAGCCGTTAGTAGGCCCTAACCACCATTTTGTTTTTTAAAAAACACTTAATGAGAGCCAGAAGGTTGAAGCTCAGCTTTATTCAGTTGAGGGCAACACCAGGCAGGGGCAGACACCGTTAGTAGGCCGGAACCACCATTTTGTTTTTTAAAAAACACTTAATGAGAGCCAGAAGGTTGAAGCTCAGCTTTATTCAGTTGAGGGCATCACCAGGCAGGGGCAGACACCGTTAGTAGGCCGGAACCAGCAATGTGTTTAAAAACAGCAGTTAATCAGAGCCGGAAGGTAGAAGCTCAGCTTTATTCAGTTGAGGGCAACACCAGGGAGGGGCAGAAGCCGTTAGTAGGCCGGAACCAGCAATGTGTTTAAAAACAGCAGTTAATCAGAGCCGGAAGGTAGAAGCTCAGCTTTATTCAGTTGAGGGCAACACCAGGGAGGGGCAGAAGCCGTTAGTAGGCCCTAACCACCATTTTGTTTTTTAAAAAACACTTAATGAGAGCCAGAAGGTTGAAGCTCAGCTTTATTCAGTTGAGGGCAACACCAGGCAGGGGCAGACACCGTTAGTAGGCCGGAACCACCATTTTGTTTTTTAAAAAACACTTAATGAGAGCCAGAAGGTTGAAGCTCAGCTTTATTCAGTTGAGGGCAACACCAGGCAGGGGCAGACACCGTTAGTAGGCCGGAACCAGCAATGTGTTTAAAAACAGCAGTTAATCAGAGCCGGAAGGTAGAAGCTCAGCTTTATTCAGTTGAGGGCAACACCAGGGAGGGGCAGAAGCCGTTAGTAGGCCCTAACCACCATTTTGTTTTTTAAAAAACACTTAATGAGAGCCAGAAGGTTGAAGCTCAGCTTTATTCAGTTGAGGGCAACACCAGGCAGGGGCAGACACCGTTAGTAGGCCGGAACCAGCAATGTGTTTAAAAACAGCAGTTAATCAGAGCCGGAATGTAGAAGCTCAGCTTTATTCTGTTGAGGGCAACACCAGGGAGGGGCAGAAGCCGTTAGTAGGCCCTAACCACCATTTTGTTTTTTGAAAAACACTTAATGAGAGCCAGAAGGTTGAAGCTCAGCTTTATTCAGTTGAGGGCAACACCAGGCAGGGGCAGACACCGTTAGTAGGCCGGAACCAGCAATGTGTTTAAAAACAGCAGTTAATCAGAGCCGGAAGGTAGAAGCTCAGCTTTATTCAGTTGAGGGCAACACCAGGGAGGGGCAGAAGCCGTTAGTAGGCCCTAACCACCATTTTGTTTTTTAAAAAACACTTAATGAGAGCCAGAAGGTTGAAGCTCAGCTTTATTCAGTTGAGGGCAACACCAGGCAGGGGCAGACACCGTTAGTAGGCCGGAACCACCATTTTGTTTCTTATAAAACACTTAATGAGAGCCAGAAGGTTGAAGCTCAGCTTTATTCAGTTGAGGGCAACACCAGGCAGGGGCAGACACCGTTAGTAGGCCGGAACCAGCAATGTGTTTAAAAACAGCAGTTAATCAGAGCCGGAAGGTAGAAGCTCAGCTTTATTCAGTTGAGGGCAACACCAGGGAGGGGCAGAAGCCGTTAGTAGGCCCTAACCACCATTTTGTTTTTTAAAAAACACTTAATGAGAGCCAGAAGGTTGAAGCTCAGCTTTATTCAGTTGAGGGCAACACCAGGCAGGGGCAGACACCGTTAGTAGGCCGGAACCACCATTTTGTTTTTTAAAAAACACTTAATGAGAGCCAGAAGGTTGAAGCTAGCTTTATTCAGTTGAGGGCAACACCAGGCAGGGGCAGACATCGTTAGTAGGCCGGAACCAGCAATGTGTTTAAAAACAGCAGTTAATCAGAGCCGGAAGGTAGAAGCTCAGCTTTATTCAGTTGAGGGCAACACCAGGGAGGGGCAGAAGCCGTTAGTAGGCCGGAACCAGCAATGTGTTTAAAAACAGCAGTTAATCAGAGCCGGAAGGTAGAAGCTCAGCTTTATTCAGTTGAGGGCAACACCAGGGAGGGGCAGAAGCCGTTAGTAGGCCCTAACCACCATTTTGTTTTTTAAAAAACACTTAATGAGAGCCAGAAGGTTGAAGCTCAGCTTTATTCAGTTGAGGGCAACACCAGGCAGGGGCAGACACCGTTAGTAGGCCGGAACCACCATTTTGTTTTTTAAAAAACACTTAATGAGAGCCAGAAGGTTGAAGCTCAGCTTTATTCAGTTGAGGGCAACACCAGGCAGGGGCAGACACCGTTAGTAGGCCGGAACCAGCAATGTGTTTAAAAACAGCAGTTAATCAGAGCCGGAAGGTAGAAGCTCAGCTTTATTCAGTTGAGGGCAACACCAGGGAGGGGCAGAAGCCGTTAGTAGGCCGGAACCAGCAATGTGTTTAAAAACAGCAGTTAATCAGAGCCGGAAGGTAGAAGCTCAGCTTTATTCAGTTGAGGGCAACACCAGGGAGGGGCAGAAGCCGTTAGTAGGCCCTAACCACCATTTTGTTTTTTAAAAAACACTTAATGAGAGCCAGAAGGTTGAAGCTCAGCTTTATTCAGTTGAGGGCAACACCAGGCAGGGGCAGACACCGTTAGTAGGCCGGAACCACCATTTTGTTTTTTAAAAAACACTTAATGAGAGCCAGAAGGTTGAAGCTCAGCTTTATTCAGTTGAGGGCAACACCAGGCAGGGGCAGACACCGTTAGTAGGCCGGAACCACCATTTTGTTTTTTAAAAAACACTTAATGAGAGCCAGAAGGTTGAAGCTCAGCTTTATTCAGTTGAGGGCAACACCAGGCAGGGGCAGACACCGTTAGTAGGCCGGAACCACCATTTTGTTTTTTAAAAAACACTTAATGAGAGCCAGAAGGTTGAAGCTCAGCTTTATTCAGTTGAGGGCAACACCAGGCAGGGGCAGACACCGTTAGTAGGCCGGAACCACCATTTTGTTTTTTAAAAAACACTTAATGAGAGCCAGAAGGTTGAAGCTCAGCTTTATTCAGTTGAGGGCAACACCAGGCAGGGGCAGACACCGTTAGTAGGCCGGAACCAGCAATGTGTTTAAAAACAGCAGTTAATCAGAGCCGGAAGGTAGAAGCTCAGCTTTATTCAGTTGAGGGCAACACCAGGCAGGGGCAGACACCGTTAGTAGGCCGGAACCACCATTTTGTTTTTTAAAAAACACTTAATGAGAGCCAGAAGGTTGAAGCTCAGCTTTATTCAGTTGAGGGCAACACCAGGCAGGGGCAGACACCGTTAGTAGGCCGGAACCAGCAATGTGTTTAAAAACAGCAGTTAATCAGAGCCGGAAGGTAGAAGCTCAGCTTTATTCAGTTGAGGGCAACACCAGGGAGGGGCAGAAGCCGTTAGTAGGCCGGAACCAGCAATGTGTTTAAAAACAGCAGTTAATCAGAGCCGGAAGGTAGAAGCTCAGCTTTATTCAGTTGAGGGCAACACCAGGGAGGGGCAGAAGCCGTTAGTAGGCCCTAACCACCATTTTGTTTTTTAAAAAACACTTAATGAGAGCCAGAAGGTTGAAGCTCAGCTTTATTCAGTTGAGGGCAACACCAGGCAGGGGCAGACACCGTTAGTAGGCCGGAACCAGCAATGTGTTTAAAAACAGCAGTTAATCAGAGCCGGAAGGTAGAAGCTCAGCTTTATTCAGTTGAGGGCAACACCAGGGAGGGGCAGAAGCCGTTAGTAGGCCGGAACCAGCAATGTGTTTAAAAACAGCAGTTAATCAGAGCCGGAAGGTAGAAGCTCAGCTTTATTCAGTTGAGGGCAACACCAGGCAGGGGCAGACACCGTTAGTAGGCCGGAACCACCATTTTGTTTTTTAAAAAACACTTAATGAGAGCCAGAAGGTTGAAGCTCAGCTTTATTCAGTTGAGGGCAACACCAGGCAGGGGCAGACACCGTTAGTAGGCCGGAACCAGCAATGTGTTTAAAAACAGCAGTTAATCAGAGCCGGAAGGTAGAAGCTCAGCTTTATTCAGTTGAGGGCAACACCAGGGAGGGGCAGAAGCCTTTAGTAGGCCGGAACCAGCAATGTGTTTAAAAACAGCAGTTAATCAGAGCCGGAAGGTAGAAGCTCAGCTTTATTCAGTTGAGGGCAACACCAGGGAGGGGCAGAAGCCATTACTAGGCCCTAACCACCATTTTGTTTTTTAAAAAACACTTAATGAGAGCCAGAAGGTTGAAGCTCAGCTTTATTCAGTTGAGGGCAACACCAGGCAGGGGCAGACACCGTTAGTAGGCCGGAACCACCATTTTGTTTTTTAAAAAACACTTAATGAGAGCCAGAAGGTTGAAGCTCAGCTTTATTCAGTTGAGGGCAACACCAGGCAGGGGCAGACACCGTTAGTAGGCCGGAACCACCATTTTGTTTTTTAAAAAACACTTAATGAGAGCCAGAAGGTTGAAGCTCAGCTTTATTCAGTTGAGGGCAACACCAGGCAGGGGCAGACACCGTTAGTAGGCCGGAACCACCATTTTGTTTTTTAAAAAACACTTAATGAGAGCCAGAAGGTTGAAGCTCAGCTTTATTCAGTTGAGGGCAACACCAGGCAGGGGCAGACACCGTTAGTAGGCCGGAACCACCATTTTGTTTTTTAAAAAACACTTAATGAGAGCCAGAAGGTTGAAGCTCAGCTTTATTCAGTTGAGGGCAACACCAGGCAGGGGCAGACACCGTTAGTAGGCCGGAACCAGCAATGTGTTTAAAAACAGCAGTTAATCAGAGCCGGAAGGTAGAAGCTCAGCTTTATTCAGTTGAGGGCAACACCAGGGAGGGGCAGAAGCCGTTAGTAGGCCCTAACCACCATTTTGTTTTTTAAAAAAACACTTAATGAGAGCCAGAAGGTTGAAGCTCAGCTTTATTCAGTTGAGGGCAACACCAGGCAGGGGCAGACACCGTTAGTAGGCCGGAACCACCATTTTGTTTAAAAACAGCAGTTAATCAGAGCCGGAAGGTAGAAGCTCAGCTTTATTCAGTTGAGGGCAACACCAGGGAGGGGCAGAAGCCGTTAGTAGGCCCTAACCACCATTTTGTTTTTTAAAAAACACTTAATGAGAGCCAGAAGGTTGAAGCTCAGCTTTATTCAGTTGAGGGCAACACCAGGCAGGGGCAGACACCGTTAGTAGGCCGGAACCACCATTTTGTTTTTTAAAAAACACTTAATGAGAGCCAGAAGGTTGAAGCTCAGCTTTATTCAGTTGAGGGCATCACCAGGCAGGGGCAGACACCGTTAGTAGGCCGGAACCAGCAATGTGTTTAAAAACAGCAGTTAATCAGAGCCGGAAGGTAGAAGCTCAGCTTTATTCAGTTGAGGGCAACACCAGGGAGGGGCAGAAGCCGTTAGTAGGCCGGAACCAGCAATGTGTTTAAAAACAGCAGTTAATCAGAGCCGGAAGGTAGAAGCTCAGCTTTATTCAGTTGAGGGCAACACCAGGGAGGGGCAGAAGCCGTTAGTAGGCCCTAACCACCATTTTGTTTTTTAAAAAACACTTAATGAGAGCCAGAAGGTTGAAGCTCAGCTTTATTCAGTTGAGGGCAACACCAGGCAGGGGCAGACACCGTTAGTAGGCCGGAACCACCATTTTGTTTTTTAAAAAACACTTAATGAGAGCCAGAAGGTTGAAGCTCAGCTTTATTCAGTTGAGGGCAACACCAGGCAGGGGCAGACACCGTTAGTAGGCCGGAACCAGCAATGTGTTTAAAAACAGCAGTTAATCAGAGCCGGAAGGTAGAAGCTCAGCTTTATTCAGTTGAGGGCAACACCAGGGAGGGGCAGAAGCCGTTAGTAGGCCCTAACCACCATTTTGTTTTTTAAAAAACACTTAATGAGAGCCAGAAGGTTGAAGCTCAGCTTTATTCAGTTGAGGGCAACACCAGGCAGGGGCAGACACCGTTAGTAGGCCGGAACCACCATTTTGTTTTTTAAAAAACACTTAATGAGAGCCAGAAGGTTGAAGCTCAGCTTTATTCAGTTGAGGGCAACACCAGGCAGGGGCAGACACCGTTAGTAGGCCGGAACCAGCAATGTGTTTAAAAACAGCAGTTAATCAGAGCCGGAAGGTAGAAGCTCAGCTTTATTCAGTTGAGGGCAACACCAGGGAGGGGCAGAAGCCGTTAGTAGGCCCTAACCACCATTTTGTTTTTTAAAAAACACTTAATGAGAGCCAGAAGGTAGAAGCTCAGCTTTATTCAGTTGAGGACAACTTGAATTAGGGACTGCATACAGACTTAGCAGGCTGTCCCCTGTGTGGACCATGCATCCAATACATTAACCCATTGAGCCACAAAGGACACGTAACCTTCCGTGGCCATGCCTACAGGTCCATGTGTCTGTTGTCAGGTGTACCTTTGTCAGTGTAGGCCTATTGGAAGGAGGGACCGCAGACAGGCTTCGAAGGCCTAACACAATAAAATGGGCTGGCTGTAGGCACTTTAAAATTGGTTCCAGGGGTACACGGGCAGCAGTGGTCTGGTCAGTGGCGGCCTAGTGGAAGGAGGGACCGCAGACAGGCTTCGAAGGCCTAACACAATAAAATGGGCTGGCTGTAGGCACTTTAAAATTGGTTCCAGGGGTACACGGGCAGCAGTGGTCTGGTCAGTGGAGGCCTAGTGGAAGGAGGGACCGCAGACAGGCTTCGAAGGCCTAACACAATAAAATGGGCTGGCTGTAGGCACTTTAAAATTGGTTCCAGGGGTACACGGGCAGCAGTGGTCTGGTCAGTGGAGGCCTAGTGGAAGGAGGGACCGCAGACAGGCTTCGAAGGCCTAACACAATAAAATGGGCTGGCTGTAGGCACTTTAAAATTGGTTCCAGGGGTACACGGGCAGCAGTGGTCTGGTCAGTGGAGGCCTAGTGGAAGGAGGGACCGCAGACAGGCTTCGAAGGCCTAACACAATAAAATGGGCTGGCTGTAGGCACTTTAAAATTGGTTCCAGGGGTACACGGGCAGCAGTGGTCTGGTCAGTGGAGGCCTAGTGGAAGGAGGGACCGCAGACAGGCTTCGAAGGCCTAACACAATAAAATGGGCTGGCTGTAGGCACTTTAAAATTGGTTCCAGGGGTACACGGGCAGCAGTGGTCTGGTCAGTGGAGGCCTAGTGGAAGGAGGGACCACAGACAGGCTTCGAAGGCCTAACACAATAAAATGGGCTGGCTGTAGGCACTTTAAAATTGGTTCCAGGGGTACACGGGCAGCAGTGGTCTGGTCAGTGGAGGCCTAGTGGAAGGAGGGACCGCAGACAGGCTTCGAAGGCCTAACACAATAAAATGGGCTGGCTGTAGGCACTTTAAAATTGGTTCCAGGGGTACACGGGCAGCAGTGGTCTGGTCAGTGGAGGCCTAGTGGAAGGAGGGACCGCAGACAGGCTTCGAAGGCCTAACACAATAAAATGGGCTGGCTGTAGGCACTTTAAAATTGGTTCCAGGGGTACACGGGCAGCAGTGGTCTGGTCAGTGGAGGCCTAGTGGAAGGAGGGACCGCAGACAGGCTTCGAAGGCCTAACACAATAAAATGGGCTGGCTGTAGGCACTTTAAAATTGGTTCCAGGGGTACACGGGCAGCAGTGGTCTGGTCAGTGGAGGCCTAGTGGAAGGAGGGACCGCAGACAGGCTTCGAAGGCCTAACACAATAAAATGGGCTGGCTGTAGGCACTTTAAAATTGGTTCCAGGGGTACACGGGCAGCAGTGGTCTGGTCAGTGGAGGCCTAGTGGAAGGAGGGACCGCAGACAGGCTTCGAAGGCCTAAAATAACAAACAATAGGCTCATGGCAGTTTTACAGCGGTTACATGGATACACGGGCAGGCAGCTGGTGATGAGTGGAGGAGTATTTAAAGTAGGGACCGCAGACAGGCTATCAAAGGCCTAAAATAACAAACAATAGGCTCATGGCAGTTTTACAGCGGTTACATGGATACACGGGCAGGCAGCTGGTGATGAGTGGAGGAGTATTTAAAGTAGGGACCGCAGACAGGCTATCAAAGGCCTAAAATAACAAACAATAGGCTCATGGCAGTTTTACAGCGGTTACATGGATACACGGGCAGGCAGCTGGTGATGAGTGGAGGAGTATTTAAAGTAGGGACCGCAGACAGGCTATCAAAGGCCTAAAATAACAAACAATAGGCTCATGGCAGTTTTACAGCGGTTACATGGATACACAGGCAGCTTGGTGGTGAGTGGAGGAGTATTTAAAGTAGGGACCGCAGACAGGCTATCAAAGGCCTAAAATAACAAACAATAGGCTCATGGCAGTTTTACAGCGGTTACATGGATACACAGGCAGCTTGGTGGTGAGTGGAGGAGTATTTAAAGTAGGGACCGCAGACAGGCTATCAAAGGCCTAAAATAACAAACAATAGGCTCATGGCAGTTTTACAGCGGTTACATGGATACACGGGCAGGCAGCTGGTGATGAGTGGAGGAGTATTTAAAGTAGGGACCGCAGACAGGCTATCAAAGGCCTAAAATAACAAACAATAGGCTCATGGCAGTTTTACAGCGGTTACATGGATACACGGGCAGGCAGCTGGTGATGAGTGGAGGAGTATTTAAAGTAGGGACCGCAGACAGGCTATCAAAGGCCTAAAATAACAAACAATAGGCTCATGGCAGCTTTACAGCGGTTACATGGATACACAGGCAGCTTGGTGGTGAGTGGAGGAGTAGTGCAAGGAGTGTCTGTCCCAGTACTCCCAAAATATAAATAGATGTTAATGTCTCGCAAAACAACCAAAACAAAAAAAAAGGTGGCATACTTAGGTACAGGGGTGGGCTCATCTACTGAGTTTCTGACATAGTAATTTGGCAGTAACTATTTAATGGTGCCAATATAGGACACAGACACAGACTACTTTAAGTTGCATCATAGATGTCTACAAATTTGTATTGTCAGTGCCAGACATTGAATGATGTCAGCGAATAGACTAAAGATTGGTGGAGCTGTGCGACATAATTTTGCACGTGGTAGAGCACATTTTGAGCTGGGGTAGGGGGGAACTCTCTTGAGGCCGGCGGGACCGCCCCAGGGCCCCTCATGTTACAACGGTGTGTCTGACGTTGGGTGCGCACCGCCACCGCCAGAGACACTACATTGTACTATGAGGGACCCAGTAGCAATGCCGTCAACCAAAAGCGAGCACACCCACCTCTTCAGACAAACAGCAGTCTCACGGGTGCTTGCGCCAAGTCGCGATACCACGGCCCCGTGTGGGGAGTTTTGCCATTTAGGGAGGTGTAAACATGTCGTATGCTGTACAATCAGCTGCAGCAAATTAGACATTAGAAAAGTAATTCACAGGCAAGAGCTTTTCATAGGAAAGCTAGGTGTCGGCCGGGCAAGGTGGGGCAAAAGATTTCGAAATCCAGTTGTGGTTCATTTTAATGAATGTTAGATCGTCAACATTTTGGGTAGCCAGACGAGTCCTTTTTTCGGTTAATATTGAACCTGCAGCACTGAATACTCTTTCTGATAGGACACTTGCTGCCGGGCAAGCAAGCTCCTGCAATGCATATTCTGCCAATTCTGGCCAGGTGTCTAATTTGGAGGCCCAGTAATCAAATGGGAATGACGGTTGAGGGAGAACATCGATAAGGGATGAAAAATAGTTAGTAACCATACTGGACAAATGTTGTCTCCTGTCACTTTCAATTGATGCAGCAGTACCTGTCCTGTCTGCGGTCATAGCAAAATCACTCCACAACCTGGTCAGAAAACCCCTCTGTCCAACGCCACTTCTGATGTGTGCACCCCTAACACTCCTAGTCTGCTGCCCCCTGGAGCTCGTGTGAGAACGATCACGTGCGCTGTGTGCTGGGAATGCCTGAAGCAAACGGTCAACAAGAGTTGATTGTTTGGTTGCTAATATTAGTTCCAAGTTCTCATGTGGCATAATATTTTGCAATTTGCCTTTATAGCGTGGATCAAGGAGGCAGGCCAACCAGTAATCGTCATCGTTCATCATTTTCGTAATGCGTGTGTCCCTTTTTAGGATACGTAAGGCATAATCCGCCATGTGGGCCAAAGTTCCAGTTGTCAAATCTCCGGTTGTGATTGGTTGAGGGGCAGTTGCAGGCAAATCTACGTCACTTGTGTCCCTCAAAAAACCAGAACCCGGCCGTGACACGCAACCAATTTCCTGTGCCCCCGGGAAAGGTTCGGCATTAAAAATATACTCATCCCCATCATCCTCCTCGTCCTCCACCTCCTCTTCGCCCGCTACCTCGTCCTGTACACTGCCCTGACCAGACAATGGCTGACTGTCATCAAGGCTTTCCTCTTCCTCTGGTGCAGACGCCTGCTCCTTTATGTGCGTCAAACTTTGCATCAGCAGACGCATTAGGGGGATGCTCATGCTTATTACGGCGTTGTCTGCACTAACCAGCCGTGTGCATTCCTCAAAACACTGAAGGACTTGACACATGTCTTGTATCTTAGACCACTGCACACCTGACAACTCCATGTCTGCCATCCTACTGCCTGCCCGTGTATCCTCCCACAAATAAATAACAGCACGCCTCTGTTCGCACAGTCTCTGAAGCATGTGCAGTGTTGAGTTCCACCTTCTTGCAACGTCTATGATGAGGCGATGCTGGGGAAGGTTCAAAGACCGCTGATAGGTCTGCATACGGCTGGCGTGTACAGGCGAACGTCGGATATGTGAGCAAAGTGCACGCACTTTGAGGAGCAGGTCGGAGAACCCAGGATAAGTTTTCAATAAGCACTGCACCACCAGGTTTAAGGTGTGAGCCAGGCAAGGAATGTGTTTCAGTTGGGAAAGGGAGATGGCAGCCATGAAATTCCTTCCGTTATCACTCACTACCTTGCCTGCCTCAAGATCTACTGTGCCCAGCCACGACTGCGTTTCTTGTTGCAAGAACTCGGACAGAACTTCCGCGGTGTGTCTGTTGTCGCCCAAACACTTCATAGCCAATACAGCCTGCTGACGCTTGGCAGTAGCCAGAAGGTTGAAGCTCAGCTTTATTCAGTTGAGGGCAACACCAGGCAGGGGCAGACACCGTTAGTAGGCCGGAACCACCATTTTGTTTTTTAAAAAACACTTAATGAGAGCCAGAAGGTTGAAGCTCAGCTTTATTCAGTTGAGGGCAACACCAGGCAGGGGCAGACACCGTTAGTAGGCCGGAACCAGCAATGTGTTTAAAAACAGCAGTTAATCAGAGCCGGAAGGTAGAAGCTCAGCTTTATTCAGTTGAGGGCAACACCAGGGAGGGGCAGAAGCCGTTAGTAGGCCCTAACCACCATTTTGTTTTTTAAAAAACACTTAATGAGAGCCAGAAGGTAGAAGCTCAGCTTTATTCAGTTGAGGACAACTTGAATTAGGGACTGCATACAGACTTAGCAGGCTGTCCCCTGTGTGGACCATGCATCCAATACATTAACCCATTGAGCCACAAAGGACACGTAACCTTCCGTGGCCATGCCTACAGGTCCATGTGTCTGTTGTCAGGTGTACCTTTGTCAGTGTAGGCCTATTGGAAGGAGGGACCGCAGACAGGCTTCGAAGGCCTAACACAATAAAATGGGCTGGCTGTAGGCACTTTAAAATTGGTTCCAGGGGTACACGGGCAGCAGTGGTCTGGTCAGTGGCGGCCTAGTGGAAGGAGGGACCGCAGACAGGCTTCGAAGGCCTAACACAATAAAATGGGCTGGCTGTAGGCACTTTAAAATTGGTTCCAGGGGTACACGGGCAGCAGTGGTCTGGTGAGTGGAGGCCTAGTGGAAGGAGGGACCGCAGACAGGCTTCGAAGGCCTAACACAATAAAATGGGCTGGCTGTAGGCACTTTAAAATTGGTTCCAGGGGTACACGGGCAGCAGTGGTCTGGTCAGTGGAGGCCTAGTGGAAGGAGGGACCGCAGACAGGCTTCGAAGGCCTAACACAATAAAATGGGCTGGCTGTAGGCACTTTAAAATTGGTTCCAGGGGTTCACGGGCAGCAGTGGTCTGGTCAGTGGAGGCCTAGTGGAAGGAGGGACCGCAGACAGGCTTCGAAGGCCTAACACAATAAAATGGGCTGGCTGTAGGCACTTTAAAATTGGTTCCAGGGGTACACGGGCAGCAGTGGTCTGGTCAGTGGAGGCCTAGTGGAAGGAGGGACCGCAGACAGGCTTCCAAGGCCTAACACAATAAAATGGGCTGGCTGTAGGCACTTTAAAATTGGTTCCAGGGGTACACGGGCAGCAGTGGTCTGGTCAGTGGAGGCCTAGTGGAAGGAGGGACCGCAGACAGGCTTCGAAGGCCTAACACAATAAAATGGGCTGGCTGTAGGCACTTTAAAATTGGTTCCAGGGGTACACGGGCAGCAGTGGTCTGGTCAGTGGAGGCCTAGTGTCTGTTGTCGCCCAAACACTTCATAGCCAATACAGCCTGCTGACGCTTGGCAGTAGCTGGCCCATAATGGGACAACTGGTGTGCAACAGTGTCATCTGCCGATGGAGTGGTTGGCAGACTGCGTTCTGTGGAAGAGCTGTAGCTTCTGCAGGAGGACGAGGAGGAGGAGGAGGAGGGGGTGCGAACGCCTACAGCCAACTGTTTCCTAGACCGTGGGCTAGGCACAACTGTCCCTAAATTGATGTCGCCTGTGGACCCTGCATCCACCACATTCACCCAGTGTGCCGTGATGGACACATAACGTCCCTGGCCATGCCTACTGGTCCATGCATCTGTAGTCAGGTGCACCTTTGTACTCACAGATTGCCTGAGTGCATGGACGATGCGCTGTTTAACATGCTGGTGCAGGGCTGGGATGGCTTTTCTGGAAAAAAAGTGTCGACTGGGTAGCTCGTATCGTGGTTCAGCGTACTCCATCAGGGCTTTGAAAGCTTCGCTTTCAACTAACCGGTAGGGCATCATCTCTAACGAGATTAGTCTAGCTATGTGGGCGTTAAAACCCTGTGTACGCGGATGCGAGGATAAGTACTTCCTTTTTCTAACCAGAGTCTCATGTAGGGTGAGCTGGACTGGAGAGCTGGAGATCGTGGAACTTTCGGGTGTGCCGGTGTACATGGCAGACTGAGAGACGGTTGGAGACGGTATTGTTTCCGCCGGTGCCCTAGATGCAATATTTCCTCCTACAAAACTGGTGGTTCCCTGACCCTGACTGCTTTTGGCTGGCAAAGAAACCTGCACAGATACTGCCGGTGGTGCGGAAAATGGTGGCCTTACAGTGACGGAAGGGATGTTGCGTTGCTGACTAGCTTCATTGGCCGAGGGTGCTACAACCTTAAGGGACGTTTGGTAGTTAGTCCAGGCTTGAAAATGCATGGTGGTTAAGTGTCTATGCATGCAACTAGTATTTAGACTTTTCAGATTCTGACCTCTGCTTAAGCTAGTTGAACATTTTTGACAGATGACTTTGCGCTGATCAGTTGGATGTTGTTTAAAAAAATGCCAGACTGCACTCTTCCTAGACTCGGATCCCTTTTCAGGGATTGCAGACTGAGCTTTAACCGGATGGCCACGCTGTCCTCCAACAGGTTTTGGCTTTGACACGCGTTTTGGGCCCGATACGGGCCCGGCAGATGGAACCTGTTGCGATGTTGATGCCTGCTGCGGCCCCTCCTCCACCTCCGCTTCTGAACTACTGCCGCCTGCACCCTGTTCCCCCAATGGCTGCCAATCGGAGTCAATAACTGGGTCATCTATTACCTCCTCTTCGAGCTCGTGTGCAACTTCGTCTGTGTCACTGTGTCGGTCGGTGGTATAGCGTTCGTGGCGGGGCAACATAGTCTCATCAGGGTCTGATTGTGGATCTGTACCCTGAGAGGGCAATGTAGTGGTCTGAGTCAAAGGAGCAGCATAGTACTCTGGCTGTGGCTGTGCATCAGTGCACTCCATGTCAGAATATACTTGTAATGGGCATGGCCTGTTAAATGTTTCACTTTCTAAGCCAGGGACGGTATGTGTAAAGAGCTCCATGGAGTGACCCGTTGTGTCGCCTGCTGCATCCTTCTCTCTTGTTGTAGTTTTTGCTGAGGAGGACAAGGAAGCGACTTGTCCCTGACCGTGAACATCCACAAGCGACGCGCTGCTTTTACATTTACCAGTTTCGGAAGAGGAGGCAAAAGAGCTAGAGGCTGAGTCTGCAATGTAAGCCAAAACTTGCTGTTGCTGCTCCGCCTTTAAAAGCGGTTTTCCTACTCCCAGAAAAGAGAGCGTTCGAGGCCTTGTGTAGCCTGACGACGAAACTGGCTCCACAGCTCCAGACTTAGGTGGAATATTTTTATCCCCACGACCACCTGATGCTCCACTACCACTACCATCATTACCAGCTGACAATGAACGCCCACGACGACCTCTTGCACCAGACTTCCTCATTGTTTTAAAATCTTAACCAAAGTAACTTTATTTGTTGCTGTCAAACAACTTACACGGTGAGCTATAACTTCAGTATGATTTCAATATCCCTTAACAGGTTGGTGAGACCACAAGGAAAATCAGGCACAATGTTACACACTCTGTTTTCTGTGGCACAAAATCACAGAGATGACACACACGCAGGACTGTCACTCAAGCACTAATGTCAATATTAATCTCCCACCTAATTTATTTTTATTTTTTTCTCAGGGAGACTTTAGAAACCAAATAATATTAAAAAAAAACAAAAAAAAAAACAAAAAAAAAAAGGCTTTCTATGGCCCACAATTAGAGAGAGAGAGGTGGCACACCCAGGAGTCAAGACTGGCGCACAAGCTGAAAGGGCAATATTACTCTCCCACTGTTTTTTTATGTATTTTTTGTTTTTTAAGGGAGACTTTAGAAACCAAATAATATTAAAAAAACCAAAAAAATAAATAGCCTTTCTATGGCCCACTGAATGAGAGAGAGGTGGCACACCCAGGAGTCAAGACTGGCACACAAGCTGAAAGGGCAATATTACTCTCCCACTGTTTTTTTATGTTTTTTTTTTATTATTTTCAGGGAGACTTTAGAAACCAAATAATATTAAAAAAACCAAAAAAATAAATAGCCTTTCTATGGCCCACTGAATGAGAGAGAGAGGTGGCACACCCAGGAGTCAAGACTGGCACACAAGCTGAAAGGGCAATATTACTCTCCCACTGTTTTTTTATGTATTTTTTGTTTTTTAAGGGAGACTTTAGAAACCCAATAATATTTAAAAAAAAAAAAAAAAGGCTTTCTATGGCCCACTGAATGAGAGAGAGAGGTGGCACACCCAGGAGTCAAGACTGGCACACAAGCTGAAAGGGCAATATTACTCTCCCACTGTTTTTTTATGTATTTTTTGTTTTTTAAGGGAGACTTTAGAAACCCAATAATATTTAAAAAAAAAAAAAAAGGCTTTCTATGGCCCACAATTAGAGAGAGAGGTGGCACACCCAGGAGTCAAGACTGGCACACAAGCTGAAAGGGCAATATTACTCTCCCACTGTTTTTTTATGTATTTTTTGTTTTTTAAGGGAGACTTTAGAAACCCAATAATATTTAAAAAAAAAAAAAAAAAAAGGCTTTCTATGGCCCACTGAATGAGAGAGAGAGGTGGCACACCCAGGAGTCAAGACTGGCACACAAGCTGAAAGGGCAATATTACTCTCCCACTGTTTTTTTTATGTATTTTTTGTTTTTTAAGGGAGACTTTAGAAACCCAATAATATTTAAAAAAAAAAAAAAAGGCTTTCTATGGCCCACAATTAGAGAGAGAGGTGGCACACCCAGGAGTCAAGACTGGCACACAAGCTGAAAGGGCAATATTACTCTCCCACTGTTTTTTTATTTTTTTATTTTTTTTTCAGGGAGACTTTAGAAACCAAATAATAAGAAAAAAAATAAATAAATAAATAGGCTTTCTATAGCCCACTGAATAAGAGATAGCACACACAGCAGTGGCACACAAGCCCTGACTGAGGCCAATATTTTTCTACCACTGATTGATGTAGTGTTTTTGTGTTGAGGTAGAATTTAGAACACAAATCACGGAAAAAATAAATAGGCTTTCTATGGCCCACTCAGTGAGAGATGGCACACACAGGGATGGCACTGTAGCAGAAATGCCAATCTTAATCTCCCACAAAAAAAAAAAAAAAAAAAAACAGGGACTGTCCTACAATTACTATCTCCCTGCAGTAATCTAAGCCAGGTATGGCAGGCAGCAATAGGAGTGGACTGATGCACAAATTAAATAAAAAGTGTGGACAAACAAAAAAGATAGCTGTGCAGAAAGGAACAAGAGGATATGTGCTTTGAAAAAAGCAGTTGGTTTCCACAGTGGCGTACACACAGCAATACAGCTATCACGGAGCCTTCTAGGGCAGCCCAATGAGCTACAGCGCTGAGGAAAAAAAAAAAAAATAGCTTCCACTGTTCCTGCACACCGAAGGTGGTGTTGGACAGTGGAAATCGCTACAGCACAAGCGGTTTGGTGGTTAGTGGACCCTGCCTAACGCTCTCCCTGCTTCTGACGAAGCGGCAGCAACCTCTCCCTAAGCTCAGATCAGCAGCAGTAAGATGGCGGTCGGCGGGAACGCCCCTTTATAGCCCCTGTGACGCCGCAGACAGCAAGCCAATCACTGCAATGCCCTTCTCTAAGATGGTGGGGACCAGGATCTATGTCATCACGCTGCCCACACTCTGCGTTCACCTTCATTGGCTGAGAAATGGCGCTTTTCGCGTCATTGAAACGCGACTTTGGCGCGAAAGTCGCGTACCGCATGGCCGACAAGCACAGGGGTCGGATCGGGTTTCATGAGACGCCGACTTAGCCAAAAGTCGGCGACTTTTGAAAATGATCGACCCGTTTCGCTCAACCCTAGTCTGGAGTCATACGCATAGTC
This sequence comes from Ranitomeya variabilis, assembly GCF_051348905.1. Taxonomy (NCBI): domain Eukaryota; kingdom Metazoa; phylum Chordata; class Amphibia; order Anura; family Dendrobatidae; genus Ranitomeya; species Ranitomeya variabilis. The sequence goes on along the minus strand of NC_135233.1, from coordinate 648,063,748 downwards.
ACTTGTGTCCAGTATTGTGGTTTATTACTAGCCAATGGTGTAGAATCAATACCCTTTAAAGGTATAGGAACTTCCAGAGGCTCTAGATCAAACCCACAGCGCCTGGCAAAGGACCAATCCATAAGACTCAAAGCGGCGCCAGAATCCACATACGCATCCGCAACAATAGAAGATAACGAACAAATTAGAGTTACAGACAAAATAAACTTGGACTGCAAAGTGCCAATAGCAGAGGATTTATCAACTTTCTTTGTTCGTTTAGAGCATGCTGATATAACATGAGTAGAATTTCCACAATAGAAGCACAAATGATTTTTGCGCCTATAAATCTGTCGTTCGCTTCTGGACAGAAAGCTATCACATTGCATACTCTGTGGTGCCTCTTCAGAAGACACCGCCAACTGGTGCACAGGTTTGCGTTCCCGTGAACGCCGATCAATCTGAATTGCCATTGTCATGGACTCATTCAGACCAGTAGGCGCAGGAAACCCCACCATGACGTCTTTTACAGCATCAGAGAGACCTTCTCTGAAAATTGCCGCCAGAGCGCACTCATTCCACTGAGTAAGCACAGACCATTTTCGAAATTTTTGGCAATATATTTTGGCTTCATCTTGCCCCTGAGAGAGGGCTATTAGGGCTTTCTCAGCCTGAATCTCCAAATTTGGTTCCTCATAAAGCAACCCCAAAGCCAGAAAAAACGCATCCACATTGAGCAACGCAGGATCCCCTGGTGCCAATGAAAATGCCCAATTTTGGGGGTCACCCCGCAGTAAAGAAATAACAATTTTTACTTGCTGGGCAGGATCTCCAGCAAAATGAGATCTCAGCGAAAGAAACAATTTACAATTGTATTTAAAATTTAGAAAACAAGATCGATCTCCAGAAAAAAACTCCGGTATAGGAATTTTAGGTTCAGACCGAGGAGCATGTAACAAAAAATCTTGTATATTCTGAACTTTAGAGGCAAGATTATTCAAATTGGTAGCCAGACTCTGGGGATCCATATTTCAACAGATAAAGTCTGAGCCATTCAGGGGTTAAGAGGAGAGGAAAACAGGAGACTGCAATTAGAGCTGGAGTGCAACTTCAGAGGAAGGAAAAAAAAAAAAAAAAAAGGTTTCACACAGTTCCTTTTCTCTCCTGCTTCAGCCTATAGATTAAACATTTTGGCTGGCCATACTGTTGTGGTTTCCAATGGCAAGGAAACATCAGAAGCATAGAATAAACGGACAAGCTCTCGGGTGATGGAAACTAGAGCTGACCGCGATGCTAAACCTACACACCACACTAGAAGTAGCCAGGGGGCATTCCTGCGTTGTCTCTAGATGCCGCGCGCCAGCCGGAGAACTAACTACCCCTGGTAGAAGAAAACACAGTCCTGGCTTGCCTCCAGAGAATGTCCCCACAGGAGATAGCAGCCCCCCACATATAATAACGGTGAGAGCAGATGAAAAGACACACGTAGTATGAAAGCAGATTTAGCACAGAGAGGCCCGCTAACTAAATAGCAGAAAGATACAACAGAGGACTTCGCGGTCAGCTGCAAAACCCTTCAAAACACCATCCTGAAATTACCTTAACTCATGTGACAACTCATGACACCGGAGTGGTAATTTCAGCCCAACAAGAGCTTCCAGCTGCAGAGATTCACATAAGTGCAAACTGGATAAAACATACAAAAATAGACTTAAGGACTAAAGTGTCCAACTTAGCTGAGCAGAAAACTGGGAGCAGGAACATGCAACAGAATCACTCTGGATACATTGATGGCCAGCATAAGAATGACTGAGGAGCAAGGTTAAATAGGATACTCCCACATCCTGATAGGATCAGGTGAACTGAGAAGGCAAAGCTTGCAGGACACCAGTACCACAAGAGACCACCGGGGGAGCCCACGAACCGAATCACAACAGTTTTGCTAATCGCCATCGTCGTGTTGGTCCTCGTCTTCGTGTTGGGGACTTGGTGTGGTTGTCCTCCCGTTTTGTCCCTATGAGGGTCTCTTCTCCTAAGTTTAAGCCTCGGTTCATCGGTCCTTATAAGATTTTGGAAATTCTTAACCCTGTGTCTTTTCGTTTGGACCTCCCAGCATCCTTTGCTATCCATAATGTCTTCCATCGGTCATTATTGCGGAGGTATGAGGTACCACTTGTGCCTTCTGTTGAGCCTCCTGCTCCTGTGCTGGTTGAGGGTGAATTGGAGTACGTGGTGGAGAAAATCTTGGACTCCCGTGTTTCCAGACGGAGACTTCAATATCTGGTGAAATGGAAGGGCTACGGTCAAGAGGATAATTCTTGGGTTACAGCTTCTGATGTTCATGCTTCTGATTTGGTCCGTGCCTTTCATAGGGCTCATCCAGATCGCCCTGGTGGTTCTTGTGAGGGTTCGGTGCCCCCTCCTTAAGGGGGGGTACTGTTGTGATTCGGTTCGTGGGCTCCCCCGGTGGTCTCTTGTGGTACTGGTGTCCTGCAAGCTTTGCCTTCTCAGTTCACCTGTTCCTATCAGGATGTGGGAGTATCCTATTTAACCTTGCTCCTCAGTCATTCTAATGCTGGCCATCAATGTATCCAGAGTGATTCTGTTGCATGTTCCTGCTCCCAGATTTCTGCTCAGCTAAGTTGGACACTTTAGTCCTTAAGTCTATTTTTGTATGTTTTGTCCAGTTTGCACTTATGTGAATCTCTGCAGCTGGAAGCTCTTGTTGGGCTGAAATTACCACTCCAGTGGCATGAGTTGTCACATGAGTTAAGGTAATTTCAGGATGGTGTTTTGAAGGGTTTTGCAGCTGACCGCGAAGTCCTCTGTTGTATCTTTCTGCTATTTAGTTAGCGGGCCTCTCTGTGCTAAATCTGCTTTCATACTACGTGTGTCTTTTCATCTGCTCTCACCGTTATTATATGTGGGGGGCTGCTATCTCCTGTGGGGACATTCTCTGGAGGCAAGCCAGGACTGTGTTTTCTTCTACCAGGGGTAGTTAGTTCTCCGGCTGGCGCGCGGCATCTAGAGACAACGCAGGAATGCCCCCTGGCTACTTCTAGTGTGGTGTGTAGGTTTAGCATCGCGGTCAGCTCTAGTTTCCATCACCCGAGAGCTTGTCCGTTTATTCTATGCTTCTGATGTTTCCTTGCCATTGGAAACCATAACAGCACTCACTAAAGGAAGGAGCCAGACTAAATAGCCCCGTCCAAAGTGGAAGCAGCTGATGACTGTTGTGAAGGACAAACAGCAGCACTACCACTTATAACCACCGGAGGGAGCCTAAGAGCAGAACCCACAACAGAATTCACAACAGGGCAGCGCCTGAATCCACAAATGCCATGACAGAAAAGGACGATAATGAGCAAATCAAGGTCACAGATAAGAGAAATTTAGGCTGTACATTACTGATGGTAACAGACCTAGCGACCCTCTTAGTACGCTTAGGGCAGTCAGAAATAACATGAGCAGAATCACCACAGTAAAAACACAGCCTATTCTGGCGTCTGAATCCCTGCCGTTCTGCTCTAGTCAAAATCCTATCACATTGCATAGGCTCAGGACTCTGCTCAGAGGATACTGCCATATGGTGCACAACTTTGCGCTCGCGCAGGCGCCGATCAATCTGAATAGCTAGAGACATAGATTCGCTCAAACCAGCAGGCGTGGGGAACCCCACCATAACATCTTTAAGGGCTTCAGAAAGACCCTTTCTGAAAATTGCTGCCAGAGCCTCCTCATTCCATTTAGTGAGCACAGACCATTTTCTAAATTTCTGGCAGTATACTTCTGCCACTTCCTGACCCTGACACAGGGCCAACAAGGTCTTTTCTGCATGATCCACAGAATTAGGTTCGTCATACAATAATCCGAGCGCTTGAAAAAATGCGTCTACATTAAGCAATGCCGGATCCCCTGATTCAAGGGAGAATGCCCTGTCCTGAGGGTCACCACGCAGCAGAGAGATGACAATTTTAACCTGCTGAATGGAATCACCAGAGGAACGGGGTTTCAAGGCAAAAAACAATTTGCAGTTATTTTTAAAGTTCAAAAACTTGGATCTGTCCCCAAAAAACAAATCAGGGGTTGGAATTCTAGGCTCTAAAGCCGGAGTCTGGACAACATAATCTTGGATACTCTGTACTCTTGCAGCAAGTTGATCTACACGAGAAAACAGACCCTGAACATCCATGCCAGCGCCAAAATCCTGAACCACACAGAGATTAAGAGGAAAAAAAAACAAAACAGACTGCAGAAAAAAAATGGCTCAGAACTTCCTTTTCCTTCTTTTGAGATGCATTTAATTCATTTTTGGCCAGTTGTACTGTTATGAGCTGGTGGTTTAAGAGCAACATGGGACGTGCTCTGGAGGAGGTGGTACCTGTACTGACCGCAGTTCCTGAGCTTAACACAACACTAGAAGTAGCCATGGGATGTTCCTGTCACTCCCTAGACACCTCGTCACAGCCGGAGGACTAACTACCCCTAAAGATAGAAACAGGAAAGCTATCTTGCCTCAGAGAAAATCGCCAAATGATAGGACAGCCCCCCACAAATATTGACTGTGAGTGGGGAGGGAAATGACATACGCAGAATGAAACCAGGATGTAGCAAAGGAGGCCAGTCTAGCTAGATAGATAGAACAGGACAGAATACTGTGCGGTCAGTATCAAAAACTAGAAAAATCCACCACAGAGTTTACAAAAATCTCCACACCTGACTAAAGGTGCGGAGGGTAAATCAGCTTCCCAGAGCTTCCAGCTTAACTGAATAAATCCATACTGACAAGCTGGACTAGAAAAAATATAGAAAGTGCAGAAAGATTAAGTCCACAACAAGTGGACTGCAAAAGAACAAAGCAAGGACTTATCTTTGCTGAACTGGTCAGAATATCAGGGAAATCCAAGCAGAGATGTGAATCCAACCAGGAACCATTGACAACTGGCACAGGCTGAAGGATAGAACAAGGCTAAATAGCCGAGCCAGAAAGACAATCAGTGGAAGCAGCTGCTGACTACTAAATCCAAGGAGCAGCAGTACCACTTAAAACCACCGGAGGGAGCCCAAGAGCAGAACTCACAAAAGTGCCACTTACAACCACCGGAGGGAGCCCAAGAGCGGAATTCACAACAGGATAGTACATCCAGCGCGATCAGACGCGCTCACGGGTGGAGCGTGGTCGATCGCGGTCGGGTCTCAGTTGACTATCGTAGCTGACATCCGGCACTATGTGCCAGGAGCGGTCACGAACTGCCCCTGGCACATTAACCCCCCGGCACACTGTGATCAAACATGATCGCAGTGCTCCGGCGGTATAGGGAAGCATCGCGCAGGGAGGGGGCTCCTTGCGTGCTTCCCTGAGACCCTCAGAGCAACGCGATGTGATTGCTCCGAGGGTCTCTTACCTCCTCCTCCCTGCAGGCCCGGATCCAAAATGGCCGTGGGGCTGCATCCGGGTCCTGCAGGGAGATGGCTTACCAGCGCCAGCTCAGAGCAAGCGCTGGTAAGACTCCCTGCTGTGCCTGTGTGATCGCTGATCTGACACAGTGCACAGCAAAGTGTCAGATCAGCGATCTATCAATATAATGTGATGCCCCACCCTGGGGCAAAGTAAAAAAGTAAAAAAAAGTTTTACATGTGTAAAAAAAATAAATAAAAAATTCCTAAAAAAAAAAAATATATATATTGTTCCTATAAATACATTCCATTACCTAAATACAAAAAAAACAATAAAAGTACACATATTTAGTATCGCCTTGTCCGTAACGACCTGACCTATAAAACTGTCCCACTAGTTAACCCCTTCAGTGAACAACTTAAAAAAAAAAAATCCGAGGCAAAAACCAACCCTTTATTATCATACTGCTGAACAAAAAGTGGAATAGCACGCGATCAAAAAGACACATATAAATAACCATGGTACTGCTGAAAACGTCATCTTGTCCCGCAAAAAACGAGCTGCCACACAGCATCATCAGTGAAAAAATAAAAAAGTTATAGTCCTCAGAATAAAGTGATGCAAAAAAAATAAAACCAAACTGTTCCGCGTTTGGTAAAATGGATAAAGTAGTTTTATTCTTCTGGTCAGTACGACTACAGCGATACCTCATTTAGATGATTTTTTTATTTTTTTGGCGCTTTTATTAATTATATTTTGCAATAAATTATTTGCAATAAAAAGCGTCTTTTAGTGTGTGACAGCTGCCAATCATAAACATCCGCTAAAAAACCCGCTATAAAAGTAAATCAAACCCCCCTTCATCACCCCCTTAGTTAGGGAAAAATAAAAAAAATTAAAAAAATGTATTTATTTCCATTTTCCATTAGGGCTAGGGTTAGGGCTAGGGTTTAGGGTTATGGCTAGTGTTAGGGCTAGGGTTAGTGCTAGGTCTAGAGTTAGGGTTAGGGCTAGGGTTAGGGTTAGGGCTAGGGTTAGGGTTAGGGTTGGGGCTAGGGTTGGGGTTTGGATTACATTTACGGTTGGGATTAGGGGTGTGTCAGAGTTAGGGGTGTGGTTAGGGTTGGGGTTAGGATTAGGTCTGTGTTTGGGTTAGGGTTTCAGTTAGAATTGGGGGTTTCTATTGTTTAGGCATATCAGGGGCTCTCCAAACGCGTCATGGCGTCCGATCTCAATTCCAGCCAATTCTGCGTTGGAAAAGTAAAACAGTGATCCTTCCCTTCTGAGCTCTCCCGTGCGCCCAAACAGGGGTTTACCCCAACATATGGGGTATCAGTGTACTCAGAACAAATTGTACAACAACTTCTGGGGTCCAATTTCTCTTGTTACTCTTGGGAAAATAAAAATTTGGGGGGCTAAAAAAACATTTTTGTGGGACAAAACGGCTCTGCGTTATAAACTGTAGTGAAATACTTGGGGGTTCAAAGTTCTCACAGCACATCTAGATAAGTTCCTTGGGGGTCTAGGTTCCAAAATGGGGTCACTTGTGGGGGGTTTCTACTGTTTAGGCACATCAGGGGCTCTGCAAATGCAACGTGACGCCTGCAGACCAATCCATTTAAGTCTGCATTCCAAATAGCGCTCCTTCCCTTCCGAGCTCTGCCATGTGCCCAAACGGTGGTTCCCCCCCACATATGTGGTATCAGCGTACTCAGGACAAGTTGGACAACTTTTGGGGTACAATTTCTCTTGTTACCCTTGGGAAAATACAAAACTGGGTGTTAAAGATAATTTTTGTGGAAAAAAAAATGATTTTTTTATTTTCACAGCTCTGCGTTATTAACTGTAGTGAAACACTTGGGGGTTCAAAGTTCTCACAACAAATCTAGATAAGTTCCTTGGGGGTCTAGTTTCCAATATGGAGTCACTTGTGGGGGGTTTCTACTGTTTAGGTACATTAGGGGCTCTGCAAACGCAATGTGACGCCTGCAGACCATTCCATCTAAGTCTGCATTCCAAATGGCGCTCCTTTCCTTCCAAGCTCTGCCATGCGCCCAAACGGTGGTTACCTCCCACATATGGGGTATCAGCGTACTCATGACAAATTGCACAACATCGCTTGGGGTCCAATTTCTCCTGGTACCCTTGGGAAAATACAAAACTGGGGGCTAAAAAATAATTTTTGTGGAAAAAAAAAGAATTTTTATTTTCACGACTGCGTCATAAAGTGTAGTGAAACACTTGGGGGTTCAAAGCTCTCACAACACATCTAGATAAGATCCTTAGGGGGTCCACTTCCCAAAATGGTGTCACTTGTGGGGGGTTTCAATGTTTAGGCACATCAGGGGCTCTCCAAATGCAGCATGGCGTCCCATCTTAACATCTTAATTCCTGCCAATTTTGCATTGAAAAGTCAAACGACGCTCCTCCCCTTCCGAGCTCTGCCATGCACCCAAACAGTGGTTTACCCCACATATGGGGTACCAGCATACTCAGGACAAATTGTACAACAACTTTTGGTGTACAATTTCTTCTGGTACCCTTGGGAAAATAAAAAATTGGGGGCGAAAAATTCATTTTTGGGAAAAAATATTATATTTTATTTTTACGGCTCTACATTATGAATTTCTGTGAAGCACTTGGTGGGTAAAAGTGCTCACCACACATCTAGATAAGATCCTTAGGGGGTCTACTTTCCAAAATGGTGTCACTTGTGGGGGGTTTCAATGTTTAGGAACATCAGGGGCTCCCCAACGCAATATGGCGTCCCATCTCAATTCCAGCCAATTTTGCATTGAAAAGTCAAATGGCGCTCCTTCCCTTCCGAGCTCTGCCATGCATCCAAACAGTGGTTTACCCCCACATATGGGGTATCAGCGTACTCAGGACAAATTGCACAACGTTTGGGGTACAATTTGTTCTGATTCCCTTGGGAAAATAAAAAAATTGGGGGCAAAAAGTTCATTTTTATGAAAAAATATTATTTTTTATTTTTACGGCTCTACATTATAAACTTCTGTGAAGCACTTGGTGGGTCAAAATGCTCACCACACATCTAGATAAGTTCCTTAGGGGTCTACTTTCCAAAATGGTGTCACGTGTGGGGGGTTTCAATGTTTAGGCACATTAGTGGCTCTCCAAAAGCAACATGGCGTCCCATCTCAATTCCAGCCAATTTTGCATTGAAAAGTCAAATGGCGCTCCTTCCTTTCCGAGCTCTGCCATACGCCCAAACAGTGGTTTACCCCCACATATGGGGTATCAGGTTACTCAGAACAAATTGTACAACAACTTTTGGGGTGCATTTTCTCCTGTTACCCTTTGTAAAATAAAACAAATTGGAGCTGAAGTAAATTTTTTGTGAAAAAAAATTGAATGTTAATTTTTTTTAAACATTCCAAAAATTCCTGTGAAACACCAGAAGGGTTAATAAACTTCTTGATTGTGGCTTAGAGCACCTTGAGATGTGCAATTTTTAGAATGGTGTCACACTTGGTTATTTTCTATCATATAGACCCCTCAAAATGACTTCAAATGTGATGTGGTCCCTAAAAAAAAATGGTGTTGTAAAAATGAGAAATTGCTGGTCAAATTTTAACCCTTATAACTCCCTAACAAAAAAAAATGTTGTTTCCAAAATTGTGCTGATGTAAAGTAGACATGTGGGAAATGTTACTTATTAAGTATTTTGTGTGATGTATCTCTGTGATTTAAGGGCATAAAAATTCAAATTTGGAAAATTGCGACATTTTCAAAATTTTTTCCAAATTTCTGTTTTTTTCACAAATAAATGCAGGAAATATCAAAGAAATTTTACCACTGTCATGAAGTACAATATGTCTCGAGAAAAGAGTGTCAGAATCACTGGGATCCGTTGAAGCGTTCCAGAGTTATAACCTCATAAAGGGACAGTGGTCAGAATTGTAAAAATTGGCCCGGTCATTAACGTGCAAACCACCCTCGGGGCTTAAGGGGTTAAAGATCCCTAATAGGGTCCAAATATATGTAGATGCATACCGTCTTGGCAAAACAATGTAAAAATGTCTCATTTGTCCAAGATATTTAAATGAAAAAACTCTGCTTCAAATAGCTTATAGGCTAATCCTACCCATCACAAACATATAACTATTATTGATGGCATGTACTTTTCTTTATTTCTTTTTATTCACAGCCATCATGGTCAGATGACCCCAAAACCAAATAGATGATAATCAAAGCATTGAATAATGAAAAAAGCAACAACCCACAGAGGCCAACAATCAGGATTCCTGCATATATTTCTTTAGATATCGGTGTTCTTTCAAATCACTTTCCATAGTAGGACTGCACACTGCCCCATAAATAATTATGTGAATCCATATAAGCAATGAAAACAACGCTATACTCATCTGAGCCACGCTGCACCATCTTTAGCGCAAGGGACACCGTTCAGCAGAGCCATCAGTGAGGCCTCATACGGGGAAATCATCCCTAGCAATGCCCAACGCTTTTCCCCCCGTGGGAGTGACGGGGGTTCATCAGGGGATACTGACCATCCAGATAATAGGAGGGTAAAGGAGCACCCACCTGCCTGCTCAAAATAAATACCATCTCTCCTTCCGGAGCACGTATCATGTGGGAACCGCAGTTCCACCCACAGGCGTATCCCCCATGTGTCATCATCTGGACCGCAGATGCGCTCCAGCCAGCGGAAGTGGCATGTCTCCATCAGAGATCTACGTCATGTGATCAAGTCAAGCTCAGCATTATGCAGGACCGCCCACCAGGTGTCACCGCCCACATGCGCATTACTTGGAATGCTATGCGTTCCAGCCGGCCTGACGCAAAATGATGACTAGTGCGCTCCACCAGGGGAATACCCCCAGAAAGGAGGCAGTGACACAGACCCAGAACTACATACACAACCCACAATGGGGTATACGGTACCGATTGGGGCAAAGAACCCAAAAAAATCAAACTACTATAAAACCTGCAAACCGTAATGTCTGGTGGAGACATGGGATATAGCATATATAAGATAAAGGATAAAGGAGCGCTCCAAAGCACAAAAGAATAATCAGTCCATAAAATACGGACAAAAAGCCAAAAAAGGAACAAAATTAACACATAATAACATCACTATATATGATAATTCTAACCAAGTACCAATATACTGGACAGGCATGATAGTTATAGGCCAATAAGTGGTTTTTAGATGAAGCTCGTGAAGGACATCTGTTCATTGAGGCCCAAAGGGCTCATCAAATAGATCCATCTCGTTTCCCGTAGTGTAATCCTTTTATCCCAATCTCCCAATCTTAATGAGGGGGGAATAACCTCTATAACCACAAAACGTATCGAATTAAGGTCCCTTCGATGTATATCATTCACATGTCGTGCCAACAGTGGCGTAGGAAGGGGGGTGTGGGGGGATGGGCCGCCCCGGGCAGCACAATGCGAGGGTGGGTCACAGGGCCTCGGCCGGCGCTGCAGGCTGCAGCTGTTTAACGCTATTGATGTGCGGGCCCGCGCCCGCACGTCAATAGTTAACAGCCGCCAGCCAATCTGAGGCTGGCAGCTGACGTCAGTCCCAGCGTGCATGTCGCCGGCGTCTGACGTCATTGTCAGTCGCCGGCAAGTGCACGTTTCAGCTGCGTGGAGAGAGCAGGAGCACGGTCAGGTAAGCAGAACTTGTTTTTTTTTGCAGAGGGGGGGTGCCAAACTCGGGAACAGCCCCGGGCGGCAAAGCTCTAGCTACGCCCCTGCGCGCCAAAGGGGTATCCCTGCCATGTCTAACATCCCCCAGATGTTCTCCGATACGTATGCGAAGTTCACGTTTAGTTTTACCCACGTAATCTTTCGGACATGTACAGGTGCAGAGATACACAACCCCCATCGTTCTGCAATTTGCAAAATGTCTCATCTGAAAAATTCTTCCTGTTGCTGAACTTCTAAATGTTTTTGAGGGTTGTATGTGTTTGCAAAAGGAGCAGTGCCAACATTTAAATGTCCCAAGAGATCTATTTTCCAGCCATGTACTAGGTTTTTTTGGAGATACAAAATGGCTGTGCACGACCATGTCCCTTATTGATATTCCCCTTCTATAGGTGACGGAGGGATGTGGAGATATGTTGTCACGAATGTCCGGGTCTGACCTCAGGATCTGCTGGTGTTTTTTCAATATCTGGTAGATCCTTCCTGATTGATCATCATACATGCCTATAAGCCATGTGATCGGTTCCATATCAGTATTCCTTTTGGGTATCAACAATGAGGCTCGATTAGTGTTATACTGTATGCAGCATGGTAGGGGGAATCAATAATATCATCTGGATATCCTCTATCCTTAAAGCGATATTTTAGATCCAAAGATTTGGCTTCAAAATCTCCCAAATTGGAAAAGTTCCTCCATAATCTGAAGAACTGTCCCTTTGGGATACCTCTCTTCAATGGACACCGATGATGGCTTTCCCATCTTAACAGGCTGTTCGTAGCCGTAGGTTTCCGAAAGATGGTGGTATTCAGTAGGCCATCTTTCTGTCTGGAGATGAGAACATCCAAATAGGTAATTTTGTCCACCCCCTATCTCATAGGTGAATGCCATACCCTCGATGTTACTATTAAGGTACTGCATAAACCCAGTAAATGATTCAACATCTCCTTTCCAAAGGACAAGGATGTTATCTATGTAGCGGCCCCAGAAAATAATCCTGGGGCTCCACACCTCATCCTCGTCCCGGAATACAAATGTATCCTCCCACCAGCCCAGGAGCAAATTAGCATATGTGGGGGCACAGGGGCTCCCCATTGCAGTGCCCCTGAGCTGGTGGTAAAATTTGTCATTGAAGAGAAAAAAAAAATTCTGCTGCAAAACAAAACCCAAGAGTTCTTTATCCCCCTTGCCCCTCATCTAGGTTCAATGTGACCCTGAGACCTAATTATGGTTTTATATATATGATTGTGGTCTTTCTCACATATATGATATACCAATTTTTCTTTATCTTTGCAGATAACAGACCCGTTTTGATTTACATTTTGTCCATATTATGTAGACTCTGCTTTTTTTGTTGTACATTTATTATTGTACGATACAGTAATGTCTGCTATTTCTGTTGGTTATACTTCGTGTTATGATCAATCATGTAATACCCTATGTTGTTTGTGCTTTTGTTTCTGACTGTACATTATGTTTGTAGATAATTACCTTGACAAAGGCCAGATGGCCGAAACATCAGTTTTAGTTCTGTATAATTGGTCATAATTAAAGTGAATCTTTTGACTCTCATGCCTCAGGTTTATCTATTCTATATCTATAAGGTTAGTAATGGAGAGGTGTCTTATAGACTCTTCACCATTACTAACCTGTAAGCTTGATGTCAGCAGCCATAAAACAGCTGACAGCAGCCCTACAAATATTACCCCGCTTGCCACCGTTCCAGGGCAAGTGGGAAAAACAGGGAAAAACATCAAAATTGGAGCATCTATTAGATATGCCTTTTCTGGGCCACTGCGGGCTGCTATTTTTCCACTGGGAAGGCCAATATCAATGGCCCCTTTCCTGCCTGAGAATACTAACCCCTAGTTGTCTGCTTTAGCTTGGCTGATTGAAAAAAATGGGGGAGCCCCATGTCATTTTTTTTAATTATTTATTTAAATATTAAAAAAGCGGCATGACAGACACTATAACAGCTTTTAAAAAAGGGCTGGACAATTTCTTTGATACACATAAGATTGCGGGTTATAGCTAGATTAGTGATGAAATGTATAATTGGTGGAGAAAGGTTGAACTTGATGGACCTAGGTCTTCATTCAACCTATGTAACTATGTAACTATGTAATATGGGGACCCCTCTATTCTTGATAACCAGCCATGATAAAGCTGACAACTGATGGTTGCAGCCGATAGATAGATAGATAGATAGATAGATAGATAGATAGATAGATAGAAACATGTAAGTTTGAACATAATTAGTAAAGTAGGCAAAGTAAAAACACCAACACCCAAGGAGAAAGGTATTGTTGTAAGCTGTGACAGAAAAACAGGTTTTGTGTGGTAAACCCATAAAGAAAGGTGATCAAATACTAACTGGATACTGTTGTGCTAAACAGCTAGTGGAATATAATCAGTGCTTTGTGTGCTTACTTTTTTAACTTGTATTTATTGATTAAATAACTAAAAAAAAATTGTGTGGGGTCCCCCTTAATTTAATTAACCAGCTGAGGGAAAGCATACAGATGGGGGCTGGTGTTATAATACTGGGAATGGGCCAATATTCGTAAACGTTCCCAGCCTATTAATATTAGATCACAGATGTCTACATAGCCTTTACTGGTTATTATAAAGGGGGACTCCTCAAAAAAAGACATGGTGTCCTCCCTATTTTTAATAGCAAGCAAAGGCTGATATTAATAGACTGGGAAGAGGCCATGGATATTGTCCCTCTCCAAGACAAATAACACCAGCCTTCTGCTGCCCCAGAAATCGCATATCCATTAAATGCGCCAATTCTGGTGCTTAGCCTTGGCTTTTCCAGATTGCCCTGGTACGTTTTCAAGCAGGGAAATGGTTTTGGTGTTGATGTTAGCTTTGTAATGTCAGTTGGCATCAAGCCCAGATGACTCCTCCATAACTAACCTGTCGTCAAAACTAATAAATACATACAGAGAAAAATCTGTTAAATGTAAAAAAAAACCCTCCCCCACCCTCTTTTATCTATTTATTGCCATTGACGTAAAAAAAGCCACAAATGCAATAATGAATTGGATCATATGTGTCTACTTTTAAAATATATCTCAGAATTGCAGCGGGTCAGGCACTGGGGTCAACCCCATAACAAAATATACAAAATAGAATTTAAAAAATCTACAATCGGAAAATAAAAATAGATTAGAAAAAACATATTTATAAGTAAATTTGATTTTAGTTTGTAAAAAAATATGTTTTATGTCATCTGTATCTACTTCTTTATATCTGACATAAATGTACTGTATGTCAAAAGTAAATGTCTGCAATGGGCTCAGGAACTAAGACTGCTCTACATGGTGCATGCCAGCTGGGTTCTCTAGATGTTATACAGATATCTGCTGAACCGATTCAGAAAAAATGGAGCATTCATGCAAATTAGGAAGTGTCTGCTAGGTTTTTCATCCACAGTGCTGCACATCTCTCTGGCTCATGCAGACAACCATATTTTCGGGCTGAGTGTGAATCTTTAAAACAGTTGATCAAATTTAGACCAATGTTATTCTATGGGGCGTGTATATGTAAGATTTTTTTCTTTGAACCGAGTCTGAATAAATCACATCATTCTTGATTTGCATCCGTAATTTGGACCACATTTGGTTATGCAACTCAATTGATCAGTCAAATAATTTGGACCGCACCCAAATTACATCTTACTGGAGTCCAATTTTCACTGAGTGACAGAATTGAGAAGATAGAGACATTTTTTTCCCATGTTCTCCACATGAGAGAAAATTGGATCACACTATGCTCACATGCTGTATAAAAGCTCATCGACACAAAAAGAGGACTTAAAGATCCTCCAAAAAATTGAAAAAAGTCACAGAGAAAAATGCAGAGATGTTTACCTGCTGAAGCCTCCAACCAAATGCACTAGCAGGGTGCGGCGGACACGATTAATGATGGCAAAAACACAGGTGCAAAAAAAAAAAAATGAAACAACCACTTTCAATCCAGTGTTGGCTGTTTGGCATTAGTGCACAAAAAGATAAGCGATAATAGTCTGTATGTGGCGTTGTTCACACAGGCAATGCAAAGCATCTGGTTTACAGCCTATTACTGACGCACATATATGCGGGCCGCCCAGTGCCACAAAATGCATGCTGTGTGAATAGAGGCCAAAAGTTTACAGAGCCATCTTGGTCCAACCGCACCCTGCAAGATAAAGTGCAAAAAACCCACATATCAATGTATGTCAGGTATTAGTTTATATTGGGGCCTCAATACGTAAGCTGGCAACCTGCGTCATGGGTCCTTACATTTTGCCAGTCCTAACGCTAAACATAGAATAAAAGCTCACCGACACAAAAAGAAAACTTAAAGATCCTCCAAAAAATTGAAAAAGTCACAGAGAAAAATGCAGAGATGTTTACCTGCTGAAGCCTCCAACCAAATGCACTAGCAGGGTGCGGCGGACCCGATTAATGATGGCAAACACACAGGTGCAAAAAATACCGATGAAACAACCACTTTCAATCCAGTGTTGGCTGTTTGGCATTAGTGCACAAAAAGATAAGAGATAATAGTCTGTATGTGGCATTGTTTACACAGGCAATGCAGAGCATCTGGTTTACCCACCTATTACTAACGCACATACAGGCGGGCCACCCAGTGCCACAAAATGCATGCCATGTGAACAGAGGCCAACAGTTTACAGAGCCATCTTGGTCCGACCGCACCCTGCAAGACAAAGTGCAAAAAACCCCACATATCAATGTATGTCAGGTATTAGTTTATATTGGGGCCTCAATATGTAAGCTGGCAACCCGCATCATGGGTCCTTACATTTTGCCAGTCCTAATGCTAAACATAGAATAAAAGCTCACCGACACAAAAAGAAAACTTAAAGATCCTCCAAAAAACTGAAAAAAGTCACAGAGAAAAATGCAGAGATGTTTACCTGCTGAAGCCTCCAACCAAATGCACTAGCAGGGTGCGGCGGACACGATTAATGATGGCAAAAACACAGGTGCAAAAAATACCGATGAAACAACCACTTTCAATCCAGTGTTGGCTGTTTGGCATTAGTGCACAAAAAGATAAGCGATAATAGTCTGTATGTGGCATTGTTCACACAAGCAATGCAGAGCATCTGGTCTACAGCCTATTACTAATGCACATACAGGCGGGCTGCCCAGTGCTACAAAATGCATGCTGTGTGAATAGAGGCAAGATAAAGTGCAAAAAAACACATATCAATGTATGTAAGGTATTAGTTTATATTGAGGCCTCAATACGTAAGCTGGCAACCCACGTCAAGGGTCCTTACATTTTGCCAGTCCTAATGCTAATCATAGAATAAAAGCTCACCGACACAAAAAGAGGACTTAAGGATCCTCCAAAAAATTGAAAAAAGCCACAGAGAAAAAATGGAGCATTCATGCAAATTAGGAAGTGTCTGCTAGGTTTTTCATCCACAGTGCTGCACATCTCTCTGGCTTATGCAGACAACCATATTTTCGGGCTGAGTGTGAATCTGTAAAACAGTTGATCGCACTTAGACCAATGTTATTCTATGGGGCGTGTATATGTAAGATTTTTTTCTTTGAACCGAGTCTGAATAAATCATATCATTCATTATTTGCATCCGTAATTTGGACTACATTTGGTTATGCAACTCAATTGGTCAGTCAAATTATTTGGACCGCACCCAGATAACATCTTATTGGAGTCCAATTTTCACTGAGTGACAGAATTGAGAAGATAGAGACATTTTTTTCCCATGTTCTCCACATGAGAGAAAATTGGATCACACTATGCTCACACGCTGTGCAATTAGCATGACATTCTTGGATGAGAGAAATTACGATCATGTAACCCTAGCCTTCACAACATTATTCAATAGCAGAGAGGAGGGATTAGTCAGAGTTTACATCAAAAGAGTTACGATATTTCAGGTTTTTTTTAATTCCCCTGCTAACTTGCATACATGGATGACTTAAAGCACCAATCCAGGAAGTTCCTTGCCCCTGGTCTTATACTCATCCTCTGGCTTCTTCATCTTTTTTCAGCACAGCTTCCATCCTGTGGCACCATCTTCTGACCATAACTTCCGAGTCGCCGGACGTCAGAAGTTACTTCACAACTAGTGTTGAGCGAGTATGTTCATTACTCGAGTTTTCCGAGCATGCTCGGGTGTTCTCCAAGTATCTTGGGCGTGCTCGTAGATTATGTTTGTGTCTCCACAGCTGCATGATTTGCGGCTGTTAGACAACCTGAACACACGCAGGGATTGAATGTTTGTTAGGGATTCCCTACATGTATTCAGGCTGTCTAGCAGCTGCAAGTCATGCAGCTGCGGGGACTCAAACATAATCTACGAGCACGCCCTAGATACTTGAAGAACACCCGAGCATGCTTGGAAAACTAGAGTAATGGGCATACTCGCTCAACACTATTCACAACCTCTCAATGCAAGTCTGTGAAAGCCAGAACGAGGCTCTAAGACTATGCGCAAATGATGAGTAAACGATACCGGTTGGATTCATCGTAGTTGTGCAGCATCCAACCCACAGCGGCTAGATGTTACAGCATAGAGGATGGGATTTCAAGACCGCAGCATGTCAATTTCTCTTGCGGAGAAATTTCATCCCTACAATGTATTGGATCCGGTGAATCCGCGCAGCTCAGTGAACACATGCAGATTCACCTGCGTTCAACAGACAGCAGCACTTTGGACGCATCGAACATGCACTGCGTACAAAGCGCTGCCACTTCCCGATGTTCTGCACATACCCTAATAGCCTTGCATTGGAGCGTGATCTCCGGCTCGCTACATGAGACACTAGAGTGATCTGGTAAGTTACAAACTACTGGAGACCGACTGGAGCATTGGTGAGTATAAGAGTAGGGTCAGGACCCTTAGATTAGATTTGAAGCACCACTATGGCGGTAAAATAAAAAAGCACTAGCGCTTATTTCCTTTGATTCAGCACATTATCATAAGCAGAATAGATTTGTTTAAATTAGACTCAACAAAATCTATGTTGTTCTGTCAGCAATTTGGTGGACTCAAATCTACTGACAGATTTCCTTTTAATCTGTATTTGAATGTTTTGAATCTATATTTTTCCATTAAAAGTAAAAATCTGCATTCTGTTGCAGTTTCATAAATTATACGATGTTGCTTGCTGTTTGCAAAATTCTACTGTTAGGATAAAAAAATAGAAATTTAGATAAAAAAAATCAATTGGCATTTTGTGATTGCCATCTGTCAATAATATTATTACAATCGTAAAGTAAACTGCATTATTCATAGGATGACAATCTTATCTGTATGCTGTGAATTCCCTTGATACTGACAAATGTCATACAAATGTGCTTTCCTATTCACATTTGATAAGTGTAGGTAATTTACTCATGGATGTAAATAGTCATCCTTGACACCAAAAAATAGAAATGTATGTGCTCATTTTAATGGTAAACTATAAAATGGAATAAGTTAGTCTTATATATCTTTTGTTTTGCAAAACACTGTTCCAAACCAATGCAAATTATTAAGTTAGTATGATAAATATGCAATTATACAGGATATGAACAGATTTTTAAGTTGGTGGCTGCCTTTAAGGAATACATCTGGTAGAAAACCTCATCCCACCTTTGTACCTCAGATCACCTGACCTATGAGAGGTAAAAAGATAGAGTCAATGACTGTTTTAGACTTTAAAAAGAGCCACATTATTGCCTACACTTCTTTTGGCTTGGTGGTGTAAGGGTCACAGTGGCAGAGGTGTTCGGTTGCAACCTGCAACCCTAGACATCAGTAAAATAGGTTCCTCTAGAAGTGTATAGTGGTATTTCCAGTAGATGTTTTCCACTTTGGCCACATCTTGTTAGATGGTACATGAACCCCAGATTTAAGGAATAAACTTCAAAGTATGCAGTGCATTTTATAAAGATAAACGTGATTTTACAGATGAATTGGATATAACATACATGCAGAAAACAGCAGGGACGTCTTTGCAAATCATATCTCTTTTGTAATAAGCAGAGGCACAGTCTTAGAGGTTATATGTGGGGGCACATACCATTTAAAGTATCCAGCAGTTAGTCATACTTGCTTTCACTATTGTACTTGTTGCCACAATTATATTTATAAGATTTTCTGGTAGTACTGTTCTTTCCGTCTGTCTGCAGACCACTCCCGCTAAACAATCTATCGTTCCTCTAAAGTCCAACTCTGGTTAGCTGTTACCTTTGCTGTCTTAAGGTACCTTCACACGAAACGACATCGCTAGCGATCCGTGACGTTGCAGAGTCCTCGCTAGCGAAATTGTTTCGTTTGACATGCAGCAGCGATCAGGATCCTGCTGTGATGTCGCTGGTCGCTGAATAAAGTCCAGAACTTTATTTGGTCGTCCGATCGCCGTGTATCGTTGTGTTTGAAAGCAAAAGCAACGATACCAGCGATGTTTTACACTGGTAACCAGGGTAAACATCGGGTTACCAAGCGCAGGGCCGCGCTTAGTAACCCGATGTTTACCCTGGTTACCAGCGTAAAAGTAAAAAAAACAAACAGTACATGCTCACCTGCGCGTCCCCCAGCGTCTGCTTCCTGACACTTACTGAGCGCCGGCCCTAAAGTGAAAATGAAAGTGAAAGCACAGCGGTGACGTCACCGCTGTGCTGTTAGGGCCGGAGCTCAGTCAGTGTCAGGAAGCGGACGCTGGGGGACGCGCAGGTGAGCATGTACTGTTTGTTTTTTTTACTTTTACGCTGGTAACCAGTGTAAACATCGGGTTACTAAGCGCGGCCCTGCGCTTAGCAACCCGATGTTTACCCTGGTTACCCGGGGGCCTCGGCATCGTTGGTCGCTGGAGAGCGGTCTGTGTGACAGCTCTCCAGCGATCAAACAGCGACGCTGCAGCGATCGGCATCGTTGTCGCTATCGCTGCAGCGTCGCTTCGTGTGAAGGTACCTTTAGGGTCCACAAACCCATGGACACCTCTCCAGACTTCCAGCTCAGTACACTAAAGTTGCTTCCTTCACTTTTTTCCCAGATCTCTGGTCTGGTCCAAGGTCTTATCAACTATACTTTAGTTACTCTGCCACATATTACTTTTGGGGTTGGTCTAGAAATGTACTATTCACATCCTTCCTTTTCACACTTACTGTGGTGCAGCCTTATCTTTGCTTCTCTGCTCTCATTTCTTTAGTAACACTCTACTCAAAAAGTAACGATAACTCTAAGGGTACTGTCACACTCTGCAACTTTCCAACGATCACGACCAGCGATACGACCTGGCCGTGATCGTTGGAAAGTCGTTGTGTGTTCGCTGGAGAGCTGTCACACAGACCTCTCTCCAGCGACCAACGATGCCGAGGTCCCGGGTAACCAGGGTAAACATCGGGTTACTAAGCGCAGGGCCGCACTTAGTAACCCGATGTTTACCCTGGTTACCAGCGTAAAAGTAAAAACAAACAAACCGTACATACTCACATTCCGGTGTCCTTCAGGTCCCTTGCCGTCTGCTTCCCGCTCTGACTGAGTGCCGCCGTAAAGTGAAAGCAGATCACAGCGGTGACGTCACTGCTGTGATCTGCTCTTACTTTCCGGCAGGGCCGCGCTTAGTAACCCGATGTTTACCCTGGTTACAAGCGAACGCATCGCTGGATCGCTGTCACACACAACGATCCAGCGATGACAGCGGGAGATCCAGCGACGAAATAAAGTTTCAAACGATCTGCTACGACGTACGATTCTCAGCAGGGTCCCTGATCGCAGTAGCGTGTCAGACACTGCGATATCGTATGGATATCGGTGGAACGTCATGGATCGTACCGTCGTAGCGATCAAAGTGCCACTGTGTGACAGTACCCTAAGGCCACGTTCACACGTTCAGTATTTGGCCAGTATCATCAGTAATTGTAAGCCAAAACCAGGAGTGGGTGAAAAATGCAGAAGTTGTGTTGTGTTTATTATATTTTTCCTCTTATTGTTCTGATCCTGGTTTTGCCTCACAAATACTGCTGTAAAATACTGACCAAATACTGAATTTGTGAATATGGCCTAACTCTGACTAATTCAAAACAGGAAATATAGTGGGGAAAATAAGCATTTGATACACTGCCAAAATTGCAAGTTTTCCCACCTACAAAGAATGGAGAAGTCTGTAAGTTTTATCATAGGAACGCTTCAACTGTGAGAGATACAAAATTACATTGCATGATTTTTGTATAATTAATTTACATTTTATTGTATGAAATAAGTATTTGATACAATAGAAAAACATTATTATTATTATTTATTTATATAGCACGATTAATTCCATGGTGCTGTACATGAGAAAGGGGTTACATACAGGGTTACAGATATCATTTACAGTACACAAATTTATGATGACAGACTGGTACAGAGGGGAGAGGACCCTGTCCTTGCGGACTTAAAAACATAACTTAATATTTGGTACAGAAATCTTTGTTTGCAGTTACCGAGGTCAGACATTTCCTGTAGTTCTTGACCAAGTTTGCACACACTGCAACAGGGATTTTGGCCCACTCTCCCATATACATACAGTGGGGAAAAATAGTATTTAGTCAGCCACCAATTGTGCAAGTTCTCCCATTTAAAAAGATGAGAGAGACCTGTAATTGACATCATAGGTAGACCACAACTATGAGAGTCAAAATAGTGAAAACAAATCCAGAAAATCACCTTCTCTGACTTGGCAAGAGGTTTTTTTTGCAAATTATGGTAGAAAATAAGTATTTAGTCACCTAAAAACATGCAAGATTTCTGGCAATCACAGACCTGTAACTTCTTCTTTAAGAGGCTCCTCTGTCCTCCACTCATTACCTGTAGTAATGGCACCTGTTTGAACTTGTTATCAGTATAAAAGACACCTGTCCACAACCTAAAGCAGTCATACACCAAACTCCACTATGATGAAGACTAAAGAACTGTAGAAGGACACCAGAAACAAAATTGCAGCCCTGCACCAGGCTGGGAAGACTGAATCTGCAATAGGCAAGAAAAAAGAAAATTGAAGACATACAAAACCACTGATAATCTCCCTCGATCTGTGGCTCCATGCAGGATAGCACCCCGTGGGGTCAAAATGATCACAAGAGTGGTGAGCAAAAATCCCAGAACCACTCGGGGGGACCTAGTGAATTACCTATATAGAGCTGGGACCACTGTAACAAATGCTACCATCAGTAACACACTACACCATCATGGACTCAGATCCTGCAGTGCCAGATGTGTCCCCCTGCTTAAGCCAGTACATGTCCGGGCCAGTCTGATGTTTGCTAGAAAGCATTTGGATTATCCAGAAGAGTATTGTGAGAATGTCATATGGTCTGATGAAACCAAATTAGAACTGTTTGGTAGAAACAAAACTCGTCGTGTTTGGAGGCGACAGAATGCTGACTTGCATCCAAAGAAAAGCATACCTACTGTGAAGCATGGGGGTGACATCATGCTTTGGGGCTGTTTCTCTGCAAAGGGACCAGGATGACTGATCCGTGTACATGAAAGAATGAATGGGGTCATGTATCGTGTGATTTTTAATGTAAAACCTCCTTCCATCAGCAAGGGCATTGAAGATGAAACGTGGATGGGTCTTTCAGCATGATAATGACACGAAGCACTCCACCAGGGCAATGAAGGAGTGGCTTTGTAAGAAGCATATGAAGGTCCTGGAGTGGCCTAGCCAGTCTCCAAATCTCAACCCTATAGAAAACCTTTGGAGGGAGTTGAAAGTCCATGTTGCCCAGCGATAGGCCCAAAACATCACTGCCCTAGAGGAGATCTGCATGGAGGAATGGGCCAACATACCACCAACAGTGTGTGCCAACCTCATGAAGACTTACAGAAAACATTTGACCACTGTCATTGCCAACAAAGGATATATAACAAAATATTGAGATGAACTTTTCTTAATGACCAAATACTTAATTACCAAATACTACCATAATTTAAAAAAAAAAATGTTGCCAAATCAGACAAGGTGATTTTCTGTATTTGTTTTCTCTATTTTGACTCTCATTGTTGTTATATACCTATGATGTCAATTACAGGCCTCTCTCATCTTTTTAAGTGGGAGAACTTGCACAATTGGTGGCTGCCTAATTACTTTTTTTTCCCAATATATCTTCTCTAGATCTCTCAGGTTTCTTGGCTGTCGCTGGGCAACATTGAGTTTCAGCTAAGATTTTCTGTTGCGTTCAGGTCTGGAGACTGGCTACGCCACTCCTTAACCTTGAAATGCTTGTAGAAATGCTTTAGATATCACAATATCTTAACTACCACAGAGATGTCTTGATCCATCTTCCAATTCTTTTACACACACCCTCTTTAACGGTTGTCATCCTCAGATATTGGCCCCTAGAGAATATAAAAACAGCACAGTAAAACATTTGTATGACATGGCAGTTGCAAATCAAAAACAGGCACATTCTTCTCTCATTGCAGCCCTGAAAAACATCAACTCCGTCACATACAAGAGTCCATATCAAGATGAACAGATTCTGATATTAAAGAACACCTGTCACTTGCTCAAAAACTGAGTTAAATACCTTGGAAAAAAAATCCTGAGCGCCTCTGATTCTGCCACTCTATTCCTATTCATCCTGCATTGCTCCATTGCATAGATAATCACAATTATTGCTCTTGTAGCCCAGAACTGAAAATTCTGCTTGCAGTCCTACTAGGCATTTCGTCTGGCAGCTCATCTAGCTGTCTCAGATGTGAATGTGCTGTGATTGACAGTGCCTAGGAGAGATGGGTGAAAGCACTTCCACCAGAGAAAACTGAAGAAATATCCAGTTGGGCTGCAGCAGCGATGTCACATATTGTGACCCAGAAGAAATAAATGTAAATATCTCTGCATTAGAGTAATACAGTGCAAAAATGTAAGAGCAGCAGAATAATATGAGCTCAGGTATTTCTGAAGGATTTTGTATTCTTCTTTTAACAAGTGACATGTTCTCTTTAAGGATTCAATCATTTGAAACAAGAAAGAACATAGTCCATTTTTCATCAGTCCAGTCCTTTTTAGAGAACACAGTCATTGTAACTAGAAGCACAGAAAATAATAAAACAATCCTTGAAAGCTCATCTAATCCTTGAAGGACATGGCACAGTCCATAGTTGAAGGTGTATGATTCTCTTACTGTATAAATTCCCTGCAAAAGCACAAAGGGACACAACTGTAGCAATAAAGGTAAAGAATGGAAATTAAAATATAGCCTATCCGGCTCAATTGTTCAAGCCTTTTTTCTGCCCAATAGAGGCATGACAGTGGAAATTGTCCATCTCAAAGAGCAGAAACAAACCACAGGCCTACCCCGCCCTCAAGGGAAGTCAAAGAGGGGGCCCCTTTTCTAGCTCAACAAGATTCTAGCCAACTAATGCCCTTTTCATGCCTTTTTTTCTCTTTTATCCCTTTGTGGCTGACCTATCAGGGGTACACTTCTCCAGAGATCCTGGACTCCTCACAGGTTAACCTAGTGACGCTACTGCAGGTTGGAATGACTCTGCGAGATACACTACCGACACTGGGCTATGAGTCACCTGAATCATAAGTGTACCCAGTCTGGTCATGGTCCAGGTTGTGGAGGCCTGCGCTATGTTAGTCATAGTGGATAACTCCCTAAACAGCCTGGCCAGGGTTAGCACGGCTGTTGAACTTGTCCTTTCATTCAGTTCTCTAATGTGTTCACCAATGAAGGCCCCCAAGGCTTGCCAGTATTGATATTTTTTAGTGGCTTTCTCTATTTTTGTAATTACTGTCAGGAGTCTCCTCGCCTCGATGTTTTTCCCCATTTCTCACTGACCTGAACTCTGATGTTCTTCCTCCCAGTTTTGCTCTCCTGGTTCAATTCCGCTACCTCCCAGCAGACAGGATTTTCCTTCTATTCACTATGTGCACCTTCCAGGATGGGTCAGACTGGTAATAATATAGGCTTTCTCAGCCTCGTCGTGTGATGTTTTGCTACCCATAGTAGCACTTCATCTCTTCTTCCTCTGCCAGGTAGAAACGTTTCACATCTTTCTCAGATGCAGACATCCCACAAAGGGTCTGACTTTCAGCACTCTGTTTCCTCTCACTGTCTGCCACTTCTGTGGATTTGGCTACTCATCTCACCATTCTTCTTGCAGGACACCTTATCCTGCCAACTCAGTCAATTTATAGTGTAATGGACGCACTGGCGAGGTATTCTGTTACCACTCTAGACACCAGTGATATAGGTTCCTCTGGGTGTGTGTGGTGGTATTTGTTGTACATGTTTTTTCTGCATCTGGATAGAAGGTACAGGAGCCTCAGATTTGAAGTATAAACAACCAAATATACCGTCTTTTTTTAATAAAAATAAACTTGATTTTATTGATGAACTGGATGTAACATATATACAGAGTATAGCAAGTATGTCACTTTGAAATCACAGGCTTAGTTACATGTGGTGACATATTTTTTGCTGTTGCTGGTCCACCATATTTTCTAATAGTATTGTCATTTCATTCTGCCTGCAGCCTATTTCCAGTGTACAATCTGCCAGCCATCTTGGCTATCTAAACTTCTCCCTCCAAATTCCAAGTCAGGCTTTCACGTGCCTCTGGCCCTATCACCTTTCATTTCATCTACTTCATCTTAATGATGTGTTATCATGTTCTATTTATTATTCATTGCAAAACTGCTTTTTGCAGCTTGTGTATATGAAGCTTATACCCCCTCTATAAATGTTCTGTTACGAGGTAGCTCCCTGTAGTTGTGGGAATGTGTCCTCAAACTGTAATATACAGTATTATTTTGTATAGTGTTTTGGCTTTGTGGCTTGGTTTAATATACTAACTTTACATTACCTGCCAGTTATTTCTGATATTTTCTGCAATGCTGGATTATGATTCTGTTTTATTTACCAAATAAGAGGAAAAAATAAATTAAATTTAAATCAATTCCAATGGACAGTGCACGGCTCCTGTCAACTCTACATTTATATTTCACTTTATTCTTGGTTTATCTAGTTGCTAGAAATACCAGCATACCATAGCCTTAAGACAGCAGAAAATGTCTTATGCTGTGTACTTCTCAAAGCTGTTGTGCTGCCCTTTAGGGCATCCTAGCTGTTGTCCTAAATTGAGATGACAGTGTTGCTCATATTAAATTGCCTTTGCGCTTGGGTTAGCATGCTGGCATCCATATCTATTAATGCAGGAGTGTCCAAATGTCCTACTAAGAAAGCAATTTGTTCCACAGTGGGGTACCCAAGAAACAGCTGGTCTAAAGAAGTCATCAGAGGTGATGTTAGGGGCAGCTCGTGATTTTTCTATTTTAATGGAAATTTTTAGTGATTCGTCTCTCTCCTAGCACCTACCACTTGTCGGCAAGGCAGCACACATCCATCTTCACTCCTCTCATCCTACCTCCCAACAGATCTGTCATCTTTCTTGTCGTGAGAAAGACTTTTACACATCCTAAGACTTATAATGTGTAGTGTGATAGTAACAAATGTTATATAAATAGGTTAAAAGTATGGAAACAGTTCACAATTAAACATTCCTATTTTCAAAACATCTTCATACATCCTTTCAGTGTTTTAATACCCAATGTCAGTCATGTATTTAGGCATGTTAAACTGACTGTCCAGGATAAAGCTGCTTTCACATTTTACTATTACATTGCAGGTTTTCATTCCTGTTTTACCACAATTCCAATTTTGCATGTGAGATAAATCATGTGATTTTCAAGTACTTCCGAAAACTGCAGTAAAAAACATACGATAGCTGCAATGAGGTCTAAATGTGTTAACATGACTGATTCTTTCAGGAATTAGACAACATGCCTCAGTGGATTGTGTCTGGCATTAATTTTCATCAAAGGAATGGAGTTGACAGGTGTTTTGCAGGTATCCTGTACAACCCCTCCAGGAATAATCTTTTTAAATGCCTCAGACTGTTTTTAAATAAAATAAATAATACTCAACGTCCATGACTCTGGAGCCTACTGTTTCAGCACTCACCTGATCGCTGTTGGTGTGTGTTTTCTATCCAGAATGACTATACATGCCCACTGAGCCAAGTATTTGCTGAAACTGGTCATCTTTGCTGTAAGTAACACTGCGCAACAAATTTCAGAAAAGTTCTTGTCCCCTGAGAAAATGTTATTGTATCTTATAGATTTTGATATGCTGAACACAAATATGTGCTCCAAAAGTCTGTGTCACGTAAGGTTTTTAACTCCTTCATGACCGGAACTTTTTTAGATTTTTTGTTTTTGTTTTTCGCTGCCCTTGTTTCCACAGCCATAACTTTTTAATTTTTCCTTCAATATGGCCGAGTGAGGGCTTATTTTTTGCGGGACAAGCTGATGCTTTTAATGATATCACGATTGTGTAGATTTGTTCTTTTGATTTTCCTGTTTGTCATGGTTAAGACATGGTTAATGTCCTGTTCTCATAGGGTTAATATGGTTGCCTCTCTTCCAAGATGGGAGGGGTATTTATACTCGCCCCCAGCTGAGGTTCCTTGTCAGCTATACCTTCTGTTTTGGTTTGTGTGTCTGACTCCTGGAGTGTATGTTCGGTCTGCACTGTGTTTACTTTGCTTTCCTTGCGATTCTCTGTTTGCTATTCCGGATTCCTGACCTCTGGCTTTGCTTTTGACTATCCTCTGCTTCACTCCTTTTGTACTTCATGATATTCTTGCCCAGATCTCTGTTTGTTTGGTATTTCTCTATGTATTTATCCCTTCTCTGTTCCCCACATCTGG
This sequence comes from Ranitomeya variabilis, assembly GCF_051348905.1. Lineage (NCBI taxonomy): Eukaryota > Metazoa > Chordata > Amphibia > Anura > Dendrobatidae > Ranitomeya > Ranitomeya variabilis. The sequence goes on along the minus strand of NC_135233.1, from coordinate 648,035,938 downwards.
CTCCGCCCCCTGACCTCCTCCCTTTCTGTCACATGTCTAAGGTCCTGTCTGGTTAGCAGATCACTCTGTCACATGTCTAAAGGTCCTGTGGGTGATCAGATTAGTACCCAGCATTTGGCTCAGCTTCATGGCTGCTGTGTGCAGCTATCTCTGCAGCATTAATACCCGGGAGCTGTGACATTATAGCTGACCGGATAGTCTTTCTCCCTGGTGAGGGGAGGTGTTTTTATGCCATGGGTCCGGTACAGGCTCTCACGGGGCAGATTGATGAGCTCTCCCAGCTTTTGCAAAAGTTATCTGTGGAGCAGCAAGCCCTGGTCCACTCACATCAAGAGGTGCAGAGAGATGTAGCAGATGCTTTACAGATGTCTGCTCCATTGCGGTCCTGGGAGGGGGGGCCTCTCTGATGTTTCCCTAGCGGATCCCAAACCACCGGTAAAGTTACCCAATACTTTTTCTGGGGATAAAAAATAGTTCAGGGTTTTTAAGGAGGGATGCAAGTTGTTTATTGAGTTGTGTCCCCGGGCTTCTGGAAATGAAAGGCAGAGAGTGGGGGTAGTAATGTCCTTGTTAAGGGGTTCTCCGCAGGCATGGGCCTTCTATCTCCCTTCCTCTGCTCCTGAACGTATGTCTGTGAACCTGTTTTTTTCAGCTTTGGGCCACATTTATGATGAGCCTGATAGAGTACATCTGGATATGATGATGAGTGTGACACAGGGGAGGCACTCCACTGAATGGTTCTGCTCAGAGTTCATGCATTGGGCAGCTGAAGTTTCTCTGATCACCTCTATGCAGCAGGATAACAGGCTTGCTATGAGCGCCGACCACAGGGTGGCACTCATAGCAATCTGCCATCAACAACCATAGAGGTCTTGAAGAGACCTCTGGTTGTGATGGCAATGCAGCGATGACCCCCCGATCACGTGACGGGGGTCATCGCTGCGCGTTTTTCCGGCAGTGCGTTTAAATGCCCACAGTCAGAGTTTGACAGCGGCATTTAACTACTTAATAGGCGCGGGTGGATCGCGATTCCAGTAAGGCCTATTATGGGCACATGTCAACTGATAAAAAAAGCTGACATGTCGCGGCTTTGAGGTGGCCTCACCGCCGGAGCCCACCTCAAAGCGGGGGATACTGCTAGCTGACGTACTATTCTGTCAGCTGGCAGTAAGGGGTAAGAAGCAACAGTTTATAGTCTACTTTATGACTTTCGAGACACTGCATACATGTGCATTGATGTCAGTATCAAAAGCAATTGTTCAAAAGTGTTTTGCAGATGACTTTTGTTTATAATCCGTGTCAGATGCTTCTTAATAAGATTCCAGCAATAGTCAGCCAGCATTGATGTACTCCACTTTCCCTGGTACCTATTCTCCATCGGCGCAATGTCTTGATGAAATTTTTCACCTTTGTTCATCGCTAACGGCACCAAGATTGGCTGGAAAAAAGTCCAAGTAAGAATGCAGAAAATGCATTTTTAGTGACTAGTGTTGAGCGATACCGTCCGATACTTGAAAGTATCGGTATCGGAAAGTATCGGCTGATACCGGCAAAGTATCGGATCTAATCCGATACCGATACCCGATACCAATACAAGTCAATGGGACTCATGTATCGGACGGTATTCCTGATGGTTCCCAGGGTCTGAAGGAGAGGAAACTCTCCTTCAGGCCCTGGGAACCATATTAATGTGTAAAATAAAGAATTAAAATAAAAAATATTGCTATACTCACCTCTCCGACGCAGCCTGCACCTTACCAAGGGAACCGGCAGCGTTGTTTGCTTAAAATTCGCGCTTTAACTTCCTTACGTGAAGTCCCGGCTTGTGATTGGTCGCGCGCCGCCCATGTGGCCGCGACGCGACCAATCACAGCAAGCCGTGATGTAATTTCAGGTCCTTCAGGATTTTAAAATTACGTTCCGGCTTTGTGATTGGTCGCGTCGCGGTCACATGGGCGACGCGACCAATCACAAGCCGTGACGTCACGGGAGGCTGGACACGCGCGCATTTTAAAATGCGCGCGTGTCCTGCCTCCCGTGACGTCACGGCTTGTGATTGGTCGCGTCGCCCATGTGACCGCGACGCGACCAATCACAAGCCAGAGCGTAATTTTAAAATCCTGAAGGACCTAAAAATACGTCACGGCTTGCTGTGATTGGTCGCGTCGCGGCCACATGGGCGACGCGACCAATCACAAGCCGGGACGTCACGGGAGGCAGGACACGCGCGCATTTTAAAATGCGCGCGTGTCCAGCCTCCCGTGACGTCACGACTTGTGATTGGTCGCGTCGCCCATGTGACCGCGACGCGACCAATCACAAGCCAGAGCGTAATTTTAAAATCCTGAAGGACCTAAAAATACGTCACGGCTTGCTGTGATTGGTCGCGTCGCGGCCACATGGGCGACGCGACCAATCACAAGCCGGGACGTCACGGGAGGCAGGACACGCGCGCATTTTAAAATGCGCGCGTGTCCAGCCTCCCGTGATGTCACGACTTGTGATTGGTCGCGTCGCCCATGTGACCGCGACGCGACCAATCACAAGCCGGGACTTCACGTAAGGAAGTTAAAGCGCGAATTTTAAGCAAACAACGCTGCCGGTTCCCTCGGTGAGGTCCAGGCTGTGTCGGAGAGGTGAGTATAGCAATATTTTTTATTTTAATTCTTTATTTTACACATTAATGTTGTTTCGATACCGATACCCGATACCACAAAAGTATCGGATCTCGGTATCGGAATTCCGATACAGCAAATATCGGCCGATACCCGATACTTGCGGTATCGGAATGCTCAACACTGTTAGTGACATATTGCATTTCATCAAATGATTTGCTATGAGCATGTTGTCCACGAGTTGTTCAAAGTTTGTTGCCCTGCTGTTGCCAAGGAAGTTGAAGGTCACGTCTTTAAAGGCTCTCCATGCCACTTGTTCAGCACCTTGCAAAAGACCATCAAAGCTACTGTCATTCATTATATCTCTGATCTGTGGGCCAATAAAAATACCTTCTTTAATCTTTTCATCACTTATTCTTGGAAATTTCTGTCACAAGTAAGAAAAGGCTTCCGATTATTTGTTCATTGCTTTTCATTTGTTCATTGCTTTTATGAAATTCTTCATAAGCCCAAGTTTAATATGCAAAGGAGGGATAGATATCTTTGCTGGATCAATGAAAGGATTATGTTTAACATTCTTCTGTTTAACCAGGTTTTCACGGAGTGGCCATTCCTATCTGAAATAGTGCATTTCTCGTGGATGACTATCCCACTCACAAATAAAACAAGAAGAAGTGCAACAACTTTTAGATCACCACATATGTTCCAGTTATAATTTCTATAATTAATGTGGGTCAACAGTAACTCTTTCATGTGTATGGCATGTCCAATAGGTATAGAAAGATAGATATTTCAGTTGTGTAGTAAAACAGCCTTCAGACTTAAAACTGACGAGTCAAAGAACAGTCGCCATTCCTTCGGGTCATGTTCGCATCCAAGAGCACCAAACAACCCCAAGACATCGTTGCAAAAGGTTAAACTGTCGACATGGTTGAAACATTGATTAAGATCTTCTTGACAACTGCGAAAAACAGAAACTCTTGTTCCTGGTAATAAGAGATTCCGCTCTTGTAGCCTTGATCCCAATAATTCTGCCTGCCTCTTTGACAATTTCAAATCTCTGACCAAGTCACTCAGATCATGATCTCTCTGCTCTCTCCATATCATTGGGACAGCAAACTGCATTGAAGGTTGTGATCCATTCAGCCATGCTCTATGGCTCCTAGAACAAGATGCACAGCATACATGAGGTGCCCACTGTTTATCCTGATCTCCAATTGAACATTCAAAGTATAGTTCATATTCTTTCTTAACAAGTGGAGTCATTTCCTTCTTTTGTGCTTTCACTGTATATTCTCTGCATATGCAGCAGAAGTTATCACTGCTGTTGAGACACCGACACAACATTTGAAAATAAATCTTCAGTTTTTAAAATGAAAAGTATTCAGGTGAATCGCATATATGTTAGCAACTACTGTAGATGAAGGCCCGATGCTATCAAATCGGGAAGGCGGTAATGTCACGATGAGGGCAGGGTTTTCAGCATTGAGAATCTCTCCCCCCCATGTGCTCACCCATCTAACCACTCTCTCTTTCCCCATGTGCTGACTTCTCCCGTCTGTGCTCTGTTGAGATCACAGAGGATACATTTTGTGAGGTAAAATATTGTTTAAAAACAGTCAGTGAAATATTTTACCTCACAAAATGAATCCTTGGTGATCCCTTGCTGTAATGTCAGTATTGTCTTTTGATTCCTTCCCTGCCCAGGAGATGTGGTATGCTCCATATACGGTCAGCCGAATGATTCACTGTGCCTGCGTGGAATTTGCATAATAAGTGCTTGCATATGTGTAGATCAGCGATTTATTTTATTTCAGTGGAAAATTCAGAATATGCTGTTTCAGAAAAAGTTCATATATGAGTTTTTAGAATTATAACAGAATATTAAAATGTTTCATATTATTTCTCTAAAACCTTACACCAGCATGAAAAAATATGTCAGGAACACTCAAAATTGTCGGAGGGACAAAACCTTTGTAACACAGTGTAATTGGCTGATCAGATCAGTCATTTGGCTCACTTGAGTTCTGTTCAGAAAGCAGATACCAGCAGGGACCAGGTCAGAATGGAGGAAGAAACAGCATGGAAGAGATTGATCAGTTCTTTAAAATTTTAAACCATTATGAATAGTAATGAGCGAATTTGTTAGGAAAACAATCGCCAAACATAGATTCGGCATGAATATGGCACATTCGGAATCGTGATCGGAAACACAAGCAAAATTTTATAAAATCGGGAAAAATCAGTAACATTCGGTAAAAAGTGCGTTAAAACATTTACGCTGCCACAAAAGTATTTTTAGCACTTTTGCAACGATAATGGTGGTGTATCATGAGCGTTTGGCTCGTGTTTGATGAAGGGAAAGGGTTTGCAGAGCTCAGAGGCAACTGTAAACAGTTTTTTTTCCCCTAACTTTATGTGTGCACTTTGCGGTTAGCCAATCAGGGCATAGGAAACACCCACAATGTCCTGACACAACAGCTTGTGTCATTGGATGCTGAAATCACATCTCCCTTTCCATATAAATAGCGAACATCTTGTTTTAACATCATTTTGACACTGTACAAAGAGCACAAAGAGCACAAAGAGGCTGCTACTGTTAGCAGCAATATTTTAGCTAGTGAGCGTATATCAGTCAGATAGTGTAGCTAGCTAGTGTCCAGTATGGCTGTTAAATTTACCTTCCAGCATTTTTGTTATGCCATTACTGAGGTCCACAGACAAAGCCAGCAATTGGTAGTGGTGTGTGTTAGGAGTTGAGTTTCCTCTGCTGCACAGGGGGAATCTCAATCTGCGTATGCTGCGGTCTCCCATTCTGCATCAGCCACAGTGGAGCCTGCTCAGTGGAGACGTCGGTCCCAGCATCTCACTGAGACTGATACTGTGCACAGGGTTACTGCTGCCTCTCCAGGCTCTGCTATTGTACCCTGCACTGATCTGCGGTGAGCAGGCTTTTCTGGGACTAAGTCCTGCTTTGCACACACTGAGCATGCCCAGGGTAAGATCTCTCAGTGGAGATCAAGGGTCACATGCTCAGGTACTGCAGCCAAATCTAATGGTCCTTCTAGGAAGGTCCTGTAGGTGCGCAGGCTCTGTGGCAGCCTCTCATTGGTCCTTCTAAGAAGGTCCTGTATGTGCAAAAGCTATTTAAGGCTCGCATGGCCGCACGTTCATGCTCTAGTATCTTCCTAAGTTATGTGCCTTGCGCCAGTGTGGTCATGTGTTTGTATGTGTTCAGGGACCCGGCTGAAATAAGCCCCTAGAATGCTGGCACCTCCGGTGAGGAGATTGTGTTTGTGTGTATTCAGGGACCTGGCTGAAATAAGCCCCTAGAATGCTGGCACCTCCGGCGAGGAGTTTTGTGTGCATGCATGACCACTGACTGCTCTCATTTGGGTAGTTAGCCTGTGCCTCTGTGAAAGTCTAACAGGGCACAGAGCTTTGCTTTCTTGGCCGCTCTGTGAAACTAACAGAGCTGGTTCATACCGCCATATAGTGCTGCCATTTACTTAGCAGCAGGTTCTTTCCTGCATGGTGGATCCTGGGTTACGAACGCACCAATCCCATCTAATAAATATATTCAGTGCGTTCCACCAACCCTAACAGTGTGAGGCCCTCACTTTTTAAAATGTGAAAACTCCACGTTGGGTGTCCATCTGCTGAAATGAGTGTAGCGGAAGACCTGTTGGTCCCTATTATACTATTTCTACCGTGGTGAAATTGATGCCACTTCTGTGGTATAAGGTCCTCATTTGTTTAAATTTTGAACACTCCTGGTTGGTTGTCCATCTGCTAGATTGAGCGTAGTGGAAGACCTGTCACTCCCTATTATACTATTTCTACTGTGGTGAAATTGATGTCACTTTTGTGGTGTCTGCCAGTAATTTTTGGAAATGTGAACACTCCTGGTTGGGTGTCCATCTGCTGGATTGTGTGTAGTGGAAGACCTGATGGTCCCTATTATACTATTTCTATTGTGGTGAAATTAATGCCACTTTGGCAGTGTCTGCCTCTTATTTTAGACTCCTGGTCGGGTCTCCTTCATGTGTGTTGCCTGTAGCAGTAGGCCTCCAAGACCATCAGGTCTCCAACTCCTTAGACTCAACTACCCATGTTACCATCCTTAAATTTTTCTGACAATAGTAGTCCACAAAACTGATATTTGCACCACCTGAGTGTGGCTCAGCATGAAAGCAGGTAGAGGTGTTGCATGTGGTATCACAGCTCCCAGCAATGGAGGCCTAGACCAATCCCTCACCCACCTGGTCTTACTATGATGTTCAATTGAAATCTGTAAATGCTGTCCTAGACCCCGATACCTCATGCCTGGCTTATTGCTGAAGTGCCATGCTACAATTTGTTCTGTGGGTGAATTGAGGCCACTTTCCAGGTGTCTATCCCTCATTTGATGCGTTTTGACAGCATTTGGGGCTATTATAAGGTGTTTTGCATGCGCTTGTTTTTGCCTCCCTTTGACTTGAATGGCGTTTGGTTATGTTCAGTCATTATTCATCTAATAAATTGGCGAATATTGCAAATTCAGCGATCATAATCCAAACCGAACATTGAAATATTCACTAATCTCTAGTTAGTACCCTCTGATGTACAGTCTGTCTCTCCTGAACCTGTGATATCTCTCCCTGATAAATTTTTGGGAAAGAAAGATCAGTTTAGGGTATTCAGGGATAGCTGTAAGTTATTTTGTATCCTGCACCTATGGTCGTCAGGGGAGGAGTTCCATCTGGTGGGAATAATCATGTCACTACAGCGAGGAGGTCCTCAGACTTGTGCATTTTCTTTGCCCCACAAGCTCCAGAACGGTATTCTGTTGATGCCTTTCTTTAAAGTTTAGGTCTGATATATGACAAACCAGACAGAATACAGATCGTTTTGGCTAAAATCATGAACCTGGCACAGGGGGCTCGCACAGCTAAGGAGTACTGTACTGAGTTCTGGCAGTGGTCCACCGAAGTTCTATGGAACTACATTGCTCTCAGATGCCAGTTCTAAAGAGGCCTTTCTGAGACACTGAAGGATATACTGGATGTTCTATCATGCCCTTTGTTCTCTGATGAAAGCCATCACTCAGGCCATATGAATGGACTGCAGAATCCGTGAGAGACATGGTGAACAGCAGGCAGCATGTTATAGTTCCCAGGATCAGGTTCATTTACCCAATGTTGGAGTTGCCAGTCTTTGTGTCGCGGAGAGAAGACGGAGACAAGATCTCGACTCTACTGTGGTGCCTATACTGTGGTCCCTCTGGATATTTTCTTAAGAATTGTCCAACTTGTCCTCAAGTTATGAAACCATTGGGAGAATGTCTGAGTCTAGGTCATGGCTGAGGAGGTCACCCAGACTCCCAGGTAACTTTTTCTTCCTCTGGTAAAGTACTGAAAAATACGATGATTTCCTTTGAGAACCAGGTGTTATCAACATTGGTGTTCTTTGACTGTGGTTCTGTTACTAACTTTATTGATTCGGGGCTGGTTCTGAACTTTGGATTAGGGACAGTTAGTTTAGGAAGACACATTCAAGTCATCACCCGTGACAAGACACTGCTATCTCACAATTTGGTCAAGAGAGCAACGATGGATTTCACTCTCCAAGTAAGAGCACTCCACTCTGAATCCATCTCCTGCTTTGTGTAGGTTAATTTATCTGCTGGATTGGTACTGGGATTTTCACCGGCAGAGAGAAATTATTATGTTGAGAATCGGGAGTTACTTGCTGTCAAATTGGCCTTTGAGGAATGGAGGCACTTTTTGGAGGGAGCGGTTCATCCAGTTACGGTGATCACTGATCACAAGAGTTTAGCTTACATTGAATAAGCTAAAATATTAACTCCTAGACAGGCCAGATGATCATTGTTTTTCTTTCGATTTAATTTTTCTATTACATTCAGGCCAGGGTCTAAGAATATGAAAGCTGATGCATTATCTCGTAGTCTAGATTCCATTTTTCCTCCACAACCTTCATCCTCCTTTATTCTTCATGGTATTGTGGTGTCTATGGTAATCTCGAAATTGGAACAGGAGATTCAAAAAGTCCAGTCGTTGGCTCCTTCCACTTCCCCAGGCTCCAAATTATTTGTGCCTTTGTACCTAAGATTACAGATGTAACAGGAATTTCATGATTCCATTTTAAGTAGTCATCCTGGAGTTTCTGCTACACGGAAAGCTGTTGATAGAATTTTTGGTAGATGTCCATGCATAATGATATTAAAGATTTTATATCTGCTTGTGAAGTCTGTGCACGTGCCAAAGTCAGTTGTAGCCAATCGGCTGCAGAATTGGCTCCATTGCCTATTCCATTGCCTATTCCAGAAAGACCATGGACTCATTTGTTCATGGATTTCATTACAGATTTGCCTCTTTCTGATGGGAAGACTGCTATCTGGATGGTAGTTGATTGATTCAGCAAACAAGCTCATTTTGTTCCTTTTTCATGATTACCTAATGCAGAGACTATCTCCAGGTTGTTTATTTCTCATATTGTAAGGTTGCATGGGATCCCTTTGAACATAGTGTCTGATAGGAGAGTACAATTTGTCTCTAAATTTTGGAGAGCTTTTTGCAGTAAACTAGAGATTGACTTGTCATTTTCATCTGCTTATCACCCAGAAACCACAGGTCAGACTAAGAGGACAAATCAATCTTTGGAACAAATTTCAAGGTGCTTTGTGGCAGAGCAACAGGAGGACTGGTCTTCGTTTTTACTTCTCGCTGGGTTGGCTTTTAACAGCGGAGTAAATCAATGTACCGGAATCTCACTGTTCTTCTGTAATTATGGTTTTCATTCACATTTTGGTGAATTTTCTATGATTAGTTCTGAATGCCGTGGAGGTCACCGTGCAGAGACTTGGGGATGGAGGACAAAGAAGAATGACAGAATTTACAACCTGATTATTAACCCCTTCCAGACCTGTGACGCCACGTAGGCATCATGAAAGTCGGTGCCAATCCGACCTGTGACGCATATGTGGCGTCATGGAGGGATCGCGTCCCTGCAGATCGGGTGAAAGGGTTAACTCCAATTTCACCCGATCTGCAGGGACAGGGGGAGTGGTACTTTAGCCCAGGGGGGGTGGCTTTGCCCCCACGTGGCTACGTTAAGTTCCTTTGGGGGTCTAGTTTCCAAAATGCAGTCACATGTGGGGGAGCTCCAATGTTTAGGCACACAGGGGCTCTCCAAACGCGACATGGTGTCCGCTAACGATGGAGATAATTTTTCATTCAAAAGTCAAATGGCACTCCTACCCTTCCGAGCCCTGCCGTGTGCACAAACAGTGGTTTACCCCCACATGTGCAGTATCAATGTACTCAGGAGAAATTGCCCAACACATTTTAGGATCGATTTTATCCTGTTGCCCATGTGGAAATGAACAAATTGAGGCTAAAAGAAATTTTTTGTTAAAAAAAAGTACTTTTTAATTTTTATGGATCAATTTGTGAAGCACCTTAGGGTTCAAAGTGCTTACTATGCATCAAGATAAGTTCCTTGGGGGGTCTAGTTTCCAAAATGTGGTCACTTGTGGGGGAGCTCCAATGTTTAGGCACACAGGGGCTCTCCAAACGCGACATGGTGTCTGCTAAAGATTGGAGCCAATTTTTCATTGAAAAAGTCAAATGGCGCTCCTTCCCTTCCAAGCCCTGTCATGCGCCCAAACAGTGGTTCCTGCCCACATATGGGGTATCAGCGTACTCAGGACAAATTGTACAATAACTTTTGGGGTCCAGTTTCTCTTTTGACCCTTGGGAAAATAAAAAAATGCTTGCTAAAAATAATTTTTGTGACTAAAAAGTTAAATGTTAATTTTTTCCTTCCATGTTGCTTCTGCTGCTGTGAAGCACCTGAAGGGTTAATAAACTTCTTGAATGTAATTTTGAGCACCGTGAGGGGTGCAGTTTTTAAATGGTGTAACTTTGGGGTATTTTCAGCTATATAGACCCCTCAAACTGACTTCAAATGTGAGGTGGTCCCTAAAAAAATGGTTTTGTAAATTTCGTTGTAAAAATGAGAAATCGCTGGTCAAATTTTAACCCTTATAACTTCCTAGCAAAAAAAAATGTTGTTCCAAAATTGTGCTGATGTAAAGTAGACATGTGGGAAATGTTATTTATTAACTATTTTGTGTCACATAACTCTCTCGTTTAACAGAATAAAAATTCAAAATTTGAAAATTGCGAAATTTTCAAAATTTTAGCCAAATTTCCATTTTTTTCACAAGTAAACTCCAAAATTATCGACCTAAATTTACCACTATCGTGAAGCCCAATATGTCACGAAAAAACAATCTCGGAACCGCTAGGATCCGTTGAAGTGTTCCTGAGTTATTACCTCATAAAGGGACACAGGTCAGAATTGCAAAAAACGGCCAGGTCATTAAGGTCAAAATAGGCTGGGTCATGAAGGGGTTAAAAAAATATATTATTCTTTATTAATACAATGAAAAATATAAAAATTTGGGTAAGGGTGGAAACAAATACACAGGAAACAAGAAGAGGATGCAATGCATTGGGAACAGATAACATTATGTCATGTTAAAAATTGAGTGGATCATAGCAGTACAAGAAAGTTAAAGATTAATAATAATAAAAGTTTACTTGTTTAAATACCACAATATGTAAATATATGAAAGTGGATCCTCAAAAGAAAAACATAAAGCAGGAATGGAGAAAATATGGATAAAAAATGATCAAGAAGATATAAATAATAAAGTGCATGTGCAAATATTATCCTCTTAGCCACACTTCAATAAGTGTGGCTAATAGCTTGTTAAGTGTAACAAAGTGCAAAATGATACTACAACGAAGTGCCAATGTTATAATATAGGATCATTATTAATGGGAAGAAAGGATGCATCCACCCCGAAGCACGTTTCGGCGTTTGCCTTTGTCAGGGGGTGGCGCTATCCAGAGGAAGAGTGATTTTTATACTGCAGGGCTCCAATGAGAGTGGGGGTGGGCGTGGTTTGACGCATATTCACAAAAGAGGTTGCCAGGCATCATCACCCATGCTCCCCACGTGACCCACGCTGCCACGATCAGCTGATTACATGACATGGGGATGCGGGAGTGGGGGGCGTGACCACCTGGAATGCAGTGCGGGTGTGCATTCCACCCAGCCTGCTGTCATGGGCAGATGGAATGGAAGTCATGTGGTCAGGTCCTGGTAGCTAAAAGGAAAGGTCCTAATAGATTTACCAATTAAGTAAGAATGAATGAGGCAAAGAAATATGTAATAATGTGATAACAAATGGAAAAAATAAGGAAAAAATAACAATGAAAGTAAGATTAGTAAATAGTGAAAGATGGGTATACAGAAAAAATAATATAGGAAATAGAAAAAAATATATATAGTAAATAAAAATAAATGCAAGTGAAAAATTAAAGCAAATGTGGGGGGGGGGGGTGACAGAATGGGAAGTGTAAGTGATGGGTGAAGGAAAGGGGAAAACAGGGGCAAAGAAAGGGGAAGTGAAGTAAAATGATGCAAAAAAGAAGAGAAATCATTTCTAAGTGATATAAGTGTAATTCATGAAAAAGTATTAATTATGATGTGAAAATATATATATATCTAAATCATGAAGGAGACATGTAAATATGTCCCAATTATATTGGAAGGAAAATATAATAAAATTAATAGTGAGTAGTGTTGAGCATTCCGATACCGCAAGTATCGGGTATCGGCCGATACTTGCGGGTATCGGAATTCCGATACCGAGATCCGATACTTTTGTGGTATCGGGTATCGGGTATCGAAACAACATTAATGTAAAAATGTGTAAAAGAGAGAATTAAAATAAAAAAATATTGCTATACTCACCTCTCCGACGCAGCCTGGACCTCACCGAGGGAACCGGCAGCGTTGTTTGCTTAAAATTCGCGCTTTTCCTTCCTTACGTGAAGTCCCGGCTTGTGATTGGTCGCGTGCCGCCCATGTGGCCGCGACGCGACCAATCACAGCAAGCCGTGACGTAATTTTAGGTCCTTCAGGATTTTAAAATTACGTTCTGGCTTGTGATTGGTCGCGTCGCGGTCACATGGGCGGCACGCGACCAATCACAAGCCGGGACGTCACGGGAGGCAGGACACGCGCGCATTTTAAGCAAACAACGCTGCCGGTTCCCTCGGTGAGGTCCAGGCTGCGTCGGAGAGGTGAGTATAGCAATATTTTTTTATTTTAATTCTCTCTTTTACACATTAATATGGATCCCAGGGCCTGAAGGAGAGTTTCCTCTCCTTCAGACCCTGGGAACCATCAGGAATACCGTCCAATACTTGAGTCCCATTGACTTGTATTGGTATCGGGTATCGGTATCGGATTGGATCCGATACTTTGCCGGTATCGGCCGATACTTTCCGATACCGATACTTTCAAGTATCGGACGGTATCGCTCAACACTAATAGTGAGCAATATAGAGGGCAATTGGGATAAGAAAAATAATAAAATAAAAAAGTGTATTGCAAAGTGATAAATAATTAATTAAATAATAAAAAATACACATGTAAAGTTAATATAAATAAAGAATAATAATAATAATAATAATAATAATAATAAGTATAAGAAATCAAGAAAAACCAATTAATGATAAATAATAATTGAAGAAAATATAATAAATAAAAATTACAATAAACCATAAATAAACAAAAATGCTGAATAAATAAAAAGGAATGAAAAATCAATCATTATTATTTCTTCTCAATCTTCGTCTTGTGATCATAATAGCAAAAAGTGTCCAAACAGATAATGAGTCCATATTCAGATGACCCATGCCGTCCCCAGTGAATCGATCAACTCTACAAATCCAAAAAATTGGCTCCAAAGAAGACCAATAATAATGAAGAACACAGGCATATCAAGTATCTAAAAATGAATAAAAATAGAATAAATATCTAAAAATATGAGGGACGAAGAATGGAAAAAGGAAAGGAAAAGGGGGAGGGGAAACAAAAGGAGGAAGGAGTTGGGGATAAAAAATGATCACCACATAAAAATATATACAGGACCATAAAAAATATGTGATGTATATACAGTACATATATATATATATATATATATATATATATATATATATATATATATATATATATATATATATATATACTCTAAATATTAATAATAAACATAATACAATGAATATGAAATATAAAAAGAGAAAAAAAACAACTTGATAACTGGGTGGTCAGAGAAAAGGAACAAAACTAATATTTTCATTCAGGCTGAGTGGATGTAGCGTATTTAAGGTCCATATCTGTCACGCTCGCGCCCAGACTTTGCTCTGCTCTCAGCTCTGCACTCTGTGGCTTTGCTCTCACCTCTGCTCTCTGTAACTTTGCTCTGCACTCTGACCTTGCCCTGCACTCTGTGACTTTGCTCTGCGGCTCTGCTCAGTTCTCGCTCTGCGGCTCCGCTCCTTGCGGTTCTACCTGGCTCCGCTCCTTGCGGTTCTACGTCTCCTGCTCTTGGCTCTGCCTCCTGTGTTTCTGCACGTTGCTTTGCCTCCTGCTCTTGGCTCCGCCTCCTGCATTTCTGCTCTTGGCTCCGCCTAAAGCATCTCTGTTCTTGGCTCTAGCTCCGACTCCAGTGTCTCTGTTGTACCCGTCTGCTTGCCTGTGTCCCAGCCGTGCCCACCTGTCTGCCAGAGTGCCTGCCGTACCCGCTTGCCTGTCTATGTTCCGTTCTCCGGTGGGAACAGCAGCCACAGTCAGACACCACCCTGGAGTAGCACCTGGTAGCTTCCTGCCGCACAAGCCTGACCTCACCATCAGAGGCTCCAGCGAATACCAAGGAAGCTACTTAGTCACGCCCCTTCCAGGGTAGTCTGGTCTGTGGCCCAGTGGGGCCACACCCCCACACGCCCGCGCCAACCAGTCTGGGCACGAGCGTGACAGTTTTCACAGGCCCTCACCAATGGGTGGGGATCTCTTAAATACAGAAAGCCTCATGGCAATTGGCCGGGGTCTCCTTAGCAAGGTGCATACAGACTCAATAAGACACAGGAGTTGCTGGCGCCGCCCCCCTATGCACACAGACAGAGCATGCACAGAACAAACAGCAGACATGAGGCACACAGCATGGAGCTGGCAGCAGAGAGAAGTCACAACAAGGCCCAGAGAAGTAAAGGCCCCGTCTCACTAAGCGATTTACCAACGATCACGACCAGCGATACGACCTGGCCGTGATCGTTGGTAAGTCGCTGTGTGGTCGCTGGGGAGCTGTCACACAGACAGCTCTCTCCAGCGACCAACGATCAGGGGAACGACTTCGGCATCGTTGAAACTGTCTTCAACGATGCCGAAGTCCCCCTGCAGCACCCGGGTAACCAGGGTAAACATCGGGTTACTAAGCGCAGGGCCGCGCTTAGTAACCCGATGTTTACCCTGGTTACCAAAAAAAACAAACAGTACATACTCGCCTTTCGGTGTCCGTCAGGTCCCTTGCCGTCTGCTTCCTGCTCTGACTGAGATCCGGCCGTACAGTGAGAGCAGAGCGCAGCGGTGACGTCACTGCTGTGCTCTCACTTCTCACTGTACGGCCGGCAGTCAGTGAGAGCAGGAAGCAGACGGCAAGGGACCTGACGGACATCAGAAGGCGAGTATGTATTGTTTTTTTTTTTTTACATTTACGCTGGTAACCAGGGTAAACATCGGGTTACTAAGCGCGGCCCTGCGCTTAGTAACCCGATGTTTACCCTGGTTACCAGTGAAGACATCGCTGGATCGGTGTCACACACACCGATTCAGCGATGTCAGCGGGGCCTCAACGACCAAAAAAAGGTCCAGGCCATTCCGACACGACCAGCGATCTCGCAGCAGGGGCCTGATCGCTGGTACGTGTCACACATAGCGAGATCGCTATGGAGGTCGCTGTTGCGTCACAAAACTTGTGACTCAGCAGCGATCTCGCTAGCGATCTCGCTATGTGAGACGGGGCCTTAAGTGAGTTTGAGTGTAATGCAGGTGGGGGATGGGAGGCCTTGCAATGATGCCAGCAGGGTTGTTACAATATCCATCTTGTTTCTTTTTGTGAAAGCTTCTTACTTATATTGCCACCACGGATAGATGGGGGAATAATATCTATTCCTCTTACCGTTAACGTGTTCTCTGACTAATTTTTTAAATGACAAGTTGTCAAGCTCACATAGATTTTTGGACATGAACATATGGCATAGTACACAACCGCTCTTGATTCACAGTTAATAAAATTATTGGTGTATTCTTTGGAGCCTGCAGAATTGAAAAACGGATGAATTCTCTCCATATTGGGACAGGCTACACAATGTCCACAGGGAAAGCTGCCTTTTCGTGGTGGGATCTGATTCCAAAACATTTGGGGCTCATTTCGATAATGACTATGTACCAGTATGTCTCTGATATTTTTGGATTTCTGAAATGTAATATTCGGTTGTTCTGGTAGATATCGGGCCAAAATTGGATTGGATAATAAAATAGGCCAACATTTTTTCAAAATCTCTCTCATAGAGTTAGCTTGAGAGTGAAAGTCAGTGATGAAGCGTACTATTGAGGATGAAGATGATTTATTTAGAGAAATAAAGAAGATCATTCCTTTGGGTAATTTTAGCTCTTTTGTATGCTCTTTTGATAGATCTATGACTATACCCTATGTCAAGAAATCTCAAGTTTAAATCATTTGCTTGTTTTTCAAAGTCAGAGTTTGGAAAACAAACACCTTTTAGACATAGAAATTGGCTTACCGGTATTAAACGTTTCAGTGATTCAGGGTGGGATGAAGAAGCATGAAGCAATGAATTTGTGGAGGTGGGTTTCCTATATAGGTCTGTTTGGAGGATGTTTGAAGAGTCTCGTTTCACTATTACATCCAAGAATTCAATAGAATAAAAATTGCTTGTGGATAAGATGGATATTTTGATTTTTTTTATTGACAATGAATTCATTTAAAGGGAACCTGTAACCTGAATTTGGCGGGACCAGTTTTGGGTCATATGGGTGGGGTTTTCGGATGTTTCATTCACCCTTTCCTTACCCGCTGGCTGCATGCTGGCCGCAATATTGGATTGAAGTTCATTCTCTGTCCTCCGGAGTACACACTTGCGTAAGGCAAGATTGCCTTGTGCAGGCATGTACTATGGAGGACAGAGAATGAACTTCAATCCAATATTGCGGCCAGCATGCAGCCAGCGGGTAACGAAAGGGTGAATCAAACACCCGAAAACCCCGCCCATATGACCCAAAACTGGTCCCGCCAAATACAGGTGACAGGTTCCCTTTAAGGATTCTGATGTACCCTTCCAGATAATAAAAATATCATCTGTGTACCATGCCCAGAAAAGGACACTATGCATATGTTGGAAACTGATGAAAAAAGGTATCCTTCCCACAGCCCCAGGAAGAGGTTAGCATAAGAGGGTGCAAATGGCGCACCCATGGCTGTGCCCTGGAGCTGTAGGTAGAGAGACCCCTTGAAGGTGAAAAAATTGTGAGTTAAGCTGAATTCTAACAATTGAATAGTGAATTTGGTCATACTGGTGGAGTAATTGGACATAGAGAGAATATATTTGGTTGCATGAAGGCCATCATTGTGCTTGATGTTAGTATATAATGATTCTACGTCACAAGTTACTAGTAATGTGTCCTCATCTAGTTGCAGACCATCAATTTTTTTAAGAAAATCTCCAGTATCTGGAGTAAAATAACCACTGAAACGTTCAATACCGGTAAGCCAATTTTAAGTAAACAGTACACTTGCACTCCTTAAGTACATGCGTAATTCCAAAAACAGCACCAAACATTCACATAACACATGGTAACAAAGTTCAAAAGTAACAGATTTCAAAAGTAACAAAGTTCAAGTTGTCAAATATATTGCGGACAAATCTATATGAATTATCTGTTACTTTTGAACTTTGTTACCATGTGTCATGCGAATATTTGGAGCCATTTTTTGAATTACGCATGTACATAAGGAGTGCAAGTGTACTGTTTCTCTATGTTTTGTGTGGCATTTCCTGAAGAAGGGGTCACTAAGACCCTGAAATGCATTGAATAAACCACCATTACTACCTCATTAAGCTTGGAAATTGAATTGCTGCAGCAGCGCAGAAGATATCCACACAACTCATGTACAAAAATCTATGGGGGCTTGACAACTCGTCATTTGAAAATTTGTCAGAGAACACAATAGGGTATGTGCACACATATTCCTGAGGTCTGCGGATTTTTCTGCAGAGGATTTGTGAAAACCGCAGGTAAAAGGCACTGCTTTTTACCTGCGGATTTCCTGCGGAATTACCACGGATTTCCTGCGGTTTTTGTGCGGATTCCACTGCGGTTTTACACCTGCGGTTTTCTATTATGGAGCAGGTGTAAAACCGCTGCAGATTCCGCACAAAGAATTGACATGCTGCGGAATGTAAACCGCTGTAAACGCATGGGAAACCGCTGCGGATCCGCAGCTGCGGAAACGCTGCGGATCCGCAGCAAAATCCACAGCATATGAAAATAGCCTTAACGGTACTATTGCAGCCCGTAATGAAAATAATATCTCTTGTCTAAAAACCAGACCCAAGCAGTTTACACTTTTCCATAATTGTGACTCATCAGCATTGATGGTAAGAGGAATAGATTTTATTCCTCTTTCTATTTGTGGTGGCAATATAAGTAAGAAGCTTTCACAAAAAGAAACAAGACGGCTATGGACCTTAAATACGATACACCCATTGTATTATTTTTATTATTAATATTTAGAGTATATATATATATATATATATATATATATATATATATATATATATATATATATATGTACAGGTCCGTCTCAAAAAATTAGCATATAGTGTTAAATTTCATTATTTACCATAATGTAATGATTACAATTAAACTTTCATATATTATAGATTCATTATCCACCAACTGAAATTTGTCAGGTCTTTTATTGTTTTAATACTGATGATTTTGGCCTACAACTCCTGATAACCCAAAAAACCTGTCTCAATAAATTAGCATATTTCAACCGTCCAATCAAATTAAAGTGTTTTTTAATAACAAACAAAAAAAACATCAAATAATAATGTTCAGTTATGCACTCAATACTTGGTCGGGAATCCTTTGGCAGAAATGACTGCTTCAATGCGGCGTGGCATGGAGGCAATCAGCCTGTGACACTGCTGAGATGTTATGGAGGCCCAGGATGCTTCAATAGCGGCCTTAAGCTCATCCAGAGTGTTGGGTCTTGCGTCTCTCAACTTTCTCTTCACAATATCCCACAGATTCTCTATGGGGTTCAGGTCAGGAGAGTAGGCAGGCCAATTGAGCACAGTAATACCATGGTCAGTAAACCATTTACCAGTGGTTTTGGCACTGTGAGCAGGTGCCAGGAAGCATGAAGTGCTCCAAAATCTCCTGATAGCTAGCTGCATTGACCCTGCCCTTGATGAAACACAGTGGACCAACACCAGCAGCTGACATGGCACCCCACACCATCACTGACTGGGTACTTGACACTGGACTTCAGGCATTTTGGCATTTCCTTCTCCCCAGTCTTCCTCCAGACTCTGGCACCTTGATTTCCGAATGACATGCAAAATTTGCTTTCATCAGAAAAAAGTACTTGGGACCACTTAGCAACAGTCCAGTGCTGCTTCTCTGTAGCCCAGGTCAGGCGCTTCTGCCGCTGTTTATGGTTCAAAAGTGGCTTTACCTGGGGAATGCGGCACCTGTAGCCCATTTCCTGCACACGCCTGTGCACGGTGGCTCTGGATGTTTCCACACCAGACTCAGTCCACTGCTTCCTCAGGTTCCCCAAGGTCTGGAATCGGTCCTTCTCCACAATCTTCCTCAGGGTCCGGTCACCTCTTCTCGTTGTACAGCGTTTTCTGCCACATTGTTTCCTTCCAACAGACTTACCATTGAGGTGCCTTGATACAGCACTCTGGGAACAGCCTATTTGTTGAGAAATTTCTTTCTGGGTCTTACCCTCTTGCTTGAGGGTGTCAATGATGGCCTTCTTGACATCTGTCAGGTCGCTAGTCTTACCCATGATGGGGGTTTTGAGTAATGAACCAGGCAGGGAGTTTTTAAAAGCCTCAGGTATCTTTTGCATGTGTTTAGAGTTAATTAGTTGATTCAGAAGATTAGGGTAATAAGTCGTTTAGAGAACCTTTTCTTGATATGCTAATTTATTGAGACAGGTTTTTTGGGTTATCAGGAGTTGTAGGCCAAAATCATCAGTATTAAAACAATAAAAGACCTGACAAATTTCAGTTGGTGGATAATGAATCTATAATATATGAAAGTTTAATTGTAATCATTACATTATGGTAAATAATGAAATTTAACACTATATGCTAATTTTTTGAGAAGGACCTGTATATATATATATATAATAAATTTTTTATGGTCCTGTGTATATTTTTATGTGGTGATCATTTTCCATCCCCAACCCCTTCCTCCCTTTGTTTCCCCTTTTCCCCCCGCCCTTTCCCTCTTCTCCCCTTCCTTCCCCTCTTTTCCTTTCCTTTTTCCATTCTTCGTCCCTCGCATCATATTTTTAGATATTTATTATTTCTATTTTTATTCATTTTTAGATACTTAATATGCCTGTGTTCTTCATTATTATTGGTCTTCTTTGGAGCCAATTTTTTGAATTTGTAGAGTTGATCGATTCACTGGGGACGGCATGGGTCATCAGAATATGGACTCATTATCTGTTTGGACACTTTTTGCTATTATGATCAGAAGACGAAGATTGGGAAGTAATAATAATGATTGATCTTTCATTCTTTTTTATTTATTCTGCATTTTTGTTTATGTTTATTGTTTATTGTAATTTGTATTTCTTACATTTTCTTCAATTACTATTTATCATTAATTGGTTTTTCTTGATTACTTATACTCATTTATTATTATTCTTTATTTATATTAACTTTATATATATTTTTTGTTGTTTTATTAATTATTTATCACTTTGATGTACACTTTTTTACTTTATTATTTTTCTTATCCCAATTACCCTCTATATTGCTCACTATTAATTTTATTATATTTTCCCTCCAATTTAATTGGGACATATTTACATGTCTCCTTCATGATTTAGATATATATGTTTTCAGATCATGATTAATTACTATTTCATGAATTTCACTTATATCACTTAGATATGATTTCTTTTCTGCATCATTTTACGTCACTTCCCCTTTCTTTTCCCCCTTTTTCCCTCTTTCCTTCACCCATCACTTACACTTCCCATTCTGTCATACACATCCCACATTTGCTTTAATTTTTCACTTGCATTTATTTTTATTTATTATATTTATTTTTTCTATATTATTTTTTCTGTATACCCATCTTTCATTATGTATCAATCTTGTTTTCATTATTATTTCTTCCTTATTTTTTCAAATTGTTAACACATTATTACCGTACATATTTCTTTGACTTATTCATTTTTGCTCGATTGGTAAATCTATTAGGACCTTTCCTTTTAGCTACCAGGACCTGACCACATGACTTCCTTTCCATCTGCCCATGACAGCGGGCTGGGTGGAATGCACGCCCGCACTGCGTTCCAGGTGGTCACGCCCCCAACTCCCGCGTCCCCATGCCATCACTCAGCTGATTGCGGCGCCGTGGGTCACGTGTGGCGGCTGGGTGGTGATGCTTGGCAACTTCCTGTGTGGCCGTGCGCCAAATCACGCCCACCCCTGCTCTCATTGGAGCCATGCATTATAAAAATCACTCTTCCTCTATATAGCACCACCCCCTGACGAAGGCAAATGCCGAAACGTGCATCGGGGTGGATGCATCCTTGGGACAGCAGCCAGATCCTCACAGTCACCGCTTCCAGCAGTCAGGTTCTTAACCCTTTCCTCATATAGCACTATGTAAATTTTCTCATTATGAGCATTGATATCTTTCATCCCGTTAATAATGAACCTATATTATAACATTGGCACTTCGTTGTAGTATCATGTTGCACTTTGTTACACTTAACAAGCTATTAGCCACACTCATTGGAGTGTGGCTAAGAAGAAAATATTTGCACATGCCCTTTATCATTTATATCTTTTTGATCATTTTTATCCCCTTTTTCTCTATTCCTGCTTTATGTTTTTCTTTTGAGGATCCGCTTTCATATATTTACATATTATGGTATTTAAACAACTAGACTCTTATTATCACCAATCTTTAACTTTCTTGTGCTGCTATGATCTACTCAATTTTTTATCATTACAGTGCTGTGGAAATTAATTGGGACAAAGCAAAAAAACAAAATGTTATAATGCACTGTTACACACTAATTCTGAAAATTACCTTTTTCCACTGGCTAGTTGACCAAGATTTATTTATTATATAGTAAAACTGGTTTGAATCACTGACTGGAAACCAACTTACGATTTTACTTAAAAAATGCATTGTCCAAATTAATTTGCACAGCACTGTACATAATTTCATCTGTTCCCAATGCATTGCGTCCTCTTCTTGTTCCCTGTGTATTTGTTTCCACCCTTACCCATATTTTTATATTTTGCATTGTAATAATAAAGAATAATATATTTCTTAATAATCAGGTTAAATTCAGTCATTCTTTTTTGTCCTCTATATGTATTGCCGATATGCCCTTCAGTATCTCCATGTTACATATCTAATTGCACACATGGTATTATCCCATATTATACACTAAGAAACATATATTACATTGCCATTTTGACTTTATGATGTTTATTGCTTTTTGAGTATGTAACTAGTGATGAGCGAGCATGAAAATGCTCGGGTGCTCGTTGCTCGGGTCGAGCAAATTGGAATACTCGGGTACTCGGCCAGAACAATGAGTCCAATGTAAGTCTATGGAAAACCTGAGTATTTTTACATGATCCCCTCGGGGGTCTTTTTAAGGTCTAAAAACGTCTGAAAATGATGAAAACTCTGCTCTAATGACATGGGAATATCATGGGGATTGTTCCTGGAAGCATTTCTGAATCCTAGGTTACAGCTGTAAGAAATGTTGTCAGTTTCACGCCATTTTTACAGTTGCAACAAAAAACATACAAAATTGAAACAAAATTGGATTTTGCTGGGAAATATGTTAAGGTACATCCTTTCCAGGGTAATGATTTGTATATAAGGCAAAATAATTAACCCCAGACCAAAATGTTCCTCCCTCACTTGGACTTAGTTCAGATGCAGCATTTTTTATGCATTTTTCAACTTTTACATTGCTTTCAACCAATACAAATGCATTCACTGGGAAATGTCATTGTAACATTTAACATCCCTAGCTGGCCATGTGGTGTGTGACACATAAGGAGACACATCTTGTTTCATTTATGAAAGAGGGACTTAGTCTTAAAGTCTCAAAGCCTATTTTTAGAGGGGCATCAGGCGGCTTTAATATTCTTAAAGGGCCATTATTAAACAGTGGGTCTCCTATGCTGTTATTGCCTATGAAGTGAGTGGCTGGGCTGCCAACAATTACAACAAACCCCAATACCCCTTTCACGAGAGGTACAGGAGGGCTTCCTGAAAAAATGTTGCATTGAATGCAAGGCCTGCCCTGCTATCAAGTTATATGCACCCCAATATGCCTTTGAACCCAGGTAATGGATGGCCACAGGAAAACCCACTTCACTTTCTTCAGTTGGTCCTGCCATACTGTTTTCTAATGTATTGACTGCAAGGCCTCCCCTGCCATCAAGTCATATGCACCCCAATAAGCCTTTGAACCCTGGTACTGGATAGCCACAGGAAAACTCACTTTACATTCTTCAGTTGGTATTGTTTCCTTATGCATTGAAAGCAAGGGCTGCCTTGAACCAAATTTGCACGCACCCCAATCCCCTTTGGAAGCAACATGGAGGAGGACCTCATAAAAAAAACTGTCCCATTACAAAGGAGCGTGTCTCCTAGACTTGTAATGCCCATAAACTAAGTGTATGGGCTGACAAACATTTCCCCATGGGGGGTAAATATTTTAAAAATATTTAATGGGGATCAAAGACACCCTTGCCAAAAAAATTGACTGTCTGTAGCAGTACGGAACACGTGAACCCTGGTGATCTACAGTAGTGATGGAAAGTGATGGGAGGTGGAGGAAGGCCTCATTAAACATTCGGACCAATTTAAAGTAGCGGGTCTCCTAGACTTGTAATGCCCATACACTAAAGGCCCCGTCACACATAGCGATTTACCAACGATCACGACCAGCGATACGACCTGGCCGTGATCGTTGGTAAGTCGCTGTGTGGTCGCTGGGGAGCTGTCACACAGACAGCTCTCTCCAGCGACCAACGATCAGGGGAACGACTTCGGCATCGTTGAAACTGTCTTCAACGATGCCGAAGTCCCCCTGCAGCACCCGGGTAACCAGGGTAAACATCGGGTTACTACGAGATCGCTGCTGAGTCACAAGTTTTGTGACGTAACATCGACCTCAGTAGCGATCTCGCTATGTGTGACACGTACCAGCGATCAGGCCCCTGCTGTGAGATCGCTGGTCGTGTCGGAATGGCCTGGACCGTTTTTTGGTCGTTGAGGTCCCGCTGACATCGCTGAATCGGTGTGTGTGACACCGATCCAGCGATGTCTTCACTGGTAACCACGGTAAACATCGGGTTACTAAGCGCAGGGCCACGCTTAGTAACCCGATGTTTACCCTGGTTACCAAAAAAAACAAACAGTACATACTCACCATCTGATGTCCGTCAGGTCCCTGGCCGTCTGCTTCCTGCTCTGACTGAGTTCCGCCGTACAGTGAGAGCAGAGCGCAGCGGTGATGTCACCGCTGTGCTGTACTTTCACTTTCACTTTGCGGCGCTCAGTCAGTGTGGGAAGCAGACGGCAAGGGACCTGACGGACATCAGATGGTGAGTATGTACTGTTTTTTTTTTTTTACATTTACGCTGGTAACCAGGGTAAACATCGGGTTACTAAGCGCGGCCCTGCGCTTAGTAACCCGATGTTTACCCTGGTTACCAGTGAAGACATCGCTGGATCGGTGTCACACACACCGATTCAGCTATGTCAGCGGGACCTCAACGACCAAAAAACAGCCCAGGCCATTCCGACACGACCAGCGATCTCACAGCAGGGGCCTGATCGCTGGTACGTGTCACACATAGCGAGATCGCTACTGAGGTCGCTGTTGCGTCACAAAACTTGTGACTCAGCAGCGATCTCGCTAGCGATCTCGCTATGTGTGACGGCCGCCTTTAGTGTATGGGCTGACAAACATTTCCCCATGGGGGATACATTTTTTAAAAAATATTTAATTGGGATCACAGACACCCTTGCCAAAAAATTGACTGTCTGTAGCAGCACGAAACACATGAACCCTGGTGATCTAGTGATGGAAAATGATGAGAGGTGGAGGAAGGCTTCATTAAAAACTAGTCCCAATGAAAAGGAGCAGGTCTACTAGGCTTTTAACGACCATACACAAAGTTCTTGGGCTGAGAAACATTTCACCATGGGGGGGTAACTTTTTACAAAAATCTTTTATGGGCATCATAGACAGACTTGGCAAAAATTTGACTACCTCTAGCATCACAGAACACATTAAGCATGTTGATCTAGTGGTGGATAATGAGGAGACATTGCTGAAGGCCTCATGAAAAAAAAGCACAATTTAAAGGAGTGTGTCTCCTAGACTTGTAATGCCCATACACGCAGTGCATGGGCTGACAAACATTTCCCCAAGGGAGATACATTTTTTAAAAATATACTATGGGCATCTTAGACACCATTGCCAAAAATTGGACTGCCTGTAGCGGCACAGAATACTTTAAGCCTGGTGATCTAGTGGTGGAGAATGAGGAGACATAAAGATAAATCATACTGAAATAAAAAAAAGAAAAGGATGTGAATCCACCAGTGAAAGAAAATAACAAAAGGAAGGGGCGAACACAGGTTCATATACAGTATATGATGCCAGATTGTGTCCAATGAGATATGTTTGTCCCTAGCAACAGCTCAGAGACAGGTATATAAAAAAATATATATAATAGTATTTCAATATTTTCATATTGTAGAGGTATACACTGGGTCATAAAAGAACGCTGCAGAGATATTAAAACTGGAACATATAAGAATAAGTGGGAAAAATATACGTACATCTCATTTTGATGACAGTTCCCCCTGGGGGAGTTTATTTTGGTTTCTAATTAGTAACGGGCATCATAAAAACACCCTTGCACAAAAATTGAGTGACTTTTGCCTCACGGAATACGTTCACCCTGGTGTTGTACTGGTTGTGGATGATGAGGATGAGGATAAGGAGGAGGATAACAACAAGCAGATGAAATCGGGAAGCAGATTGGTTGGGAAGAGGTTCATGACAATACTCCTCCACAAAAAAGACAATGTATTACTGTTATGTTTCACTGTTTTCACTTGGTGGTGTACAGAAATCTTGCCCAATCCAGCCCTTGTTCATTTTTATAAGAGTCAGCCTGTCAGCATTTTCAGTTGACAGGCGGATGCGATTATCTGTTATATTTACACCAGCGGCACTAAAAACATGCTCTGAGAGAACGCTAGCAGCATGGCAGGCCAGGACCTCCAAGGCATAGAGAGCCAGTTCATGCCACGTGTCCAGCTTGGATATCCAATGATTAAAAGGCATAGAGGAATCACAGAGGACTTTTGTACGATCTGCAAGGTACTCCCTCTGCATCTTCCCAAACATTGCACTTCTTGTGACAGCACCGATTGCCTCTGTGCCAGCACGATAGGAGGGTCTGAGAAAACTGTCCCAGAACTTTGCCATTGTTCCCCTGCCCGAGCTGGATGGTACTTCTGTCTCTCTCGCTTGGACTCCTTGGTTGTACAACAAACTCTGACATCTGCTGCCAGCGTTCTCACATGGGAATTTTCTAAGTAATTCCGCTGCAGCGGCCCTCTAGTACTGCAACATTTTAGTACACCTCTCTTTCTCTGGCAGAAGAGATTGAAAGTTCTCCTTGTAGCGTGGGTCTAGAAGTGTCACCAATAGTGTTGAGCATTCCGATGCTGCAAGTATCGGGTATCGGCCGATACTTGCTGTATCGGAATTTCCGATACCGAGATCCGATATTTTTGTGATATCGGGTATCGGTATCGAAACAACATTAATGTAAAAATGTGTAAAAGAAAGAATTAAAATAAAAAATATCGCTATACTCACCTGTCCGACGCAGCCTGGACCTCAGCGAAGGAACCGGCAGCGTTGTTTGTTTAAAATTCGCGCTTTTACTTGGTTACGTGAATTCCCGGCTTGTGATTGGTCAGGGCGGCCATGTTGCCGGGACGCGGACCAATCACAGCAAGCCGTGACGAAATTACGTCACGGCTTGCTGTGATTGGTCCGCGTCCCGGCAACATGGCCGCCATTAACCAATCACAAGCCGTGACGTCACGGGAGGCTGGACTTGCGCACTTTTTAAAAAACGCGCGTGTCCAGCCTCCAGTGACGTCCCGGCTTATGATTGGTCACGGCGCCATGTTGCCGGGACGCGGACCAATCACAGTAAGCCGTGACGAAATTACGTCACGGCTTGCTGTGATTGGTCCGCGTCCCGGCAACATGGACGCCATTAACCAATCACAAGCCGTGACGTCACGGGAGGCTGGACATGCTAGTAGCATTCTGTTGCATTCACCTGCCTCAAGTTCCAGTTCAGCTAAGTTGAATTTTGTTTCTTGTTTTGCTATTTTTGTCCAGCTATCTGCAATGTGACTCTTCAGTGCTGGAAGCTCTTGTGGACAGAAAATTACTACTCCAGTGGCATGAGTTGTCACTGGAGTTTAAAGTAATTTCTGGATGGTGTTTTTGAATAGTGATTTTTAGGTCGACCGTGAAGTAACTCTTTCCTGTCCTTCTGCTATCTAGTAAGCGGACCTCACTGTGCTAAATCTGCTGTTCATCCTACGTATGTCATTTCCTCTGAACTCACCGTCAATATCTGTGGGGGCCTTCTATCATCTTTTGGGGTTCCTCACTGGAGGTAAGGTAGGCCTGTATATTCCTCTTATAGGGGTAGTTAGATCTCCGGCTGGCGCGTGGTGTCTAGGGCATCGTAGGTACATCCCCCGGCTACTGTAAGTGTTGGGTCAGGTTCAGGTCACGGTCGACCTTAGTTTCCATCACCCGAGAGCTAGTCCGTTTTGTATTTTTTTTCCCATTGTCATTGGGGTAACCATAACAGTTTGGCCGGCCCAATAAAAAATCTATGTGTTAAAATATGCACTAAAGTAGGAAGGAGAAGAAAAGGTTTTTTTTTTTTTCTGTGTTTGAAAGTGCACCTTAGTTTGATCATTTGTATTCCTTGCTTAAACTGCAGTCTTCAGCCTTTTTTTTTTCTCCTCTCCTCTTAACCTCTGAATGCTTGGGTTACACCCATTTGAAACATGGATCCACAGAGTTTAGTTGCGGGTTTGAATAACCTTGCGACAAAAGTACAGAACCTACAAGATTTTGTTATACGTGCTCCAATGTCTGAACCTAAGATTCCTCTGCCTGAATACTTTACCGGAGACAGATCCCGGTTTTTGAGTTTCAGAGAAAATTGCAAATTGTTTTTGTCTCTGAGATCTCACTCTGCTGGTGATCAGACTCAACAAGTTAAAATTGTTATCTCTCTACTGCGCGGCGACCCACAAAGTTGGGCATTTGCATTATCGCCAGGGGATCCTGCGTTGTTAAATGTAGATGCGTTTTTTCAGGCTTTGGGGTTGCTTTATGAAGAACCTAATTTGGAGATTTTGGCTGAGAAAGCCTTGATAGCTCTTTCCCAAGGGCAAGATGAAGCTGAGATATACTGCCAGAAATTCCGTAAATGGTCGGTGCTTACTAAATGGAATGAGTGCGCTTTAGCAGCTAATTTCAGAGAAGGTCTCTCTGATGCCGTGAAGGATGTCATGGTGGGGTTCCCTGTGCCTACAGGTCTGAATGATGCCATGAAATTGGCTATCCAGATTGATCGGCGTTTGCGGGAGCGCAAATCTGTGCACCATATGGCGGGGTCTTCTGAGGAAGAATCTGTGCACCATATGGTGGTATCTTCTGAGCAAAAACCTGTGCACCATATGGCGGTGTCTTCTGAGCAAAGACCTGTGCACCATTTGGCGGTGACCTCTGAAAAGGCATTGGAGCATATGCAATGCGATCGTGTTTTGTCTAGAGGCGAACGTCAAAATTACAGGCGCAAAAATGGATTGTGCTTCTACTGTGGAGATCCAGCTCATGTTATATCAGCATGCTCTAAACGTATAAATAAGGTTGATAAAAAGGTTGATAAATCTTTTTCTACAGGTACCTTGCAGTCAAAATTTCTTTTGTCCGTGACATTGATTTGTACCTTATCATCTGTGACTGTGAATGCTTATGTGGATTCTGGCGCCGCTCTGAGTCTCATGGATTGGTCCTTTGCCAAGCGTTGTGGGTTTGATTTGGAGCCGTTGGAAGTTTCTATTCCCCTGAAGGGTATTGATTCTACACCTTTGGCTAGCAATAAACCACAATATTGGACACAAGTGACTATGCGTCTTACCCCAGACCATCAGGAGATTATTCGTTTCCTTGTATTATATAACCTACATGATGTCTTAGTGCTTGGATTACCATGGTTACAGATTCATAATCCCGTCTTGGACTGGAAATCTATGTCTGTGTTGAGCTGGGGATGTCGGGGTATTCATGGGGATGCACCTTTGGTTCCTATTTCTTCATCTACTCCCTCTGAGATCCCAGCATTTCTGTCAGATTTTTATGATGTCTTTCAAGAGCCTAAAGTTGATTCTCTCCCTCCCCACAGAGAGTGTGACTGCGCTATTGAATTGATCCCCGGTAGTAAGTTTCCTAAGGGTCGCTTGTTTAATTTGTCTGTACCTGAACATACTGCTATGCGGGAGTATATCAGAGAATCCTTGGAAAAGGGTCATATTCGCCCCTCGTTGTCTCCACTAGGGGCAGGATTTTTCTTTGTAGGTAAAAAGGATGGTTCATTGAGACCTTGCATCGACTATCGACTTTTGAATAAGATTACAGTTAAATACCAGTACCCGTTACCTTTACTGACTGATCTGTTTGCTCGTATAAAGGGGGCTAAGTGGTTCACTAAGATCGATCTACGTGGTGCGTATAATTTGGTGCGGATTAAGCAGGGGGATGAGTGGAAGACCGCATTTAATACGCCTGAAGGCCATTTTGAGTATTTGGTAATGCCTTTCGGTCTCGCAAATGCTCCTTCCGTTTTTCAGTCCTTTATGCACGATATTTTCCGTGAATATCTGGATAAGTTTATGATTGTGTATTTGGATGATATTCTTGTTTTTTCGGAGGACTGGGAATCTCACGTTCAACAGGTCAGGAGAGTTTTTCAGGTTTTGCGAGCTAATTCTCTTTTTGTAAAGGGCTCAAAGTGTAGTTTTGGAGTTCAGAGAATTTCCTTTTTGGGATATATTTTTTCCCCTTCATCTATGGAGATGGACCCTGTCAAGGTCCAGGCTATTTGTGATTGGATGCAACCTACTTCTTTGAAGAGTCTGCAAAAGTTCTTGGGTTTTGCTAATTTCTATCGCCGATTTATAGCGGGTTTTTCTGCCATTGCTAAACCTTTGACTGATTTGACCAAAAAGGGTGCTGATGTTGCTAATTGGTCCTCTGCGGCTGTGGAGGCCTTTCAAGAGCTTAAGCGCCGCTTTTCTTCCGCTCCTGTGTTGCGCCAACCTGATGTGTTACTTCCGTTCCAGGTTGAGGTGGATGCTTCGGAGATCGGAGCAGGTGCAGTTTTGTCGCAGAAAGATCCTGACTGCTCAGTAATGAGACCATGTGCGTTTTTCTCCCGAAAGTTTTCGCCCGCTGAGCGAAATTATGATGTGGGAAATCGGGAACTTCTGGCCATGAAGTGGGCGTTTGAGGAGTGGCGTCATTGGCTTGAGGGTGCTAGACACCAGGTGGTGGTCCTCACTGACCACAAGAATCTAATTTATCTTGAGTCGGCCAGGCGTCTGAATCCTAGACAGGCGCGCTGGTCGTTGTTTTTCTCCCGATTTAACTTTGTGGTGTCATATCTGCCTGGGTCCAAGAATGTGAAGGCGGATGCCCTCTCTAGGAGTTTTGAGCCTGACTCGCCTGGTGATTCCGAACCTACCGGCATCCTGAAGGATGGGGTGATATTGTCAGCTGTCTCCCCAGACCTGCGGCGTTCTTTGCAGGAGTTTCAGGTGGATAGGCCTGATCGCTGTCCGCCTGGTAGACTGTTTGTCCCTGATGATTGGACCAGTAGAGTTATCTCGGAGGTTCATTCTTCCGCGTTGACAGGTCATCCTGGAATTTTTGGCACCAGGGATTTGGTGTCTAGGTCCTTCTGGTGGCCTTCTTTGTCTCGAGATGTGCGCATGTTTGTGCAGTCTTGTGATGTTTGTGCTCGGGCCAAGCCCTGCTGTTCTAGGGCCAGTGGGTTGTTGTTGCCCTTGCCTATTCCTAAGAGGCCTTGGACGCACATCTCTATGGACTTTATTTCTGACCTTCCGGTTTCTCGTAGGATGTCTGTCATCTGGGTGATTTGTGACCGTTTTTCCAAGATGGTTCATTTGGTACCTTTACCCAAATTGCCCTCCTCCTCTGAGTTGGTTCCTCTATTTTTTCAGAATGTGGTGCGTTTGCATGGTATTCCTGAGAATATAGTGTCTGACAGGGGTACTCAGTTTGTGTCTAGATTTTGGCGGACGTTCTGTGCCAGGATGGGTATCGATTTGTCTTTTTCGTCTGCATTCCATCCTCAGACTAATGGCCAGACTGAGCGTACTAATCAGACCTTGGAGACTTACTTGAGGTGTTTTGTGTCCGCTGATCAGGATGATTGGCTTGACTTTTTGCCATTGGCAGAGTTTGCCCTTAACAATCGGGCTAGTTCTGCCACTTTGGTTTCTCCATTTTTTTGTAATTCAGGGTTTCACCCTCGGTTTTCGTCCGGTCAATTGGAGTCTTCGGATTGTCCTGGAGTGGATGCTGTGGTTGATAGGATGCATCAGATTTGGGGACAGGTTGTGGACAATCTGAAGTTGTCCCAGGAGAAGACTCAACAGTTCACTAATCGTCATCGGCGTATTGGTCCTCGTCTTTGTGTTGGGGACCTGGTGTGGCTGTCTTCTCGATTTGTTCCTATGAAGGTCTCGTCTCCTAAGTTTAAGCCTCGGTTTATCGGCCCTTATAGGATTCTGGAGGTTCTTAATCCTGTGTCCTTTCGTTTGGACCTCCCAGCATCTTTTAATATCCATAATGTTTTCCATCGGTCATTATTGCGGAGGTATGAGGTACCGGTTGTTCCTTCTGCTGATCCACCTGCTCCTGTGTTGGTTGAGGGTGAATTGGAGTATGTGGTGGAAAAGATCTTGGACTCCCGTGTTTCCAGACGGAAACTTCAGTATCTGGTTAAGTGGAAAGGTTATGGCCAGGAGGATAATTCTTGGGTGACAGCATCCGATGTTCATGCTCCCGATTTTGGTTCGTGCATTTCATAGTGCTCATCCAGGTCGCCCTGGTGGTTCTGGTGAGGGTTCGGTGCCCCCTCCTTAAGGGGGGGGTACTGTTGTGAATTCGGTTTGTGGGCTCCCCCGGTGGTCTGTTATGGTAGTGTCTCTTATGTGCCTTCCTCCATCTCTGATTACCTGTCGCCACCCTCTTGGGGAGTTTCCTATTTAAGGCTGCTTGGCTGTTAGTCACATGCCGGCCAACAATGTGCTAGTAGCATTCTGTTGCATTCACCTGCCTCAAGTTCCAGTTCAGCTAAGTTGAATTTTGTTTCTTGTTTTGCTATTTTTGTCCAGCTATCTGCAATGTGACTCTTCAGTGCTGGAAGCTCTTGTGGACAGAAAATTACTACTCCAGTGGCATGAGTTGTCACTGGAGTTTAAAGTAATTTCTGGATGGTGTTTTTGAATAGTGATTTTTAGGTCGACCGTGAAGTAACTCTTTCCTGTCCTTCTGCTATCTAGTAAGCGGACCTCACTGTGCTAAATCTGCTGTTCATCCTACGTATGTCATTTCCTCTGAACTCACCGTCAATATCTGTGGGGGCCTTCTATCATCTTTTGGGGTTCCTCACTGGAGGTAAGGTAGGCCTGTATATTCCTCTTATAGGGGTAGTTAGATCTCCGGCTGGCGCGTGGTGTCTAGGGCATCGTAGGTACATCCCCCGGCTACAGTAAGTGTTGGGTCAGGTTCAGGTCACGGTCGACCTTAGTTTCCATCACCCGAGAGCTAGTCCGTTTTGTATTTTTTTTCCCATTGTCATTGGGGTAACCATAACAGTGTTCCATCCCAAGGTCCGACTGGGTCCCGGCTTCCACTATGTTAACCCAGTGTGCCATCAGTGAGATTTACTGTCCCTGCCCACAAGCACTTGTCCACCTGTCTGTGGTTAGGTGGACTTTCCCAGTAATAGCATTGTTGAGGGCACGGAGAATGTTGCGGGACACATGCTGGTGTAGTGCCGGTATGGCACACCAGGAGAACTAGTGGCGTCTGGAGACCGAGTACCTTAGGACGGCCGCCGCCATCAGGTTGCTGAAAGCTCCCATCTCAATGAGCCTAAAAGGCAACATTTTGAGTGCAAGCAGAAGGGAAATCTTAGAATTTATTACTGTGGCCTGTGGGGCATTGGCTGGGTATTTCTGTTTGCATTCCAATGACTGGGGTATAGACAACTGAAGGCTGTGCTGGGACAAGGACGTGGACGGGTTTGATGATGGTGCTGCTTGACTGTGGGCAACAACAGGTGCAGGGTTAGAGACATCTTCACAAGCACGGTGGACTGGGGATTGGCTTCTACGCAAAACAGTGGAAGAAGCAGTGGTGTCACCTGCAGACAGTGTTCCTGGAGCCTGGGTTCGGCCCACAAAGTCGGGTGCTTTGCTGCCATGTGCCTGATCATGCTGGTGGTGGTCAGGCTGGCAGTTTTGCTACCCCTGCTGATGCTGGCATGGCAGGTGTTGCAAATGGCCTGTTTGGGGTTATTGGCAGAGACTTTAAAAAATAACCAGACTCAGGAAGATCTAACAGTTGGAATGGCAACTTCCCTCATGTTGGTGTTATGGGGAATGGATTCATGCCTTCTGTCTGTTGCCACCACACTGCTTCTTCCTGCCTGTTGGGGTGATATGCCTCCTTCCCCATGTGTGCTGCTGTCTTCGCTCTGCATGTCCTCCTGCCAGGTTGGGTCAGTCACTATATCATCCACCACTTCGTCTTCCACATTCGCACCCTGCTCCTCCTCCTGACTTTCTGGCAATTGTGTCTCATCATCTTCCACCTCTTGTGACCCTTTCCCACCATCGCCTTCGTGTGACCGTGGCTGGTCAAAGCTTTGGGCATCGAAACATGCGATCTCATCTGGCCCCACTTCAAGTTGACCGGCCGAGAGTCCGGAATCTTGAAAGGGAAAACTGAACAGCTCTTCGGAGTGTCCAAGTGTGGGATCAGTTGTCCACACTCATGGCTACTCAGACTTGACTGTGTGGAAGACATGTCGGTGGTGGCTAAGTGACTGGAAGCATTATCCGCTATCCAACCAACAACTGTTTAACACTGCTCTGTCTTTAATAGTGGTGTGCTGTGATCCCCCAGAAACTGGGACAGGAAGGTCGAGCGAGAAGATGTGGGTCTTTGTTGTGGCCCACCTTCAGCTTGGCCACGGCCTCGTCCTCTGCATGCACTATCAGCATGACGTCCACTTCCCCATCCCTTGCCTTGCCCATTTTAAATGGGCTACGATTTTTCCACCACAGATACACAAGGCCTCAGCCTGACATAACAGACTGAATAATTTTTTTGGGGGGGTTTTGGAGAATTTTTAAAATAAAAAAAAAGAGTGGGACAAGGCTAGAAGACAGAACTATGAAACTTAAGCCTGCGAAGCTACGATTTTTCCACCACAGATACACAAGGCCTCAGTCTGACATAACAGAATGAATAATTTTTTTTGGGGGGGGGGTTGGAGAATTTTTAAAATAAAAAAAAGAGTGGAACAAGGCTTGCAGACAGAACTATGAAACGTATGCTTGCGAAGCTATGATTTTTCAAACACAGATAAAACAGGCCTCAGTCTGACATAACAAACTGTATGAAAAAATGTTTTGCTTTTTGGAGAATTTAAAAAAAAAAAAGAGTGGAACAAGGCTAGCAGACAGAACTATGAAACTTATGACTGTGAAACTACGATTTTTCCACCACAGATACACAAAGCCTCAACCTGACATAACAGACTGTATAAATTTTTTTTTTTTTTTTTTGAGAACTAAAAAAAAAAAAAAATGGAACAAGTCGGACAGACAGAACTATGGAACTTATGATGGCGAAGCTATGATTTTTCCACCACAGATACACAAGGCCTCAACCTGACGTAACAGACTGTATAATTTTTTTTTTTTTTTTTTTGGAGAACTAAAAAAAAAATGGAGCAAGTTTAAAAGACAGAACTATGGAACTTATGCCTGCAAAGCTACGATTTTTCAAACACAGATACACCAGTCCTCAGCCTGACATAACAGACGGAAAAAAAAAATATATTTTTGGGGGGTGAATTTTTGAAAAAAAAAAGAAGAACAAGGCTAGCACACAGAATTATGATACGTATGCCTGCGAAACTACAATTTTTCCACCACTGATACACCAGTTGTCAGCCTCAGATAACAGACTGATCAACATGTCGCCTTGATTTCTTTGGGCACAACTAAATTGTGTCAACAAGTTGGCTATGACACAGAAAAAAAGATTTTTTGGCGCACTAACATCTGTGTCAGGGTCAAAAAAATGGTAGATTTGCACGTTCTTAGATTTCAATAACCTGGCTGTAGAAGGCAGCGTGAACAAGCAAATAAATGTTAACATAAGGGGGCTATGGATTGCTTTAGAATAAAAGGAGCAGGTATCAGGTGAAGAAAAAAAAAAGCCACAGAAAACTGCAGCTAGATATATATTAAATAAGCAGCAGAAGTCAGTAATGGAGCTTTTGGAGGTATGCAGTGAGAGCTATGTACTCACATACAGTGCATTCAGGCCTTGCACTGATGTGGATATGCGCACATAGACTCCCCTGCCTACCTAGCGCTGCAATCTTGGGACCCCCGAATTAGCCCTAAAGAGGACTGTTGGTTTCTCAGGAGTTGTGGACTGAACAGTTGCAGACCTACACTAACTATTAAAAGCACGATTCTGACCCTATCTCAGCAGCAGCTCTCCCTACACTCGCTAAGCCTGGAGCAGAATACGGCGAGTAGGGTGGCGCCAGGTCTCTTATAGACCTGATGATGCTGTGTGGCCAGCCAATCACTGTAATACCACAACAAAGATGGCTGCGACATTACAGTGCATGGCTGACAATCCCTGCACTGTCATTGGTGCTCTAAAGAGCGCCAGAATTGCAGGGCGGAGACCCGAGCTCCCACCGAATAATCCCGGAAATACTCTGTGCTCGCCGAGTACACCGAGCATAGCGATACTCGGGCGAGTACCAAGTAGTGGTGAGCACATTCGCTCATCACTATATTTGTAACTAAACCAGAAACTTGGGGATGTCAGGAGGGAGGTTTAAAAGAATTTTGGGACTGCCCAGATTAGCCAAAAATGAAAGGCTGATCAAAGACTTTCAGTGAGTCTTTTTTTTAAGACTGGAGATAAGGTTTGGTTGTCTTTTAGGAACATTAAACTTAAAGTGCTGTCGGCAAAGTTGGGTCCAAAGTTTATTGGTTGATATGAGATCCTAGAGGTGGTCAATCCTGTGGCATTTAGATTACAGCTTCTTCCAACCCTTCACATTCCTAAAGTATCCCATAAATCCCGATTAAAGGTGTATGTCCCTTCTGCATTGTCTCCCTCATCCCCGCCTCCTCCGCTTTCAGTAGATGGTGGCCTGGAGTATGAGGTTCAGAGGATTTTGGATTCTTGGAGGGTCCACATTTCCACAAAAAAACAAAAGATAGTCAGCTCACCTGAATATCGGCTATTCCACACCTGTTCCTGCATGGAAAAGTTGAGCACTCAGTCCACAGAAAAATCGATGAATCCAGCAGGAATGTAGTAAAATCACTACATTTATTTCTTCATTTTTTTTTTTTTAAAAGGA
Source organism: Ranitomeya variabilis (assembly GCF_051348905.1). Taxonomy (NCBI): domain Eukaryota; kingdom Metazoa; phylum Chordata; class Amphibia; order Anura; family Dendrobatidae; genus Ranitomeya; species Ranitomeya variabilis. Next base: position 647,999,241 of record NC_135233.1, on the reverse strand, counting down.
AAGGGTTGTATCCTATGGTACACCACTTGTAAGTAAGTTATAATTTCTTACAGAATTATGCACACATGGTAGCGTTTTTCCGACGCGTTTCGACTAACGTCTATAATCATGAACGTTAGTCGAAACGTGTCGGAAAAATGCTGCCATGTGTGCATAATGCTGTAAGAAATTATAATTTATTTACAAGTGGTGTACCATAGGATACAACCCTATCCTTTAAAAAAAAAAAAAAAATGAAGAAATAAATTTAGTGATTTTACTACATTCCTGCTGGATTCATCGATTTTTCTGTGGTCCACATTTCCCTCCAGTACCTCATCCACTGGAGGAAATACGGACCAGAGGAGAGATCCTGGATTCCTTCTTGAGATGTGAAGGCCGATCGTTTACTCAGGGCCTTCCATCTAAAATTTCCTGGGAAGCCTGGGGATCCGGTGACCCCCTAGAAGAGGGAATACTGTCACGGTTCCTCCCCTCAGTGTGTCTGGGATGCAGTTACCGACAGCTTGGCCATCTAATCTGGTATAGGGGGGGGCAGAAGCTGCCAGTACTTTGATTTGCTTCTTGGCCATCCAATATGGCACAGGGACATGCTGAGCTGTTAGTGTGTTGATTGACAGCGTGACTGTCAAATCTGAGACTGAGGCGTAGACTGTCTCCAAGTGTCCATTATTCCAGGAAATTGCTATTCTACTTAACTGAGCTGTGTCTCCCATAACTATATCAGATGTACATTCAGTTTGTGAGGTTTGTTCTCCTGTGCCTTGAGTTCTATATGTTTCATCTATTGCTTGACCTTGGACTTCGTTCTGACAATCCACCTGTTTAACCCCTTCAGCTCTGATCCGTTATCCTCCCTGTACTCTGACCTCAGAAGGTTACCCGACTATGGTTTTGTCTCTTCCTTCTGTTTATGACATACCCTCCAAGCTTCTGACCTTGGACTCCTTGACCATTCTGACTCTCGACTTGGCCATGACAAGTGTCTAGCATCACATTGATAGCATACAACTTTGCCTTTAAGCATTCATTTGTTTGATTCAAGTCCTGAACTGTTTATTTATTTTCAGTTTTTGAGTTTAACAACACCCCTGATTCTTGTCTTCTAATGTTTCCCATTCTGTTTGTTCCCCTGTTCTCTTGTATACTACTCTATCCTGACCTTTGCTGGTCCATGTGATTCCTTGCTCTGCTGTGTCATTGCTTTTGGTGTGTACTTCTCTTCCTAAGGGCTATTTCACATGTCCTGATATTTGTGGTACTGGAAAAACCAGTAAGGGAGAAATCCATGTCCGTGTGTCCGTATGTTACATATGTGTGGCATATGTTTGGCATCCATGTGCCGCATCAGTGTGACACATAGGAAAACCAGTACAGTTTGTGCTTTTCCCAGACTCCGGGTGCAGAAGATCATTGTCACCTAGTCTTTCTGATATCAACGTGACCAGAAGACAATGATGGGAGTTGTATTTAGCATCCGCTTGGTACATTGTATGTAAAATAAATAATTAAAAACATGGCGTGGGCTCCCATGTAATTTACATAACCAGCAAAGGGAAAGCTGACAACTGGAGAATGATGTTAACAATCTGGGAAATACAATAATATGCTGAAAGGTTTCCAGGCTCTTAATAACAGCTCACGTCTGTTTGCTTAGCATTTACTGGTTACTTTACAGGTGACCCCAGCAAAGGCTAAACAGGCAGCTATGCACTGATATTAATAGCCTGCAAAGGGCTCATGGATATTAGCCACTCTCACATGCTAACAACATCAGCCCACAGGTGCCCCCAAAATGGTGCATCTAAAAGATGTGCCAAATTTGATGCTTAGCCTCACTCTTACCACTTGCTCTGATGTGGTGATAAGTGGGATATAAGGGTTGTGGTTGATGTCAGCTGTTTTATGGCATCTGACATCAAGCCAAGGGGTTAGTAATGGAGAGGCATCTATAAGACACCCCTATTACTAACCCCGCAGTCATATTGTAAGAAAAACACAGCAAGAATAAAGTCCTTTAATTGAAAAGACAGACACAGACTCCTTTATTTGAAATAAACTCACCCAACCCTCTTTTTCCCATTTATTACTGTAAAAAGTAAAATAAAAAAAATGCCTCACCTGTCCGACAACATTCAATTTGTACCATGAAAAACTACATCTCTGCTATATCTGGATTACACGACTGAGCAGTGGCAAGATGCCACTGCTCAGTCATGAATCCAGGACTCACTGAGATGAGCTTGGGACACAGCTTCACTGTTGAGCAGTAATGTCAGAGCAGGGGTCTCAAACGGCATTCCTCGAGGGCCACAAACCATGCGTGTTTTCAAGATTTCCTTAGCATTGCACAAGGTGCTGGAATCATTTTGTGCAGGTGATTAAATTATCACCTGTGCAATACAAGGAAATCCTGAAAACAAAATCTGGTTGCGGCCCTTGAGGAATGCAGTTTGAGACCTCTGTCATAGAGGTTACCGACGGTCATTTCAAGCTGTTCCCATGCTCATTTCAGTGTAAGCTGGCAGATGACCTGCGGTAACCTTCATGACATCTTTATACAAAGAAAGTGGCGGGCACCACAGACACAAATAAATCAGGGATCAACCATATGCATATATATATAAAGTAATTAAGAACTTTAAGCAAGAGAAAAGATATGCATACCAACGGGATCAACCATCAAAAAATACAACTTTATTTATAGAAAAAAGGCACAATAGAGCAAGACATACATTTAAAAACATTTAAAAAACCAAGAGCCGGCACATGGCTGATAAGACATATGCACCCCCCCAGACAGTTGGAAATAAATAGCTAAGAGCACTAAGCAAAATGAGGTAAATTCATGAAAAGTCCATATACATATACAAATATATGCACCAATACACATTACTCTGCTACCAGCTATACCCTGTGTGCGCTGATCAATTACTCACAAATAAATAAATACAGGAATTAAACTTAAAGTCCCAAATCCTAGACCCATTCACCCTGTGCAAGAAATCTCATTGCACCAAATGCTGTTTAATAACCGGGATATATCACCCAAGGGTCTGGAAACAAAGCGTCACAAGAGCCAAGTAAAGATGCGGTAGCCCAATAGCAAATGCTTGTGCTAGTCCTGGGGGGGAACTGGAGCCCCACGCGTATCGACGCTATGAGAGCGTCTTCATCCCCTCATTTTGCTTAGTGCTCTTAGCTATTTATTTCCAACTGTCTGGGGGGGTGCATATGTCTTATCAGCCATGTGCCGTCTCTTGGTTTTTTAAATGTTTTTAAATGTATGTCTTGCTCTATTGTGCCTTTTTTCTATAAATAAAGTTGTATTTTTTGATGGTTGATCCCGTTGGTATGCATATCTTTTCTCTTGCTTAAAGTTCTTAATAACCTTCATGACATCACCGCCAGCACAGTGAGAATTTTCCTTTTGGGTCATTGTCCCCTTTCCCAGAGAAGTACTATCAGCCCCAAGCAGCGGGCTTTCCCTCTGCTGGTTATGAAAATTACTCGTGATCCCACGCCATTTTTTTTAAATAATTTATTTTACATATGATGTACATTCTGAATACAACTCACATCATTGTAACCTAGTTACGCTGATCTCAGGGAGACCAGGCAACAATTATCTGAGCTGCCGTCAGCATCTGGTGCCTGGGAACAGCACGATCTGTACCGCTTTTTCCCAGGCACCGGTACTTTTCACATTGATGTCATCCATGTGTCATCACTGTTCACGTATGCAGAATGTTTCGTGGCCCATGCTGCGTATAAAAAAAACAGGCATACCAGCGTGTTTTGCCCACGGACACACGATCTGTGGAAACACACTGACATACACAGACCTATTTATTTGAATGAGTCTACGTGTGTAAATGTCTACAGTACATGTGGAAACTGTCACCACACGTACTGGAGACAGAGACATGTGAAGAATGCCTAAAGCACAGGTTAGAGAATCCATCTCACAATGTGAACCATTATCACTATGTTTGTTAACAGTTCATATGAAGAAGTTTAAAAATCGCCTAGCTGTGTAACTAAATGTAACATTTATTGCAACAAATTAATATAAGAAAAACTTATTTAAATACGTCAAAACAACTATAACTTTAATTATTTTTTATGATTAAAACAAAATGGTTGAATACGATTAATAGGATTTAAGTTTCAAACCAGACCCATATTCAATTACAGTGTTTATGACAGGTGGTCACCCTCGCCTTGGGGCATTTTCTATGCTAGACTGCAATCTGTTCTGATTCATGTGCCTTTGTCGCTGCCTTTATGCCCTTGTCATTGTTTTTTTTTCTTACCAAAGAGTTAGACTACAAAAACAAAATTTACAATTGTTGTTCTTGAAAAAACACTAGAATAACATGAGAGCAACTATACATATATTTGAAATAGCATTTGATGTTTTCCTGAATTTTTGTTACTTTTAATGTTCTTGATTCTAAGTAGGGATCTTTTCCAAAAAATATAAAAAATCAAATAAACAATGCTTACCATTGCATGGTACTCGGTAACAGTATTAAATATTTCACAGCATTTTATTTATTTAGAAAACAGATTACTTTATGCATAACAAAACATGTCAAGCAAAGTCAATAGGAGACTATCAATGACAAAAAGACAATTTAATGTAAGACCCTAATTGTATCCCAAGAATTAGAGGCATCGGAATACTTTTCTTCATGAAAAAAGTTAGCTTTAATTCAAACCTTAAAATTAGATATAAGCAACAGTACGTGGCAATGTTTCAACCGCATACTTCCTTTTTCAGGTCAAAATTCCTAGATAATATACAGCCAATGAAAATAGTGTCACATTCAAGCTGTTTATACACCATTGGACGTGGGCTCCACCTTTTCCTTCTTCCTTTGTACCCTTCCACATTTTCATGGAAAGTATCAAGCTATTAAATAAACAAAGAATTATAAATTATTAATATACACTTGCTGTACAATATGGAAAACAGGTTCCACTGCAAAAAAAAATCTATTGTCCTTCTGCAGATTGACCACTAGTAGCTGTTATTATTCACTTTAATGAATTGTTCTGCATTTCCACTCCTTACCACTGGAGGCTGCTATTGTATTTTTGTATTTTGAGTTGTTTAGTTATTATTCTCACTTTATCAGATGAAAATAAACAATTGAGATGGAAACATTTAAGGTTTTCATTTAGTTGCATAATAATTCTGTGCACTAATAGTTGCCCAATACATAGATATTCTCCTAAGAAAGACAGTATCTCACTTTTACCTTCTTCAATGTAGCACTGTAGTTGTTTAAGAATATAAATATTTATCTAAAATACAATTCCCTATTATTTGTGCACACAGTGTATTACACTTATAGACACCAGCATAGGCAGATTTTGATGAGGGAATTCTGGGCTATGGCCTCTATAATGTTTTGTACCGTAATCGCGCTAGCATGGCCAGTAGAAGTGGAGTCTCGGAGACTCGGAGACCAGAACGGAGCGCCAGGAGAAAGGGAGCGAGTAGGTCTTTTTTTATTAGTATGGGATGTGAGGACTCATAGTGTATATAGAAGGCTATGTGCAGGGACAAACTGTATATGGGAGGCTATGAGCAGAGACAAACTTTATAAATGAAGCTATGTGCGGGCTTACACTGTATATAGGGGGCTATGTAGGGGCTCATACTATATACAGGTGGCTATGTAGGGGCTCATGCTATATACAGGAAGCTATATGAGGGCTCATACTATATATAGGAGACCATGTGCAGACTCATATGTGCGGGCTTACACTGTATATAGGAGGCTATGTGCAGGTTCATACTGTATATAGAAGGCTATAATAAAGACTCATACTGTATATGGGGGCTATATAGGGTCTCATACTGTATACAGAGGCAAAATCAGGGCTCATACTATAAATAGGAGATTGTGCAGACTCATACCGTATACAGGAGGCTTTGTGCGGACTCGTACTGTATATAAGAGGCTATATAGGGGCTTATACTATATACAGGAAGCTATGTAGGGGCTCATGCTATATACAGGAAGCTATGTAGGGGCTCATACTGTATATAGGGTGCCATATGAGGGCTCATACTATATATAGGAGACCATGTGCGAGCTTATACTGTATACAGGAGGCTATGCGCGGGTTCATACTGTATATAGAAGGCTATAATAAAGACTCATACTGTATATGGGGGCTATATAGGGTCTCATACTGTATACAGAGGCAAAATCAGGGCTCATACTATAAATAGGAGATTGTGCAGACTCATACCGTATACAGGAGGCTTTGTGCGGACTCGTACTGTATATAAGAGGCTATATAGGGGCTTATACTATATACAGGAAGCTATGTAGGGGCTCATACTGTATATAGGGTGCCATATGAGGGCTCATACTATATATAGGAGACCATGTGCGAGCTTATACTGTATACAGGAGGCTATGTGCGGGTTCATACTATATATAAAAGGCTATAATAAAGACTCATACTGTATATGGGGGCTATATACTGTATACAGGAAAGTATGTAGGGACTCATACTGTATATAGGGGCAAAATGAGGGCTCATACTATAAGGCCGGGGACACACTTAACGTATAAAAAAACGGTCCGTTTTTCACGGCCGAGAATCGCACAAATGTTTAAAAAACAGTGATCCGTGTGCAGTGCGAGGATGCGATTTCCTCGCATCAAATGATCCGTGTGACATCCGTGTGACATCCGTATGGCATCCGTATGCCGAGATTTTCTCGCAAGCTTGCAAAACCGACATCTAATGGATTTATGTGCTCAAATGTTCGGGAAAACATATATACAGTATATATATATATATATATATATATATATATATATATATATATATATATATGTCATTGAGACACATATATATATATTCTGTATTTATATTTCATTCAGCGCGATATCTGTGACAAGCCGGTAGTTCAATTGCCGGCTTTGCATTTCTCCTTCACAAACCCGACAGGATATGAGACATGGTTTACATACAGTAAACCATCTCATATCCCCCTTTTTTTGCATATTCCACACTACTAATGTTAGTAGTGTGTATGTGCAAAATTTGGCCGCTGTAGCTGCTAAAATAAAGGGTTAAATGGCGGAAAAAATTGGCGTGGGCTCCCGCGCAATTTTCTCCGCCAGAATGGTAAAGCCAGTGACTGAGGGCAGATATTAATAGCCAGGAGAGGGTCCATGGTTATTGGCCCCCCCCGTGGCTAAAAACATCTGCCCCCAGCTACCCCAGAAAAGGCACATCTGGAAGATGCGCCTATTCTGGCACTTGGCCACTCTCTTCCCACTCCCTGTAGCTGTGGGATATGGGGTAATGAAGGGTTAATGCCACCTTGCTATTGTAAGGTGACATTAAGCCAGATTAATAATGGAGAGGCGTCAATTATGACACCTATCCATTATTAATCCAATTGTTTGAAAGGGTTAAAAAACACACACACACACACATGATTTAAAAGTATTTTAATGAAATAAACACAGCGGTTGTTTTAATATTTTATTGCTCTCTCAATCCATTTTCAGACCCTCGCTTGGCAAAACAATAAACACACAATATACATACCCTCTCTGATGTCCTATCACGTCCCACGAGGTAATCCATCTGGAGGGGTTAACTAATATTACAGGCAGGAGCTGCGATAAACCACTCGCTCGTGCTTTCCTTTCAGCACCCGGGGGATTACAGGCACGAGCGAGTGGTTTATCGCAGCTCCTGCCTGTAATATTAGTTAACCCCTTCAGATGGATTACCTCGTGGGACGTGACGGTTCAGCTGAGGGTATGTATATTGTGTGTTTATTGTTTTGCCAAGCGAGGGTCTGAAAATGGATTGAGAGAGCAATAAAATATTAAAGCAACCGCTGTGTTTATTTCATTAAAATACTTTTAAATCATGTGTGTGTGTGTGTTTTTTAACCCTTTCAAACAATTGGATTAATAATGGATAGGTGTCATAATTGACGCCTCTCCATTATTAATCTGGCTTAATGTCACCTTACAATAGCAAGGTGGCATTAACCCTTCATTACCCCATATCCCACCGCTACAGGGAGTGGGAAGAGAGTGGCCAAGTGCCAGAATAGGCGCATCTTCCAGATGTGCCTTTTCTGGGGTGGCTGGGGGCAGATGTTTTTAGCCACGGGGGGGCCAATAACCATGGACCCTCTCCTGGCTATTAATATCTGCCCTCAGTCACTGGCTTTACCATTCTGGCGGAGAAAATTGCGCGGGAGCCCAAGCCAATTTTTTCCGCCATTTAACCCTTTATTTTAGCAGCTACAGCGGCCAAATTTTGCACATACACACTACTAACATTAGTAGTGTGGAATATGCAAAAAAAAGGGGGATATGAGATGGTTTACTATATGTAAACCATGTCTCATATCCTGTCGGGTTTGTGAAGGAGAAATGCAAAGCCGGCAATTGAGTTACCGGCTTTTCTATAGGACACCGCTGCGTGTTTCTCGCAATGCACACGCATGGTCCGTGTGTAATCCGATTTTTTCTCGCACCCATAGACTTGCATTGGCGAGTCTCGGCCGAGATACGCTGACAATCGCAGCCTGCTGCGAGTTCCCTCGGATCCGAAATACGGTGGAGAAAATATCGGATGATGGGAGCTGAACCATAGATTAACACTGGGCCTAATGCTATGCGATTTTTTATCGCATAACACTCGTCCGTATTACGGTCTAGTGTGACCCCGGCCTAAATAGGAGATTGTGCAGACTCATACCGTATACAGGAGGCTTTGTACGGGCTCGTACTGTATATAGAAGGCTATATGGAGGCTCATAATTTATATAAGAGGCTATATAGGCGTTCATACAGTGTGTAGGAGGCAATGTGTGGGCTCATACTGCATATAGGGACTATATAGGAGCAAATACTGTATATAGGAGGCTATATGGTGCTTATACTGTATATAGAGAGCTATGTGGGCTTATACTATATATAGGGAGTTATGTCAGTGCTCATATTGTATCTAGGTAGCTAAAAGGGGACTCATACTATATACAGTGGGTACGGAAAGTATTCAGACCCCTTTACATTTTTCACTCTTTGTTTCATTGAAGCCATTTGGTAAGTTCAAAAAAGTTCAATTTTTTTCACGTTAGTGTACACTCTGCACCCCATCTTGACTGAAAAAAAACAGAAATGTAGACATTTTTGCAAATTTTATAACAAAGGAAAAACTGAAATAACACATGGTCATAAGAATTCAGACCCTTTGCTTAGACACTCATATTTAAGTCACATGCTGTACATTTCCTTGTGATCCTCCTTGAGATGATTCTACTTCTTCATTGGAGTCCAGCTGTGTTAAATTAAACTGATAGGACTTGATTTTGAAAGGCATACACCTGTCTATATAAAACCTCACAGGTCACCATGCATGTCAGTCCAAATGAGAATAATGAGGTCAAAGGAACTGGCCAAGGAGCTCAAAGACAGAATTGTGGCAAGGCACAGATCAGGCCAAGGTTACAACAGAATTTCTGCAGTACTTAAGGTTCCTAAGAGCACAGTGGCCTCCATAATCCTTAAACGGAAAAAGTTTGGGACCACCAGAAGTCTTCCTAGACCTGGCCATCCAGCCAAACTGAGCAATCGTGGGAGAAGACCTTGGTGAGAGAGGTAAAGAAGAACCCCAAGATCACTGTGGCTGAGCTCCAGAGATGCAGTAGGGAGATGGGAGAAAGTTACACAAAGTAAATTATCACTGCAGCCCTCCACCAGCCAGGCCTTTATGGCAGAGTGGCCCGACCGAAGCCTCTCCTCAGTGCAAGACATATGAAAGCCTACAAAAAGTTTGCTAACAAAACACATGAAGGACACCCAGACTATGAGAAATAAAATTCTCTAATCTGATGAGATGAAGATAGAACTTTTTGGTGATAATTCTAAGCAGTATATGTGGAGAAAACCAGGCACTGCTCATCACCTGCCCAATACAATCCCAACAGTGAAACATGGTGGTGGCAGCATCATGGTATGGGGGTGTTTTTCAGCTGCAGGGACAGGACAAGTGGTTGTCATTGAAGGAAACATGAATGCTTCCAAGTACAGAGATATTCTGGATGAAAACCTCTTCCAGAGTGCTCTGGACCTCAGACTTAGCCGAAGGTTCACCTTCTAACAAGACAATGACCCTAAGCACACAGCTAAAATAACAAAGGAGTGGCTTTAGAACAACTCTGTGACCATTCTTGACTGGCCCAGCCAGAGCCCTGACCTTAACCCAATTGAGCATCTCTGGAGAGACCTGAAAATGGCTGTCTACTAATGTTCACCATCCAACCTGACGGAACTGGAGAGGATCTTCAAGGAAAAATAGCAGAGGATCCCCAAATCCAGGTGTGAAAAACTTGTTACATCATTCCCAAGAAGACTCATGGCTGTACTAGCTCAAAGGGTGCTCACCTCTTCCGACAAGCCTACAGCCTGCAGTGATCCTCAACCTTCTGAACCGCCACACAACCAGCTCTACCCTCTCCTAGTGTATCCTCACCCATCCCCTGCAGACCGTGAGCCCTCACAGGCAGGGCCCTTCCTCCTTATGTACCTGTGTGCCTTGTTTTTTGCTCATGTTTAATGTATTTGTCTATATTTGCACCCTTTTCACATGTAAAGTGCCATGGAATAAATGGCGCTATAAAAATGTATAATAATAATAATAATTCTACTCAATACTGAGCAATGGGTCTGAATACTTATGACCATGTGACATTTCAGTTTTTCCTTTTTAATAAATTTGCAAAAATTGCTACATTTCTGGTTTTTTTTTCAGTCAAGATGGGGTGCAGAGTGTACATTAATGAGAAAAAAAAGAACTTATTTGAATTTACTAAATGACTGCAATGAATCAGAGTGAAAAATTTAAAGGGGTCTGAATACTTTCTGTACCCACTGTATATGGAGATATGTGGCGCTCACACTGTATGTGGAGGCTCATACTGCATGTAGGTGGCTATGTGTGGCATCATATTGTATGTAGGGGACTGTGTGTGGACTCATACTGTATGTACAGGGCTGTGTGGAGGCTCATATGTGAAGAAGGCATATTGCATGGACCTGTGAGCAATTATCCTCATTGCAGTATGGTTCCTTTTCTTGTCCCGATTGAAGGAATTCCCTGATGAACCCCTGAATGATCAAAACGGGAAAAACAAGTTGAAAGGAAATGCCATTAAGCTAAGGGCACAAGTGTTCAGGCCATATAGGGTCTAAATATATTAGTTCAAGTCCTTAAAAACATGACTATGAGGTATATATATGTTTTTTGGTTTTAATTGCACTGCCACTTAACTTGCCATTTATGATCTGAAAGGTCATTCTTGTTTGACAAGAGCATCATATATGTTTCTTCTTGGACTTTGTTAGGGTTTTTTTGGTCAGATTGTTGAAAAATATGTATGATATATATATATATATATATATATATATATATATATATATATATATATATATACAGTGCCTACAAGTAGTATTCAACCCCCTGCAGATTTAGCAGGTTTAATAAGAAGCAAATAAGTTAGAGCCTTCAAACTTCAAACAAGAGCAGGATTTATTAACAGATGCTTAAATCTTACAAACCAAAAAGTTTTGTTGCTCAGTTAAATTTTAAACATAAAAGTGTGGGTCAATTATTATTCAACCCCTAGGTTTAATATTTTGTGGAATAACCTTTGTTTGCAATTACAGCTAATAATCGTCTTTTCTAAGACCTGATCAGGCCGGCACAGGTCTCTGGAGTTATCTTGGCCCACTCCTCCATGCAGATCTTCTCCAAGTTATCTAGGTTCTTTGGGTGTCTCATGTGGACTTTAATCTTGAGCTCCTTCCACAAGTTTTCAATTGGGTTAAGGTCAGGAGACTGACTAGGCCACTGCAACACCTTGATTTTTTGCCTCTTGAACCAGGCCTTGGTTTTCTTGGCTGTGTGCTTTGGGTCGTTGTCTTGTTGGAAGATGAAATGATGACCCATCTTAAGATCCTTGATGGAGGAGCGGAGGTTCTTGGCCAAAATCTCCAGGTAGGCCGTGCTATCCATCTTCCCATGGATGCGGACCAGATGGCCAGGCCCCTTGGCTGAGAAACAGCCCCACAGCATGATGCTGCCACCACCATGCTTGACTGTAGGGATGGTATTCTTGGGGTCGTATGCAGTGCCATCCAGTCTCCAAACGTCACGTGTGTGGTTGGCACCAAAGATCTCGATCTTGGTCTCATCAGACCAGAGAACCTTGAACCAGTCAGTCTCAGAGTCCTCCAAGTGATCATGAGCAAACTGTAGACGAGCCTTGACATGACGCTTTGAAAGTAAAGGTACCTTATGGGCTCGTCTGGAACGGAGACCATTGCGGTGGAGTACGTTACTTATGGTATTGACTGAAACCAATGTCCCCACTGCCATGAGATCTTCCCGGAGCTCCTTCCTTGTTTTCCTTGGGTTAGCCTTGACTCTTCGGACAAGCCTGGCCTCGGCACTGGAGGAAACTTTCAAAGGCTGTCCAGGCCGTGGAAGGCTAACAGTAGTTCCATAAGCCTTCCACTTCCGGATGATGCTCCCAACAGTGGAGACAGGTAGGCCCAACTCCTTAGAAAGGGTTTTGTACCCCTTGCCAGCCTTGTGACCCTCCACGATCTTGTCTCTGATGGCCTTGGAATGCTCCTTTGTCTTCCCCATGTTGACCATGTATGAGTGCTGTTCACAAGTTTGGGGAGGGTCTTAAATAGTCAGAAAAGGCTGGAAAAAGAGATAATTAATCCAAACATGTGAAGCTCATTGTTCTTTGTGCCTGAACTACTTCTTAATACTTTAGGGGAACCAAACAGAATTCTGGTGGGTTGAGGGGTTGAATAATAAATGACCCTCTGAAAAGACTTTTCACAATTTAAAAAAAAAATAAACAAAGAAATAACATTCTTTTTTGCTGCAGTGCATTTCACACATCCAGGCTGATCTACAGTCCAAATGTCACAATGCCAAGTTAATTCCAAATGTGTAAACCTGCTAAATCTGCAGGGGGTGGAATACTACTTGTAGGCACTGTATATATATATATATATATATATATATATATATATATATATATATATATATATATATATATATATATATATATATATATACAGTATATATACAGTGGGGAAAAAAGTAATTGTGCAAGTTCTCCCACTTAAAAAGATGAGAGAGGCCTGTAATTGACATCATAGGTAGACCACAACTATGAGAGTCAAAATGAGAAAAATCCAGAAAATCACCTTGTCTGATTTGGCAAGATTTATTTTACAAAATATGGTGGAAAATAATTCTGGGACAATTGACTAGTGTATAAGCTGAGGGGGAGGTTTCAGCACAAAAAAATGTGCTGATAAACTCGGCTTATACACTCCTTCAATATATACTGTATCTCTCCTTCAAACCACATATCCAAGCCCTTTCCACTTCCTGCCGACTTCAACTCAAAAATATTTCACGAATCCGTACATTCCTCAACCAAGAATCTGCAAAAACCCTAGTCCATGCCCTCATCATCTCTCGCCTTGACTTCTGAAACCTCATGCTCTGTGGCCTTCCCTCTAACACTCTTGCACCTCCAATCTATTCTAAACTCTGCTGCCCGACTAATCCACCTGTCCCCCCACTATTCCCCGGCCTCTCCCCTCTGTCAATCCCTTCACTGGCTCCCCATTGCCCAGAGACTCCAGTACAAAAGCCTAACCATGACGTACAAAGCCATCCACAACCTGTCTCCTCCATACATCTGTGACCTCGTCTCCCGGTACTTACCTACACGCAACCTCCAATCCTCACAAGATCTCCTTCTCTACTCCCTTCTTATCTCCTCTTCCCACAATCATATACAAGATTTCTCTCGCGTATCACCCCTACTCTGGAACCATCTACCACAACACATCAGACTCTCGCCTACCATCGAAACCTTCAAAAAGAGCCTGAAGACCCACCTCTTCCGACAAGCCTACAATCTGCAGTAACCACCGATCAACCAAACTGCTGCATGACCAGCTCTATCCTCACCTACTGTATTCTCACCCATCCTTTGTAGATTGTGAGCCTTCGCGGGCAGGGTCCTCACTCCTCCTGTACCAGTTATGACTTGTATTGTTTAAGATTATTGTACTTATTATTATGTATACCCCTCCTCACATGTAAAGCGCCATGGAATAAATGGCGCTATAACAATAAATAATAATAATAATAATATTAATAATAATAATACACGAGTATATGCAGTAATTGTTTTTATATTATATTAATATTGAGCAGAATTAATTTTAGCCTATTGGTTCAGCCTCCATGATAGTCACCGTCTGTCATATGGACTTTGCTGAAATTAATGTCCCACTCCTGATCTATTTTGTATAGCGCTATTTATTGTTACTTATAGTGCTAAACAAAAGGGAAAAACGTGTGTGGTGCACGTAGCGCTATCTCTGTCATTTTCCATGTACGGATGTGCCGCATAGCACATGTGTGTTACTCACATGATCTATCAGGAAGGATCATATGACATGTCACATTTTACATCGAGTACCTGGGGGAGGGGGCTCATGCCTTCTAAACTGCCTAAGGCCCTGGCTACGCTTAATCCACCCCTGGACACCAGAGTAGTAAGGTGACAAATAACATGACAAATACAATAGCTATATCATCTGTCTTCCAGTCATGTGATCATCAATCACCTGACTGCATACATCTCAACTAACATTAGTATTGGAACTGAATAGCGCCATCATGTGGTAACTAGTCTCATGGTAATGCTCATATAGATATAACACCACCACCTGACTAAGCAGTCACATGACTGAGCTCATGATATGAGCAGAAAATGTCTCCCCATAATTTTATGTTTGTAAAGGATTAACATCAGGCAATCATCTCCAAATCTTAACCATATAAGGTTTATCAGAATTAATGAAGACCAATTATAATATGTCTCAGAGGAATCATTCAGGTCTAAGATCCCACTCTAGCATAAAATTACAATAGCAACAATAACATATTTATAAGTCTCAGAAGGATGGTAGATAAGTCTGTGGAATTGATTACTCACAGTCCCATTTCACCACTTACAATCTGAACATAGATCATTCAGCAGAGAGAGGAAACAAATGCTTGAAAACAAAGGAGAAAAAAAAGAAACAAAATCAAATGAAAGGTAACAAAAGAATGTGTAATGTCCAACACTTTTAACCTGCAGATAAAGGGTCAATCCGCAGGTTAATAGCATTATGAGGGTGCCCAGCCACTTTACTGAAAGTGTGCCACCTGGGAGAACATTAACTTTATTTCTCCCAGGAGCTACCAGCTTTGACTGTAATTGCTCCAAGCATGCCTTGCAGATTCCAGAAGAAACCTGGCTTTTACCCTTTAATTCCTTTTCAGGGAACTTATAAAAGCGCACACTAGGTTGCATCCACTGAGTAGCTGCTAGCCAGAGGAATGAGCCTAAATCAAAATAGCCTGGTCAGTAGCAGATGAGAAAAAACCAGGGGCATAATCAGAAGCCAATATCTTAGCAGAATAGCCAGGTTTGGTTACCAGGAGGTAGGTCTAAAGCAACATCATACAAGCTAAGGTCAGAACAAGGGAACCACAGAGGCAGACAGTGTCATGATCACAAGAAGAGTCAAAAACAGGATGAGTATTACAGAATAATAGCAGACACTAACTAAGTAATATAACTAAATCCTTTCATCCTGATGGAAGGTGTGACAATGCTTCATTGGTCATAGCACGGAGCTGATTATATCACCTCAGCTGCTGAACAGCACATATACTTTTGCCTTCCAAGTTTTGGCAAATGTTGACCATGCCGCTAGCCACACCCATTTACCATTTCTTTCTTCCCTGTCAGGAGGAGATGTCAGAGGGACGTCCGTTCAGCAGATGCCTGGGACTGCAGGGTAAAAATCCAAATCTGGGACTGTCCCGCTGTGTCTGGGACATTTGGGACTAGAGATGAGCAGATCAATTAATAGAACTCTGATCCAGCGTCCATGTCAGTGGTATCTGGTGGCTGGACAGAAGACCAACAGATCTCTTACCTTCCTGCATCCCTGGCTCAGCTTTTGATTAGCCCGGGTTGACACGACGCTTTTTGTGGGTCATGCTCATCTATACTTGGGACCTGTAGATATATTTTTTGTTCATTCATTCATAGTTGTATCCGCCAGAACTTTTCCATCTTATTGTAAGCTTGACTATATGATATCTTGCTTTTTTGTGTCTGTAAGGCCATATTCACACACTGCATAAATCCTGTTTTTTGTTTCCTTCAGGTGTCTGCCCCAAACTACAATAACAATCTTCTTTGATTATTGATTATACAGATTTGCGACTAAAAAGCGGATTGATTATTTTCATATAATTCCCATGTATTTTTCTGTTTTGATAACGAAAAAAATATTGAAAAAAATCCTAAACGTCAGGACTTGCCACAAACCTATAGGTTCTTCTGCAAACTCTGGTGTGAATCATCAGCAGGCAGCTTATTTTTTCCCCCATTAATATCAATAGGAAATGCATGATTGGCTGTTTGAAGTCAGATAGGTAGTGACATAATGAAAAGTCCTTATGCTTTCAAGACACTTGCATTGGAATTTCATTCATCAACCGTTTTCCCCCAAATTAGCGTTGTGGCTTTGTGGAAGTGTATTAATTCACCTGACCATTTCATTTGTGGTGAACATACAGTGTTGAATAGTGTTGAGCATTCCGATACCGCAAGTATCTGGTATCGGCCGATATTTGCTGTATCGGAATTCTGATACCGAGTTCCGATATTTTCAGTATATCGGATACCGGAATCGGAAGTTCCCACAATTCAAAGTGCCCGAATTCAGCTAATGAGGAATGATTAGAAGTGTGGGCACATCCTGTTCTGCATGGTGGGCATGTAAGTACTGGCATGGCTGTGATTGGCTGCTGAAATGATGTCATGATGCACTATAAAAGTCGCTGCCGCCATTTTGGGCTCACTCTGCTGTGAATTCAGTTAGGGACAGGACGCTGTGTTCTGACTGAGGGCCAGTTTAGAGATAGCGATTTGCTTCATTGTGCTTTACCCAGGCTAATTTAGCAATCGCTGTGTGAGATCCTTGCTTTTGCCTTGCAGCGCTGTTCAAAGCTGTCTGCAAGGTCTCAGTGTGTGTGAGTGCAGCTCACTCTGTAGTCTGTCCGCAGCCACAGCCGGTTGTAGTCAGCTCAGGGTGCGTCACTGCCTCATACCATTCAATCCATTGTCCTTTTTTGCAATTAGTGCAGCCTGCTGCACATTTTTTCAAATATTTCCTTTTAGTGGCTTTCCATCCGTATCCAGCTAAATTGTGGAAAAACACTACAAAGGATTACATAGAGGAGCTTTTTTTGGCCTTGCAGTGCTGTTTACGGCTGTCTGCACGGTCTCTGTGTGAGTGCACATCACTCTGTAGTCTGTCCGCAGCCACAGCCGGTTGTAGTCAGCTCAGGGTGCGTCACTGCCTCATATCGTTCAATCCATTGTCCTTCTTTGCAATTAGTGCAGCCTGCTGCACATTTTTTCAAATATTTCCTTTTAGTGGCTTTCCATCCGTATCCAGCTAAATTGTGGAAAAACACTACAAAGGATTACATAGAGGAGCTTTTTTTGGCCTTGCAGTGCTGTTTACGGCCATCTGCACGGTCTCTGTGTGAGTGCACATCGCTCTGTAGTCTGTCCGCAGCCACAGGCGGTTGTAGTCAGCTCAGGGTGCGTCAGTGCCTCATACCGTTCCTTTGTCTGTTTCTCAATTAGTGCAGCCTGCTGCACATTTTTTCAAATTTATCCTATTAGTGGCTTTCCCTCCGTATCCTGCTAGATTGTGGAAAAACACTAAATAGGATTACACAGAGGAGCTTGTTTTGGCCTTGCAGCGCCGTTCACGGCTGTCTGCACGGTCTGTGTGTGAGTGCAGCTCACTCTGTAGCCAGTTCTGCAAAAAAAAAAAATTAATAAAGTTCACCAAACACACTACTTTACAGTTGTCTAGGCCACATTAGCTCATATTAAAGTCTGGTCCACACTTTAAAAAATTAGTGTTTCTTATACCTGTTAGGAGCTGTTCAGGAATAAGCACACTAAGCCCTTAGTACTTTTCTGCTTATCTTTATCAGTCAACCAAGATGAAGAAGGCAGGGAGTAAGGCACGTGGGCATGGGTGTGGGTGCGGAGCAGGGAGAGGATGTGGGGATTCTGTGCCTGCTGTGGGCACCGGTGACTCATCATCACCCTGTTTTAGCAGGGAACAGTCCTTCATGCGCAGCTTTGTAGGAGATCATCGTACACCGCTGCTGCATGAAGAACAAATTGAAGCCATTGTCGGATGGATGGCAGCTAATGCATCGACTTCAATTAGTGCCACATCCTCTCAGGCACAGAGCACTGGAGAGCACCCATTTGTCTCTTCACCACCTGCCAAATTGCCCAGGCAGTCAGAGAGCCCAGGACAGGAGCCATCTCTACTTCTGTTCTCTGAATCTCTTGGCTTGGAAACAGGGGGCCAGCCAAGCTGCACTGGAGAAATGGAAGATGATGCAGTATGCAGTGATGACCAACAGCTTTGTCTCTCTGAATCTGAAGAGACGGGTGAGCCAGTGCCTCCGGTCACCACACCGCAGTACGCATCTGATGATGAGACTCTTTCTGGTGCGTACTGTGCTGCCGAAACTACCCAGGAGAAGCAGTTGGTGGCAGAGGGTAGTGTAGATGATGAGGTCCTTGACCCATCGTGGTGTGAGGTACAGGAAGATGGTGGGAGCAGCTCTGAGGAAGAGATTCCCTGAACGGGCCAAAGAGGGAGAGGGAGGGGGAAGACTGCGGTTCCTGTAGCCTCCACTTCGGCACCCGTTAGGAGCATGCCTCTTCCAAAATCCAAAACGGGCGCTCCCAAGACTTGCAGTGCCTGGTCCTTTTTTGACACAGTTGCAGATGACATTTGCTTTGTCAAATGCAAGGTGTGTCATCAGAAAGTCAAAGGAGGGAAAAATGTCAGCAACCTCAATACCACAAATATGTGGAAACATGTGCGGACGAAGCACGCGGTGGAGTTACAAAAACACACTGAAGACCTAGGCCAACCAACAGCGGCACCTACCACCTCTTCAGCTCGTGTTGTTGCCTCTTCCTCCAGCTCACACACAGCTGGTTCAGCTTCCTCACAGGATCGCCATGGAAGAACCTCTGGCACTGTTGTCCAGAGACCCACTGTAATTCCACCCACAGCACCACGTTCCCAGTCATCCTCACACTCCCAGCCCAGTCTATAGCCATCGGTAGCACAGGCATGGGAGAAAAGGCGGCCATTCTTGGCAAACCACCCCCGAGCACAGGCTCTGAATGCTGGCATTGCAAAACTACTGTCCCTTGAAATGCTGTCATTCAGGCTGGTGGAGACCGATAGCTTCCGTAACTTGATGGCATTGGCAGTCCCACAATACAATGTGCCCAGCCGCTTTTATTTCAGCAGGCAAGCCGTCCCTGCCCTGCACAAGCATGTGGAGGGACACATAAAACACGAGCTACTGAATGCCGTCAGTAGCAAGGTCCATCTTACCACCATGTGTGGACCAGTCACCATGGACAGGGGCGATACCTTTCCCTCACTGCCCATTGGGTTAATGTTGTAGAGCCGGGTACAGATCGTGCGAGTGGCGCAGGACGTGTTCTGCCAACTCCAAGGATTGCAGGAATCCAGTCTGTATGCATTGACTCCTCCTCATACTCAAGTTCCTCAGAATCAGCGCTGCAGGAGCCATCACAGTCCACCTCCACATGGACCCGTGAACGTTTACCTGTTACGACCGATATGAGCACAGCCGTGGCCAAATGTCAACAGGCCGTATTGAAATTAATTTCTTTGGGGAAGCGAAGCCACACAGCGCAGGAGCTCTGGAATGCCATCAAGCAGGAGAGCGACGTGTGGTTTGTGCCAGCGAATCTCCAGCCAGGCATGGTAGTGTGTGACAATGGCCGAAATCTGGTGGCAGCGCTGGGTCTAGGCAACCTCACTCACATCCCATGTCTGGCACATGTACTCAACTTGGTCGTGCAGAGTTTTTTGAGGGACTATCCGGATCTTGATGCACTGCTGCACATGGTCCGCCTAGAGTGTGCTCACTTGTGGCGTTCCAGCATGGCAAGATCGCGCATTGCAGCTCTGCAGCGCCGATTCCTCCTTCCGGAACATCGCATCATATGTGACCTACCCACCAGGTGGAATTCCACGTTACATATGTTGGAGCGGTTGTGTGAGCAGCAGCCAGCAGTAATGGAGTACCAACTGCATCAGGCGCAAAGAAATCGCACTCCGCGCTGTTCAGACTTCACAACCACTGAGTGGGCCACTATGAAGGACGTCTGCCAGGTTTTGCGCCACACAGACACAACAGATATTAAACTGCCTCCAGTGCAGGCTTCGGCCTACACTCTGCTTCTCCTGCATTCCCTGGGCTCCAACACCGCCAGTTGCCATCCGGAAGTGCTGTCTGCACAGTCAACAGTTGCTCCTCTGTTATTGGGGTTCAGTAACGCCAGCTGCTCCCCTGCTTTGTTGCAGCAATAACTCTAGCCTGCTCCTCCTGCATTCCGTGGGCTCCAACACCGCCAGTTGCTGTCCGGAAGTGCTGTCTGCACAGTCAACAGTTGCTCCTCTGTTATTGGGGTTCAGTAACGCCAGCTGCTCCCCGGAAATAACTCTAGCCTGCTCCTCCTGCTGTCCCTGGGCTCTAACACCGCCAGTTGGTGCTCAGAAGTGCTGGCTGCACAGAGTAAACACTTGCCACTGTGTCAGTGGGGTTCAGTAACGCCAGCTGTTCCCCTGCTGTGTAGCCGGCAACATGTCCTGCAAACGCCACGCAGACACAACAGATATTAAACTGCCTCCAGTGCAGGCTTCGGCCTACACTCTGCTCCTCCTGCTGACCCTGGGCTCCAACACCGCTAGTTGCTGCTCGGAAGTGCTGGCTGCACAGAGAAAAACACTCGCCACTGTGTCAGTGGGGTTCAGCAACGCCAGCTGTCCCCCTGCTGTGTAGCCGGCAATGTGTCCTGCAAACGCCACGCAGACACAACAGATATTAAACTGCCTCCAGTGCAGGCTTCGGCCTACACTCTGCTCCTCCTGCTGTCCCTGGGCTCTAACACCGGCAGTTGGTGCTCAGAAGTGCTGGCTGCACAGAGAAAAACACTCGCCACTGTGTCAGTGGGGTTCAGTAATGCCAGCTGTTCCCCTGCTGTGTAGCTGGCAACGTGTCCTGCAAACGTCATGCAGACACAACCGATATTAAACTGCCTCCAGTGCAGGCTTCGGCCTAGACTCTGCTCCTCCTGCTGACCCTTGGCTCCAACACCGCTAGTTGCTGCTCAGAAGTGATGGCTGCACAGAGAAAAACACTTGCCTCGCCACTGCGTCAGTGGGGTTCAGCAACGCCAGCTGTCCCTTTGCTATGTAGCCGGCAACGTGTCCTGCAAACGCCACGCAGACACATCAGATATTAAACTGCCTTCAGTGCAGGCTTCGGCCTACACTCTGCTCCTCCTGCTGATCCTGGGCTCCAACACCGCTAGTTGCTGCTCGGAAGTGCTGGCTGCACAGAGAAAAACACTCGCCTCGCCACTGTGTCATTGGGGTTCAGCAACACCAGCTGTTCCCCTGCTGTGTAGCCAGCAACGTGTCCTGCAAATGCCACACAGAAACTACAACAAAAATTAAAGGGAACCTGCCCCCCAAGGCATTTGTAAGTAAAAGTGCCACCTTGTGCAGCACTAATGCTGCATTTGGACAAGGTAGCTCTTTTAGTTATACTTCTTGCACACGCAGAACTAAACACATAAAATGTGTCCCCTGATACAGTTTAACCGGCCCGGAGGTGTGACTTTCCTTTGTAATGACACGCCGCAGCCCCCTTGGCACCGTGCGCCGCCACCTCAGCGTTGTTTGAATCTGTCCCGGAGCCTGCGATGTTATGTTCTCCCTTGGCCATGCGCAGTTAGCGCTGCCCATCTTCTGACATCATTTATTGTCAGGCTGGCTGCGCCTGTGTGGCCGCCTTGCCCGAGATCATGCCCCGCAGTGTCTTATTTATTCTCACTGCGGGGCTGGGATTCATGGGCATGCGCAGTGCATATCTTCGCCTCTCACTCATCTCCTTCCGCCTTCTTCAGACTGTGCGGCTTCACGGCTGTGGCATGTGATAAGGGATCAGCTGACGCCGCACAGTCTGAAGCAGGCATAAGGACATGAGTGAGAGGCGAAGATATTTACTGTGCAAGGCCATGAATCCCAGCCCTGCAGTGTGAATAAATCAGAAAACACTGCAGGGCTGGGATTCATGGGCATGCACAGTGCATATCTTCGCCTCTCACTCATCTCCTTCCGCCTTCTTCAGACTGTGCGGCTTCACGGCCGTGGCAGGCGATAAGGGATCAGCTGACACCACACAGCCTGAAGCAGGCGTAAGGACATGAGTGAGAGGTGAAAATATTTACTGCGCAAGGCCTTGAATCCCAGCCCCGCAGTGTGAATAAATCAGAAGACACTGCAGGGCTGGGATTCATGGGCAGCGTGACTGCACCGGCTGACATCAAATGATGTCAGAAGACGGGCAGCGCTAACAGCGCATGTCCAAGGGATAACACAACAGCGCAGACTCCGGTACACAAAAAAACAATGCTCAGGAGGCTACGCCCAGCACCAAGGGGGTATTTTTGACAGCTGTTCTTCGTCTCATTAAGAAGGAAAGTCCCACCTCCGAGATGGTTTCACGGTATGAGGGGCAAAATTTTATAAGTGTTTCATTCAGCGTATGCAAGGAACATAATTAAAAGAGCCACCTTTTACTTGTGCAGCATTACTGCTGCACAAGGTGGCTCTTCTAGTTACTAACGCTTGGGGGGTTTAACCCCTTACTGACCTCGGACGGGATAGTACGTCCGAGGTCAGCTCCCCAGCTTTGATGCAGGGCTCCGTGGTGAGCCCGTATCAAAGCCAGGACATGTCAGCTGTTTTGAACAGCTGACATGTGCCCGCAATAGCGGCGGGTGAAATCGTGATTCACCCGCCGCTATTAACTAGTTAAATGCCGCTGTCAAACGCAGACAGCGGCATTTAAATACCACATCCGGCCGGGCGGCCGGATATGAGCGCATCGCCGACCCCGTCACATGATCGGAGGTCGGCGATGCTTCTCTATTGTAACCATAGAGGTCCTTGAGACCTCTATGGTTACAGATCCCCGGCAGCTGTGAGCGCCACCCTGTGGTCGGCGCTCACAGCACACCTGATTTTCTGCTGCATAGCAGCGAACAGCAGATTGCTGCTATGTAGCAGAGGCGATTGTGCTGTGCAGCGTCGGACTGGAGTACCTTGGGCCCACCAGAGAAAAATCATTCTTGGGGCCCACCTTGCAGTTATATAGAAATAATACCAATTATGTTGCAAAATGATGTAATATCAAACATAGTGTTTATTAACCTCTATACACTACACCACACGGGACACATCCTCTATATACTGCACAGCACACATCCTCTATATACTGCACAGCACAGGACACATCCTCTATATACTGCACAGCACAGGAGGTCCTCTATATTCCACTGTGGATTCCGTCTGTGTGTGTGTATACAGTATATATATATATATATATATATATATATATATATATATATATATATATATATATATATATATATATATATATATATAGAAACAAAACCTCAGATACAGAAACCATAACTATATAGGAAATAGTCCTGTCTGGATCATCCAGGACTCATCGGGATGGTACCCTGAGATACTTCAAATTAGATCAGAACCAAAGAACACGAAGTATATAACTCATAAAAGTTAAAAAAGTATATATGTTTATTAATAAGTATACAGAAAAAACAAACAAAGCAAAAATAATTACAATCCAGAAAAATAGGCAATAATTACCGCAGAGTCATATGAATATTGAGAACTGGGTGCACCAGAACCAGTGTTGCACCATGGACAAAGAGGGGAATCTATAATTTAAAGTGCCAGTGCTTACTATACCACAGTAATAGGTATAATTATAAGATAGGATGGGATATACCCTATGGTCCAGTGACCGTCATCCTAACAATATAAGAGAGCTAGTCTCATGTTGTCCTCTTACCCTTTTCCTTGTCCATGTGTGTCAACACGCGCCCCTACGCGCGTTTCGCCCACAGCTTCGTCGGGGGGCTCGCATAGCGTACATGTCTCCCAATCCGGTTTTTATAATGCATGGCGGCGCCATTATGCGGCGCATGTCTATGACGAATACGGGCGCCGCAAGCCGCATCATCACAGGCGCCAATATGGCGGTGCGGGTCACCGGGATTTACCGGTGACGTCACTGACCCGCACACGTCAAAGAAAGGCGCCAGAGACGATGCCGCAGCCCTTGCCCGCATCAGAGACATGGGCACTAGCGCCGTAATGATCACAAAGCAGCCACCAAGGTAATGTATTAAATGCAAACAGAAGGCGGACCACAGATATAATGTGCACTACTAATTTCATCAAATTTCCCAAATATGTGGGCCCAGGAGAAATGCTGCATACATATAAATTAGTGAAAAGAAATACTTATGATAAAAGTAAATAGATACAATAACAATTAATATCACCAAGATACAATTCATGGCTAATAATACAACGTGATAACATATACAGTAACACTGATAATAAAGTGACAAAATATATGAATAATATAGAATACTACATCAGTGATAAAATTACTAAAAATATAAAATTAAAGTGACATGATATTAAAGTGAAAATGTGCATTAGTATAATCAGCAGTGTCCTGGATCCGACGGTCATATTGCACGAGATGAAATTTGAAAATCTGTGTCCAAGCCGACTTTATTCAAGAAAATGCATCATGGAAAAGATCCTTATTGTAATTATGACACTAAATATATAAAGAACAAGAGACAAATGTTTAAAAGCAAGAATAAAAAAGTGATCCTTAGTCTAGAGATGACATAGTTTATAAGAATGGTGTAAAATTCAATTGCTCATTAAGTCCATTGGGGGTCATTGTATCAAGATTCACTATCCAACGGCATTCTTTTTGCTTTAGAACCCGTACAGCATCCCCACCTCTTATCCCCATATGAACACAATCAATTCCCCAGACTTTCAACTCTTTGGAATTACATTTGTGTTTGAGTTTGAAATGTCTGGGGATTGTTTTTAAAGACTCCACGTCCTCCACATCACGAGCGGCCTCAATATCCCGTACATGTTCACGGGTTCTAACCCGTAACTCACGTGATGTGAGTCTGATATATATCAAATTACAACTACACATGGCATAATATATGACATGCGTAGTTGGACATGTAATATTTTCTCTAATATCATATGTCTTGAGGCCACTCGATGATGCGAAGGACGTGGATCTGGCGTGGTTCTTACACGCCAAACACTTCCCACATGGAAAGAAACCCCTCCTATTACTCCTGATGCCAAAAAGAGAAGTAGGTTTTGAGACATAATGACTTGACACAAGAGTATCTCTAAAATTTCTCCCTCTTCGTGCCGTCATAAGGGGTGTCGGAGAGAGTTGTGTTTTGAGAACAGGGTCAGTTAACAAGACTGACCAATGTTTTTTGAGAATAGTTCTCATAAGGTCCCATTGCTGATTATACGTGGAGATGAACCGTACTTCTATCTCCTTACCATTTTTCCTACTGGAGTTACCACCCTGTGAGCCCAGGAGATCACTTCTCCTGGTGTTTTTAGCTCTAACATAGCCTTTCTTAATACACCTGTTGCTATACCCACGATCTCTAAACCTCTGCCCAAGGTCTTTAGCCTGTCCCTCGAATAGTGCATCCGAGGTACAGATTCTGCGAGCCGCAAAAACTGGCCAGTTGGAATGGCAGCAATCGTTGAGTATTGATGTGCAGAGGATGCGTGTAGTAATGAATTAACGGACGTTTTCTTACGATACATATCCGTATATATCGATCCATCCCCTTGCACCCTCAATTCAACATCAAGAAAGGACACCACCCTCTGATCATAAGTGTAGGTGAGTCTGATGTTGGAGTCATTGCGGTTCAGACCCACCATAAATGTTTCCAAATCACTGGCAGAGCCCTGCCATATAAACAAAATGTCGTCTATAAAACGAAACCATCCAAGGACTTGGTGGGCGGCCTGTGCACCGTCCAACAGCAAACCCCTCTCCCAGTATCCAAGAAAGAGGTTTGCGTAGGAGGGCGCACACGCCGCCCCCATAGCAGTACCACGTTGCTGTAAAAAGAATCGGTCCTTGAATGTAAAGAAGTTATGGGTGAGAATGAACCGCAACAAGTCCAACACCAGTTCCCTCATATCGGCATCAAGATTGCTAGATTCCAAAAAGAATTGCGATGCTCGTAGTCCGTCCTCATGTTTAATACTAGTGTATAGGGATTCAACATCCACTACTACAAGGAATGCATCAATATCGAGGGACAGGCCGTCAAGACGCCTCAGGACGTCCGTTGTGTCCCTGACATAGGAGGGCAGCGTCTCTACCTGTGGGTGCAGATAATGTTCAAGAAATTTACAAACAGGATCGCACAGCCCTCCAATGCCAGAGACAATCGGACGCCCTGGGGGATTAACTGGGTCCTTGTGGACCTTGGGCAGAAGGTAGAATGTGGGCACAACAGGGCATTTAACCATCAGGCCATCAAGGACCTTTTTAGAGATGATGCCCCTCTCATGTGCTATCTCAAGGATATAGGCAAGTTCCGTCTGAAAGGGAACCAATGGGCTATGTGTTAATTGGGCGTATGTCTGTTTGTCCCTTAATTGTCTAAAGGCCTCTCTCTCGTACCTCTCCACCGGCCAGATGACCACATTCCCCCCCTTATCAGCTTGTTTGATGACTACATCATCCAATTGTTTCAGATCTTCCAATGACTTACGTTGTAGAGGGGTTAAATTGTCCCTACTCCTACTATTATGGATTAATTTAAATTCTTCTGTTACCAACTTAGTAAATATGTCAACCTGCGGACATAGAGATAAGGAAGGGAATGTGGTGGATCTAGAAAATATAGGTGGTGGAGAGGTACCTGCAATCTCCGGATTGGATTCTCGTTCCAACTCCTCCAATGCCTCAATTGCCTCTTGTTCAGTTACAAAGACATCACTCTGATCAGCAGTTGGTTTAGAGTGTAACTTGCGTAATACTAGCTTCCGAGAAAATAAGTGGAGGTCCTTTAGTGCTAAAAAGAAATTAAAATCATTAGTTGGAGCAAATGACAAGCCCAAGCCCAGAAGATCCTTCTGAGTCTGAGACAGCACATGAGAGGACAAATTAATCACCTCCAATGTATTTTTTGTCCTTTTCTCCACAGGGGGTGAGGTGGGTATTTTGTGTTTCTGATTTTTCTTTCCTCCCCATCTAGGACGGTTCTCTCTAAAAAAGTCTCTCCTCTCCCATGTTGTTTTAAGATTTTCAAAACCCTGGGCTCTGTCTTCAACCGAGGACATGGATGATATGGAGGTAGACCGTGCCCTTGAGGATGATTGCTGACCAATTCTCTTTCTCCTCCATTTATAGACCTGATCATTCTGAAAGTCTAGTTGGTCACATTGATATTTCTTCGATTTACCTTCCACAATTTCCTTTTCCCATTTGAGCTGTTCTAAATCGATTTCCCCTTTGAGCCTTGTAACTTTATCGGGGGTTAGATGCTCATTAATACTATCTTGTACCTTTTTCAATTCGTCATCAATCTCTATCAAGGATGATTCTTTAGATTTAATCAAAAGTTCTAAAAATATTTTGGAGCAGTTAGAGGCAGCCCCTTCCCATGCTTTGATAAAATCTTCATTAGTTATGGGGAAGGAAGGGAACACTTGGATCCTAAGACCCCTTGGAACAAGACCACATCCAATGTATTTTTCTAAAAACGCCTTGTTCCACCATAGGCGGGTGCGTTTTTTGAGCAACTCTTTATATTTTTTGATCAATTCACCGTCATCTCTAGACTTTGGATCACAAGGGGCACCCAGACCCTCATCAAATACTCTGTTTAGTTGTGTCCGCCACGTCTTTTCTCCTTCGTGGAAATCCATCTGTTCTGAGATGGACACTGTGAGAACACAGACAATAATTAGAAACAAAACCTCAGATACAGAAACCATAACTATATAGGAAATAGTCCTGTCTGGATCATCCAGGACTCATCGGGATGGTACCCTGAGATACTTCAAATTAGATCAGAACCAAAGAACACGAAGTATATAACTCATAAAAGTTAAAAAAGTATATATGTTTATTAATAAGTATACAGAAAAAACAAACAAAGCAAAAATAATTACAATCCAGAAAAATAGGCAATAATTACCGCAGAGTCATATGAATATTGAGAACTGGGTGCACCAGAACCAGTGTTGCACCATGGACAAAGAGGGGAATCTATAATTTAAAGTGCCAGTGCCTACTATACCACAGTAATAGGTATAATTATAAGATAGGACGGGATATACCCTATGGTCCAGTGACCGTCATCCTAACAATATAAGAGAGCTAGTCTCATGTTGTCCTCTTACCCTTTTCCTTGTCCATGTGTGTCAACACGCGCCCCTACGCGCGTTTCGCCCACAGCTTCGTCGGGGGGCTCGCATAGCGTACATGTCTCCCAATCCGGTTTTTATAATGCATGGCGGCGCCATTATGCGGCGCATGTCTATGACGAATACGGGCGCCGCAAGCCGCATCATCACAGGCGCCAATATGGCGGTGCGGGTCACCGGGATTTACCGGTGACGTCACTGACCCGCACACGTCAAAGAAAGGCGCCACTGGACCATAGGGTATATCCCGTCCTATCTTATAATTATACCTATTACTGTGGTATAGTAAGCACTGGCACTTTAAATTATAGATTTCCCTCTTTGTCCATGGTGCAACACTGGTTCTGGTGCACCCAGTTCTCAATATTCATATGACTCTGCGGTAATTATTGCCTATTTTTCTGGATTGTAATTATTTTTGTTTTGTTTGTTTTTTCTGTATACTTATTAATAAACATACATACTTTTTTAACTTTTATGAGTTATATACTTCGTGTTCTTTGGTTCTGATATATATATATATATATATATATATATATATATATATATATATATATATATATATATTTACACACAGCCCTCCAGACTCAGGCTTGTAACTCTCCTTGATTCCAATTACCAGTACAGAACCCAACACTGTGGAATGTAATGTCATTTTACAGCACTGGCTCCAGTACGGATATGGAAATAAAGAAGACAGAGCAGGACACAGGACTAATGCAGAGTTAGGCCTCATTCACACTTTCGTATTTTGGTCACCATTCAGCACTGGGATTTGTAAGACAAAACTCAGAGCTGAACCCACGCAGAATATAATAGAAAAATTCACATGTATTCTTCAAATTACTGACGAAAACATGTCAGTGCAGATGAGGCCTAATAAGCAGCTCACTGCACAGACCAGGAACTATATTTTATGGCTTCGCTCACACTAGCGTATGACATGGCCGAGAGCTATGTGATGTTGTATCGGATAGCACTAGGCCCAGTGTTCTACTATGGGATAGTGCAGATGTGCAATTATGGCAGCAAGGTGCAAGTGCATCTGATATTCGGATGACACGTACCCATACAAGTCTATAGGTGCATGCAGTAGTGTAACTAACGATAGGGGTCAGGGTGTGCTGTTGGCCTGGGCCCCGCGCGCTGAGGAGCCCACCTGGAGCTACACTACATTTAACTATCGGTGTGCACAGCGCAACATTACAGTTAAACTCTGAGACAGAGCGGGGAGAGTTTGAGTCGGACCAATTCTTTTGCATGACAGAATTGATGGCCGTGTGAATGAACCCTAAACCTCACATGATTGAAGATGTAGAGAACCCTGTTCCTAAATGTGAACATCAAGAAAACAATGACATCCCATCTATAAAAACATGAATGATCATTAATAATGGAAACAGGGGCACTACTCACAATTCTGAGGCTGAGATCTTGAAATTGAACTCACCTGTTAAGATTGTCTGGTGTCGGCTCACTATGGCAAGAAAAAGATAGAAGTGAGCAGAAAACAAAATACAGGTTAAGCTCCTGACATAATAAAATTAGGCTTCCTATACAGGGCGGGCCATTTATATGGATACACCTAAATAAAATGGGAATGGTTGGTGATTAGTGTTGAGCGATACTTTCCGATATCGGAAAGTATCGGTATCGGAAAGTATCGGCCGATACCGTCAAAATATCGGATCTAATCCGATACCGATACCCGATCCCAATGCAAGTCAATGGGACGAAAATATCGGAATTAAAATAAACCCTTTATAAACTTGTAGGTTCATTCTACATGAAGGAAAACAACTAAGAATAATGTAGGATGTATTGGGGGACGTGGCGGAGACATTAAAGGCACAGAGGTTTAGCCCAATGTAATAGAATAGCAGGATTTTGTTTTTTTTTATGACGTTCGGCGGTAGAAAGATTTTGACTATGTTAATTTTTTTTTTATTTTGTCAGATATTGATGTTTCACTACTTCCACGCCCTTCACCTTCTTTTTTACTTCTCCCACACTTTCTTCTTCATTATCCTCATCATCAGCTTCTTTGACATCAACTTCTTCACCTTATTCATCTTCTTCTTCATCTTCTACCTATTATTTTTTTGGTTACATTGTTCATATTCTTTTTATTTTACTATTATCTTCATCATATTCTACTTCTTCATCATATTCTTATTTGTGACAGGCATTCCCGTAGTTGTTATCTATAAAAGTTTGAAGATTACACCTTCCGTTCTGCCTGTCACAAAAGAGTTACATTTGTCCGCGTTCAGTTTGGCCTGCAGCATCAGGCTTTATCCAGGGGCACCACGAGGAGGAACGGACTCACCCCCATACACTGCTTAGTCTTCTTCTGCTTATAATTTAGATAATATTTTTTGCTCTGATATTTAGTGTTATGCTTAATGTTCTTCTGCTCTTTGTTCTGCAGCCTCTTGTTCTTCTGCTTCTCGGTCTTCCAGGTCGTCGTCGTCTCCAGGGTCGTCGTCTCCGGGGTCGTCGTCATCGGGGTGGTCTTCAGGGTCATCGTCTCCAGGGTCGTCGTCATCACGGTGGTTGTCGTCTCTGGTGTCGTCGTCATCTTAGGGGTGGTCTTCCGGGTCATCGTGTTTAGTCTCTTGAACTTGGAAATGTAGCAGAAGGTACAAGAAGGCTGAGAAAATGCCGAGAACCAGCTGATGGAACTGGAACTCGGATGGCTACCCGAAGGTCCAAGAGCCAATGGAACTACCGAGGACCAGCTGACGTTACTGGAACTCGGATACCCAGAGGGAGGCACCTAAGCCAAAGGCTCTGCCCGGAACCAGCTGACGGTACTGGAACCAGGATGGGGAGCAGAAGGTACAAGAGCAAGTGTCTGCATGGCTTTTGCAGGACACGATGCCGGCTGCACAGCAGGGGAACAGCTGGCGGTGCTGAACCCCACTGACACATTGGCTGGTGTTTTTCTCTGTGCAGCTAGCAGTACCGGGCCCCAACTGGCGGTGTTAGAGCCCGGGGTCAGCAGGAGAAGGAGATGGAGCAGAGTGTAGGCCGAAGCCTGCACTGGCGGCAGCTTTGGGTCTGTTGTGCCTGCGTGGCAGTTGCAGGACACGTTGCCGGCTGCACAGCAGGGGAACAGCTGGCGGTGCTGAACCCCACTGACACATTGGCTGGTGTTTGGCTCTGTGCAGCTAGCAGTACCGGGCCCCAACTGGCGGTGTTGGAGCCCGGGCTCTGCAGGGGGAGCAGAGTGTAGGCCGAAGCCTACTTGAACCAATTTCAAAGGTAACCTTTAACCCCCCCTCAGGGGTTACAAAGTAGAAGAGCCACAGCTTATGCAGCAGTAGTGCTGCACAAGTCAAAGGTTGCTCTTTTAATTTTGCTCCTTGCACACGCTGAATGAAACACGTATAACATTTAGCCCTTTATACAGTCAAACTGTGTTGGAGGCGCGAGTTCCCTTTGTAATGAGACGCAGCACAGATGTCAAGAATCCCACCTTGGTGCTGGGTGCAGCCTCCTGAGCGTTGTTATTTGCTGTACAGGAGTCTGCGCTGTCGTGTTATCCCCCGGCCTAGCGCTGTTAGTGCTGCCCATCTTCTGACCTCATTTAATGTCGGCCGGTGCGGTTCGCGATGACCATGAATCCCAGCCCCGCAGTGTCTTAACATTGTTAAAACACTGCGGGGCTGGGATTCATGGCCTGGCGCAGCACATATGTTCGCCTCTCGCACTCGGGTCCTTACACCCGCTTCAGACTGTGCGGCGTCAGCTGATCCCTTATCGCATGCCGCGGCCATGAAGCCGCACAGTCTGAAGAAGGCGGAAGGAGATGAGGGACAGGCGAAGTGATGCACCGCTCATGCCCATCAATCACACCCTCGCAGTCCCAAGAAATAAGACACCGAGGGGCGTTGTGTGGGTCAGGGCGGCCGCAGAGGCGCAGGCAGCCAAACAATGATGCCAGAAGACGGGCAGCGCTACCAAGGGGGTTGCAGCGTGTCATTACAAAGGAAAGTCACACCACCGGGACGGTTAAATGGTCACACAGAGGACACATTTTAGAGGTGTTTTCAGTTCCACATGTGCGAGGAGAATACGTTTATGAGCCACCTTGCACACATGCAGCATTACCGCTGTACAAGGTGGCCTTAAAAACGTACAAACGCCTGGGGGAGGGGGGACAGGTTCCCTTCAATTTCAGTTCTTGTGTCTGCGTGGCTTTTGCAGGACACGATGCCGGCTGCACAGCAGGGGAACAGCTGGCGGTGCTGAACCCCACTGACACATTGGCTGGTGTTTTTCTCTGTGCAGCTAGCAGTACCGGGCCCCAACTGGCGGTGTTAGCGCCCTGGGTCAGCAGGAGGAGGAGATGGAGCAGAGTGTAGGCCGAAGCCTGCACTGGCGGCAGCTTTGGGTCTGTTGTGCCTGCGTGGCAGTTGCAGGACACGTTGCCGGCTGCACAGCAGGGGAACAGCTGGCGGTGCTGAACCCCACTGACACATTGGCTGGTGTTTGGCTCTGTGCAGCTAGCAGTACCGGGCCCCAACTGGCGGTGATAGAGCCCGGGGTCAGCAGGAGGAGGAGATGGAGCAGAGTGTAGGCCGAAGCCTGCACTGGCGGCAGCTTTGGGTCTGTTGTGCCTGCGTGGCAGTTGCAGGACACGTTGCCGGCTGCACAGCAGGGGAACAGCTGGCGGTGCTGAACCCCACTGACACATTGGCTGGTGTTTGGCTCTGTGCAGCTAGCAGTACCGGGCCCCAACTGGCGGTGTTGGAGCCCGGGCTCTGCAGGGGGAGCAGAGTGTAGGCCGAAGCCTACTTGAACCAATTTCAAAGGTAACCTTTAACCCCCCCTCAGGGGTTACAAAGTAGAAGAGCCACAGCTTATGCAGCAGTAGTGCTGCACAAGTCAAAGGTTGCTCTTTTAATTTTGCTCCTTGCACACGCTGAATGAAACACGTATAACATTTAGCCCTTTATACAGTCAAACTGTGTTGGAGGCGCGAGTTCCCTTTGTAATGAGACGCAGCACAGATGTCAAGAATCCCACCTTGGTGCTGGGTGCAGCCTCCTGAGCGTTGTTATTTGCTGTACAGGAGTCTGCGCTGTCGTGTTATCCCCCGGCCTAGCGCTGTTAGCGCTGCCCATCTTCTGACCTCATTTAATGTCGGCCGGTGCGGTTCGCGATGACCATGAATCCCAGCCCCGCAGTGTCTTAACATTGTTAAAACACTGTGGGGCTGGGATTCATGGCCTGGCGCAGCACATATGTTCGCCTCTCGCACTCGGGTCCTTACACCCGCTTCAGACTGTGCGGCGTCAGCTGATCCCTTATCGCATGCCACGGCCATGAAGCCGCACAGTCTGAAGAAGGCGGAAGGAGATGAGGGACAGGCGAAGTGATGCACCACTCATGCCCATCAATCACACCCTCGCAGTCCCAAGAAATAAGACACCGAGGGGCGTTGTGTGGGTCAGGGCGGCCGCAGAGGCGCAGGCAGCCAAACAATGATGCCAGAAGACGGGCAGCGCTACCAAGGGGGTTGCAGCGTGTCATTACAAAGGAAAGTCACACCACCGGGATGGTTAAATGGTCACACAGAGGACACATTTTAGACGTGTTTTCAGTTCCACATGTGCGAGGAGAATACGTTTATGAGCCACCTTGCACACATGCAGCATTACCGCTGTACAAGGTGGCCTTAAAAACGTACAAACGCCTGGGGGAGGGGGGACAGGTTCCCTTCAATTTCAGTTCTTGTGTCTGCGTGGCTTTTGCAGGACACGATGCCGGCTGCACAGCAGGGGAACAGCTGGCGGTTCTGAACCCCACTGACACATTGGCTGGTGTTTTTCTCTGTGCAGCTAGCAGTACCGGGCCCCAACTGGCGGTGTTAGAGCCCGGGGTCAGCAGGAGGAGGAGATGGAGCAGAGTGTAGGCCGAAGCCTGCACTGGCGGCAGCTTTGGGTCTGTTGTGCCTGCGTGGCAGTTGCAGGACACGTTGCCGGCTGCACAGCAGGGGAACAGCTGGCGGTGCTGAACCCCACTGACACATTGGCTGGTGTTTGGCTCTGTGCAGCTAGCAGTACCGGGCCCCAACTGGCGGTGTTGGAGCCCAGGGTCAGCAGGAGGAGGAGATGGAGCAGAGTGTAGGCCGAAGCCTGCACTGGCGGCAGCTTTGGGTCTGTTGTGCCTGCGTGGCAGTTGCAGGACACGTTGCCGGCTGCACAGCAGGGGAACAGCTGGCGGTGCTGAACCCCACTGACACATTGGCTGGTGTTTGGCTCTGTGCAGCTAGCAGTACCGGGCCTCAACTGGCGGTGTTGGAGCCCGGGCTCTGCAGGGGGAGCAGAGTGTAGGCCGAAGCCTACTTGAACCAATTTCAAAGGTAACCTTTAACCCCCCCTCAGGGGTTACAAAGTAGAAGAGCCACAGCTTATGCAGCAGAAGTGCTGCACAAGTCAAAGGTTGCTCTTTTAATTTTGCTCCTTGCACACGCTGAATGAAACACGTATAACATTTAGCCCTTTATACAGTCAAACTGTGTTGGAGGCGCGAGTTCCCTTTGTAATGAGACGCAGCACAGATGTCAAGAATCCCACCTTGGTGCTGGGTGCAGCCTCCTGAGCGTTGTTATTTGCTGTACAGGAGTCTGCGCTGTCGTGTTATCCCCCGGCCTAGTGCTGTTAGCGCTGCCCATCTTCTGACCTCATTTAATGTCGGCAGCTAGCAGTACCGGGCCCCAACTGGCGGTGTTGGAGCCCAGGGTCAGCAGGAGGAGGAGAGGGAGCAGAGTGTAGGCCGAAGCCTGCACTGGAGCAAGTTGAAAGGGAAACTTTAACCCCCCCTCCAGGCGTTTGTAGCTGAAAGAGCCATCGTGTACAGCACTAATGCTGGAAAAGGTAAACTTAGCTCTTTTAATTATGGTCCTTGCACATGCTGAACCTAACACTTATAAAAAGTGTCCCCTCCTACCGTGATACCGTCCGGTAGGTGGAACTTTCCTTTGTGATGTGACGCAGCACAGCCGTCATTCTTACCCCCTTGGCGCCATGCGCCGCCTCCTCAGCGTTGTTTGAATCAGTCCCGGAGCCTGCGCTGTTAGGTTAGCCCTTGGCCATGCACACATTTTGCGCTGCCCGTCTTCTCACATCATTTGGTGTCAGGCTGGCTGCGCCTGTGCGGCCGCGCTGGCCGAGAGCCCGCCTCGTACTGTCTTCTGATTTAATCCCACTGGGGGCCTGAGATCCATGGACATGCGCAGTGCATATCTGAACCTCCACCTCTCACTCATCTCCCTACGGCTTCTTCTGACTGTGCGGTGTCACGGCCGTGGCATGCTATTAGGGACCAGCTGACACCGAACAGTCTGAAGAAGCCATAGGGAGATGAGTGAGAGGTGGAGGTTCAGATATGCACTGCGCATGTCCATGGATCTCAGGCCCCCAGTGGGATTAAATCAGAAGACAGTACGAGGCGGGCTCTCGGCCAGTGCGGCCGCACAGGCGCAGCCAGCCTGACACCAAATGATGTCAGAAGACGGGCAGCGCAAAATGTGTGCATGGCCAAGGGCTAACCTAACAGCGCAGGCTCCGGGACTGATTCAAACAACGCTGAGGAGGCGGCGCACGGCTCCAAGGGGGTAAGAATGACGGCTGTGCTGCGTCACATCACAAAGGAAAGTTCCACCAACCGTACGGTATCACGGTAGGAGGGGACACTTTTCATAAGTGTTAGGATCAGCATGTGCAAGGAGCACCACGAAAAGAGGCACTTTTTCCCTTTGCATCATTACTGCTGCACAAGGTTGCTCCTTCAGTAACAAACGCCTGGGGGGGGGCAGGTTCCCTTAAATTTAACTTGTTGTGCCTGCGTGGCGGTCGCAGTACACGTTGCCGGCTGCACAGCAGGGGAACAGCTGGCGGTGCTGAACCCCACTAACACATTGGCGAGGTGTTTGGCTCTGTGCGGACAGCACTTCTGGACGGCAACTAGTGGTGTTGGAGCCCAGGGACAGGTGGAGGAGGAGGAGGTGGAGGAGGTAGGAGGGATTGCCACACACACAGCAGGGGAACAGCTGACGTTACTGAACCCCAATAACAGAGGAGGGACTGTCGGGACTGTGCGTACAGCACTACCAGGCAACAACTAGCGGTGTTGGAGCCCAGGGACAGGTGGAGGAGGAGGAGGTAGGAGGGATTGCCACACACACAGCAGGGGAACAGCTGACGTTACTGAACCCCAATAACAGAGGAGGGACTGTCGGGAATGTGCGTAAAGCACTACCAGGCAACAACTAGCGGTGTTGGAGCCCAGGGACAGGTGGAGGAGGAGGAGGTAGGAGGGATTGCCACACACAGCAGGGGAACAGCTGACGTTACTGAACCCCAATAACAGAGGAGGGACTGTCGGGACTGTGCGTACAGCACTACCAGGCAACAACTAGCGGTGTTGGAGCCCAGGGACAGGTGGAGGAGGAGGAGGTAGGAGGGATTGCCACACACACAGCAGGGGAACAGCTGACGTTACTGAACCCCAATAACAGAGGAGGGACTGTCGGGACTGTGCGTACAGCACTACCAGGCAACAACTAGCGGTGTTGGAGCCCAGGGACAGGTGGAGGAGGAGGAGGTAGGAGGGATTGCCACACACACAGCAGGGGAACAGCTGACATTACTGAACCCCAATAACAGAGGAGGGACTGTCGGGACTGTGCGTACAGCACTACCAGGCAACAACTAGCGGTGTTGGAGCCCAGGGACAGGTGGAGGAGGAGGAGGTGGAGGAGGTAGGAGGGATTGCCACACACACAGCAGGGGAACAGCTGACGTTACTGAACCCCAATAACAGAGGAGGGACTGTCGGGACTGTGCGTACAGCACTACCAGGCAACAACTAGCGGTGTTGGAGCCCAGGGACAGGTGGAGGAGGAGGAGGTAGGAGGGATTGCCACACACACAGCAGGGGAACAGCTGACGTTACTGAACCCCAATAACAGAGGAGCGACTGTTGGGACTGTGCGGACAGCACTTCTTGACGGCAACTAGCGGTGTTGGAGCCCAGGGACAGGTGGAAAAGCAGAGGAACACAATGTAGGCCGAAGCCTGAGAAAGTCGAAAGGGAACCTTTAACCCCCCCCCCCAAGGCGTTTGTAGCTGAAAGAGCCAGCTTGTGCAGCACAAAAGATGCAAAAGGAAAAGGTGGCTCTTTTCATCATGCTCCTTGCAAACACAGAACTAAACACTTATAAAATGTGTCCCCTGAAACCGTGAAACCGTCCCGGAGGTGGGACTTTCCTTCGTAATATGACGCAGCACAGCCGTCATTCCTCCCCCCCGGGCACCGCGCCCCGGCTCCTCAGCGTAGTTTGATTCCGTCCCGGAGCCTGCGCTGTTATGTTATCCCTTGGCCAGGCACACTTAGCGCTGCCCATCTTCTGACATCATTTGGTGTCAGGCTGGCTGTGCCTGTGCGGCCGCGCTGGCCGAGAGCCCGCCTCGCAGTGTCTTCTGATTTTATCCCACTGGGGGCCTGGGATCCATGGCCATGCGCAGTGCATATCCTCGCCTCTCACTCCCCTCCCTACGGCTTCTTAAGACTGTGCGGTGTCACGGCCGTGGCATGCTATTAGGGACCAGCTGACACCGAACAGTCTGAAGAAGCCATAGGGAGATGAGTGAGAGGTGGAGGTTCAGATATGCACTGCGCATGTCCATGGATCCCAGGCCCCCAGTGGGATTAAATCAGAAGACACTGCGAGGCGGGCTCTCGGCCAGCGCGGCCGCACAGGCGCAGCCATCCTGACACCAAATGATGCCAGAAGACGGGCAGCGCTAAGTGTGCCTGGCCACGGGATAACATAACAGCGCAGGCTCCGGGACGGAATCAAACAACGCTGAGGAGCCGGGGCGCGGCGCCGGGGGGGGGAGGAATGACGGCTGTGCTGCGTCATATTACGAAGGAAAGTCCCACCTCCGGGACGGTTTTACGGTATCAGTGGACACATTTTATAAGTGTTAAGTTCTGCGTGTGCAAGGAGCTAAACCAAAATAGCTACCTTTTCCTTGTGCAGCATTACTGCTGCACAAGGAGGCTCTTTCAGTAACAAACGCCTTGGGGGGGGACAGATTCCCTTACATTTTAGTTGTTGTGTCAGCGTGGCGGTCGCATGACACATTGCCGGCTACACAGCTGTGGATCAGCTGACGTTACTGAAACCCAATAACACTGGGTCGTATGTTTTGACTGTGCAGACGGCACTTCTGAGCCTCAACTGGCGGTGTTGGAGCCCAGGAATTTAAGTTCAGGTGGTAGAAAGATGAACACAACAGGAGACCTGGATAACGTATACAGTGACCTAATTATTTAATCAGGAGGAGGAGTGGCAAATTCCTGCGAGATCCAGGCCTTGTTCATTTTCAGGAAAGTAAGCCGGTCAACGTTATCGGAGGATAGTCGCATCCGACGGTCAGTTAGTACACCACCTGCAGCACTAAAGACACGTTCCGATAATACACTGGCCGCAGGGCAAGACAGCACCTCCAATGCATACTGGCTTAGCTCTGGCCATGTATCCAGCTTTGAGACCCAAAACTTGAAAGGGGAAGAGCCGTCTGGGAGTACAGCAAGAGGGCAAGACATGTAGTCTGTCACCATCTGACGGAACCGTTGCCTCCTGCTGACTGGAGCCGTCTGTGATGGTGTAGACTTTTGTGGGGGGCACAGAAAACTGTGCCACAGTTGGGCCATACTGGTCTTGCCTTGGGCAGAGGCACTGCTTCTGCTCCCTCTTTGTGCAAAGCCTCCACCACTGCCTGGACGCACTGAGCTGCTTTGGAATGCACTAGCAGCACTTCTCTCACTTGGAATGGAGAAGATGATGGAATTGACCAGTGTGTCTTGGTACTCCCGCATTTTTCGCTCCCGGTTCAACGGTGTGATGAGGCTTTCTACGTTGTCCCGGTAGCGAGGATCGAGGAGGGTGAACACCCAATAATCAGACATGTTGAGAATGTGGGCGATGCGGCGGTCGTTTCTCAGGCACTGCAGCATGTAATCCACCATGTGCTGCAGACTGCCAACTGCCCAAGAAACGCTGTCCCCTGCTGGAGGCGTGATATCTGCCCGCTCGTCATCACCCCACCCTCGCTGTACACACTGAGTACTGGACAATTCGGTAACTCCCTCCTCTGGACGGATGTCTTCCTCCTCCATTGACTCCTCCTCATCCTCCTCACAAACTGTCCCCTGCCTACGCGTTTGTGAGGAACCACGTGGCGCTGACTGTCCAGAAGATGATGGAAATGCTGAATCCTCATCCTCCACCTCTTCCACAACATCATCCCTTAGCGCTTGCAGTGATTTTTCAAGCAGGCAGATAAGGGGGACAGTCATGCTGACTAGTGCATCATCTGCACTCGCCATCCGCGTGGAATAATCAAAGGGACGCAAAACCTGGCAGACGTCATTCATAGTGGCCCACTCTGTGGTTGTGAAGTCTGTACGGCGCTGACTGCGACTTCTTTGCGCCTGAAGCAGCTGGTACTCCATTACAGCTTGCTGCTGCTCACACAACCGCTCCAACATATGTAACGTGGAATTCCACCTGGTAGGTAGGTCACATATGATGCGATGTTCCGGCAGGCGGTGTCGGCGCTGCAGAGCCGCAATGCGCGCTTTTGCCGTGCTGGAACGCCGCA
Organism: Ranitomeya variabilis; assembly: GCF_051348905.1. Lineage (NCBI taxonomy): Eukaryota > Metazoa > Chordata > Amphibia > Anura > Dendrobatidae > Ranitomeya > Ranitomeya variabilis. The sequence continues at coordinate 647,958,884 of NC_135233.1, read as the reverse complement.
AGTGAGCACACTCTAGGCGGACCTTGTGCAGCAGTGCATCAAGATCCGGATAGTCCCTCAAAAAGCTCTGCACGACCAAATTGAGCACATGTGCCAGACATGGGATGTGAGTGAGGTTGCCGAGGCCCAGAGCTGCCACCAGATTTCGGCCATTATCACACACTACCATGCCTGGCTGGAGATTCGCTGGCACAAACCACACATCGCTCTCCTGCTTGATGGCATTCCAGAGCTCCTGCGCTGTGTGGCTACGATTCCCCAAAAAAATTAATTTCAAGACGGCCTGTTGACGTTTGGCCACGGCTGTGCTCATGTCGGTCGTAACAGGTACACGTTCATCACGGGTCCATGTGGAGGTGGACTGTGACGGCTCCTGCAGCGATGATTCTGAGGAACTGGTGTAAGAGGAGGAGTCAATGCGTACAGAATGGATTCCTGCAATCCTTGGAGTGGGCAGGACACGTCCTGCGCCGCCCCGCACGGTCTGTACCCGGCTCAACGACATTAACCCAATGGGCAGTGAGGGAAAGGTATCGCCCCTGTCCATGTTGACTGGTCCACGCATCGGTGGTGAGGTGGACCTTGCTACTGACGGCGTTCAGTAGCGCGTGTTTTATGTGTCCCTCCACATGCTTGTGCAGGGCAGGGACGACTTGCCTGCTGAAGTAAAAGCGGCTGGGCACATTGTACTGTGGGACTGCCAATGACATCAAGTCACAGAAGCTGTCAGTCTCCACCAGCCTGAATGACAGCATTTCCAGTGACAGAAGTTTGGCAATGCCTGCAGTCAGAGCCTGTGCTCGTGGGTGGTTTGACGAGAAAGGCCGCCTTTTCTCCCATGCCTGTACTACCGATGGCTGTAGACTGGGCTGGGAGTGTGTGGATGACTGGGAAAGTGGTGCTGCGGGTGGAATTACAGCGGGTCTCTGGACAACAGGGCCAGAGGTTCTTCCACGGCGATCCTGGGAGGAAGCCGAACCAGCTGCGTGTGAGCTAGAGGAAGAGGCAACACGAGCTGAAGAGGTGGTAGCTGCCGCTGTTGGTTGGCCTAGCTCTTCAGTGTGTTTTTCTAACTCCGCCGGGTGCCTGTTGTGCACATGTTTCCACATGTTGGAGGTATTGAGGTTGCTGACATTTCGACCTCTTTTGACTTTTTGATGACACACCTTGCATCTGACATAGCAAATGTCATCTGCAACTGTGTCAAAAAAGGACCAGGCACTGCAAGTCTTGGGAGCGCCCTTTTTGGCTTTTGGAAGAGACATGCTCCTAACGGGTGCCAAAGCGGAGGCTGCAGGATCCGCAGTCTTCCCCCTCCCTCTCCCTCTTTGGGCCGTACGGGGAATCTCTTCCTCAGAGCTGCTCCCACCACCTTCCTGTCCCTCACGCCAAGATGGGTCAAGGACCTCATCATCTACACTACCCTCTGCCCCCAACTGCTCCTCCTGGGTAGTCTCAGCAGCAGAGCACGCACCAGTAAGTGGCACCTGAGTGTCATCATCAGCTGATGCGGCCTGCGATGTGGTGACCGGAGCCACTGGCCCACCCGCCTCTTCAGAGGAAGAGAGAAAAAGCTGTTGGGCATCACTGCACCCTGCCTCTTCTTCCATTTCTCCAATGCTGCTTGGCTGGCCCCCTGTTTCCAAGCCAAGAGATTCAGAGAACAGAAGTAGAGACGGCTCCTGTCCTGGGCTCTCTGTCTGCCTGGGCAATTTGGCAGGTGGTGAAGAGACAGATGGCTGCTCTCCAGTGCTCTGTGTCTGAGAGGATGTGGCACTAATTGAAGTTGATGCATTAGCTGCCATCCATCCGATAACGGCTTCAATTTGTTCTTCACGCAGCAGCGGTGTACGGCGCTCTGACACAAAGCTGCGCATGAATGACTGTTGCCTGGTGAAAGTGGGTGCTGATGAGTCACCGGTGCCCGCAGCAGGCACAGAATCCCCACGTCCCCTCCCTGCTCCGCGCCCGCGCCCACGCCCACGTGCCTTACTCACTGCCTTCTTCATCTTGGTTGACTGATAAAGATAAGCAGAAAAGTACTAACGGCTTTGTGTGCTTATTCCTGAGCAACTCCTCCTAACAGGTATAAGAAACACTAATTTTCTAAAGTGTGGACTAGACTTTAATATGAGCTAATGTGGCCTACAGAAATGTAAAGTGGTGTAACTGGTGTGTTTGGTGAACTTTATTATTTATTTATTTTTTGGGGGCTGAACTGACAACGGATAGAGCTGCAGTCACACGGAGACCGTGCAGACAGACGTAAACGGCACTGCAAGGCCCAAAAACCCTCCTCTACGTTATCCTATGTAGTGTTTTCCCACAAGTTAGCTGGAGACGGGTGGAAAGACACTAATAGGATTTTTTTGAAAAAATGTGCAGCAGCCTGCACTACTTAAAACAAAATGAAAATTGATTTGGCGGTATGACGCAGTGAACAACCCTGAGCTGGAGACAACCAGGCTATGGCTGCTCACAGACTACAGGGCGAGCTGCAGTCACACGGAGACCGTGCAGACAGCCGTAAACGGTGCTGCAAGGCCCAAAAACCCTCCTCTACGTTATCCTATGTAGTGTTTTTCCACAAATTAGCTGGAGACGGGTGGAAAGACACTAATAGGAATTTTTTGAAAAAATGTGCAGCAGCCTGCACTACTTAAAACAAAATGAAAATTGATTTGGCGGTATGACGCAGTGAACAACCCTGAGCTGGAGACAACCAGGCTATGGCTGCTCACAGACTACAGGGCGAGCTGCAGTCACACGGAGACCGTGCAGACAGCCGTAAACGGCGCTGCAAGGCCCAAAAACCCTCCTCTACGTTATCCTATGTAGTGTTTTTCCACAAATTAGCTGGAGACGGGTGGAAAGACACTAATAGGAATTTTTTGAAAAAATGTGCAGCAGCCTGCACTACTTAAAACAAAATGAAAATTGATTTGGCGGTATGACGCAGTGAACAACCCGGAGCTGGAGACAACCAGGCTATGGCTGCTCACAGACTACAGGGCGAGCTGCAATCACACGGAGACCGTGCAGACAGCCGTAAACGGCGCTGCAAGGCCCAAAAACCCTCCTCTACGTTATCCTATGTAGTGTTTTTTCACAAATTAGCTGGAGACGGGTGGAAAGACACTAATAGGATTTTTTTGAATAAATTAGCAGCAGACTACACTACTTGAAAAAAAAAAAAAAAAGAACAGTATGAGGCAATGAACCACCCTCCCTGAACTGAATACAACCAGCTATGGATGGCCTATGTGGCTGCACTCAGACTAGAGAGTGGGCTGCACTCACACACACACACACACAGACCTTGCAGATCGCTGTGAAAACAGCGCTACAAGGCAAAAGCAAGGTGAATAGTAGGTGAACACAGCGGTTGCTAAATTAGCCTTTGGAAAGCACAAAGAAGCAAATCGCTATCTCTAAACTGTCCCTCAGTCAGCAAACAGCGTCCTGTCACTAACTGAATTCACAGCAGAGTGATCGCAAAATGGCGCCAGCGACTTTTAAACTGCATCATGACATCATTTCAGCAGCCAATCACAGCCTTGCCAGTAGTTTCATGCCCTCCATGCTAAACAGGATGTGCCCACACTTGGAATCATTCTCATTGGCTGAATTTCTGCATTTTGAATCTTGGAACTTCCGATTCCGGTATCCGATACGCGGCAAGTATCGGAATCCCGGTATCGGAATTCCGATACCGCAAGTATCGGCCGATACCCGATACTTGCGGTATCGGAATGCTCAACACTATTGGTGATATCAACTTCCTGTTTGTGGCACATTAGTATATGGGAGGGGGTAAACTTTTCTCCCACTCTTGACACACTGGTAGCAACACCGCAGAGGAAATGCTAGCACAGGCTTCCAGTATCCATTGTTTCAGATGCTGCCCATCTCGTATCTTCATAGCATAGACAATTGCCTTTAGATGACCCCAAAGATAAAAGTCTAATGGGGTCAGATCTGGAGACCTTGGTGGCCATTCAACTGGCCCGCTATGACAACCAATCCACTTTCCAGGACACTTTTCATGTAGGAATGCTCGGACCTGACACCCATAATGTGGTGGTGCACCATCTTGCTGGAAAAACAGGGCAACACATCATCATGTAGCAATTTCAGATATCCAGTGGCATTTAGGTTTCCACTGATGAAGAATGGCCACACTATCTTTGTACCATCTCATATACCTCCCCATACAAAGATAGTGGGGCCATTCTTCATCTTCTTCTATATTGGTGGGAAAACCTTCTCTCCTCCAGTCGCAGAGAATGCCCCCTTGTGACCGTCACCTTCCTTGGTATAAACAGATCCTCGGAAAGATATTTGTATTGTCCACTTATATACTTATACATAGTTATTAGATCGCCCCTCAGTCATCTTTTTTCTACACTAAATAATCCTAGTTTTGCTAATATCTCTGGGTATTGTAGTTCTCCCATCCCCTTTATTAATTTTGTTAACCCTTTCATGATGTTGAAATTTTCCAGTTTTGAGCTCGAGTTTTGTGCTTCCTTTTTTTTTCAAGAGCCATCATTTTTATTTTTAGGTTCATATAGACAAGGGGTGGGCAATTAATTTTCCCAAGGGGCCACATGAGACCGTGGCTGCTGTGCAGGGTTGAACCAATAGGCCAAAATTAATTCTGCTCAATTTTAATATCAATATATTATAATTATTATACTATTGATCATTTTATTAATATTAATTATATCACCTAATATTGAGCAGAATTAAGTATGTTGACATCCCCCTATATATCATTTGAACCTGAGCACAGCCCCTTCTGCATATCATATGAGCCTCCCATAGCCTCCTCATATGCGGCATGAGCTCCACACAGCCTCCCCATATACACTGCATGTCGCCCCCATAACCTCCCCATGTGCAGCATGTCACCCCCTTATGCAGCACCATGTCACACATCACCATAGCCCATGCCCACCCAAATAGCCCATACACATGAGTAAAAAAAAATGAACACCACGTACTCACCTCGGTCCCGTTCCCTGGCGCTCTGCTTCTCTCCCTGCCTCCAGTGCGCTGACTCTTCGGGGTACACAGCTGACACAATGAAGTGACGTCATCGCATCAGCTGTTTCACACGCTGATTGGTGGAGGAATTGGCAGGAATGTCCTGTATTTACCTTGAGTCGCGGTGATGCGCCCTCTGCTGGATGTCCTCATATGACCTCGAGGCTGGGAAAATATTCTGAAAAGTTCCCACGCTCGAGGTCATATGAGGACATCCAGCAGGGGGCGCATCACAAAGACTGAAGGTAACTACAGGTCATTCCCCTGCATTCCCTGGCTTCATTCCCCGGGTTTTTACATCCACGAGCACAGCTGCATTAGCAGAGCTACTGGCTGTAAAATGATTTAACCCATTCAGATGGATTTACATCGTGGGACGTGACTGGACGACAGAAGGTATGAGATATTGTTGATTTTTTATTTTTCCTTTGTCACAGAACAAGGGTCATCAGGTGGATTAAGAGTCTAATAAAATATTACAACACCCTGTGTCTTTATTTCATTAAAATACTTTGTAATAATGTGTGTGTGTTTTATTAACCATTTCGTTCTATTGGATTAATAATGGATAGGTGTCATAATTGACGCCTCTCCATTATTAATCTGGCTTAATGTCACCTTACAATAGCAAGGTGACATTAACCCTTCATTACCCCATATCCCACCGCTACACGGGAGTGAGAAGAGAGTGGCCAAGTGCCAGAATAGGCGCATCTTCCAGATGTGCCTTCTCTGGGGTGGCTGGGGGCAGATGTTTGTAGCCAGGGGGGCCAATAACCATGGACCCTCTCCTGGCTATTTATATCTGCCCTCAGTCACTGGCTTTACCACTCTGGCGGAGAAAATTGCGCGGGAGCCCACGCCATTTTTTTCCACCATTTAACCCTTTAATTTAATAGCTAGATAGGCCAAATTTTGCACATACACACACACTACTAACATTAGTAGTGTGGAATATGCACAAAAGGGGGAGGGGACCACAGGAAATTAGAAATTCTGTATGCGGGACCCCCACCTTGTGTCACCTTCAGATTGCAGGGGGGCCTCCCATTAACTGTCTCAGTGTCTCGAACTATGCTTCAGGCATATTTTACTTACACCTGACCTTACTGACTGGCTGCAATCATCAAAAAAAAGTGACGTCCCTCAGCTCCAGGCAGCATCCGATCGTAGTATTGCAGACAGTGCGCACCTCTGTGCCTGTGCTGCTTGGGCAGGAGGACAGACAACCAATCACAGGACAGCTCATTGAGGTGTGCTGTGACTTGTGTGACTGTGAGATCACACAAAGAAAACTAATGCTGATTGGCTGCTCCTGCCTGCATCTGTCAGCCAATCAGCATTAGAACACCCTTAGTCCAGACTCCAGAGTCACTCAGACAGAGAGGCGGTGTCGAGGGCGGGCAAAGTAACAAGAAACAGGTCAGTGATGACCCGTGCTGCAGACTCATTCAGTGCAGTGTGTGCGTGCGTCCCTGTCTTCTCCTCTCTGACTCTGAGTCACACACACAGTCAGTCAGCTCAGCTGTTTCCTTGGACTGTGCTGGCAGAAGTCAGTGAGGTGAGGTCGGCACTTGCACCATGCTGCGCACGGGCTGCAGCCTGCTCTTATCAAGAGCACAGACTCGGCGCCGTCGGCAGCAGTGCGAAAGATGATCATTTCATCATGTGAAGGAGCGAGCAGCTGCTTGCACAGCACTTCAATCACATCACATTCTTCCTCTTCGGTACAGCCTGCTGTGCGCAAGGCCCCGGATATAGAATAAATAAACTATGCTGCACGTGCACCGCATGCAGGGCAGGGACAAATCACAAATGAAGGAGGCTGGGGGCGGGGCTCACCGGAGGATTCACACAGCCTGGTGCTGTGCCTGCTTCTAGCCTCCCATGGAGGCTATTGAAGCATGGCAAAAGGTAAAAAAAAATGTGAAAAAAATAAAAAAATATAAAAGTTTAAATCACCCCCCTTTTGCCCCAATCAAAATAAATCAATAAAAAAAAAAATCAAACCTACACATACTTGGTAACGCCAAGTTCAGAATCGCCCGATCTATCAATAAAAAAAAAGCATTAACCTGATCGCTAAATGGCGTAACGAGAAAAAAAATCGAAACTCCAGAATTACGTTTTTTTGGTCGCCGTGACATTGCATTATAATGCAATAACGGGCAATCAAAAGAACGTATCTGCACCGAATTGGAATCATTAAAAATGCCAGCTCAGCACGCAAAAAAATAGGCCCTCAACCGACCCCAGATCATGAAAAATGGAGACGCTACGAGTATCGGAAAATGGCGCCATTTTGTTTTTTTTTTTTTAGCAAAGTTTGGAATTTTTTTTCACCACTTAGGTAAAAAATAACCTAGTCATGTTAGGTGTCTGTGAACTCGTAGTGACCTGGAGAATCATAATGGCAGGTCAGTTTTAGCATTTATTGAACCTAGCAAAAAAGCCAAGCAAAAAACAAGTGTGGGATTGCACTTTTTTTGCAATTTCACAGCACTTGGAATTTTTTTCCTGTTTTCTAGTACATGACATGGTAAAACCAATGATGTCGTTCAAAAGTACAACTCGTCCCGCAAAAAAAAATAAGCCCTAACATGGCCAAATTGACGGAAAAATAAAAAAGTTATGGCTCTGGGAAGGAGGGGAGTGAAAAACGAAAACGGAAAAATGAAAAATCCCAAGGTCATGAAGGGGTTAAAGGTTCCCTTTCAATGTGCTCCAATTAGGCTTCAGCCTACACTCTGCTCCCCCTGCTGACCCTGGGCTCCAACACCAATAGTTGCTGCTCGGAAGTGCTGTTTGCACAGTCAACACTTGTTGCCGTGTTATTGGGTTTCAGTAACGTCAGCTGATCCCCAGCTGTGTATCCGGCAATGTGTCCTGCGACTGCCACCCTGACACTCCAACAGATGTTAAACTGCCTTGAGTGCAGGCTTCGGCCTACACTCTGATACCCCTGCTGACCCTGGGCTCCAATACCGCCAGTTGGTGCCCAGAAGTGCTGGCTGGACAGAGAAAAACACTCGCCTCGCCACTGTGTCAGTGGGGTTCAGCAATGCCAGCTGTTCCCCTGCTGTGTAGCAGGCAATGTGTCCTGCAAACGCCACGCAGACACAACAGATATTAAACTGCCTCCAGTACAGGCTTCGGCCTACACTCTGCCCCTCCTGCCCACCCTGGGCCCCAACACCGCTAGTTGCTGCTCGGAAGTGCTGTTTGCATAGTCAACACTTGCTGCTGTGTTATTGGGTTTCAGTAACGTCAGCTGATCCCCTGCTGTGTAGCCGGCAATGTGTCCTGCGACCGCCACACAGACACAACAACAGATATTAAACTGCCTCGAGTGCAGGCTTCGGCCTACACTCTGCTCCTCCTGCTGACCCTGGGCTCCAACACCGCTAGTTGGGGCTCTAGGAAGACAATCTTGAATAGGTCCCCATGGTTCCAGTACCGTCAGCTGGTTCCGGGCAGAGCCTTTGGCTTAGGTGCCTCCTTCTGGGTATCCAAGTTCCACCAACGTCAGGTGGTCCTTGGTAGTGCTTTCTGGCACAGGTACCTCCTGCTTAGTAACTGGGTTCCAGTAACGTCAGCTGGTCCTCGGTAGTTCCATTGGCTCTTGGACCTTTGGGTAGCCATCCGGGTTCCAGTTCCATCAGCTGGTTCTCGGCATTTTCTCAGCCTTCTTGTACCTTCTGCTACATTTCCAAGTTCAAGACCCTAAAGACGACAACCCTGAAGACCACCCCTAAGATGACGACGACACCAGAGACGACAACCCCTGAGACGATGACCCTGAAGACCACCCCGATGATGACGACAACCCCGGAGACGACGATCCTGGAGACGACGACCCGGAAGACTGAGAAGCAAAAGAAAAAGAAGCTGCAGAATGAAGAGCAGAAGAACATTAAGTGGAGCGCCCCCCACTGCCGCAGGGCCGAGGGGTACCCGGTACCGGGCCTCTCTGTCTCAGTTCTGGGGTGGTCACGGTGGCTAGACCCAGTCCGTGACCCTACTGAGGGGCGTCCAGCGAAGTTAGAACGTGATGATGTTGGGGTGTGGGGTGCGATGAATAACGAGGACACAGAGTTGCAGTCTCTTTACTTCTTTACTGAAGGTCTCGAGGTACTCAATCCAGAGCACTGTTAACAGGGCTGTCTGAGACCGGCCGGTCCGAAGGCACATCAGGAGTCCCCTTAACAGGTGGGAATCAGCGTCTACCTTCTAGCGCCTGTGTGTTGTAGTCCTTCCCTGCTGAGCACCCCGGGATAGTCCTCACAACTGATTCTGTCTGTCTCTGATGTTCGTTCTCTCCGTCCCCCAGATGATATGGTTAGGACGCACTTGCTCGGCGTTCTGGTCACCGACTGTTTGCACCTCAGAAGGATGTTGCCTCGATCTTACAGCAGGACTCCCTCTGGTCCTATCGCCTCTTTGCTGTATTCCCGTTTCCTCGCTTTTTGTCCTTTCTTAGGAATCTGTCAGGATCCCATCCCTGACAGGTCCTCTCTCTAGCTCTTCCCAGTTACTTCTCCCCGTCTTCCTGTCCAACCCCCAGTTTTACCAGAGTGTGAGGAGTGGCCTACTAGATAGAACCACTCCCCCTGGTGGCTGGAGTGTGAAGTGTAGGTGTGTGTTACCTGGTCAGGTGAACTCCTTTAGTGCAATCAGACGTAACATCACTCCCCTTAGTGGCAGAGCGACGTTACTGCAATGACCAGGACTCTGGGGCGCTGCATAAGCATAAGACTAAACATCAGAGCAAAAGATATTATCTAAATTATAAGCAGAAGAAGACTAAGCAGTGTATGGGGGTGATTCTGTTCCTCCTCGTGATGCCCTTGTATAAAGCCTGCTGCTGCAGGCCAAACTGAACGCGGACAAATCCTTTTGTAACTCTTTTGTGACAGGCAGAACGGAAGGTGTAATCTTCAAACTTTTATAGATAACAACTACAGGAATGCCTGTCACAAATAAGAATATGATGAAGAAGTATACTATGAAGAAGAATAATAGTTTAATAAAAAGAATATGAAGAATGTAACAAAAAAGAATAATAGGAAGAAGGTGAAGAAGAAGATGAATAAGGTGAAGAAGAAGTTGATGTAAAAGATGCTGCTGCTGAGGATGATGAAGAAGAAAGTGTCGGAGAAGTAAAAAAGAAGGTGAAGAGCATGGAATTAGTGAAACATCAATATCTGACAAAATATAAAAAATCTTAACATAGTCAATATCTTTGTAACTCCGAACGTCTTAAAAAAAACAAACATTCCTGCTATTCCATTTGATTTTGCTAAACCTCTATGCCTTTAATGTCTCCTCCACCTCCCCCAATACATCCTACATTATTCTTAGTTGTTTTCCTTCATGTAGAAAGAACCTACAAGGAAAGAAAGGGTTTATTTTATTTCCGATATTTTGGTCCCATTGACTTGCATTGGTATCGGGTATCGGTATCAGCGATATCCGATATTTTTCGAATATCGGCCGATCCAATCCGATACCGATGCTTTTGGATATCGGAAGGTATCGCTCAACACTAGTGTTGAATCAACAGCTGAATATTACAGACTTTGCGAAAAAGTATACTTCGCATACTTCGGACTAAAACTTGGAGATCAAGTTAAAGTTTGCAAATGTTGTGTTGAGGACCTCCGAAATTGGTACACAGGTAAGAAAAAAGCTTTCTGTTATGGGATTCCTATGGTATGGCGAGAGAAAAAGAACCATAGTGACGACTGTTACTTTGTTCATGCAATGTGAAGGTTATAATTACAAATGGAAGCATTCAATTTCATACCTCAATCTTCACTCTGCAATTTGTCCCATCCCCCATGGCACAGATATACCAGTACCCAAGGTCCCTGCTACTTTGGAAGAGATACCTAGCTCCCATGAAAGCTCCCGTCTTCTGGCATACATGAACCAGAAGATGAATCAAGTTCTGACTTTGAAGATGATACAAGACCAACATTTATTTTCCCAGGAGAAGATGAAGGATTTAGTAAGAGACTTGAATCTTTCCAAACATGCTGCTAAGTTACTGGGATCAAGGCTCAAAAGCAGGAATTTAATGTTACCAGGAGTGTCTTTTTCATGCTTCAGACATTGTGAAAAGGAGTTTGCGCTTTACTTTGCCCAGGAAGACAACTTAGTTTATTGCACCGATGTTGAAGGTTTGATGGGTCAATTCAAAGTCCAATATGATTCAGTGCAATGGCGTCTTTTTATAGACTCTTCAAAAAAAAGTCTCAAACCAGTTTTACTCCACAACTGCAGTATTTATGCTTCTATCCCTGTAGGTCATTCTGTACTCTTGAAGAAAACCTACAAGAATTTAGAATTTGTTCATCATAAACTTGGAGATTTGAAGGTCTTGTACATGCTGCTCGGGCAACAAGCTGGGTATAGCAAATACCCTTGTTTTCTGTGTCTGTGGAACAGTCGAGACCAACAAAATCACTGGACCAAGAAGATTTGGCAGCCAAGGGTACTCACAGTCAGTGAAAAAAATGTCTTCTGAGAAACTTTGGTACCTTCCTATAGAGTTCTTCTACCACCACCAGGACTGGCGTATAGCAAATGTGGTGCCAATATTCAAAAAGGGGACAAAAACTGAACTCAGAAATTATAGGCCAGTAAAGTAAGCTTAAGCTCTACTGTGGGAAAAATCCTGGAGGGTATTCTAAGGGATGCTATGCTGGAGTATCTGAAGAGGAATAACCTCATGACCCAATATCAACATGGGTTTACTAGGGACCGTTCCTGTCCTGTCTAATCTGATCAATTTCTATGAAGAGGTAAGTTCCGGACAGGACCAAGGGAACCCAGTGGACGTAGTGTATATGGACTTTTCAAACGTTTTTGATACGGTGCCACACAAAAAGTTGATACATAAAATGAGACTAATGGGGATATGGGAAAATATGTGTAAGTGGGTTAAGAGCTGGCTCAGGGATAGGAAACAAAGGGTGGTTATTAATGGAGCACTCTCGGACTGGGTCGCGGTTAGCAGTGGGGTACCACAGGGGTCAGTATTGGGCCCTCTTCTTTTTAACATATTTATTAATAACCTTGTAGGGGGCATACAGAGCAGACTTTCAATTTGAAGATGACACTAAACTCTGCAGGGTAATCAATACAGAGGAGGACAATTTTATATTACAGGATGATTTATGTAAACTAGAAGCTTGGACTGATAAATGGCAAATGAGCTTTAATGGGGATAAATTTAAGATCAAGCACTTGGGTAGAAGTAATAAGATGTATAACTATGTGTTTAATTCTAAAATTCTGGGCAAAACTGTCAATGAAAAAGACCTGGGTGTATGGGTGGATGACAAACTCAAATTTAGTGGCCAGTGTCAGGCAGCTGCTACAAAGGCAAACAAAAAAATGGGATGCATTAAAAGAGGCATAGATGCTCATGAGGAGAACATAATTTTACCTCTATACAAGTCACTAGTTCGACCACACTTAGAATACTGTGTACAGTTCTGGTCTCCGGTGTATAAGGAAGACATAGCTGAATTAGAGCAGGTGCAGAGAAGAGCGACCAAGGTTATTAGAGGACTGGGGGGTCTGCAATACCAAGATAGATTATTACACTTGGGGTTATTTAGTTTGGAAAAATGAAGGCTAAGGGGTGATCTTATTTTAATGTATAAATATATACAAAGACCTTTCTGATGATCTTTTTAATCATAGACCTGAGACAGGGACAAGGGGGCATCCTCTACGTCTGGAGGAAAGAAGGTTTAAGCATAATAACAGACACAGATTCTTTACTGTAAGAGCAGTGAGACTATGGAACTCTCTGCCATATGATTTTGTAATGAGTGATACATTACTTAAATTTAGGAGTGGACTGGATGCCTTTCTTGAAAAGTATAATGTTACAGGTGATACTAGAGTCCTTGATAGGGTGTTGATCCAGGGAACTAGTCTGATTGCCGTATGTGGAGTCGGGAAGGAATTTTTTTCCCCAATATGGAGCTTACTCTTTGCCACATGGGGTTTTTTTTAGCCTTCCTCTGGATCAACATGTTAGGCCATGTTAGGTTAGGCTATGGGTTGAACTAGATGGAATTAAAGTCTTCCTTCAACCTTAATAACTATATTACTGTTACCTCTCCACATAAACTAGGGATTGATGAAGCAATTCGTAAAATCACTTCCAAGACATAGTTAATGCTTCAAAAATTTGGTCACAAAGTTTCCAAGCCTCTCGGAGGAAAAATTGAAGTAAGGTGTTCTCGTTGGACCAGACATTAGAAGGCTTATAACTGCTAAAAAGTTTTTCAACTCCATGATGGATCTTCAAAAAGAAGGGTGGATTGTATTTAAAGAGGTCGTAGAGAAATTTTTAGGCAATAAAAAAGATCCTGACTGCAAAAAGATAATCGACAAATGCTGAAAGCATTTCATGCTTTAGGTTGCCTGATGAGTTTTATAGTGCATTTCCCACCTTGACTACTTTCTTGAAAATTTGGGAGCTGTGAGCGAAGAGCAAGGTGAACGATTCCAGCAGGACATTAAACGAGATGGAAAGATACCAGGGAAAATGGAGCATTACAATGATGGCAGACTACTGTTGGATGCTTCAGAGAGACATTCCAGATGCTACTCATAAGCGTAAATGTACCAAGAGGACCCTCGCAGGGAAAAAAAAATAAAAATCGATTTTAGTGAGCTTATTTAAGTTCAAAAATGATTTTCATGAAAAATTTGTAATAAAAAAAAATGTATAAGTCTATTTTAATTTATTTTGCGGTATTGCCTTATTTAACATACTGTAGTTACCTAAATTGTCAGGAATGGTGATGCCCTGTGACAAAACGGAGGTAACTTTCGGATTCAGAGCAGCAAAAAAATAAAGATTACATATAATAACCAAAACAGCTCTTGAAAATGTTATTCTTTGCAGACCTATGTTATTGCTGCAATTTTAGTGCCTTGTCCCCCCATTTGATGTATTTGAGGCAGATGTGAAGCCACGTTTTTAAGTGTCTTTTACAGGACAGAAAAGCTTTGATTCTGCACTTAAAAAGAGTAACTGCAGTTTTTTATATGCATGATTTTTAAGCTCCACATAGAAGCTGCCAAAACCTCTCTGTAGCATTCTTAGAAGTACAGTGGGCGCAGATTTCATGAAATCATATTCACTTTGCTTGGACAGATAAACACAGCAGAATTTCTGATGAAAAAAAGAAGCGGAAAAAATGCAGCACTTACACTACTTGTGAACATGGCCTAAATGTCCAAGCTAAGTGTGATTTCACAAAAATTTTGCCCTCGGTGCTTTTAAAGACGCTGCTGTACTCTGTAAATTTGATGCTCTTTATCTCTATAAACATCTATGTGGTGTCTGAAAAAATGCAGGAAAAAAAATAAAACAATGTTGCATTGGAAATGCATAAAAGAAACACAACAAACATGCAAAAATCAGAGAAGACTTTAACTGCGTTGTGGTGCGGACACCTGCAAAAAAGTGCAGAAGAAAAAAAAGAAAAATGCAGCATTTACGTAACTTGTGACCACATCATGATGATATCTGGGTAACCATGCTCTAGCAAATTAGTTAGATCATGTGCAGTGCGTGATCTAAAACTTGTGGCTGCAGGACTGACAGGTTCTGAAGCTTAGCAATGCTCTTGCATTGGGGTGTAATTTTAATTGAGGCAGGTATTCTGCTTTTCTAGCACTTTTAGGCTCTGTATTTGAAGTCTGCAAACTATTCTAGGAAAATCTAAGCTCCAGGAGGCAAATAGCACACCATCCCTCCTAAATCTCGCCATGTAGCTAAGCAGTACTGTACAGCCACATATGGGGTATTTCCATGGTCAGCAGAAATTGCGGGACACATTTTGGCACCATTTTTAGCCATTTTCCCTTGTGAAAATGTAAAATCTGGAGCTAAAACAACATTTTTGTGGCAAATATGTAATGATTTTTTCTTCACTGCATGTGGTGTCAATATGATCCCTGAACCATTAGATGAATTTATTGGGAAGTGTAGTTTGTAGAATGGGGTCACTTATGGGGGTTCTGGCACCTGAGGGGCTCTCCCATTCGGTCATCACCAGCAAACCATAACAGTAAAATCTGCACTAAATTATTGTCATGTCATGTCGGACGCTGTTCAGACCAGGTCGTTCGACAGACAGCGGTAATTCTGCTTTTGACCACTATTTGCTCATTGTCGTCGGCTAGATTTTAACTAGCTGTTCCGGGGTTAATTTACCTGATCCTCGGATTGGAAGCTGGGCCATGCCCATTGCCTTTAAATAGTTCTCCTGATCATTGGGCGTCGCCGATTATAGCTTCTGTCTTGTGCGGTCCGGAGTGGAGAGCTGGTTGTTGGAGATTCGTTGCTGGTGGTGTATTTTCCTTAGTCTTATTTACTCCTTCCTATATTTGTATTTATTTTGCCCTGCACATTTATAGTGTATTCCTGAGTGACTGCAGCGTGGTGTATATTATCCTTTATCCTTGTCTGTGCTAACTGTGGGTATTGGTGTATTACCTCTTCACTGGGTGGTGGGCGGTTGGTTTCAGCCTAGGGTTGAAACAGGAGACAGGGCGAGGGTTGAAGGCCTGGACATGCACACCATCAGTGTAAACTCCAGGTAGAGGGTCAGTCAGGATTTCCCTAGTCTGAGGGAAATTGCAGGGGCCCGGGTTATTAGCTCTCGCTCACCTAGTCTCCCCGTGACATTATAATCGGCCCAACAACAAAAAAAAAGGGTCTCTTTTTTTTTTCTCTTGTCATGGATCCCATGACTTCCATAACCCGCCAGTTGGAGGCGCTGTCCCTACAGGTTACTGAGTTGAGGGGGGCGGTTCAGCAACAGGGACTAGCAGTATCTAATGTGCAAGCTGGAGCGACAGGAAGAGTTGGTGAACCTAAATTCCCTTTGCCTGAAAAATTTGCTGGGGAACGCAGTAATTTTGTTTCTTTTCGTGAAGCTTGCAAACTATATTTCCGTATGCGCCCGATCTCCTCGGGTAATGAGGCTCAGCGTGTGGGCCTGGTGTTGTCATTGTTAAGCGGGGATCCCCAAGCATGGGCGTTTTCTTTGCCATCTGATTCTGCTGCATTTGACTCTGTGGAGAGTTTTTTTTCTTCTCTTGGGAGAATCTATGATGAACCTGACAGAATGGCTCTAGCAGAATCTAAGATACGCACTATTCGCCAGGGGGAGCGAGTTGCAGAGGATTACTGTTCTGAATTTCGTCGCTGGGCGATCGATACACAATGGAGTGATCCAGCATTGCAGAGTCAGTTTATTCATGGGGTTTCTGGAAGGGTTAAAAAAGCCAAGACTCTTGCTTCTCTAGATTCCGCTATGAGTCTGGTTGTCCGCATTGATCGCCGTTTGCGTCAGGGGGAGCATGAGACACCGCCTATGGGAGAGGGTTTAGGTTCACGTGAGGTTGCTGCAGGTGAGCCCTCAGAATCTATGCAAATCGCAGGGGTATCACATGTTAAGAATCGAGCCCCTGAGCTCAGGAAGCAGGGAGCCTGTTTTACTGTGGTAAAACTGGTCATTTTATTAAAGTCTGTCCTCTGCTGTCTAAGAAAAACGCAACGGCGGAAAACTTCTAAGCTCAGATGGTGTGGAGGAGACCAATCTGAGCTTATGTATATCCTCCATGGTGGTTTCTCAATGCATGCTCCCTGCTAAGGTTTTTATCGCTGGCAGTGAGCTACCAATTACTGTTTTTGTGGATAGTGGTTCAGCCACAAATCTCATTGATGAGGAGTTTGCGCGCACAGCAGGTTTTAGGATTGAAAAACTGTCTCATCCTATCCGTGTGGTCACCATCAATGCTGCTCCTCTCTCTCAGGGGGAGATTACTGAATTTATGGCTGAGGTGAAACTCCACATTGGGGTTCTACATTCCGAGCGGGTTACATGTAGCGTGCTCAGGAATCTTCCTGCTCAGGTGGTTTGGGGTTTTCCTTGGTTGTCCATGCACAACCCGGTAATTGACTGGAAAACTCAGGACATAATTCAGTGGAGCGAGTTCTGCCAGGAGAATTGCCTGGCCACATGTGTGGATGCGGTGACTTCAAGCGTTCCGGAGTCACTTCTGGATTTTGTGGATGTGTTCTCTGAAAAGGGTTGTTCAGAGTTGCCGCCACATCGTCCCTATGACTGTTCTATCAGGTTTAAACCAGGGGCCAAGTTGCCTAAAGCAAGGATGTTTAACATCTCCGGTCCGGAGAGACAAGCGTTAAAGATTATATTGCTGAAAGCTTGAGCAAAGGGCACATCAGGCCGTCATCCTCGCCAGTGGCAGCAGGGTTCTTCTTCGTGAAGAAGAAAGATGGCGGATTACGCCCGTGTTTGGATTTCAGGGAGTTGAACCAGATTACGGTTCATGATCCATACCCGATGCCACTGATACCAGATTTGTTCAACCAGGTGGCGGGTGCTAAGTGGTTTACCAAGCTTGACCTCAGGGGGGCGTACAACCTCATAAGAGTCCATCAAGGTGATGAGTGGAAGACGGCTTTTAATACCCCTGAGGGTCATTTTGAAAATTTGGTGATGCCTTTTGGGTTGACTAACGCACCTGCAGTGTTCCAACATTTCATCAATGACGTGTTCTCGCATGTTTTGGGGAAATTATTTTGGAAAAAAGTTATCGTGTACCTAGATGACATCCTCGTATATTCTTGCGACCGTGATACTCATTTAGATCATGTCAGGCAGGTGTTACAGCTTCTCAGAGAGAATAAGCTGTATGCTAAACTTGAGAAATGTGTATTTTCTGTTCAAGAGTTGCCTTTCTTGGGTTATATTGTGTCTGCTTCTGGTTTTAAAATGGACGCTGCTAAGGTGCAAGTGGTGCTGCATTGGGAACGGCCTGATAACCTGAAAGCACTTCAGCGGTTCCTTGGGTTTTCTAACTACTACAGGAAATGTATCAAGGATTTTTCCATCATTGCTAAACCGCTAACTGACATGACTAAAAAGGGTACCAATTTCTCAGTTTGGTCTGAGGCTGCTGTGCGCGCATTTGAATTTCTTAAGAACAGTTTTGTTTCAGCCCCCCATTCTTGTGCAGCCAGATGTATCAAAACCCTTTGTTGTGGAAGTCGATGCGTCTGAGGTTGGTGTGGGGGCGGTACTATCTCAAGGCTCATCTTTGAGTGGTTTGCGTCCGTGCGCCTATTTCTCCAAGAAACTGTCGTCCGCTGAACGTAACTACGATAACGGCAACAGGGATTTGTTGGCAATCAAGTTGGCCTTTGAGGAATGGCGACACTTCTTGGAGGGGTCGGTACATCAGGTTACTGTTATTACCGATCATAAGAATCTGCCGTATTTGGAGTCAGCCAAGCGTCTGTCCTCCAGGCAGGCTCGCTGGGCATTGTTTTTCACGCGGTTCAATTTTGTTGTCACTTACAGACCGGGGTCTAAAAACACTAAGGCGGATGCTCTGTCCAGGTGTTTTCCAGGGGGTGAACCTCGGGAAGATCCAGTACCCATCCTCCAGAAGGGTGTTGTGGTTTCGGCTCTCACAACCGAGGTTGAGGCTGAGATTGCCGAGGCTCAGGAGGAGGTACCATCTGAGCTTCCCATCAACAAATCTTTTGTACCGCTTCAACTCCGCTTAAAGGTTTTGGCGGAGCATCATGATGCTGTCCTGGCTGGTCACCCAGGGGTTAGAGGTACCTTGGAGTTGGTGTCACGTTGGTTTTGGTGGCCCAAGATCCGACAGGACGTGGTCTCATACGTGTCAGCTTGTACCACGTGTGCTAGGGCTAAGATGCCCCTCTCCCATCCTGTTGGCACACTACTTCCTCTTGAAGTACCTAGTAAGCCATGGACGGAAATCTCCATGGATTTCATCACTGATTTGCCCTCATAAGCTGGGAACACGGTCATCTTGGTGATTGTTGATCGGTTTTCTAAAATGTCGCTCTTTGTGTCTTTGCCTTCGTTGCCTAACGCTAAGACTCTGTCTCAGGTATTTGTGCAGGCGGTGGTCAGACTTCATGGGGTTCCGTCTGACATCGTGTCTGATAGGGGGTCTCAGTTTGTGGCAAAATTTTGGAAAGCATTTTGCTCACGGCTGGGGATCAAGTTGTCTCATTCTTCGGCGTTCCATCCTCAGTCAAATGGTCAGACTGAGCGTATGAACCAAAATTTGGAACAGTACTTACACTGCTTTGTCTCTGATAACCAGGAGGAGTGGTCTACCTTTCTTCATTTGGCTGAGTTTGCCATCAATAATCACTGCCAGGAGTCGTCTTGGGAGTCTCCGTTTTTTTGTGTTTACGGGCTACATCCTCAATTTTGTACCTTGAGTCAGAGGGGCTCTTCCGGCGTTCCGGAGGAGGATCAGTTAGGAGCACAACTGTCATCAGTCTGGAGGAGAGTTAAACAGCGCCTGTTGAGTGTGGGTGCTAGGTACAAACGTGTGGCTGACAGTAGGCGTGTGCCAGGTCTGGACCTGAGTGTGGGTGACTGGGTGTAGTTATCCACAAAAAACATAAGACTCAAAATACCATCCCTTAAATTGGGTCCACGGTTTATTGGTCCATTTAGGGTCACCGCCGTCATTAACCCAGTATCGTACCGATTGGAGCTCCCTACGGTGTATAAGATACACAACGTGTTCCACAGGTCTCTTCTAAAGAAGGTGGTGGGTTCTGTGGACGCAGCGCCTATGCCACCTCCAGTCTTGGTGGATGGTAATTTGGAGTTTGAAGTCTCCAAGGTGGTTGACTCTCGTGTAGTGCGTCGCACTTTACAGTACTTGGTACACTGGCGTGGTTATGGGCCTGAGGAGAGGTCCTGGGTACCAGCCTAGGATATTCATGCGGATCGGCTGGTCAGGTGTTTTCATCGTCGCCATCCAGACAAGCCAGGTCCTATAAGCCGTGAGGGCCCTGGGGTCCCTCGTAGAAGGCGGGGTACTGTCATATCGGACGCTGTTCAGACCAGGTCGTTCGACAGACAGCGGTAATTCCGCTTTTGACCACTATTTGCTCATTGGCGTCGGCTAGATTTTATCTAGCTGTTCCGGGGTTAATTTACCTGATCCTCGGATTGGAAGCTGGGCCATGCCCATTGCCTTTAAATAGTTCTCCTGATCATTGGGCGTCGCCGATTATAGCTTCTGTCTTGTGCGTTGTTATCTCGGTCCGGAGTGGAGAGCTGGTTGTTGGAGATTCGTTGCTGGTGGTGTATTTTCCTTAGTCTTATTTACTCCTTCCTATATTTGTATTTATTTTGCCCTGCACATTTATAGTGTATTCCTGAGTGACTGCTGCGGCGTGGTGTATTGTTAGGGTCTGGTGATTAAGGAGCGACATGCGACTAGCTCTGAGCAGGTGGTAACTATACCGACCGCAGTTCCTAATCTTAACACAGACACTAGCAGTAGCCGTGGGATGTTCCTGTCACTCCCTGGACACCTCGTCACAGCCGGAGAACTAGCTACCCCTAAAGGTAGAAACAGGAAAGCTATCTTGCCTCAGAGAAAATCCCCAAAGGATAGGACAGCCCCCCACAAATGACTGTGAGAGGAGAAGGAAATGACATACGTAGTATGAAACAAGATTTAGCAAAGGAGGCCACTACTAGCTAGACAGAATTAGTACAGAACAGAAAACTGTGCGGTCAGTAATAAAAACTAGAAAAATTCCACCGCAGAGAAATGCAAAAATCTCCACACCTGACTAAAGGTGTGGAGGGCAAACTCTGCTGCCCAGAGCTTCCAGCTTAGCTAAATACATCCATACTGATAAGATGGACAAATGAGCAAAACATAGAAAATGCCAAACAACAAGGTCCACAAAAAGTGAACTGCAAAAAGACAAGCAAGGACTTAGCTTTGCTGAAATGGTCAGAGTGGCAGGCAAATCCTCAGAGAGCCATGACTCCAAGCTCAACAATTGACAACTGGCATTGAATTAGGGATAAGGCCAGACTAATATAGCCGAGCCAGAAAGACGATCAGTGAGAACAGCTGCTGATGCTAAATCCAAGAAGCAGCCATACCACTCAAAACCACAGGAGGGAGCCCAAGAGCAGAATTCACAAAAATGCTACTTATAACCACCGGAGGGAGCCCAAGAGCGGAATTTACAACAGTACCCCCCCCCTTGAGGAGGGGTCACCGAACCCTCACCAGAGCCCCCAGGCCGATCAGGACGAGCCAAATGGAAAGCACGAACCAAATCAGCAGCATGGACATTGGAGGCAACCACCCAAGAATTATCCTCGTGGCCATAACCCTTCCACTTGACAAGATACTGAAGCCTCCGCCTCGAAAAACGAGAATCCAAAATTTTCTCAACCACATATTCCAACTCCCCCTCAAACCAACACCGGGGCAGGAGGATCAACAGATGGAACAACGGGTATCACATATCTCCGCAACAAAGATCTATGGAAAACATTGTGGATGGCAAAAGAGGCTGGAAGGGCCAAACGAAAAGACACTGGATTGATAATCTCAGAAATCTTATAAGGACCAATAAACCGAGGCTTGAACTTAGGGGAAGAAACCTTCATAGGAACATGACGAGAGGATAACCAGACCAAATCCCCCACACGAAGCCGAGGACCAACACACCAACGGCGGTTAGCAAAACGCTGAGCCTTTTCCTGGGACAATGTCAAATTGTCTACCACATGAGTCCAAATCTGCTGCAACCTGTCCATCACAGAATCCACACCAGGACAATCAGAAGGCTCAACCTGCCCTGAAGAAAAACGAGGATGGAAACCAAAATTACAAAAGAAAGGCGAAACCAAAGTAGCCGAACTAGCCCGATTACTCGGCCAACGGCAAGAAAGCCACCCAATCATCCTGATCAGCAGACACAAAGCATCTCAAATAGGTTTCCAAGGTTTGATTAGTTCGCTCAGTTTGGCCATTTGTCTGAGGATGGAATGCCAAAGAAAAAGACAAATTAATGCCCATCTTAGCACAAAAGGCCCGCCAAAACCTGGAAACAAACTGGGAACCTCTGTCAGACACAATATTCTCTGGAATGCCATGCAAAAGAACCACATGCTGAAAAAATAATGGAACCAAATCAGAGGAGGAAGGCAATTTAGGCAAAGGTACCAAATGGACCATTTTAGAGAACCGGTCACAAACCACCCAGATAACAGACATCCTCTGAGACACAGGAAGATCTGAAATAAAATCCATGGAAATATGCGTCCAAGGCCTCTCCGGGACAGGCAAAGGCAAAAGCAACCCACTAGCGCGGGAACAGCAAGGCTTAGCCCGGGCACAAGTCCCACAGGACTGCACAAAAGAACGCACATCCCGCGACAAGGAAGGCCACCAAAAGGACCTAGCAACCAAATCTCTGGTACCAAAAATCCCAGGATGACCGACCAACACAGAACAATGGACCTCAGAAATTACCTTACTTGTCCATCTATCAGGAACAAACAGCTTCCCCACAGGACAGCGGTCAGGTTTATCAGCCTGAAATTCCTGAAGCGCCCGCCGCAAATCAGGGGAGATGGCAGACAGAATCACCCCTTCCCTAAAAATGCCAACCGGCTCAAGGACTCCAGGAGAATCAGGCAAAAAACTCCTAGAGAGGGCATCCGCCTTAACATTCTTAGATCCTGGAAGATATGAGACCACAAAATCAAAACGGGAGAAAAACAGGGACCACCAAGCCTGTCTAGGGTTCAGCCGCTTGGCCGACTCGAGGTAAATCAGATTCTTATGATCGGTCAAGACCACAATGCGGTGCTTGGCTCCCTCAAGCCAATGTCGCCATTCCTCAAATGCCCACTTCATAGCCAACAACTCCCGATTGCCGACATCATAATAGCGTTCCGCAGGCGAAAACTTTTGGGAAAAGAAGGCACATGGCTTCATCAAGGAACCATCAGAATTTCTCTGTGACAAAACGGCCCCTGCCCCAATCTCAGAAGCGTCAACCTCAACCTGAAAAGGAAGAAAAACATCCGGCTGACGCAAGACAGGAGCAGAAGTAAATCGGCGTTTAAGCTCCTGAAAGGCCTTAACAGCCTTAGAGGACCAATTAGTCACATCAGCGCCTTTCTTCGTCAAATCGGTCAGGGGTTTAACCACACTAGAGAAGTTGGCAATGAAACGGCGATAAAAATTAGCAAAGCCCAAAAATTTCTGAAGGCTCTTCACAGATGTGGGTTGAATCCAGTCATGAATGGCTTGGACCTTAACAGGATCCATTTCTATAGACGAAGGAGAAAAAATAAACCCCAAAAGATCTTCTGAACTCCAAATAGGCACTTAGACCCCTTCACAAATAGAGCATTATCACGAAGGATCTGGAATACCATCCTGACCTGCTTCATATGAGACTCCCAATCATTGGAAAAAATCAAAATATCATCCAAATACACAATCAAGAATTTGTCAAGATAATTGCGGAAAATATCATGCATAAAGGACTGAAATACAGAAGGAGCATTAGAAAGCCCGAAAGGCATCACCAGGTATTCAAAATGGCCTTCGGGCGTATTAAATGCAGTTTTCCATTCGTTACCCTGTTTAATACGAACAAGATTATATGCCCCTCGAAGGTCAATCTTGGTAAACCAACTAGCCCCCTTAATCCGAGCAAACAAATCAGAGAGCAAAGGTAAAGGGTATTGGAATTTGACCGTGATCTTATTAAGAAGACGATAATCAATACAGGGTCTCAAGGAGCCATCCTTCTTGGCAACAAAAAAGAATCCCGCTCCCAATGGTGACGAAGACGGCCGAATATGCCCCTTCTCTAAAGACTCCTTTACATAGCTCCGCATGGCTGCATGCTCTGGCACAGACAGATTGAAAAGTCGGCCCTTAGGGAACTGTTATGACCCCAATGGCGAGGGTCTCAGAGATATCAGCAAGTCGGCGAAGTACAAAAATCCAGCTCATAGGGCAGTGGTAACTGGGTTGACCATATATCTACTCCTAACGCCAACCCTAGAAGTAGCCGGGGAACATGCCTACATTGGTCGCTAGATGTCTCGCGCCAGCCGGAGAGCTAACTACCCCTAGAAGAGGAAAACAAAGACCTCTCTTGCCTCCAGAGAAAGGACCCCAAAAGTAGGATACGAGCCCCCCACAAATAATAACGGTGAGGTAAGAGGAAATGACAAACACAGAGATGAACTAGGTTCAGCACAGAGAGGCCCACTTACTAATAGCAGAATATAGTAAGATAACTTATATGGTCAACAAAAACCCTATCAAAAAATCCACGCTGGAGATTCAAGAACCCCCGAACCGTCTAACGGCCCGGGGGGAGAACACCAGCCGCCCTAGAGCTTCCAGCAAGGTCAGGATACAGATTATATACAAGCTGGACAAAAATAGCAAACAAAAACAAATTGCAAAAAGCAAAAAAACAGACTTAGCTTAATGAAGCAGGAAACAGGATCAGTGGACAAGAGCACTACAGATTAGCTCTGATATCAACGTTGCCAGGCATTGAACTGAAGGTCCAGGGAGCTTATATAGCAACACCCCTGACCTAACGACCCAGGTGAGCATAAAAGGAATGACAGACAAACCCAGAGTCAAATCCCTAGTAGCCACTAGAGGGAGCCAAAAAGTAAATTCACAACAGGGAACTTACAGCCAGGAATCAAGTCAATAGCACAATCACAGTCCCTATGTGGAGGAAGGGAACTGGACTTGGGCTCATCAAGTACATCCTGGAAATCTGACAAAAATTCAGGAACATCAGAAGAGGGGGAAGAGGAAATTGACATTAAAGGAACGTCACTATGTACCCCTTGACAACCCCAACTAGTCACAGACATTGATTTCCAATCCAGCACTGGATTGTGTACTTGTAACCATGGAAAACCCAGTACAACAACATCATGTAAATTATGCAACACCAGAAAACAACAATCTTCCTGATGTGCTGGAGCCATGCACATAGTCAGCTGAGTCCAATACTGAGGTTTATTCTTGGCCAACGGTGTAGCATCAATACCCCTTAAGGGTATGGGACTCTGCAAAGGCTGCAAAGAAAAACCACAGCGCCTAGCGAATTCTAAGTCCATTAAGTTCAGAGCAGCGCCCGAATCCACAAATGCCATGACAGAAAAAGATGACAATGAGCAAATCAGGGTCACAGACAGGAGAAACTTAGGCTGCACAGTAGTAATGGTAACAGATCTAGCGACCCTCTTAAGACGCTTAGGGCAATCAGAAATAGCATGAGCAGAATCCCCACAGTAAAAACACAGCCCATTCTGACGTCTGTATCCCCTCTGTTCCGCTCTAGTCAAAATCCTATCACATTGCATAGGCTCAGGACTCTGCTCAGAGGATGCTGCCATATGGTGCACCACTTTGCGTTCGCGCAGGCACCGATCAATCTGAATGGCCAGAGACATAGACTCGCTCAAACCAACAGGCGTGGGGAACCCCACCATAACATCCTTAAGGGCTTCAGAAAGACCCTTTCTGAAAATTGATGCCAGAGCATCCTCATTCCATTTAGTGAGCACAGACCATTTTCTAAATTTCTGGCAGTATAATTCTGCCGCTTCCTGACCCTGACACAGGGCCAACAGTGTTTTCTCAGCATGCTCTACAGAGTTAGGTTCGTCATACAATAATCCGAGCGATTGAAAAAATGCATCTACATTAAGCAATGCCGGATCCCCTGACTCACGGGAGAATGCCCAGTCCTGAGGGTTACCACGCAGCAGAGAAATAATGATTTTTACTTGCTGAATGGGGTCACCAGAGGAACGGGGTTTCAGAGCAAAAAACAATTTGCAGTTATTTTTAAAGTTCAAAAACTTAGTTCTATCCCCGTAAAACAAATCTGGAGTAGGAATTCTAGGCTCTAAGGCTGGAGTCTGAACAACATAATCTTGAATACTCTGTACTCTTGCAGCAAGCTTATCCACACGAGAAAACAACCCCTGAACATCCATGCCCGCATCCAAATCCTGAATCACCCAGAGATTAAGAGGAAGGAAAAAGACAAAACAGACTAAAGAAAAAAAAAATGGCTCAGAACTCTTTTTCTTTTCCTTCTTTTGAGATGCATTCAGCTCATTTTTGGCCAGTTGTACTGTTATGGTCTGGTGATTAAGGAGCGACATTCGACTAGCTCTGAGCAGGTAGTAACTATACTGACCGCAGTTCCTAATCTTAACACAGACACTAGCAGTAGCCGTGGGATGTTCCTGTCACTCCCTGGACACCTCGTCACAGCAGGAGAACTAGCTACCCCTAAAGGTAGAAACAGGAAAGCTATCTTGCCTCAGAGAAAATCCCCAAAGGATAGGACAGCCCCCCACAAATAATGACTGTGAGAGGAGAAGGAAATGACATACGTAGTATGAAACAAGATTTAGCAAAGGAGGCCACTACTAGCTAGACAGAATTAGTACAGAACAGAAAACTGTGCGGTCAGTAATAAAAGCTAGAAAAAGTCCACCGCAGAGAAAGGCAAAAATCTCCACACCTGACTAAAGGTGTGGAGGGCAAACTCTGCTGCCCAGAGCTTCCAGCTTAGCTAAATAGATCCATACTGATAAGATGGACAAATGAGCAAAACATAGAAAATGCCAAACAACAAGGTCCACAACAAGTGAACTGCAAAAAGACAAGCAAGGACTTAGCTTTGCTGAAATGGTCAGAGTGGCAGGCAAATCCTCAGAGAGCCATGACTCCAAGCTCAACAATTGACAACTGGCATTGAATTAGGGATAAGGCCAGACTAATATAGCCGAGCCAGAAAGACGATCAGTGAGAACAGCTGCTGATGCTAAATCCAAGAAGCAGCCATACCACTCAAAACCACAGGAGGGAGCCCAAGAGCAGAATTCACAAAAATGCTACTTATAACCACCGGAGGGAGCCCAAGAGCGGAATTCACAACAGTGTATATTATCCTTTATCCTTGTCTGTGCTAACTGTGGGTATTGGTGTATTACCTCTTCACTGTGTGGTGTGCGGTTGGTTTCAGCCTAGGGTTGAAACAGGAGACAGGGCGAGGGTCGAGGCCTGGACATGCACACCATCAGTGTAAACTCCAGGTAGAGGGTCAGTCAGGATTTCCCTAGTCTGAGGGAAATTGCAGGGGCCCGGGTTATTAGCTCTCGCTCACCTAGTCTCCCCGTGACAATTATGGCGCTCCTTCCCTTCTGAGTTTTGCACTGTGCCTCAAAAGTAGTTTCCGATTGCATGATATTAGAAAACGTTTTGACAGTTAGGGTGATCAACAAGTGAAACAACCTGGCATGAGAGGTGTCGAGTTCCCCTTCAATGGAAATCTTCAAACAGTAACTGGAAAGATATCTGTCTGGGATGATTTAGTGAATCCTGCATTGAGCAAGGGGTTGGATAAGATGACCCAGGAGGTCCCTTCCAACTCTATCATTCTATAATTCTATGTAGGGTATTGGCATACTCTTTAGAAATTGCACAATAAACTGAGGAATCAATTTTTTCCTATTAATTCTTATAAGAATTAAAAATTGGGGGCTAATACAACAGTTCAGTGGTAAAAATATAATTTTTCCTTCTTCATCATCCAATGGTATACATTTCTGTGAGGCACATGTGATTTCAACATGCTCTCTGCAACACTAAATGAATTTATTGAGAGGTGTCGTTTGTAAAATGGCATCGCTTATGCAGGGGTTCTGCTGTTGTGGCATTTCAGGGGGCCTGTGTTATGATCCTTAGTGGTTGAGGATCACAAATTACTCCAGCTAAGTAACATACATAGGACAAGCTCTAGGGAGGTGGCAAACTGGACTGACCGCAAATCTGAACCTATCCAAACACACTAGAAGTAGCCGGTGAACGTGCCTAAAAATCCTAGACGTCTCGAGCCAGCCTGAGGAACTAACTACCCCTAGAGAGAAAGAAAGACCTCTCTTGCCTCCAGAGAAATAATCCCCAAAGAAATAGAAGCCCCCAACATATAATAACGGTGAGGTAAGAGGAAGGCACATACACAGGGGTGAAAACAGATTTAGCAAATGAGGCCCACTAATACTAGATAGCAGAAAATAGTAAAGGGGTCTGTGCGGTCAGTAAAAAACCCTTACAAAATATCCACACTGAGATTACAAGAACCCCCGCACCAACTAACGGTGTGGGGGGGGGGGAAATCAGTCCCCTAGAGCAACCAGCAAGCGAGGAAATCACATTTTAGCGAGCTGGACTAAAAACATAATAAATGCTGATAATCAAAAAATGATCAAACAAAAACTTAGCTTCTCTTGGAGAGACTGGGAGCAAGGTAGCCACAAGGAATCTGAAGAGCACTGAATACATTGAGAGCAGGCAAGGAACTGAGTATCCAGGTGAACTAAATAGGAAACCAACCAAGGATAACGAACCAGCTGATGCTGCCAACCTGCAGAAAGACAACACTACACAGTACCGCTTGTGACCACTAGAGGGAGCCCAAAAACAGAGTTCACAACAGTACCCCCCTTGAGGAGGGGTCACCGAACCCTCATCAAGACCCCCAGGGCGATCAGGACGAGCCGCGTGGAAGGCACGAACCAAATCGGCCGCATGAACATCAGAGGCGACAACCCAGGAATTATCCTCCTGACCATAGCCCTTCCACTTCACCAAATACTGAAGCCTCCGTCTAGAGATACGAGAATCCAAAATCTTCTCCACCATGTACTCCAATTCGCCCTCGACCAGCACCGGAGCAGGAGGCTCACCAGAAGGAACCACAGGTACCACATACCTCCGCAACAAAGACCTATGGAACACATTATGAATGGCAAACGATGCTGGGAGATCCAAACGAAAAGACACCGGGTTAAGGATTTCCAAGATCTTATAAGGACCGATGAAGCGAGGCTTGAATTTAGGAGAGGAGACCTTCATAGGAACATACCGAGAAGACAGCCACACCAAATCCCCAACACGAAGTCGGGGACACACACCGCGGCGGCGGTTGGCAAAGCGCTGAGCCTTCTCTTGTGACAACCTCAAATTGTCCACCACATGGTTCCAAATCTGCTGCAACCTATCCACCACAGAATCCACCCCAGGACAGTCAGAAGGCTCAACCTGACCCGAGGAAAAACGAGGATGGAAACCAGAATTGCAGAAAAAAGGCGAAACCAAAGTAGCAGAACTAGCCCGATTATTAAGGGCAAACTCGGCCAATGGCAAAAAAGTCACCCAATCATCCTGATCAGCAGAAACAAAACATCTCAAATAAGTTTCCAACATCTGATTAGTTCGCTCGGTTTGGCCATTAGTCTGAGGATGGAAGGCCGACGAAAAAGACAAATCAATGCCCATCTTAGCACAAAAAGTCCGCCAAAACCTGGACACAAACTGGGATCCTCTATCAGACACAATATTTTCAGGAATGCTGTGCAAGCGAACCACATTCTGAAAAAATAGAGGAACCAAATCGGAGGAAGAAGGCAACTTAGGCAAGGGCACCAAATGGACCATCTTGGAAAAACGATCACACACCACCCAGATGACAGACATTTTCTGAGATACCGGAAGATCCGAAATAAAATCCATGGAAATGTGCGTCCAAGGCCTTTTCGGAATAGGCAAAGGCAAAAGCAAACCGCTGGCACGAGAACAGCAAGGCTTAGCCCGAGCACAAATCCCACAAGACTGCACAAAGGAACGAACATCCCGCGACAAGGAAGGCCACCAGAAGGACCTAGCCACCAAATCTCTGGTACCAAAAATCCCAGGATGACCCGCCAACACCGAAGAATGAACCTCGGAAATAACTCTGCTGGTCCATCTATCCAGGACAAACAGTCTCTCTGGTGGACAACGGTCAGGTCTATCCGCCTGAAATTTCTGCAGCACTCGTCGCAAATCTGGGGAAATGGCAGACAAAATCACTCCCTCTCTGAGAATACCAGCCGGCTCAGAAACTCCCAGAGAGTCAGGCACAAAACTCCTAGAAAGTGCATCAGCTTTCACGTTCTTCGAACCAGGCAGATATGAGACCACGAAGTTGAAACGGGAAAAAAACAACGACCAACGAGCCTGTCTAGGATTCAGGCGCTTGGCAGATTCAAGGTAAATCAGATTTTTGTGATCAGTCAAGACCACCACACGATGTTTAGCTCCTTCGAGCCAATGTCGCCACTCCTTAAATGCCCACTTCATAGCCAACAACTCCCGATTACCAACATCATAATTCCGCTCGGCAGGCGAAAACTTTCTTGAAAAGAAAGCACATGGTTTCATCACAGAGCCATCAGAGCTTCTCTGCGACAAAACAGCCCCTGCTCCAATCTCAGAAGCATCAACCTCGACCTGGAAGGGGAGAGAGACATCTGGCTGACATAAGACTGGAGCTGAAGAAAACCGGTGCTTCAGCTCCCGAAAGGCCTCCACGGCTGCAGGAGACCAATTAGTCACATCAGAACCCTTCTTGGTCAAATCCGTCAAAGGTTTAACCACGCTAGAAAAATTAGCGATGAAACGACGGTAAAAATTAGCAAAACCCAAGAACTTCTGAAGACTCTTAACAGACGTGGGCTGAGTCCAGTCATGAATAGCCTGGACCTTGACTGGGTCCATCTCCACAGTAGAAGGAAAAAAAATAAAACCCAAAAAGGAGACCTTCTGTACTCCGAAGAGGCATTTTGAGCCCTTCACAAATAAAGCATTAGCACGCAGGACCTGAAACACCATCCTGACCTGCTTCACATGGGACTCCCAATCATCAGAAAAGACCAAAATGTCATCCAGATAAACAATTATAAATTTATCCAGATATTCTCGGAAGATGTCATGCATGAAAGACTGAAACACAGAAGGAGCATTAGAGAGTCCAAAAGGCATCACCAAGTACTCAAAATGGCCTTCAGGCATATTAAATGCTGTTTTCCAATCATCTCCCTGCTTAATGCGCACAAGGTTATACGCACCACGGAGATCTATCTTGGTGAACCAACTGGCACCCTTAATCCGAGCAAACAAATCAGACAATAGTGGTAAAGGATACTGAAATTTGACTGTGATTTTATTCAGAAGACGATAATCTATACAAGGTCTCAACGATCCGTCCTTCTTGGCCACAAAAAAAATCCTGCACCAAGAGGGGAAGAGGATGGGCGAATATGTCCCTTCTCCAAAGACTCCTTTATATAACTCCGCATTGCGGCATGCTCTGGTATAGACAGATTAAAAAGTCGTCCCTTAGGGAATTTACTATCAGGAATTAAATTTATAGCACAGTCACAATCCCTATGAGGGGGCAGGGCACTGGACCTGGGTTCATCAAATACATCCTGGTAGTCAGACAAAAACTCAGGGACCTCAGAAGGAGTGGAAGAAGCAATAGACACCAACGGAACATCGCCATGAATTCCCTGACAACCCCAACTTGACACAGACATAGCTTTCCAATCTAAAACTGGATTATGAGCCTGCAGCCATGGCAGACCCAAAACGACAACATCATGCAAATTATGCAGAACAAGAAAGCGAATCACCTCCTGATGTACGGGAGTCATGCACATGGTCATTTGCGTCCAATACTGAGGCTTATTCTCAGCCAATGGCGTAGCATCAATTCCCCTCAGAGGAATAGGAAATTCCAAAGGCTCCAGGACAAAACCACAGCGCCTGGCAAACGACAAATCCATCAGATTCAGGGCAGCACCCGAATCCACAAAAGCCATAACCGGGTAGGATGACAAAGAACAAATCAAAGTAACAGACAAAATAAACTTAGGCTGCATAGTACCAATGGTGACAGGTTTAGCGATTTTTTTAAGCATTTAGAGCATGCTGAGATAACATGAGTAGAATCACCACAGTAAAAGCACAACCCATTTTGACGTCTATGACTTTGTCGCTCAATTCTGGTCAGAGTTCGGTCACATTGCATAGACTCAGGTCTCTGTTCAGAAAATACCGCCAAAGGATGAGCAGATTTGCGCTCCCGCAAACGCCGATCAACCTGAATGGCTAAAGCCATAGAATCACTCAAGACTTGTAGGGGTGGGAAACCCCACCATAACATTCTTAACGGCCTCAGAAAGACCTTCTCTGAAATTTGCAGCCAAGGCACACTCATTCCATTGAGTAAGCACCGACCATTTCCGAAATTTTTGACAATACACCTCTGCTTCATCCTGACCTTGAGAGATAGCCAGCAACGCTTTTTCTGCCTGATTCTCAAGATTAGGCTCCTCATAAAGCAGTCCAAGAGCCAGAAAAAATGCATCTACATTAAGCAATGCAGGATCTCCTGGCGCCAGAGAGAAAGCCCAATCTTGAGGGTCGCCACGCAACAAGGAGATAACAATTTTAACTTGCTGAGCAGAATCACCAGAGGAACGAGGTCTCAGAGATAGAAATAACTTACAATTATTCTTAAAGTTTAGAAACCTAGATCTATCACCAGAAAACAATTCAGGAATGGGTATCTTTGGTTCTGACATAGGGCTATGAATAACAAAATCCTGAATACTTTGCACCCGTGCAGTCAGATGATCCACACTAGAAGTCAGAGTCTGAAAATTCATGTCTGCAGCTGAGCTCAAAACCACCCAGAGTTCAAGGGGATGAAAGAAGCTAAACAGACTGCAGCAAAGGAAAAGCGGGAGGAAAAAAAAAAATGTACTCAGGTGTTCTTTTTATCCCACTTCTGCGATGCATTAAACACTTTTGAGGCCTGCTCTACTGTTATGATCCTTAGTGGTTGAGGATCACAAATTACTCCAGCTAAGTAACATACATAGGACAAGCTCTAGGGAGGTGGCAAACTGGACTGACCGCAAATCTGAACCTATCCAAACACACTAGAAGTAGCCGTGAACGTGCCTAAAAATCCTAGACGTCTGGAGCCAGCCTGAGGAACTAACTACCCCTAGAGAGAAAGAAAGACCTCTCTTGCCTCCAGAGAAATAATCCATATAATAACGGTGAGGTAAGAGGAAGGCACATACACAGGGGTGGAAACAGATTTAGCAAATGAGGCCCACTAATACTAGATAGCAGAAAATAGTAAAGGGGTCTATGCGGTCAGTAAAAAACCCTTACAAAATATCCACACTGAGATTACAAGAACCCCCGCACCAACTAACGGTGTGGGGGGGAGAAACTCAGTCCCCTAGAGCAACCAGCAAGCGAGGAAATCACATTTTAGCGAGCTGGACTAAAAACATAATAAATGCTGATAATCAAAAAATGATCAAACAAAAACTTAGCTTGTCTTGGAGAGACTAGGAGCAAGGTAGTCACAAGGAATCTGAAGAGCACTGAATACATTGAGAGCAGGCAAGGAACTGAGTATCCAGGTGAACTAAATAGGAAACCAACCAAGGATAACGAACCAGCTGATGCTGCCAACCTGCAGAAAGACAACACTACACAGTACCGCTTGTGACCACTAGAGGGAGCCCAAAAACAGAGTTCACAACAGGCCTGCCAATGTGACATGGGACCCTCAAACCATTACAGGGAAATCTGAACTCCAATATGGTGCTTCTTCCCTTCTGAGCTTTGCACTGTGTCTCAAAAGTAGTTTTTGACCACATATGGGGTATCATTATACTCAGGAGAAATTGCACAACAAGTTGTATGGTGCAATTTCTCCTTTTACCCTTGTGAAAATAAAAAACAAGTGTCTAAAAAAACATTTTTGTGGAAAAAATTACATTTTTTAATTTTCACAGCTCAACGTTATAAACTTCTGTGAAGCACCTGGGGATTCAAGGTGATCACCACACATCTAAATACATTCCTAGAGGGAGTCTACTTTCCAAAATCGGGTCACTTGTTGGGGGTTTCCATGGTTTAGGCACATCAGGGGCTCTCTAAATGGCACATGGCATCAGCTAATGATACCAGCAAATTTTGCTTTAAAAATGTAAATGGCGCACCTTCCCTTCCTAGTCCTGCATTGTGCCCAACAGTAGTTTTCCATGAAACAACGGGAGAAAGAGGGCACCACTAGCAATATAGATTATTTATAAAGGGGTGCAACCAATGCAAAATATGTGAATTTAAGGAAAGCCCACAAAAGGGGCAATATAAAGGTACACAAACCATGTATAATAGGTGAAAAAAGCTTTATTGAAAACTATAAGTGCAAACATTAAAAACACTTAAAAACCTGCTTTAATAGTAAGAACTCACAATAAGAGTACTATTACAACCTCCCCTGACGAAGCTACATGGACTAGAGAAACTCATTGGGACGCATGGGCTTTCTTTATCTTATTGAGTGGCAAGTATTTATCTGACTATGTATACATTATGATTGTTGCATACTGTTCATTTACAGTCAGCACATAATGAAACTTGTGGTTTGATCTATTTACCCTATACTTTTCTCTATTCATATATGTGAATTGACATATTGGTTTAATGGTTTTGAGGTTATCATCCTCATTTAGCCCAGTTGTAATAGAACTCTTATTGTGATTTCTTACTACATGTACATGTCTTTAAATCATGTTTTTAAGTGTTTTTTAATGTTTGCACTTATAGTTTTCAATAAAGCTTTTTTCACCTATTATACATGATGTGTGGTGTGTGAACCTTTATATTGCACCCTCTTGTCGTCTTTCCTTAAACAAACAGTAGTTTTCCACCATATATGGGGTATAAGGGTACTGAGGAGAAATTGCAGGACAAACAGTATGGTGCAGTGTTCTCCTGTTACAGTTGTGAAAATAAAATAAAAAATTAGGTTTTATTTTCACGGCTCTACGCTAAAAATTTCTGTGAAGCATCAGAGTGTATAAAGTGCTCACCAAACATCTAGATACATTCCTTCAGAGGTATTGTTTCCAAAGTGGCATTCTTTTCTTTCCTAGCCTTGTCAAGTGCCCAGGCAGAAGGTTTTTTTTACCACATATGGGGACAAATTGCACAACAAATTATGGAGTCCATTTTCTACTATTATCCGTTGCGAAAATTACAAAATTGGAGAGAAAACAACATTTGCGTGAAAAAGGGAACCTTTTCAATATCACAACCTAATGTTAACAAATTCTGTGTCGTACCTGTGGGTTTAAAATGCTTACTATACCCCTGGATAAAATCCTTTAGGGGTGCAGTTTCCAAAATGAGGTAACTTGTGGGGAGTTTCCACTGTTTAGGGACATCAAAGGCTCTCCAAACACGATATTGAGTCCGCTAATAATTACAGCGAATTTTGTGTTCAAAAATTCAAACGGTGATTCTTCCCTTCCGAGCCATGTCGTGCACCCGAACAGTAGTTTTCTCCCACATATGGGGTATCAGCATATTCAGGAGAAACGGAAAAATAATTTTTGGGGTCAATTTTCTCCCGTTATCCCGTAAATAAAAAATTTGGAGCTAAAAGAACATTTTTGTATAATAATAATCTCTATATTTATATAGCGCTAACATATTCTGCAGCGCTTTACAGTTTTGCGCACATTATATAAATGTGTTTCATTTTTATGGCTCAAAGCACCTAGGAGTTCAAAGTTAATATAAAATGCCTAGATAAGTTCATCCATAAGGCACATCAGGGGCTCTACAAAAACCACATGGCGTTTGTTCTCAATTCCAGCCAGTTGTGCATTTAAAAATTCAAGCGGTGCTCCTTCTCTTCTGAGCCCTGCCATGCACCCAAAGAGTAGTTTTTTTTCACATATGGGAAATCTGCATGCTCAGGAGAAATTGCACAATAAATTTTGCGGCACATTTTCTCCTGTTACCATAGTGAAAATAAAAAAAATTTGTCTAAAGTAAAATGTTTGTGATAACAAGTTAAATGTTCATTTTTTCCTTCCATTAATTCCTATATGTTCCATTAATTCCTATATGATTTAAGGACTTGGAAGGGTGCAGTGTTTAAAATGGTGTAAATTTGGGGTATTTTCTGTCATATTGCTCCCTCAAAGTCACTATAAATGTGATGTGGTCCCTAAAAAAAAATGGTTTTGAAAATTTTGTTGGAAAAATTAGATATCGCTGGTCAATTTTTAACTCTTATAACTTCGTAACAAAAAATGATGTTTCAAAAATGGTGCTGATGTAAAGTAGACACGTGTAAAATGTTGTTTATTAACTATTTTGTGTGACATAACTGTTTACAAAAAAGTATGAAAGAGGAAGGCACCAGGTGGTGGTGAAGGTGGTGCCTATCTTCTTCATACATTTTTGTGGATTTCTCTGCGGGTCAGCAGCTTTGGATACAGCACTCTGCAAGATCAAACAGGCATGCAACAGCTTAGTACAGTTAGATCACTTTTTTCCTTTCACTAGATTGACATAACTCTCTGTTTAAGGGTAGAAAACTGTAAAATTTGAAAATTGCAAACTTTCCAATTTTTTCACAAATAAACCCAAATCATATTGAACAAATTGTACTACTATCATGAAGTATATATAATATGTCAGGAAAAATAGACCTGAGAATCAGTGGGATCCTTTGACGCGTTCCAGAGTTATGACCTCATAAAGTGACAATGGTCCGAGTTGTAAAATTTAGCCTGGTCATGAAGGTGAAAACAGGCTTGGGGTTAATATCATGTGACTCTTTGGTGTGACTCCTGCTACTACCAATTTTTATTTATGAGGATTGCATGGCTGTGTGTTTGATTTTATGTACCTCTGTCTGTAAGGATTATGGCTAGTGTTGAGCATTCCGATACCGCAAGTATCGGGTATCGGCCGATATTTGCTGTATCGGAATTCCGATACCGAGATCCGATACTTTTGTGGTATCAGGTATCGGTATCAAAACAACATTAATGTGTAAAATAAAGAATTAAAATAAAAAATATTGCTATACTCACCTCTCCGACGCAGCCTGGACCTCACCGAGGGAACCGGCAGCGTTGTTTGCTTAAAATGCGCGCTTTTCCTTCCTTCCGTGACGTCACGGCTTCTGATTGGTCGCGTGCCGCCCATGTGGCCGCGACGCGACCAATCACAGCAAGCCGTGACGTAATTTTCAGGTCCTTCTAGGCATTCAGTATTTTAAAATTACGTTCCGGCTTTGTGATTGGTCGCGTCGTGGTCACATGGGCGACGCAACCAATCACAAGCCGTGACATCACGGGAGGCAGGAGACGCGCGCATTTTAAAATGCGCGCGTGTCCAGCCTCCCGTGACGTCACGGCTTGTGATTGGTCGCGTCGCCCATGTGGCCGCGACGCAACCAATCACAGCAAGCCATGACGTAATTTCAGGTCCTTCAATATTTTAAAATTACGTCCCGGCTTTGTGATTGGTCGCGTCGCGGTCACATGGGCGACGCGACCAATCACAAGCCGTGACGTCACGGGAGGCAGGAGACGCGCGCAAATGCGCGCGTCTCCTGCCTCCCGTGACGTCACGGCTTGTGATTGGTCGCGTCGCCCATGTGACCGCGACGCGACCAATCACAAAGCCGGAACGTAATTTTAAAATACTGAATGCCTAGAAGGACCTGAAAATTACGTCACGGCTTGCTGTGATTGGTCGCGTCGCGGCCACATGGGCGGCACGCGACCAATCAGAAGCCGTGACGTCACGGAAGGAAAAGCGCGCATTTTAAGCAAACAACGCTGCCGGTTCCCTCGGTGAGGTCCAGGCTGCGTCGGAGAGGTGAGTATAGCAATATTTTTTATTTTAATTCTTTATTTTACACATTAATATGGTTCCCAGGGCCTGAAGGAGAGTTTCCTCTCCTTCAGACCCTGGGAACCATCAGGGATACCGTCCGATACTTGAGTCCCATTGACTTGTATTGGTATCGGGTATCGGTATCGGATTGGATCCGATACTTTGCCGGTATCGGCCGATACTTTCCAATACCGATACTTTCAAGTATCGGACGGTATCGCTCAACACTAATTATGGCTCAAACCTAAGGCTATACCTGAATTCAGCTTATAAGAGGGGTGTCTACATATTTTTGTATAAATGTTTATGTAGAAAAAATCAAATATTATCCTTATTAAAATTCTTTTTTTTTTACTTTTTATTTATCAAATGAAGAGACCTATATGAAATTATCTACAAAAATAGTATAAGAAGAGCCACGCTCACCAAATACAATGTGGCTAAGGTTATGTTATTGAAGACTCACACATTGTTGCTAAGGTGAAGAAGATTAATGATGCTCAGACTGCTGATGGGCAGTCATGGCCACCTTCACCGCAGAGTAAAATACATTTGACAGGAACTTGTGAAGTGCAACCTGAGGCTAATTTCACACTGCCAAAAAATTCCCTTAGGAGACTTCCAATAAGGCATTATTCAGAAAGTGTGCAACCCAAACACTTCAACATAAGTGTATGTCAGCAAATGCTACTGTCATTCTTTGTTTATCTGCACCTTTTTATAACCTGATTCACAAGTAGTGAAATGGTTTATTTGAGTTAAATGAAATGCAATTTTAATTCCCTAAAATGTCTGCTCAGCAATTCAATAAGAAAAACTGACTGTAACTAGAACTCAGTTGCATTAGCTCATTTCAATATGTAAAGGCTGAGAAATATTCATGACCATTGCTGACTGTTCTACGTGAAATTTATATTTCTATAGTAAATAAAATGACCGTAGCATTGTATATAATTCACAAGTCCTAATGACTCCAAAAAATGTTAGCCAAATTAGCAACCCACTGAATTATAGTTAAAGACATTGGAACAAAATAATGGGATCTGTTCTGCAGCACCAGGTAGCTGCTACTACACACTGAATGGAGCTTCACAGTGCAGCTCTGTTTTATGTGTATACATCCAGCCACTGATGGAGCCTCTAACATCTGATTTGTGTAAGTGAAAGGTGTCAGACCAGTGCAGATCTGATATTGATTATTTATCCTTGGCATACATAATCAGCATATTCTGATTGGACAAATCATTTAATGTCCATTTTTCCATTATTTGGTCCTCAATTATGTATTAATTTGTTTCATTATATATTTGTACTGAGATTTTTTGTTTTTCTGCATGTTGAGAGCTACACAGGTGTTATTTAACTCCAACCCCTCACTTCAAAAATCAACTGCCTAAAATGTCGCTCTATAAAAAGTGTAAAAATAAGAATATTGAGCTATAAACATGTAAAATAATAATCATAGTGTTAAGCTTCAAATATATTTCATGCTTTTTAGATGTCTGGAATTTTAAGCCTTAGGCATACAAGTGTTAACTCTATGCATTTGCCTTATAAACTGCTTGACAGTGTTGTAAATAATTTATGAAGCTATTGTGCCCTGAAACATGGTCTTCTTCATGTTATCATTTCTGTGACATTACACTTCCTTAAGGGTAAAAATTGAAGATGACCTTCTTATTAAGGTTATGTATATTGCATATGTAACTGCATAGTATCATTTAATGGAAGTATTTATTTTTGGCAAGTGACAATTTAATGACTGGTGAGGCATGCTAACCAGCTTATATTTTAGCTTTGGGCTCTATATCTAATTTATATTATCATTAACCACTCTGTAGTGTAGCACAGAACTGAATATAAATTGCAGCTTAACATTTTAGTGTCACTCTCTTGGAGAATGACTATGTAGTTGCTAAGAAAGCCATTTGGCTCACTCCCAATGCCCATGGCTTTGCAATTTTCCACAATGACTCCTCTAGTGAACATTTACATTAAAAAAATGTATTCATTTATTGCAGTACAGTCTTGTATCTTTATTAGTGATGAGCGAACGTGCTCGCCACTACTCAGTACTCGCCTGAGTATCACTATGCTCGGTGTACTCAGCGAGCACCGAATGTTTCTGGGATTATTTGGCGGGAGCTTGGGTCTCCGCCCTGAAATTTTGGCACTCTTCAGAGTGCCAATGACCATGCAGGGATTGTCTGCCATGCACAGTAAGGCCACAGCCATCTTTGCTTTACAGTGATTGGCTGGCCGCACAGCGTCATCAGGTCTATAAGAGACCTTGCGCCGCCCTGCTCGCCACATTCTGCTCCGGACTCGGCTAGTGTAGGGAGAGCTGCTGCTGAGATCAGATTTGTTCTTTTATTAGTTAGTGTGGGTCTGCTAGTATTCAGTCCACAAATCCTGATAAACCAACGGTCCTTTTTAGGGCTAATTGAGGGGCACATAGATTACAGCGCTAGGTAGGCAGTCTATGTGCACATATCCACATCAATGCTGTTTGCTGCTGCTTATTTTATATATACCTAGCTGCAGTTATCCGTGGCAATTTTGTTTTTTGCAGCTTATACCTGCTCATTTTATTAGAAAGCAATCCATAGCCCCTTTTTTTCTACATTTATTTGCTTGGTCACGCTGCAGACTACAGCCAGGTCATTGCAATACAAGAGCGTGAAGATCTAACAATTTAAAAAAAATGTTTTTGTCCCAGGCATCAGATGTGAGTGAACAGAAAAATATGTCCTTTTTTTTGGTGCTATATAATTTTTTGTAGTGTCTTACAACATTTTTGGACACCATATTGCTGCCCCAAAAATCTGTAGCTGGCCCAAAAATATTTAGCTACAGTTCTTATATTTATCACTGGGATTTGTACGCCACATGCTTCGCATATCATTGCTCTAAATATCTTTAAATTTTACTACTCCAATTTTTTTTAGTGTCATAGCCAACTTATTGACACAATTTTGGTGGGCCCAAAAAAATCAAGGCCACATTTTGATTAGTCTGTTATCTCTGGCTGACGCCTGGTGTATCTGTGGTGGCAAAATCCTTGCTTTGCAGGCATACGTTGCATTGTTTTGTCTGCTAGCCTTGGTCTACTCAGTATTTAGCGTTTTCAAAAAATAAAAAAATAAAAAATTATACAGTCTGTTATCTCCGTCAGATGCCTTTAGTATCTGTGGTGTCAAAATCTTCCCTTTGCAGGCATACATGGCATTGTTTTTTCTGCAAGCCTTCAGCTAATCATTATTTAGTGTTTTAAAAAAAATTTTCTTTAAAAAAAAAGGTCACACATTTAAACAGTTTGTTATCTCCGTCAGACACCTTGTGTATCTGTGGTGTCAAAATCTTTGCTTTGCAGGCGTAAGTTGCATTGTTTTGTCTGCAAGCCTTCAGCTAATCATTATTTAGTGTTTAAAAAAAAAATTATTTTACTAAAAGGCCACACATTTAAACGGTCTGTTATCTCAGTTAGATGTCCTGGTATATTTGTGGTGTCCAAATCTTTGCTTTGCAGGCATATGTTGCTTTTGTTTTGTCTGCTAGCCTTGGTCTACTCGTCTGTAGTGTTTTCAAAAATTAAAAAAGAAAAAAAATGTATACAATTTGTTATCTCCGTCAGACAGCTGGTGTATCTGTGGTGTCCAAATCTTCTCTTTGCAGGCATACATTGTATTTTTCGTCTGCTAGCCTTGGTCTACTCAGTATTTTATGGTTAAAAAATATAAAAAAAAAACCAAAAACATATTTTAACTGTCTGCTATCTCTGTCAGACGCTCGGTGTATCTGTGGTCTCCAAATACTTGCTTTTCAGGCATATTGATCACAAATAAGTCTTCTCCAAATAAATCCATTTGTTTTGAGCTTTTCACATATTTAATTATTCTTTTTATAATGGGAAATGCAAGGGGCAAGGGACTGGGAAGAGGACATGATGCTGATGGTGCATACAGAGGAAGAGGCCGTGGCTAAGCTGAAAGTGGGCTACAACAAAGAACCACATCTTTGTGCTTGACTTTCCTGTCCCAGTTTCTAGGGGACTGCAGCA
The DNA here is from genome assembly GCF_051348905.1 of Ranitomeya variabilis. NCBI lineage: Eukaryota > Metazoa > Chordata > Amphibia > Anura > Dendrobatidae > Ranitomeya > Ranitomeya variabilis. The sequence goes on along the minus strand of NC_135233.1, from coordinate 647,917,204 downwards.
CACCACTATTGAAGCCAGAGCAGTGTGAAACGGTTTTTGGTTGGATAGCGGATAATGCTTCCAGTCACTTAGGCACCATCACAACCACATCTTCCATACAGTCAAGTCTGAGTAGCCATGAGTGTTGACAGGATATTACTCACCCTGATCTTCCTTCCTCCCACTATGCCGAGTGCCCTGAGACAACTGATCTTACACACGGACACTCCAGAGAGTGTTATGGTTCTCAATGGCAAGAGAACATAGCCCAGCAAACATAAGAACTAGCTCTTGGAAAGATGGAAACTAAACTGACCATGAACTAAACCTGCCGCACAACTAACAGTAGCCGGGTAGCGTAGCCTGCGTTTTATCCCTAGACGCCCAGCGCCGGCCGGAGGACTAACTAATCCTGGCAGAGGAAAATATAGTCCTGGCTCACCTCTAGAGAAATTTCCCCGAAAGGCAGACAGAGGCCCCCACAAATATTGGCGGTGATTTTAGATGAAATGACAAACGTAGTATGAAAATAGGTTTAGCAAAATTGAGGTCCGCTTACTAGATAGCAGGAAGACAGAAAGGACACTTTCATGGTCAGCTGAAAACCCTATCAAAACACCATCCTGAAATTACTTTAAGACTCTAGTATTAACTCATAACATCAGAGTGGCAATTTCAGATCACAAGAGCTTTCCAGACACAGTAACGAAACTACAGCTGTGAACTGGAACAAAATGCAAAAACAAACAAGGACTAAAGTCCAACTTAGCTGGGAGTTGTCTAGCAGCAGGAACATGCACAGAAAGGCTTCTGATTACAATGTTGACCGGCATGGAAGTGACAGAGGAGCAAGGCTAAATAGCGACTCCCACATCCTGATGGAAACAGGTGAACAGAGAGGATGATGCACACCAGTTCAATTCCACCAGTGGCCACCGGGGGAGCCCAAAATCCAATTTCACAACAGTACCCCCCCCCTCAAGGAGGGGGCACCGAACCCTCACCAGAACCACCAGGGCGATCAGGATGAGCCCTATGAAAGGCACGGACCAAATCAGAGGCATGAACATCAGAGGCAGTCACCCAAGAATTATCCTCCTGACCGTATCCCTTCCATTTGACCAGATACTGGAGTTTCCGTCTGGAAACACGGGAGTACAAGATTTTTTCCACAACGTACTCCAACTCGCCCTCAACCAACACCGGAGCAGGAGGCTCAACGGAAGGCACAACCGGTACCTCATACCTGCGCAATAATGACCGATGAAAAACATTATGAATAGAAAAAGATGCAGGGAGGTCCAAACGGAAGGACACAGGGTTAAGAATCTCCAATATCTTGTACGGGCCGATGAACCGAGGCTTAAACTTGGGAGAAGAAACCCTCATAGGGACAAAACGAGAAGACAACCACACCAAGTCCCCAACACAAAGCCGAGGACCAACCCGACGCCGGCGGTTGGCAAAAAGCTGAGTCTTCTCCTGGGACAACTTCAAATTGTCCACTACCTGCCCCCAAATCTGATGCAACCTCTCCACCACAGCATCCACTCCAGGACAATCCGAAGATTCCACCTGACCAGAAGAAAATCGAGGATGAAACCCCGAATTACAGAAAAAGGGAGACACCAAGGTGGCAGAGCTGGCCCGATTATTGAGGGCAAACTCCGCTAAAGGCAAAAAAGCAACCCAATCATCCTGATCTGCAGACACAAAACACCTCAAATATGTCTCCAAGGTCTGATTCGTCCGCTCGGTCTGGCCATTAGTCTGAGGATGGAAAGCAGACGAGAAAGACAAATCTATGCCCATCCTAGCACAGAATGCTCGCCAAAATCTAGACACGAATTGGGTACCTCTGTCAGAAACGATATTCTCCGGAATACCATGCAAACGGACCACATTTTGAAAAAACAGAGGAACCAACTCGGAAGAAGAAGGCAACTTAGGCAGGGGAACCAAATGGACCATCTTAGAGAAACGATCACACACCACCCAGATGACAGACATCTTCTGAGAAACAGGAAGATCCGAAATAAAATCCATCGAGATGTGCGTCCAGGGCCTCTTCGGGATAGGCAAGGGCAACAACAATCCACTAGCCCGAGAACAACAAGGCTTGGCCCGAGCACAAACGTCACAAGACTGCACGAAGCCTCGCACATCTCGAGACAGGGAAGGCCACCAGAAGGACCTTGCCACCAAATCCCTGGTACCAAAGATTCCAGGATGACCTGCCAACGCAGAAGAATGAACCTCAGAAATGACTTTACTGGTCCAATCATCAGGAACAAACAGTCTACCAGGTGGGCAACGATCAGGTCTATCCGCCTGAAACTCCTGCAAGGCCCGCCGCAGGTCTGGAGAAACGGCAGACAATATCACTCCATCCTTAAGGATACCTGTAGGTTCAGAATTACCAGGGGAGTCAGGCTCAAAACTCCTAGAAAGGGCATCCGCCTTAACATTCTTAGAACCCGGCAGGTAGGACACCACAAAATTAAACCGAGAGAAAAACAATGACCAGCGCGCCTGTCTAGGATTCAGGCGTCTGGCGGACTCAAGATAAATTAGATTTTTGTGGTCAGTCAATACCACCACCTGATGTCTAGCCCCCTCAAGCCAATGACGCCACTCCTCAAAAGCCCACTTCATGGCCAAAAGCTCCCGATTCCCAACATCATAATTCCGCTCGGCGGGCGAAAATTTACGCGAGAAAAAAGCACAAGGTCTCATCACGGAGCAATCGGAACTTCTCTGCGACAAAACCGCCCCAGCTCCGATTTCAGAAGCGTCGACCTCAACCTGAAAAGGAAGAGCAACATCAGGCTGACGCAACACAGGGGCGGAAGAAAAGCAGCGCTTAAGCTCCCGAAAGGCCTCCACAGCAGCAGGGGACCAATCAGCAAAACATCAGCACCCTTCTTAGTCAAATCAGTCAATGGCTTAACAACATCAGAAAAACCAGCAATAAATCGACGATAAAAGTTAGCAAAGCCCAAAAATTTCTGAAGACTCTTAAGAGAAGAGGGTTGCGTCCAATCACAAATAGCCTGAACCTTGACAGGATCCATCTCGATGGAAGAGGGGGAAAAAATATATCCCAAAAAGGAAATCTTTTGAACCCCAAAAACGCACTTAGAACCCTTCACACACAAGGAATTAGACCGCAAAACCTGAAAAACCCTCCTGACCTGCTGGACATGAGAGTCCCAGTCATCCGAAAAAATCAAAATATCATCCAGATACACAATCATAAATTTATCCAAATAATCACGGAAAATGTCATGCATAAAGGACTGAAAGACTGAAGGGGCATTTGAAAGACCAAAAGGCATCACCAAATACTCAAAGTGGCCCTCGGGCGTATTAAATGCGGTTTTCCACTCATCCCCCTGCTTAATTCGCACCAAATTATACGCCCCACGGAGATCTATCTTAGAGAACCACTTGGCCCCCTTTATGCGAGCAAACAAATCAGTCAGCAGTGGCAACGGATATTGATATTTAACCGTGATTTTATTCAAAAGCCTATAATCAATGCACGGCCTCAAAGAGCCATCTTTCTTAGCCACAAAGAAAAAACCGGCTCCTAAGGGAGATGACGAAGGACGAATATGTCCCTTTTCCAAGGACTCCTTTATATATTCTCGCATAGCCGCATGTTCAGGCACCGACAGATTAAATAAACGACCCTTAGGGTATTTACTACCCGGAATCAAATCTATGGCACAATCACACTCCCGGTGCGGAGGTAATGAACCAAGCTTAGGTTCTTCAAAAACGTCACGATATTCAGTCAAGAATTCAGGAATCTCAGAGGGAATAGATGATGAAATGGAAACCACAGGTACGTCCCCATGCGTCCCCTTACATCCCCAGCTTAACACAGACATAGCTTTCCAGTCAAGGACTGGGTTATGAGATTGCAGCCATGGCAATCCAAGCACCAACACATCATGTAGGTTATACAGCACAAGAAAGCGAATAATCTCCTGGTGATCCGGATTAATCCGCATAGTTACTTGTGTCCAGTATTGTGGTTTATTGCTAGCCAATGGGGTGGAGTCAATCCCCTTCAGGGGTATAGGAGTTTCAAGAGGCTCCAAATCATACCCACAGCGTTTGGCAAAGGACCAATCCATAAGACTCAAAGCGGCGCCAGAGTCGACATAGGCATCCGCGGTAATAGATGATAAAGAACAAATCAGGGTCACAGATAGAATAAACTTAGACTGTAAAGTGCCAATTGAAACAGACTTATCAAGCTTCTTAGTACGCTTAGAGCATGCTGATATAACATGAGTTGAATCACCGCAATAGAAGCACAACCCATTTTTTCGTCTAAAATTCTGCCGTTTATTTCTGGACAGAATTCTATCACATTGCATATTCTCTGGCGTCTTCTCAGTAGACACCGCCAAATGGTGCACAGGTTTGCGCTCCCGCAGACGCCTATCGATCTGGATAGCCATTGTCATGGACTCATTCAGACCCGCAGGCACAGGGAACCCCACCATAACATCCTTAATGGCATCAGAGAGACCCTCTCTGAATTTCGCCGCCAGGGCGCACTCATTCCACTGAGTAAGCACAGCCCATTTACGGAATTTCTGGCAGTATATTTCAGCTTCGTCTTGCCCCTGAGATAGGGACATCAAGGCCTTTTCCGCCTGAAGTTCTAACTGAGGTTCCTCATAAAGCAACCCCAAGGCCAGAAAAAACGCATCCACATTGAGCAACGCAGGATCCCCTGGAGCCAATGCAAAAGCCCAATCCTGAGGGTCGCCCCGGAGCAAGGAAATCACAATCCTGACCTGCTGAGCAGGATCTCCAGCAGAGCGAGATTTCAGGGACAAAAACAACTTGCAATTATTTTTGAAATTTTGAAAGCAAGATCTATTCCCCGAGAAAAATTCAGGCAAAGGAATTCTAGGTTCAGATATAGGAACATGAACAACAAAATCTTGTAAATTTTGAACTTTCGTGGTGAGATTATTCAAACCTGCAGCTAAACTCTGAATATCCATTTTAAACAGGTGAACACAGAGCCATTCCAGGATTAGAAGGAGAGAGAGAGAGAAAGGCTGCAATATAGGCAGACTTGCAAGATATTCAATTACAAGCACACTCAGAACTGAAGGAAAGAAAAAAAAAAAAAAAAAACTTCAGCAGACTTCTCTTTTCTCTCCTTTCTCTGTCAATTAATTTAACCCTTTTCTGGCCGGTCAAACTGTTATGGTTCTCAATGGCAAGAGAACATAGCCCAGCAAACATAAGAACTAGCTCTTGGAAAGATGGAAACTAAACTGACCATGAACTAAACCTGCCGCACAACTAACAGTAGCCGGGTAGCGTAGCCTGCGTTTTATCCCTAGACGCCCAGCGCCGGCCGGAGGACTAACTAATCCTGGCAGAGGAAAATATAGTCCTGGCTCACCTCTAGAGAAATTTCCCCGAAAGGCAGACAGAGGCCCCCACAAATATTGGCGGTGATTTTAGATGAAATGACAAACGTAGTATGAAAATAGGTTTAGCAAAATTGAGGTCCGCTTACTAGATAGCAGGAAGACAGAAAGGACACTTTCATGGTCAGCTGAAAACCCTATCAAAACACCATCCTGAAATTACTTTAAGACTCTAGTATTAACTCATAACATCAGAGTGGCAATTTCAGATCACAAGAGCTTTCCAGACACAGTAACGAAACTACAGCTGTGAACTGGAACAAAATGCAAAAACAAACAAGGACTAAAGTCCAACTTAGCTGGGAGTTGTCTAGCAGCAGGAACATGCACAGAAAGGCTTCTGATTACAATGTTGACCGGCATGGAAGTGACAGAGGAGCAAGGCTAAATAGCGACTCCCACATCCTGATGGAAACAGGTGAACAGAGAGGATGATGCACACCAGTTCAATTCCACCAGTGGCCACCGGGGGAGCCCAAAATCCAATTTCACAACAAGAGAGCTATTCAGCTTTCCCTTTAAAGATTCCAGACTCTCGACCTGTCAACTTGAAGTGGGGCCAGATGAGATCGCATGTTGCGATGCCCAAAGATTTGAACAGACACGGACACATGAAGACGATGGTGGGAAAGTGTCACGAGGTGGACTATGATGAGACACAATTGCCAGAAAGTCAGGAGGAGGAGCAGGGTGCGGATGTGGAAGACCAGGTAGCGGATGACATAGTGACTGACCCAATCTGGCAGGAGGACATGCAGAGCGAGGACAGCAGCACACATGGGGAAGAAGGCATATCACCCCAACAGGCAGGAAGAAGCGGTGTGGTGGCCACAGACAGAAGGTGTGGATCCGTTCCCCGTAACACCAACACGACTGAAGTTGCCATTCCAACTGTTAGATCTTCCCAAGTCTGTTTTTTTTTTTAAAGACTCTGCCGATAACACCAAACAAGCAATTTGCAGCACCTGCCATGCCCGAATCAGCAGGGGTAGCAAAACTACCAGCCTGACCACCAGCATGATCACGCACATGGCAGCAAAGCACCTGACTTTGTAGGCCGAACCCCAGGATCCAGGAACACTGTCTGCAGGTGACACCACTGCTTCTTCCACTGTTTTGCGTAAAAGCCAATCCCCAGTTCGCCGTGCCTGTTTAGATGCCTCGCGCCCTGCACCTGTTCTTGCCCACAGTCAACCAGCACCATCATCAAGCCTGCCCACATCCTTGTCCCAGCGCAGCCTTCAGTTGTCTATACCCCAGTCATTGGAACACAAGCGGAAATACCCAGCCAATGCCCTACAGGCCACATTAATAAATTTTAACATTCCTTGTCCACTTGCGCTCAAAATGTTGCCTTTTAGGCTCGTTGAGATGGAAGCTTTCCGCAACCTGATGGCGGCGGCCGTCCCAAGGTACTTGGTCCCCAGTTGCCACTATTTCTCCCGGTGTTCTGCACCGACATTACACCAGAACGTGTCTCACAACATTACCCATGCCCTCATCAATGCAGTTACTGGGAAAGTCCGCCTAACCACAGACCCGTGGACAAGTGCTTGTGGGCAGGAACGGTACATCTCACTGAAGGCATACTGGTTTTACATAGTGGAAGCCGGGACCCAGTCGGACCTTGGGATGGAACACATCCTCCCCACACCAAGGATTGCAAGCCCTACGTCAATCAGGGTTGCCCCCACAGTCTACAGCTCCTGCACCTCCTCCTCCTCTTCAGCCCCAATATCTTAAATGAAAACATCAGTCAGAAGCTGGAAGCACTGTAGCACTGCCTCAGCCATGCGGCAACAGGCTGTGCTGAAGCTAATCTTCTTAGGTGACAAACTGCACAATGCTGAAGAGTTGTGGACAGCGCTGAAAGAGCAGTCAGACATTTGGATGACACTGCTGAACCTACAGCCAGGCATGGTCATGTGTGAAAATGGCCAGAACCTGGTGGTGGCTCTGAGGCAAGGTGAGCTCACACATGTACCTTGCCTGGCCCACGTGCTGAACCTCGTTGTTCAACGTTTTCTCAAAAGCTACCCAGAGCTGCCGGATCTGCTAGTGAAAGTACACCGTCTGTCTGCCAATTTTAGAAAGTCAGCTACAGCTTCAGCCGCCCTTGCCGTACTTCAGAAGCATTTGCAGCTACCGGCTCAACACATGCTGGAACTCTACACTGCATATGTTGGAAAGGATTTGTGAGCAGAAGAGGGCAGTTGTTGACTACCAGCATCAACAAGGCCATCGTTATTCAGTTCAGACTCCACACATAAGACCTCAGTAGTGGACATAGACGTCAGACATATGAACCATCCTCCAAAACTTTGAAGACTGCACAAAGATCGTGAGCGGCAATGACGCCATAATTAGCATCAACATCCCGCTTCTCTGCATTCTGAAAACCTCTCTGATCACAATTAAAGAGGATGAATTGCAGGTGAAGCACGAGGACATGAAGCAAGGAACCATACGGGGTGATTACACTCAGCCCAGCCTCATGTTGTCCCAACGTGGATTGGCAGACAATAAGGAAGAGGAGGAAAAACAGGAGCTACTGTCATGCGCTATAGACGGTACTACAAGCACCTCTGTCATACCGTCTGTTCAGCGTGGATGGCCTGAGGACAGGGAAGAGGATGAGGAGGACAGCATGGTCAGTCGTCCTGTTGGTAAGGACACGAAAATCTTGCCTGTTAGCAGTCTGGCATGCATGACTGACTTTGTGTTGCACTGCATTTCCCGTGACCCTCGAATTATTAAAATTTTCGTTGACACTCATTACTGGTTGGTGACACTTGTAGACATATGCTACAAGGAGAACTTTCAATCTCTTCTTCCAGAGGCAGATAGGTGTACTAAAATATGAACCTATAATTCTACAGTCCAAAACTACGATATAGTAATCGCGTATTTGTGTGTACAAGACTGTATAGTATAACAGAATCAGCAGAGATAGAAAAAGTAACAAACTTTATTAACATATATCATTAATTAACAATATAATTTCCAATAAATAAGTGAGATTCACAGAGGACAAACAGAGACATAGAAAAAAAAAAAAAGCCAAAGCAGCAAAACTGCACGATGATAGCCACACCACACTGAATCCTATATAATAGTATATAAAGAACACCTCAATATGAGGATCCATGAATAAAAAAGGAAACAAAGATGGCCATTAATCATTTAAGATTTGATGTACAATAGTAGACAAAAAAGTAAACTAGCCAAAGGTTATTATAATGCTGTAAATTGAAATACTAGAGAATGAACTTTGATTTGTAAACTAGTACTCAAATTCAGGCACCAGCCTAAACACAATGGCTGGTTTAGGTATCAAATATAATCATACGATACCTGTGGCCATGGTTAATCAGTAGAGGGTGGGTACCCGCTGCTGTAGTGCTGCCAGGCGCCTCGATGTGCGTTTCACCCAGGAAGCGTTGCAGTACCAGAGGGACCTTGTAGCGGAATTACTTAAAAAATTCCCATCTGAGAACGCTGCCAGCAGACGTCAGAGTTTGTTGTACAACCAAGGAGTCCAAGCGAGAGAGACAGAAGTACAATCCAGCTCGGGCAGGGGAACAATGGAAAAGTTCTGGGACAGTTTTCCCAGACCCTCCCATTGTGCCAGCATAGAGGCAAGGGGTGCTGTCACAAGTAGAGTTGAGCGACTTTCATTTTTTTAAGATCGAGTCGGGTTTTGTGAAACCCGATTTTGTCCAGAGTCGAGTCGAGTGCAGTCGGCCGATTATCGCTAAAAGTCGGGGATCGACCGAAACACGAAACCCAATGCAAGTCAATGGGGAAGCATAGTCGGCAGTGAGTGGAGGCCAGGAAAACACCTACAGTGCCCATTTTAATGCCAAAAACATCCATTCTTGTTTCTGAAGCTTGTCAATCTTAATTAACTTTATAATAATAGTTGGGCATAGGGAATTGGGGGTCATTTGGCAAAAGTTGTGGGGGGAGTAGGGCCGGCTCAAGTTTTTCGTGGGCCCAGGAAATGCGGACTACGTCACGGCGGTGTTGCAGGGAAAGGTAAGTATTTCAACGTTGCAAGTGCTGTGATCCTGAGCAAGCAGGGGGGGCCCACTCGTTCGCATTGGCACTGGCACAGGGCCCCTCAAAGTACAGCGATGTGTGTTTGCATGGCGGGGGCGCCTCCCACCAGCAGCGACACTTTTGCGTACTCTGAGGGGCCCTGTGCCAGTGACGTCGCCAACGAGTATGCCCCCCCACCTGATGAAGGAACCTGCACTTTCATCTGCACCTTCCTCTCTGTCCCTGTGTAAGGTGGTATAACATGCGGGAAGGGGAACCTTACTTTCAGCAGGGTCAGATTCTGGCTGTGTAGAGTATAAGGGGAATGTAGTGGTCTAGGTCAATGTACCAGCAGACTCATCTAGCAGTGGCTGGGCAATGGGCAGGATGAGGAGGAAACAGATATAGGGCCAAAGAATAAAGTAGGCTAAATGCAGTTCAAAATTGGTAACAGGACTAAACAGGCGGCATTGCTTTGTTCAGTGGAGTAGCAAACCCAAGAGCAGCAGACACTGTTTCAAGGGCATAACCACACTAGTAGGCCAAATGCAGTTTAATATCTGATAGTATAGGGCGAAAGCCAGAATGTGGAAGCTCAGCTTTGTTCAGTTGAGGACAACACCAGGCAGGGGCAGACAGACACCTTTAGTAGGCCGGAACAGCCAATTGCATTTTTAAAAATGGTAATTTGGAACAGAAGGTAGAAGCTCAGCTTTATTCAGTTGAGGACAACACCAGGCAGGGGCAGACAGACACCTTTAGTAGGCCGGAACAGCCAATTGCTTTTTTAAAAATGGTAATTTGGAACAGAAGGTTGAAGCTCAGCTTTGTTCAGTTGAGGACAACACCAGGCAGGGGCAGACAGACACCTTTAGTAGGCCGGAACAGCCAATTTTTAAAAAAAACAGCAGTTAGTAAGAGGCAGAAGGTAGAAGCTCAGCTTTATTCAGTTGAGGACAACACCAGGCAGGGGCAGACAGACACCTTTAGTAGGCCGGAACAGCCAATTGCATTTTTAAAAATGGTAATTTGGAACAGAAGGTAGAAGCTCAGCTTTATTCAGTTGAGGACAACACCAGGCAGGGGCAGACAGACACCTTTAGTAGGCCGGAACAGCCAATTGCTTTTTTAAAAATGGTAATTTGGAACAGAAGGTTGAAGCTCAGCTTTATTCAGTTGAGGACAACACCAGGCAGGGGCAGACAGACACCTTTAGTAGGCCGGAATAGCCAATTGCTTTTTTAAAAATGGTAATTTGGAACAGAAGGTTGAAGCTCAGCTTTATTCAGTTGAGGACAACACCAGGCAGGGGCAGACATTCACCTTTAGTAGGCCGGAACAGCCAATTGCATTTTTAAAAATGGTAATTTGGAACAGAAGGTTGAAGCTCAGCTTTATTCAGTTGAGGACAACACCAGGCAGGGGCAGACAGACACCTTTAGTAGGCCGGAACAGCCAATTTTTAAAAAAAACAGCAGTTAGTAAGAGGCAGAAGGTAGAAGCTCAGCTTTATTCAGTTGAGGACAACACCAGGCAGGGGCAGACAGACACCTTTAGTAGGCCGGAACAGCCAATTGCATTTTTAAAAATGGTAATTTGGAACAGAAGGTAGAAGCTCAGCTTTATTCAGTTGAGGACAACACCAGGCAGGGGCAGACAGACACCTTTAGTAGGCCGGAACAGCCAATTGCTTTTTTAAAAATGGTAATTTGGAACAGAAGGTTGAAGCTCAGCTTTATTCAGTTGAGGACAACACCAGGCAGGGGCAGACATTCACCTTTAGTAGGCCGGAACAGCCAATTGCATTTTTAAAAATGGTAATTTGGAACAGAAGGTTGAAGCTCAGCTTTATTCAGTTGAGGACAACACCAGGCAGGGGCAGACAGACACCTTTATGTCATGATCTCTGCAGGCAGAGATCATAGCAAGCCTATAGAGGGACAAGCTCTCGGAAGATGGAACTATACTGACCATGAACTAAGCCTGCCGCGCAACTAGAAATAGCCAGGTAGCATTTCCTATTTATTGCTAGATGCCCAGCTCTGGCCTAAGACCTAAATAGCTAGCAGAGGGAAATATAAGACCTGGCTCACCTCTAGAGAAATATTCCAAAGAAGACAGTAGCCCCCCACATATAATGACGGTGAGTTCAGATGAAACAACAAACGCAGCAGGAAAATAGTCTTAGCAAATTTGAGGTCCGCTTACTAGATAGCAGAAGACAGATAGTATACTTTCATGGTCAGCAGAAAAACACTAACAAAACACCATCCAGAGATTACCTTAAACTCTGGCATTAACTCATAACGTCAGAGTAGCAATCCCTGATCAACGAGAGCTTTCCAGACACAGTAACAAAACTTCAGCTGTGAACTGGAACAAATAGGCAAAACGAAACATGGACAAAAGTCCAACTTATCTAGTAGTTGTCAGAAGCAGGAACAAGCACTGAGAGGCATCAGATAACATTGTTGACCGGCAAGAAACCACCAGAGAAATGAGCTTAAATAGCGACACCCACTACTGATGGAACCAGGTGAAACAGGAAAGAGGATGACAAGTCCAATTCCACAAGCGGCCACCGGGGGAGCCCAGAATCCAAATTCACAACAGTACCCCCCCCTCAAGGAGGGGGCACCGAACCCTCACCAGATCCACCAGGGCGACCAGGATGAGCCCTATGGAAGGCACGAACAAGATCAGAAGCATGAACATCAGATGCATTGACCCAAGAATTATCCTCCTGGCCGTAACCCTTCCAGTTGACCAGATACTGGAGTCTCCGTCTGGAAACACGAGAGTCCAAAATTTTCTCCACAACGTACTCCAACTCACCCTCAACCAACACCGGAGCAGGAGGCTCAACTGAAGGTACAACAGGTACCTCATACCTGCGCAATAACGACCGATGAAAAACGTTATGAATGGAAAAGGACGCAGGGAGGTCCAAACGGAAAGAAACAGGATTAAGAATCTCCAATATTCTATAAGGGCCGATGAACCGAGGTTTAAACTTAGGAGAAGAGACCCTCATAGGGACAAAACGAGAAGACAACCACACCAAATCTCCAACACAAAGCCGAGAACCAACACGACGATGACGGTTGGCAAAACGCTGAGTCTTCTCCTGGGACAACTTCAAATTGTCCATAACCTGCCCCCAGATGTGATGCAATCTCTCCACCACCGCATCCACTCCAGGACAATCCGAGGATTCCACCTGACCGGAGGAAAATCGAGGGTGAAACCCCGAATTACAGAAAAACGGGGACACCAAGGTGGAAGAGCTGGCCCGATTATTGAGGGCGAACTCTGCCAATGGCAAAAAAGCAACCCAATCATCCTGGTCAGCAGAGACAAAACACCTCAGATATGTCTCCAGGGTCTGATTAGTCCGCTCGGTCTGGCCATTAGTCTGAGGGTGAAAAGCAGATGAAAAAGACAAATCTATGCCCATCCTAGCACAGAATGCCCGCCAAAATCTAGACACAAATTGGGTACCTCTGTCAGAAACAATATTCTCAGGAATACCGTGCAATCGGACAACATTCTGAAAAAACAGAGGAACCAACTCAGAAGAAGAAGGCAACTTGGGCAGAGGAACCAAATGGACCATTTTAGAGAAACGGTCACAGACCACCCAGATGACAGACATCTTCTGGGAAACAGGCAGATCTGAAATAAAATCCATCGAGATGTGTGTCCAAGGCCTCTTAGGAATAGGCAAGGGCAACAGCAGTCCGCTAGCCCGAGAACTACAAGACTTGGCCCGAGCACAAATGTCACATGACTGCACAAAGATTCGCACATCTCGTGACAGGGAAGGCCACCAGAAGGATCTTGCCACCAAATCCCTGGTACCAAAAATTCCGGGATGACCTGCCAATGCAGAAGAATGTACCTCAGAGATGACTCTACTGGTCCAATCATCCGGAACAAACAGTCTATCAGGCGGACAACGATCCGGTCTATCCGCCTGAAACTCTTGCAAGGACCGCCGCAGATCAGGAGAAACGGCCGACAAAATTACTCCCTCCCTAAGGATACCTGTGGGTTCAGCATTACCAGGAGAGTCCGGGTCAAAACTCCTAGAAAGGGCATCTGCCTTAACATTCTTAGAACCCGGTAGGTATGACACCACAAAATTAAAGCGAGAAAAAAATAAAGACCAGCGCGCCTGTCTAGGATTCAGGCGCCTGGCAGTCTCAAGATAAATCAAATTTTTGTGGTCAGTCAATACCACCACCTGATGCTTAGCCCAAAAATCTCTGAAGACCCTTAAGAGAGGAGGGCTGAGTCCAGTCACAAATAGCTTGCACCTTGACGGGATCCATCTCAATGGAAGAGGGAGAAAAAATATACCCCAAAAAGGAAATTTTCTGGACCCCAAAAACGCACTTAGACCCCTTCACACATAAAGAATTAGACCGCAGAACCTGAAAAACTCTCCTGACCTGCTGGACATGAGAGTCCCAGTCATCAGAAAAAAATCAGAATATCATCCAGATATATTATCATAAATTTATCCAGAAAATCGCGGAAAATATCGTGCATAAAAGACTGGAAAACTGAAGGGGCATTAGAAAGACCAAAAGGCATGACCAAATACTCAAAGTGGCCCTCGGGCGTATTGAATGCGGTCTTCCACTCATCCCCCTGCCTGATCCGCACCAAATTATACGCCCCACGAAGATCAATTTTAGAGAACCACTTAGCACCCTCTATACGAGCAAACAAATCAGTAAGCAATGGCAATGGGTATTGGTACTTAACAGTGATCTTATTCAGAAGCCGATAATCAATACATGGTCTCAAAGAGCCGTCCTTTTTTGAGACAAAGAAAAACCCAGCTCCCAAGGGAGAAGAAGATGGACGAATATGTCCCTTTTCCAAAGACTCCTTTATATATTCCCGCATAGCAGCATGTTCCGGCACAGACAGATTAAACAAACGACCCTTTGGATATTTGCAACCCGGTATCAAATCTATGGCACAATCGCACTCACGGTGCGGAGGTAACGACCCAAGCTTGGGTTCGTCAAAGACGTCTTGATAATCAGAGAGGAACTCAGGGACTTCAGAGGGAATGGACGACGAAATAGAAACCAAAGGTAAGTCCCCATGAATACCCTTACATCCCCAGCTCAACACAGACATTGCTCTCCAGTCCAAGACTGGATTGTGAGACTGCAACCATGGCAATCCCAGTACCAAATCGTCATGTAAATTATACAGCACCAGGAAACGAATAATCTCCTGGTGATCCGGATTGATACGCATGGTTACTTGTGTCCAGTATTGTGGTTTATTATTAGCCAATGGGGTGGAGTCAATCCCCTTCAGAGGAATAAGAGTCTCCAAAGGCTCTAAATCAAAACCACAACGATTGGCAAAGGACCAATCCATAAGACTCAGAGCGGCGCCAGAGTCAACATAGGCGTCCGTGGCAATGGATGACAAAGAGCAAATCAGGGTTACAGACAAAATAAACTTAGACTGAATGGTGCCAATGGAAACAGACTTATCAAGCTTCTTTGTACGCCTAGAGCATGCTGATATAACATGAGTAGAATCCCCACAATAGAAGCACAATCCATTCTTCCGTCTAAAATTCTGTCGCTCGCTCCTGGACAGAATTCTATCACACTGCATACTTTCTGGCGTCTTTTCCATAGACACCGCCAGATGGTGCACCGGTTTGCGCTCCCGCAGACGCCTATCAATCTGAATAGCCATTGTCATGGACTCATTCAGACCTGCAGGCACAGGGAACCCCACCATAACATCCTTAACGGCATCAGAGAGACCTTCTCTGAAAGTTGCCGCCAAGGCGCACTCATTCCACTGAGTAAGCACAGACCATTTACGGAATTTTTGGCAGTAAACCTCAGCTTCGTCTTGCCCCTGAGATAGTGCCATCAAAGTTTTTTCTGCCTGAAGTTCCAAATGAGGTTCCTCATAAAGCAAGCCCAAGGCCAGAAAAAACGCATCCACATCGCGCAACGCAGGATCCCCTGCTGGCAATGAGAAGGCCCAATCTTGAGGGTCACCCCTGAGCAAGGAAATCACAATCCTAACCTGCTGAGCAGGGTCTCCAGCTGAACGAGACTTCAGGGACAAATAAAGCTTACAATTATTTCGGAAATTCTGGAAGCTAGCTCTATTCCCTGTGAAGAACTCCGGCAAAGGAATTCTCGGCTCAGATACTGGAGCATGTACCACAAAATCTTGTAAATTTTGTACTTTCGTGATGAGATTATTCAAACCCGCAGTTACACTCTGAAGATCCATTATTGTCAGGTGCACACAGAGCCATACAGAGATTAGGAGGAGAGAGAGAAAAAAGACTGCAGCAAGGCAAACTGGAGGAAAAAAAAAAAAAAAAAAAAATTCCAGCAGACTTCTTATAACTCTCCTTTCTCAACCTGGGTCTTTAACACTTTATTGGCCGGTCAAACTGTCATGATCTCTGCAGGCAGAGATCATAGCAAGCCTATAGAGGGACAAGCTCTCGGAAGATGGAACTATACTGACCATGAACTAAGCCTGCCGCGCAACTAGAAATAGCCAGGTAGCATTTCCTATTTATTGCTAGATGCCCAGCTCTGGCCTAAGACCTAAATAGCTAGCAGAGGGAAATATAAGACCTGGCTCACCTCTAGAGAAATATTCCAAAGAAGACAGTAGCCCCCCACATATAATGACGGTGAGTTCAGATGAAACAACAAACGCAGCAGGAAAATAGTCTTAGCAAATTTGAGGTCCGCTTACTAGATAGCAGAAGACAGATAGTATACTTTCATGGTCAGCAGAAAAACACTAACAAAACACCATCCAGAGATTACCTTAAACTCTGGCATTAACTCATAACGTCAGAGTAGCAATCCCTGATCAACGAGAGCTTTCCAGACACAGTAACAAAACTTCAGCTGTGAACTGGAACAAATAGGCAAAACGAAACATGGACAAAAGTCCAACTTATCTAGTAGTTGTCAGAAGCAGGAACAAGCACTGAGAGGCATCAGATAACATTGTTGACCGGCAAGAAACCACCAGAGAAATGAGCTTAAATAGCGACACCCACTACTGATGGAACCAGGTGAAACAGGAAAGAGGATGACAAGTCCAATTCCACAAGCGGCCACCGGGGGAGCCCAGAATCCAAATTCACAACACCTTTAGTAGGCCGGAACAGCCAATTTTTTAAAAAAACAGCAGTTAGTAAGAGGCAGAAGGTAGAAGCTCAGCTTTATTCAGTTGAGGACAACACCAGGCAGGGGCAGACAGACACCTTTAGTAGGCCGGAACAGCCAATTGCATTTTTAAAAATGGTAATTTGGAACAGAAGGTAGAAGCTCAGCTTTATTCAGTTGAGGACAACACCAGGCAGGGGCAGACAGACACCTTTAGTAGGCCGGAACAGCCAATTGCTTTTTTAAAAATGGTAATTTGGAACAGAAGGTTGAAGCTCAGCTTTATTCAGTTGAGGACAACACCAGGCAGGGGCAGACAGACACCTTTAGTAGGCCGGAACAGCCAATTGCTTTTTTAAAAATGGTAATTTGGAACAGAAGGTTGAAGCTCAGCTTTATTCAGTTGAGGACAACACCAGGCAGGGGCAGACAGACACCTTTAGTAGGCCGGAACAGCCAATTGCATTTTTAAAAATGGTAATTTGCAACAGAAGGTTGAAGCTCAGCTTTATTCAGTTGAGGACAACACCAGGCAGGGGCAGACAGACACCTTTAGTAGGCCGGAACAGCCAATTTTTTAAAAAAACAGCAGTTAGTAAGAGGCAGAAGGTAGAAGCTCAGCTTTATTCAGTTGAGGACAACACCAGGCAGGGGCAGACAGACACCTTTAGTAGGCCGGAACAGCCAATTGCATTTTTAAAAATGGTAATTTGGAACAGAAGGTAGAAGCTCAGCTTTATTCAGTTGAGGACAACACCAGGCAGGGGCAGACAGACACCTTTAGTAGGCCGGAACAGCCAATTGCTTTTTTAAAAATGGTAATTTGGAACAGAAGGTTGAAGCTCAGCTTTATTCAGTTGAGGACAACACCAGGCAGGGGCAGACAGACACCTTTAGTAGGCCGGAACAGCCAATTGCTTTTTTAAAAATGGTAATTTGGAACAGAAGGTTGAAGCTCAGCTTTATTCAGTTGAGGACAACACCAGGCAGGGGCAGACATTCACCTTTAGTAGGCCGGAACAGCCAATTGCATTTTTAAAAATGGTAATTTGGAACAGAAGGTTGAAGCTCAGCTTTATTCAGTTGAGGACAACACCAAGCAGGGGCAGACAGACACCTTTAGTAGGCCGGAACAGCCAATTTTTTAAAAAAACAGCAGTTAGTAAGAGGCAGAAGGTAGAAGCTCAGCTTTATTCAGTTGAGGACAACACCAGGCAGGGGCAGACAGACACCTTTAGTAGGCCGGAACAGCCAATTGCATTTTTAAAAATGGTAATTTGGAACAGAAGGTAGAAGCTCAGCTTTATTCAGTTGAGGACAACACCAGGCAGGGGCAGACAGACACCTTTAGTAGGCCGGAACAGCCAATTGCTTTTTTAAAAATGGTAATTTGGAACAGAAGGTTGAAGCTCAGCTTTATTCAGTTGAGGACAACACCAGGCAGGGGCAGACAGACACCTTTAGTAGGCCGGAACAGCCAATTGCTTTTTTAAAAATGGTAATTTGGAACAGAAGGTAGAAGCTCAGCTTTATTCAGTTGAGGACAACACCAGGCAGGGGCAGACAGACACCTTTAGTAGGCCGGAACAGCCAATTGCTTTTTTAAAAATGGTAATTTGGAACAGAAGGTTGAAGCTCAGCTTTATTCAGTTGAGGACAACACCAGGCAGGGGCAGACAGACACCTTTAGTAGGCCGGAACAGCCAATTTTTTAAAAAAACAGCAGTTAGTAAGAGGCAGAAGGTAGAAGCTCAGCTTTATTCAGTTGAGGACAACACCAGGCAGGGGCAGACAGACACCTTAAGGCTACTTTCACATTAGCGTTTGAATCTGCAGCGTTTAATCCGCAAACGCAAGGACACAAAAAACGCATGAAAACGCGTGTAAACGCAGCGTTTTTAAAACGCTTACGGTTACCGCATGCGTCATTAAAACGCAGCGTTTACATGCTTTTGCTTGCGTTTTCTATGCGTTTGAGTTTTTTGTGCGCATGTCGCAAAATTTTACCAGAGAAAAATTCTAGATGCAAGAACCAGCCAATGGGACTACAGAGGGCGTGTATTATGTGAAATCTATATATAGACCCTAGGACAGCTGAAATCTTCAGATTTTGCTTCTGTGTCCTGTGAGAAGATGGATCTTCACATGGATAGCTATTACTTTAAACTAGATCTGAGCATCAAGATTTTTCTGGCATGTGCGTTTGCTTGGGAGCAACACCGAAACCGGGAAAGACAGAGAAGGACAAGGCGTAGGCGGTTTTGGCAACACCCCATTGTAGAACTGCGGGAGAGCCGTGGTACATATCACACCCTGTATGGCGAGCTCAATGAGAACCCAGAAAAATTCCCAGAATATACCAGGATGTCACAAGACTCTTTCCGGGATTTGCTTGATCGTGTCCAAGGAGCCATCCGGAGACAGGACACACAGCTCCGTAGAGCCATTCCACCAGCGGAACGTCTCCTGGTTACCTTAAGGTACGTAATAATTCTAAACAAAAGCTAACCAAAATTTTTTGCAGGTCTGATGTTTTTTTGCCTATTTTGTAAATTATTTATTCTTACTACAGATTTCTTGCAACTGGAGAGAGCTTGTCATCCCTTCATTTCCAGTACCGCCTTGGGATTTCCACGCTGTCCGGAATTGTTTTTGAAACCTGCCGGGCTTTATGGACCATTCTCCGTGAGGAATTTATACCCATACCCACGGAGGACATGTGGAAAGAAATTGCTGACAAATTTTGGACTGTTTGTGATTTTCCCAACTGTTTGGGTGCGGTGGATGGGAAGCACATCCGGATTACCAAACCAGCCAGAACGGGATCACAGTTCTTCAACTACAAAAAATATTTTTCAGTAGTTCTTATGGCAATAGCCGATGCAGACTGTCGCTTCATTGCTGTGGACATTGGTGCTTTTGGCCGTGGCAACGATTCACAGACTTTTAAAACCTCTGATATGGGCCGACGTGTTTATGGCAAAAATTTTAATTTCCCACAGCCACGACCACTCCCCTACACTCAAGGCCCACCGCTGCCATTTGTAATGGTTGGGGATGAGGCCTTTCAGATGAGTGAAAATCTCCTGAAGCCCTATTCAAGTCGGGACTTGAACCGCACAAAACGGATCTACAACTACAGACTAACCAGGGCACGCAGAACAGTAGAGTGTGCCTTTGGGATTATGGTGTCCAAATGGCGCATTCTAGCAACTGCAATAAATCTAAAAATGGAGACAGTGGATGAGGTAGTTAAAGCCTGTGTGGTTCTCCACAATTTCATTCTGGCTAAGGAGCGACCCACCATAGAACTTGATGAACCTGTTGCCAACCCTTTGCCTGATTACCGTCATCACCCGCTGCGGTCAACAGTTGAAGTAGGCCACATGCGGGACCAATTTGCAGCGTTTTTTGATTCTGACATTGGACGTGTGCCATGGCAGGACAATATGGTGTAAAATGTACTGCTGGTTTCGGGTCTGCAAATTTATGTTTGGAATGTTAATGTTTTTTCAAATAAAATAATTGTGATTTACTTTCTTCACCATGTCTCCTATCTATTTCCTTAACAAACCACTTTGGGTTTTTGGGCTTAGGTTGTTGACGTGAGTCCTGTCTTGGTTCACCATTAGCTTTTTGCCGCAGACTGTATAGACGATGTCCGTTATTGTCGCAGTATTTGTCCAGTACTTAACATCAGTATTTGTAAGCCTAAACCAGGAGCGGTAGTTAAATTCTTTTAGTGGTGCATATCTGTTTAATGTACTTTTCCTCACATAGTTCCACTCCAGGTTTAGGCTTACAAATAGTGCTGTAAAATACAGAGCGAATACTGACAGTGTGATGGCAGCCTACACCAGAGATCTATAGTCATCAAGTCAGGTGTCTGAACTAATGAATTCATGATGCTATTTGCTCTTGAATTCATTTTTCCTGACACTTGTCCGGGTGAGTATAGATTTGCCATGTACATTGTTCCTTCACTTTGTGTGAAATATATGTATATGTACCAATAAGATAAAATGGAGGTAATACAATGCATTTCTAAAATCAGCAGTTCAGGGGTCATAAATAATGTTTCGGATAAGAAAGGACCTGTTGAGTATAGTTGTGCTGTGTATTACCACCATTTTGTCTTCTGTGTGCGACCAAAAGTCACGGAGTAAACAGAAAGAACTGTTTTTGGAGAAAATACAAGTGTTATTTTTGGGGGCAACCTCATATCTCTCAACCAAACACACCAAGCTTCAGTGTTCTGCTAAGTAGGTACTGGAGGTTGGAGGTGGCCCCCAAAAATGTGTTTGACGCATAATTTGTTATTGGCGCATGCTGTGTGGTGACGGTGGCGAAATACACAATTAACCAAACCTTATTGGGGCAAAAAACACAGGTTTATTAAACACACACAAACCAAAAAATTAACTGCGCCTGCTTGGGGTTGAGTGCCGATATTGTGGGGTGTTGAGTAGTGAGGTCTGGCTTATTACTGTAGCCGACATAGGGGTGGCAGGAGAAGGCGCTATGAAACTACTGGGGTCAGGATATTCAGGGATAGGGCTAGACACATGAGAGGGTTGAGACACACTGGAAGGGTGAGACAAACCAGACATTACAGACACATTGGGAGGTGAGGGGGGAGGGATAGCTATGGTTTTTTGTTTTTTTTTGCCTTTCCCCTTCCTTGTTTTGCGCGGGCACGTTGTCGTGGTGGCAGGGAACGCCAGGGCAGGGTCCGGCAACGGCAGTCTGGTAGTGGTGGTGCCAGAGAACGCCAGGGCAGGGTCCGGCAACGGCAGTCTGGTAGTGGTGGTGCCAGAGAACGCCAGGGCAGGGTCCGGCAACGGCAGTCTGGTAGTGGTGGTGCCAGAGAACGCCAGGGCAGGGTCCGGCAACGGCAGTCTGGTAGTGGTGGTGCCAGAGAACGCCAGGGCAGGGTCCGGCAACGGCAGTCTGGTAGTGGTGGTGCCAGAGAACGCCAGGGCAGGGTCCGGCAACGGCAGTCTGGTAGTGGTGGTGCCAGAGAACGCCAGGGCAGGGTCCGGCAACGGCAGTCTGGTAGTGGTGGTGCCAGAGAACGCCAGGGCAGGGTCCGGCAACGGCAGTCTGGTAGTGGTGGTGCCAGAGAACGCCAGGGCAGGGTCCGGCAACGGCAGTCTGGTAGTGGTGGTGCCAGGAAACACCAGGGCAGGGTCCGGCGGCGGCAGCATGCTGGTGGCAGTGGAGGAGGCCCAAGCAGGAGCAGCAGTTGTCATGGTGGTGGCGGTGGGCTGACCCACTGCACTGGGCATGGTGGTGGTGCTATAATACGGTCCGGAAGTGTTTGGAATGGAGGTGGCCGTGCAGTGGTATGCAGCAGATGTCGGCATTGATGTAAAGCGTGACAGTGTGGGCACTGTTGGAAATGTCCCCACTGTCTGCTGAAAATACCGACTCTGCTGCATAGCCTGCACGTAAGCAGCATTGCAGGCCTGCATAACAGTAATCTGGAGCTCAGGACTAAGGTGTTCCGACATGCCCTGTTCTATCTGATTAAAAAAATGATGTGCTGGCCTCTGGAGGTCGGCTTTCACTTGGGCAAGGGCTGTGGTTACCTCCTGGATACGTGTGCTCATATGACTAATGGCAGTATCCAGTCGGTCACCCATCGCCTTGAGTCCCTCATGGAAGACCGAGCTCAAGTGCAAAAACTCGGGCATGAGTGACCTGTCTGCGGCCCTCTGCCGCTGCCGGGAGGAGCCCATAAAAAATTGGCTAGAGGCAGAGGACTGGGGAAGGGGAACACCTAATGGACCAGCTTCCTGGTCTCCAGGTTGTGTGGCAGGCCCACTTGCTGCAGCGCTGGAGGATGGCTGGGACGGGTCCGTGGCTGACTGATGAAGGACCGCTCCAGAACCTGGGCCAACAGTGGAGCTCCAAGTGCTGCGGAAAAAAAAAAAAAATATTACAAAACATTTACAAAAAGATAACTGAACAGTTAGATACACATTCAGATAGGGAAAGGTCACACTACTATTTGTAGTGAATTTTACATCAGAATTTGCAAGCCAGGAGTTCAACAGTAGGAATAAAAGTTTCATAAAACAACATGCTATACTTCTGCATGCATCGACCAGTCCTTGGGGATTAAAAAAACTGATGTAAACTATGAAGAGATGATGGAGACAATACAAGCCATATCTCTATACAAGGTATTGGTATGCCAAAACCTGGAGAGGAACTATGTGAGGGAAAGTATTCAAAGAACACGTACCCCACTGCTGCATCTATCAATCAATCAAGGTTTCGGATTACAAATACTGATGGGAAATACGAATTGACGACAGAGGACATACAAGCCTCCTGTATACTCACCAGGACAAGTGTCAGGAAAAATGAATTGAGGAGCCATTGGCATCCTGAATTCATTATTTCTGACACCTAACTTGCTGAGTATAGATCTGTTGTGCAGGCTGCCGTCACACTCTCAGTATTTGATCAGTATTTCAAATCAGTATTGGTATGCCAAAACCTGGAGAGGAACTATGTGAGGGAAAGTATTCAAAGAACACGTACCCCACTGCTGCATCTATCAATCAATCAAGGTTTCGGATTACAAATACTGATGGGAAATACGAATTGACGACAGAGGACATACAAGCCTCCTGTATACTCACCAGGACAAGTGTCAGGAATAGTGTTGAGCGATACTTTCCGATATCGGAAAGTATCGGTATCGGAAAGTATCGGCCGATACCGTCAAAATATCGGATCCAATCCGATACCGATACCCGATCCCAATGCAAGTCAATGGGACGAAAATATCGGAATTAAAATAAACCCTTTATACACTTGTAGGTTCATTCTACATGAAGGAAAACAACTAAGAATAATGTAGGATGTATTGGGGGACGTGGCGGAGACATTAAAGGCACAGAGGTTTAGCCCAATGTAATAGAATAGCAGGATTTTTTTTTTTTTGGATGACGTTCGGCGTTAGAAAGAATTTGACTATGTTAATTTTTTTTTTTTTTTTATGCCACATATTGATGTTTCACTACTTCAACGCCCTTCACCTTCTTTTTTTCTTCTCCCACGCTTTCTTCTTCATTATCCTCATCATCAGCTTCTTTGACATCAACTTCTTCACCTTATTCATCTTCTTCTTCATCTTCTACCTATTATTTTTTGGGTTACATTGTTCATATTCTTTTTATTTTACTATTATCTTCATCATATTCTACTTCTTCATCATATTCTTATTTGTGACAGGCATTCCTGTAGTTGTTATCTATAAAAGTTTGAAGATTACACCTTCCGTTCTGCCTGTCACAAAACAGTTACATTTGTCCGCGTTCAGTTTGGCCTGCAGCATCAGGCTTTATCCAGGGGCACCACGAGGAGGAACGGACTCACCCCCATACACTGCTTAGTCTTCTTCTGCTTATAATTTAGATAATATTTTTTGCTCTGATATTTAGTGTTATGCTTAATGTTCTTCTGCTCTTTGTTCTGCAGCCTCTTGTTCTTCTGCTTCTCGGTCTTCCAGGTCGTCGTCGTCTCCAGGGTCGTCGTCTCCAGGGTCGTCGTCTCCCGGGTCGTCGTCATCGGGGTGGTCTTCAGGGTCGTCGTCTCCGGGGTCGTCGTCATCACGGTGGTCTTCAGGGTCATCGTCTCCAGGGTCGTCGTCATCACGGTGGTTGTCGTCTCTGGTGTCGTCGTCATCTTAGGGGTGTTCTTCCAGGTCATCGTGTTTAGTCTCTTGAACTTGGAAATGTAGCAGAAGGTACAAGAAGGCTGAGAAAATGCCGAGAACCAGCTGATGGAACTGGAACTCGGATGGCTACCCGAAGGTCCAAGAGCCAATGGAACTACCGAGGACCAGCTGACGTTACTGGAACCCGGTTACTAAGCAGGAGGTACCCGTGCCTGAAAGCACTACCAAGGACCACCTGACGTTGGTGGAACTCGGATACCCAGAGGGAGGCACCTAAGCCAAAGGCTCTGCCCGGAACCAGCTGACGGTACTGGAACCAGGATGGGGAGCAGAAGGTACAAGAGCAAAAGACAGTGCCGAGAACCAGCTGACGGTGCTGGAACCCGGATGGGTAGCCGAAGGTCCAAGAGCCAATGGAACTACCGAGGACCAGCTGACGTTACTGGAACCCGGTTACTAAGCAGGAGGTACCCGTGCCTGAAAGCACTACCAAGGACCACCTGACGTTGGTGGAACTCGGATACCCAGAGGGAGGCACCTAAGCCAAAGGCTCTGCCCGGAACCAGCTGACGGTACTGGAACCAGGATGGGGAGCAGAAGGTACAAGAGCAAGTGTCTGCGTGGCTTTTGCAGGACACGATGCCGGCTGCACAGCAGGGGAACAGCTGGCGGTGCTGAACCCCACTGACACATTGGCTGGTGTTTTTCTCTGTGCAGCTAGCAGTACCGGGCCCCAACTGGCGGTGTTGGAGCCTGGGGTCAGCAGGAGGAGGAGAGGGAGCAGAGTGTAGGCCGAAGCCTGCACTGGCGGCAGCTTTTGGGTCTGTTGTGCCTGCGTGGCAGTTGCAGGACACGTTGCCGGCTGCACAGCAGGGGAACAGCTGGCGGTGCTGAACCCCACTGACACATTGGCTGGTGTTTTTCTCTGTGCAGCTAGCAGTACCGGGCCCCAACTGGCGGTGTTGGAGCCCAGGGCTCTGCAGGGGGAGCAGAGTGTAGGCCGAAGCCTAATTGAACCAATTTCAAAGGTAACCTTTAACCCCCCCTCAGGGGTTACAAAGTAGAAGAGCCACAGCTTATGCAGCAGTAGTGCTGCACAAGTCAAAGGTTGCTCTTTTAATTTCGCTCCTTGCACACGCTGAGTGAAACACGTATAACATTTAGCCCTTTATACAGTCAAACTGTGTTGGAGGCGCGAGTTCCCTTTGTAATGAGACGCAGCACAGATGTCAAGAATCCCACCTTGGTGCTGGGTGCAGCCTCCTGAGCGTTGTTATTTGCTGTACAGGAGTCTGCGCTGTCGTGTTATCCCCTGGCCTAGCGCTGTTAGCGCTGCCCATGTTCTGGCATCATTTAATGTCGGCCGGTGCGTTTCGCGATGACCATGAATCCCAGCTCCGCAGTGTCTTAACATTGTTAAAACACTGCGGGGCTGGGATTCAGGGCCTGGCGCAGCACATATGTTCGCCTCTCACACTCGGGTCCTTACACCCGCTTCAGACTGTGCGGCGTCATCTGATCCCTTATCGCATGCCACGGCCATGAAGCCGCACAGTCCGCAGAAGGCGGAAGGAGATGAGGGACAGGCGAACTGATGCACTGATCATGCCCATCAATCACACCCTCGCAGTCCCAATAACTAAGACAACGAGGGGCGTTGTGTGGGTCAGGGCGGCCGCAGAGGCGCAGGCAGCCAAACCATGATGCCAGAAGACGGGCAGCGCTACCAAGGGGGTTGCAGCGTGTCATTACAAAGGAAAGTCACACCACCGGGACGGTTAAATGGTCACACAGAGGACACATTTTAGACGTGTTTTCAGTTCCACATGTGCGAGGAGAATACGTTTATGAGCCACCTTGCACACATGCAGCATTACCGCTGTACAAGGTGGCCTTTAAAACGTACAAACGCCTGGGGGAGGGGGGACAGGTTCCCTTCAATTTCAGTTCTTGTGTCTGCGTGGCTTTTGCAGGACACGATGCCGGCTGCACAGCAGGGGAACAGCTGGCGGTGCTGAACCCCACTGACACATTGGCTGGTGTTTTTCTCTGTGCAGCTAGCAGTACCGGGCCCCAACTGGCGGTGTTGGAGCCCGGGGTCAGCAGGAGGAGGAGAGGGAGCAGAGTGTAGGCCGAAGCCTGCACTGGCGGCAGCTTTTGGGTCTGTTGTGCCTGCGTGGCAGTTGCAGGACACGTTGCCGGCTGCACAGCAGGGGAACAGCTGGCGGTGCTGAACCCCACTGACACATTGGCTGGTGTTTTTCTCTGTGCAGCTAGCAGTACCGGGCCCCAACTGGCGGTGTTGGAGCCCAGGGCTCTGCAGGGGGAGCAGAGTGTAGGCCGAAGCCTAATTGAACCAATTTCAAAGGTAACCTTTAACCCCCCCTCAGGGGTTACAAAGTAGAAGAGCCACAGCTTATGCAGCAGTAGTGCTGCACAAGTCAAAGGTTGCTCTTTTAATTTCGCTCCTTGCACACGCTGAGTGAAACACGTATAACATTTAGCCCTTTATACAGTCAAACTGTGTTGGAGGCGCGAGTTCCCTTTGTAATGAGACGCCGCACAGATGTCAAGAATCCCACCTTGGTGCTGGGTGCAGCCTCCTGAGCGTTGTTATTTGCTGTACAGGAGTCTGCGCTGTCGTGTTATCCCCTGGCCTAGCGCTGTTAGCGCTGCCCATGTTCTGGCATCATTTAATGTCGGCCGGTGCGTTTCGCGATGACCATGAATCCCAGCCCCGCAGTGTCTTAACATTGTTAAAACACTGCGGGGCTGGGATTCAGGGCCTGGCGCAGCACATATGTTCGCCTCTCACACTCGGGTCCTTACACCTGCTTCAGACTGTGCGGCGTCATCTGATCCCTTATCGCATGCCACGGCCATGAAGCCGCACAGTCCGCAGAAGGCGGAAGGAGATGAGGGACAGGCGAACTGATGCACTGATCATGCCCATCAATCACACCCTCGCAGTCCCAATAACTAAGACAACGAGGGGCGTTGTGTGGGTCAGGGCGGCCGCAGAGGCGCAGGCAGCCAAACCATGATGCCAGAAGACGGGCAGCGCTACCAAGGGGGTTGCAGCGTGTCATTACAAAGGAAAGTCACACCCCCGGGACGGTTAAATGGTCACACAGAGGACACATTTTAGACGTGTTTTCCGTTCCACATGTGCGAGGAGAATACGTTTATGAGCCACCTTGCACACATGCAGCATTACCGCTGTACAAGGTGGCCTTAAAAACGTACAAACGCCTGGGGGAGGGGGGACAGGTTCCCTTCAATTTCAGTTCTGGTGTCTGCGTGGCTTTTGCAGGACACGATGCCGGCTGCACAGCAGGGGAACAGCTGGCGGTGCTGAACCCCACTGACACATTGGCGAGGTGTTTTTCTCTGTGCAGCTAGCAGTACCGGGCCCCAACTGGCGGTGTTGGAGCCCGGGGTCAGCAGGAGGAGGAGAGGGAGCAGAGTGTAGGCCGAAGCCTGCACTGGCGGCAGCTTTGGGTCTGTTGTGCCTGCGTGGCTGTTGCAGGACACGTTGCCGGCTGCACAGCAGGGGAACAGCTGGCGGTGCTGAACCCCACTGACACATTGGCGAGGTGTTTTTCTCTGTGCAGCTAGCAGTACCGGGCCCCAACTGGCGGTGTTGGAGCCCGGGCTCTGCAGGGGGAGCAGAGTGTAGGCCGAAGCCTAATCGAACCAATTTCAAAGGTAACCTTTAACCCCCCCTCAGGGGTTACAAAGTAGAAGAGCCACAGCTTATGCAGCAGTAGTGGTGCACAAGTCAAAGGTTGCTCTTTTAATTTGGCTCCTTGCACACGCTGAATGGAACACGTATAACATTTAGCCCTTTATACAGTCAAACTGTGTTGGAGGCGCGAGTTCCCTTTGTAATGAGACGCAGCACAGATGTCAAGAATCCCACCTTGGTGCTGGGTGCAGCCTCCTGAGCGTTGTTATTTGCTGTACAGGAGTCTGCGCTGTCGTGTTATCCCCTGGCCTAGCGCTGTTAGCGCTGCCCATCTTCTGACCTCATTTAATGTTGGCTGGTGCGGTTCGCGATGCCCATGAATCACAGCCCCGCAGTGTATTGACATAGTTAAAACACTGCGGGGCTGGGATTCATGGCCTGGCGCAGTACATATGTTCGCCTCTCGCTTGGGTTCTTACACCTGCTTCAGACTATGTGGCGTCAGCTGATCCCTTATCGCATGCCACGGCCATGAAGCCGCACAGTCTGAAGAAGGCGGAAGGAGATGAGGGACAGGCGAACTGATGCACTGCTCATGCCCATCAAACACACCCTCGCACTCCCAAGAAATAAGACACCGAGGGGCGTTGTGTGGGTCAGGGCGGCCGCAGAGGCGCAGGCAGCCAAACAATGATGCCAGAAGACGGGCAGCGCTACCAAGGGGGTTGCAGCGTGTCATTACAAAGGAAAGTCACACCCCCGGGACGGTTAAATGGTCACACAGAGGACACATTTTAGACGTGTTTTCCGTTCCACATGTGCGAGGAGAATACGTTTATGAGCCACCTTGCACACATGCAGCATTACCGCTGTACAAGGTGGCCTTAAAAACGTACAAACGCCTGGGGGAGGGGGGACAGGTTCCCTTCAATTTCAGTTCTGGTGTCTGCGTGGCTTTTGCAGGACACGATGCCGGCTGCACAGCAGGGGAACAGCTGGCGGTGCTGAACCCCACTGACACATTGGCGAGGTGTTTTTCTCTGTGCAGCTAGCAGTACCGGGCCCCAACTGGCGGTGTTGGAGCCCGGGGTCAGCAGGAGGAGGAGAGGGAGCAGAGTGTAGGCCGAAGCCTGCACTGGCGGCAGCTTTGGGTCTGTTGTGCCTGCGTGGCTGTTGCAGGACACGTTGCCGGCTGCACAGCAGGGGAACAGCTGGCGGTGCTGAACCCCACTGACACATTGGCGAGGTGTTTTTCTCTGTGCAGCTAGCACATCTGGGCCCCAACTGGCGGTGTTAGAGCCCAGGGTCAGCAGGAGGAGCAGGGGGAGCGGAGTGTAGGCCGAAGCCTGCACTGGAGCAAGTTGAAAGGAAACCTTTAACCCCCCCCCCAGGCGTTTGTAGCTGGAAGAGCCATCGTGTACAGCACTAATGCTGGAAAAGGTAAACTTAGCTCTTTTAATTATGGTCCTTGCAGATGCTGAACCTAACACTTATGAAATGTGTCCCCTCACAGCGTTCAACCGTCCGGTAGGTGGAACTTTCCTTTGTCATGTGACGCAGCACAGCCGTCATTTTTACCCCCTTGTCGCCGTGCGCCGCCTCCTCAGCGTTGTTTGAATCTGTCCCGGAGCCTGCGCTGTTAGGTTACCCCTTGGCCATGCACACATTTTGCGCTGCCCGTCTTCTGACATCATTTGCTGTCAGGCTGGCTGCGCCTGTGCGGGTGCGCTGTCCGAGATTCAGCCTCGCGGTGTCGTCTAATGTAATCCCACTGCGGGCCTGGGATCCGTGTCCATGCGCAGTGCATATCCTCGCCTCTCACTCCCCTCCCTACGGCTTCTTAAGACTGTGCGGTGTCACGGCCGTGGCATGCTATTAGGGATCAGCTGACACCGAACAGTCTTTAGAAGCCGTAGGGAGGGGAGTGAAAGGCGAGGATATGCACTGCGCATGGACACGGATCCCAGGCCCGCGGTGGGATTACATTAGACGACACCGCGAGGCTGAATCTCGGACAGCGCACCCGCACAGGCGCAGCCAGCCTGACAGCAAATGATGTCAGAAGACGGGCAGCGCAAAATGTGTGCATGGCCAAGGGGTAACCTAACAGCGCAGGCTCCGGGACAGATTCAAACAACGCTGAGGAGGCGGCGCACGGCGACAAGGGGGTAAAAATGACGGCTGTGCTGCGTCACATGACAGAGGAAAGTTCCACCTACCGGACGGTTGAACGCTGTGAGGGGACACATTTCATAAGTGTTAGGTTCAGCATCTGCAAGGAGCACCACGAAAAGAGGCACTTTTTCCCTTTGCATCATTACTGCTGCACAAGGTGGCTCCTTCAGTAACAAACGCCTGGGGGGGGGGACAGGTTCCCTTAAATTTAACTTGTTGTGCCTGCGTGGCGGTCGCAGTACACGTTGCCGTATACACAGCAGGGGAACAGCTGGCGGTGCTGAACCCCACTAACACATTGGCGAGGTGTTTGGCTCTGTGAGTACAGCACTTCTGGACGGCAACTGGCGGTGTTGGAGCCCAGGGACAGGTGGAGGAGGAGGAGGTTGGAGGAGGTAGGAGGGATTGCCACACACACAGCAGGGGAACAGCTGACGTTACTGAACCCCAATAACAGAGGAGGGACTGTTGACTGTGCGTACAGCACTTCTGGACGGCAACTGGCGGTGTTGGAGCCCAGGGGCAGGTGGAGGAGGAGGAGGTTGGAGGAGGTAGGAGGGATTGCCACACACACAGCAGGGGAACAGCTGACGTTACTGAACCCCAATAACAGAGGAGGGACTGTTGACTGTGCGTACAGCACTTCTGGACGGCAACTGGCAGTGTTGGAGCCCAGGGGCAGGTGGAGGTGGAGGAGGTTGGAGGAGGTAGGAGGGATTGCCACACACACAGCAGGGGAACAGCTGACGTTACTGAACCCCAATAACAGAGGAGGGACTGTTGACTGTGCGTACAGCACTACCAGGCAACAACTAGCGGTGTTGGAGCCCAGGGACAGGTGGAGGAGGAGGAGGTGGAGGAGGTAGGAGGGATTGCCACACACACAGCAGGCGAACAGCTGACGTTACTGAACCCCAATAACAGAGGAGGGACTGTTGACTGTGCGTACAGCACTTCTGGACGGCAACTGGCGGTGTTGGAGCCCAGGGGCAGGTGGAGGTGGAGGAGGTTGGAGGAGGTAGGAGGGATTGCCACACACACAGCAGGGGAACAGCTGACGTTACTGAACCCCAATAACAGAGGAGGGACTGTTGACTGTGCGTACAGCACTTCTGGACGGCAACTGGCGGTGTTGGAGCCCAGGGGCAGGTGGAGGTGGAGGAGGTTGGAGGAGGTAGGAGGGATTGCCACACACACAGCAGGGGAACAGCTGACGTTACTGAACCCCAATAACAGAGGAGGGACTGTTGACTGTGCGTACAGCACTACCAGGCAACAACTAGCGGTGTTGGAGCCCAGGGACAGGTGGAGGAGGAGGAGGTGGAGGAGGTAGGAGGGATTGCCAGACACACAGCAGGGGAACAGCTGACGTTACTGAACCCCAATAACAGAGGAGGGACTGTTGACTGTGCGTACAGCACTTCTGGACGGCAACTGGCGGTGTTGGAGCCCAGGGGCAGGTGGAGGTGGAGGAGGTTGGAGGAGGTAGGAGGGATTGCCACACACACAGCAGGGGAACAGCTGACGTTACTGAACCCCAATAACAGAGGAGGGACTGTTGACTGTGCGTACAGCACTACCAGGCAACAACTAGCGGTGTTGGAGCCCAGGGACAGGTGGAGGAGGAGGAGGTGGAGGAGGTAGGAGGGATTGCCACACACACAGCAGGGGAACAGCTGACGTTACTGAACCCCAATAACAGAGGAGGGACTGTTGACTGTGCGTACAGCACTTCTGGACGGCAACTGGCGGTGTTGGAGCCCAGGGGCAGGTGGAGGTGGAGGAGGTTGGAGGAGGTAGGAGGGATTGCCACACACACAGCAGGGGAACAGCTGACGTTACTGAACCCCAATAACAGAGGAGGGACTGTTGACTGTGCGTACAGCACTTCTGGACGGCAACTGGCGGTGTTGGAGCCCAGGGGCAGGTGGAGGTGGAGGAGGTTGGAGGAGGTAGGAGGGATTGCCACACACACAGCAGGGGAACAGCTGACGTTACTGAACCCCAATAACAGAGGAGGGACTGTTGACTGTGCGTACAGCACTACCAGGCAACAACTAGCGGTGTTGGAGCCCAGGGACAGGTGGAGGAGGAGGAGGTGGAGGAGGTAGGAGGGATTGCCACACACACAGCAGGGGAACAGCTGACGTTACTGAACCCCAATAACAGAGGAGGGACTGTTGACTGTGCGTACAGCACTTCTGGACGGCAACTGGCGGTGTTGGAGCCCAGGGGCAGGTGGAGGTGGAGGAGGTTGGAGGAGGTAGGAGGGATTGCCACACACACAGCAGGGGAACAGCTGACGTTACTGAACCCCAATAACAGAGGAGGGACTGTTGACTGTGCGTACAGCACTACCAGGCAACAACTAGCGGTGTTGGAGCCCAGGGACAGGTGGAGGAGGAGGAGGTGGAGGAGGTAGGAGGGATTGCCACACACACAGCAGGGGAACAGCTGACGTTACTGAACCCCAATAACAGAGGAGGGACTGTTGACTGTGCGTACAGCACTTCTGGACGGCAACTGGCGGTGTTGGAGCCCAGGGGCAGGTGGAGGTGGAGGAGGTTGGAGGAGGTAGGAGGGATTGCCACACACACAGCAGGGGAACAGCTGACGTTACTGAACCCCAATAACAGAGGAGGGACTGTTGACTGTGCGTACAGCACTTCTGGACGGCAACTGGCGGTGTTGGAGCCCAGGGGCAGGTGGAGGTGGAGGAGGTTGGAGGAGGTAGGAGGGATTGCCACACACACAGCAGGGGAACAGCTGACGTTACTGAACCCCAATAACAGAGGAGGGACTGTTGACTGTGCGTACAGCACTTCTGGACGGCAACTGGCGGTGTTGGAGCCCAGGGGCAGGTGGAGGTGGAGGAGGTTGGAGGAGGTAGGAGGGATTGCCACACACACAGCAGGGGAACAGCTGACGTTACTGAACCCCAATAACAGAGGAGGGACTGTTGACTGTGCGTACAGCACTTCTGGACGGCAACTGGCGGTGTTGGAGCCCAGGGACAGGTGGAGGTGGAGGAGGTTGGAGGAGGTAGGAGGGATTGCCACACACACAGCAGGGGAACAGCTGACGTTACTGAACCCCAATAACAGAGGAGGGACTGTCGACTGTGCGTACAGCACTTCTGGACGGCAACTGGCGGTGTTGGAGCCCAGGGACAGGTGGAAAAGCAGAGGAACACAATGTAGGCCGAAGCCTGAGAAAGTCGAAAGGGAACCTTTAACCCCCCCCCAAGGCGTTTGTAGCTGAAAGAGCCAGCTTGTGCAGCACAAAAGATGCAAAAGGAAAAGGTGGCTCTTTTCATCATGCTCCTTGCAAACACAGAACTAAACACTTATAAAATGTGTCCCCTGCAACCGTAAAACCGTCCCGGAGGTGGGACTTTCCTTCGTAATGTGACGCAGCACAGCCGTCATTCCTACCCCCCCGGCGCCGCGCACCGGCTCCTCAGCGTTGTTTTATTCCGTCCCGGAGCCTGCGCTGTTATGTTATCCCGTGGCCAGGCACACTTAGCGCTGCCCGTCTTCTGGCATCATTTGGTGTCAGGATGGCTGCGCCTGTGCGGCCGCGCTGGCAGAGAGCCCGCCTCGCAGTGTCTTCTGATTTAATCCCACTGGGGGCCTGGGATCCATGGACATGCGCAGTGCATATCCTCGCCTCTCACTCCCCTCCCTACGGCTTCTTAAGACTGTGCGGTGTCACGGCCGTGGCATGCTATTAGGGACCAGCTGACACCGAACAGTCTGAAGAAGCCATAGGGAAATGAGTGAGAGGTGGAGGTTCAGATATGCACTGCGCATGTCCATGGATCCCAGGCCCCCAGTGGGATTAAATCAGAAGACACTGCGAGGCGGGCTCTCTGCCAGCACGGCCGCACAGGCGCAGCCATCCTGACACCAAATGATGCCAGAAGACGGGCAGCCCTAAGTGTGCCTGGCCACGGGATAACATAACAGCGCAGGCTCCGGGACGGAATAAAACAACGCTGAGGAGCCGGTGCGCAGCGCCGGGGGGGTAGGAATGACGGCTGTGCTGCGTCACATTACGAAGGAAAGTCCCACCTCCGGGACGGTTTTACGGTATCAGTGGACACATTTTATAAGTGTTAAGTTCTGCGTGTGCAAGGAGCTAAACAAAAATAGCTACCTTTTCCTTGTGCAGCATTACTGCTGCACAAGGTGGCTCTTTCAGTAACAAACGCCTTGGGGGGGGGGACAGATTCCCTTACATTTCAGTTGTTGTGTCAGCGTGGCGGTCGCATGACACATTGCCGGCTACACAGCTGGGGATCAGCTGACGTTACTGAAACCCAATAACACTGGGTCGTATGTTTTGACTGTGCAGACGGCACTTCTGAGCCTCAACTGGCGGTGTTGGAGCCCAGGAATTTAAGTTCAGGTGGTAGAAAGATGAACACAACAGGAGACCTGGATAACGTATACAGTGACCTAATTATTTAATCAGGAGGAGGAGTGGCAAATTCCTGTGAGATCCAGGCCTTGTTCATTTTCAGGAAAGTAAGCCGGTCAACGTTATCGGAGGATAGTCGCATGCGACGGTCAGTTAGTACACCACCTGCAGCACTAAAGACACGTTCCGATAATACACTGGCCGCAGGGCAAGACAGCACCTCCAATGCATACTGGCTTAGCTCTGGCCATGTATCCAGCTTTGAGACCCAAAACTTGAAAGGGGAAGAGACGTCTGGGAGTACAGCAAGAGGGCAAGACATGTAGTCTGTCACCATCTGACGGAACCGTTGCCTCCTGCTGACTGGAGCCGTCTGTGATGGTGTAGACTTTTGTGGGGGGCACAGAAAACTGTGCCACAGTTGGGCCATACTGGTCTTGCCTTGGGCAGAGGCACTGCTTCTGCTCCCTCTTTGTGCAGAGCCTCCTCCACTGCCTGGACGCACTGAGCTGCTTTGTAATGCACTAGCAGCACTTCTCTCAGTTGGAATGGAGAAGATGATGGAATTGACCAGTGTGTCTTGGTACTCCCGCATTTTTCGCTCCCGGTTCAACGGTGTGATGAGGCTTTCTACGTTGTCCCGGTAGCGAGGATCGAGGAGGGTGAACACCCAATAATCAGACATGTTGAGAATGTGGGCGATGCGGCGGTCGTTTCTCAGGCACTGCAGCATGTAATCCACCATGTGCTGCAGACTGCCAACTGCCCAAGAAACGCTGTCCCCTGCTGGAGGCGTGATCTCTGCCTGCTCGTCATCACCCCACCCTCGCTGTACACACTGAGTACTGGACAATTCGGTAACTCCCTCCTCTGGACGGACGTCTTCCTCCTCCATTGACTCCTCCTCATCCTCCTCACAAACTGTCCCCTGCCTACGCGTTTGTGAGGAACCACGTGGCGCTGACTGTCCAGAAGATGATGGAAATGGTGAATCCTCATCCTCCACCTCTTCCACAACATCATCCCTTAGCGCTTGCAGTGATTTTTCAAGCAGGCAGATAGGGGGGACAGTCATGCTGACTAGTGCATCATCTGCACTCGCCATCCGCGTGGAATAATCAAAGGGACGCAAAACCTGGCAGACGTCATTCATAGTGGCCCACTCTGTGGTTGTGAAGTCTGTACGGCGCTGACTGCGACTTTTTTGCGCCTGAAGCAGCTGGTACTCCATTACAGCTTGCTGCTGCTCACACAACCGCTCCAACATATGTAACGTGGAATTCCACCTGGTAGGTAGGTCACATATGATGCGATGTTCCGGCAGGCGGTGTCGGCGCTGCAGAGCCGCAATGCGCGCTTTTGCCGTGCTGGAACGCCGCAAGTGAGCACACTCTAGGCGGACCTTGTGCAGCAGTGCATCAAGATCCGGATAGTCCCTCAAAAAGCTCTGCATGACCAAATTGAGCACATGTGCCAGACATGGGATGTGAGTGAGGTTGCCGAGGCCCAGAGCTGCCACCAGATTTCGGCCATTATCACACACTACCATGCCTGGCTGGAGATTCGCTGGCACAAACCACACATCGCTCTCCTGCTTGATGGCATTCCAGAGCTCCTGCGCTGTGTGGCTACGATTCCCCAAAAAAATTAATTTCAAGACGGCCTGTTGACGTTTGGCCACGGCTGTGCTCATGTCGGTCATAACAGGTACACGTTCATCACGGGTCCATGTGGAGGTGGACTGTGACGGCTCCTGCAGCGATGATTCTGAGGAACTGGTGTAAGAGGAGGAGTCAATGCGTACAGAATGGATTCCTGCAATCCTTGGAGTGGGCAGGACACGTCCTGCGCCACTCGCACGGTCTGTACCTGGCTCAACAACATTAACCCAATGGGCAGTGAGGGAAAGGTATCGCCCCTGTCCATGTTGACTGGTCCACGCATCGTTGGTGAGGTGGACCTTGCTACTGACGGCGTTCAGTAGCGCGTGTTTTATGTGTCCCTCCACATGCTTGTGCAGGGCAGGGACGGCTTGCCTGCTGAAGTAAAAGCGGCTGGGCACATTGTACTGTGGGACTGCCAATGACATCAAGTCACGGAAGCTGTCAGTCTCCACCAGCCTGAATGACAGCATTTCCAGTGACAGAAGTTTGGCAATGCCTGCAGTCAGAGCCAGTGCTCGTGGGTGGTTTGACGAGAAAGGCCGCCTTTTCTCCCATGCCTGTACTACCGATGGCTGTAGACTGGGCTGGGAGTGTGTGGATGACTGGGAAAGTGGCGCTGCGGGTGGAATTACAGCGGGTCTCTGGACAACAGGGCCAGAGGTTCTTCCACGGCGATCCTGGGAGGAAGCCGAACCAGCTGCGTGTGAGCTAGAGGAAGAGGCAACACGAGCTGAAGAGGTGGTAGCTGCCGCTGTTGGTTGGCCTACCTCTTCAGTGTGTTTTTCTAACTCCGCCGGGTGCCTGTTGCGCACATGTTTCCACATGTTGGAGGTATTGAGGTTGCTGACATTTCGACCTCTTTTGACTTTTTGATGACACACGTTGCATCTGACATAGCAAATGTCATCTGCAACTGTGTCAAAAAAGGACCAGGCACTGCAAGTCTTGGGAGCGCCCTTTTTGGCTTTTGGAAGAGACATGCTCCTAACGGGTGCCAAAGCGGAGGCTGCAGGATCCGCAGTCTTCCCCCTCCCTCTCCCTCTTTGGGCCGTACGGGGAATCTCTTCCTCAGAGCTGCTCCCACCACCTTCCTGTCCCTCACGCCAAGATGGGTCGAGGACCTCATCATCTACACTACCCTCTGCCCCCAACTGCTCCTCCTGGGTAGTCTCAGCAGCAGAGCACGCACCAGTAAGTGGCACCTGAGTGTCATCATCAGCTGATGCGGCCTGCGATGTGGTGACCGGAGCCACTGGCCCACCCGCCTCTTCAGAGGAAGACAGAAAAAGCTGTTGGGCATCACTGCACCCTGCCTCTTCTTCCATTTCTCCAATGCTGCTTGGCTGGCCCCCTGTTTCCAAGCCAAGAGATTCAGAGAACAGAAGTAGAGACGGCTCCTGTCCTGGGCTCTCTGTCTGCCTGGGCAATTTGGCAGGTGGTGAAGAGACAGATGGCTGCTCTCCAGTGCTCTGTGTCTGAGAGGATGTGGCACTAATGGAAGTTGATGCATTAGCTGCCATCCATCCGACAACAGCTTCAATTTGGTCTTCACGCAGCAGCGGTGTACGGCGCTCTGACACAAAGCTGCACATGAACGACTGTTGCCTGGTGAAAGTGGGTGCTGATGAGTCACCGGTGCCCGCAGCAGGCACAGAATCCCCACGTCCCCTCCCTGCTCCGCGCCCACGCCCACGCCCACGTGCCTTACTCACTGCCTTCTTCATCTTGGTTGACTGATAAAGATAAGCAGAAAAGTACTAACGGATTTGTGTGCTTATTCCTGAGCAACTCCTCCTAACAGGTATAAGAAACACTAATTTTCTAAAGTGTGGACTAGACTTTAATATGAGCTAATGTGGCCTACAGAAATGTAAAGTGGTGTAACTGGTGTGTTTGGTGAACTTTATTATTTATTTCTTTTTTGGGGGCTGAACTGACAACAGATAGAGCTGCAGTCACACGGAGACCGTGCAGACAGCCGTAAACGGCGCTGCAAGGCCCAAAAACCCTCCTCTACTTTATCCTATGTAATGTTTTTCCACAAATTAGCTGGAGACGGGTGGAAAGACACTAATAGGATTTTTTAAAATTAATTAGCAGCAGACTACACTACTTGAAAAAAAATTAAAATTGATTTGGCGGTATGACGCAGTGAACAACCCTGAGCTGGAGACAACCAGGCTACGGCTGCTCACAGACTACAGGGCGAGCTGCAGTCACACGGAGACCGTGCAGACAGCCGTAAACGGCGCTGCAAGGCCCAAAAACCCTCCTCTACTTTATCCTATGTAGTGTTTTTCCACAAATTAGCTGGAGACGGGTGGAAAGACACTAATAGGATTTTTTTAAATTAATTTGCAGCAGACTACACTACTTGAAAAAAAATTAAAATTGATTTGGCGGTATGACGCAGTGAACAACCCTGAGCTGGAGACAACCAGGCTACGGCTGCTCACAGACTACAGGGCGAGCTGCAGTCACACGGAGACCGTGCAGACAGCCGTAAACGGCGCTGCAAGGCCCAAAAACCCTCCTCTACTTTATCCTATGTAGTGTTTTTCCACAAATTAGCTGGAGACGGGTGGAAAGACACTAATAGGATTTTTTTAAATTAATTAGCAGCAGACTACACTACTTGAAAAAAAATTAAAATTGATTTGGCGGTATGACGCAGTGAACAACCCTGAGCTGGAGACAACCAGGCTACGGCTGCTCACAGACTACAGGGCGAGCTGCAGTCACACGGAGACCGTGCAGACAGCCGTAAACGGCGCTGCAAGGCCCAAAAACCCTCCTCTACTTTATCCTATGTAGTGTTTTTCCACAAATTAGCTGGAGACGGGTGGAAAGACACGAATAGGATTTTTTTGAATAAATTAGCAGCAGACTACACTACTTGAAAAAAAAAAAAAAAGAACAGTATGAGGCAATGAACCACCCTCCCTGAACTGAATACAACCAGCTATGGATGGCCTATGTGGCTGCACTCAGACTAGAGAGTGGGCTGCACTCACACACACACACACACAGACCTTGCAGATCGCTGTGAAAACAGCGCTACAAGGCAAAAGCAAGGTGAATAGTAGGTGAACACAGCGGTTGCTAAATTAGCCTTTGGAAAGCACAAAGAAGCAAATCGCTATCTCTAAACTGTCCCTCAGTCAGCAAACAGCGTCCTGTCACTAACTGAATTCACAGCAGAGTGATCGCAAAATGGCGCCAGCGACTTTTAAACTGCATCATGACATCATTTCAGCAGCCAATCACAGCCTTGCCAGTAGTTTCATGCCCTCCATGCTAAACAGGATGTGCCCACACTTGGAATCATTCTCATTGGCTGAATTTCGGAATTTTGAATCTGGGAACTTCCGATTCCGGTATCCGATACGCGGCAAGTATCGGAATCCCGGTATCGGAATTCCGATACCGCAAGTATCGGCCGATACCCGATACTTGCGGTATCGGAATGCTCAACACTAGTCAGGAAAAATGAATTGAGGAGCCATTGGCATCCTGAATTCATTATTTCTGACACCTAACTTGCTGAGTATAGATCTGTTGTGCAGGCTGCCGTCACACTCTCAGTATTTGATCAGTATTTCAAATCAGTATTGGTATGCCAAAACCTGGAGAGGAACTATGTGAGGGAAAGTATTCAAAGAACACGTACCCCACTGCTGCATCTATCAATCAATCAAGGTTTCGGATTACAAATACTGATGGGAAATACGAATTGACGACAGAGGACATACAAGCCTCCTGTATACTCACCAGGACAAGTGTCAGGAAAAATGAATTGAGGAGCCATTGGCATCCTGAATTCATTATTTCTGACACCTAACTTGCTGAGTATAGATCTGTTGTGCAGGCTGCCGTCACACTCTCAGTATTTGATCAGTATTTCAAATCAGTATTGGTATGCCAAAACCTGGAGAGGAACTAT
Organism: Ranitomeya variabilis; assembly: GCF_051348905.1. Classification (NCBI taxonomy): domain Eukaryota; kingdom Metazoa; phylum Chordata; class Amphibia; order Anura; family Dendrobatidae; genus Ranitomeya; species Ranitomeya variabilis. The sequence goes on along the minus strand of NC_135233.1, from coordinate 647,876,938 downwards.
GTGAGGGAAAGTATTCAAAGAACACGTACCCCACTGCTGCATCTATCAATCAATCAAGGTTTCGGATTACAAATACTGATGGGAAATAATGACCAGCAACAAATTGCATTATACACCATTTTTTTTTTTTTTTTTAACCAATATACTTACGTTCTTCGTGCAAGGACTGGTCTCAAAAACGCAAGGATGCGGTGGTACTTGTATTTGCGTATCCTTGCTGCAGAACCACTTGGAAGCCGGCTCTCTTGGCGCAGGTCCTTGTTGAAGCGGTCCTTCATCGATCTCCAACGTGTTTTCACTTTTGACACTGTTGGCAAAACAAAACATAATAGTTAGGACAATGGTCTTTTGACCATGGTCACACAACTGTATGTGCTGTGAAAAAGTAATGACTTTCTCACATCCTACACAGTTGTGTGAGCATGGCCAAGGTATTGACTACATCACACTGCATTGCGATACTTACCAAATGCAGAACGGACCCGAGCCGGGGCATTGGCCCAGCCATCCCACAACGCTGCGGCCACCTCATTCCAAAGCCTCCGGATCGTCACATTGTTGGCGTGCAGTGGATCCCGGGTGTCCCACAATGCGACTCGCTCGTGAACCAGGGAGATGAGGTGTTCATTCTCAATTAGGTCCTCATCCTCCTCTGGAACCTAACAACAAAAAGTACATTAATATAGGAGGCGTTCACATACGGAAGACAGAAAACAGAATCAGAGGAATGGCATGAATATTGAAGTAAAAAAAAACACTGGTGCTGAAGCAAAAGGGAAAGAAAGAGAGAAGTAGAAAGAAATGAAGATTCAAGAATTATAAAGTGAGGATACAATACACATTCAGCCAGCTATACTTACACGATGCCGCCGTCTTGCCCGGCCATGACTACGCTGCTCCTGCCCAGTCTCCTGCCCAGTCTCTTCCGCTGTAGAAGAAGTGGTCTGAAAAAGGGAAAATATACATTGTCATATGTGTAGATGTGACAGTGAATACAATCTGAGGAGGTGAATACTCACTTCGCTGACATGTTCCCCTTGTGCAGGCCCAGGCGTTTCCTCATCAGAAGAAGAAGACATTCTGATGTGTGCAGAAAGAAAGGAATGACAGAAATTAGGGCACATAGACACAGATTATAGAAAAGAAATGCATTGGATAGGATATACTCACATAGTTCTGAGGCTTGTTTGCTGATCCAAGGGGCTGTGGGGCGTCTCGTCTGCAAGGCAGTCTGCTGACTAGTGACCTGCAAATGTCCACTACCTCCCTTTATCACCTTGTATGTGGGGGGTGGCTTATCAGTGTCTAGACATGTTTTTCTCAATTGAGACGCATGCGTCGGTAAACGCAAGCAAACGCATGTACTGAAAAACGCATGCGTTTACATAGACTACAATGCGTTTTTTGGGCGCAAACCTTGCGCAATCAGCCGCATACGTTTCCAGGCGGCAAATTGACGCCTCTAAAAATTACTACATGTTGCATTTCCGCGCCAAGACGCAGACGGCTAGACGACGCATGCGTCGTCAAACGCGGCAAAACGCGAACATAGAAAAACGCATGCGTCGTTAATGTTAAAGATAGGAATACACAACGCATGCAGATATTTGCGGAAGAAACGCTGCGGACACAACCGCAAATGTGAAAGCGGCCTTAGTAGGCCGGAACAGCCAATTGCTTTTTTAAAAATGGTAATTTGGAACAGAAGGTAGAAGCTCAGCTTTATTCAGTTGAGGACAACACCAGGCAGGGGCAGACAGACACCTTTAGTAGGCCGGAACAGCCAATTGCTTTTTTAAAAATGGTAATTTGGAACAGAAGGTTGAAGCTCAGCTTTATTCAGTTGAGGACAACACCAGGCAGGGGCAGACAGACACCTTTAGTAGGCCGGAACAGCCAATTGCTTTTTTAAAAATGGTAATTTGGAACAGAAGGTAGAAGCTCAGCTTTATTCAGTTGAGGACAACACCAGGCAGGGGCAGACAGACACCTTTAGTAGGCCGGAACAGCCAATTGCTTTTTTAAAAATGGTAATTTGGAACAGAAGGTTGAAGCTCAGCTTTATTCAGTTGAGGACAACACCAGGCAGGGGCAGACAGACACCTTTAGTAGGCCGGAACAGCCAATTTTTTAAAAAAACAGCAGTTAGTAAGAGGCAGAAGGTAGAAGCTCAGCTTTATTCAGTTGAGGACAACACCAGGCAGGGGCAGACAGACACCTTTAGTAGGCCGGAACAGCCAATTGCTTTTTTAAAAATGGTAATTTGGAACAGAAGGTAGAAGCTCAGCTTTATTCAGTTGAGGACAACACCAGGCAGGGGCAGACAGACACCTTTAGTAGGCCGGAACAGCCAATTGCTTTTTTAAAAATGGTAATTTGGAACAGAAGGTTGAAGCTCAGCTTTATTCAGTTGAGGACAACACCAGGCAGGGGCAGACATTCACCTTTAGTAGGCCGGAACAGCCAATTGCATTTTTAAAAATGGTAATTTGGAACAGAAGGTTGAAGCTCAGCTTTATTCAGTTGAGGACAACACCAGGCAGGGGCAGACAGACATCTTTAGTAGGCCGGAACAGCCAATTGCTTTTTTAAAAATGGTAATTTGGAACAGAAGGTTGAAGCTCAGCTTTATTCAGTTGAGGACAACACCAGGCAGGGGCAGACAGACACCTTTAGTAGGCCGGAACAGCCAATTTTTTAAAAAAACAGCAGTTAGTAAGAGGCAGAAGGTAGAAGCTCAGCTTTATTCAGTTGAGGACAACACCAGGCAGGGGCAGACAGACACCTTTAGTAGGCCGGAACAGCCAATTGCTTTTTTAAAAATGGTAATTTGGAACAGAAGGTAGAAGCTCAGCTTTATTCAGTTGAGGACAACACCAGGCAGGGGCAGACAGACACCTTTAGTAGGCCGGAACAGCCAATTGCTTTTTTAAAAATGGTAATTTGGAACAGAAGGTTGAAGCTCAGCTTTATTCAGTTGAGGACAACACCAGGCAGGGGCAGACAGACACCTTTAGTAGGCCGGAACAGCCAATTGCTTTTTTAAAAATGGTAATTTGGAACAGAAGGTAGAAGCTCAGCTTTATTCAGTTGAGGACAACACCAGGCAGGGGCAGACAGACACCTTTAGTAGGCCGGAACAGCCAATTGCTTTTTTAAAAATGGTAATTTGGAACAGAAGGTTGAAGCTCAGCTTTATTCAGTTGAGGACAACACCAGGCAGGGGCAGACAGACACCTTTAGTAGGCCGGAACAGCCAATTTTTTTAAAAAACAGCAGTTAGTAAGAGGCAGAAGGTAGAAGCTCAGCTTTATTCAGTTGAGGACAACACCAGGCAGGGGCAGACAGACACCTTTAGTAGGCCGGAACAGCCAATTGCTTTTTTAAAAATGGTAATTTGGAACAGAAGGTAGAAGCTCAGCTTTATTCAGTTGAGGACAACACCAGGCAGGGGCAGACAGACACCTTTAGTAGGCCGGAACAGCCAATTGCTTTTTTAAAAATGGTAATTTGGAACAGAAGGTTGAAGCTCAGCTTTATTCAGTTGAGGACAACACCAGGCAGGGGCAGACATTCACCTTTAGTAGGCCGGAACAGCCAATTGCATTTTTAAAAATGGTAATTTGGAACAGAAGGTTGAAGCTCAGCTTTATTCAGTTGAGGACAACACCAGGCAGGGGCAGACAGACACCTTTAGTAGGCCGGAACAGCCAATTTTTTAAAAAAACAGCAGTTAGTAAGAGGCAGAAGGTAGAAGCTCAGCTTTATTCAGTTGAGGACAACACCAGGCAGGGGCAGACAGACACCTTTAGTAGGCCGGAACAGCCAATTGCTTTTTTAAAAATGGTAATTTGGAACAGAAGGTAGAAGCTCAGCTTTATTCAGTTGAGGACAACACCAGGCAGGGGCAGACAGACACCTTTAGTAGGCCGGAACAGCCAATTGCTTTTTTAAAAATGGTAATTTGAAACAGAAGGTTGAAGCTCAGCTTTATTCAGTTGAGGACAACACCAGGCAGGGGCAGACAGACACCTTTAGTAGGCCGGAACAGCCAATTTTTTAAAAAAACAGCAGTTAGTAAGAGGCAGAAGGTAGAAGCTCAGCTTTATTCAGTTGAGGACAACACCAGGCAGGGGCAGACAGACACCTTTAGTAGGCCGGAACAGCCAATTGCTTTTTTAAAAATGGTAATTTGGAACAGAAGGTTGAAGCTCAGCTTTATTCAGTTGAGGACAACACCAGGCAGGGGCAGACAGACACCTTTAGTAGGCCGGAACAGCCAATTGCTTTTTTAAAAATGGTAATTTGGAACAGAAGGTTGAAGCTCAGCTTTATTCAGTTGAGGACAACACCAGGCAGGGGCAGACAGACACCTTTAGTAGGCCGGAACAGCCAATTGCTTTTTTAAAAATGGTAATTTGGAACAGAAGGTTGAAGCTCAGCTTTATTCAGTTGAGGACAACACCAGGCAGGGGCAGACAGACACCTTTAGTAGGCCGGAACAGCCAATTGCTTTTTTAAAAATGGTAATTTGGAACAGAAGGTAGAAGCTCAGCTTTATTCAGTTGAGGACAACACCAGGCAGGGGCAGACAGACACCTTTAGTAGGCCGGAACAGCCAATTGCTTTTTTAAAAATGGTAATTTGGAACAGAAGGTTGAAGCTCAGCTTTATTCAGTTGAGGACAACACCAGGCAGGGGCAGACAGACACCTTTAGTAGGCCGGAACAGCCAATTTTTTAAAAAAACAGCAGTTAGTAAGAGGCAGAAGGTAGAAGCTCAGCTTTATTCAGTTGAGGACAACACCAGGCAGGGGCAGACAGACACCTTTAGTAGGCCGGAACAGCCAATTGCTTTTTTAAAAATGGTAATTTGGAACAGAAGGTAGAAGCTCAGCTTTATTCAGTTGAGGACAACACCAGGCAGGGGCAGACAGACACCTTTAGTAGGCCGGAACAGCCAATTGCTTTTTTAAAAATGGTAATTTGGAACAGAAGGTTGAAGCTCAGCTTTATTCAGTTGAGGACAACACCAGGCAGGGGCAGACATTCACCTTTAGTAGGCCGGAACAGCCAATTGCATTTTTAAAAATGGTAATTTGGAACAGAAGGTTGAAGCTCAGCTTTATTCAGTTGAGGACAACACCAGGCAGGGGCAGACAGACATCTTTAGTAGGCCGGAACAGCCAATTGCTTTTTTAAAAATGGTAATTTGGAACAGAAGGTTGAAGCTCAGCTTTATTCAGTTGAGGACAACACCAGGCAGGGGCAGACAGACACCTTTAGTAGGCCGGAACAGCCAATTTTTTAAAAAAACAGCAGTTAGTAAGAGGCAGAAGGTAGAAGCTCAGCTTTATTCAGTTGAGGACAACACCAGGCAGGGGCAGACAGACACCTTTAGTAGGCCGGAACAGCCAATTGCTTTTTTAAAAATGGTAATTTGGAACAGAAGGTAGAAGCTCAGCTTTATTCAGTTGAGGACAACACCAGGCAGGGGCAGACAGACACCTTTAGTAGGCCGGAACAGCCAATTGCTTTTTTAAAAATGGTAATTTGGAACAGAAGGTTGAAGCTCAGCTTTATTCAGTTGAGGACAACACCAGGCAGGGGCAGACAGACACCTTTAGTAGGCCGGAACAGCCAATTGCTTTTTTAAAAATGGTAATTTGGAACAGAAGGTAGAAGCTCAGCTTTATTCAGTTGAGGACAACACCAGGCAGGGGCAGACAGACACCTTTAGTAGGCCGGAACAGCCAATTGCTTTTTTAAAAATGGTAATTTGGAACAGAAGGTTGAAGCTCAGCTTTATTCAGTTGAGGACAACACCAGGCAGGGGCAGACAGACACCTTTAGTAGGCCGGAACAGCCAATTTTTTTAAAAAACAGCAGTTAGTAAGAGGCAGAAGGTAGAAGCTCAGCTTTATTCAGTTGAGGACAACACCAGGCAGGGGCAGACAGACACCTTTAGTAGGCCGGAACAGCCAATTGCTTTTTTAAAAATGGTAATTTGGAACAGAAGGTAGAAGCTCAGCTTTATTCAGTTGAGGACAACACCAGGCAGGGGCAGACAGACACCTTTAGTAGGCCGGAACAGCCAATTGCTTTTTTAAAAATGGTAATTTGGAACAGAAGGTTGAAGCTCAGCTTTATTCAGTTGAGGACAACACCAGGCAGGGGCAGACATTCACCTTTAGTAGGCCGGAACAGCCAATTGCATTTTTAAAAATGGTAATTTGGAACAGAAGGTTGAAGCTCAGCTTTATTCAGTTGAGGACAACACCAGGCAGGGGCAGACAGACACCTTTAGTAGGCCGGAACAGCCAATTTTTTAAAAAAACAGCAGTTAGTAAGAGGCAGAAGGTAGAAGCTCAGCTTTATTCAGTTGAGGACAACACCAGGCAGGGGCAGACAGACACCTTTAGTAGGCCGGAACAGCCAATTGCTTTTTTAAAAATGGTAATTTGGAACAGAAGGTAGAAGCTCAGCTTTATTCAGTTGAGGACAACACCAGGCAGGGGCAGACAGACACCTTTAGTAGGCCGGAACAGCCAATTGCTTTTTTAAAAATGGTAATTTGAAACAGAAGGTTGAAGCTCAGCTTTATTCAGTTGAGGACAACACCAGGCAGGGGCAGACAGACACCTTTAGTAGGCCGGAACAGCCAATTTTTTAAAAAAACAGCAGTTAGTAAGAGGCAGAAGGTAGAAGCTCAGCTTTATTCAGTTGAGGACAACACCAGGCAGGGGCAGACAGACACCTTTAGTAGGCCGGAACAGCCAATTGCTTTTTTAAAAATGGTAATTTGGAACAGAAGGTTGAAGCTCAGCTTTATTCAGTTGAGGACAACACCAGGCAGGGGCAGACAGACACCTTTAGTAGGCCGGAACAGCCAATTGCTTTTTTAAAAATGGTAATTTGGAACAGAAGGTTGAAGCTCAGCTTTATTCAGTTGAGGACAACACCAGGCAGGGGCAGACAGACACCTTTAGTAGGCCGGAACAGCCAATTGCTTTTTTAAAAATGGTAATTTGGAACAGAAGGTTGAAGCTCAGCTTTATTCAGTTGAGGACAACACCAGGCAGGGGCAGACAGACACCTTTAGTAGGCCGGAACAGCCAATTGCTTTTTTAAAAATGGTAATTTGGAACAGAAGGTAGAAGCTCAGCTTTATTCAGTTGAGGACAACACCAGGCAGGGGCAGACAGACACCTTTAGTAGGCCGGAACAGCCAATTGCTTTTTTAAAAATGGTAATTTGGAACAGAAGGTTGAAGCTCAGCTTTATTCAGTTGAGGACAACACCAGGCAGGGGCAGACAGACACCTTTAGTAGGCCGGAACAGCCAATTTTTTAAAAAAACAGCAGTTAGTAAGAGGCAGAAGGTAGAAGCTCAGCTTTATTCAGTTGAGGACAACACCAGGCAGGGGCAGACAGACACCTTTAGTAGGCCGGAACAGCCAATTGCTTTTTTAAAAATGGTAATTTGGAACAGAAGGTAGAAGCTCAGCTTTATTCAGTTGAGGACAACACCAGGCAGGGGCAGACAGACACCTTTAGTAGGCCGGAACAGCCAATTGCTTTTTTAAAAATGGTAATTTGGAACAGAAGGTTGAAGCTCAGCTTTATTCAGTTGAGGACAACACCAGGCAGGGGCAGACATTCACCTTTAGTAGGCCGGAACAGCCAATTGCATTTTTAAAAATGGTAATTTGGAACAGAAGGTTGAAGCTCAGCTTTATTCAGTTGAGGACAACACCAGGCAGGGGCAGACAGACATCTTTAGTAGGCCGGAACAGCCAATTGCTTTTTTAAAAATGGTAATTTGGAACAGAAGGTTGAAGCTCAGCTTTATTCAGTTGAGGACAACACCAGGCAGGGGCAGACAGACACCTTTAGTAGGCCGGAACAGCCAATTTTTTAAAAAAACAGCAGTTAGTAAGAGGCAGAAGGTAGAAGCTCAGCTTTATTCAGTTGAGAACAACACCAGGCAGGGGCAGACAGACACCTTTAGTAGGCCGGAACAGCCAATTGCTTTTTTAAAAATGGTAATTTGGAACAGAAGGTAGAAGCTCAGCTTTATTCAGTTGAGGACAACACCAGGCAGGGGCAGACAGACACCTTTAGTAGGCCGGAACAGCCAATTGCTTTTTTAAAAATGGTAATTTGGAACAGAAGGTTGAAGCTCAGCTTTATTCAGTTGAGGACAACACCAGGCAGGGGCAGACAGACACCTTTAGTAGGCCGGAACAGCCAATTGCTTTTTTAAAAATGGTAATTTGGAACAGAAGGTAGAAGCTCAGCTTTATTCAGTTGAGGACAACACCAGGCAGGGGCAGACAGACACCTTTAGTAGGCCGGAACAGCCAATTGCTTTTTTAAAAATGGTAATTTGGAACAGAAGGTTGAAGCTCAGCTTTATTCAGTTGAGGACAACACCAGGCAGGGGCAGACAGACACCTTTAGTAGGCCGGAACAGCCAATTGCATTTTTAAAAATGGTAATTTGCAACAGAAGGTTGAAGCTCAGCTTTATTCAGTTGAGGACAACACCAGGCAGGGGCAGACAGACACCTTTAGTAGGCCGGAACAGCCAATTTTTTAAAAAAACAGCAGTTAGTAAGAGGCAGAAGGTAGAAGCTCAGCTTTATTCAGTTGAGGACAACACCAGGCAGGGGCAGACAGACACCTTTAGTAGGCCGGAACAGCCAATTGCATTTTTAAAAATGGTAATTTGGAACAGAAGGTAGAAGCTCAGCTTTATTCAGTTGAGGACAACACCAGGCAGGGGCAGACAGACACCTTTAGTAGGCCGGAACAGCCAATTGCTTTTTTAAAAATGGTAATTTGGAACAGAAGGTAGAAGCTCAGCTTTATTCAGTTGAGGACAACACCAGGCAGGGGCAGACAGACACCTTTAGTAGGCCGGAACAGCCAATTGCTTTTTTAAAAATGGTAATTTGGAACAGAAGGTTGAAGCTCAGCTTTATTCAGTTGAGGACAACACCAGGCAGGGGCAGACAGACACCTTTAGTAGGCCGGAACAGCCAATTGCTTTTTTAAAAATGGTAATTTGGAACAGAAGGTAGAAGCTCAGCTTTATTCAGTTGAGGACAACACCAGGCAGGGGCAGACAGACACCTTTAGTAGGCCGGAACAGCCAATTGCTTTTTTAAAAATGGTAATTTGGAACAGAAGGTTGAAGCTCAGCTTTATTCAGTTGAGGACAACACCAGGCAGGGGCAGACAGACACCTTTAGTAGGCCGGAACAGCCAATTTTTTTAAAAAACAGCAGTTAGTAAGAGGCAGAAGGTAGAAGCTCAGCTTTATTCAGTTGAGGACAACACCAGGCAGGGGCAGACAGACACCTTTAGTAGGCCGGAACAGCCAATTGCTTTTTTAAAAATGGTAATTTGGAACAGAAGGTAGAAGCTCAGCTTTATTCAGTTGAGGACAACACCAGGCAGGGGCAGACAGACACCTTTAGTAGGCCGGAACAGCCAATTGCTTTTTTAAAAATGGTAATTTGGAACAGAAGGTTGAAGCTCAGCTTTATTCAGTTGAGGACAACACCAGGCAGGGGCAGACATTCACCTTTAGTAGGCCGGAACAGCCAATTGCATTTTTAAAAATGGTAATTTGGAACAGAAGGTTGAAGCTCAGCTTTATTCAGTTGAGGACAACACCAGGCAGGGGCAGACAGACACCTTTAGTAGGCCGGAACAGCCAATTTTTTAAAAAAACAGCAGTTAGTAAGAGGCAGAAGGTAGAAGCTCAGCTTTATTCAGTTGAGGACAACACCAGGCAGGGGCAGACAGACACCTTTAGTAGGCCGGAACAGCCAATTGCTTTTTTAAAAATGGTAATTTGGAACAGAAGGTAGAAGCTCAGCTTTATTCAGTTGAGGACAACACCAGGCAGGGGCAGACAGACACCTTTAGTAGGCCGGAACAGCCAATTGCTTTTTTAAAAATGGTAATTTGGAACAGAAGGTTGAAGCTCAGCTTTATTCAGTTGAGGACAACACCAGGCAGGGGCAGACAGACACCTTTAGTAGGCCGGAACAGCCAATTTTTTAAAAAAACAGCAGTTAGTAAGAGGCAGAAGGTAGAAGCTCAGCTTTATTCAGTTGAGGACAACACCAGGCAGGGGCAGACAGACACCTTTAGTAGGCCGGAACAGCCAATTGCTTTTTTAAAAATGGTAATTTGGAACAGAAGGTTGAAGCTCAGCTTTATTCAGTTGAGGACAACACCAGGCAGGGGCAGACAGACACCTTTAGTAGGCCGGAACAGCCAATTGCTTTTTTAAAAATGGTAATTTGGAACAGAAGGTTGAAGCTCAGCTTTATTCAGTTGAGGACAACACCAGGCAGGGGCAGACAGACACCTTTAGTAGGCCGGAACAGCCAATTGCTTTTTTAAAAATGGTAATTTGGAACTGAAGGTTGAAGCTCAGCTTTATTCAGTTGCAGCTTCTTGGCAATAATATAAAGAAGACGAGACAGGACAACACTCCTTGGATGCCATATCTGTGTTTTCACTGGAAAAAAACTGTCAGTTAACTACTTGTAGGAGAAAGTTTTTGTAGCTGGAGGCCACTTTTTGTATTGTACCAGTTTTCTGTTGTATGTTTGGAACTGAAGGTTGAAGCTCAGCTTTATTCAGTTGAGGACAACACCAGGCAGGGGCAGACACCATTAGAAGGACGGAACAGCCAATTTTTTTAAAAACAGCAGTTAATCAGAGCCACAAGGTAGAAGCTCAGCTTTATTCAGTTGAGGACAACTTGAATTAGGGACTGCAGACAGACTTTGCAGGCTGTCCTGTCATGTTCTCAATGGCAAGAGAACATAGCATCAGCATATATAGGAACTAGCTCTTGGAAGATGGGAACTGAGCTGACCATGAACTAAACCCAACGCACAACTAGCAGTGGCCGGGTAGCATGCCTACGTTGATTCTAGATGCCCAGCACCAGCCGGAGGACTAAATAATGCTAGCAGAGGAAAATATTAGTCCTAGCTCACCTCTAGAGAAATACCCCGAAAGGAGACAGAGGCCCCCCCACATGTATTGGCGGTGAATTAAGATGAAAAAACAAACGTAGTATGAAAATAGGTTTAGCAAATTTGAGGTCCACTTACTACATAGCAGAAGACAGAAAGGACACTTTCATGGTCAGCTGAAAACCCTATCAAAACACCATCCAGAAATTACTTTAAAACTCTGGCATTAACTCATAACACCAGAGTGGCAATTCCTGTTCACAAGAGCTTTCCAGACACAGTAACGAAACTACAGCTGTGAACTGGAACAAAAATGCAAAAACAAACATGGACAAGAGTCCAACTTATCTAGTAGTTGTCTAGGAGCAGGAACAAGCACAGAGAGGCTTCTGATAACATTGTTGACCGGCAAGCAACTAACAGAGCAGCAAGGTTATATAGCGACTCCCACATCTTGATGGGAACAGGTGAACAGAGAAGATGAAAACACCAGTTCAATTCCACCAGTAGCCACCGGGGGAGCCCAGAATCCAAATTCACAACAGTACCCCCCCCCTCAAGGAGGGGGCACCGAACCCTCACCAGAACCACCAGGGCGATCAGGATGGGCCCTATGAAAGGCACGAACCAGATCAGAGGCATGAACATCAGATGCATTCACCCAAGAATTATCCTCCTGGCCGTATCCCTTCCACTTGACCAGATACTGGAGTCTCCGTCTGGAAACACGAGAGTCTAAGATTTTCTCCACAACGTACTCCAACTCACCCTCAACCAACACCGGAGCAGGAGGCTCAACGGAAGGCACAACCGGTACCTCATACCTGCGCAATAATGACCGATGAAAAACGTTATGAATAGAAAAGGATGCAGGGAGGTCCAAACGGAAGGAAACAGGGTTAAGAATCTCCAATATCCTATACGGGCCGATGAACCGAGGCTTAAACTTAGGAGAAGAGACCCTCATAGGGACAAAACGAGAAGACAACCACACCAAATCCCCAACACAAAGCCGAGGACCAACACGACGGTGGCGGTTGGCAAAAAGCTGAGTCTTCTCCTGGGACAACCTCAAATTGTCCACCACCTGCCCCCAGATCTGATGCAATCTCTCCACCACAGCATCCACTCCAGGACAATCCGAAGATTCCACCTGACCAGAGGAAAATCGAGGATGAAACCCCGAATTACAGAAAAACGGGGACACCAAAGTGGCAGAGCTGGCCCGATTATTGAGAGCGAACTCTGCCAATGGCAAAAAAGCAACCCAATCATCCTGGTCAGCAGACACAAAACACCTCAGATATGTCTCCAGGGTCTGATTAGTCCGCTCGGTCTGGCCATTCGTCTGAGGATGGAAAGCGGACGAAAAAGATAAATCTATGCCCATCCTAGCACAGAATGCCCGCCAAAATCTAGACACGAATTGGGTCCCTCTGTCAGAAATGATATTCTCAGGAATACCATGCAAACGAACAACATTTTGAAAAAACAGAGGAACCAACTCGGAAGAAGAAGGCAACTTGGGCAGAGGAACCAAATGGACCATCTTAGAGAAACGGTCACACACCACCCAGATGACAGACATCTTCTGAGAAACAGGCAGATCTGAAATAAAATCCATCGAGATGTGCGTCCAAGGCCTCTTAGGAATAGGCAAGGGCAACAATAATCCACTAGCCCGAGAGCAACAAGGCTTGGCCCGAGCACAAACGTCACAAGACTGCACAAAGCCTCGCACATCTCGTGACAGGGAAGGCCACCAGAAGGACCTTGCCACCAAATCCCTGGTACCAAAAATGCCAGGATGACCTGCCAACGCAGAAGAATGAACCTCAGAGATGACTCTACTGGTCCAATCATCAGGAACAAACAGTTTATCAGGTGGGCAACGATCCGGTCTATCCGCCTGAAACTCCTGCAAGGCCCGCCGCAGGTCTGGAGAAACGGCTGACAATACCACTCCATCCTTAAGGATACCTGTGGGCTCAGAGTTACCAGGCGAGTCAGGCTCAAAACTCCTAGAAAGGGCATCCGCCTTAACATTCTTAGAACCCGGTAGGTATGACACCACAAAATTAAACCGAGAGAAAAATAATGACCAGCGCGCCTGTCTAGGATTCAGGCGCCTGGCGGTCTCAAGATAAATCAAGTTTTTGTGGTCAGTCAATACCACCACCTGATGTCTGGCCCCCTCAAGCCAATGGCGCCACTCCTCAAAAGCCCACTTCATGGCCAAAAGCTCCCGATTCCCAACATCATAATTCCGCTCAGCGGGCGAAAATTTACGGGAAAAGAAGGCACAAGGCCTCATCACAGAGCAGTCAGAACTTTTCTGCGAAAACACTGCCCCAGCTCCGATCTCAGAAGCGTCGACCTCAACCTGAAAAGGTAGAGCAACATCAGGCTGACGCAACACAGGGGCAGAGGAAAAATGGCGCTTAAGCTCCCGAAAGGCCTCCACAGCGTCAGGGGACCAATCAGCAACATCAGCACCCTTCTTAGTCAAATCGGTCAATGGCTTAGCAATCTCCGAAAAACCAGCAATAAATCGACGATAAAAGTTAGCAAAGCCCAAAAATTTCTGAAGACTCTTAAGAGAAGAGGGCTGCGTCCAATCACAAATAGCTTGAACCTTGACAGGATCCATTTCAATGGAAGAGGGAGAAAAAATATATCCCAAAAAGGAAATCCTCTGTACCCCAAAAACACACTTAGAACCCTTCACACACAAAGAATTAGACCGCAAAACCTGGAAAACCCTCCTGACTTGCTGGACATGAGAGTCCCAGTCATCCGAAAAAATCAGAATATCATCCAGATACACAATCATAAATTTATCCAAATAATCGCGAAAAATATCATGCATAAAGGACTGGAAAACTGACGGAGCATTTGAAAGACCAAAAGGCATCACTAAATACTCAAAGTGGCCCTCGGGCGTATTAAATGCGGTTTTCCACTCATCCCCCTGCCTGATTCGCACCAAATTATACGCCCCACGAAGGTCAATCTTAGAGAACCACTTGGCCCCCTTTATGCGAGCAAACAAATCAGTCAGCAACGGCAATGGGTATTGATATTTTACAGTGATTTTATTCAAAAGCCGATAATCGATACATGGTCTCAAAGAGCCGTCTTTTTTTGACACAAAGAAAAAACCGGCTCCTAAGGGAGATGACGATGGACGAATATGTCCCTTTTCCAAGGACTCCTTTATATATTCTCGCATAGCAGCATGTTCAGGCACAGACAGATTAAATAAACGACCCTTTGGGTATTTATTACCCGGGATTAAATCTATGGCACAATCGCACTCTCGGTGCGGAGGTAATGAACCAAGCTTGGATTCTTCAAAGACGTCACGATAGTCAGACAGGAACTCAGGAATTTCAGAGGGAATGGATGATGAAATGGAAACCACAGGTACATCCCCATGAGCCCCCTTACATCCCCAGCTCAACACAGACATAGCTCTCCAGTCGAGGACTGGGTTGTGAGATTGCAGCCAAGGCAATCCTAGCACCAAATCATCATGTAGATTATACAGCACCAGAAAGCGAATAATCTCCTGGTGATCCGGATTAATACGCATAGTTACTTGTGTCCAGTATTGTGGTTTATTATTAGCCAATGGGGTGGAGTCAATCCCCTTCAGAGGAATAAGAGTCTCCAAAGGCTCTAAATCATACCCACAGCGTTTGGCAAAGGACCAATCCATAAGACTCAAAGCGGCGCCAGAGTCGACATAGGCGTCCGTGGTAATAGATGACAAAGAGCAAATCAGGGTCACAGATAGAATAAACTTAGACGGTAAGGTGCAAATGGAAACAGATTTATCAAGCTTTTTAGTGCGCTTAGAGCATGCTGATATAACATGAGTAGAATCACCACAATAGAAACACAACCCATTTTTCCGTCTAAAATTCTGCCGCTCGCTTCGGGACAGAATTCTATCACACTGCATACTCTCTGGCGACTTCTCAGTGGACACCGCCAGATGGTGCACTGGTTTGCGCTCCCGCAAACGCCTATCAATCTGAATAGCCATTGTCATGGACTCATTCAGACCCGCAGGCACAGGGAACCCCACCATAACATCCTTAATGGCATCAGAGAGACCCTCTCTGAAAGTCGCCGCCAGGGCGCACTCATTCCACTGAGTAAGCACAGACCATTTACGGAATCTTTGACAGTAAATTTCCGCTTCATCTTGCCCCTGAGATAGGGACATCAAAGTTTTTTCTGCCTGAAGCTCCAAATGAGGTTCGTCATAAAGCAACCCCAAGGCCAGAAAAAACGCATCCACATTGAGCAACGCAGGATCCCCTGGTGTCAATGAAAAAGCCCAGTCTTGAGGGTCGCCCCGGAGCAAGGAAATCACAATCCTGACCTGCTGTGCAGGGTCTCCGGCAGAGCGAAATTTCAGGGACAAAAATAATTTGCAATTATTTCGAAAATTCTGAAACCCAGATCTATTCCCCGAGAAAAATTCCGGCAAAGGAATTCTCGGCTCAGATACAGGTGCATGATAAACAAAGTCTTGCAAATTTTGTACCTTCGTGGCGAGATTATTCAAACCTGCAGTTACACTCTGAAGATCCATTACTAACAGGTGGACACAGAGCCATTCAAAGATTAGAAGGAGAAAAAAAAAAAAAAAAATTCTCAGCAGACTTCTTATTTCTCTCCTTTCTCAGCCAAGGATTTTAACCCTTTAGTGGCCGGTCAAACTGTCATGTTCTCAATGGCAAGAGAACATAGCATCAGCATATATAGGAACTAGCTCTTGGAAGATGGGAACTGAGCTGACCATGAACTAAACCCAACGCACAACTAGCAGTGGCCGGGTAGCATGCCTACGTTGATTCTAGATGCCCAGCACCAGCCGGAGGACTAAATAATGCTAGCAGAGGAAAATATTAGTCCTAGCTCACCTCTAGAGAAATACCCCGAAAGGAGACAGAGGCCCCCCACATGTATTGGCGGTGAATTAAGATGAAAAAACAAACGTAGTATGAAAATAGGTTTAGCAAATTTGAGGTCCACTTACTACATAGCAGAAGACAGAAAGGACACTTTCATGGTCAGCTGAAAACCCTATCAAAACACCATCCAGAAATTACTTTAAAACTCTGGCATTAACTCATAACACCAGAGTGGCAATTCCTGTTCACAAGAGCTTTCCAGACACAGTAACGAAACTACAGCTGTGAACTGGAACAAAAATGCAAAAACAAACATGGACAAGAGTCCAACTTATCTAGTAGTTGTCTAGGAGCAGGAACAAGCACAGAGAGGCTTCTGATAACATTGTTGACCGGCAAGCAACTAACAGAGCAGCAAGGTTATATAGCGACTCCCACATCTTGATGGGAACAGGTGAACAGAGAAGATGAAAACACCAGTTCAATTCCACCAGTAGCCACCGGGGGAGCCCAGAATCCAAATTCACAACACTGTCCCCTGTGTGGACCATGCATCCAATACATTAACCCATTTAGCCACAAAGGACACGTAACCTTCCGTGGCCAGGCCTACAGGTCCATGTGTCTGTTGTCAGGTATACCTTTGGACTGACAAATTGACAGAATACAAGGACAATGCGGTCTTTAACATGCAGGTGGAGGGGTGGGATGGCTTTTCTCGCAAAAGAATTGTCAACTGGGTAGCTCATAGCGTGGTATATCGTAGTTCATCCTGGCTTTATTAATATTAAATTAAATAAAAAAATAGGCTCTAGGCACTTTATTATTGGTTCCAGGGGTACACGGGCAGCAGTGGTCAGGTGAGTGGAGGCCTAGTGGAAGGAGGGACCGCAGACAGGCTTCGAAGGCCTAACACAATAAAATGGGCTGGCTGTAGGCACTTTAAAATTGGTTCCAGGGGTACACGGGCAGCAGTGGTCTGGTCAGTGGAGGCCTAGTGGAAGGAGGGACCGCAGACAGGCTTCGAAGGCCTAAAATAACAAACAATAGGCTCATGGCAGTTTTACAGCGGTTACATGGATACACGGGCAGCTTGGTGGTGAGTGGAGGAGTATTTAAAGTAGGGACCGCAGACAGGCTAGCAAAGGCCTAAAATAACAAACAATAGGCTCATGGCAGTTTTACAGCGGTTACATGGATACACGGGCAGCTTGGTGGTGAGTGGAGGAGTATTTAAAGTAGGGACCGCAGACAGGCTATCAAAGGCCTAAAATAACAAACAATAGGCTCATGGCAGCTTTACAGCGGTTACATGGATACACAGGCAGCTTGGTGGTGAGTGGAGGAGTATTTAAAGTAGGGACCGCAGACAGGCTATCAAAGGCCTAAAATAACAAACAATAGGCTCATGGCAGCTTTACAGCGGTTACATGGATACACAGGCAGCTTGGTGGTGAGTGGAGGAGTAGTGCAAGGAGTGTCTGTCCCAGTACTCCCAAAATATAAATAGATGTTAATGTCTCGCAAAACAACCAAAACAAAAAAAAGGTGGCATACTTAGGTACAGGGGTGGGCTCATCTACTGAGTTTCTGACATAGTAATTTGGCAGTAACTATTTAATGGTGCCAATATAGGACACAGACACAGACTACTTTAAGTTGCATCATAGATGTCTACAAATTTGTATTGTCAGTGCCAGACATTGAATGATGTCAGCGAATAGACTAAAGATTGGTGGAGCTGTGCGACATAATTTTGCACGTGGTAGAGCACATTTTGAGCTGGGGTAGGGGGGAACTCTCTTGAGGCCGGCGGGACCGCCCCAGGGCCCCTCATGTTACAACGGTGTGTCTGACGTTGGGTGCGCACCACCACCGCCAGAGACACTACATTGTACTATGAGGGACCCAGTAGCAATGCCGTCAACCAAAAGCGAGCACACCCACCTCTTCAGACAAACAGCAGTCTCACGGGTGCTTGCGCCAAGTCGCGATACCACGGCCCCGTGTGGGGAGTTTTGCCATTTAGGGAGGTGTAAACATGTCGTATGCTGTACAATCAGCTGCAGCAAATTAGACATTAGAAAAGTAATTCACAGGCAAGAGCTTTTCATAGGAAAGCTAGGTGTCGGCCGGGCAAGGTGGGGCAAAAGATTTCGAAATCCAGTTGTGGTTCATTTTAATGAATGTTAGATCGTCAACATTTTGGGTAGCCAGACGAGTCCTTTTTTCGGTTAATATTGAACCTGCAGCACTGAATACTCTTTCTGATAGGACACTTGCTGCCGGGCAAGCAAGCTCCTGCAATGCATATTCTGCCAATTCTGGCCAGGTGTCTAATTTGGAGGCCCAGTAATCAAATGGGAATGACGGTTGAGGGAGAACATCGATAAGGGATGAAAAATAGTTAGTAACCATACTGGACAAATGTTGTCTCCTGTCACTTTCAATTGATGCAGCAGTACCTGTCCTGTCTGCGGTCATAGCAAAATCACTCCACAACCTGGTCAGAAAACCCCTCTGTCCAACGCCACTTCTGATGTGTGCACCCCTAACACTCCTAGTCTGCTGCCCCCTGGAGCTCGTGTGAGAACGATCACGTGCGCTGTGTGCTGGGAATGCCTGAAGCAAACGGTCAACAAGAGTTGATTGTTTGGTTGCTAATATTAGTTCCAAGTTCTCATGTGGCATAATATTTTGCAATTTGCCTTTATAGCGTGGATCAAGGAGGCAGGCCAACCAGTAATCGTCATCGTTCATCATTTTCGTAATGCGTGTGTCCCTTTTTAGGATACGTAAGGCATAATCCGCCATGTGGGCCAAAGTTCCAGTTGTCAAATCTCCGGTTGTGATTGGTTGAGGGGCAGTTGCAGGCAAATCTACGTCACTTGTGTCCCTCAAAAAACCAGAACCCGGCCGTGACACGCAACCAATTTCCTGTGCCCCCGGGAAAGGTTCGGCATTAAAAATATACTCATCCCCATCATCCTCCTCGTCCTCCACCTCCTCTTCGCCCGCTACCTCGTCCTGTACACTGCCCTGACCAGACAATGGCTGACTGTCATCAAGGCTTTCCTCTTCCTCTGGTGCAGATGCCTGCTCCTTTATGTGCGTCAAACTTTGCATCAGCAGACGCATTAGGGGGATGCTCATGCTTATTACGGCGTTGTCTGCACTAACCAGCCGTGTGCATTCCTCAAAACACTGAAGGACTTGACACATGTCTTGTATCTTAGACCACTGCACACCTGACAACTCCATGTCTGCCATCCTACTGCCTGCCCGTGTATCCTCCCACAAATAAATAACAGCACGCCTCTGTTCGCACAGTCTCTGAAGCATGTGCAGTGTTGAGTTGCACCTTGTTGCAACGTCTATGATTAGGCGATGCTGGGGAAGGTTCAAAGACCGCTGATAGGTCTGCATACGGCTGGCGTGTACAGGCGAACGTCGGATATGTGAGCAAAGTGCACGCACTTTGAGGAGCAGGTCAGAGAACCCAGGATAAGTTTTCAATAAGCACTGCACCACCAGGTTTAAGGTGTGAGCCAGGCAAGGAATGTGTTTCAGTTGGGAAAGGGAGATGGCAGCCATGAAATTCCTTCCGTTATCACTCACTACCTTGCCTGCCTCAAGATCTACTGTGCCCAGCCACGACTGCGTTTCTTGTTGCAAGAACTCGGATAGAACTTCCGCGGTGTGTCTGTTGTCGCCCAAACACTTCATAGCCAATACAGCCTGCTGACGCTTGGCAGTAGCTGGCCCATAATGGGACAACTGGTGTGCAACAGTGTCATCTGCCGATGGAGTGGTTGGCAGACTGCGTTCTGTGGAAGAGCTGTAGCTTCTGCAGGAGGATGAGGAGGAGGAGGAGGAGGGGGTGCGAACGCCTACAGCCAACTGTTTCCTAGACCGTGGGCTAGGCACAACTGTCCCTAAATTGATGTCGCCTGTGGACCCTGCATCCACCACATTCACCCAGTGTGCCGTGATGGACACATAACGTCCCTGGCCATGCCTACTGGTCCATGCATCTGTAGTCAGGTGCACCTTTGTACTCACAGATTGCCTGAGTGCATGGACGATGCGCTGTTTAACATGCTGGTGCAGGGCTGGGATGGCTTTTCTGGAAAAAAAGTGTCGACTGGGTAGCTCGTATCGTGGTTCAGCGTACTCCATCAGGGCTTTGAAAGCTTCGCTTTCAACTAACCGGTAGGGCATCATCTCTAACGAGATTAGTCTAGCTATGTGGGCGTTAAAACCCTGTGTACGCGGATGCGAGGATAAGTACTTCCTTTTTCTAACCAGAGTCTCATGTAGGGTGAGCTGGACTGGAGAGCTGGAGATCGTGGAACTTTCGGGTGTGCCGGTGTACATGGCAGACTGAGAGACGGTTGGAGACGGTATTGTTTCCGCCGGTGCCCTAGATGCAATATTTCCTCCTACAAAACTGGTGGTTCCATGACCCTGACTGCTTTTGGCTGGCAAAGAAACCTGCACAGATACTGCCGGTGGTGCGGAAAATGGTGGCCTTACAGTGACGGAAGGGATGTTGCGTTGCTGACTAGCTTCATTGGCCGAGGGTGCTACAACCTTAAGGGACGTTTGGTAGTTAGTCCAGGCTTGAAAATGCATGGTGGTTAAGTGTCTATGCATGCAACTAGTATTTAGACTTTTCAGATTCTGACCTCTGCTTAAGCTAGTTGAACATTTTTGACAGATGACTTTGCGCTGATCAGTTGGATGTTGTTTAAAAAAATGCCAGACTGCACTCTTCCTAGACTCGGATCCCTTTTCAGGGATTGCAGACTGAGCTTTAACCGGATGGCCACGCTGTCCTCCAACAGGCTTTGGCTTTGACACGCGTTTTGGGCCAGATACGGGCCCGGCAGATGGAACCTGTTGCGATGTTGATGCCTGCTGCGGCCCCTCCTCCACCTCCGCTTCTGAACTACTGCCGCCTGCACCCTGTTCCCCCAATGGCTGCCAATCGGGGTCAATAACTGGGTCATCTATTACCTCCTCTTCGAGCTCGTGTGCAACTTCGTCTGTGTCACTGTGTCGGTCGGTGGTATAGCGTTCGTGGCGGGGCAACATAGTCTCATCAGGGTCTGATTGTGGATCTGTACCCTGAGAGGGCAATGTGGTGGTCTGAGTCAAAGGAGCAGCATAGTACTCTGGCTGTGGCTGTGCATCAGTGCACTCCATGTCAGAATATCCTTGTAATGGGCATGGCCTGTTAAATGTTTCACTTTCTAAGCCAGGGACGGTATGTGTAAAGAGCTCCATGGAGTGACCCGTTGTGTCGCCTGCTGCATCCTTCTCTCTTGTTGTAGTTTTTGCTGAGGAGGACAAGGAAGCGACTTGTCCCTGACCGTGAACATCCACAAGCGATGCGCTGCTTTTACATTTACCAGTTTCGGAAGAGGAGGCAAAAGAGCTAGAGGCTGAGTCTGCAATGTAAGCCAAAACTTGCTGTTGCTGCTCCGCCTTTAAAAGCGGTTTTCCTACTCCCAGAAAAGAGAGCGTTCGAGGCCTTGTGTAGCCTGACGAAGAAACTGGCTCCACAGCTCCAGACTTAGGTGGAATATTTTTATCCCCACGACCACCTGATGCTCCACTACCACTACCATCATTACCAGCTGACAATGAACGCCCACGACGACCTCTTGCACCAGACTTCCTCATTGTTTTAAAATCTTAACCAAAGTAACTTTATTTGTTGCTGTCAAACAACTTACACGGTGAGCTATAACTTCAGTATGATTTCAATATCCCTTAACAGGTTGGTGAGACCACAAGGAAAATCAGGCACAATGTTACACACTCTGTTTTCTGTGGCACAAAATCACAGAGATGACACACACGCAGGACTGTCACTCAAGCACTAATGTCAATATTCATCTCCCACCTAATTTATTTATTTTTTTTTTTCAGGGAGACTTTAGAAACCAAATAATATTAAAAAAACCAAAAAAATAAATAGGCTTTCTATGGCCCACTGAATGAGAGAGAGGTGGCACACCCAGGAGTCAAGACTGGCACACAAGCTGAAAGGGCAATATTACTCTCCCACTGTTTTTTTTTTTTTTTTTTTTTTCAGGGAGACTTTAGAAACCAAATAATAAGAAAAAAAATAAATAAATAAATAGGCTTTCTATAGCCCACTGAATGAGAGATAGCACACACAGCAGTGGCACACAAGCCCTGACTGAGGCCAATATTTTTCTCCCACTGATTGATGTAGTGTTTTTGTGTTGAGGTAGATTTTAGAACACAAATCAAGGAAAAAAAAAAAATGCTTTCTATGGCCCACTGAATGAGAGAGGTGGCACACCCAGGAGTCAAGACTGGCACACAAGCTGAAAGGGCAATATTACTCTCCCACTGTTTTTTTATGTATTTTTTGTTTTTTAAGGGAGACTTTAGAAACCCAATAATATTTAAAAAAATAAATAAATAGGCTTTCTATGGCCCACTGAATGAGAGAGGTGGCACACCCAGGAGTCAAGACTGGCACACGAGCTGAAAGGGCAATATTACTCTCCCACTGTTTTTTTAAGTTTTTTTTTTTTTATTTTCAGGGAGACTTTAGAAACCAAATAATATAAAAAAAAACCAAAAAAATAAATAGGCTTTCTATGGCCCACTGAATGAGAGAGAGGTGGCACACCCAGGAGTCAAGACTGGCACACAAGCTGAAAGGGCAATATTACTCTCCCACTGTTTTTTTTTTTTTTTTTTTTTCAGGGAGACTTTAGAAACCAAATAATAAGAAAAAAAATAAATAAATAAATAGGCTTTCTATAGCCCACTGAATGAGAGATAGCACACACAGCAGTGGCACACAAGCCCTGACTGAGGCCAATATTTTTCTCCCACTGATTGATGTAGTGTTTTTGTGTTGAGGTAGATTTTAGAACACAAATCAAGGAAAAAAAAAATGCTTTCTATGGCCCACTGAATGAGAGAGGTGGCACACCCAGGAGTCAAGACTGGCACACAAGCTGAAAGGGCAATATTACTCTCCCACTGTTTTTTTTATGTATTTTTTGTTTTTTAAGGGAGACTTTAGAAACCCAATAATATTTTTTAAAAAAAATAAATAGGCTTTCTATGGCCCACTGAATGAGAGAGGTGGCACACCCAGGAGTCAAGACTGGCACACAAGCTGAAAGGGCAATATTACTCTCCCACTGTTTTTTTAAGTTTTTTTTTTTTTATTTTCAGGGAGACTTTAGAAACCAAATAATATTAAAAAAACCAAAAAAATAAATAGGCTTTCTATGGCCCACTGAATGAGAGAGAGGTGGCACACCCAGGAGTCAAGACTGGCACACAAGCTGAAAGGGCAATATTACTCTCCCACTGTTTTTTTTTTTTTTTTTTTTTTC
The DNA here is from genome assembly GCF_051348905.1 of Ranitomeya variabilis. Lineage (NCBI taxonomy): Eukaryota > Metazoa > Chordata > Amphibia > Anura > Dendrobatidae > Ranitomeya > Ranitomeya variabilis. The sequence goes on along the minus strand of NC_135233.1, from coordinate 647,853,613 downwards.
AGGGAGACTTTAGAAACCAAATAATAAGAAAAAAATAAATAAATAAATAGGCTTTCTATAGCCCACTGAATGAGAGATAGCACACACAGCAGTGGCACACAAGCCCTGACTGAGGCCAATATTTTTCTCCCACTGATTGATGTAGTGTTTTTGTGTTGAGGTAGATTTTAGAACACAAATCAAGGAAAAAAAAAAAATGCTTTCTATGGCCCACTGAATGAGAGAGGTGGCACACCCAGGAGTCAAGACTGGCACACAAGCTGAAAGGGCAATATTACTCTCCCACTGTTTTTTTATGTATTTTTTGTTTTTTAAGGGAGACTTTAGAATCCCAATAATATTTAAAAAAATAAATAAGTAGACTTTCTATGGCCCACTGAATGAGAGAGGTGGCACACCCAGGAGTCAAGACTGGCACACAAGCTGAAAGGGCAATATTACTCTCCCACTGTTTTTTTAAGTTTTTTTTTTTTTATTTTCAGGGAGACTTTAGAAACCAAATAATATTAAAAAAACCAAAAAAATAAATAGGCTTTCTATGGCCCACTGAATGAGAGAGAGGTGGCACACCCAGGAGTCAAGACTGGCACACAAGCTGAAAGGGCAATATTACTCTCCCACTGTTTTTTTTTTTTTTTTTTTTTTCAGGGAGACTTTAGAAACCAAATAATAAGAAAAAAAATAAATAAATAAATAGGCTTTCTATAGCCCACTGAATGAGAGATAGCACACACAGCAGTGGCACACAAGCCCAATATTTTTCTACCACTGATTGATGTAGTGTTTTTGTGTTGAGGTAGAATTTAGAACACAAATCACGGAAAAAATAAATAGGCTTTCTATGGCCCACTCAGTGAGAGATGGCACACACAGGGATGGCACTGTAGCAGAAATGCCAATCTTAATCTCCCCCCAAAAAAAAAAAAAAAAAAAAAAAAACAGGGACTGTCCTACAATTACTATCTCCCTGCAGTAATCTAAGCCAGGTATGGCAGGCAGCAATAGGAGTGGACTGATGCACAAATTAAATAAAAAGTGTGGACAAACAAAAAAGATAGCTGTGCAGAAAGGAACAAGAGGATATTTGCTTTGAAAAAAAGCAGTTGGTTTCCACAGTGGCGTACACACAGCAATACAGCTATCACGGAGCCTTCTAGGGCAGCCCAATGAGCTACAGCGCTGAGGAAAAAAAAAAATAAATAGCTTCCACTGTTCCTGCACACCGAAGGTGGTGTTGGACAGTGGAAATCGCTACAGCACAAGCGGTTTGGTGGTTAGTGGACCCTGCCTAACGCTCTCCCTGCTTCTGACGAAGCGGCAGCAACCTCTCCCTAAGCTCAGATCAGCAGCAGTAAGATGGCGGTCGGCGGGAACGCCCCTTTATAGCCCCTGTGATGCCGCAGACAGCAAGCCAATCACTGCAATGCCCTTCTCTAAGATGGTGGGGACCAGGATCTATGTCATCACGCTGCCCACACTCTGCGTTCACCTTCATTGGCTGAGAAATGGCGCTTTTCGCGTCATTGAAACGCGACTTTGGCGCGAAAGTCGCGTACCGCATGGCCGACAAGCACAGGGGTCGGATCGGGTTTCATGAGACGCCGACTTAGCCAAAAGTCGGCGACTTTTGAAAATGATCGACCCGTTTCGCTCAACCCTAGTCACAAGATGTGCAATGTTTGGGAAGATGCTGATGGAGTACCTTGCTGATTATACAAATGTCCTCTGTGATTTCTCTGTGCCTTTTAATTACTGGGTGTCCAAGCTGGACACGTGGCATGAACTGGCTCTCTACGCCTTGGAGGTCCTGGCCTGCCCTGCTGCTAGCGTTCTGTCAGAGTTGGGTTTTAGTGCCACTGATGGAATTATAACAGATATGCGCATTAGCCGGTCAACTGAAAGTGCTAACAGGCTGACTGTTATAAAGATGAACAATGGCTGGATTGGGCAAGACTTCTGTACACCACCGAGTGAAAACAGCGAAATATAACCTCAAATACATTGTCTTTTTTGGGAGGTGTATTCTCATGCACGTCTTCACAACCACACATGGGTATACGCTTCCTGATTTAGTCTGTTTGCTGTTATCCTCCTCTTTATCCTCATCCTCATCATCCACAACCATACGAACACCAGGATGAGCGTATTCCGTGATGCAAAAGTCACTCATTTTTTTGTTCAAGGGTGTTTTTATGATGCCCGTTAATAATTTTAAACCCAAAAATTGTTACTCCCCCAGGGGGACATGTTTGTCAGCCCATGCATTTAGTGCATTACAAGTCTAGGAGACACGCTACTTAACATTGGGCCTAGTTTTTAATAAGGCTTTCCTCTACATATCATCATTCTCCGCCACTAGAACATCATGGTGAACGTGTTGTATGCTGCTACAGCCAGTCAATTTTTTTTCTGAGAACTAATTATTGTGAAGAGCCTGCAGCCTCCTCCGATGATTCGTTGCCCAATTGTGCCATTGTCTGGACGATAGGACCCAGCTGAGAGCTATTTGCTACTAAAATCACAGCGCTTGTTTCTGTATGACTCATCACCTGTGATCTCTGTGATTATTGCATGGCCACTCCAATCTGTTGGTCATGGAAATGCAGCCTTTCCGCCTTATGGATTCAAATGGTTTCCGAAAGCTGATGGCCATCGCAGTCCCCCCAATACCAGTTGCCCTGTCACCATTATTTCTCTAAGAAAGAAGTGCCTGCGCTACTGCAACAAGTTGCAGTCCTTAAATCCTTGAATCATTGTGTCCTTAAGTCCTTTTTAGTCCTTTTGAGCATGGAGCTACAGATCTCTCCCATCCGGAAGTCTGGCAGCGCTCCGACTCTTCAGCACGTCTGCTCTGGGCTAACGTACCCGAGCTCCTGACTGGCACAGCAGCTTCCTTCCCCCTGCCTGCTGCTGACCAAGCTCACATCTTTAATCTATTACTATCACTGTCTCTAGCATAAGTACAGGCTTAGCAGGTACAGAGCAAATCACATACATTACAAACCACAACCTAGGGGTAACACAAGGATACATTACGATGTATAACTTTCAGGTGCAACATATGGCGGTACACACTTTGCAAACACAACATTACATTACAGATTTTCACAGCCATATACAAGTTTTATCTAAAAAAGGAGGTTGCATAGGTTCCATGTGGAGGAGGGGCAGATGAGGGGTGCTGCCACCTCCTTACAGTGGCTGTAGGGGCAGTCGGGGAAAGGTCTGTTAGACAAGTCTTGCAATCCCCAAGGCTTGCAGGGCGCTTGGGGATGGAGAAATAAACCACTACACAGCATAAGATGGATAACTAAACTACTAGACAACAGGGGTTGGAGAACTAAACTACTAAACAGCTAGGGTTGTAGAACTAAACTACTGCACACCATACGATGGATAGCTAAACTAATAGACAATGGGGATTGGAGAACTAAACTACTAAACAGCTTGGGTTGGAGAACTAAACTAGTACACACCAGGGGATGGACGACTAAAGCAGTAGACACCAAGGTGTCACTAGACACCATAGTAACATACTATTTAAGGTTGAATAAAGACTAGTCTATCTAGTTCATCCCATAGCCTAACATGTTGATCCAGAGGAAGGCAAAAAAAAACAACACTAAGCTCCACATTGGGGAAAAAATTTCTTTCTAACTCCAGATATCAGACTAGTTCCCTGGATCAACGCCCTATCAAGGAATCTAGTATATATAACCTGTAACATTATACTTTTCAAGAAAGGCATCCAGTCCCTTCTTAAATTTTAGTAGTGAGTCACTCATTACACTACCATACAGCAGAGAGTTCCACAGTCTCACTGCTCTTACAGTAAAGAATCCATGTCTGTGATTATGATTAAACCTTCTTTCATCCAGACGTAGAGGATGCCCCCTTGTCCCTGTCTCAGATCTAAGAGTAAAAAGATCATTAGAGAGGTTTTTGTACTGTCCACTGATATATTTATACATTGTAATAAGGTCACCCCTAAGCCTTCATTTTTCCAAACTAAATAACCCCAATTGTAATAACCTGTCCTGGTATTGCAGACCCCCCAGTCCTCTAATAACCTTGGTCGCTCTTCTCTGCACCTGCTCTAGTTCAGCTATGTCTCTCTATACACCGGAGACCAGAACTGTACACAGTATTCTCAGTGTGGTCGAACTAGTGACTTGTATAGAGGTAAAATTCTCCTCATGAGCATCTATGCCTCTTTCAAATAATCCCATTATTTTATTTGCCTTTGCAGCAGCTGCCTGACGCTGGCCACTAAATGTGAGTTTGTCGTCCACCCATACACCCAGGTCTTTTACAGTGACAGTTTTTCCCAGTTTTACATTTAAGCACATAATTATACATCTTATTTCTTCTGCCCAAGTGCATGACCTTACATTTATGTCCATTAAAGCTTATTTGCCATTTATCAGTCCAAGCTTCTAGTTTACATACATCTTCCTGTATTATTAAATTGTCCTCCTCTGTATTGATTACCCTGCAAAGTTTAGTGTCATCTGCAAATATTGAAATTCTACTCTGTATGCCCCCTACAAGGTCATTAATAAATGTGTTAAAAAGAAGAGGGCCCAATGCTGACCCCTGTGGTACCCCACTGCTAACCGTGACCCAGTCCGAGTGTGCTCCATTAATAACCACCCTTTGTTTCCTATCCATGAGCCAGCTCTTAACCCACTTACACATATTTTCCCCTATCCCCGTTGTTCTCATTTCATGTATCAACCTTTTGTGTGGCACTTAGGGTTGAGCGAAACGGGTCGATCATTTTCAAAAGTCGCCGACTTTTGGCTAAGTCGGCGTCTCATGAAACCCGATCCGACCCCTGTGCTTGTCGGCCATGCGGTACGCGACTTTCGCGCCAAAGTCGCGTTTCAATGACGCGAAAAGCGCCATTTCTCAGCCAATGAAGGTGAACGCAGAGTGTGGGCAGCGTGATGACATAGATCCTGGTCCCCACCATCTTAGAGAAGGGCATTGCAGTGATTGGCTTGCTGTCTGCGGCGTCACAGGGGCTATAAAGGGGCGTTCCCGCCGACCGCCATCTTACTGCTGCTGATCTGAGCTTAGGGAGAGGTTGCTGCCGCTTCGTCAGAAGCAGGGAGAGCGTTAGGCAGGGTCCACTAACCACCAAACCGCTTGTGCTGTAGCGATTTCCACTGTCCAACACCACCTTCGGTGTGCAGGAACAGTGGAAGCTATTTATTTTTTTTTTTCCTCAGCGCTGTAGCTCATTGGGCTGCCCTAGAAGGCTCCGTGATAGCTGTATTGCTGTGTGTACGCCACTGTGGAAACCAACTGCTTTTTTCAAAGCACATATCCTCTTGTTCCTTTCTGCACAGCTATCTTTTTTGTTTGTCCACACTTTTTATTTAATTTGTGCATCAGTCCACTCCTATTGCTGCCTGCCATACCTGGCTTAGATTACTGCAGGGAGATAGTAATTGTAGGACAGTCCCTGTTTTTTTTTTTTTTTTTGTGGGAGATTAAGATTGGCATTTCTGCTACAGTGCCATCCCTGTGTGTGCCATCTCTCACTGAGTGGGCCATAGAAAGCCTATTTATTTTTTCCGTGATTTGTGTTCTAAATTCTACCTCAACACAAAAACACTACATCAATCAGTGGTAGAAAAATATTGGCCTCAGTCAGGGCTTGTGTGCCACTGCTGTGTGTGCTATCTCTTATTCAGTGGGCTATAGAAAGCCTATTTATTTATTTATTTATTTTCTTATTATTTGGTTTCTAAAGTCTCCCTGAAAAAAAAATAAATAAATAAAAAAACAGTGGCAGAGTAATATTGCCCTTTCAGCTTGTGTGCCAGTCTTGACTCCTGGGTGTGCCACCTCTCTCTCTAATTGTGGGCCATAGAAAGCCTTTTTTTTTTTTTTTTTTTAAATATTATTGGGTTTCTAAAGTCTCCCTTAAAAAACAAAAAATACATAAAAAAACAGTGGGAGAGTAATATTGCCCTTTCAGCTTGTGTGCCAGTCTTGACTCCTGGGTGTGCCACCTCTCTCTCTCATTCAGTGGGCCATAGAAAGCCTTTTTTTTTTTTTTTTTTAAATATTATTGGGTTTCTAAAGTCTCCCTTAAAAAACAAAAAATACATAAAAAAAACAGTGGGAGAGTAATATTGCCCTTTCAGCTTGTGTGCCAGTCTTGACTCCTGGGTGTGCCACCTCTCTCTCTCATTCAGTGGGCCATAGAAAGGCTATTTATTTTTTTGGTTTTTTTAATATTATTTGGTTTCTAAAGTCTCCCTGAAAATAAAAAAAAAAAACCTTAAAAAAACAGTGGGAGAGTAATATTGCCCTTTCAGCTTGTGCGCCAGTCTTGACTCCTGGGTGTGCCACCTCTCTCTCTCTAATTGTGGGCCATAGAAAGCCTTTTTTTTTTTGTTTTTTTTAAAATATTATTTGGTTTCTAAAGTCTCCCTTAAAAAACAAAAAATACATAAAAAAACAGTGGGAGAGTAATATTGCCCTTTCAGCTTGTGTGCCAGTCTTGACTCCTGGGTGTGCCACCTCTCTCTCTCATTCAGTGGGCCATAGAAAGGCTATTTATTTTTTTGGTTTTTTTAATATTATTTGGTTTCTAAAGTCTCCCTGAAAATAAAAAAAAAAAAACTTAAAAAAACAGTGGGAGAGTAATATTGCCCTTTCAGCTTGTGCGCCAGTCTTGACTCCTGGGTGTGCCACCTCTCTCTCTCTAATTGTGGGCCATAGAAAGCCTTTTTTTTTTTGTTTTTTTTTAATATTATTTGGTTTCTAAAGTCTCCCTTAAAAAACAAAAAATACATAAAAAAACAGTGGGAGAGTAATATTGCCCTTTCAGCTTGTGTGCCAGTCTTGACTCCTGGGTGTGCCACCTCTCTCTCTCTCATTCAGTGGGCCATAGAAAGGCTATTTATTTTTTTGGTTTTTTTAATATTATTTGGTTTCTAAAGTCTCCCTGAAAAAAAAAAAAACATAAAAAAACAGTGGGAGAGTAATATTGCCCTTTCAGCTTGTGTGCCAGTCTTGACTCCTGGATGTGCCACCTCTCTCTCTCATTCAGTGGGCCATAGAAAGGCTATTTATTTTTTTGGTTTTTTTAATATTATTTGGTTTCTAAAGTCTCCCTGAAAATAAAAAAAAAAAAACTTAAAAAAACAGTGGGAGAGTAATATTGCCCTTTCAGCTTGTGCGCCAGTCTTGACTCCTGGGTGTGCCACCTCTCTCTCTCTAATTGTGGGCCATAGAAAGCCTTTTTTTGTTTGTTTTTTTTTTAATATTATTTGGTTTCTAAAGTCTCCCTTAAAAAACAAAAAATACATAAAAAAAACAGTGGGAGAGTAATATTGCCCTTTCAGCTTGTGTGCCAGTCTTGACTCCTGGGTGTGCCACCTCTCTCTCTCATTCAGTGGGCCATAGAAAGGCTATTTATTTTTTTGTTTTTTTTAATATTATTTGGTTTCTAAAGTCTCCCTGAAAATAAAAAAAAAAAAACTTAAAAAAACAGTGGGAGAGTAATATTGCCCTTTCAGCTTGTGCGCCAGTCTTGACTCCTGGGTGTGCCACCTCTCTCTCTAATTGTGGGCCATAGAAAGCCTTTTTTTTGTTGTTTTTTTTTTTGTTTGTTTTTTAATATTATTTGGTTTCTAAAGTCTCCCTGAGAAAAAAAATAAAATAAATTAGGTGGGAGATTAATATTGACATTAGTGCTTGAGTGACAGTCCTGCGTGTGTGTCATCTCTGTGATTTTGTGCCACAGAAAACAGAGTGTGTAACATTGTGCCTGATTTTCCTTGTGGTCTCACCAACCTGTTAAGGGATATTGAAATCATACTGAAGTTATAGCTCACCGTGTAAGTTGTTTGACAGCAACAAATAAAGTTACTTTGGTTAAGATTTTAAAACAATGAGGAAGTCTGGTGCAAGAGGTCGTCGTGGGCGTTCATTGTCAGCTGGTAATGATGGAAGTGGTAGTGGAGCATCAGGTGGTCGTGGGGATAAAAATATTCCACCTAAGTCTGGAGCTGTGGAGCCAGTTTCGTCGTCAGGCTACACAAGGCCTCGAACGCTCTCTTTTCTGGGAGTAGGAAAACCGCTTTTAAAGGCGGAGCAGCAACAGCAAGTTTTGGCTTACATTGCAGACTCAGCCTCTAGCTCTTTTGCCTCCTCTTCCGAAACTGGTAAATGTAAAAGCAGCGCGTCGCTTGTGGATGTTCACGGTCAGGGACAAGTCGCTTCCTTGTCCTCCTCAGCAAAAACTACAACAAGAGAGAAGGATGCAGCAGGCGACACAACGGGTCACTCCATGGAGCTCTTTACACATACCGTCCCTGGCTTAGAAAGTGAAACATTTAACAGGCCATGCCCATTACAAGTAGATTCTGACATGGAGTGCACTGATGCACAGCCACAGCCAGAGTACTATGCTGCTCCTTTGACTCAGACCACCACATTGCCCTCTCAGGGTACAGATCCACAATCAGACCCTGATGAGACTATGTTGCCCCGCCACGAACGCTATACCACCGACCGATACAGTGACACAGACGAAGTTGCACACGAGCTCGAAGAGGAGGTAATAGATGACCCAGTTATTGACCCCGATTGGCAGCCATTGGGGGAACAGGGTGCAGGCGGCAGTAGTTCAGAAGCGGAGGTGGAGGAGGGGCCGCAGCAGGCATCAACATCGCAACAGGTTCCATCTGCCGGGCCCGTATCTGGCCCAAAACGCGTGTCAAAGCCAAAACCTGTTGGAGGACAGCGTGGCCATCCGGTTAAAGCTCAGTCTGCAATCCCTGAAAAGGGATCCGAGTCTAGGAAGAGTGCAGTCTGGCATTTTTTTAAACAACATCCAACTGATCAGCGCAAAGTCATCTGTCAAAAATGTTCAACTAGCTTAAGCAGAGGTCAGAATCTGAAAAGTCTAAATACTAGTTGCATGCATAGACACTTAACCACCATGCATTTTCAAGCCTGGACTAACTACCAAACGTCCCTTAAGGTTGTAGCACCCTCGGCCAATGAAGCTAGTCAGCAACGCAACATCCCTTCCGTCACTGTAAGGCCACCATTTTCCGCACCACCGGCAGTATCTGTGCAGGTTTCTTTGCCAGCCAAAAGCAGTCAGGGTCAGGGAACCACCAGTTTTGTAGGAGGAAATATTGCATCTAGGGCACCGGCGGAAACAATACCATCTCCAACCGTCTCTCAGTCTGCCATGTACACCGGCACACCCGAAAGTTCCACGATCTCCAGCTCTCCAGTCCAGCTCACCCTACATGAGACTCTGGTTAGAAAAAGGAAGTACTTATCCTCGCATCCGCGTACACAGGGTTTTAACGCCCACATAGCTAGACTAATCTCGTTAGAGATGATGCCCTACCGGTTAGTTGAAAGCGAAGCTTTCAAAGCCCTGATGGAGTACGCTGAACCACGATACGAGCTACCCAGTCGACACTTTTTTTCCAGAAAAGCCATCCCAGCCCTGCACCAGCATGTTAAACAGCGCATCGTCCATGCACTCAGGCAATCTGTGAGTACAAAGGTGCACCTGACTACAGATGCATGGACCAGTAGGCATGGCCAGGGATGTTATGCGTCCATCACGGCACACTGGGTGAATGTGGTGGATGCAGGGTCCACAGGCGACATCAATTTAGGGACAGTTGTGCCTAGCCCACGGTCTAGGAAACAGTTGGCTGTAGGCGTTCGCACCCCCTCCTCCTCCTCCTACTCGTCCTCCTGCAGAAGCTACAGCTCTTCCACAGAACGCAGTCTGCCAACCACTCCATCGGCAGATGACACTGTTGCACACCAGTTGTCCCATTATGGGCCAGCTACTGCCAAGCGTCAGCAGGCTGTATTGGCTATGAAGTGTTTGGGCGACAACAGACACACCGCGGAAGTTCTGTCCGAGTTCTTGCAACAAGAAACGCAGTCGTGGCTGGGCACAGTAGATCTTGAGGCAGGCAAGGTAGTGAGTGATAACGGAAGGAATTTCATGGCTGCCATCTCCCTTTCCCAACTGAAACACATTCCTTGCCTGGCTCACACCTTAAACCTGGTGGTGCAGTGCTTATTGAAAACTTATCCTGGGTTCTCCGACCTGCTCCTCAAAGTGCGTGCACTTTGCTCACATATCCGACGTTCGCCTGTACACGCCAGCCGTATGCAGACCTATCAGCGGTCTTTGAACCTTCCCCAGCATCGCCTCATCATAGACGTTGCAACAAGGTGGAACTCAACACTGCACATGCTTCAGAGACTGTGCGAACAGAGGCGTGCTGTTATTTATTTGTGGGAGGATACACAGGCAGGCAGTAGGATGGCAGACATGGAGTTGTCAGGTGTGCAGTGGTCTAAGATACAAGACATGTGTCAAGTCCTTCAGTGTTTTGAGGAATGCACACGGCTGGTTAGTGCAGACAACGCCGTAATAAGCATGAGCATCCCCCTAATGCGTCTGCTGATGCAAAGTTTGACGCACATAAAGGAGCAGGCGTCTGCACCAGAGGAAGAGGAAAGCCTTGATGACAGTCAGCCATTGTCTGGTCAGGGCAGTGTACAGGACGAGGTAGCGGGCGAAGAGGAGGTGGAGGACGAGGAGGATGATGGGGATGAGTATATTTTTAATGCCGAACCTTTCCCGGGGGCACAGGAAATTGGTTGCGTGTCACGGCCGGGTTCTGGTTTTTTGAGGGACACAAGTGACGTAGATTTGCCTGCAACTGCCCCTCAACCAATCACAACCGGAGATTTGACAACTGGAACTTTGGCCCACATGGCGGATTATGCCTTACGTATCCTAAAAAGGGACACACGCATTACGAAAATGATGAACGATGACGATTACTGGTTGGCCTGCCTCCTTGATCCACGCTATAAAGGCAAATTGCAAAATATTATGCCACATGAGAACTTGGAACTAATATTAGCAACCAAACAATCAACTCTTGTTGACCGTTTGCTTCAGGCATTCCCAGCACACAGCGCACGTGATCGTTCTCACACGAGCTCCAGGGGGCAGCAGACTAGGAGTGTTAGGGGTGCACACATCAGAAGTGGCGTTGGACAGAGGGGTTTTCTGACCAGGTTGTGGAGTGATTTTGCTATGACCGCAGACAGGACAGGTACTGCTGCATCAATTGAAAGTGACAGGAGACAACATTTGTCCAGTATGGTTACTAACTATTTTTCATCCCTTATCGATGTTCTCCCTCAACCGTCATTCCCATTTGATTACTGGGCCTCCAAATTAGACACCTGGCCAGAATTGGCAGAATATGCATTGCAGGAGCTTGCTTGCCCGGCAGCAAGTGTCCTATCAGAAAGAGTATTCAGTGCTGCAGGTTCAATATTAACCGAAAAAAGGACTCGTCTGGCTATCCAAAATGTTGACGATCTAACATTCATTAAAATGAACCACAACTGGATTTCGAAATATTTTGCCCCACCTTGCCCGGCCGACACCTAGCTTTCCTATGAAAAGCTCTTGCCTGTGAATTACTTTTCTAATGTCTAATTTGCTGCAGCTGATTGTACAGCATACGACATGTTTACACCTCCCTAAATGGCAAAACTCCCCACACGGGGCCGTGGTATCGCGACTTGGCGCAAGCACCCGTGAGACTGCTGTTTGTCTGAAGAGGTGGGTGTGCTCGCTTTTGGTTGACGGCATTGCTACTGGGTCCCTCATAGTACAATGTAGTGTCTCTGGCGGTGGCGGTGCGCACCCAACGTCAGACACACCGTTGTAACATGAGGGGCCCTGGGGCGGTCCCGCCGGCCTCAAGAGAGTTCCCCCCTACCCCAGCTCAAAATGTGCTCTACCACGTGCAAAATTATGTCGCACAGCTCCACCAATCTTTAGTCTATTCGCTGACATCATTCAATGTCTGGCACTGACAATACAAATTTGTAGACATCTATGATGCAACTTAAAGTAGTCTGTGTCTGTGTCCTATATTGGCACCATTAAATAGTTACTGCCAAATTACTATGTCAGAAACTCAGTAGATGAGCCCACCCCTGTACCTAAGTATGCCACCTTTTTTTTTGTTTTGGTTGTTTTGCGAGACATTAACATCTATTTATATTTTGGGAGTACTGGGACAGACACTCCTTGCACTACTCCTCCACTCACCACCAAGCTGCCTGTGTATCCATGTAACCGCTGTAAAGCTGCCATGAGCCTATTGTTTGTTATTTTAGGCCTTTGATAGCCTGTCTGCGGTCCCTACTTTAAATACTCCTCCACTCATCACCAGCTGCCTGCCCGTGTATCCATGTAACCGCTGTAAAACTGCCATGAGCCTATTGTTTGTTATTTTAGGCCTTTGATAGCCTGTCTGCGGTCCCTACTTTAAATACTCCTCCACTCATCACCAGCTGCCTGCCCGTGTATCCAAGTAACCGCTGTAAAACTGCCATGAGCCTATTGTTTGTTATTTTAGGCCTTTAATAGCCTGTCTGCGGTCCCTACTTTAAATACTCCTCCACTCATCACCAGCTGCCTGCCCGTGTATCCATGTAACCGCTGTAAAACTGCCATGAGCCTATTGTTTGTTATTTTAGGCCTTTGATAGCCTGTCTGCGGTCCCTACTTTAAATACTCCTCCACTCACCACCAAGCTGCCTGTGTATCCATGTAACCGCTGTAAAACTGCCATGAGCCTATTGTTTGTTATTTTAGGCCTTTGATAGCCTGTCTGCGGTCCCTACTTTAAATACTCCTCCACTCACCACCAGCTGCCTGCCTGTGTATCCATGTAACCGCTGTAAAACTGCCATGAGCCTATTGTTTGTTATTTTAGGCCTTTGATAGCCTGTCTGCGGTCCCTACTTTAAATACTCCTCCACTCATCACCAGCTGCCTGCCCGTGTATCCATGTAACCGCTGTAAAACTGCCATGAGCCTATTGTTTGTTATTTTAGGCCTTTGATAGCCTGTCTGCGGTCCCTACTTTAAATACTCCTCCACTCATCACCAGCTGCCTGCCCGTGTATCCATGTAACCGCTGTAAAACTGCCATGAGCCTATTGTTTGTTATTTTAGGCCTTTGATAGCCTGTCTGCGGTCCCTACTTTAAATACTCCTCCACTCACCACCAAGCTGCCTGTGTATCCATGTAACCACTGTAAAACTGCCATGAGCCTATTGTTTGTTATTTTAGGCCTTTGATAGCCTGTCTGCGGTCCCTACTTTAAATACTCCTCCACTCATCACCAGCTGCCTGCCCGTGTATCCATGTAACCGCTGTAAAACTGCCATGAGCCTATTGTTTGTTATTTTAGGCCTTCGAAGCCTGTCTGCGGTCCCTCCTTCCACTAGGCCTCCACTGACCAGACCACTGCTGCCCGTGTACCCCTGGAACCAATTTTAAAGTGCCTACAGCCAGCCCATTTTATTGTGTTAGGCCTTCGAAGCCTGTCTGCGGTCCCTCCTTCCACTAGGCCTCCACTGACCAGACCACTGCTGCCCGTGTACCCCTGGAACCAATTTTAAAGTGCCTACAGCCAGCCCATTTTATTGTGTTAGGCCTTCGAAGCCTGTCTGCGGTACCTCCTTCCACTAGGCCTCCACTGACCAGACCACTGCTGCCCGTGTACCCCTGGAACCAATTTTAAAGTGCCTACAGCCAGCCCATTTTATTGTGTTAGGCCTTCGAAGCCTGTCTGCGGTCCCTCCTTCCAATAGGCCTACACTGACAAAGGTACACCTGACAACAGACATATGGACCTGTAGGCATGGCCACGGAAGGTTACGTGTCCTTTGTGGCTCAATGGGTTAATGTATTGGATGCATGGTCCACACAGGGGACAGCCTGCTAAGTCTGTATGCAGTCCCTAATTCAAGTTGTCCTCAACTGAATAAAGCTGAGCTTCTACCTTCTGGCTCTCATTAAGTGTTTTTTAAAAAACAAAATGGTGGTTAGGGCCTACTAACGGCTTCTGCCCCTCCCTGGTGTTGCCCTCAACTGAATAAAGCTGAGCTTCTACCTTCCGGCTCTGATTAACTGCTGTTTTTAAACACATTGCTGGTTCCGGCCTACTAACGGTGTCTGCCCCTGCCTGGTGTTGCCCTCAACTGAATAAAGCTGAGCTTCAACCTTCTGGCTCTCATTAAGTGTTTTTTAAAAAACAAAATGGTGGTTAGGGCCTACTAACGGCTTCTGCCCCTCCCTGGTGTTGCCCTCAACTGAATAAAGCTGAGCTTCTACCTTCCGGCTCTGATTAACTGCTGTTTTTAAACACATTGCTGGTTCCGGCCTACTAACGGTGTCTGCCCCTGCCTGGTGTTGCCCTCAACTGAATAAAGCTGAGCTTCAACCTTCTGGCTCTCATTAAGTGTTTTTTAAAAAACAAAATGGTGGTTCCGGCCTACTAACGGTGTCTGCCCCTGCCTGGTGTTGCCCTCAACTGAATAAAGCTGAGCTTCAACCTTCTGGCTCTCATTAAGTGTTTTTTAAAAAACAAAATGGTGGTTAGGGCCTACTAACGGCTTCTGCCCCTCCCTGGTGTTGCCCTCAACTGAATAAAGCTGAGCTTCTACCTTCTGGCTCTGATTAACTGCTGTTTTTAAACACATTGCTGGTTCCGGCCTACTAACGGTGTCTGCCCCTGCCTGGTGTTGCCCTCAACTGAATAAAGCTGAGCTTCAACCTTCTGGCTCTCATTAAGTGTTTTTTAAAAAACAAAATGGTGGTTAGGGCCTACTAACGGCTTCTGCCCCTCCCTGGTGTTGCCCTCAACTGAATAAAGCTGAGCTTCTACCTTCCGGCTCTGATTAACTGCTGTTTTTAAACACATTGCTGGTTCCGGCCTACTAACGGTGTCTGCCCCTGCCTGGTGTTGCCCTCAACTGAATAAAGCTGAGCTTCAACCTTCTGGCTCTCATTAAGTGTTTTTTAAAAAACAAAATGGTGGTTAGGGCCTACTAACGGCTTCTGCCCCTCCCTGGTGTTGCCCTCAACTGAATAAAGCTGAGCTTCTACCTTCCGGCTCTGATTAACTGCTGTTTTTAAACACATTGCTGGTTCCGGCCTACTAACGGTGTCTGCCCCTGCCTGGTGTTGCCCTCAACTGAATAAAGCTGAGCTTCAACCTTCTGGCTCTCATTAAGTGTTTTTTAAAAAACAAAATGGTGGTTCCGGCCTACTAACGGTGTCTGCCCCTGCCTGGTGTTGCCCTCAACTGAATAAAGCTGAGCTTCAACCTTCTGGCTCTCATTAAGTGTTTTTTAAAAAACAAAATGGTGGTTAGGGCCTACTAGCGGCTTCTGCCCCTCCCTGGTGTTGCCCTCAACTGAATAAAGCTGAGCTTCTACCTTCCGGCTCTGATTAACTGCTGTTTTTAAACACATTGCTGGTTCCGGCCTACTAACGGTGTCTGCCCCTGCCTGGTGTTGCCCTCAACTGAATAAAGCTGAGCTTCAACCTTCTGGCTCTCATTAAGTGTTTTTTAAAAAACAAAATGGTGGTTCCGGCCTACTAACGGTGTCTGCCCCTGCCTGGTGTTGCCCTCAACTGAATAAAGCTGAGCTTCAACCTTCTGGCTCTCATTAAGTGTTTTTTAAAAAACAAAATGGTGTTTAGGGCCTACTAACGGTGTCTGCCCCTCCCTGGTGTTGCCCTCAACTGAATAAAGCTGAGCTTCAACCTTCTGGCTCTCATTAAGTGTTTTTTAAAAAACAAAATGGTGGTTAGGGCCTACTAACGGTGTCTGCCCCTCCCTGGTGTTGTCCTCAACTGAACAAAGCTGAGCTTCCACATTCTGGCTTTCGGCCTATACTATCAGATATTAAACTGCATTTGGCCTACTAGTGTGGTTAGGCCCTTGAAACAGTGTCTGCTGCTCTTGGGTTTGCTACTCCACTGAACAAAGCAATGCCGCCTGTTTAGTCCTGTTACCAATTTTGATCTGCATTTAGCCTACTTTATTCTTTGGCCCTATATCTGTTTCCTCCTCATCCTGCCCATTGCCCAGCCACTGCTAGATGAGTCTGCTGGTACATTGACCTAGACCACTACATTCCCCTTGTACTCTACACAGCCAGAATCTGACCCTGCTGAAAGTAAGGTTCCCCTTCCCGCATATTATACCACCTTACACAGGGACAAAGAGGAAGGTGCAGATGAAAGTGCAGGTTCCTTCATCAGGTGGGGGGGCATACTCGTTGGCGACGTCACTGGCACAGGGCCACTCAGAGTACGCAAAAGTGTCGCTGCTGGTGGGAGGCGCCCCCGCCATGCAAACACACCGCCGTACTTTGAGGGGCCCTGTGCCAGTGCCAATGCGAACGAGTGGGCCCCCCCACCTGATGAAGGAACCTGCACTTTCATCTGCATAATCACAGCACTTGCAACGTTGAAATACTTACCTCTCCCTGCTCCTCCGCCATGACGTAGTCCATGTTTCCTGGGCCCACTAAAACCTTGAACCAGCCCTACCCCCACAACTTTTGCCAAATGACCCCCAATTTCCAGTGCCCAACTATTATTATAAAGTTAATTAAGATTGACAAGCTTCAGAAAACAAGAATGGATGTTTTTGGCAGTAAAATGTGCACTGTAGGTGTTTTCCTGGCCTCCACTCACTGCCGGCTATGCTTCCCCATTGACTTGCATTGGGTTTCGTGTTTCGGTCGATCCCCGACTTTTAGCGATAATCGGCCGACTTCACTCGACTCGACTCTGGACTAAATCGGGTTTCACAAAACCAGACTCGATCTTAAAAAAATGAAAGTCGCTCAACCCTAGTGGCACTGTATCAAAAGCATTTGAAAAGTTCATATTCATTACGTCCACTGCATTTCCTTGGTCCAGTCCAGAACTTACCTCTTCATAGAAGCTTATCAGATTAGTCTGACAGGAACGGTCCCTCGCAAACCCATGTTGATATTCTGTCACGAGGTTATTCCTCTTCAGATACTCCAGCGTAGCATCTCTTAGAATACCCTCCAGGATTTTTCCCACAGTAGAGGTTAAGCTTACTGGCCTATAATTTCCAAGTTCAGTTTTTGTCGCCTTTTTGAATATTGGCACCACCTTTGCTATACGCCAGTCCTGGGGTACAGACGCTGTTATTATGGAATCTTTAAAGATTAAAAATAATGGTCTATCAATGACTGTACTTAGTTCCTGCAGTACTCGGGGGTGTATCCCATCCGGGTCCCGGGATTTGTCAACTTTAGTGATTTTTTGACGCCCCCGTACTTCCTGCTGGGTGAAGCAGGTGACATTTATTGGAAAATTTTTGTTATCACTGGTCATGTTGTCCATCATGGGATTTTCTTGTGTAAATACTGTTGAAGAAAAGTCATTTACCATATCCTCATCCACCATTTCACACAAACTATTTTTAAGGGGGCTAACACTGTCATTTTTTAGTTTCTTACTATTTATGCAGTTAAAGAATGTTTTGGGATTATTTGTACTCTCTCTAGCAATGAGTCTCTCTGTCTCAATCTTTGCTGCCTTGATTTGCTTTTTACAGAATTTATTTAATGTTCTGTATTTATTTAATGCCTCCTCACTACCTATTTCCTTTAGTTCTCTAAATGCTTTCTTTTTGTCACTTATTGCGCCCCTTACAGCTCTATTTAGCCATATTGGTTTCCTCCTATTTCTAGCATGTTTATTCCCATAC
This sequence comes from Ranitomeya variabilis, assembly GCF_051348905.1. Taxonomy (NCBI): domain Eukaryota; kingdom Metazoa; phylum Chordata; class Amphibia; order Anura; family Dendrobatidae; genus Ranitomeya; species Ranitomeya variabilis. Next base: position 647,835,961 of record NC_135233.1, on the reverse strand, counting down.
GGTATATATTGTGCACAAGCCCTATTCAGGATGCTAATAAGCGTCTCCCATTTTCTTTGTGTATTTTTATGTCTCAGGATATCGTCCCAGTTTATTGCACTAAGATCATCTCTCATCCATTGGAAATTTGCCTTCCTGAAGTTTAATGTCCTTGTAACCCCTCTTCTGCACATCATATTAAATATATGATATATGAAAACTTATTATTTTGTGATCACCATTGCCCAAGTGACCCCCAACCCTTATATTTAGTATGCGGTCTAGCCTGTTTGTTAATATTAGGTCTAGCAGTTACCGCCTTCTTGTTGGGTCCTGAACCAGTTGTGAAAGGTAGTTGTCTCTCATAATTGTCAAAAACCGATTACCTTTTCTGGAACTGCAGGTTTCGGTTCCCCAATGTATTTCAGGGTAGTTGAAGTCCCCCATAAAAATGACTTCTCCTTGAGCTGCTGCTTCATATATTTGCTTTACGAGGATATTCTCTGTTGCTTCCATTATTTTTGGACACTTATAACAAACCCCAAACAGTAATTTGTTATTTTTCCCCCTCCCCTTATCTCCACCCACAGGGACTCTACATTATCATTAGATTCACATATATTATCATGCAGGATTGGTTTGAAGGATGATTTTACATATAAACACACACACACCCTGTTAAGGCCCCGTCTCACATAGCGAGATCGCTAGCGAGATCGCTGCTGAGTCACAAGTTTTGTGACGCAACAGCGACCTCAGTAGCGATCTCGCTATGTGTGACATGTACCAGCGATCAGGCCCCTGCTGTGAGATCGCTGGTCATGTCGGAATGGCCTGGACCGTTTTTTGGTCGTTGAGGTCCCGCTGACATCGCTGAATCGGTGTGTGTGACACCGATCCAGCGATGTCTTCACTGGTAACCAGGGTAAACATCGGGTTACTAAGTGCAGGGCCGCGCTTAGTAACCCGATGTTTACCCTGGTTACCAGCGTAAATGTAAAAAAAAAAAAACAGTACATACCATCTGATGTCCGTCAGGTCCCTTGCCGTCTGCTTCCTGCTCTGACTGAGTGCCGCCGTACAGTGAGAGCACAGCACAGCAGTGACGTCGCTGTGCTCTGTACTGCCTTACGGCCGGGAGTCAGTCAGAGCAGGAAGCAGACGGCAAGGGACCTGACGGACATCAGATGGTGAGTATGTACTGTTTGTTTTTTTTGGTAACCAGGGTAAACATCGGGTTACTAAGCGCGGCCCTGCGCTTAGTCACCCGATGTTTACCCTGGTTACCTGGGTGCTGCAGGGGGACTTCGGCATCGTTGAAGACAGTTTCAACGATGCCGAAGTCGTTCCCCTGATCGTTGGTCACTGGAGAGAGCTGTCTGTGTGTCAGCTCCCCAGCGACCACACAGCGACTTACCAACGATCACGGCCAGGTCGTATCGCTGGTCGTGATCGTTGGTAAATCGCTATGTGAGATGGGGCCTTTAGGGCTGGTGGAACGCACCGAGTAAACTGAGAGATATTATTTGGTGCGTTCGCAGCTCGGGGTCCACTGTGCAGGAGAAGACCTGCTGCTTGCAAATGGCGGCTCTTTATGGTGGTAGAAGCGAACTCTGTTACTTCACAGAGACGCTGTGCCAGATCTCACTCTGACCCTCGGTGGCTATAGTGCCCGCGCCTGAGGACGCCCCGAGTCAGCAGCTGAGACCTTGGTAACTAAGGAACGCGGAACCCTGTTGACTTCTCAGGAGTATCCAGCAACTGCCGAGCTGATGGCAGTGTGTGGCAACACAAACATACAATCTCCTCACCGGAGGAGCCGGTATTCTAGGGGCTTATTTCAGCCAGGGCCCTAAATCCACGCAGACAATCTCCTCGCCGGAGGTGCCGGCATTCTAGGGGCTTATTTCAGCCGAGTCTCTGAACACACATAAATGTGACCACACTGGCGCATGCACATAACTGATTCAATACTAGTGCATGGCCATGCGGTCATGAGAGCCTTAAATAGCTGCAGCAAGTACAGGACCTTCCTAGAAGGACCAATGAGAGGCTGCTACAGAGCCTGAGCACCTTCAGGACCTTCCTGGAGGACCAATGGATTTAGCTGCAGTATCTGAACATGTGACCCTCGATCTCCACTGAGAGATCTTACTCTGGGCATGCTCAGAACGAGAAAAGCAGGACTTAGTCCCAGAAGCATCTGCTCACCGCTGCCCAGCACTGGCTTTAATGGCAGAAGCTGGAAAAGCAGCAGTAACCCTTTGTACAGAGTCAGACTGAGCGAGACACTGGGACTGACATCTCTGCTGAGCAGGCTCCACTGCGGCAGGAGAAGAACGGGAGACTGCAGCGGAGATGGCCCGAGATTCCCCCTGTGCAGAGGTGGGAACTCAACCCCCAACACACCCCATCACTTATTTGTACAGTCATTTCTGAACAGACAATAGCCCTGTAAATAAACAGCCCAATAATGGCTCTCATCCAGCCATGTGTCAGATATCGCCACCATGTCATAATTATGTTCCAACAAAATTCATTCTAATTCCTTCATTTCGCTGGTGAGGCTTCTGGCATTAGTATACATGCACTTTATGTATCTCTCTTTACCTCTATTCTTCCTTATTATTAACTGTTCTATCCCCACCCCCAAATTATTTATTTATGCCCAAGTCACTACCTGTACTATCTTCCCCTCCTATAAAATGAATACCCTCCCCCAATCCCTAGTTTAAACACTCCTCTAACCTTCTAGTCATTTTCTCCCCCAGTACAGCTGCACCCTCCCCATTGAGGTGCAGCCCGTCCCTAGCGTAGAACATGTAGCCAACTGAGAAATCGGCCCAGTTCTCCAGGAACCCAAACCTCTACTTCCTACACCAATTCCTGAGCCACTTATTTATCTTCCTAATCTCCAGTTGCCTCTCTGGTGTGGCATGTGGTACAGGCAGTTTTTCAGAGAATACCACCTTGGAGGTCCTTGCTTTAAGCTTCTATCCTAATTCCCTGAAATCATCTTTAAGGACCTTCCACCTACCTCTAACTTTGTCATTTGTGCCAATGTGCACCATGACCGCTGGATCCTCACCAGCCCTTGCCAATAATCTGTCAACCCGATCAGCGATGTGTTGGACTCAAGCGCCAGGTAGGCAGCACAATGTTCGATGATCTTTGTGACAGATTGCCCTATCTGTTCCCCTAATAATTGAGTCCCCCACAACCAGCACCTGTCTGGCCTGCCCTACTCTCCTATTTCCCCCCTTACTGGAGCAGACACTCCTCCTGCTTTCAGAAGACATGCTTTGCTGCAGCAGTGCTACCCCTGTACTGACACCCCTCTCAGCTGCCAACTAAGAAAACTTATTGGGGTGTGCCAGATCAGGACTAGCCTCTTTAGCACTCTTCCCGCTACCCCACCTTCTAACTGCCACCCAGCAGTTAGCCTCACTATCCTGCAGTTCCTTACTACCATCCTTCCCCACATCTATGCCAGAGAGCTGCTGCTCAGTGAGCAGCAGACTCCTTTCCATATTGTCAATGGATCTCCGTGTTGCAAGCTGCTCATTTAGATCCAGTACCTGGGCTTCCAAATGCACAACATGCTCACATCTCACACAGCAGTATGCACACTCGGCCGGCTGTTCAAGGATTGCATACATGTGGCAAGAGGTACATTGGATGGCATTGTCAATAATGGAGCTAATTTACTAATAGAGATTGCACCAGACAGAAATATAAGTAAGAAGAAATATAAAGTTTTAATAAATACAAACAGCAATTCAGTAATTCCTCCCTTGCAAACTCGCTGAATCCAAAGTCACTGAATCACAAGTCACACACTTATTACCGTTCGCACTTACGTTCCGGTCACACTCAGCTTGTTCACACTTACTAAGGAAGAAGATTTAAAGATTTTTTTTCCCTTCAGCAGCAATTCAACCTACAGCTCAGTGCATTTCCAAGTCTTGGAATACCGAGGGCTTGTGGAACAAACCTTTGTATATAACAGTTCCTGCAGTTCCTGCAGTGCTTCTGCCTCTTCCATTTCCTCTAGGGCCTCCACCTGTGCCCTCAACCTCTGCCTTAATTAAACACACGATAAAACACTGCAGAGGATCCCTCCCCCACCTCCGTACTGCACACTCAGGTCTCACTGTAATCAGGCAGTGTTTTCAATAATATGCCTTGGAGATGGCAGTCAGTTGTGGACAGCTATCCATACCTAGTTTGAGCAATGGCTGTCTATACTCAACCTGGAGCCAGGGAAGGCCATGTGCGATAATGGTGCTAACCTCGTGGCGGCCCTACGCCGGGCCAACCTTACACACGTGCCTTTCGTGGTCGCATTGTCAACCTGATGGTACAGCAATTCCTCCACCACTGTCCCAGCCTGGATGCACTGCTGCAGAAACTACTGTCATACTGACTTCCGCCATTCCACTTCAGTTGGAAATGAGATCTTTGGGACTACTGGTTAACCGGTTGATATGCGATATGACCACACCGTGGAATTAAACTCTGCACATGTTGCAGCGACTTTGGCAGCAATACCGAGACCTGATGCAGGATGACATTTTTCATAGCCTGGCACACTTTAAATAGTGTGGGTGAGCAGGTGGTGGTGGTGGTCCTGGGGGAACAGGAGGAAGCAGAGAAGGATACCTTTAGGGTTAACAATATCTATAAGTTCAGGTCAGTCGTCTCACAGACGTTTGCCAAAGGAGGAACAAATGGAGAAGGATCATGAAAAGGACAATAAGTAAGAGGTGATGGACGCGCAACAGTTAGGAGATGAAGACGATAATGATTCCCTCTATGTTGTTGGTGGTTGTCAGGAGGGGATGGAGGAAGAAAGCTTGAATGTTATACCACCACCAACACACTGTGGAGTTGGACCTCATGAAAGAGACTGTTATGATCCTTAGTGGTTGAGGATCACAAATTACTCCAGCTAAGTAACAAACATAGGACAAGCTCTAGGGAGGTGGCAAACTGGACTGACCGCAAATCTAAACCTATCCAAACACACTAGAAGTAGCCGGTGAACGTGCCCAAAAATCCCAGACGTCTCGAGCCAGCCCGAGGAACTAACTACCCCTAGAGAGAAAGAAAGACCTCTCTTGCCTCCAGAGAAATAATCCCCAAAGATATAGAAGCCCCCAACAATTAATAATGGTGAGGTAAGAGGAAGGCACATACACAGGGGTGAAAGCAGATTCAGCAAATGAGGCCCACTAATACTAGATAGCAGAAAATAGAAAAGGGAATCTATGCGGTCAGTAAAAAACCCTTACAAAATATCCACTCTGAGATTTCAAGAACCCCCACACCAACTAACGGTGTGGGGGGAGAAACTCAGTCCCCTAGAGCAACCAGCAAGCGAGGAAATCACATTTTAGCGAGCTGGACTAAAAACATAATGAACGCTGATAATCAAAAAATGATCAAACAAAAACTTAGCTTGTCTTGGAGAGACTGGGAGCAAGGTAGCCACAAGGAATCTGAAGAGCACTGAATACATTGATAGCAGGCAAGGAACTGAGTATCCAGGTGAGCTAAATAGGAAACCAACCAAGGATAACGAACCAGCTGATGTTGCAACCTGCATAAAGACAACACTACACAGTACCGCTTGTGACCACTAGAGGGAGCCCAAAAATAGAGTTCACAACAGTACCCCCCCTTGAGGAGGGGTCACCGAACCCTCATCAAGACCCCCAGGGCGATCAGGATGAGCCGCGTGGAAGGCACGAACCAAATCGGCCGCATGAACATCAGAGGCGACAACCCAGGAATTATCCTCCTGACCATAGCCCTTCCACTTAACCAAATACTGAAGCCTCCGTCTAGAGATACGAGAATCCAAAATCTTCTCCACCACGTACTCCAATTCGCCCTCGACCAGCACCGGAGCAGGAGGCTCAACAGAAGGAACCACAGGTACCACATACCTCCGCAACAAAGACCTATGGAACACATTATGAATGGCAAACGATGCTGGGAGATCCAAACGAAAAGACACCGGGTTAAGGATTTCCAAGATCTTATAAGGACCGATGAAGCGAGGCTTGAATTTAGGAGAGGAGACCTTCATAGGAACATACCGAGAAGACAGCCACACCAAATCCCCAACACGAAGTCGGGGACCCACACCGCGGCGGCGGTTGGCAAAGCGCTGAGCCTTCTCCTGTGACAACCTCAAATTGTCCACCACATGGTTCCAAATCTGCTGCAACCTATCCACCACAGAATCCACCCCAGGACAGTCAGAAGACTCAACCTGACCCGAGGAAAAACGAGGATGGAAACCAGAATTGCAGAAAAAAGGTGAAACCAAAGTAGCAGAACTAGCCCGATTATTAAGGGCAAACTCGGCCAAAGGCAAAAAAGTCACCCAATCATCCTGATCAGCAGAAACAAAACATCTCAAATAAGTTTCCAACGTCTGATTAGTTCGCTCGGTTTGGCCATTAGTCTGAGGATGGAAGGCCGACGAAATAGACAAATCAATGCCCATCTTAGCATAAAAAGTCCGCCAAAACCTGGACACAAACTGGGATCCTCTATCAGGCACAATATTTTCAGGAATGCCGTGCAAGTGAATCACATTCTGAAAAAATAGAGGAACCAAATCGGAGGAAGAAGGCAACTTAGGCAAGGGCACCAAATGGACCATCTTGGAAAAACGATCACACACCACCCAGATGACAGACATTTTCTGAGATACTGGAAGATCCGAAATAAAATCCATGGAAATGTGCGTCCAAGGCCTTTTCGGAACAGGCAAAGGCAAAAGCAAACCGCTGGCACAAGAACAGCAAGGCTTAGCCCGAGCACAAATCCCACAAGACTGCACAAAGGAAAGCACATCCCGCGACAAGGAAGGCCACCAGAAGGACCTAGCCACCAAATCTCTGGTACCAAAAATCCCAGGATGACCCGCCAACACCGAAGAATGAACCTCGGAAATAACTCTGCTGGTCCATCTATCTGGGACAAACAGTCTCTCTGGTGGACAACGGTCAGGTCTATCCGCCTGAAATTTCTGCAGCACTCGTCGCAAATCTGGGGAAATGGCAGACAAAATCACTCCCTCTCTGAGAATACCAGCCGGCTCAGAAACTCCCGGAGAGTCAGGCACAAAACTCCTAGAAAGTGCATCAGCTTTCACGTTCTTCGGACCAGGCAGGTATGAGACCATGAAGTTGAAACGGGAGAAAAACAACGACCAACGAGCCTGTCTAGGATTCAGGCGCTTGGCAGATTCAAGGTAAATCAGATTTTTGTGATCAGTCAAGACCACCACACGATGTTTAGCTCCTTCGAGCCAATGTCGCCACTCCTCAAATGCCCACTTCATAGCCAACAACTCCCGATTACCAACAACATAATTACGCTCGGCAGGCGAAAATTTTCTTGAAAAGAAAGCACATGGCTTCATCACAGAGCCATCAGAGCTTCTCTGCGACAAGACAGCCCCTGCTCCAATCTCAGAAGCATCAACCTCGACCTGGAAGGGAAGAGAGACATCTGGCTGACATAAGACTGGAGCTGAAGAAAACCGGTGCTTCAGCTCCCGAAAGGCCTCCACGGCCGCAGGAGACCAATTAATCACATCAGAACCCTTCTTGGTCAAATCCGTCAAAGGTTTAACCACGCTAGAAAAATTAGCGATGAAACGACGGTAAAAATTAGCAAAACCCAAGAACTTCTGAAGACTCTTAACAGACGTGGGCTGAGTCCAGTCATGAATAGCCTGGACCTTGACTGGGTCCATCTCCACAGTAGAAGGAGAAAAAATAAAACCCAAAAAGGAGACCTTCTGTACTCCGAAGAGGCATTTTGAGCCCTTCACAAATAAAGCATTAGCACGCAGGACCTGAAACACCATCCTGACCTGCTTCACATGGGACTCCCAATCATCAGAAAAGACCAAAATGTCATCCAAATAAACAATCATAAATTTATCCAGATATTCTCGGAAGATGTCATGCATGAAGGACTGAAACACAGAAGGAGCATTAGAGAGTCCAAAAGGCATCACTAAGTACTCAAAATGGCCTTCGGGCATATTAAATGCTGTTTTCCATTCATCTCCCTGCTTAATGCGCACAAGGTTATACGCACCACGGAGATCTATCTTGGTGAACCAACTGGTACCCTTAATCCGAGCAAACAAATCAGACAATAGTGGCAAAGGATACTGAAATTTGACTGTAATTTTATTCAGAAGACGATAATCTATACAAGGTCTCAAAGAACCGTCCTTCTTGGCCACAAAAAAAAAACAACCTGCACCAAGAGGGGAAGAGGATGGGCGAATATGTCCCTTCTCCAAAGACTCCTTTATATAACTCCGCATCGCGGCATGCTCTGGTATAGACAAATTAAAAAGTCGTCCCTTAGGGAATTTACTACCAGGAATTAAATTTATAGCACAGTCACAATCCCTATGAGGGGGCAGGGCACTGGACCTGGGCTCATCAAATACATCCTGGTAGTCAGACAAAAACTCAGGGACCTCAGAAGGAGTGGAAGAAGCAATAGACACCAGCGGAGTATCGCCATGAATTCCCTGACAACCCCAACTTGACACAGACATAGCTTTCCAATATAAAACTGGATTATGAGCTTGCAGCCAAGGCAGACCCAAAACGACAACATCATGCAAATTATGCAGAACGAGAAAGCTAATCACCTCCTGATGTACGGGAGTCATGCACATGGTCATTTGCGTCCAATACTGAGGCTTATTCTCAGCCAATGGCGTAGCATCAATTCCCCTCAGAGGAATAGGAAATTCCAAAGGCTCCAGGACAAAACCACAGCGCCTGGCAAACGACAAATCCATCAGATTCAGGGCAGCACCCAAATCCACAAAAGCCATAACCGGGTAGGACGACAAAGAACAAATCAAAGTAACAGACAAAATAAATTTAGGCTGTATAGTACCAATGGTGACAGGTTTAGCGATTTTTTTTAAGCGTTTAGAGCATGCCGAGATAACATGAGTAGAATCACCACAGTAAAAGCACAACCAATTTTGACGTCTATGACTTTTTCGCTCAATTCTGGTCAGAGTTCGGTCACATTGCATAGACTCAGGTCTCTGTCCGGAAAATACCGCCAAAGGATGAGCAGATTTGCGCTCCCGCAAACGCCGATCAACCTGTATGGCTAAAGCCATAGAATCGCTCAGACTTGTAGGGGTGGGAAACCCCACCATAACATTCTTAACGGCCTCAGAAAGACCTTCTCTGAAATTTGCAGCCAGGACACACTCATTCCATTGAGTAAGCACCGACCATTTCCGAAATTTTTGACAATACACCTCTGCTTCATCCTGACCTTGAGAGATAGCCAGCAACGCTTTTTCTGCCTGATTCTCAAGATTAGGCTCCTCATAAAGCAGTCCAAGAGCCAGAAAAAATGCATCTACATTAAGCAATGCAGGATCTCCTGGCGCCAGAGAGAAAGCCCAATCTTGAGGGTCGCCACGCAACAAGGAGATAATAATTTTAACTTGCTGAGCGGAATCACCAGAGGAACGAGGTCTCAGAGATAGAAATAACTTACAATTATTCTTAAAATTTTGAAACCTAGATCTATCTCCAGAAAACAACTCAGGAATGGGTATCTTTGGTTCTGACATAGGGCTACGAATAACAAAATCCTGAATACTTTGCACCCGTGCAGTAAGATGATCCACACTAGAAGTCAGAGTCTGAACATTCATGTCTGCAGCTGAGCTCAAAACCACCCAGAGTTCAAGGGGATGAAAGAAGCTAAACAGACTGCAGCAAAGGAAAAGCGGGAGGAAAAAAAAAAAAATGTGCTCAGGTGTTCTTTTTATCCCACTTCAGCGATGCATTAAACACTTTTCGGCCTGCTATACTGTTATGATCCTTAGTGGTTGAGGATCACAAATTACTCCAGCTAAGTAACAAACATAGGACAAGCTCTAGGGAGGTGGCAAACTGGACTGACCGCAAATCTAAACCTATCCAAACACACTAGAAGTAGCCGGTGAACGTGCCCAAAAATCCCAGACGTCTCGAGCCAGCCCGAGGAACTAACTACCCCTAGAGAGAAAGAAAGACCTCTCTTGCCTCCAGAGAAATAATCCCCAAAGATATAGAAGCCCCCAACAATTAATAACTGTGAGGTAAGAGGAAGGCACATACACAGGGGTGAAAGCAGATTCAGCAAATGAGGCCCACTAATACTAGATAGCAGAAAATAGAAAAGGGAATCTATGCGGTCAGTAAAAAACCCTTACAAAATATCCACTCTGAGATTTCAAGAACCCCCACACCAACTAACGGTGTGGGGGGAGAAACTCAGTCCCCTAGAGCAACCAGCAAGCGAGGAAATCACATTTTAGCGAGCTGGACTAAAAACATAATGAACGCTGATAATCAAAAAATGATCAAACAAAAACTTAGCTTGTCTTGGAGAGACTGGGAGCAAGGTAGCCACAAGGAATCTGAAGAGCACTGAATACATTGATAGCAGGCAAGGAACTGAGTATCCAGGTGAGCTAAATAGGAAACCAACCAAGGATAACGAACCAGCTGATGTTGCAACCTGCAGAAAGACAACACTACACAGTACTGCTTGTGACCACTAGAGGGAGCCCAAAAATAGAGTTCACAACAGAGACTGACCCATGAGCACCTTCTTGCAGCACTATCTGCGACATAATTGTTACCCGTATAGTTATGATTCCAAATAATGCTGACTAGTGGGTTGCCAGTGTGTTCTAGCCACAATACAAAAGCAAATTTTGCCTGTTGCTTCCCCCCTAGAAAGGGATGTGCCCATGCTGCAGTATCAAAACATGCTGAAAGACAATCTTGACAGTGGTTTTCCCCAACACAGCAGTGAGGCTCACATTTTGAATCGCAGTGATAGCCTTCCAACCACAGAAATGTTCAGTTGTCGATGCAAAAATATTAGCAGTATTGCAGCGCTGTAGTCCTGTGTTACAACCCCACCAAGGACAGCATATGCAAATGCAAATGCAATGTGTATGTTCTAATTTTGTTTGCGAGGGTTTACTCCCAGTAATTATTTTTTTGCCCACACTATAAAAACATACAGATAGTAAATTTAGATTGTGAGTCCCAATGATGACAGTGCCAGTAATGTCTGTAAAGCGAATATTTAATTATTTGCGCTATATAAGTGGTAAAACACCCCCCCAAAATTGAAAGTGATCCTCAGCCATACTCAGGTGGCACACATATCAGTTTCGTAGATTACTATTGTCAGAAAAATGTAAGGATAGCAACACGGGCAGTTGACTCAAAAACAGTGGAGGACTGTCGGTATCGGAGGCCTACTGCTACAGGCAACACACATGAAGTTGACCCAACTCGGAATCTACAAATTTACAGAAATTAGTGTCAGACACTAACAAAGTGGCATCAATTTTACCATAGTAGAAATAGCATAATAGGGACCGACAGGTCTTCCACTACACCCAACCCAGCAGATGGACATGCAAGCAGGACTGTTCACATTTCCACAAATTATTGTTAACATCTCCAGTAGTAGCAGCAACAGCAGACACATAAGCACCACTAAGAATATCAGAGACTGCAATTACACAAGAACAATGCATCACACTAAAAACTACAACAGCCAGTAACAGAAGTTGTCAGTTGTCTTTGGATAGGACATCACGTTAGTGGTTGACTAGTAGTGTTGAGCGATACCGTCCGATACTTGAAAGTATCGGTATCGGAAAGTATCGGCCGATACCGGCAAAGTATCGGATCCAATCCGATACCGATACCCGATACCAATACAAGTCAATGGGACTCAAGTATCGGACGGTATCCCTGATGGTTCCCAGGGTCTGAAGGAGAGGAAACTCTCCTTCAGGCCCTGGGATCCATATTAATGTGTAAAAGAAAGAATTAAAATAAAAAATATTGCTATACTCACCTCTCCGACGCAGCCTGGACCTCACCGAGGGAACCGGCAGCGTTGTTTGCTTAAAATTTGCGGGTTTACTTCCTTACGTGAAGTCCCGGCTTGTGATTGGTCGCGTGCCGCCCATGTGGCCGCGACGCGATCAATCACAGCAAGCCGTGACGTAATTTCAGGTCCTTCAGGATTTTAAAATTACGTTCCGGCTTTGTGATTGGTCGCGTCGCGGTCACATGGGCGACGCGACCAATCACAAGCCGTGACGTCACGGGAGGCTGGACACGCGCGCATTTTAAAATGCGCGCTTGTCCTGCCTCCCGTGACGTCACGGCTTGTGATTGGTCGCGTCGCCCATGTGACCGCGACGCGACCAATCACAAGCCAGAACGTAATTTTAAAATCCTGAAGGACCTAAAATTACGTCACGGCTTGCTGTGATTGGTCGCGTCGCGGCCACATGGGCGACGTGACCAATCACAAGCCGGGACGTCACGGGAGGCAGGACAAGCGCGCATTTTAAAATGCGCGCGTGTCCAGCCTCCCGTGACGTCACGGCTTGTGATTGGTCGCGTCGCCCATGTGACCGCGACGCGACCAATCACAAAGCCGGAACGTAATTTTAAAATCCTGAAGGACCTGAAATTACGTCACGGCTTGCTGTGATTGGTCGCGTCGCGGCCACATGGGCGGCACGCGACCAATCACAAGCCGGGACTTCACGTAAGGAAGTAAACCCGCGAATTTTAAGCAAACAACGCTGCCGGTTCCCTCGGTGAGGTCCAGGCTGCGTCGGAGAGGTGAGTATAGCAATATTTTTTATTTTAATTCTTTATTTTACACATTAATGTTGTTTCGATACCGATACCCGATACCACAAAAATATCGGATCTCGGTATCGGAATTCCGATACAGCAAATATCGGCCGATACCCGATACTTGCGGTATCGGAATGCTCAACACTATTGACTAGTGCTTTCAGAAACATTAACACCTACCCCACATACATCTCGAACACCAAGCCTAATTCCCCTTCCTCCACGACCTCGCTTTTTCCCAGTCATGTTGCTCAGATAGTGTGCTAGGAGCACACTATTAGCAATTAAAAATAGATTTTTTACTCTACACAACCTCTGCACACAGCTGAATTTTAGCTGCTCAAAATTAGAAGGTGAAATACGGCATGATTAATCACGTTACTCACACCAGAAAGAATTGTTGCAGTGTCGATGAGGCCTGTAAGACAAAGAAGATCTGCTTAAAAAAAATCAAAGTGAGATGTCCCCTACTTTATGACGGTAGTAGCAGAAGAATTTTTTGGACCTGTCGATAAGGCCTGTATAAGATTGAGTAGATGTTCCAAACAATTTCAAAGTCACGTCCCCTACTGTATGACGTTAGTAACAGAATAATTTTTTTGAGCCTGTCGATAAGGCCTGTATAAGATTGAGTAGATGCTCCAAACAATTTCAAAGTCACATGTCCCCTACTGTATGACATTAATAACAGAAGAATTTTTTGGGGGGGCCTGTCAATAAGGCCTGTATAAGTGAGTGAATGCTCCAAATAATTTAAAATTGACATGTCCCCTACTGTATGACGTTAGTAACAGACTAATTTTTTGAGCCTGTCGATAAGGCCTGTATAAGATTGAGTAGATGCTCCAAACAATTTCAAAGTCACATGTCCCCTACTGTATGACGTTAGTAACTGAAGAATTTTTTTGGGCCCATCAATAAGGCCTGTAGAACATTGCGTAGATGCTCCAAACAATTTCAAAGTCACATGTCCCCTACTTTATGACGTTAGTAACAGAAGAATTTTTGAGGGCACGAATGGGAATGTACAACAGGATCAATAACAGGGCGGCTATGGGAAGTGCTAGATTCACGATCCAGCCTACAACTATTATTCACCTACCCAAAACCAATTACCAGAGAGCATTTGATGCTCGTCTGAAGATAGGTGTAACAGATGCGCGTCTCAAGCTAGTTAAAAATGATGCCCATGAGAAATTAAATTCCAAAGATGTACATAATCTAGAAGGTAGACTCAAAACAATTTCAAACTCAGATCAATGCTGCTGTTTCTTGTTTGCAAAAAATAAAATAAATAATTTTAACCCTTATCCGGCTGAATAGGTACAATTGTAACTATTCCGTTTTAAAATTGCAATAACTTTTTTTTGAAAAGACGTAGAGGGCTGAAATTTCGTGACATCTCTACATTTTTGGTCCAGAATATATTGGCCAAATTTCAATAAAATATCTCCACCCGCTTCCGAGATAAGGGGTCAAGATCTTTTTGCATCCATAACAAGCTGCATAGGTACAAATGTACCTCATATATTTTGAATGAAGATAATGCAAGGGAAAAAGCATAAAATTTTTTTTAATGATAATGCTATTTAACTATTATAAACAAGTAAAAAACTGTTCATTTACATTATAAAAGAAAATGTAAGAAACTTTTTTTTATTGATTTTCTTTGCAAGTAATGCATGTTGGCTTTGCTACAGAGTGTTCATCGCAAATGGGTTTCACACAAACCACACAAGACTTTCTAGTCTTGCGTTGTTTTCGCCTCAGGTCTCTGCATACATAGCAACTACCAACAACAGGGGAGGGTCCACGACTACCATGAGGTATGTTGGGGCCAGCTGCTGGCTGCGATGCTACCACAATGCATCGTCCAAGCACCATTTCTACTGCACCTCGAAGAAAATGGTTTCTCATTATCATTTTGTTTGTACTACGATCTTCAATTGCAATCATACACAGCTGATTTGCGAGATCTTTCAGGAACTTTCTTCGTTGATCCTTTGCCCTGAAGCTTGGATTGTGTTCTCTGTAGATGATGTAGGATGCTAACCCACTGACATCAATCATATTGTAGAAAAATGCCAAAGTCCAACGTGATGTTCGTCGTTTCACAGTGTACTCTCCCAACATTTTATCCATAACATCAACGCCACCTTTTGTTATGTTGTAGTATTTTATTATCTCTGGCTTGGCTGCTAGTGTCTCTTCAACTTCTCCCGTCATGTGCATAGATGATAGAAGCACGACTGATTTGTTCTTCTTTGGTACATATGAACAGACTGTTGCATCATGATTGTAGGCAAAATTTGTCGAGTTTACAGGCCTTTCTTTGGCAGGCTGCATGTTGTTAGGTAGGAACCTTTTGTTTTTTCTCACTGTACCAACTAGTGTCATGTTCCAGGAGTTCAATACCTTAGCTAGTTCCATGGTTGTAAAGAAGTTATCGGTGGTGACATTTCTTCCAGAGCCTTTATACGAGCTCACTAGGTCCAATACTGTTCGTTCTCCAATGTTTACTTGTCGAGGACCATCAGTTGGTTTCCCAGTGTAGAGCTGACCTTGTAAAGGGTAGGCATTTGATGAGTCACAAGCCCAGAAAATCTTTATGCCATATTTAGCTGGTTTTGAAGGTATATACTGGGTAAATTTAGTATGACCTCTAAATGGAAATAATTGCTCGTCGACGGTGATACAATGATATGGCTTGTAGGCTCTCTCCAGATTACTGTTCAGCATTGTCCAGATGTCCCGTATTGGTGCAGCTTTATCTGTTTGCACACGTTCTGCACGTGTATTTTCGTTGTCAAACCTGATAAATCTGAGTATCATCTTGAAGCGGTCACGAGACATGGCTGCACGTATAAGAGGCAGAGCAGCAACATTCCACATTTCCTCCAGATTCTCTTTGTTGGCTCTGTGCACACCAGCAGCAATCAGTATGCCCAAAAATGCATGAAGTTCAGTTTCAGTAAATTGCTTGAATGTTTTTTGTGGTGGCCGTTTGGAAGAATCAGGAAAACGTTGTACCAGTTCGTTGTTGTAAGCATCACAAACTCTCTTGGCCTTTCGATTCGTTTCCCGTAATATGATGTCACACATCTCGGGAGTCATGATGGACTTGAATAGCTCTTTTGCTGTATATAGGTTGCTGATTGCTGCAGGGCCACCTCTTTGTCGTAGGACATTACGAGATTTTGTTTGTGCATTTGGCAGTGGATTACTGCACCATTGAGTTTCATCCTTAGCAGTCCAAATGTCGCCTGCACTTTGAGGCACAGAATCATCCTCAACACTTTCGTCTGATTCGTATTCATTTTCATGCTCTATGACCATTTCTTGTTCAATGTCTGAATCTTCTTCAGTAACATCCACTTGTGGTACATAGTTTTCATCATCAGATGCAACATATGGTTCATCCTCATGCTCAGAATCAGATTCTTCTAGCATTCGCATTATTTCGTCAGACGTAAATCTGTAAATATGAAAAAATGTAAAATAAATAATTTTCCGAAATACTACATTATTGGCTTTTCACAAAATTATACTAACCTGCAAACACGTTTTCTTGGATTATGGCGGAAACTAGATCCAGCATTACTATCACTCATGATGACTTGCTAGATGAATTTTGGCTTCGTATTTTGTGCTGAATATAAATAAAACATCGTAAAACAATATGTAGATACTAATTATTATCCATTTTTCGTATAAAAATTATACCTATAGTGATAAGTTTCATACAAAATATATGTAAGCCAAGTCCAGGCTGAAAGACAATTTGACTGTTCTGTCCCCACATAATGAGAATAAAGGTATAACTGGCTGTTAGATGCTGTGAGACTTTCCTACCTTCGTTTCCAAGAAATTGAAGACTTCACAAGCCTAGAAATGTGTGCTCACAGCAATGAGATGAACAGCAAAATGGCTAATGAGAGGAGGGAGGCAGGAAGACAAGTAGAAGCCACTCCCAGTTTGAATTAACTTAATTGACAGCAACATAAGTGACCAGTAACAACACTGAACAATAGATATCAGCATAACATTTGTAGCTGAATGAACTTTAGTTTCTGAAACCAAGTAAAGTCTTCCCACAGTGGAGGTATATGTGAAGGTACAATTGTACCTATGCAGCCTGTTAAGGTTGTAAAATTATGCAGCCTGACAAGGGTTAATGTGCAACAGCTCTGCACACAGAACAATTTCAATGTCACTAAATGAAAAGATTGGATACATCAGGCTATATCACGTTTAGCAAGAGAAAAAAATAAATATTTTAATGTGCTTGAGGTCTGCAGACAGCTTCTTATTACCACCACAAAATGACAATGTGGGATACGGCGGGCTGTATCACATTAAGCAACAGAAAAAATTAGAACTTTTTGTAATGATTATAAGGGATAACTCAGGAGACTCTTTGCATGGAACAAGACAACTACAGGACACAGTTTTATAAGTGGTAAAGTCTATATTATCACACGGTGATTCAAACAGGTGCAGAGAGAAACTCAAGTCCACAACACTTGGTGTAAATATTAAACACAGCTTAGCAGTCTATAGGAAACTTCAGAGGAAAATGCAATCACACAGAAAGTCTATGAAGCACAATTATTCTTGAGGATACTTGACAAGAATAAGTCCTTGGTAGTCCAAACACAGATAGATATGCTTATAAGGCAGTTCAAATAATATCTTAGCACAACCAGGGAGGCCTGGGTAAAAGTCTCAGGTTTAAGAAGAGCAGCAACAGCTTACATGTCCAGCAAATGCAGATGGAAACAAACACAAGCAGCCAGATGGAGGATTACTGGAAACCGATGTATGCAGCAGAAACTCAGAGCTGAGTAGCAGGATCTCCACATAGGTTCACAGGAGCAGGTGCAGGTGCAGGTGCAAAGCCAGGGAGTTATCAGGAGCTGGATGCAAGGCAGAATACTCTAGCACAGACTAAAGGCTGGGGTGGAGTTATATAGCAGGAAGACACAGTGCACATGAGACCAAAGACGCCATCTTGGAAAAGGGCAGTAATGCACAAAAGGTAATCAAAATGTTCAGAGTCCTGACATTACTCCCTCCTTAGAAGCGGCCTCAGGACGATCCTGGACCTGGTTTCTCAGGGAATCTTTGATGAAAACGAGAGATCTTCTGTTGGGCATTGATGTTTTCCACAGGTTCCCAAGAGTCTTCCTCAGGGGGATATCCTTGCCATCTTATAAGATATTGGAGCTGATTCCTGCGAATCCTGGAATCAATAATTTCCTCCACCACAAATTGTTCTTGCCCATCAATCACCACAGGCTGCGGAGGTGGTACAACACATCCCTGGGAGGTATTAGGAGATACATTCTTTAGTAAAGATACATGAAAAACTGGGTGTACCTTCAAAGTCCTAGGCAGCTTCAGACCGCAGGCCACAGAGCTCACAATACCGTTGATCTTGAAAGGGCCAATGAATTTCTGTCCACGTTTTTGTGAAGGAACGTTTAACTTCAGATTCTTAGTTGATAACCACACAGAATCTCCTACCTTGAACATGGGTGCAGGTTTACAGAATCTATCAGCCGATCTCTTATAACGTTCTTGAGCCATGGTCAGGGATTCCTTCAGAACCTCCAGATTTTGCCTCATCGCAGTCAGCCTTTTCTCAACTGCTGGAACCGGAGAATTAATCAGAGACCTAGGTAAGATACATGGATGATAACCCAGATTGGCAAAGAAAGGAGTTAACTTAGTGGAGGCACTCTGAGAATTGTATGAAAATTCGGCTAACGGCAGTAATTCCAACCAATCATCTTGGAGATGGCTAACATAGCATCTTAGATATTGTTCCAACGTCCAGTTGGTACGCTCAGTCTGACCATTTGTCTGGGGATGGTAAGCGGAAGAGAAACAGACATTAATATTGAGTGCAGAGCAAAACCCCTTCCAGAATCTTGAAGTGAACTGTACGCCATGGTCAGAGATGATCTCATCCGGGAACCCATGCAGCCGGAAGACATTCTGAATTACCAAGTTCACTGTATCCTTAGCTGAGGGGAGGCCGGTGCATGGAACAAAATGAGCGGCTTTAGTCAGGCGATCAACTACTACCATGATCGTATTCATGCCCCCCGATGTAGGCAGCTCCACAATAAAGTCCATTGATATAGACCCCCAAGGTCAGGATGGAATAGGTAATGGTTGCAGGAGACCCATAGGTGCCACACGAGGAGTCTTGTTACGAGCACATACCTCACAAGAGAGAACATAGTCCTTAGTATCCTTCAGGCAAGTTCGCCACCAGAAAAATCGGCTTAGGAACTCTTGTGTCTTCTGTACCCCCCTGTGACCAGCCAACTTGGAGTCATGTACCAACTTGAGGATCTGCAGACGGACGACCTCAGGGACGTAGATACGTCGATCTCTGAACCACATGCCACCCTTAAAGACAAGATTAATATCAACAGGTGGGTTGCCCAGAAATACATCACCATCATAAGCCTCCCTGCATTCCTTCCACAAGTCCTGATCATGGATAACTCTGATGAAATTGGCATCAGATAGAATGGTCTTTGACGGGGCTCCAGGTACGGAATCCGCAGCATGGATTCGGGATAAAGCATCAGCCTTCCCATTACGAGAACCTGGACGGTACGAGATAACAAAATTAAATTGATTTAAAAATAAATTATAATGAGCCTGACGAGGAGAAAGACATCTAGCGGATCTGAGGAACTCTAAATTGCAATGGTCAGTAAGCACTACGATCTGTTGTGCAGCTCCTTGCAGATGATGCCTCCATTCCTTGAAAGCCGCAATAATAGCCAGCAATTGCTTGTCTCCCACATCGTAATTCTTCTCTGCTGAGGTTAGTCTACGGGAAAAGAAAGCACAAGGATGTAACAGACCCTTCTCTCCAGTTCTTTGGGAGAGAATAGCCCCCAAGGCATTATCAGAAGCGTCCACCTCCACAATGAAAGAAAGTGTTGGATCTGGGTGTATCAACAGCGGTGCTGAGATGAAACAGATCTTAAGCCGATCAAAAGCTTCTTGAGCCTGAGCACTTAAAGGGCATTTCCTTCTTTGTCAAGGAAGTAATGGGACGAACAATATCAGAAAAATTTTGAACGAAGCGTCTGTAGAAATTTGCAAAACCAATAAAACGTTGGACCTCCTTAATGTTCTAGGGTACTGGCCAGTCAAGGATAGCCTGAATCTTACCAGATTCCATGTTCAGCCCCTGGGGAGAGATGATATAACCTAAGAACTGTATCTCAGAACGATGGAACTCGCATTTCTACAGGCTTGATATACAGATGGTTCTCTTTCAGACGTCTTAAAACAGCTTTGACATGTTATTCATGTTCCTGTAGAGAGTCAGAAAAGATTAGAATATCGTCCAAATAGATCACCACAAACTGGTCCAACAAATCTCTGAAAATGTCATTAGCAAGGTGTTGAAATGTTGCAGGGGCATTACAAAGCCCGAGGGGCATCACAAGATGTTCAATGTGTCCATACCGGCATCGGAATGCTGTCTTCCACTCATCCCCTGGATGAATACGCACCAAATTATAAGCCCCACGAAGATCCAGTTTAGAGAACACCTTAGCATGGTGGACTCTTTCCAGTAATTCAGGAATCAGAGGCAAAGGGTAACGATTCTGTATGGTTACCTTATTGAGCTCTCGATAGTCCACACAGGGTCTCAGGGACCCATTCTTCTTATTTACAAAAAACATAGGTGCCCCTGCTGGTGAAGAAGGACGTATGAAGCCTTTGGCCATATTTTCATCAATATAGTCCTTTAAGGCTTGAAACTCAGGTGTCGCCAAAGGATATACATTACCAAAAGGAATAGCTGCCCTAGGTAGCAACTCAATGGGACAGTCATAATGCCTGTGTGGAGGAAGCTGATCTGCATTCTTCTTGTCACAGATGTCAGAGAACTCTTTATATGCTGAAGGTAAAGTAAATACCTGTACCGGTGGTTCCGTAGCTGTGGTCTCGGGGACAGCTTCAATTAATGCTGAGTTGCTCCTTGTTGGAAAGATAATCTCCTTGGTCTCCCAGTTGATAGTTGGATTCTGAGAACGCAGCCAAGGGATGCCTAAAATCACAGGAAATTGAGGAGAAGAAATTAACAAGAAAGAGAGTTGCTCTTGATGATTAGGCTCCAACAAAATCTCAAGGGGTGCGGTCTCCTGATCCACAGGCCCGGAGATTAAAGGTGACCCATCCACTGTTTCCATGGTAATAGGAGAGGCTCTTTGCGGAATTTCAATACCATGTTCCTTGGCAAATGCGATATCCATAAAATTGCCACCTACACCAGAGTCAATCATAGCTGCACTGGAAATCTACTGTCCTGTACACAGGATCTTAATTGGGAGAGAACAGTGAGAGTTCTTTTCATTTAGCTCCTTGGCTGGTGAAGTCGTAGAAAGTGAACGGAAATACAGCGTTTAAAGGCAGGCTACATTCAGAGATGTCAGATTCATCATCATAGTTGTCATACTCCCCTACTGCTGCTAGCACCTTGTTAGGCCACTTGGGACACTTGGGACAGTTGATTAGAAAGTGGTCAGACTGGCCGCAGTAGAAACATAGACTTTCTCGAAGGCGATGCTCCTGGCGCTCATTACTCTCGCGCCTCAGAACAGAATCAATTTGCATGGGCACCTCCTCTACCTCTTGAGATGTTTTACCTGCAGGCTCTTTGGAAGGAAGGGAAAAGTTAGAAATACGGTTACATGCAGTAAACTTCTCCTGCCTACGCTCAGTAAGGCGAATGTCAATGCGCAAACAATGCTGTATAAGTGTTTCTAGCTCTTGTGGTGATTCAGAGCGAGCTAATTCATCCTTTACAATGCTAGACAGACCCCTTTTAAAAATAGGTAATTGTGAATAACTGTCCCAATTAGTATCTGCCGCTAATCTCCTGAATTCAGTAGCATACTCCATAACAGAACGTTTAGCCTGGCGTAAAGACAATAAAGCAGATTCAGCGGTTGCACGGCGATTAGGGTCATTTAACATTAATGCCATAGCGGCCAAAAAATCATCCAAATTATTTAACCGCGGGTCACGAGACTCAATCATCGGATTCGCCCAGGCGAGCGCTCGTGTGGTCAGCAGCATTATTACACACAATACTTTGGATCTATCATTAGGAAAACGGTCAGCATGTACATCAAAATATAGCATACATTGATTCACAAAGCCATGAAATTTGTCGCGATCACCATTAAATCTGAATGGGGGCAACTTAGGTGGGCTAGCTGGTGGCGGTTGCCCAGATGGTAAAGTCGCTTGTGCAGCCATTTGCGTGCTTATGTCCTGAAAAGCCCATCCATACTGGGACTCTATGCCAGCAAGTTTGTTTTCCTGGGCTGCCATGTGGGTGCTTAAGTCCAGAAAAGTTTGTCCAAACACTTGTTGATTGTGTTCAAAGCTTCCAAACTTCTTTTGCAGACCTTCCACATCTTTCTGCAGTGATCTAATTATGGAGAACACCTGCTCTAGTCTGCTTTCTGCAGTCATTGTTCCAGAAGTCTCCTCTTTTGAGGCTAGAGTATCCTGTAATGATTATAAGGGATAACTCAGGACACTCTTTGCATGGAACAAGACAACTACAGGACACAGTTTTATAAGTGGTAAAGTCTATATTATCACACGGTGGTTCAAACAGGTGCACAAAGAAACTCAAGTCCACAACACTTGGAGTAAAGATTAAACGCAGCTTAGCAGTCTATAGGAAACTTCAGAGGAAAATGCAATCACACAGGAAGTCTATGAAGCACAATTATTCTTGAGGATACTTGACACGAATAAGTCCTTGGTAGTCCAAACACAGATAGATATGCTTATAAGGCAGTTCAAATAATATCTTAGCACAACCAGGGAGGCCTGGGTAAAAGTCTCAGGTTTAAGAAGAGCAGCAACAGCTTACATGTCCAGCAAATGCAGATGGAAACAAACACAAGCAGCCAGATGGAGGATTACTGGAAACCGATGTATGCAGCAGAAACTCAGAGCTGAGTAGCAGGATCTCCACACAGGTTCACAGGAGCAGGTGCAGGTGCAAAGCCAGGGAGTCATCAGTAGCTGGATGCAAGGCAGAATAATCTAGCACAGACTAAAGGCTGGGGTGGAGTTATATAGCAGGAAGACACAGTGCACATGAGACCAAAGACGCCATCTTGGAAAAGGGCAGTAATGCACAAAAGGTAATCAAAATGTTCAGAGTCCTGACACTTTTTTTATGTGCATTAGGTCTGCAGACAGGTTCATAACACCACCACAATATGACAATGTGGGATATAGTGGGCTGTATGACATTTAGCAACAGAAAAAATTATACTTTCTTTAATGTGCGTTAGGTCTGCACACAGGTTCATATCATATCCAGACTTGCAGCGCTGGAGTCCTGGGTTCAATCCCACCAAGGACAACATCTGCAAGGAGTTTGTATGTTCTCCCCATGTTTGCATGGGTTTCCTCCGGGCACTCTGGATTCCTCCCACATTCCAAAGACGTACTGATAGGGAATTTAGATTTTGATCCCCATCGGGGACAGCGATGATAATGTGTGCAAACTGTAAAGCGCTGTGGAATATGTTAGCACTATATAAAAATAAAAGTATATTATTATTAAAAAATTATTAGATCACCACCACAAAATGACAACGTGGGATACAGCAGGCTGTTTCACATTTAGCAACAGAAAAAATTTGAATTTTTTTATGCACATTAGGTCTGCAGACAGGTTCATATTACCACCACAATATCACAATGTTGGATACAGTGGGCTCTATGACATTCAGCAACAGAAAAAAATTATGCTTTTTTGTAATGTGCCTTAGGTCTGCAGATAGTTTCATATCACCACAGCACTAAATGACAAGGTGGGATACAGCAGGCTGTTGCACATTTAGGTAGTGAAAAAATATTAATTAGAATGCTATACTTGTGTATACAGCACAATAGAAGCAGTGCACAACACGTGCCCTGCTGGCTTTCTTTGTGGCCCTCAGGATGGCCAAAAAAGACAAAAAAAGTGCTGGAAGGTAAATATAAAAGCCACACTGGACACTAGCTACATACATTATCTGACTGATATACAACCACCTATCTAAGTAACTAAAATGTGGATACAGAAGGCTTTTTCACATTTAGCTATTGAAAAAATATTATTTAGAATGCTATACTTGTGCATGGAGCACAATACAAGCAGCGTATAACACACTTGTAGGACATTTGCCCTGCTGGCTTTGTCTGTGGACCTCAGTAATGGCCCCCCCCAAAAAATATTCCGGAAAGTAAATTACACAGCCAAACTGGACACCATCTAGCTACACTTACTGACATCCAACTGCCTATCTAAAATTTTGCTGTTAACAGTGGCAGCATCAGGAGCAGCCTCTCTGCTGTTACCTTGACAAAATAGCACTAAAACAAAAATGTCCACTATTTATATGGAGAGGGACACGTGATTTCAGCAGCCAATGACACAAGCCATAGTGTCAGGACATTGTGGGTGTTTCCTGCATCCTGATTGGCTAGCTGCAATGTGCACACATAAAATTGAGAAAAAAATGACTGTTTACAAGAACGCAGCACCCCTGAGCTATGCAAACCCCCTCCCCTCATCAATCACGTGCATTGGTAAGAGCACTGGTGATTTTCCTGGATACATATTGGTACAAGGCAGGGATGCCACACAGGGAGAAAAAGTGGCATCTGAGGACCGAGTACCGAAGGATGGCTGCTGTAATGAGTCTGCGGCAATCCTTTGTGTCAAAAAGCCGAAACAGCAACAGTTCCATGGCAAGTAGCCTTGAAATGTGTTCATTTAGACTATGGGCCTGGAGGTGGTTGGCTGCAAACTTTCTCTTTCATTCCAAGGCCTTGGGTAGGGACTGCTGAACGCTGTATTGGGACAAAGATTTGTCATTGTCTGATGATGGTAAGTCAGAATATGCAAGCATAGGTGGAGGCAGTAGGCATCTGCGTCAGTGTTTTGGACAGGGCATTGGGAAGCATTTAGCATAATGGAAGAGGCAGTGATGTCACCCGATGGCACCAATCGTGGACACAGGTGTTTGGCCCAACGAGTCGGGTGCTTGGATGACATGTGCCTGATCATGCTGGTGGTGGTTAGATTTTTAGTGGTCAGGCCCCTACTGATCTTGGCATGGCACAGGTTACAAATGGACGTTTTGCTTGTCTCAGAACTCTTTTTTAAAAATTCCCAGACTGGGGAACACCTAAATCTTTAGTGGAGAAATTCAGGAGTGCTGGTGCTCTGCGGAACAGTTGGCAGCCTTCTCCCTCTGGTCACCCCATTGACTGTTCCTGTCTGTTTTGGTGCTGCTGATCTATCACCCTCAGCGCTACTGGCCTTGCTCTGCATGCCAGCTTCCCAGGTTGGGTAGATGACTTTGTCATCCACCACCTCGTCTTCCACCCCCACACCCTCATCCTCCTGACTTCATGACTTAGCAACAACAAGACTTAGCGACACCTGTGTTTCATCATCAACTCCCCCTTAGCCAAAAATTGCCATTCCTCACTATCATCTTCTTGTGGTTGTCGCTGTTCTAAGTTTTGTGCATCACAAAAGACTGGACTGTGTGGAAGACTGGGCAGTGCTGCCAAGCCATCAGGAAGCATTATCTGCTATCTAATCGACCACCTGTTTGCACTGCTCTGGCTTCAGAATGGTTTACCGTGCCTCCCTGCAAAGTGGGACAGTAACCTATGTATCGTGGATGGGAGTATTTCTTGAGCTCCAGCAACAATCGCAGTCACACCTGCACTATGTCCTCAGCAGCTGCATACTCCATCATCAGCACTTCCACTTCTCTTAAAGCACACCTTATGCATTTTGTAATTGCTAGGTTTCTTGAAAGCAAGTTTACTTTTAATAAAAGAAAAATATTGGGCATCTGCAGCAGACAAATCAGTTTGTGAGAGTTTTATACCATTATAATGTAGCAGAAAGAACACAAAAGTGTATGGATACAATCAAATTAAATCCAGAATAATATGTTGACACTTTTTTGGAGTGTTACATGTCACAGAAATGTACCACAAAATAAGTAATACCGTATGGCTGAGAAATTTAAACCTGCAAAAAAAATAAGCTTTTTATCCTGCATGATAGATCACAGAAATGTACCAAAGATCACAGAAGAGTGTATGGGTGAGAATTGTAATCCAGCCAATTTTTTAAACAATTTTTATAGTGTTAGATGCGACACCCGCTAGGGCCATGGTGTACTCAGAACTGGGTCGGACGATTCTTAAAGGGGTGGTCATTGCAGTAGTGACCCAGTCCGTGGCCCTGGGCGCGCAATAAAAGTGATGCACTGATGTTTGGGAATAAAGTTTATATAGGAAAGGGGATTGTTCATGATTCCACCTGTGGTATTCGGCTATAGATGGCCGACGTTGGTTAAGGAGACCGCTGGGACAGATTGTGATGCAGCTGGGATGGTTATGCTCCCACAGGTTGAGTGGGGCCCCAGGGCTACCAAAACAGTTTATGAGGGATGTTGGCCATTGGGGTGCAGGAAATGATTGGAGGACACAAGGACTGTAGTTTCTTTACCTTTAATTGCAGGTGCAGCCCGGGGCACTGGTGACGTGTGATCATGGAGGTCCAGGCAGCCTGGAAGCATTTCAGGTGGACAGGTGGATTTGGAGGCCTTCCCTCTGCGCTGTTTCCTAGGACCTTGATGCCTTCAGCTCTCCACAAGTCCTTATTGCTGTCTGTCCATGAAATAGAACATTCCCCGCATGGCAGGAAGCTTGAGCCTGGTCCAGGTGTGCAATCTCCTGCCCTCCAGATTTAGTTGCTGGGCCTGCAGTTCCCACACAGCCATGGACTCCGGTGTTCAGTTTTTGACACTCAGTCTTGGGATGTGCTCAGTCGCTGCTCCAATCCTTCAGGTTCTCCTCACTTGCCTCTTCCTCCTTCACTGTCTGCTCCCCAGACTAACACTGGCTCTGACTACCTAACCCCGCCTCCAGGCCAGAATTTATAAGGAAGCTCCCCTAAAACAAGTGTTAGAGCTCTCCCTTCTGTAAAGGAGTCTGAAAAGGTGTTGGATGATTGTGTTACCTGTTAAGGGGATCCCTCTTTGCTTCCAGGCATGGCATCATCCCCTGTGAGGGAGGCAATGCCACTGTGGCAACCGGACTCCTGGGGTGCAACATTACATGTCACAGAAATGTACCACAGATCATGTAATACTATATGTCTGAGAAATTTAAGCCTACAAATTTTTTTTACTTTTTTTTTCAGTTTTTTTTAGTACCACAGACTACAGAAAAGTGTATGGAGGAGAACTGCAATTCAGCCAATTTTTTTAACGCTTTTTGTAGTGTTAAATAATATCACAGAAATATACCCCAGGCCATGGAATAGTGTATGGGTGTGAAAGGTAATCCAGCTTTTTGTAACGCTTTTTAAAGTGTTAGATATCACAGAAATGTACCACAGAACACGTAATAGTGTTTTGATGACAAATGTAACCATGAAAAATGTTTTAACTTTTTTTTAGTGTTATATATTGTGACAGAGTCACTGGCATAGTATGTGAAGGGAGATACGTGTCACTTCTCATACTGCGGTCAATGATGTAAAACCAGAGTATTTTTTCCTCCAGCACGCTAAGTGCTGAGAGGGTTAATAGGAACCTATGTTATGGGCTGGTTTTAGTGGACCTTCATAGAGTGGGTGGGCGGAGGTCCACAGTATCTCCACATGCAGACTCCTGCCAGGACCTGTGTTAAGTCAAGGTCATGTGACCATCACATGAGGATGTCAGACAAGCCAGCCACAGCAGCACAGAGGATGTCAGGAGAGTCAGCCACAGAGTTCCTCTGTGCTGCTGTGGCAGGCTCTCCTGATATCCCCTGTGCTGCTCTGGCTGGCTTTCCTGACATCCTCTGTGCTGCTGTGGCTGGCTCTCCTGACATCCTCTGTGCTGCTGTGACTGGCTTTCCTGACATCCTATGAGCTGCTGTGGCTGGATCTCTGGAGGTGGCTGTGTATATATGATTGGTTGATGTAGATGAGAGAGAGCTCACAAAGAGTCTGGCTGACAGAGGAGTCCTTGCGGTCTCAGCAGTGGAATTACCGGATTAAATGCAGCGCATGGCTCAGATTCAAATGAGCTTATTACAGGGACCCGAACACTTGAGCACAATGCATTACTCAGCACTAGTGTTGAGCGATACCGTCCGATACTTGAAAGTATCGGTATCGGAAAGTATCAGCCGATACCGGCAAAGTATCGGATCCAATCCGATACCGATACCCGATACCAATACAAGTCAATGGGACTCAAGTATCGGACGGTATTCCTGATGGTTCCCAGGGTCTGAAGGAGAGGAAACTCTCCTTCAGGCCCTGGGAACCATATAAATGTGTAAAAGAAAGAATTAAAATAAAAAATATCGCTATACTCACCTGTCCGACGCAGCCGGGACCTCAGCGAGGGAACCGGCAGCGTTGTTTGTTTAAAATTCGCGCTTTTACTTGGTTACGTGAATTCCCGGCTTGTGATTGGTCAGGGCGGCCATGTTGCCGGGACGCGGACCAATCACAGCAAGCCGTGACGAAATTACGTCACGGCTTGCTGTGATTGGTCCGCGTCCCGGCAACATGGCCGCCATTAACCAATCACAAGCCGTGACGTCACGGGAGGCTGGACTTGCGCACTTTTTAAAAAACGCGCGTGTCCAGCCTCCCGTGACGTCACGGCTTGTGATTGGTTAATGGCGTCCATGTTGCCGGGACGCGGACCAATCACAGCAAGCCGTGACGTAATTTCGTCACGGCTTACTGTGATTGGTCCGCGTCCCGGCAACATGGCGCCGTGACCAATCATAAGCCGGGACGTCACTGGAGGCTGGACACGCGCGTTTTTTAAAAAGTGCGCAAGTCCAGCCTCCCGTGACGTCACGGCTTGTGATTGGTTAATGGCGGCCATGTTGCCGGGACGCGGACCAATCACAGCAAGCCGTGACGTAATTTCGTCACGGCTTGCTGTGATTGGTCCGCGTCCCGGCAACATGGCCGCCCTGACCAATCACAAGCTGGGAATTCACGTAACCAAGTAAAAGCGCGAATTTTAAACAAACAACGCTGCCGGTTCCTTCGCTGAGGTCCAGGCTGCGTCGGACAGGTGAGTATAGCGATATTTTTTATTTTAATTCTTTCTTTTACACATTTTTACATTAATGTTGTTTCGATACCGATACCCGATATCACAAAAATATCGGATCTCGGTATCGGAAATTCCGATACAGCAAGTATCGGCCGATACCCGATACTTGCAGCATCGGAATGCTCAACACTACTCAGCACTGATCTATACTCGATGGAGCAAATAAATGTTCTATCGAGCAGTGCTGAGCACGCTCACCCATCATTAACTGTAATGTGCATGTGCTGAGAGAGGCCAAAAATCACCAATATCCTAGAACTGAAGCCAGTGCATGCACATTAGTATTTTGCTCTGCTCTCAGCAAGGCAGAGCAAAGTGTGCCCATGCAGGAGCGCAACTAGATGACTCTGTGTGGTCAACATGAAGTGGGCAGGAGAACGGCGATTGTGACAAGAGACGAGGCGCTGAAGCAAGACCAGCAACGCCCATCGGATCATATGGCATTGTATAGGGGAATAATAAAAGGTATTTTTTGTGCTATACAGAGGGGATTGGAGACTTGTATACAACCTACTGGAATACTTTATTAGAAGCCCTAAAGGTGGTGACCATAGTTTGTATTGGAAAAACTGGGTGACAGATTCCCTTTAAGAGTTTATACTTTACTAGATGGTAGCCCAATTCTAACGCATCGGGTATTCTAGATTATGTATGTAGTTTATTTATGAAGATTTTAGAATAATACATTGAATACACAGGATTCGGCCAAAGGCGACCAATTAGCGAAGCGTGGTTCAAATCCCGTGCCAATTCGCGGCCGGACTGTGCCTGTTGTTGATTGTCTGCGGCCGGCCACGTAGTACATAGCACAGCCACGTAGTATATTGCACAGCCACGTTGTATATAGCACAGCCCACGGAGTATATAGCACAGCCCACGGAGTATATACCACAGCCATGTAGTATATAACACAGCCCATGGAGTATATAGCACAGCCCACGGAGTGTATAACAGCCCACATAGCATATAACACAGCCACGTAGTTTATATTAGCCCACGGAGCATATAACACAGCTCACGTAGTATATAACAGCCCATGCACGCAGTATATAACACAGCCCACGTAGTGTATAACACAGCCCACGTAGTGTATAGCACAGCCCACGTAGTTTATAACAGCCCACGTTGTGTATAACACAGCCCACGTAGTATATAACAGCCAATGTAGTGTATAACACAGCCACGTAGTATATAGCACAGCCACGTAGGATATAGCACAGCCAAGTAGTATATAACAGCCCATGTAGTGTATAACACAGCCACATAGTATATAACAGCCAATGTAGTGTATAACACAGCCACGTAGTATATAGCACAGCCACGTAGGATATAGCACAGCCATGTAGTATATTGCACAGCCACGTAGTATATTGCACAGCCCACGTAGTATATTGCACAGCCCATGTAGTATATAGCAATGTGGGCATCATATCCCATATAAAAAAAGAATTGAAATAAAAAATAGTTATATACTCACCTTCCGTTGGCCCCCGGATCCAGGCGAAGCGTTTAATGATGCTCCTCACGCGCTCTGCTCCCAAGAGTGCATCGCGAGACCACTACGTCATCATCTCGCGAGATCGCAATGCATGGAGCGGTCACCGGAGCATCACGAGGAGCGGGAAATGCCTGTTCTGGATCTAGGGGGCTGACGGACGGTGAGTATATAACTATTTTTAATTTGTTTTATTATTTTTTAACATTAGATCTTTTTACTATTGATGCTGCATAGGCAGCATCAATAGTAAAAAGTTGGTCACACAGGGTTAATAGCAGCGTTAATGGATTGTGTTACACTGCGGCATAACGCGGTCCGCTAACGCTGCCATTAACCCTGTGTGAGCGCTGATTGCGGGGAGTATGGAGCGGGTGCTGACTGCGGGGAGTAAGGAGCGGCCATTTTGCCGCCACCCTGTGCCCGTCGCTGATTGGTCGTGGCTGTTTTGCAGTGACCAATCAGCGACTTGGGATTTCCGTTACAGACAGACAGGAAAACAAACAGAACGGAAAGAAAGATGGAAGTGGACCTTAGACAATTATATAGTAGATACCAGTGTAATGTTATTGGCTACATAATAACATGCAACACAGGATTTCATAAATTAGTGACATTGCACTCTTTATAGCATACTATACCTAAGGCATGTCGATGCAATGGTATGCTAAGATTTTCTTTATGCAAGTTGCAACTGATTGATCCAAGAAAGATGATGGACTTTAAATTGTGATTATAAAGATATAAGTTGTAACCTACAAAAACCCTAGCTGGGACATTGGTTTCCCCTTTATACATATATACTAGATGGTAGCCCGATTCTAACGCATCAGGTATTCTAGAATATGTATGTAGTTTATTTATGAAGATTTTAGAATAATACATTGAATACACAGGATTTGGCCAGCTGCAACCAATTAGCGAAGCATGATTCAAATCCCGCACCAATTCGCGGCCGGACTGAGCCTGTCGCTGATTGTTCGCGGCCGACCACATAGTATATAGCACAGCCATGTAGTATATAACAGCCTACGTAGTAAATAGCACAGCCACGTAGTATAAGTATATAGCACAGCCACGTAGTATACAGCACAGCCACGTAGTATATAGCACAGCCCACGCAGTATATCGCACAGCCCACGCAGTATATCGCACAGCCCACGCAGTATATAGCACAGCCCATGTAATATATAGCACAGCCCACGTAGTATATAGCACAGCCCATGCAGTATATTGCACAGCCCATGTAGTATATTGCACAACTCATGTAGTATATTGCCCAGCCCATGTAGTATATTGCACAGCCATGTAGTATATTGCACAGCCCACATAGTATATTGCCCAGCCCACGTAGTATATTTCACAGCCTCGTAGTATATTGTACAGCCCATGTAGTATATTACACAGCCCACATAGTATATAGCAATGTGGGCATCATATCCCTGTTAAAAAAAAAGAATTAAAATAAAAAAGTTATATACTCACCTTCCATTGGCCCCCGGATCCAGGCGAAGCGGTTACCGATGCTCCTCGTGCATTCCGGTCTCAAGAGTGCATTGCGGTCTCACGAGATGATGACATGGCGGTCTCGCGAGACTCTTGAGACCGGAGCGCGTGAGGAGCGGGGAAGGCCTGTTCTGGATCCGAGGGGCCGACGGATGGTGAATACATAACGATTTTTTATTTTTTTTAAATTATTTTTAACATTAGATCTTTTTACTGTTGATGCTGCATAGGCAGCAGCAATAGTAAAAAGATGGTCACACAGGGTTAATAGCAGCGTTAACGGAGTGCGTTACACTGCGGCATAACGCGGTCCATTAGCGCTGCCATTAACCGTATGTGAGCGCTGACTGGAGGGGATTATGGAGCGGCCATTTTGCCACCGGACTGTGCCCGTCGCTGATTGGTTATGGCCGTTTTGCCGCGACCAATCAGCGACTTGGGATTTCCGTGACAGACAGACAGACGGAAGTGACCCTTAGACAATTATATAGTAGATATTATACAGCAGGTGAAATAAGTATTGAACACATAACCAATTTTCTAAATAAATATATTTCTAATGGTGCTATTGACATGAAATTCTCACCAGATCTCTGTAACAACCCATCCAATCTACACAGACAAAGAAATCAAACAATAGATGTCCATAAATTAAGTTATGTGTAATAATGAGACGTGACACAAGAAAAAGGTATTGAACACATGAAGCAAGAGAGATACAAAAAGCCATGGAAAGGCATGACACTAGTTGAAACCTATTTATAATTAGAAAACAATCCTGCCACAAAGCATGAGAAAGGCTGTGCAGAGCTGAAGCAATGCAGTTGCTTATTAAAAGTTTCACTGGACTTTTGCTAGTTTTCCATTTTATATATATTGCAAGAAGGTGAAAGCAGCATCCTTATAATACAAAGCATCCTTACCAAAACTATTTTTTAGTTATCTGTATTCACCAAAAATGTACTACTACTTTGTCATGAGTTTATACGAGGTCTATTTTTCCACTTATTTCACAATTTATATTAAGCATTGAAGAGATTGCATCTGCTCTGAACACAACATACAAAAGATTTAATTTATTTGTTGTAAAACACTGGGCAAAATAGGTTATACGAGATAAAATTATGATTGTGTTCAAGCCGTTATAGAGCGATATTATCAGCAATAGATATTAGTTCAGCAATCCAATCTCAATTTAATCTGTACTTGTATAGCTGTAGGACCTTTCTTTTTGTTTAGATTTAAAATCATATTTAGATAAAAATATAGAAATTGGAACTGAGGCACAATTCTGAAATAATAATAGGAGAGTAGAGTGAAAACATGGTTTTCCTGTTTTCTAAACCTATTTACATTTGTAGAAGCTAACCAAGTGAACAGTTTCGCATGCATCATTGTGCATCAGGATTCCTTGTGCCATTGGGGTAGAATTATATATATATATATATATATATATATATATATATATATATATATATATATACAGTGGGGAAAAAAAGTATTTAGTCATTCAGCAATAGTGCAAGTTCCACCACTTAAAAAGATGAGAGGCGTCTGTAATTTACATCATAGGTAGACCTCAACTATGGGAGACAAACTGAGAAAAAAAAATCCAGAAAATCACATTGTCTGTTTTTTTATCATTTTATTTGCATATTATGGTGGAAAATAAGTATTTGGTCAGAAACAAACAATCAAGATTTCTGGCTCTCACAGACCTGTAACTTCTTCTTTAAGAGTCTCCTCTTTCCTCCACTCATTACCTGTAGTAATGGCACCTGTTTAAACGTGTTATCAGTATAAAAAGACACCTGTGCACACCCTCAAACAGTCTGACTCCAAACTCCACTATGGTGAAGACCAAAGAGCTGTCAAAGGACACCAGAAACAAAATTGTCGCCCTGCACCAGGCTGGGAAGACTGAATCTGCAATAGCCAACCAGCTTGGAGTGAAGAAATCAACAGTGGGAGAAATAATTAGAAAATGGAAGACATTCAAGACCACTGATAATCTCCCTCGATCTGGGGCTCCACGCAAAATCCCACCCCGTGGGGTCAGAATGATCACAAGAACGGTGAGCAAAAATCCCAGAACCACGCGGGGGGACCTAGTGAATGAACTGCAGAGAGCTGGGACCAATGTAACAAGGCCTACCATACGTAACACACTACGCCACCATGGACTCAGATCCTGCAGTGCCAGACGTGTCCCACTGCTTAAGCCAGTACATGTCCGGGCCCGTCTGAAGTTTGCTAGAAAGCATTTGGATGATCCAGAGGAGTTTTGGGAGAATGTCCTATGGTCTGATGAAACCAAACTGGAACTGTTTGGTAGAAACACAACTTGTCGTGTTTGGAGGAAAAAGAATACTGAGTTGCATCCATCAAACACCATACCTACTGTAAAGCATGGTGGTGGAAACATCATGCTTTGGGGCTGTTTCTCTGCAAAGGGGCCAGGACGACTGATCCGGGTACATGAAAGAATGAATGGGGCCATGTATCGTGAGATTTTGAGTGCAAACCTCCTTCCATCAGCAAGGGCATTGAAGATGAAACGTGGCTGGGTCTTTCAACATGACAATGATCCAAAGCACACCGCCAGGGCAACGAAGGAGTGGCTTCGTAAGAAGCATTTCAAGGTCCTGGAGTGGCCTAGCCAGTCTCCAGATCTCAACCCTATAGAAAACCTTGGGAGGGAGTTGAAAGTCCGTGTTGCCAAGCGAAAAGCCAAAAACATCACTGCTCTAGAGGAGATCTGCATGGAGGAATGGGCCAACATACCAACAACAGTGTGTGGCAACCTTGTGAAGACTTACAGAAAACGTTAGACCTCTGTCATTGCCAACAAAGGATATATTACAAAGTATTAAGATGAAATTTTGTTTCTGACCAAATACTTATTTTCCACCATAATATGCAAATAAAATGATAAAAAAAACAGACAATGTGATTTTCTGGATTTTTTTTTCTCAGTTTGTCTCCCATAGTTGAGGTCTACCTATGATGTAAATTACAGACGCCTCTCATCTTTTTAAGTGGTGGAACTTGCACTATTGCTGAATGACTAAATACTTTTTTGCCCCACTGTATATATATATATGTAACCATTGATCTATTTTTGTATTTGAATTTTTTTGGTTACAAATTATTTATATACATATATATATATATATATATTGTTCAGTCAGTTGATCTATTTACTATATACTATTTTCTGACTTGAACGTCCCGCCCTTCTCCAGGTTTTAATTACATCTCAACACAGTTGGTTCTGAGCCTCCTATATAAGTAGGCTTTATCCTGTTACTAGCCATAGGTAAGTGTTCACATTAGGCAGTCAGCTCAGATACCACAAGTAAGTGTTCACACCAGTCAGTGTAGTTACCCATTCGATCTGAGATTACCTTGACGTTTTGGTGAATGGGCTCACAATATTTGCAAATCTTGTGCTAAAAATCTCATGTGTTTGTTCATAAAGTTCATAAGCCAGTATGCTATTTCCTATTTCACATATTTCACATTTTCCTTAGTTTTTAGCACAGACTAATGTAACCATTGATCTATTTTTGTATTTGAATTTTTTTGGTTACAAATTATTTATATACATATATATATATATATATATTGTTCAGTCAGTTGATCTATTTACTATATACTATTTTCTGACTTGAACGTCCCGCCCTTCTCCAGGTTTTAATTACATCTCAACACAGTTGGTTCTGAGCCTCCTATATAAGTAGGCTTTATCCTGTTACTAGCCATAGGTAAGTGTTCACATTAGGCAGTCAGCTCAGATACCACAAGTAAGTGTTCACACCAGTCAGTGTAGTTACCCATTCGATCTGAGATTACCTTGACGTTTTGGTGAATGGGCTCACAATATTTGCAAATCTTGTGCTAAAAATCTCATGTGTTTGTTCATAAAGTTCATAAGCCAGTATGCTATTTCCTATTTCACATATTTCACATTTTCCTTAGTTTTTAGCACAGACTAATGTAACCATTGATCTATTTTTGTATATATATATATACATATATATATATATATATATATATATATATATATATATATATATATATATACACACACATATACACTCTTCTTTATACATTATATTTAGCCAAATGTGAATTATTAGTACATTTAAG
Organism: Ranitomeya variabilis; assembly: GCF_051348905.1. Lineage (NCBI taxonomy): Eukaryota > Metazoa > Chordata > Amphibia > Anura > Dendrobatidae > Ranitomeya > Ranitomeya variabilis. Next base: position 647,799,857 of record NC_135233.1, on the reverse strand, counting down.
AAATTACAGAAAATTATTATGCATACTCCTAGTCAGAGCCCATCTAGTGGGCGTGGCTACACTCCATACATTTGCATTAACGAGGCAAACCAGGAGGCATGGCCGTCTAGTGAAATGTATGGAGCGAGTCCATGCCCATTAGATGGACTTTGGCAGGGAGTATGCATAAAAATGTTATGGCTTTTGGAAGAAGAAAAGGAAGAGATGAGAGTGCAAAAACAAAAATCCCCCCCCTTTCAGGAAAAGGGTTAAAAATATACAGTATGTACTTACTATCTATTATGAAATCAGGAGAAATTCACTTTTAGTAAGTTTAAGACAAAGCAATACTGGCTTCAATCATACACCCATATTTCACAGACGAGTTGTATGTGTGATTTTCACAGATAGAACACTTACCCATTATAATCTATGGGGCTTCATGTTTCTTGTGCTCCATGTGTCTACAAAAAATCATGGAGATATGTCTGTTTTTGATCAGAGTCATAGATCAAAATTACCCATACTGGTCTATGGATCCATGAAAATCACAGATCGCACACAGAGGGCAACCATGTGCAATGCATGTGCTGTCTGTGAATAACATTGTAGTGTATAGAAGAAGCTTTGCAACTTATTTATTTTTTCATGCATAAAGGTCACTAATGAAACACTGATGGTAAAATCTGACACTGACTAAACACTGATGAAACTTGGATCCAAATGAATATTGACACTGATACCAATTTTCACCCTTGCTCTGTCCAAATTTAACTCACAATTGAAAAACTGTAGTGTACAGTTTAGTAAAGCAGCAATACAACCATATGCAAAAGCCTTTAGGCAAAACTTTTGAATGGCAAGTAGTGTTGAGCGATACTTTCCGATATCGGAAAGTATCGGTATCGGAAAGTATCGGCCGATACCGTCAAAATATCGGATCCAATCCGATACCGATACCCGATCCCAATGCAAGTCAATGGGACGAAAATATCGGAATTAAAATAAACCCTTTATAAACTTGTAGGTTCATTCTACATGAAGGAAAACAACTAAGAATAATGTAGGATGTATTGGGGGACGTGGCGGAGATATTAAAGGGACAGAGGTTTAGCCCAATGTAATAGAATAGCAGGATTTTTAATTTTTTTTTATGAAGTTCGGCGTTAGAAAGAATTTGACTATGTTATTTTTTTTTTTTTTTATGTCAGATATTGATGTTTCACTACTTCCACGCCCTTCACCTTCTTTTTTACTTCTCCCACGCTTTCTTCTTAATTATCCTCATCATCAGCTTCTTTGACATCAACTTCTTCACCTTATTCATCTTCTTCTTCATCTTCTACCTATTATTTTTTGGGTTACATTGTTCATATTCTTTTTATTTTACTATTATCTTCATCATATTCAACTTCTTCATCATATTCTTATTTGTGACAGGCATTCCCGTAGTTGTTATCTATAAAAGTTTGAAGATTACACCTTCCGTTCTGCCTGTCACAAACCAGTTACATTTGTCCGCGTTCAGTTTGGCCTGCAGCATCAGGCTTTATCCAGGGGCACCACGAGGAGGAACGGACTCACCCCCATACACTGCTTAGTCTTCTTCTGCTTATAATTTACATAATATTTTTTTGCTCTGATATTTTGTGTTATGCTTAATGTCCTTCTGCTCTTTGTTCTGCAGCCTCTTGTTCTTCTGCTTCTCGGTCTTCCAGGTCGTCGTCGTCTCCAGGGTCGTCGTCTCCGGGGTCGTCGTCATCGGGGTGGTCTCCGGGGTCGTCGTCATCGGGGTGGTCTTCAGGGTCATCGTCTCCAGGGTCGTCGTCATCACGGTGGTTGTCGTCTCTGGTGTCGTCGTCATCTTAGGGGTGTTCTTCCGGGTCATCGTGTTTAGTCTCTTGAACTTGGAAATGTAGCAGAAGGTACAAGAAGGCTGAGAAAATGCCGAGAACCAGCTGATGGAACTGGAACTCGGATGGCTACCCGAAGGTCCAAGAGCCAATGGAACTACCGAGGACCAGCTGACGTTACTGGAACCCGGTTACTAAGCAGGAGGTACCCGTGCCTGAAAGCACTACCAAGGACCACCTGACGTTGGTGGAACTCGGATACCCAGAGGGAGGCACCTAAGCCAAAGGCTCTGCCCGGAACCAGCTGACGGTACTGGAACCAGGATGGGGAGCAGAAGGTACAAGAGCAAAAGACACTGCCGAGAACCAGCTGACGGTGCTGGAACCCGGATGGGTAGCCGAAGGTCCAAGAGCCAATGGAACTACCGAGGACCAGCTGACGTTACTGGAACCCGGTTACTAAGCAGGAGGTACCCGTGCCTGAAAGCACTACCAAGGACCACCTGACGTTGGTGGAACTCGGATACCCAGAGGGAGGCACCTAAGCCAAAGGCTCTGCCCGGAACCAGCTGACGGTACTGGAACCAGGATGGGGAGCAGAAGGTACAAGAGCAAGTGTCTGCGTGGCTTTTGCAGGACACGATGCCGGCTGCACAGCAGGGGAACAGCTGGCGGTGCTGGACCCCACTGACACATTGGCGAGGTGTTTTTCTCTGTGCAGCTAGCACATCTGGGCCCCAACTGGCGGTTTGTTAGAGCCCAGGGTCAGCAGGAGGAGGAGCAGGAGGAGGAGGAGCAGGGGGAGGGGAGTGTAGGCCGAAGCCTGCACTGGCGGCAGCTTTGGGTCTGTTGTGTCTGCGTGGCTTTTGCAGGACACGTTGCCGGCTACACAGCAGGGGAACAGCTGGCGGTGCTGGACCCCACTGACACATTGGTGAGATGTTTGGCTCTGTGCAGCCAGCACTTCCGGACAGCAACTAGCGTTGTTGGAGCCCGGGCTCTGCAGGTGGAGCAGAGTGTAGGCCGAAGCCTACTTGAACCGATTTCAAAGGTCACCTTTAACCCCCCCTCAGGGGTTAGAAAGTAGAAGAGCCACAGCTTATGCAGCAGTAGTGCTGCACAAGTCAAAGGTTGCTCTTTTAATTTTTCTCCTTGCACACGCTGAATGAAACACGTATAACATTTAGCCCTTTATACAGTCAAACTGTGTTGGAGGCGCGAGTTCCCTTTGTAATGAGACGCAGCACAGGTGTCAAGAATCCCACCTTGGTGCTGGGTGCAGCCTCCCGAGCGTTGTTATTTGCTGTACAGGAGTCTGCGCTGTCGTGTTATCCCCTGGCCTAGCGCCGTTAGCGCTGCCCATCTTCTGGCATCATGTAATGTCGGCCGGTGCGGTTCGCGATGACCATGAATCCCAGCCCCACAGTGTCTTAACATTGTTAAAACACTGCGGGGCTGGGATTCAGGGCCTGGCGCAGCACATATGTTGGCCTCTCACACTCGGGTCCTTACACCCGCTTCAGACTGTGCGGCGTCATCTGATCCCTTATCGCATGCCACGGCCATGAAGCCGCACAGTCCGAAGAAGGCGGAAGGAGAGGAGGGACAGGCGAACTGATGCACTGATCCTGCCCATGAATCACACCCTCGCAGTCCCAATAAATAAGACACCGAGGGGCGTTGTGTGGGTCAGGGCGGCCGCAGAGGCGCAGCCAGCCAAACAATGATGCCAGAAGACGGGCAGCGCTACCAAGGGGGTTGCAGCGTGTCATTACAAAGGAAAGTCACACCACCGGGACGGTTAAATGGTCAGTCACACAGAGGACACATTTCAGACGTGTTTTCAGTTCCACATGTGCGAGGAGAATACGTTTCTGAGCCACCTTGCACACATGCAGCATTACCGCTGTACAAGGTGGCTGGATAACGTAAAAACGCCTGGGGGAGGGGGGACAGGTTCCCTTCAATTTCAGTTCTTGTGTCTGCGTGGCTTTTGCAGGACACGTTGCCGGCTGCACAGCAGGGGAACAGCTGGCGGTGCTGGACCCCACTGACACATTGGCTGGTGTTTTTCTCTGTGCAGCTAGCACATCTGGGCCCCAACTGGCGGTGTGTTAGAGCCCAGGGACAGCAGGAGGAGGAGCAGGAGGAGGAGGAGCAGGGGGAGGGGAGTGTAGGCCGAAGCCTGCACTGGCGGCAGCTTTGGGTCTGTTGTGTCTGCGTGGCTTTTGCAGGACACGTTGCCGGCTACACAGCAGGGGAACAGCTGGCGGTGCTGGACCCCACTGACACATTGGCGAGGTGTTTGGCTCTGTGCAGCCAGCACTTCCGGACAGCAACTAGCGTTGTTGGAGCCCGGGCTCTGCAGGTGGAGCAGAGTGTAGGCCGAAGCCTACTTGAACCGATTTCAAAGGTCACCTTTAACCCCCCCTCAGGGGTTAGAAAGTAGAAGAGCCACAGCTTATGCAGCAGCAGTGCTGCGCAAGTCAAAGGTTGCTCTTGTAATTTTTCTCCTTGCACACGCTGAATGGAACACGTATAACATTTAGCCCTTTATACAGTCAAACTGTGTAATGGAGGCGAGAGTTCCCTTTGTAATGAGACGCAGCACAGGTGTCAAGAATCCCACCTTGGTGCTGGGTGCAGCCTCCCGAGCGTTGTTATTTGCTGTACAGGAGTCTGCGCTGTCGTGTTATCCCCTGGCCTAGCGCCGTTAGCGCTGCCCATCTTCTGGCATCATGTAATGTCGGCCGGTGCGGTTCGCGATGACCATGAATCCCAGCCCCGCAGTGTCTTAACATTGTTAAAACACTGCGGGGCTGGGATTCAGGGCCTGGCGCAGCACATATGTTGGCCTCTCACACTCGGGTCCTTACACCCGCTTCAGACTGTGCGGCGTCATCTGATCCCTTATCGCATGCCACGGCCATGAAGCCGCACAGTCCGAAGAAGGCGGAAGGAGAGGAGGGACAGGCGAACTGATGCACTGATCCTGCCCATCAATCACACCCTCGCAGTCCCAATAAATAAGACAACGAGGGGCGTTGTGTGGGTCAGGGCGGCCGCAGAGGCGCAGGCAGCCAAACAATGATGCCAGAAGACGGGCAGCGCTACCAAGGGGGTTGCAGCGTGTCATTACAAAGGAAAGTCACACCACCGGGACGGTTAAATGGTCACACAGAGGACACATTGCAGACGTGTTTTCAGTTCCACATGTGCGAGGAGAATACGTTTCTGAGCCACCTTGCACACATGCAGCATTACCGCTGTACAAGGTGGCTGGATAACGTAAAAACGCCTGGGGGAGGGGGGACAGGTTCCCTTCAATTTCAGTTCTTGTGTCTGCGTGGCTTTTGCAGGACACGTTGCCGGCTGCACAGCAGGGGAACAGCTGGCGGTGCTGGACCCCACTGACACATTGGCTGGTGTTTTTCTCTGTGCAGCTAGCACATCTGGGCCCCAACTGGCGGTGTGTTAGAGCCCAGGGACAGCAGGAGGAGGAGCAGGAGGAGGAGGAGCAGGGGGAGGGGAGTGTAGGCCGAAGCCTGCACTGGCGGCAGCTTTGGGTCTGTTGTGTCTGCGTGGCTTTTGCAGGACACGTTGCCGGCTACACAGCAGGGGAACAGCTGGCGGTGCTGGACCCCACTGACACATTGGCGAGGTGTTTGGCTCTGTGCAGCCAGCACTTCCGGACAGCAACTAGCGTTGTTGGAGCCCGGGCTCTGCAGGTGGAGCAGAGTGTAGGCCGAAGCCTACTTGAACCGATTTCAAAGGTCACCTTTAACCCCCCCTCAGGGGTTAGAAAGTAGAAGAGCCACAGCTTATGCAGCAGTAGTGCTGCACAAGTCAAAGGTTGCTCTTTTAATTTTTCTCCTTGCACACGCTGAATGAAACACGTATAACATTTAGCCCTTTATACAGTCAAACTGTGTTGGAGGCGCGAGTTCCCTTTGTAATGAGACGCAGCACAGGTGTCAAGAATCCCACCTTGGTGCTGGGTGCAGCCTCCCGAGCGTTGTTATTTGCTGTACAGGAGTCTGCGCTGTCGTGTTATCCCCTGGCCTAGCGCCGTTAGCGCTGCCCATCTTCTGGCATCATGTAATGTCGGCCGGTGCGGTTCGCGATGACCATGAATCCCAGCCCCGCAGTGTCTTAACATTGTTAAAACACTGCGGGGCTGGGATTCAGGGCCTGGCGCAGCACATATGTTGGCCTCTCACACTCGGGTCCTTACACCCGCTTCAGACTGTGCGGCGTCATCTGATCCCTTATCGCATGCCACGGCCATGAAGCCGCACAGTCCGAAGAAGGCGGAAGGAGAGGAGGGACAGGCGAACTGATGCACTGATCCTGCCCATCAATCACACCCTCGCAGTCCCAATAAATAAGACAACGAGGGGCGTTGTGTGGGTCAGGGCGGCCGCAGAGGCGCAGGCAGCCAAACAATGATGCCAGAAGACGGGCAGCGCTACCAAGGGGGTTGCAGCGTGTCATTACAAAGGAAAGTCACACCACCGGGACGGTTAAATGGTCACACAGAGGACACATTGCAGACGTGTTTTCAGTTCCACATGTGCGAGGAGAATACGTTTCTGAGCCACCTTGCACACATGCAGCATTACCGCTGTACAAGGTGGCTGGATAACGTAAAAATGCCTGGGGGAGGGGGGACAGGTTCCCTTCAATTTCAGTTCTTGTGTCTGCGTGGCTTTTGCAGGACACGTTGCCGGCTGCACAGCAGGGGAACAGCTGGCGGTGCTGGACCCCACTGACACATTGGCTGGTGTTTTTCTCTGTGCAGCTAGCACATCTGGGCAAAAACTGGCGGTGTGTTAGAGCCCAGGGACAGCAGGAGGAGGAGCAGGAGGAGGAGGAGCAGGGGGAGGGGAGTGTAGGCCGAAGCCTGCACAGGCGGCAGCTTTGGGTGTGTTGTGTCTGCGTGGCTTTTGCAGGACACGTTGCCGGCTACACAGCAGGGGAACAGCTGGCGGTGCTGGACCCCACTGACACATTGGCGAGGTGTTTGGCTCTGTGCAGCCAGCACTTCCGGACAGCAACTAGCTTTGTTGGAGCCCGGGCTCTGCAGGTGGAGCAGAGTGTAGGCCGAAGCCTAATTGAACCGATTTCAAAAGTCACCTTTAACCCCCCCTCAGGGGTTAGAAAGTAGAAGAGCCACAGCTTATGCAGCAGCAGTGCTGCGCAAGTCAAAGGTTGCTCTTGTAATTTTTCTCCTTGCACACGCTGAATGGAACACGTATAACATTTAGCCCTTTATACAGTCAAACTGTGTAATGGAGGCGAGAGTTCCCTTTGTAATGAGACGCAGCACAGGTGTCAAGAATCCCACCTTGGTGCTGGGTGCAGCCTCCCGAGCGTTGTTATTTGCTGTACAGGAGTCTGCGCTGTCGTGTTATCCCCTGGCCTAGCGCCGTTAGCGCTGCCCATCTTCTGGCATCATGTAATGTCGGCCGGTGCGGTTCGCGATGACCATGAATCCCAGCCCCGCAGTGTCTTAACATTGTTAAAACACTGCGGGGCTGGGATTCAGGGCCTGGCGCAGCACATATGTTGGCCTCTCACACTCGGGTCCTTACACCCGCTTCAGACTGTGCGGCGTCATCTGATCCCTTATCGCATGCCACGGCCATGAAGCCGCACAGTCCGAAGAAGGCGGAAGGAGAGGAGGGACAGGCGAACTGATGCACTGATCCTGCCCATCAATCACACCCTCGCAGTCCCAATAAATAAGACAACGAGGGGCGTTGTGTGGGTCAGGGCGGCCGCAGAGGCGCAGGCAGCCAAACAATGATGCCAGAAGACGGGCAGCGCTACCAAGGGGGTTGCAGCGTGTCATTACAAAGGAAAGTCACACCACCGGGACGGTTAAATGGTCACACAGAGGACACATTGCAGACGTGTTTTCAGTTCCACATGTGCGAGGAGAATACGTTTCTGAGCCACCTTGCACACATGCAGCATTACCGCTGTACAAGGTGGCTGGATAACGTAAAAACGCCTGGGGGAGGGGGGACAGGTTCCCTTCAATTTCAGTTCTTGTGTCTGCGTGGCTTTTGCAGGACACGTTGCCGGCTGCACAGCAGGGGAACAGCTGGCGGTGCTGGACCCCACTGACACATTGGCTGGTGTTTTTCTCTGTGCAGCTAGCACATCTGGGCCCCAACTGGCGGTGTGTTAGAGCCCAGGGACAGCAGGAGGAGGAGCAGGAGGAGGAGGAGCAGGGGGAGGGGAGTGTAGGCCGAAGCCTGCACTGGCGGCAGCTTTGGGTCTGTTGTGTCTGCGTGGCTTTTGCAGGACACGTTGCCGGCTACACAGCAGGGGAACAGCTGGCGGTGCTGGACCCCACTGACACATTGGCGAGGTGTTTGGCTCTGTGCAGCCAGCACTTCCGGACAGCAACTAGCGTTGTTGGAGCCCGGGCTCTGCAGGTGGAGCAGAGTGTAGGCCGAAGCCTACTTGAACCGATTTCAAAGGTCACCTTTAACCCCCCCTCAGGGGTTAGAAAGTAGAAGAGCCACAGCTTATGCAGCAGCAGTGCTGCGCAAGTCAAAGGTTGCTCTTGTAATTTTTCTCCTTGCACACGCTGAATGGAACACGTATAACATTTAGCCCTTTATACAGTCAAACTGTGTAATGGAGGCGAGAGTTCCCTTTGTAATGAGACGCAGCACAGGTGTCAAGAATCCCACCTTGGTGCTGGGTGCAGCCTCCCGAGCGTTGTTATTTGCTGTACAGGAGTCTGCGCTGTCGTGTTATCCCCTGGCCTAGCGCCGTTAGCGCTGCCCATCTTCTGGCATCATGTAATGTCGGCCGGTGCGGTTCGCGATGACCATGAATCCCAGCCCCGCAGTGTCTTAACATTGTTAAAACACTGCGGGGCTGGGATTCAGGGCCTGGCGCAGCACATATGTTGGCCTCTCACACTCGGGTCCTTACACCCGCTTCAGACTGTGCGGCGTCATCTGATCCCTTATCGCATGCCACGGCCATGAAGCCGCACAGTCCGAAGAAGGCGGAAGGAGAGGAGGGACAGGCGAACTGATGCACTGATCCTGCCCATCAATCACACCCTCGCAGTCCCAATAAATAAGACAACGAGGGGCGTTGTGTGGGTCAGGGCGGCCGCAGAGGCGCAGCCAGCCAAACAATGATGCCAGAAGACGGGCAGCGTTACCAAGGAGCTTGTTGCGTGTGTCAATACAAAGTCAAATCACACCTGAGGGACGTTTTAATGGTCACAGAGGACACATTTTAGACGTGTTCACTTCAACATGGGCAAGGAGAATAAGTTTCTGAGCCACCTTGAACACATGCAGCATTACTGCTGTTCAAGGTAGCTGTAAAACATAGAAACACCTGGGGGAGGGGGGACAGGTTCCCTTCAATTTCAGTTCTTGTGTCTGCGTGGCGGTCGCAGGACACGTTGCCGGCTACACAGCAGGGGAACAGCTGGCGGTGCTGAACCCCACTGACACATTGGCTGGTGTTTTTCTCTGTGCAGCTAGCACATCTGGGCAAAAACTGGCGGTGTTAGAGCCCAGGGTCAGCAGGAGGAGCAGGGGGAGCGGAGTGTAGGCCGAAGCCTGCACTCGAGCAAGTTGAAAGGAAACCTTTAACCCCCCCCCCCCCAGGCGTTTGTAGCTGAAAGAGCCATTGTGTACAGCACTAATGCTGGAAAAGGTAAACTTAGCTCTTTTAATTATGGTCCTTGTACATGCGGAACCAAACATTTATGAAATGTGTCTCCTCACAGCGTTAAACCGTCCGGTAGGTGGAACTTTCCTTTGTCGTGTGACGCAGCACAGCCATCATTTTTACCCCCTTGGCGCCGTGCGCCCCCTCCTCAGCGTTGTTTGAATCTGTCCCGGAGCCTGCGCTGTTAGGTTAGCCCTTGGCCATGCACACATGTTGCGCTGCCCGTCTTCTGACCTCATTTGGTGTCAGGCTGGCTGCGCCTGTGCGGGTGCGCTGGCCGAGATCCCGCCTCGCAGTGTCGTCTAATGTAATCCCACCGCGGGCCTGTGATCCGTGCCCGTGCGCAGTGCATATCCTCTCCTCTCACTCCCCTCCCTACGGCTTTTTCAGACTGTGCGGTGTCACGGCCGTGGCATGCTATTAGGGACCAGCTGACATCGCACAGTCTGAAGAAGCCGTAGGGAGGGGAGTGAGAGGAGAGGATATGCACTGCGCACGGGCACGGATCACAGGCCCGCGGTGGGATTACATTAGACGACACTGCGAGGCGGGATCTCGGCCAGCGCACCCGCACAGGCGCAGCCAGCCTGACACCAAATGAGGTCAGAAGACGGGCAGCGCAACATGTGTGCATGGCCAAGGGCTAACCTAACAGCGCAGGCTCCGGGACAGATTCAAACAACGCTGAGGAGGGGGCGCACGGCGCCAAGGGGGTAAAAATGATGGCTGTGCTGCGTCACACGACAAAGGAAAGTTCCACCTACCGGACGGTTTAACGCTGTGTGGGGACACATTTCATAAGTGTTAGGTTCAGCATGTGCAAGGAGCATCACGAAAAGAGGCACTTTTTCCCTTTGCATTATTACTGCTGCACAAGGTGGCTCCTTCAGTAACAAACGCCTGGGGGGGGGGGGGTCAGGTTCCCTTACATTTAACTTGTTGTGTCTGCGTGGCGGTCGCAGTACACGTTGCCGTATACACAGCAGGGGAACAGCTGGCGGTGCTGAACCCCACTAACACATTGGCGAGGTGTTTGGCTCTGTGCGTACAGCACTTCTGGACGGCAACTAGCGGTGTTGGAGCCCAGGGACAGGTGGAGGAGGAGGAGGTTGGAGGAGGTTGGAGGAGGTAGGAGGGATTGCCACACACACAGCAGGGGAACAGCTGACGTTACTGAACCCCAATAACAGAGGAGGGACTGTTGACTGTGCATACAGCACTTCTGGACGGCAACTGGCGGTGTTGGAGCCCAGGGACAGGTGGAGGAGGAGGAGGTTGGAGGAGGTTGGAGGAGGTAGGAGGGATTGCCACACACACAGCAGGGGAACAGCTGACGTTACTGAACCCCAATAACAGAGGAGGGACTGTTGACTGTGCGTACAGCACTTCTGGACGGCAACTGGCGGTGTTGGAGCCCAGGGACAGGTGGAGGAGGAGGAGGTTGGAGGAGGTAGGAGGGATTGCCACACACACAGCAGGGGAACAGCTGACGTTACTGAACCCCAATAACAGAGGAGCGACTGTTGACTGTGCGTACAGCACTTCTGGACGGCAACTGGCGGTGTTGGAGCCCAGGGACAGGTGGAGGAGGAGGAGGTTGGAGGAGGTAGGAGGGATTGCCACACACACAGCAGGGGAACAGCTGACGTTACTGAACCCCAATAACAGAGGAGGGACTGTTGACTGTGCGTACAGCACTTCTGGACGGCAACTGGCGGTGTTGGAGCCCAGGGACAGGTGGAGGAGGAGGAGGTAGGAGGAGGTAGGAGGGATTGCCACACACACAGCAGGGGAACAGCTGACGTTACTGAACCCCAATAACAGAGGAGGGACTGTTGACTGTGCGTACAGCACTTCTGGACGGCAACTGGCGGTGTTGGAGCCCAGGGACAGGTGGAGGAGGAGGAGGTTGGAGGAGGTAGGAGGGATTGCCACACACACAGCAGGGGAACAGCTGACGTTACTGAACCCCAATAACAGAGGAGCGACTGTTGACTGTGCGTACAGCACTTCTGGACGGCAACTGGCGGTGTTGGAGCCCAGGGACAGGTGGAGGAGGAGGAGGTTGGAGGAGGTAGGAGGGATTGCCACACACACAGCAGGGGAACAGCTGACGTTACTGAACCCCAATAACAGAGGAGGGACTGTTGACTGTGCGTACAGCACTTCTGGACGGCAACTGGCGGTGTTGGAGCCCAGGGACAGGTGGAGGAGGAGGAGGTAGGAGGAGGTAGGAGGGATTGCCACACACACAGCAGGGGAACAGCTGACGTTACTGAACCCCAATAACAGAGGAGGGACTGTTGACTGTGCGTACAGCACTTCTGGACGGCAACTGGCGGTGTTGGAGCCCAGGGACAGGTGGAGGAGGAGGAGGTAGGAGGAGGTAGGAGGGATTGCCACACACACAGCAGGGGAACAGCTGACGTTACTGAACCCCAATAACAGAGGAGGGACTGTTGACTGTGCGTACAGCACTTCTGGACGGCAACTGGCGGTGTTGGAGCCCAGGGACAGGTGGAGGAGGAGGAGGTTGGAGGAGGTAGGAGGGATTGCCACACACACAGCAGGGGAACAGCTGACGTTACTGAACCCCAATAACAGAGGAGCGACTGTTGACTGTGCATACAGCACTTCTGGACGGCAACTGGCGGTGTTGGAGCCCAGGGACAGGTGGAGGAGGAGGAGGTTGGAGGAGGTTGGAGGAGGTAGGAGGGATTGCCACACACACAGCAGGGGAACAGCTGACGTTACTGAACCCCAATAACAGAGGAGGGACTGTTGACTGTGCGTACAGCACTTCTGGACGGCAACTGGCGGTGTTGGAGCCCAGGGACAGGTGGAGGAGGAGGAGGTTGGAGGAGGTAGGAGGGATTGCCACACACACAGCAGGGGAACAGCTGACGTTACTGAACCCCAATAACAGAGGAGCGACTGTTGACTGTGCGTACAGCACTTCTGGACGGCAACTGGCGGTGTTGGAGCCCAGGGACAGGTGGAGGAGGAGGAGGTTGGAGGAGGTAGGAGGGATTGCCACACACACAGCAGGGGAACAGCTGACGTTACTGAACCCCAATAACAGAGGAGGGACTGTTGACTGTGCGTACAGCACTTCTGGACGGCAACTGGCGGTGTTGGAGCCCAGGGACAGGTGGAGGAGGAGGAGGTAGGAGGAGGTAGGAGGGATTGCCACACACACAGCAGGGGAACAGCTGACGTTACTGAACCCCAATAACAGAGGAGGGACTGTTGACTGTGCGTACAGCACTTCTGGACGGCAACTGGCGGTGTTGGAGCCCAGGGACAGGTGGAGGAGGAGGAGGTAGGAGGAGGTAGGAGGGATTGCCACACACACAGCAGGGGAACAGCTGACGTTACTGAACCCCAATAACAGAGGAGGGACTGTTGACTGTGCGTACAGCACTTCTGGACGGCAACTGGCGGTGTTGGAGCCCAGGGACAGGTGGAGGAGGAGGAGGTTGGAGGAGGTAGGAGGGATTGCCACACACACAGCAGGGGAACAGCTGACGTTACTGAACCCCAATAACAGAGGAGTGACTGTTGACTGTGCATACAGCACTTCTGGACGGCAACTGGCGGTGTTGGAGCCCAGGGACAGGTGGAGGAGGAGGAGGTTGGAGGAGGTTGGAGGAGGTAGGAGGGATTGCCACACACACAGCAGGGGAACAGCTGACGTTACTGAACCCCAATAACAGAGGAGGGACTGTTGACTGTGCGTACAGCACTTCTGGACGGCAACTGGCGGTGTTGGAGCCCAGGGACAGGTGGAGGAGGAGGAGGTTGGAGGAGGTAGGAGGGATTGCCACACACACAGCAGGGGAACAGCTGACGTTACTGAACCCCAATAACAGAGGAGCGACTGTTGGGACTGTGCGTACAGCACTACCAGGCAACAACTAGCGGTGTTGGAGCCCAGGGACAGGTGGAAAAGCAGAGGAATACAATGTAGGCCGAAGCCTGAGAAAGTCGAAAGGGAACCTTTAACCCCCCCCCAAGGCGTTTGTAGCTGAAAGAGCCAGCTTGTGCAGCACAAAAGATGCAAAAGGAAAAGGTGGCTCTTTTCATCATGCTCCTTGCAAACACAGAACTAAACACTTATAAAATGTGTCCCCTGCAACCGTAAAACCGTCCCGGAGGTGGGACTTTCCTTCGTAATGTGACGCAGCCCAGCCGTCATTCCTACCCCCCCGGCGCCGCGCACCGGCTCCTCAGCGTTGTTTTATTCCGTCCAGGAGCCTGCGCTGTTATGTTATCCCGTGGCCAGGCACACTTAGCGCTGCCCGTCTTCTGGCATCATTTGGTGTCTGGATGGCTGCGCCTGTGCGGCCGCGCTGGCAGAGAGCCCGCCTCGCAGTGTCTTCTGATTTAATCCCACTGGGGGCCTGGGATCCATGGACATGCGCAGTGCATATCCTCGCCTCTCACTCCCCTCCCTACGGCTTCTTCAGACTGTGCGGTGTCACGGCCGTGGCATGCTGTTAGGGACCAGCTGACACCGAACAGTCTGAAGAAGCCATAGGGAAATGAGTGAGAGGTGGAGGTTCAGATATGCACTGCGCATGTCCATGGATCCCAGGCCCCCAGTGGGATTAAATCAGAAGACACTGCGAGGCGGGCTCTCTGCCAGCGCGGCCGCACAGGCGCAGCCATCCAGACACCAAATGATGCCAGAAGACGGGCAGCGCTAAGTGTGCCTGGCCACGGGATAACATAACAGCGCAGGCTCCTGGACGGAATAAAACAACGCTGAGGAGCCGGTGCGCGGCGCCGGGGGGGTAGGAATGACGGCTGGGCTGCGTCACATTACGAAGGAAAGTCCCACCTCCGGGACGGTTTTACGGTATCAGTGGACACATTTTATAAGTGTTAAGTTCTGCGTGTGCAAGGAGCTAAACAAAAATAGCTACCTTTTCCTTGGGCAGCATTACTGCTGCACAAGGTGGCTCTTTCAGTAACAAACGCCTTGGGGGGGGGGGGACAGATTCCCTTACATTTCAGTTGTTGTGTCAGCGTGGCGGTCGCATGACACATTGCCGGCTACACAGCTGGGGATCAGCTGACGTTACTGAAACCCAATAACACTGGGTCGTATGTTTTGACTGTGCAGACGGCACGTCTGAGCCTCAACTGGCGGTGTTGGAGCCCAGGAATTTAAGTTCAGGTGGTAGAAAGATGAACACAACAGGAGACCTGGATAACGTATACAGTGACCTAATTATTCAATCAGGAGGAGGAGTGGCAAATTCCGGCGAGATCCAGGCCTTGTTCATTTTCAGGAAAGTAAGCCGGTCAACGTTATCGGAGGATAGTCGCATGCGACGGTCAGTTAGTACACCACCTGCAGCACTAAAGACACGTTCCGATAATACACTGGCCGCAGGGCAAGACAGCACCTCCAATGCATACTGGCTTAGCTCTGGCCATGTATCCAGCTTTGAGACCCAAAACTTGAAAGGGGAAGAGCCGTCTGGGAGTACAGCAAGAGGGCAAGACATGTAGTCTGTCACCATCTGACGGAACCGTTGCCTCCTGCTGACTGGAGCCGTCTGTGATGGTGTAGACTTTTGTGGCGGGCACAGAAAACTGTGCCACAGTTCGGCCATACTGGTCTTGCCTTGGGCAGAGGCACTGCTTCTGCTCCCTCTTTGTGCAGAGCCTCCACCACGGCCTGGACGCACTGAGCTGCTTTGGAATGCACTAGCAGCACTTCTCTCAGTTGGAATGGAGAAGATGATGGAATTGACCAGTGTGTCTTGGTACTCCCGCATTTTTCGCTCCCGGTTCAACGGTGTGATGAGGCTTTCTA
Organism: Ranitomeya variabilis; assembly: GCF_051348905.1. Taxonomy (NCBI): domain Eukaryota; kingdom Metazoa; phylum Chordata; class Amphibia; order Anura; family Dendrobatidae; genus Ranitomeya; species Ranitomeya variabilis. The sequence continues at coordinate 647,784,485 of NC_135233.1, read as the reverse complement.
CGTTGTCCCGGTAGCGAGGATCGAGGAGGGTGAACACCCAATAATCAGACATGTTGAGAATGTGGGCGATGCGGCGGTCGTTTCTCAGGCACTGCAGCATGTAATCCACCATGTGCTGCAGACTGCCAACTGCCCAAGAAACGCTGTCCCCTGCTGGAGGCGTGATCTCTGCCCGCTCGTCATCACCCCACCCTCGCTGTACACACTGAGTACTGGACAATTGTGTAACTCCCTCCTCTGGACGGATGTCTTCCTCCTCCATTGACTCCTCCTCATCCTCCTCACAAACGGTCCCCTGCCTACGCGTTTGTGAGGAACCACGTGGCGCTGACTGTCCAGAAGATGATGGAAATGGTGAATCCTCATCCTCCACCTCTTCCACAACATCATCCCTTAGCGCTTGCAGTGATTTTTCAAGCAGGCAGATAAGGGGGACAGTCATGCTGACTAGTGCATCATCTGCACTCGCCATCCGCGTGGAATAATCAAAGGGACGCAAAACCTGGCAGACGTCATTCATAGTGGCCCACTCTGTGGTTGTGAAGTCTGTACGGCGCTGACTGCGACTTTTTTGCGCCTGAAGCAGCTGGTACTCCATTACAGCTTGCTGCTGCTCACACAACCGCTCCAACATATGTAACGTGGAATTCCACCTGGTAGGTAGGTCACATATGATGCGATGTTCTGGCAGGCGGTGTCGGCGCTGCAGAGCCGCAATGCGCGCTTTTGCCGTGCTGGAACGCCGCAAGTGAGCACACTCTAGACGGACCTTGTGCAGCAGTGCATCAAGATCCGGATAGTCCCTCAAAAAGCTCTGCACGACCAAATTGAGCACATGTGCCAGACATGGGATGTGAGTGAGGTTGCCGAGGCCCAGAGCTGCCACCAGATTTCGGCCATTATCACACACTACCATGCCTGGCTGGAGATTCGCTGGCACAAACCACACATCGCTCTCCTGCTTGATGGCATTCCAGAGCTCCTGCGCTGTGTGGCTACGATTCCCCAAGAAAATTAATTTCAAGACGGCCTGTTGACGTTTGGCCACGGCTGTGCTCATGTCGGTCGTAACAGGTACACGTTCATCACGGGTCCATGTGGAGGTGGACTGTGACGGCTCCTGCAGCGATGATTCTGAGGAACTGGTGTAAGAGGAGGAGTCAATGCGTACAGAATGGATTCCTGCAATCCTTGGAGTGGGCAGGACACGTCCTGCGCCACTCGCACGGTCTGTACCCGGCTCAACGACATTAACCCAATGGGCAGTGAGGGAAAGGTATCGCCCCTGTCCATGTTGACTGGTCCACGCATCGGTGGTGAGGTGGACCTTGCTACTGACGGCGTTCAGTAGCGCGTGTTTTATGTGTCCCTCCACATGCTTCTGCAGGGCAGGGACGGCTTGCCTGCTGAAGTAAAAGCGGCTGGGCACATTGTACTGTGGGACTGCCAATGACATCAAGTCACGGAAGCTGTCAGTCTCCACCAGCCTGAATGACAGCATTTCCAGTGACAGAAGTTTGGCAATGCCTGCAGTCAGAGCCTGTGCTCGTGGGTGGTTTGACGAGAAAGGCCGCCTTTTCTCCCATGCCTGTACTACCGATGGCTGTAGACTGGGCTGGGAGTGTGTGGATGACTGGGAAAGTGGCGCTGCGGGTGGAATTACAGCGGGTCTCTGGACAACAGGGGCAGAGGTTCTTCCACGGCGATCCTGGGAGGACGCCGAACCAGCTGCGTGTGAGGTAGAGGAAGAGGCAACACGAGCTGAAGAGGTGGTAGCTGCCGCTGTTGGTTGGCCTACCTCTTCAGTGTGTTTTTCTAACTCCGCCGGGTGCCTGTTGCGCACATGTTTCCACATGTTGGAGGTATTGAGGTTGCTGACATTTTTCCCTCTTTTGACTTTTTGATGACACACGTTGCATCTGACATAGCAAATGTCATCTGCAACTGTGTCAAAAAAGGACCAGGCACTGCAAGTCTTGGGAGCGCCCTTTTTGGCTTTTGGAAGAGACATGCTCCTAACGGGTGCCAAAGCGGAGGCTGCAGGATCCGCAGTCTTCCCCCTCCCTCTCCCTCTTTGGGCCGTACGGGGAATCTCTTCCTCAGAGCTGCTCCCACCACCTTCCTGTCCCTCACGCCAAGATGGGTCGAGGACCTCATCATCTACACTACCCTCTGCCCCCAACTGCTCCTCCTGGGTAGTCTCAGCAGCAGAGCACGCACCAGTAAGTGGCACCTGAGTGTCATCATCAGCTGATGCGGCCTGCGATGTGGTGACCGGAGCCACTGGCCCACCCGCCTCTTCAGAGGAAGACAGAAAAAGCTGTTGGGCATCACTGCACCCTGCCTCTTCTTCCATTTCTCCAATGCTGCTTGGCTGGCCCCCTGTTTCCAAGCCAAGAGATTCAGAGAACAGAAGTAGAGACGGCTCCTGTCCTGGGCTCTCTGTCTGCCTGGGCAATTTGGCAGGTGGTGAAGAGACAGATGGCTGCTCTCCAGTGCTCTGTGTCTGAGAGGATGTGGCACTAATGGAAGTTGATGCATTAGCTGCCATCCATCCGACAACAGCTTCAATTTGTTCTTCACGCAGCAGCGGTGTACGGCGCTCGGACACAAAGCTTCGCATGAACGACTGTTGCCTGGTGAAAGTGGGTGCTGATGAGTCACCGGTGCCCGCAGCAGGCACAGAATCCCCACGTCCCCTCCCTGCTCCGCGCCCACGCCCACGTGCCTTACTCACTGCCTTCTTCATCTTGGTTGACTGATAAAGGTAAGCAGAAAAGTACTAACGGATTTGTGTGCTTATTCCTGAGCAACTCCTCCTAACAGGTATAAGAAGCACTAATTATCTAAAGTGTGGACTAGACTTTAATATGAGCTAATGTGGCCTACAGAAATGTAAAGTGGTGTAACTGGTGTGTTTGGTGAACTTTATTATTTATTTATTTTTTGGGGGCTGAACTGACAACAGATAGAGCTGCAGTCACACGGAGACCGTGCAGACAGACGTAAACGGCGCTACAAGGCCCAAAAACCCTCCTCTACTTTATCCTATGTAGTGTTTTTCCACAAATTAGCTGGAGACGGGTGGAACGACACTAATAGGATTTTTTTGAATAAATTAGCAGCAGACTACACTATTTGGAAAAAAAAGAAAATTGATTTGGCGGTATGACGCAGTGAAAAACCCTGAGCTGGAGACAACCAGGCTATAGCTGCTCACAGATTACAGGGCGAGCTGCAGTCACACGGAGACCGTGCAGACAGCCGTAAACGGCGCTGCAAGGCCCAAAAACCCTCCTCTACTTTATCCTATGTAGTGTTTTTCCACAAATTAGCTGGAGACGGGTGGAAAGACACTAATAGGATTTTTTTAAATTAATTAGCAGCAGACTACACTACTTTGAAAAAAAAGAAAATTGATTTGGCGGTATGACGCAGTGAAAAACCCTGAGCTGGAGACAACCAGGCTACAGCTGCTCACAGATTACAGGGCGAGCTGCAGTCACACGGAGACCGTGCAGACAGCCGTAAACGGCGCTGCAAGGCCCAAAAACCCTCCTCTACTTTATCCTATGTAGTGTTTTTCCACAAATTAGCTGGAGACGGGTGGAAAGACACTAATAGGATTTTTTTAAATTAATTAGCAGCAGACTACACTACTTTGAAAAAAAAGAAAATTGATTTGGCGGTATGACGCAGTGAAAAACCCTGAGCTGGAGACAACCAGGCTACAGCTGCTCACAGATTACAGGGCGAGCTGCAGTCACACGGAGACCGTGCAGACAGCCGTAAACGGCGCTGCAAGGCCCAAAAACCCTCCTCTACTTTATCCTATGTAGTGTTTTTCCACAAATTAGCTGGAGACGGGTGGAAAGACACTAATAGGATTTTTTTGAATAAATTAGCAGCAGACTACACTACTTGGGAAAAAAAAAAAAAAAAGGAACAGTATGAGGCAATGAACCACCCTCCCTGAACTGAATACAACCAACTATGGATGGCCTATGTGGCTGCACTCAGACTAGAGAGTGGGCTGCACTCACACACACACACACACACAGACCTTGCAGATCGCTGTGAAAACAGCGCTACAAGGCAAAAGCAAGGTGAATAGTAGGTGAACACAGCGGTTGCTAAATTAGCCTTTGGAAAGCACAAAGAAGCAAATCGCTATCTCTAAACTGTCCCTCAGTCAGCAAACAGCGTCCTGTCACTAACTGAATTCACAGCAGAGTGATCGCAAAATGGCGCCAGCGACTTTTAAACTGCATCATGACATCATTACACCAGCCAATCACAGCCTTGCCAGTAGTTTCATGCCCTCCATGCTAAACAGGATGTGCCCACACTTGGAATCAATCTCATTGGCTGAATTTCTGCTTTTTGAATCTTAGAACTTCCGATTCCGGTATCCGATACGCGGCAAGTATCGGAATCCCGGTATCGGAATTCCGATACCGCAAGTATCGGCCGATACCCGATACTTGCGGTATCGGAATGCTCAACACTAATGGCAAGTGTAAAAGAAATTAAATAACTGAATGCACATTTGAATCATTGGTTCTTATCAGCAACAATAAACACTTCACTACTAGAGATTGGAGGAAACCTGATGTTCAGGTCTGGCAGCTTCGGCCAAACAGTTATAACTAGTTTGGGTTCGGGTATTAGAACAGTTCCCAGACCTGAACCCAGACCCCATTCGCTTGAATGGGGGACCCGAACATCCAGTATTTCCCACGCTGTCATGTGCATGACAGCGTAGCAAACACTGCTTCTGATCGGTGGTGAAATCATCACCAACAGTGAGAGAGAGGAGTGATCGGAGGTATAAAGTTTACCTCTCGTCACTGATGTCAGCTGATAGACTACCGCTCCCATCAGCCGACGCCTGATGCCACTAATAACAGTGAAAGCATGAGCTGCTGATGGGAGTATTCATCAGCCAGTTCCTATGCTGTAAATAAATAATTTAAAAAAAAGCATGGGTTCCCTTGTATTTTTGATAACCAGCCAGACAAAACTCACAGCTGGGGTCTGCAACCCTCAGCTGTCAGCTTCAGCAAAGCTGGTTATCAAAAATAGAGGGGTCCCCACACCATATTTTTTAATTATTTAAATAAATAATTTTTAAAAAGTGTGGGGTCCACCATTTTTGACAACCAGCCATGCTAAAGCAGACAGCTGGGGGCTGGTATTCTCAGGCTGGTGAGGGGTCATGGATATTGCCCCCACACTATAAATAGCAGCCTGCAGCTGCCCAGAAAAGGCACATCTATTAGATGTGCCAATTCTGGTACTTTGCCTGGTTCTTCCCACTTGCCCTATAGTGGTGACAAGTGGAGGTTATGTTTGTGGGGTTGATGTCACCTTTGTATTGTCAGGTGACATCAAGCCCACGGATTACTAATGGAGAGGCGTCTATAAGCCTTTTAGAATACCAGCCCCCAGCTTCCTGCTTTAGCAAGGTTGGTTGTCAAAAATGGTTGGGGGACGCCTCTATTCTTGACAACCATCCTTCCTGAAGCTGACAGCTGAGGATTGCAGCCCCCAGCTGTGGGTTTTTCCTGGCTGGTTATCAATAATATGAGGGAACTCATGCCGTTTTTTTTTAAATTATTTATTTACAGTGCAGGAGCAGGCTGATGAATACTCCCATCAGCCGCAACTGCTCTCACTGTCATTATCGGTAGCAGGCATCAGCTGATGGGAGCGGTAGTCCCATCAGTTGACACCAGTGACTGGAGGTAAACTTTATAAATCTGATCACAGCTGAGCGCTCACGCTGTCTTTTGACAGTGTGGGAACCGCGGCTCTTTGACCAGCGGGGATGATTTCACCGCCAATCAGAAGCAGTGTTTTCCACACTGTCAAGCACATGACAGCACAACAAACACCCAGTGTTCGTGCAGCCAAACCTGAACAGAAACATGGACTTCCTGGTGAAGTCTGTGTTCGGTGTCTGTGCCTTAACAGTAGGTGTTCAGTACAGACGCCGAACTTTACTGTTCGGGTTCACCCATCTCTATTCACTAGAGTAGAGGCATACAAAACAGCATCTTAGTATTAAAATACAGTCTGTCACTGTATTCCGAACTAGATAGGTTCTGTAGGTTTTTTCATAATGTGAATTTATATGTAAGTTGAAACAGGGCCAGCAAAAAAAAAATCTAATACTTCATCTCTGACCTTATGATGCATAATGCTGACATATCGTGAGGTCAGAGATGTGGCACACGGCAGTACAAAGAAGAGGTCTTGATGAAGAGCAGCAGGATGGCCAGAGAGATAATTATTATTTTTTAAACCTTTACTCCCTTCATTGCTCCTCAGCTCTCCAGCTTCCTTGCTTCCTGCCGTCTGGTCCTCTGCTTTCCACTGTCACATGCTTCATCTCTGATCTCTTTACTATAGGCCAGGACTTTCGTCTGCATTCAAGTTCTAGAGGTCACTTTGCGTCCTAAATTAATGAGGGTTGTGTGCACAAAAGGTCATGGAACACATTGTGGTGTCATAACATCTTTACCTTATGTGTGCTTGAGCAGAACTGTTCCTGATTTCATCAGAGCTCTAAGGATTGGGCTAACCATGAAGACGCCCTAGTATTCAGTGCTTTTGGTGGTGACAAGAAGATGTGATAAGGAGCAGGCAGATGTTGCTGAATAGTCGAGCAGCCAGAAAGGTGAGTTGTAAGGTAAGTATTGGTATTCTTCCTATTTTTTTATATCTTACGTTTATTATGCTTTGCTGTCTTGAAAGACCGGAGAGCAAAATAAGGGACATTAAATTCCCTGGGAATAACTTTTTAGCAAAACAAATTTCCTGGGAAAATCAGCACGACCAGGCAAAATCCAATTTTTCCTGATTTGCTAATTTCTAGTTGAAAATTCTCTGTTGATATTATGAACATTCTTTCACCACTAAAGAACTAAAAATCATACCATTAACCCCTTACCGCTGACAAATTTCCATTGACAAAGCCATATAATGGCTTGCTTTTTTCATGACTTCTGGATACGGGATGGACCTTCATTTATTAGCTCATTACCAAAACTACATAGCTCAATGAAATAAAATACACATTTTATTTTGGTGTCAAAAAGGCCACAGCTTTTATTAAAAATCACATGAGTATAGTAAGTCAGGTGAAATGCTAGTCAAGTATATTCTGAGATTCACGGACACGTGAGATCCCCAAGTTACCTGCCATATAGCAATTGTGGCGCCCCTAGGGGTATTTGCCACAAAAATAGTTATTGACACTAAATACAAATACTAAAATAGCAAGACTGCACTACCATCTCCGGCCAGAAGGGGGAGCTCCAGAGACTCCCCTTGATCTATTCTGGTCTGAGATAAGGACTGGCAGTTGGGCTAAGGAGCTCGTAGTGAGAGGTCATACAACTGAGGAAAAGGAGAATAGAGCAAAAAGGACATTGTGAGAACCGGGTAGCATTAATCGTTATCCAGAATAGGCGCAGAGACGGATACCGGATCCGTGGCTATATTGATTATATATAATATAACAACCGGAAAGATGTGAGGTGATATCAGCTTCACTAGGGTCGGACGCAGCAACAGACAGAGAGTTCAGTCGTACTCCCTGAGGGAGTAAACCGATAAAAGGACTCGGGTTGCCCGTCGAACCAAGACCCAGATGGGACGGATTGGGTCGGCAGCCAGTTCACATACAGCAGCAGGGCCGTATAGAAATTGCGCATAATAAGAGATGGAAATCCTGACAGGGTCAAGATAATTCAGAGTTTTCATACAGACTCCGGTGACAGTACTGATTGCAAATCCCTTTATGTTGAAGTAATCTGGTTAAACGTTTCGGTGCTTCAGTCTTTCATTTGGATAATAGTCATCTATTCGGAATCGGGATCATCACTGCTGAGAAGACCTACTGTCGATCAAGTAAGTGCCTGTTCCTTCATAATATCCCTTACAATGTGCACTGCCTGAGACCACAGCATCGGGTCAAGCCACTAGTGACATCCCCCTCAAGAGACAGATCTCATTGGTCTGGTGCTGGGTACCTTGGTCTCCCGGGCGTCACAACTGGCGTCACGAACAGGATTCAGCCAGCCCGTACACCGGGTATTGTGTGCCGTAATTGGAGTCTGAAAAATTTGGATGAAAAATCATGGAAATTGACTTTGTTAAAGAAAATCCCGTTCCCCATTGAAAACTATTGAAAGTGACTTTTCTCCATTGGTTATAATGGGGTAAAAATGGCCGCCATCCCCTGATGTAATCATCTCATAACCGTTAGGCACAAAACTGTTAATCAAGCTACGTCGTTAGGCACAAAACTGTTAATCGAGCTACGTCATTACTCAAGCCCCAGTCTAACTGAAAAATTTCAAAATCCATCATCAAAGAGCGTGCGGCAGTTAGAGGCAGCAGGGGGCGTGTCATTGTCATCCAGCTGCACAGAGGAACGAATCTACATTATCTAGACGGAAGCTGGGACCGGAGGGCTCTGGATTAACTAAGGGGGTACAGTATGTCGCAGCACGGAGACGCTGCAGCACCCGGCGACGCTAATGCAGCTGAAAGACAGAGTGTCAATAGAGAGCCTGGCAGCGCAGCAGTGCAAGGAGTGGAGCCCATCATGCCGGTGTTGATGCCATATACCCCGGGTGGCCCGTGGCTTCCAATGTATGAAGGTGAACCTAATACCCTTGACGGTTTCAGGGAAAAGATGCTGGCTCATTTTGATATGTTCCCCGTGGGTGAAGCTCATCGTGTTAGTCTCCTGATGATGCAGTTAAGTGGCCATGCTAAGCGAGAAGTCACGGCATGGGCAACTGATCTAAAAGGTACTGTTGAACACATATTTGCTGGATTAAAAGCTACATTTGAAACCACTGCCAGCAGCAGAGCTAAAAGTACGATTCTTTAATTGCAAACAAAAAGCTAATGAGGGCGTGAGAGATTTTGCTTTAAACCTGCAGGAAGCCTTTAAATCACTTACACTGGCTGAACCCATTTTTAACACAGGAGCCGATAAACTGCTAAGAGATCAATTTATTGAGGGACTCTATACCCCTTATCACCGGGGGCATGTGAGCATGCTTGTTTTTAAGAACCCTGAATTGACATTTAAGGAGAGCGCTATACGTCTCCAGCTGGCAGAGGCACCTCGGGATCAAGATCTCACACAACCCATGGCAGATACACTTCAGCAACGGGGAATGCCAGTGACATCAGCTATGTCTGGTGCCAGTGCTAAGTCCCTGGGGCCCATTACTAATGAGGCTCTTCAGCAAAAGCTTGACTCTTTAACTGATGTTGTTGCTTCAATGGCTAAAACCATGCAGGAGATGAGAGAACCCAAGATGGAGTTGGCAAACCGTAGAGAGGATGTTCCATGGATGAGGTCCCGGAGATACCCGACATGGAGAGGACGACCCCATGACCGCTACCAACCGGAAGGATGGCCCATTTGCCGCCGTTGCCAGCAGCCAGGCCAGTTTGCATGAAATTGTGATTTAAACGGGAATCCCCTGGGAACGCGGGCCGCTTCGCAGGAATGAATTTTCAAGGCCCAACACCCTGGCACGACAGGTACATCGGAGGACGACCCATCATCCCTATCGTGCTGGACGGAATTCCCCTCAACGCTTTGCTGGATACAGGTTCCCAGATTTCATCTATACCATATATCCTTTATAAGAGGTACTGGGCTGAGGTAGATATTGATAAAGGACCCTCTGATGTTGAACTAGATATATGGGCCAGTAATGGTAAGTTGGTACCGAAACTAGGATTCAGGGAGATGACCATAAAGATTGGTAAAGCAGAATTGAAGAAACAGGGTATAATTGTCGTTGATGTTGATCGGCAGAACTGTGAACCAACTATATTGATAGGAATGAATGTGTTAGAGAACTGCTTTTCCGAAGTTATTTCTGTCTTACAACAAATTGCTGAAACTGCCCGATCCTGCCAGCAGAGAGTTCTCCGGAGGGAAATAAAAGTATTAATGTTAAGGCAACAGATAGAAGTTGCAGGTGGAGAAATCGGCAGTGTGAGGGTGAGTGATCCAACGTCTATTGTAATCCCACCAAAAACAGAAATGCTGGTATGGTGTAGAGCGGCCATTGGTACTAAAGGACGAGACTATCAAGCCTTAATAGAACCAGCGTACACCGACAGCAGGCCCACTATACTCACGGCACGAGGGGTGGTCGAGGTACACCGGGGACGGGTGCCGGTATGAATTTTGAACTGTGGAGAGGAAGAGGTCACTTTGCCAAGGTACGCTACAGTGGCAAAGTTATATACTGTTGACAACAATGCCATCACAACCCTTAGAATCGACCTGTCAGGTGGAAAATAACGGCTCAGATGGAGAATCGGAGGATTGGTGCCAACAGCTAGACGTGGGTGTAGATTCAACACCTACCCATCAAAGACAAGGGGTGTATAGATTAGTGACAGAATATGAACAGGTCTTTCAGTAAACACCCATTAGACTTCGGACGGATAGAAGGGGTGGAACATACAATCCCCACCGGTGACCATCCCCCGATAAAAGAAAGATATAGACCCATACCGCCCGCTCACTATCAATGCGCGAAGGACATGCTGAGAGAGATGAAACAGGCCGGGGTAATAAGGGATAGTTGTAGCCCTTGGGCGGCCCCTCTGGTGATTGTCAAAAAAAAGGACGGAACCATGAGAATGTGCGTAGACTACCGGCGGATTAATAATATCACCCATAAAGACGCCTATCCCTTGCCTAGGATAGAAGAGTCCTTGACTGCTTTGAAATCTGCTAATTATTTTTCCACCTTAGACTTAACAAGCGGGTATTGGCAAGTCCCTGTGGCTGAGAGAGATAAAGAAAAAACGGCATTCACCACACCAATGGGTCTAAGCGAATTTAATTGCATGCCGTTCGGACTCTGCAACGCATCCGGTACTTTCCAGCGACTGATGGAATGTTGCCTCGGACACAAGAACTTCGAGACTGTCCTCCTGTACCTAGACGATGTGATCGTCTACTCAAAGACTTACGAACAGCACTTAACAGACCTGGCAGAGGTGTTCAAAGCCTTATCCAAGTATGGTATGAAATCAAACCATCCAAATGTCACCTTCTCAAGCCAAAAGTACAATACTTAGGACACATCGTGAGTTCGGAGGGAGTAGCACCGGATCCCGAGAAAATAACTGCCATAAGGGATTGGCCAAGACCTACCAACGCAAAAGAAGTGAGGCAATTCTTGGGATTAGTGGGTTACTATCGTAGATTTATAAAAGGATTTACCAAATTGGCAGCGCCATTGCAAGATGCTTTGATAGGGCAGACGAAGAAACCTTCAAACCGAAACCCTCCTTTTCAGTGGAACGACGAAAGAGAAGACTCCTTTGAACAACTAAAGAAGGCACTAACTGGAGAAGAAGTTCTGGCGTACCCAGACTACCATCAACCTTTCATCCTCTACACCGATGCCAGTAATGTGGGATTGGGAGCGGTGCTGTCACAAAAGCAAGAAGGTCGGGAGAAAGTCATCGCCTTTGCAAGTAGAAAACTCCGGCCTACTGAAAGAAATTCTGAAAATTATAGCTCCTTCAAATTGGAGCTACTGGCAGTAGTTTGGGCTGTGACTGAACGTTTCAAACACTATTTGACCGGTGCAGAATTTATTGTCTATACTGACAACAATCCATTGACCCACCTAGACACGGCTAAATTAGGTGCGTTAGAACAGCGATGGATAGCCCGGTTATCTAATTACAACTTCGTGATCAAGTATCGAGCAGGTCGCAAGAATGGAAATACCGATGCCCTATCCCGGATGCCACACTTGGGAGATGTAGAAGAAGAAACGGGAGAGCTTGAAGAAATTGAACTACCAGCCTTTCATCAGCCCAAGGCAAAACATCGTCAGTCAAATACCTATCAGAAACAACAAGAAGTGAATTTTAATACGTTAGCACACCATAGATGGGCTGACACCCAAGATAGCAATCCGGCTGTGAAGCTAGTGAAGGAACTATTGACTGAGCAAAGTGCATATCCCGATGAGAATGCCCCAGAAGAGACGCATCAACTCTGGAAAGAGAGAGGCAAAATGTTCCTGTATCAAGGGAAACTCTGTAGAAGATACACCAATCCGAAAACACATGAATTGGTTTGGCAGATTATCGTGCCTAAACAAGATGTGAAGATGGTCCTCGAGGCTTACCACAATGGTGCTGGTCACTTTGGTTGGAAAAAGCTAGAAGTACTTCTGAGAGAAAGATTTTATTGGGTCGGGATGAGAAAATCAATCGAACAGTGGTGTAGAAACTGTGGCCCGTGCAACCTCAGAAGGAACGATCAAAAGAGCCAAAGAGCACCACTGCAGCCCATAATCACCAAACAACCACTTGAACTGGTAGCCATGGACCACGTGAAGTTGACACCAAGCCGGTACGGTTACGTCTATGCCTTGACCATCGTGGACCATTATTCGCGCTTCTTGGTAGTAGTACCTGTAAAAGATCTAACTGCAAAAACAGCAGCCAAAGCGTTCCAAACGCACTATTGTAGACCCCATGGATATCCGGAACAGGTTCTCACTGACCAGGGTACAGCCTTTGAATCAGAGATCTTCAGAGAATTCTGTAATATGTATGGTTGCAAAAAAATCCGGACGACGGCCTATCATCCGCAAACAAACGGCTTATGTGAGAAGATGAACCATATTGTGATAGACCTACTAAAGACTTTACCTGAAACAGAAAGGAATCAATGGCCAGAGAAATTGCCTGACTTGGTGGATCTGTATAATCATGTCCCGGTGAGCTCTACCAACTGCACCCCAGCTTATCTTATGCGTGCAAGACCCGGCCAATTGCCAATCGATCTAGAAATGGGAATTCTGAAACCAGACGCAGAAGTTCAAGACTCCAATTGGGATGTCGTACGGCAAAAGCAGTATCACCAAGTGCAAGAGAGTGTGGAAAGAAGCCTCCAGCAAACCAGAGAAAGACAAGAGCGAACTTTCAACCAGAATGCTCTAGCAACTCCATTAAGACCGGGTGACCAAGTACTGAAGAGGAATCGTCGAACCAATAAACTGGATAATCAATGGGAAGCCATACCCTACACAGTTTTACCAACAAGAATGGATAATCCTAAAATGTGTCTCATTAGCAAAAACGGAGGTTTAACATCTGTACTAGTGTCAAGAGACAATCTTAAATTATGTCCGGAAACATTGAAAGAGCCAGAAGTTGTCCAGCCAGAATCAGAAGTTATTCAACCCATTCACGGTGGACTTGCCAACCCCATAGTGGTGGAATTATCTTTAGCAGAGAGGGCAGATACTATATCCGCAGTAGACAGTAGTACACCACATAAAGAGACACCGCTATTATGTAGATCCCAGCGTAGTACCCAGGGTCAATTACCGACCAGGTATGCGGATTACCAACTATAAGACTATAGTCATTGTTATCATTCTGTAACGTTTAAGCCCAGTACCTACAGAGACTTACCTGTATGAACTTCTTGCATATTCTTGAACTTTTTATCAGCCCGGAAATACTAAATCAAAGCTCCGGAAAGACTGCTTTGTGAACTTTGCTTCCTACCTTCAAGGATAGAACTGTATTAATGGACGCTATTTAAAGTGCCTTTTTACAGAATTCCATTTTTTTTGTTTCTTTGAATGGTTTTTGTAATTTTTTATTTTTAAGACTCTGTACATATCAATTGTTATTTCAAAATGTTATCATCCCACAGTCCCGGAGTACTGTTCTTAACTAAGGGGGAATGTGGTGCCCCTAGGGGTATTTGCCACAAAAATAGTTATTGACACTAAATACAAATACTAAAATAGCAAGACTGCACTACCATCTCCGGCCAGAAGGGGGAGCTCCAGAGACTCCCCTTGATCTATTCTGGTCTGAGATAAGGACTGGCAGTTGGGCTAAGGAGCTCGTAGTGAGAGGTCATACAACTGAGGAAAAGGAGAATAGAGCAAAAAGGACATTGTGAGAACCGGGTAGCATTAATCGTTATCCAGAATAGGCGCAGAGACGGATACCGGATCCGTGGCTATATTGATTATATATAATATAACAACTGGAAAGACGTGAGGTGATATCAGCTTCACTAGGGTCGGACGCAGCAACAGACAGAGAGTTCAGTGGTACTCCCTGAGGGAGTAAACCGATAAAAGGACTCGGGTTGCCCGTCGAACCAAGACCCAGATGGGACGGATTGGGTCGGCAGCCAGTTCACATACAGCAGCAGGGCCGTATAGAAATTGCGCATAATAAGAGATGGAAATCCTGACAGGGTCAAGATAATTCAGAGTTTTCATACAGACTCTGGTGACAGTACTGATTGCAAATCCCTTTATGTTGAAGTAAACTGGTTAAACGTTTCGGTGCTTCAGTCTTTCATTTGGATAATAGTCATCTATCCGGAATCGGGATCATCACTGCTGAGAAGACCTACTGTCGATCAAGTAAGTGCCTGTTCCTTCATAATATCCCTTACAATGTGCACTGCCTGAGACCACAGCATCGGGTCAAGCCACTAGTGACATCCCCCTCAAGAGACAGATCTCATTGGTCTGGTGCTGGGTACCTTGGTCTCCCGGGCGTCACACAATCAGCAGGCAGCAATCCAGGGACGGCACACTCTGACTTGCCACAATACCAGTCCACTTGAAGCGCTCCAATGTAACTACCAAAAAACCTGATTCGTGAGCTTAAAAGCAACCGGTCACCAGAAATAACACTGTTAACCTGCAGATATGTGGTTAATCTGCATGTTAACAGCGTTATTATGCTGCCCAGCGCCTTCACACAGCCAAATGCAGTGGGGAGAAAATGTTATTCTCCATGCCAGTGCAGCGCCCCAGAGTCCTGGTCGTTGCAGTAATGTCGCTCTGCCACTAAGGGGAGTGATGTTACGTCTGATTGCACTAAAAGAGTTCACCTGACCAGGTATCACACACACACACACTACACTCTACACTCCGGCCACCAGGGGGGGTGGTTCTATCTGTTAGGCCACTCCTCACACTTTGGTAAAACTGGGGGTTGGACAGGAAGTTAGGCAGAAAGTAGCTGGGAAGAGCTCGAGAGAGGATCTGTCAGGGGTGGGATCCTGGCAGAGCCTTAGAAAA
The DNA here is from genome assembly GCF_051348905.1 of Ranitomeya variabilis. NCBI lineage: Eukaryota > Metazoa > Chordata > Amphibia > Anura > Dendrobatidae > Ranitomeya > Ranitomeya variabilis. The sequence continues at coordinate 647,769,342 of NC_135233.1, read as the reverse complement.
GGGGATAGATCGTTACGGAGCCGTGCCTGTGCTTTACAGCGGCAGACTCCTAAGAAAGGACAAGAAGCGAGGGGTATTGTGGAGGAGTGAGAAACGGGAATACAGCAAAGAGGCGATAGAACCAGAAGGAGTCATGCCCCCAGACCAGCAACATCCTTCTGAGGCGCAAAGCCGGCGGCCGGAACGCCGAGAAAGTAAGAGACTTTAAGCATTACTTCAAACCATGGCAGGACAGTCAATTATAGGTTGGCTGACACACTTAAATCACCTAAGCAGTTGTAGGAGAGGGGCGACTCTAGGGTCCCATAGTTACATAGTTACATAGTTATTAAGGTTGAAGGAAGACTGTAAGTCCATCTAGTTCAACCCATAGCCTAACCTAACATGCCCTAACATGTTGATCCAGAGGAAGGCAAAAAAAACCCATGTGGCAAAGAGTAACTCCACCATGGGGAAAAAAATTCCTTCCCGACTCCACATACGGCAATCAAACTAGTTCCCTGGATCAACGCCTTATCAAGGAATCTAGTGTATATACCCTGTAACATTATACTTTTCCAGAAAGGTATCCAGTCCCCTCTTAAATTTAATTAATGAATCACTCATTACAACATCATACGGCAGAGAGTTCCATAGTCTCACTGCTCTTACAGTAAAAATCCGCGTCTGTTATTATGCTTAAACCTTCTTTCCTCCAGACGTAGAGGATGCCCCCTTGTCCCTGTCTCAGGTCTATGATTAAAAAGATCATCAGAAAGGTCTTTGTACTGTCCCCTCATATATTTATACATTAAAATAAGATCACCCCTTAGTCTTCGTTTTTCCAAACTAAATAGCCCCAAGTGTAATAACCTATCTTGGTATTGCAGACCCCCCAGTCCTCTAATAACCTTGGTCGCTCTTCTCTGTACCCGCTCCAGTTCAGCTATGTCTTTCTTATACACCGGAGACCAGAACTGTGCACAGTATTCTAAGTGTGGTCGAACTAGTGACTTGTATAGAGGTAAAATTATGTTCTCCTCATGAGCATCTATGCCTCTTTTAATACATCCCATTATTTTATTTGCCTTTGTAGCAGCTGCCTGACACTGGCCACTGAATATGAGTTTGTCATCCACCCATATACCCAGGTCTTTTTCATTGACGGTTTTGCCCAGAGTTTTAGAATTAAGCACATAGTTATACATCTTATTACTTCTACCCAAGTGCATGACCTTACATTTATCCCCATTAAAGCTCATTTGCCATTTATCAGCCCAAGCTTCTAGTTTACATAAATCATCCTGTAATATAAAATTGTCCTCCCCTGTATTGATTACCCTGCAGAGTTTAGTGTCATCTGCAAATATTGAAATTCTACTCTGAATGCCCCCTACAAGGTCATTAATAAATATGTTAAAAAGAAGAGGGCCCAATACTGACCCCTGTGGTACCCCACTGCTAACCGCAACCCAGTCCGAGTGTGCTCCATTAATAACCACCCTTTGTTTCCTATCCCTGAGCCAGCTCTCAACCCACTTACACATATTTTCCCCTATCCCCATTACTCTCATTTTATGTAACAACCTTTTGTGTGGCACCGTATCAAAAGCTTTGGAAAAGTCCATATACACTACGTCCACTGGGTTCCCTTGGTCCAGTCCGGAACTTACCTCTTCATAGAAGCTGATCAAATTAGTCTGACATGAACGGTCCCTAGTAAACCCGTGCTGATACTGGGTCATAAGGTTATTCCTCTTCAGATACTCCAGTATAGTATCCCTTAGAATGCCCTCCAGGATTTTACCCACAGTAGAGGTTAAGCTTACTGGCCTATAATTACCGAGTTCAGTTTTTGCCCCTTTTTTGAATATTGGCACCACATTTGCTATACGCCAGTCCTGTGGTACAGACCCTGTTATTATGGAGTCTTTAACCCCTTAATCCCATATGACGTACTATACCGTCGAGGTGGGGTGGGCCTTAATTCCCGGTGACGGGATAGTACGTCATACGCGATCGGCCGCGCTCACGGGGGGAGCGCGGCCGATCGCGGCCGGGTGTCGGCTGCATATCGCAGCTGACATCCGGCACTATGTGCCAGGAGCGGTCACGGACCGCCCCCGGCACATTAACCCCCGGCACACCGCGATCAAACATGATCGCGGTGTACCAGCGGTACAGGGAAGCATCGCGCAGGGAGGGGGCTCCCTGCGGGCTTCCCTGAGACGATCGGTACAAGGTGATGTACTCACCTCGTACCGAACGTCTTCTCCCTGCAGGCCCCGGATCCAAAATGGCCGAGGGGCTGTATCCGGGTCCTGCAGGGAGCACTTCCGGGTCGGAGCAGGCTGCAGATGAAAGCTGCAGCCTGCTCCGATGAAAGTATGATCGCAGATCTGATAGAGTGCTGTGCACACTATCAGATCTGCGATCTGTGATGTCCCCCCCTGGGACAAAGTAAAAAAGTAAAAAAAAAAATTTCCACATGTGTAAAAAAAAAAAATAATAATTCCTAAATAAATAATAATAATAAAAAAAATATTATTCCCATAAATACATTTCTTTATCTAAAAAAAACAAACAAAAACAATAAAAGTACACATATTTAGTATCGCCGCGTCCGTAACGACCCAACCTATAAAACTGGCCCACTAGTTAACCCCTTCAGTAAACACCGTAAGAAAAAAAAAAAGAAAAACGAGGCAAAAAACAACGCTTTATTACCATACCGCCGAACAAAAAGTGGAATAACACGCGATAAAAAAGACGGATTTAAATAACCATGTTACCGCTGAAAACGTCATCTTGTCCCGCAAAAAACGAGCCGCCATACAGCATCATCAGCAAAAAAATAAAAAAGTTATAGTCCTCAGAATAAAGCGATGCCAAAATAATTATTTTTTCTATAAAATAGTTTTTATCGTATAAAAGCGTCAAAACATAAAAAAATGATATAAATGAGGTATCGCTGTAATCGTACTGACCCGACGAATAAAACTGCTTTATCAATTTTACCAAGCGCAGAACGGTATAAACGCCTCTCCCAAAAGAAATTCATGAATAGCTGGTTTTTGGTTATTCTGCCTCACAAAAATCGGAATAAAAAGTGATAAGAAATGGTCACGTGTCCGAAAATGTTACCAATAAAAACGTCAACTCGTCCCGCAAAAAACAAGACCTCACATGACTCTGTGGGCCAAAATGTGGAAAAATTATAGGTCTCAAAATGTGGAGACGCAAAAACTTTTTTGCTATAAAAAGCGTCTTTTAGTCTGGTTTCACACTTGCGTTTTTATCTGCATGCGTTTTTTAAAAAAACCGCATGTGTGAAAAAATGCATGTAAACGCGGTAAAACGCATGCGTTTTTATAGAAAAACACAAGAAAACAAGAAAAAAACAAAAAACCCTAACCCTACCCCTAACCCTACCCCTAACCTGAAATACGTGGCACTGAAATACGTGGCACTGAAATATACGTTTATATACGTATATACGTATATAAGTGCCACGATATTTCAGTGGCCACGTATATAAGTGCCACGTATTTAAGTGCCACGTATTTAAGTGCCACGTATTTAAGTGCCACGTATTTAAGTGCCACGTATTTAAGTGCCACGTATTTACGTGCCACGTATTTACGTGCCACGTATTTTTCAGTGCCTGAAATACATGGCACTGAAATATCGTGGCACTGAAATATCGTGGCACTGAAGTATTTACGTGCCACGTATTTTTCAGTGCCTGAAATACGTGGCACTGAAATACGTGGCACTGAAATACGTGGCACTGAAATATTGTGGCACTGAAATATCGTGGCACTTAAATACGTGGCACTTAAATACGTGGCACTTAAATACGTGGCACTTAAATACGTGGCACTTATATACGTGGCACTTATATACGTGGCACTTATATACGTGGCACTTATGACTGTCAGAAAATGTTCAGTAAACGGTTAGGGGTAGGGTTTCAGGTAGAATTGGGGAGTTTCCACTGTTCAGGCACATCAGGGGCTCTCCAAACGCGACATGGCGTCCAATCTCAATTCCAGCCAATTCTGCGTTGAAAAAGTAAAACAGTGCTCCTTCCCTTCCGAGCTCTCCCGTGCGTCCAAAAAGGGGTTTACCCCAACATATGGGGTATCAGCGTACTAGGGACAAATTGAACAACAACTTCTGGGGTCCAAGTTCTCTTGTTATCCTTGGGAAAATAAAAATTTGGGGGGCTAAAAATCATTTTTGTGGGAAAAAAAATATGTTTTATTTTCACGGCTCTGCGTTATAAACTGTAGTGAAACACTTGGGGGTTCAAAGTTCTCACAACACATCTAGATAAGTTCCTTGGGGGGTCTAGTTTCCAATATGGGGTCACTTGTGGGGGGTTTGTACTGTTTGGGTACATCAGGGGCTCTGCAAATGCAACGTGACGCCTGCAGACCAATCCATTTAAGTCTGAATTCCAAATGGCGCTCCTTCCCTTCCGAGCTCTGTCATGCGCCCAAACAGTGGTTCCCCCCCACATAGGGGGTATCAGCGTACTCAGGACAAATTGGACAACAACTTTTAGGGTCCAATTTATCCTGATACCCTTGTGAAAATACAAAACTGGGGGCTAAATTTCATTTTTGTGAAAAAAAAAATAAAATTATTTTCACGGCTCTGCGTTATAAACTGTAGTGAAACACTTGGGGGTTCAAAGTTCTCACAACACATCTAGATAAGTTCCTTGGGGGGTCTAGTTTCCAATATGGGGTCACTTGTGGGGGGTTTGTACTGTTTGGGTACATCAGGGGCTCTGCAAATGCAACGTGACGCCTGCAGACCAATCCATTTAAGTCTGCATTCCAAATGGCGCTCCTTCCCTTCCGAGCTCTGTCATGCGCCCAAACAGTGGTCCCTCCCCACAAATGGGGTATCAGCGTACTCCAGACAAATTGGACAACAACTTTTGGGGTCCAATTTATCCTGATACCCTTGTGAAAATACAAAACTGGGGGCTAAAAAATCATTTTTGTGAAAAAAAAAATAATTTTTATTTTCATGGCTCTGCGTTATAAACTGTAGTGAAACACTTGGGGGTTCAAAGCTCTCAAAACACATCTAGATAAGTTCCTTAGGGGGTCTACTTTCCAAAATGGTGTCACTTGTGGGGGGGTTTAATGTTTAGGCACATCAGGGGCTCTCCAAACGCAACATGGCATCCCATCTTAATTCCAGTCAATTTTGCATTGAAAAGTAAAATAGCACTTCTTCCCTTCTGAGCTCTGCTATGCGCCCAAACAATGGTTTACACCCACATATTGGGTATCGTCGTACTCAGGACAAATTGCACAACAACTTTTGTGGTCTAATTTCTTCTCTTACCCTTGGGGAAATAAAAAAATGGGGGTGAAAAGATCATTTTTGTGAAAAAATATGATTTTTTATTTTTACGGCTCTGCATTATAAACTTCTGTGAAGCACTTGTTGGGTCAAAGTGCTCAACACACATCTAGATAAGTTCCTTAAGGGGTCTACTTTCCAAAATGGTGTCACTCGTGGGGGGTTTCAATGTTTAGGCACATTAGGGGCTCTCCAAACGCAACATGGCGTCCCATCTCAATTCCAGTCAATTTTGCATTGAAAAGTCAAATGGCGCTCCTTCCCTTCTGAGCTCTGCCCTGCGCCCAAACAATGGTTTACACCCACATATGGGGTATCAGTGTACTCAGGACAAATTGCACAACAATTTTTGGGGTCCAATTTCTTCTCTTACCCTTGGGAAAATAAAAAATTGGGGGTGAAAATATCATTTTTGTGAAAAAATATGATTTTTTATTTTTACGGCTCTGCATTATAAACTTCTGTAAAGCACTTGTTGGGTCAAAGTGCTCACCACACATCTAGATAAGTTCCTTAGGGGGTCTACTTTCCAAAATGGTGTCACTTGTGGGGGGTTTCAATGTTTAGGCACATCAGGGGCTCTCCAAATGCAACATGGCGTCCCATCTCAATTCCAGTCAATTTTGCATTGAAAAGTCAAATGGCGCTCCTTTGCTTCCAAGCTCTGCCATGCGCCCAAACTGTGGTTTACCCCCACATATGGGGTATCAGCGTACTCAGGACAAATTGTACAACAACTTTTGGGGTCTATTTTCTCCTGTTACCCTTGGTAAAATAAAACAAATTGGAGCTGAAATAAATTTTGTGTGAAAAAAAGTTAAATGTTCATTTTTATTTAAACATTCCAAAAATTCCTGTGAAACACCTGAAGGGTTAATAAACTTCTTGAAAGTGGTATTGAGTACCTTGAGGAGTGCAGTTTTTAGAATGGTGTCACACTTGGGTATTTTCTATCATATAGACCCGTCAAAATGACTTCAAATGAGATGTGGTCCCTAAAAAAAAATGGTGTTGTAAAAATGAGAAATTGCTGGTCAACTTTTAACCCTTATAACTCCGTCACAAAAAAAAATTTTGGTTCCAAAATTGTGCTGATGTAAAGTAGACATGTGGGAAATGTTATTTATTAAGTATTTTGTGTGACATATGTCTGTGATTTAAGGGCATAAAAATTCAAAGTTGGAAAATTGCGAAATTTTCAAAATTTTCGCCAAATATTCGTTTTTTTCACAAATAAACGCAAGTTATATCGAAGAAATTTTACCACTAACATGAAGTACAATATGTCACGAGAAAACAATGTCAGAATCGCCAAGATCCGTTGAAGCGTTCCAGAGTTATAACCTCATAAAGGGACAGTGGTCAGAAATGTAAAAATTGGCCCGGTCATTAACGTGCAAACCACCCTCGGGGCTTAAGGGGTTAAAGATTACAAATAATGGTCTATCAATGACTGTACTTAGTTCCTGCAGTACTCGGGGGTGTATCCCATCCGGGCCCGGAGATTTGTCAATTTTAGTTATTTTTAGACGCCGCTGTACTTCCTGCTGGGTTAAGCAGGTGACATTTAATGGGGAATTTTTATCACTAGTCATTTTGTCTGCCATGGGATTTTCTTTTGTAAATACTGATGAAAAAAAGTCATTTAGCATATTGGCTTTTTCCTCATCCTCATCCACCATTTCCCCCAGATTATTTTTAAGGGGGCCAACACTGTCATTTTTTAGTTTCTTACTATTTATATAGTTAAAGAATATTTTGGGATTATTTTTATTCTCTCTGGCAATGAGTCTCTCTGTCTCAATCTTTGCTGCCTTGATTTGCTTTTTACAGAATTTATTTAATTTTCTGTATTTATTTAATGCCTCCTCACTACCTACTTCCTTTAATTCTCTAAATGCTTTCTTTTTGTCCCTTATTGCACCCCTTACAGCTCTATTTAGCCATATTGGTTTCCTCCTATTTCTAGTATGTTTATTCCCATACGGTATATACTGTGCACAGGTCCTATCCAGGATGCTAATAAACGTCTCCCATTTTCTTTGTGTATTTTTGTGTCTCAGGATATCGTCCCAGTTAATTGCACCAAGATCCTCTCTTATCCGTTGGAAATTTGCCCTCCTGAAGTTTAGTGTCCTTGTCACCCCCCTACTACCCATCTTATTAAAGGTTACATGAAAACTTATTATTTTGTGATCACTATTCCCCAAGTGACCCCCAACCCTTATATTTGATATGCGGTCTGGCCTGTTGGTTAATATTAGGTCTAGCAGTGCCCCCCTCCTTGTTGGGTCCTGAACCAGTTGTGAAAGGTAATTGTCTCTCATAGTTGTCAAAAAACGATTACCTTTGCTGGAACTGCAGGTTTCTGTTCCCCAATCTATTTCAGGGTAGTTGAAGTCCCCCATAATAATGACTTCTCCTTGAGTCGCAGCTTCATCTATTTGCTTTACGAGGATATTCTCCATTGCTTCCATTATTTTTGGAGATTTATAACAAATCCCTATCAGTAATTTATTATTTTTTCCCCCTCCCCTCCAGGCCTACCCCGTCATATGGGTGCGTCCCAGCCATATCATCTGGGGGACGGAGAGAAAGAACATCAGGAACAGACACAACAGTTGTGAGGACTATCCCGTGGTGCTCAGCAGGGAAGTACTACAACACACAGGCGCTAGAAGGTAGGCACTGATTTCCACCTGCAAAGGGAACTCTGGATGTGCCTTCGGACCGGCCGGTCTCAGCCAGCCCTGTTAGCAGTGCTCTGGATTGCGGATCCTGAAGCATACAGTAAAGAGGTAAAGAGACTGCAACCCTGTGTCTTCGTTATTTCATCGCACCATTACATCTGTCATTGGACACCCCTTAGCAGGGTCACGGACCGGGTCTAGCCATCGTGAAAACCCCAGAACAGAGACAGAGAGGCCCGGTACAGAGAACCCCGCGGCCCTGCGTTTGGGGGTGCTCCAACTTGGCATCACGAACAGGATCTACTTAAGCCTGAAGAAACAGGTCATGTGTGCCTTGGAACTGTGACTGAATTGTGTTCGAGTCGTGATTTATTGCAAAGACTGTGTATTGCTATTACCGCCAAAAGTTCCCGCCACAGTTTGCCGTCGCCGTGCACGGAGGGAGGAGCCATAGCTTTGTGGAAGGAGCCGGCCAAAAGGAGCGCGGAAAAAGAAAACGCAATACAGTGCCAATCCCGGAAGAGGGACCCCGACCTCCAGCAGGTTAGCAAGAGGGAGGAACGGTCATTTCTGAATCAGGAGGAGCGGAGGCGGCGGCCACAGCCATAGACACAGAGGCAGCTCCGGTCCCTGCGGCGGGCGTAGCTGCGGACCTTATACCACCACCGGTTGCCGCAGAGCCTGTCGCCCCCATCAGTCAGCTGGAGACTGCCGCGACTACAACGGCCATAATGCCCTTCTCCATGCCGTACTTACCTGGGGCGGCCTGGCTCCCGCGATACTCTGGAGAGTCGCATACATTAACTGACTTTAAAGAAGGGATCTGCAGCCTGCTCGAGTTCTATCCCTTGACAGAGCCTCAGAAAGTTCATATGATAACAGGCCAACTCTTTGGGGCGGCTCTGAGAGAAGTGAAGTCCTGGCCCGCCGCGGATAAGGGAACTGCACAGCAGGTGTTTGCAAAGCTTAAAGCCACCTTTGACACCCGCACCGCTACAGAGATTAAGTTGACTTTCTATGGGTGCAAACAGAGGCCGCAGGATAGCTTATGGGACTATGCCCTTAATCTCCAGGAGGCGCTGCGGACCATCAAGCAGAGTGACCCCGGCAGCATGCAAGATGAAGATAAACTCCTGAAAGAGCGGTTCATCGAGGGGCTCCTGTGCAGTCACCAAAGGTGCCAACTGCACTTCCTGACCATGCAGAATCCAGACCTGACTTTTGCGCAATTCAAGGATAAAGCCATCCAGGCGCTGCAAGAGCGACAGCCCAGCCGTGCGGTGCCTCCCAGGCGTCAAGCCCTTATGTACCACCAGGAGGTGGCACCAGATGCCCCAGTCGCCGCCGAGGCCGATGCCCAGATCCTGGAAGATGTCTCCCCTGCAGGACTACGCCTCCAGATGCAGGAGCTGACCAAGAGCATTGCCGCCCTAGCCCGGACCATCCAGTCTCTACAGGAGGCCCCCAAGGAGAAGATCCAGCTGGCCTCCAGACCGGAGGATGTCCCCTGGATGCGACAGAGGAGGACTCCGCCGACCAGAGGCAGGGACGACGATCGTTTTCATCAGGATGGATGACCTATCTGCCGCCGCTGTCACCAGGTGGGCCACCTTGCAAGGTACTGTCATTTAAATGAGCAACCCCTGGGGCAGAGGGCCAACCCCCAGGAGTAGGACGATCGGGCCCGCAGTATTGGAGAGCCAAATACATTGGAGGGCGACCAGTTCTTCCAATTGTGATTGACGGAATCCCCATGAAAGCTTTGCTGGATACCGGTTCTCAGGTGACGACTATGCCTTGCATACTTTATAAGCGTTATTGGGAGGATACCGATATTACTCGTTGCCCCGATGATGATTTCACCATAATAGCCAGTAATGGTCAGCCATTGCCACAAGTGGGGTATAAAGAGGTCACCATCAAAGTGGGGAGGGTGGAATTGAAGGCCCAAGGGATTGTAATTGTTGATATTGACCGCCGTGAGTGTAATCCCATGATGACTATCGGTACCCATGTAATAGAAAATTGTCTTGCAGAAGTTATTGTCTTGTTACAACAGGTAGCAGAAACAGCTGGCTACAGTGAACAACGCGCCCTGCAAAAAGAAATCAGGGCTCTGATGCAGAGACAACAGGTGGAGCAGACTGGTGGTGAAATTGGTCGTGTCACAGTGAGTGATTCAAACCCCATTGCGATACCCCCCAGGAGCAAGATGTTAATATGGTGTCGGGCAGCCATAGGCCTCAGGGGTAAAGACTATCAGGCTCTGGTAGAACCCGTATATTCAGACAATAGGCCTACTCTCCTAACAGCCAGGGGGTGGTTGACGTCCGCAAGGGGAGGGTGCCAGTACGTGTCCTTAACTGTGGGGAGGAGGAGGTCCATCTCACCAAATATGCCACGCTTGCCAAATTGTTTACTGTCAATAATAGTGTGATACAAACACCTGGACCCTTGGTCCCGTCCAACCCGGCGGAGGACAACGGTTCTGCAGGGCACCCGAACAATTGGTGTCGGGAAGTGCATGTGGGCACTGACTCTACCCCATCCCACCAGAAACAGGGTGCCTACAGGGTGGTTCATGAGTACAAGTGGGTGTTTAGCAAACACCCTTTAGATTTTGGACAGGTAAAAGAGATCCAACATCACATCCCCACAGGAGACCATCGGCCCATAAAAGAGAGATACCGTCCTGTACCCCCAGCTCATTACCAGTGCGCCAAAGACATGTTGCGAGAAATGAAGGAGGCTGGGGTGGTGAGAGACAGTTGTAGCCCCTGGGCAGCTCCATTAGTCCTTGTTAAGAAGAAAGACGGCACAATGAGGATGTGTGTTGATTATAGGCAGTTGAATCGCATTACACATAAGGATGCATACCCACTGCCCAGGATAGAGGAATCCCTGGCTGCCTTAAAATCTGCTAACTACTTCTCTACCTTAGATCTCACCAGTGGGTACTGGCAGGTTCCCATGGTGGAGGCGGACAAAGAGAAGACAGCCTTCACGACACCGATGGGCCTCTGCGAATTCAACTACATACCCTTCGGATTGTGCAATGCCCTGGGGACGTTCCAGAGGATGATGGAGTGCTGTTTGGGACATAAGAACTTTGAAAGCGTACTGCTGTATCTGGATGATGTCATTGTCTTCTCTAAGACCTATGAAGACCATCTGAAGCACCTGGCCGAGGTGTTTGAAGCCCTGTCCAACTTTGGCTTAAAGGTGAAACCTTCCAAATGTCATCTGCTGAAACCCAAAGTGCAGTACCTAGGCCATGTGGTGAGTGCTGAAGGAGTGGCCCCAGACCCCGACAAGGTTACGGTGATTCAGGACTGGCCGAAACCCAGCAACCTCCATGAAGTCTGGCAGTTCCTCGGGTTGGTAGGCTATTACCGGAGGTTCATCAAGGACTTCACCAAGAAGGCCGCGCCATTGCAAGGCCTGTTGGTGGGCCAGTCCAAGAAGGCCAAGGGAAAGAGTACCCCATTCGATTGGAACGAGGGACTGGAAGGATCCTTCACTGGTCTGAAGATGGCGCTGACAGGAGAAGAGGTACTGGCTTACCCTGAATATGATCAACCATTTGTAATGTATACGGATGCCAGCAACATAGGGCTGGGAGCCGTGCTGTCCCAGGTCCAGAAAAGCAAGAAGAGGGTAATCGCTTACGCCAGCAGGAAGCTTCGTCCCATGGAAAGAAACCCTGACAACTACAGTTCCTTTAAGCTGGAATTCCTGGCCATCGTCTGGGCAGTGACAGAGAGGTTCAAACACTACCTGGCCTCGGCAAAATTCACCATCTTCACGGATAACAATCCGCTAACGCACTTGGATACTGCCAAGCTCGGGGCCTTAGAACAGCGGTGGATGGCCCGAATGTCGAATTACGACTTCACCATCAAGTACCGGGCAGGACGCAAGAATGCAAATGCTGATGCCTTGTCCCAGATGCCTAATTTGCCGGAAACAGACGAGGATCCGGAGGCATTAGAAGAGGTAGAGCTGCCCACTTTCCATCGTCCCAAAGCCACTCAGTGCTCCCATCATGTGAAGAACCGGCACAAAACTAAACAGGATATCATGCTGAATCCCCTGCCCCATCATGGATGGGCAGAGACCCAAGATGGCGACTTCGCGGTCCTTCGGGAGAAAGAGCTCCTGACGCAGGCAGGTTCGCATCCTGGCCCGGATGACCCACAAGAGATGCAACAGCTGTGGAAGGGGAGAAGTAAACTGTTCATTCACGAGGGTATTGTGTGCCGAAGAAGTGTCGACCAGCGCACTCACGAATTGGTATGGCAGATAGTGGTCCCAAGGCAAGATGCGCCAATGGTTCTGGGGGTGTACCACGATGGGGCCGGACACTTTGGGTGGAGGAAGTTGGAGAGGCTACTCCGAGGGACATTCTACTGGATTGGCATGAAGAGAGCCATCGAGAAGTGGTGTCGGGAGTGTGGCCCATGCAGCCTACGCAGGAAGGACCGTGATAGCCAACGGGTTTCATTGCAGCCCATCATCACCAAACGGCCGCTCGAACTGGTCACGCTAGACCATGTGAAGCTGACACCTAGCCGGTCAGGCTATATTTATGCTCTTACCATCGTGGATCACTACTCCAGATTCCTGGTGGTTGTACCTGTCAAGGATCTAACGGCCAGGACGGCCGCCAAAACCTTCCAACAGTACTTCTGTAGGCCCATGGGTATCCGGAGAAAGTACTGACCGATCAGGAACCAGCGTTTGAGGCGGAGGTGTTCCAGGAGTTCTGCAACCTGTACGGGTGTAAGAAGATCAGAACCACACCGTACCATCCACAAACCAATGGGACATGTGAGAAGATGAACAAAGTGGTGATCGACTTACTGAAGACCTTGCCTGTGGAGGAGCGGACCATGTGGCCAACAAAACTGCCTGACCTGGTAGACATGTACAACCACATCCCAGTCAATTCCACCAATTTCACTCCGGCGTACCTGATGTGAGGATGGTCTAGCAAGTTGCCCGTTGATCTAGACATGGGGGTATTTGCAGCGCCCCAGAGTCCTGGTCGTTGCAGTACTGGTGCTCCTCCGCTAAGGGGGGCTATGGTACGTCTGATGGCACTGAAGGAGTTCATCTGACCAGGTATCACAGACACCAATACATTTCACAGTCTGGCCTCCAGGGGGAGCTAAGGGCACTATGCATTAGGCCACTCCTCACAGTCTGGTAAAACTGGGGGTTGGATAGGAAGTTAGATCAGAAAGCTGACTGGGTTGGAACCAGGCAACACCTTGTGGCAGAGGGTGTTGTAGGGAAAGATTCAGAGGGGTCCCTGTCAGGGGTGGGATCCTGACAGAGGCCTAGCGAACAGAGAGAACGTTACGGGACCGCGCCTGCTCCTGATCGCGGCGGTACCCTAAGAAAGACAAGAAGCGAGGTATATTGTGCTGAGTGAGAAACGAGATCAATGCAACAAGGAGAAATACCAGTGGGAGTCATGCTGTAAGAACGAGGCAACATCCTACTGAGGCGCGTAGCCGGTGGCCGGAACGCCGAGGAAGTATCAGGCTCCAAGCAATACTTCAAACCTACGGCAGGACAGTCAGCTATAGGCGGGCTGTCTCACACCAATCACCTATGAAGACATGGGGGGCACACTAGGAGAAGGGCGACACTAGGGTCCAGGAAGAGCTCCGAGCCTTCTCGTCATACGGGTGCGTCCTAGCCATATCATCTGGGGGACGAAGAAGAACATCAGAATCTAGTTGTGAGGGAACACGAGAAACAGACACAACAGTTGTGGGGACTATCCCGTAAGCACAGCAGGGGAGGACCACAACACACAAGCGCTAGAAGGTAGGCACAGATTTCCACCTGCAAAGGGAGCTCTGGATGTGCCATCGCACCGGCCAGACTTGCGCAGCCTGGTTAACCGTATTCCGGACTGAGGACCCTGAAGCCTTCAGTAAAGAGGTAAAGAGACTGCAACCTGGTGTCCTCGTTATTTACTGTGACGGCACTGCACCGCACTACCACCATCATCTACACCCTATTATTTGGGCTCCCCTCAGCAGGGTCACGGACCAGGCCTAGCCACCGTGACAACCCCAGAACAGAGACTCAGAGGCCCGGTACCGGGTACCCCTCGGCCCTGCGGCAGTGGGGGGCGCTGCAAACTTGGCGTCATGAACAGGATCTACTTAAGCCTGAAGAATCAGGTCATGTGTGCCTTGGAACTGTGATTTATTGTGCTTGGACTGTGATTTATTGCAAAAACTGTGTATTGCCACTTGCCGCCAGAAGTTCCCGCCAAAGCCGCCGCCATTACAGCACTAAGGAGAGCGCAGGAGAAGAAGAGGGGCGTGGAGTAGGCGTGGACCAGCTGAAGAGCGCGAAAGACAATGGCCGCCCAGTCTAAATATTTCTGCACTGTGAGGACGTGTCCGTCAGCAGCCGAGATCCGCCTCCTGATTCTCAATGGTGGACGGAGACAGAGAAAACGAAACCGCCCACGAAGGAGAGAGCGGGAAAAGGACCAGGAAGAAGAAGTCAGTGACATGGAGGACGCCATGGCCAGCCGCCCTGAGCCGGAGCGTGGGGTCAGAGCCGAGGACTCCCCCAGCTACCCGGAGAGGCACCGCAGCCAGACCTCCACAGTTGACGCTGACCTCCTGCAGACCGGAGCGGATGAGCAGATCCACCAACTCCTGCAGACGCAGCGGAGCACTGAGGCCGGGTGGAAGAAGACCTTCATCGGGAGACTCATCAGACGTCTGTTGGCAGCCTCGTCTGGTCCGGAGCAGGAAAGAAGTTCCAGCGCTCCGAAGCCAGAAAGCAAGGCCCTGCCAGAAAGCGAGATGCTGCAAACGGAGATGACAACGCCGCAGCGCAAGGCCCTGCAACCAGCGTTCCAGACCCCAGCGGAGACGGAGCAGGTCGGCACCAGAGGGACCGCATCTGAAGCAGGTATGAAGAACGACCTTGCCTCGCCAGCAGAGGACTTGCTGATAGGCCCCGTCGCGGTGCCCCCTCTCCCTGGGACCTATAGACTCCGGCGCTTTACACCCTGGGATTGGGCCACGGGTATGGAGCACTTCTTAAAGGCCCCAATCTCGCCGATCACCTTGCCGAGCGAGGTCTATGCGGAGCTACGGCCGCCGGAGCGAGAGTAAACCTCGATGCCATGGATATGTAAATAGTTAACTGTTTGTCCTCTTGCTGCTATAACCCGATTAGGGTTAACTCTTAAAGGGATCCCTTTGTTTACCCGGGATCCCTTCTTCTGCTTTTTGTTTTGTTTCCTGTTTATTCATCATTGAAAGAACTGCTGAATCATGAACAATGCATGATTACAAACTTTTTGTACATAGTTTGCACCTTCTTAAAGGTGCTCTCTACTGGTTTTACACAAGGAAAGGACTCTTTGCAATGACACTGGTCTTGGAACCAGCACCGGAGTCCTTACTGCAAACAGACTTGCAGCTTGAGAAGTTGCACTACCTCATAGAGACTTGGTCCCCTCTTAAAGGGGATGTTCACATATTGCACTTATGAACAGTGTTGCCTTAAGATGGTTAAATGGCAATAATGTCTTGAAAGAAGAAGTTAAATGTAGTCAGACAGTTGATAGTAAGAAATGTTTAATGATGTTGATAGAAGAATGAGGACAGAAAGTGAACACGTACGGGGTTAGTCAGTGAGTCCTCCTAGGAGCCATACAGAGATGGCTCAGTAATCCTGAACTGAAAGATGGATGATAAGTTCTATACCGTGTATAGTAGTAGAAAGGCAGTAGGCCCGGGCAGAAAGGGGCGGTCCTGTAACAGAAAGGAGAGGCAGTAGGCCTGGAGCAGATAGGACAGGCGGTCCTGCAGATGTAAAGAAGGAGAATGCAGAAAAGTTGGTTAGCCTTATAATGTTTTATAAGAAGGTCTTTAGTGGATTTAGCGAGTACGTCCTTAAAGGCAATGTTAAATTATTGTTCAAAAATTTTGCACTTAGTAGAATACCCGGTTGGGTAAGAAAAGTTATTTATAGTGTGTTACTTAAATATTTAACCATGTTTGTAACGTTCAAGTGTCCTCACCTCCCATAAAGGGAAGCTCTGTTAAAAAGTTTACTTGTACTTGCATTTCCAAAATTGTATGTCTTTTTGCTGACATGTATTGTTGTTTTCTTCCCAGTCCAGGAGTACTGGATTTAACCGGGGGGGAGTGCAGCACCCCAGAGTCCTGGTCGTTGCAGTACTGGTGCTCCGCCACTAAGGGGGGCTATGGTACGTCTGATGGCACTGAAGGAGTTCATCTGACCAGGTATCACAGTCACCAATACATTTCACAGTCTGGCCTCCAGGGGGAGCTAAGGGCACTATGCATTAGGCCACTCCTCACAGTCTGGTAAAACTGGGGGTTGGATAGGAAGTTAGATCAGAAAGCTGACTGGGTTGGAACCAGGCAACACCTTGTGGCAGAGGGTGTTGTAGGGGAAGACTCAGAGGGGTCCCTGTCAGGGGTGGGATCCTGACAGAGGCCTAGCGAACAGAGAGAACGTTATGGGACCGCGCCTGCACCTGATCGCGGCGGTACCCTAAGAAAGGACAAGAAGCGAGGTATATTGTGCTGAGTGAGAAACGAGATCAACGCAACAAGGAGAAATACCAGTGGGAGTCGTGCTGTAAGAACGAGGCAACATCCTACTGAGGCGCGTAGCCGGTGGCCGGAACGCCGAGGAAGTATCAGGCTCCAAGCAATACTTCAAACCTACAGCAGGACAGTCAGCTATAGGCGGGCTGTCTCACACCAATCACCTATGAAGACATGGGGGGCACACTAGGAGAAGGGCGACACTAGGGTCCAGGAAGAGCTCCGAGCCTACTCGTCATACGGGTGCGTCCTAGCCATATCATCTGGGGGACGAAGAAGAACATCAGAATCTAGTTGTGAGGGAACACGAGAAACAGACACAACAGTTGTGGGGACTATCCCGTAAGCACAGCAGGGGAGGACCACAACACACAAGCGCTAGAAGGTAGGCACAGATTTCCACCTGCAAAGGGAGCTCTGGATGTGCCATCGGACCGGCCGGACTTGCGCAGCCTGGTTAACCGTATTCCGGACTGAGGACCCTGAAGCCTTCAGTAAAGAGGTAAAGAGACTGCAACCTGGTGTCCTCATTATTTACTGTGACCGGCACTGCACCGCACTACCACCATCATCTACACCCTATTATTTGGGCGCCCCTCAGCAGGGTCACGGACCGGGCCTAGCCACGGTGACAACCCCAGAACAGAGACTCAGAGGCCCGGTACCGGGTACCCCTTGGCCCTGCGGCAGTAAGGGGCGCTGCATCTTAACTCCCAAAGATGCCTCGCCGGATGCAGATTGGGATACAGGAAGGCAACAAAGGTACCGCAAAGTGCAGGAATGCATAGAAAGAAATCTCACTCAGGCCAGACAAAAACAAGAAAGGGACTACAACCAGCATGCTCCTGCGATTCCCTTGTCGCCCGGTGAGCAAGTACTCAAGCGGAAGAGGAGGCTACACAAGCTTGACGACCAATGGGAAGCGGAACCATATACAATTCTTGACCTGCTATTAATTTGTTCATTCTGACTCCCAAAGACCATAGAGAGGGAAACAGAAGAGAAGAGAAAGCGCTAATAGGGTCTTATCTGGATAACAATATAGAAGGATATGCATGATTGCACTCACTTGGATGAACCACTTGAAATTGGATTGGCATCCTTCATTTTTTTCTCCACCGCAGTACAGAATAACCCATTTGTTTCTCCTCCAGTTGTATTCCACAGATCATAGTGATCCTTGACTCACATTTATCCTGTGCTCTACACTGAGCGCTTACACTGGAGATTGTGTAAATCTCTGAAATATGTGATTCAGAAGTATCTCTCATGGAAGGCTCCCTATATAATGGGCAGACACCCTGTGATCTGGCAATGTCCGTTTTTTTAGTTATGCATAAATGTGTGGTTGACCACAGTTTTGGGTTATCTGAAATGGAGAACACCATTGAATAGAGGCAAGACAGAGTCCAGAATAACACTGCTGCCTCATTATAGTGAATGGATCTGTTGAGGGGTTTCACCTGAGTCATGTTATTCATATATTTTGAAGGAAACCCCAATGTAAGTGCTCAGTGTAGATTGCAAGATAAATGTGATCCTAAATTTCACATAAAATAATCCAAATTAACACTTCAACTAAATCCACAAGAAATAACATGTCGCCACTCAGGTCCATCAGCTATAGGGTGCTTTCACTTTACTGGTAGCACAAATTCTCTGGAAAACCACTATGGCTCCTCGTTCCAAAAAAATCCAGTAAAATTCGCATTCCCAAATCCAAATGTTGCCCTCCCTTCCAAACCCCACAGTGTGCTTAAAGAAAATTTAGCTTCCACATGTTTGGCATTTCTGTAGCGATGAAAGCCTCCATAATTTACAGGGTCCATATCTCCAAAAGCATGAGCTGGGCCTACAATGTGCTGGGCACTGTAACTTACAGGAAACTATGATGTACTGGACGCTACAGCATGAAGGGCACTGCAATGGCAGATTTGCAATTTTCACTCAGCAATATCCATTGCTGCTTGTTTTAAGAAAACACCCATCAAGTCAAAATTATCACTACCTCATAAATTCCCAGAGAGGTGTAATTTTCAAAATGTAGTCACTTGAGGGGGGATTCGGCTCTTTTGGAACTTAGGGCCTCTTTATATGGAGTATGTAAATGATTCTACAAAAATTTGTACTCCATGAGGCAAATAGCGCTCCTTCCCGCCCAAGTCTTGCATTTGTGGCTTAGCAGCACAGTGCAGCCACATATAGGGTATTACCATGTTCAGCAGAAATTGTTTAACACATTTTGGTGCCATTTTCACTCATGTAAAAATGTAAAATCAAAAAATAAAAAATGTTTGTTAAAAGTGTAATTATTTTTTCTTCTCCACCCAATGGTAAAAATTTCTGAGATACACTCAATATAATCATAAAATTCCGTGGCACACCTGTGGCATCAATATGATCACTACACCCTTAAAGGGAACCTGTCACCTGAATTTGGTGGGACTGGTTTTGGGTCATATGGGCGGGGTTTTCGGGTGTTTGATTCACCCTTTCCTTACCCGCTGGCTGCATGCTGGCCGCAATATTGGATTGAAGTTCATTCTTTGTCCTCCGGAGTACACGCCTGCGCAAGGCAATATTGCTTTATGTCAGCTATCTGATGGATGAGGTTTGAGGAATGGTGTGACAATAAATTGAGTCGTCCCAAGCTACCTTCTCCCAGTCCTTTTCAGGGGTCCCCTCTATGCCAAAAATGAGGAAATACACCCCTAAAGCTAGGTCTGTCTCAGAATCAGAAATATCAGGTCCTGAAGAATGGTTGGAAAAGGGAGAACTTACTCTGAGTCACACAGAGGATAATAAAAAATTCTTCTTTTCCTCTGAGGAAATGGAAGAATTATTACTGGCCGCCAGAAATGCGATGGGATTTGAAGAGGAGAAACCATACTGCACAGTCCAGGATGAGATGTTCAGGAGTCTGAAATCTAGAAGGAAGATGGTATTTCCCATCCATAACAAAAATCAGAATTTAATCCTGGATGAATGGGAGTTCCCAGAAAGGAAGCTGCACATCGCAGGTGGTCTGAAGGACCGCATTTCCCTGGATGAAGACATCTCAAAGTGCTGGACTGAAATTCCCAAAGCAGATATCCAGGTGGCTAGAGTAGCCAAGAAAACTACCTTACCCTTCGATGACACCTACCAACTTAATGATCCACTTGACTGCAAGATAGACAGTCTACTGAGGAATTCTTGGGCAGCATCGGCGACCTCCTTAAGGACAAATGTCACATCCGCCTGCATCAAAAGAGCCCTCTTTCTTTGGTTACAGCACTTGGAAGACCATATTAAGGGAGGTACCCCTAGAGAAGATTTTCTGGCCTCGTTACCACTCTTGCAGAATGCAGCAGAATTCCTTGCAGACGATTCTGCAGAATAAGTCCGCATTTCTGTGAGAACCTCTGCACTCTCCAGCACCATGAGAAGAGCACTATGGTTAAAGATGTAGAGTGGAGACATCCTATCCAAGTCTAAACTATGCTTTATATCCTATAGGCTTTCCCCAGCACTGTTGTGCTTTTCTCTGCAGCGCAGGCTGTATTATTTCTACTGCAGGCTTTACTGCCTGTACACTATACAGCAATTATTATTCATCATTGATCCTCCTCCTGTTCTGAGGAAGGCCGACTAGGCCGAAACGTCAATGCTTTTTTATGTGGATCTTTCTGTTTTTTCTATTTGTGCAATATATAGTTCAGCATTGAAAAGGAGTGCTAAATTCTATTTTTCTTCTTGTATATGCTCTATACCCTTCAGAGGAGAATATGTGTTTGGTCCTGCCCTGGATGAGTTGTTGGAAAAAGTGACAGACAAAAAGGAAAATCTTCCTCAACCAAAATACCCCAAAAAGATGTGATTTTGTCCACCTTAGACGCAAAATCCTCAATACAGAGGGAAAGGTAAATCTGGACAAGAGGAGGGGGCAAGATTTCAAACTTCTTCCCAAATTGGTGGGAAATAACATCAGACCGCAAAATCCTGGACTCAGTCAGGAAGGGAATGAAGATAAAGTTTTCCTCCTTTCCAACACAGAGACTAGAAGTAACATCTCTTCCGATAACAAGGTTACAGAACTTCCTGAACACAGAGCTCCTACAAATGCTATCCTCTGCAGTAATCTCTCTTGTTCCAGAAGCAGTGCGGGTCCAAGGTTATTACTGCCATGTGTTCCCTATAAAAAAAACAAGTGGAGCCCACTGTGTTATTATCAACTTGAAATGGCTGAATCAATACATCGTATACCGAAGATTCAAGAAGTGCAATAAAACGCGATCACAATTACAAATGCAAATATAAATGGCACCTCTAAAAATGTCATCTTGTCTCGCAACAAATAAGATGCCATACAGCTCAATCAGTGGAAAAATAAGTTATAGCTCCCAGAATAAAGCCATGCAAAAATAATTATTTTTTCTATAAAATAGTTTTAACTAGTAAAACCGACCAAAATATAAAATGTGCTGTATAATATATAATATATCGCTGTAATTGATAATTTGCCAAATGCAGAATAATATATAAAAAAAACCTGAATTGCTGTATTTTGTTCATTCTAGCTAAAAAAAAAAATCGGTATCAAAAATGTCAAGTACCCAAAAATGGTAACAATAAAAATGTCAACTCACATCACTCTTCCCGCAAAGAGTAACAATAAAAATGCCAACTCTTCCTGCAAAAAAATTATTTTTATTAGGTATCTTACATCCACTAGTGTAATATAATTGTTTTGCATTATGCACTTTATTTACTATTTAGCATATCAGGTATTACCCACTGTGATATTTTCCTTATAGCAAAATCATTTGAGTTAGCATTATTTATCATTAGCACTGTTTGATGTGGTTAATTCCGTATTCATATTCCAGGGCTCAAACCTTATTACTTGTCCAGTGTTTGCTTTTTCCATTTCTTTATGGTCTGTTTTCATCTCCAACTATTTTTTTAAAATTTTTTTATAATGTATGATTCCATAAAATGATTTATTTATTCTGTAATTGATGTTTGGAGTACTGTTTGTTCTACATAGTCTTCTGTTGGTTTCATGGTCCTCCGTATTTGCATTTGGGGCATTCCTTTTTGTGCCCTAACTCTAGCCTAGGGTGCTATTCACATGTCCGTGTATTTTTGTGGACCAAATGATTGGCACCAAAACCTTGAGCTACGTCTAAATCACATATTAAAGTCACTAATGCAATTAGTCCATGAAAAAAATCAGACTGCACTCAGATGTCATCTATATACCACCCATGTTCTGTCCAAACTTCATATCTGTTTGGTAGGGGAAGCTTGAGAAAAGTACCCACAAATATATGATGAAACTCTTATGGTACAATGTAAAAATTGGATCAAACACTTATTAAAATCTGAATAAAAACACTGATGATAATTCGACCATTTCTTATGTATGAGAAAAACCACTGATGACTGAATGAGCGGTTAGTTGTAGCAATGATACTGATCACTAGTTTCTTATTTTATAATTGTAAACTGTAATAAAATCCATAGATATGTACAATCTCATAATATGATAGAGTGATAGTAAAACTAAAATGTGACACAGGAATGTTAAACAAAAATGCAAAGCTCTGAGAGTAACAAATACTTACACTAGGTCGCTTAGGATATAAATCTTAAATTCTATAAAATATGTACTGGGTGTAACATGGACCACCACATGAATGATAAGAGGTTGTCTCAGCTGTTTTTTTCGATAAACATTGCAATCCACAACACAAACCACCTCATGTTGCTTTATGAGACTATGTGTAGCAAAGTAATCTCTTTCTTGATGAGCTCGAGCAGTGATAAAGCATAAAAGACAAATTATTCTTTCAGCCACAAGAATATATTCCCAGCAGATCAGATTATCAACCAAGCAATTTGGTAACATTTTTGCAACCTCGTTCTACATTATACATGAGCTGCACATGAATAAAGAAGTCCTAAGTACTAACTTTTCCTCCACTGAGAATGATCTAATTTAGAAAAAAAATCAGTGTAAACAGTCTTTTCAGGATTTTGAAAGTAGCATACTATTGAGGATTATGTAATGAAAGTGTGTTATCCAAAGAAGCTAAAAAAGCATAGCACTACTGAAAGTATGGTGTTTCAAACTAGCAATCAATTACGTATATTATCGTACAATAAACTCTAAACATAATTCTGAAAAACTTCTTTGTAATAATTTATTGTTGTAAAGTGAATCAAAGTGGATCTAAATAGTTTCAGCCTAAAGTATAAAAGTCCCATCATGGGAAATTATTCTGACGGCTCACCATTTAGCTATACAGAACAAATGCATCACCTCTCCTCGCTTTTGTTTATCCTTTTTTTCAGCAAAAGAGAGAGAGGGTACCAAAAATATTCACACATGACACTATTAATAACCATATCACCAATTTCCTTAATCAACTTCAAATTCACATCAGCCTGCACTTCAACCATGTCTTTTATTACTATTTGTGGGAGAAAGAAAGTAAAAAAAGAAATATTTCTCTTGGATACTTCTCTCTAGTCCCCAATTTCTCTAGGAAGCAATTAAACTAAATCTATTGTATTCAGAACCTAAATCTATTGTATTCAGAAACTAAATCTATTGTATTTTCTTAGATTGGGAGGAGTTCAACCTCGTCTATGCATAATCTCATTGTTCAAGCTCAACAATTTTCATATAGTTTAACCCCTAATTAAATCAACTGTCATGTGACGGGTAAGATGTGGGTTCACTGCCAGGGTGGAGTAGACGACCATGAACGTACCTATAAGTCCAAAATCATAAAGGGGTTAATATTTTGTTGCATACCCTTTGAAATAAATAATTGCAATGAATCGCTAACTATAACCATCAACAAGCTTCTTACACCTCTCAAATGGAATATGAAGGGTGCCTTCTCCCAAAAGAAATTGTAACATCTCTCCACAAGTGTTCAACGGGATTTAGATCCGGATTTTGACATGAAGGTCTGACCAGATGGAAAAGAAACAGCAGAAAACAACTCGAATCGGAAGTGATATCAGCAGTAAGTGCCTGGATGTAAATATAATTCTGATTCTGTACTGTATGACTAGTGGTAATATTGTTATCTGTAAAATCCCTTAGGCTGCATTCTCATATTTGTGTGATATGTCCGTGTGCTACCAGATTTTTTTATCGGACGGCACATGGACTTGTAGAATTTTATATCTTCACTTATACAACCGTAAAAATCACGGATCCGAGAATGAGATCCGTGAGGATCAGAGAATGTCTATTTCTAATCTGATTTTGAGGATCAGAATAGGACATACTCAATGCGTCTGTAAAAGCGGGTAGCACACCAACACTGCTCACGGATACCGGAATGTAGCCTTATTATATATAGCACGGTCCATTAGTATATAGTGTACTCACTTATTATATATAGCACAGTCCATTAGTATATAGTGTACTCACTTAATATTGTTAGATTTAAAATGACTCCTGATGGAGTAGTCATTGACCAAAAGACCAGTCCATCAGCTCCTCCATCAGAAAATAAACTTTCCCATGCTCCATCAGCCATCATTGCTTTTTATATCCAGCAAAAGAGGATGGTATTAAATAGAGAACAGCGCACTATAAATAAGAAAAATAACAAGAGCATCAGATATGTAAGGGAAGGTGCTGTAAATTAACAAAAGAGTGCACTGTGTAAGACACAGTACTATGCATAATAAAGGAGACTATGTGAGATACATAAGTGTGTGGTGCTATATATATATATATATATATATATATATATATATATATATATATATATATATATATATATTTGTATAGTTACATAGTTATATACAGTATGTATGTAATTTAATATATGCATTGACATATGTTTGCTGTCAGGTATATATTTGTTCTTATATCTGTTCATTTGTGCCAGCTCTTTCTCCTCATTTATGCTTTGGACTTTGTCTTAATCTGAATTTTCTGCCCATATATATACTGTGTGTCCATCTGATCAGTACACGCAGCTCTGTGGTATTTTGCTTTGTCAGGTTGCACGCCTGCTCTCTATCTAGATAGTCCAGTATTTGGGTGTCTACCTGTCAGTCTCCGTTGATGTACTGCGCTTGTGCTACTTTACGGGCTTGCACCGAGTGCGTGGTTGCATGTCCGCGCATCACTTCCGCCCTTCTTACCACTACTTTTGTGTGATTTTCTTTTATGTGTTTATTGCGTATATATATATTGTGGGCTGCCAATCCTTATTCACAGGCCCCTGAGGAAGCCACATTTTGGTGGCGACACGCATTGGGCGTTATGCCCTGTCCTTGTACTGGACCTATTTGGACTCATACTCAGACCACCATGCTATTTTTGGGACCATACATCATTGCCATCCCTGTCTTTTACATGTAGGTATCCTTGCCTCCATTCAGGGTTTTTTTGCACTAGCAGCACGTTGCAATCCGTGTATTAAACACTTCTTATTTATACCTTTCTTCTTCTCTCTTTTTTTGATTATAGGCAACTAAGCTTTATTATTGTTACTATTCTATTTTCATCATTCCGTTGCCCTTTCATGCTGCATGTGTTCATGAGGTTCTGCAGGTGGCCTATTCTGTGACTATTAGCCATGGGGCTATGTCAATATTCAGACTGATGCAACACTCTGCTTGGTGATCTATTGTTTTGATAGGTATTTCCATTAATGTGTTATACATTTCAATTGTCTGGGTTTTAAAGTATGATTAAAAATGATTATGTTTATATTATTAGGTCAGTGATTATATATGTACTATGTGACAGGGCTCATCACCCTCATTTGGTGGGTATGTGTTTAGTCACATGTGAAACTTTGAAGTGTTTTTAATTTTTTGTTGGTAGTCTACTTTAATAAAATTCTTTTTGCACATTTCATTCTGGTGATCCCTTTTTGTGTAGCATGATCTTTTTATATTCCTACTGCATGCTACAGGTTATCCCAGATTCTTTATGCAGTGGTGCCCTCTATTCCCCTCACTGAAACCTTCAGTAGTTTAGAACCTCTTCTGTAACCAAGGCCATCAGAATGTTTTACAGCAATAAGGCACCAAAGGTCTTGAGACAGCTCTTTGAGACTCACCAGCTGATAAATATTTAACCCTGTATGGGAAAAAATCCCAGATAACCCATTTTCTAGCCATCTAATCATACTTTCCCTCAGCATAACTGCACCCTACTTATTGAGGCACAGTTCATCCTTACTGTAAAGCCCATAAGAAATAGAAAAGTGAGCCCAGTTCTCCAGGAACTCATATGCTCCCTTTCTGCATCAATTTCTAAGTCATTTATTTAACTCTCTAAGCTTCTGCTGTCTGTCTAGCGACACTCAAAGCACTGGCAGTCTTTATAAAAACATCAGTTTTAGGCGCTGTACTTCAGCTTCTCTCTTTTTTTATATTGTTTTTAAGGACCTTTACTCTCTTTATGATTTTGTCATTAGTAGCAATGTGTTCCATGACCTCTGGGTTTTCTCCAGCTGGACCCAGCTCTCTCTATCTGATCCACAATATGTTGAATCCAAACCCCATGTATAAAAACACAATGTTTGGCATGCACAGTTTTGGCGTCAGATGACTCTGTCTACCTAAGTATAAAATTCTCTAGCACCATGTGTAGTTTTTTTCTGCAATCCTATTTCCCTCCATCCTACAGCATTCATTTTCTTGGTTGATCTTGCTTGAGCAAAGACTGGGCTTACTAGTCCGGGGCTTTTATCAACCTTAATGTGAGACAAACAGGCATAATTGCTAGGGTGTGCGAGTTCAGGATTAGCATCCTTAAAACTGTGTCAACTACACCTTCTTCTAACTGATATCCAGCGACCTTGCTGCCTTAAAAAAAGTGCCCAGCTGTTTTTTCAAATATTATTCATCCCCATGAACTTTTACACATTTTTTCAGGTTACACCCACAAACTTAAAAGTTTTTAAGATTTTATGTGCTATACAAACACAAAGTAGCAAGTAAATGTGAAGTGTAAAGGAAGTTATATATGGTTTTCTAAATATTTTAAAAGTATAAATCTGAAAATTGTCACGTGAATTTGGATTCAACTCTCTGTAGTCTGATACCCCTAAATAAAATCCTGTGTGACCAATTTTCGGCAGAATTCACTTAGTTAGCAAATTGAATCCATTTGTGTGTAATTTATTCTCATTATAACTATAGCTGTACTGTGAAGGTTTGTTTGAGAACATTAAGGATCAAACAGCATCATGAAAACCAAGGAACAGAGCAGATAAGTCAGGGATACAGTTGTGGAGAAAAGAAAAGCAGGGTTGGGTTATAAATAGTGTTGAGCATTCTGATACCGCAAGTATCGGGTATCGGCCGATACTTGCGGGTATCGGAATTCCGATACCGAGATCCGATACTTTTGTGATATCGGGAATCGGTATCAGGATTAATATCAATGTGTAAAATAAAGAATTAAAATAAAAAATATTGCTATACTCACCTCTCCAACGCAGCCTGCACCTTACCGAGGGAACCGGGAGCCTTCTTTGCTTAACTTCCGTGACATCACGGCTTCTGATTGGTCGCGTGCCGCCCATGTGACGGCGACGCGACCAATCACAACAAGCCGTGACGTAATTTCAGGTCCTGAATGCCTAATTCTAGGCATTCAGGATTTGAAAATTACGTCACGGCTTGTGATTGGTCGCGTGCCGCCCATGTGACGGCGACGCGACCAATCACAACAAGCCGTGACGTAATTTCAGGTCCTGAATGCCTAATTCTAGGCATTCAGGATTTGAAAATTACGTCACGGCTTGTGATTGGTCGCATGACGCCCATGTGACCGCGACGCGACCAATCACTAGCCGTGACGTAATTTTCAAATCCTGAATGCCTAGAATTAGGCATTCAGGACCTGAAATTATGTCACGGCTTGTTGTGATTGGTCGCGTCGCCGTCACATGGGCGGCACGCTACCAATCACAAGCCATGACGTCACGGAAGGCAGTAAACGTGCGCATTTTAAGCAAAGAAGGCTCCCGGTTCCCTCGGTAAGGTCCAGGCTGCGTCGGAGAGGTGAGTATAGCAATATTTTTTATTTTAATTCTTTATTTTACACAGTAATATGGATCCCAGGGCCTGAAGGAGAGTTTCCTCTCCTTCAGACCCTGGGAACCATCAGGATACCGTCCGATACTTGAGTCCCATTGACTTGTATTGGTATCGGGTATCGGTATCGGATTAGATCCGATACTTTGCCGGTATCGGCCGATACTTTCCGATACCGATACTTTCAAGTATCGGACGGTATCGCTCAACACTAGTTATAAACTTATAAAACAAAAAATAGCCTAAACTCTGAACATCTCATGGATAGTGTTGAGCATTCCGATACCAAATATTGTGTATCGGCCGATATTCGCTGTATCGGAATTCCGATACCGAGTTCCAATATTTTATTTTTGTGATATCGGAATCGGAAGTTCCCAGTGTGTGGTTCCCAGGGTCTGGAGGAGAGGAGACTCTCCTTCAGGCCCTGGGATCCATATTCATGTAAAAAATAAAGAATAAAAATAAAAAATATGGATATACTCACCCCTCCGGCGGACCCTGGACCTTAGCGGTGCAACTGGCAGCCTCCGTTCCTAAGAATGCAGTGAGTGTACAGGACCTGCGATGACGTCGCCGTCTTGTGATTGGTCGCGTGACCGCTCATGTGACCGCTCACATGACCGCGACGTCATCGAAGGTCCTTCACTCACTGCATTCTTAGGAACGGAGGCTGCCGGTTGCACCGCTAAGGTCCAGAGTCTGCCGGAGGGGTGAGTATATCCATATTTTTTATTTTTCTTCTTTATTTTTTACAAGAATATGGATCCCAGGGCCTGAAAGAGAGTTTCCTCTCCTTCAGACCCTGGGAACCATCCAGGATACCTTCCAATATTTGTGTCCCATTGACTTGTATTGGTATCGGGTATCGGTATCGGCGATATCCGATATTTTTTGGATATCGGCCGATCCAATCCAATACCGATACTTTTGAATATCGGAAGGTATCGCTCAACACTACTCATGGAGCATGTTTAATCTTTCATCCAAAAATGGAAGGAGAATGCCATAACTGCAAACCTACCAAGACATGATCATCCTCCCCAACTAAAGGTACCTTCACACGAAACGACATCGCTAGCGATCCGTGACGTTGCAGCGTCCTGGCTAGCGATATCGTTTCGTTTGACACGCAGCAGCGATCAGGATCCTGCTGTGATGTCGCTGGTCGCTGAATAAAGTCCAGAACTTTATTTGGTCGTCCGATCGCTGTGTATCGTTGTGTTTGAAAGCAAAAGCAACGATACCAGCGATGTTTTACACTGGTAACCAGGGTAAACATCGGGTTACCAAGCGCAGGGCCGCGCTTAGTAACCCGATGTTTACCCTGGTTACCAGTGTAAAAGTAAAAAAAACAAACAGTACATGCTCACCTGCGCGCTCCCCAGCGTCTGCTTCCTGACACTGACTGAGCTCCGGCCCTAAAGTGAAAGTGAAAGCACAGCGGTGACGTCACCGCTGTGCTGTTAGGGCCGGAGCTCAGTCAGTGTCAGGAAGCAGACGCTGGGGAGCGCGCAGGTGAGCATGTACTGTTTGTTTTTTTTACTTTTACGCTGGTAACCAGGGTAAACATCGGGTTACTAAGCGCGGCCCTGCGCTTAGCAACCCGATGTTTACCCTGGTTACCCGGGGACCTCGGCATCGTTGGTCGCTGGAGAGCGGTCTGTGTGACAGCTCTCCAGCGATCAAACAGCGACGCTGCAGCGATCGGCATCGTTGTCGCTATCGCTGCAGCGTCGCTTCGTGTGAAGGTACCTTAACATCACATCCCAAACAAGGATAACATTGTTTACAGAAGCAGACAAGAGGCTCATGGTTACTCTGTATGAACTGCAAAGATCCACAGCTCAGGTGGGAGAATCAGTTCACTGGACAACTAATAAATATACTCCACAAATCTAGTCTTTATGGAAGAGTGGTAAGAAGAAAGCCATTTTTGATAGCAAGCCATAAAAATCCCATTAGCAGTTTCCAAAAAGCTATGTAGGGGACACAGCTAGCATGTGGAAGAAAGTGATCTGATCAGATAAGACGAAAGTAGAACTTTTTAATCTATGTGTGGCAGAAAGCTAACATTGCACATCACCATGAAAACATCATCCACATCATCAAACATGGTGGTGGCAGCATTATGGGATGCTTTTCTTCAGCAAAGACAGGAAAGATGGTTAGAGTTGATGGGAAGCTGGATGGAGCTAAACACAGAGCTGTTCTGGAGGAAAACCTGTTAGTGGCTGCAAAAGACTTGAGACGGGTGCATAGGTTCACCTTCAGCATGACAATGACCCTAAACATACTGCCAGAACTACAAAGGAATGGTTTAGACCAAGGCATATTCATGTGTTTGATTTGCCCAGTCAGAGTCCAGAATTAAATCCCATTGAGAATCTGTGGCTATTCACAGATGCTCTCTATCCAATCTCACTGAGCTAGTAATCAAAGAAGAATGCATAAAAATATCAGCCTCTACATGTGCAAAGATACCCCAAAAGACGTGCAGCAGTAATTGCAGTGAAAGGTGGTCTTACAAATTCACTCAGGGAGCAGAAAACAAATGCACGTCCAAAATTTCAGAATTATGTTTTTATAATAATTAGAAACTCATTTATCATTACCTTTATACTTCACAACTGCTTGCTACTTTGTGTTGGCATATCACATGAAATCCAAATAAAATACATTTAAGTTTGTGGGTGAAAAGTAAAAAATTGTGGAAATGTTCATAGTGTATGAATACTTTTTCAAGGCACTGTGTGTTTAATTACCATTAACAGCAGAAAGTTTGTAAAATGTGCTAATGCACCTAATTAGTAATGGGGATGAATAATTTGAATTGCAACTGTACATATAGAGCTTGAGGAGATGTTTCTCCAACTGGGCCACCTTGGCAACTTTCACGTCTTCTGTGACTGACTAAGTAGTTCAGACAACTCCCACCAACAGTCAGCCAACCACGTACCTGTGGCCTTACTGCTGTGAGAAAATCAATTATTTCGCCCTTTTTGTGGTGAGATGTCACAATGTTGCCTTATACCTGAAAGAAATCACTAACTGTGCCCTGGGCCATCTGTCCAATATCAACCATCAAAGGGACCTTTGGGGTGCTGAGACACCGGAGATCAGATCCGTGTCAGGGGACTTACAGTGGCAAGTAAAAGTTTGGGCACACCTGGTCAGTATTACTGTTATTGTGAACAGTTAAGCAAGTTGAAGCCCTAAAGTTAAAAATGACACATTCCCTTTGTATTTTAGGAAACTAATACTGTATGGGAGGCTTCGGTGACCATTATATTATGTATGGGGCCTTGATGACCATACAGTATGGCTGACTGTGGTGAACGCTATATGCAGCTCTCTGAGGATCAAAATACTATATGGGGGGATCTGGTTGACATCATACTGTATGATTTGTGCTGCGTTCACTTGCTCAAGTCAAATGTAATTTTAGTGCAGCAGTGACTGAGAATGAATGGTACCACAGGATGGCATATGAAAATGTTGAAGAGAATCTGTCAGCAGGCTTTTACTACGTAATCTCAGAGCAGCAGGATGTAGAGGAGAGTGTTGTGAATTCTGCTCTTGGGTTCCCTCCGGTGGTTGTTGGCGGTAACACAGTTGTCCCTGGGTTGCAATCCTGAGCAGGTGTCCCTGCTGATTGCAGCTCTCTCTGGGTATTTAGGTTTGCAGGATCCATTAGCCCTTGCCAGTTGTCCATTGTTCTTGGAGGTCTTACATCTCTGTTTGGTTCCTCCTGCCCTGCTGCCAAATCAGCCAAGATAAGTGTCTGGGTTTTGTTTCTGCAGCACACATGCTGTGTGCTTTACTATTCAGTACTATTCATTGTTTTTTCTTGTCCAGCTTAGACTGTGTTTGGATTTTTTCAGTCATGTTGGATTCTCAGGAGATGCAGATATACATTCCATGTCTTTAGTTAGATGTGGAATTTTTGTATTATCTGCTGTGGATATTTTTAGGGTTTTAATACTGACCGCTTAGTATTCTATCCTATCCTTTTCTATTTAGCTAGAGTGGCCTCTTTTGCTAAATCCTGTTTTCTGCCTGCGTGTGTCTTTCCTCTAATACTCACAGTCAATATTTGTGGGGGGCTACCTATCCTTTGGGGTTCTGCTCTGAGGCAAGATAGAAATCCCATTTCCATCTATAGGGGTATTTAGTTCTCCGGCTGTGTCGAGGTGTCTAGGATGTGTTAGGTACACCCCACGGCTACTTCTAGTTGCGGTGTCAGTTTAGGGTTTGCGGTCAGTACAGGTTCCACCTACTCCAGAGAAAGTCTCATGCGGCTCCAAGGTCACCGGATCATAACAGGAGAGACCCTGAATCCAGGGATGTATCACTTACTGGACTATTTGGTGTATGTTGATATAGTCCGGGTCATCTGCTGTAGATGCAGCAGTGATCAGAATGCTGATGGGCAGCTCCTGTGTACACCATGCGTTATCAGCAAGCTGCCAATCAGTGGTGGCGGTGTTGCTATACAGATTAGCCTGAATCGTCTGCGCATGAGACCTTGCGATAATCTCCTGCTGATAAAACACTGATTATATTGAAATTACAGGAAGCTGTTGAGCAAGTTACACATCCCTGAAATCAGAGTCTCTTCTCCTACTTTATTCTACTCTCAAATGAAGCAACAAAACCTGCTGATAGATTCCCTGTACGAGATGTCAATAATCATGTTGCTGCTTATTACCCAAGCTCTAGCTCCAAATAATTTCTATTTGCAAACAGGTTTTAATAACGCGTTTTCTTAGAACTGAAATGAAATGGAACCAGTAATAGCGCTCACATGTTTCATATTGTGCCAAGAATAAATGTTCTCTATTTGAGAGCTAACTAATATCTACAAAGTGATACCAAATGCAATAGTGGTACCGACACGGTAATAACATCTCACTGATTTGTCCATATCACTATGTCTATCAGACATACAGTAATTACAGATACATCTGTGCAATCCATATAACAGTAACTAGTAAATAGTCACACATCAATGTCTACAGAATACTACCAATGCTACAGCATTAAAAAAGCAGGGTGAGTACAATACAATATAAATGCCCAGAGAGGGTTCTACAAGACAAAGTCTCCCAAACCACAAATTGACCACATTGGGTTATTTAAAGAGGTTATCCACTACTTTAGCATTGCTCAGATCGCCTCTTTGTAGCTGAATTGCTGAGTTGCTATGAGTGCCGACCACTGGGTGGCGCTCATAGCAATCCGGCACTGGCAATCATAGAGGTCTCCAGGAGACCTCTGGTTGTCATGCCGACGCACCGATGACCCCCGATCATGTGACGGGGTCACCGTTGCGCGTATTTCTGGCCCGATGGCTGGAAGCACGATTTAAATGCCGCTGTCAGGGTTTGACAGTGGCATTTAACTAGTTAATAGTCGCGAGTGGATCGTGATTCCGTCCCTGGAAAGATGTGGGCTCACCGCCGGAGCCCACATCAAAGTGGGGGATACTGACATCGGCGTACTAATACAACCGATGTCAGTAAGGGGTTAATAATAATTGTGCATTTAGTGATACTATTGAATCTATAATTTAACAAAACTGTTAAGGTAAAATAAAGTAGAAAGTGTTTTTACTCTGTCGGATCTTCAGTCAATGTTAAAAGTGTAATAAAACATTCCTATTTTATGCTCTTATTATACAGGAACTCTCTTTACATACTAATTAAATATCCCCTAATAGGGCAACTACACCGTAAGAAAAAGTACAAAATGTGCCATACTGAGAAATGTATCTAGTCATTCAGCTGGGACTTATATATTGCATTTCCCAGCTGTGCAGGTATAAGAAGGTACACATTCAATTTGTTCTTATTCAGCCAATTAATTATAATGCACTCTTTTTTGTTTGTTTGGAAATAAATTAAGAAAAGAATCTTTGGGCTATTTTCTTTAAGATTTCTGAGACATTTAATTGCAGGAATGTTATTATAAGATAAGATGTGTGGGTTAGAGAAGTAAATTGTCTTCTCTTCATACTTCAGTCTACCCCCAGGCAAGTGTTATCTTACATGAACACTCATATTGCAGAAATATATTGCAGCAATCCTTGATAGCCAGGTGTCAAATTTGAACAAAAAACGTAATGTCGAGTATTTTAGAAATCACCTGACAATACATTGTCATATATTTCATATTTGCTTTTAAAAGAAGAAGGCAACAGAAAATAAATGTTAATTTAAAGGTAAATTCAACATAAAACATATTTTACCATCTAATTTTAAGGCCATTAAATTTAGGATTAAGAGAAATTAAGCATTTTCCCACCTTGTCATACTCAGACCAATTCTGGAAGCTAAGATATATTCCAGAGCTATTATTGTAGAACTTGACCTTGCGTCTGACTGTGGCCTTTAGTAAAACAAATTTGCCTTTATGACATATGTTTATAATTCACCAGTGACAAACCTTTTCATACCAGATTGCATGTGTATAAGACTAATGTTAGGGTTCTAGAGATAAGTGGTTCAATTTGCAGAGGATCATGTTTGAGTAGAATTTCCTGAAATCTACGGTTTCATACGAATTTGAACATTTTAAGATTCGATTTGCATATTTCCACACTGCCGAACCATTAGAGGACAGATGAATGTCATTGCACATTTCCACGTGGGCCTCACCATAATTCCCTACAGGCTTGAGATCTTGCGGATTATTGTACCATGCACAGTGGTATGACTTAGGATATATGGCAAGGCTTGTTAAAGGGTTGATAGTGACTTGTAGGATATCTGCTTCCAGAGGCAATTTGCATATTTAATTTTCCAGAGCAGTATTCCAGGCGAGTAATCCTCCTTACAAGGGCATGCCAGGGCCGGTATGTGTTGTGAACTGTGTTTCTGGGCTCCCTCTGGTGGTCACTAACGGTATTGTGTTAGGCATGTCTTGTTGCAGGCCTGAGCTCCAGCTGTGTCGTTAAGCAGCGGGTGTTCCCTATTTAAGTCTCCTCCGGACTCAGTCTCTTGCCTGGCATCGTTGTATCCAGACCTATATGGTCTCCTCCGGATTCCTTTCAGTCTGTCTCATGCAAGAAAAGCTAAGTCCGTTTTGTATAATTTGGATCGTTTGCATTTTTCAGTGTCTTTGTCCAGCTTGCTTAATATTTGATTTTCTGGCTCGCTGGAAGCTCTAGGGGGCTGATATTCTCCCTCCGCACCGTCAGTCGGTGTGGGGGTTCTTGAATGTTCAGCGTGGATGTTTTTGTAGGGTTTTCTGCTGACCGCATAGTCCACTATCTATTTTCTGGCTATCTAGACTAGTGGGCCTCACTTTGCTGAATCTAGTTCATCTCTACGTTTGTGTTTTCCTCTTGCCTCACCGTTATTATTTGTTGGGGGCTTTCTATATCTTTGGGGTTCAATTTCTCTGGAGGCAAGTGAGGTCTTATTTTCCCTCTAGGGGTAGTCAGTTCTCCGGCTGGCTCGAGACGTCTAGAACCAACGTAGGCACGTTCACCGGCTGCTTCTAGTTGTGTGTGTTAGGATCAGGTATGCGGTTAGCCCAGTTTCCACCTCCCTAGAGCAGTATTTATGTTTTTGCTATCTTGCCGGAATATCAGAGATCCTCTACCACTGGGATCATAACAGGTATGTCACTCTCTGCAAGGAGAAATGTTACCCCTTAGAGCCAATTTTTTCAAGAGAATTTACAAAACCTATTTTTTAGGAATCTGATCACTTTTGAAATTAGTTTAATTGGCTTATATATTAAAAAAACAGACAAAAGGAATATCATTAAAGATGACACCACTAGTGTTGAGCGATACCTTCCGATATTTGAAAGTATCGGTATCGGATTGGATCGGCCGATATCCAAAAAATATCGGATATCGCCGATACCGATACCTGATACCATTACAAGTCAATGGGACACAAATATCGGAAGTGATCCTGGATGGTTCCCAGGGTCTGAAGGAGAGGAAACTCTCCTTCAGGCCCTGGGATCCATATTCATGTAAAAAATAAAGAATAAAAATAAAAAATATGGATATACTCACCCTCGGACGAGCCCTGGCTGTCACTGCTGCAACCGGCAGCCTCCGTTCCTAAGAATGCAGAGTGAAGGACCTTCGATGACGTCGCGGCTTGTGATTGGTCGCGTGACCACTCATGTGACCGCTCACGCGACCAATCACAAGCCGCGACGTCATCGCAGGTCCTACACTCATTCTTAGGAACGGAGGCTGCTGGTTGCACCGCTGAGGTCCAGGGTCTGTCGGAGGGGTGAGTATAGCCATATTTTTTATTTTTATTCTTTATTTTTTACATGAATATGGATCCCAGGGCCTGAAGGAGAGTCTCCTCTCCTCCAGACCCTGGGAACCATACACTGGGAACTTCCGATTCCGATTTCCGATATCACAAAAATATCGGAACTCGGTATCGGAATTCGGAATTCCGATACAGCGAATATCGGCCGATACCCGATATTTGCAGTATCGGAATGCTCAACACTAGACACCACTGAAACCATTCAAAACTGCTATCAGGAAGTTTGTTAACTCTCCAGGTGCTTTACCAAAAGTAACATAAAGTGGAAGGAATAGAGAGAAGCATTCCATTTTTCTCACCAAAATGTTACTTCAGCTCCAAATTGTTCATTTAAACAAGGATTAATAACACTGGTCTACAAAAAAAAAAATTCTGGCATGGACTTTAAGAGCAGTTTTAGACTAATTTGAGGCTGCTGAATTCAAATCTGATCTTATAATTTCTCTATCACATCACGTTTTTGCGCTATAGGTATATAGCCCATTTTCATGAATTCCATGATAAATATAAGTTGTGTATGAAAAGTGCCGGTTTATACG
Organism: Ranitomeya variabilis; assembly: GCF_051348905.1. Taxonomy (NCBI): domain Eukaryota; kingdom Metazoa; phylum Chordata; class Amphibia; order Anura; family Dendrobatidae; genus Ranitomeya; species Ranitomeya variabilis. The sequence continues at coordinate 647,732,743 of NC_135233.1, read as the reverse complement.
GTTCACTTAGGTAAATTTAGTTTAATTTGGGTGGTTAATTTGTGTTGATTTGAAAATGGTTAACTTTATTTTGGGTCTACAAGGAGGGTGCACAAAACACCCTTGTTTTCTGTGCTACTGGGACAGTAGAGCTATAGCAGAGCATTGGGTGAAAACTGAATGGCCTCAGCGACAGAGTTTGGCATCTGGCGATAAGAATGTCATCCATGATCCTCTAGTGAATAGGAAGAATATTGTCTTTCCTCCCTTACACTTAAAACTTAGATTGATGAAGCAGTTCGTCAAAGCTCTCAATCACAGTGGAGAATGCATTAACTATATATGTTCAACTTTTCCTGGTCTTAGTGAAGAGAAGAAAAAGGTTGGAATATTTGATGGACCTCAAATAAGAACACTTATGAGAGACCCAAATTTTATCACATCAATGAATGAGACAGAAGAAAGAGCTTGGAATGCATTTTGTAATGTGGTGCAGAATTTTCTAGGGAATAAGAAAGCAGACAACTATGAAGAGATTGTGGAAGAGCTACTAATGAGTCTGCGAAATCTTGGATGTAGAATGAGTATCAAGATTCACTATTTACACAGCCATTTGGACTTTTTTCCAGAGAACCTTGGGGATGTGAGTGAGGAACAAGGGGAGCGTTTTCATCAGGACATTAAAACAATGGAAGAACGGTATCAAGGCCGGTGGGACTCACATATGATGGCTGACTATTGCTGGAGCTTGATGAGAGACAACCCAGAAGCTGTACATCACAGATCAGCCAAGAAAAGAAAGTTCGAATAACTGCCATTTGTCATTCATCTGTGTGCCATATATATGTGTTTTTATATTTTGTAGTTTAATTCTGTAAGTATATTTGATTTGCTGTGCATAGACATTGTAATCTTTGTTATTCCTTGATTAAAAATATACAAAATGTAGTCCTGAAAATCATGTTTTTATCATAAAACAGTAGGAGTAATTTTCATAAAAAATTGAAAATATCTCAAAATCCTGATGTGATAGCCAAAAACGGAGTTCATATTCGTAATCAGCAGCCAAAATTGACTTAAAATATGTTTTAAAACCTTTTGACAGAAAAATTGCATTGACCAGTGTAATAGAAAATGTAGCCCACAAATTTGGCGCTAATAAATTGCTGATGCCTTGTGATATGTGCAGAGCCCCACAGGTAATACAACAGCTGGAACCCACACAAATGACTCCATTTTACAAACTACACACCTCCATGAATTCATCTAGCTGCGATGAACATGTTCAGGTGCTTAACAGAATTTTACAACGCTGGTACATGAAGACAAAAAAGTTGCATGAAAATATTATTTTAGCTCTAAATTTTACATTTTCTTAAGGGTTAGTATGAGTAAGTAGACTTTACAATTTTTCACGCAATTTCTCCCAAAAGTGACAATACTGCATAAATGGCGCTATAATCTAATATATAAAGCTGAATGTGTGTGTGTGTGTGTGTGTGTGTGTATATATGTACAGTTGTGGTCAAAAGTACTGACACCCCTGCAATTCTGTCAGATAATACTCAGTTTCTCCCTGAAAACGATTGCAAACACAAATTCTTTGTTATTATTATCTTCATTTAATTTGTCTTAAATGAAAAAACACAAAAAGAATTGTCCTAAAGCCAAATTGGATATAATTCCAAACCAAACATAAAAAAGGGGTGGACAAAAGTATTGGCACTGTTTGAAAAATCATGTGATGCTTCTCTAATTTTCTCTAAATTTTCTCTAAATTTGTGTAATTAACAGCACCTGTAACTTACCTGTGGCACCTAACAGGTGTTGACAATAACTAAATCACACTTGCAGCCAGTTGACATGGATTAAAGTTGGCTCAACCTCTGTCCTGTGTCCTTGTGTGTACCACATTGAGAATGGAGAAAAGAAAGAAGACCAAAGAACTGTCTGAGGACTTGAGAAACCAAATTGTGAGGAAGCATGAGCAATCTCAAGGCTACAAGTCCATCTCCAAAGACCTGAATGTTCCTGTGTCTACCTTGCGCAGTGTCATCAAGAAGTTTAAAGCCCATGGCACTGTGGCTAACCTCCCTAGATGTGGACAGAAAAGAAAAATTGACAAGAGATTTCAACGCAAGATTGTGCGGATGTTGGATAAAGAACCTCGACTAACATCCAAACAAATTCAAGCTGCCCTGCAGTCCGAGGGTACAACAGTATCAACCCGTACTATCCGTCAGCATCTGAATGGAAAGGGACTATATGGTAGGAGACCCAGGAAGACCCCACTTCTTACCCCGAGACATAAAAAAGCCAGGCTGGAGTTTGCCAAAACTTACCTGAAAAAGCCTAAAACATTTTGGAAGAATGTTCTCTGGTCAGATGAGACAAAAGTAGAGCTTTTTGGGCAAAGGCATCAACATAGAGTTTACAGGAGAAAAAAATAGGCATTCAAAGAAAAGAACATGGTCCTTACAGTCAAACATAGCGGAGGTTCTCTGATGTTTTTGGGTTGCTTTGCTGCCTCTGGCACTGGACTGCTTGATCGTGTGCATGGCATTATGAAGTCTGAAGACTACCAACAAATTTTGCAGCATAATGTAGGACCCAGTGTGAGAAAGCTGGGTCTACCTCAGAGGTCATGGGTCTTCTAGCAGGACAATGACCCAAAACACACTTCAAAAAGCACTAGAAAATGGTTTGAGAGAAAGCACTGGAGACTTCTAAGGTGGCCAGCAATGAGTCCAGACCTGAATCTCCAGCGCCCAGAGTCCTGGTCGTTGCAGTAATGTCATTCTTCCACCGGGGGAGTGACATTATGTCTGAAGGTAATAAAGGAGATCTACCTACCAGGTATCACAAACCATACACCACACTTCACACTGCAGACCACCAGGGGGAGCCTTGCTCCTATCTGCCAGGACACTCCTCTCAGAAGGGTAAAACTGGTAGGCTGGATAGAAAGTTAAAGAGACGCTGGCTGGGCTTTGCCCAGGCAACACCTGTCAGGCAGACAGGGGGAAAGGAGGAACATCTGAGCTGCAGACAGAGGGTCCATGTCAGGGGTGGGATCCTGACAGAGGCCTAGTGAGACAGAAAGCTACGGAGCTGCGCCTGCCCCACGTGCGGCAGCATCCTAAGAAAGGACACGAAGAGAATTGTATTGTAGAGGGTGAGAAACGGAGTCACAGCACAAGGAGAAAACACCAGGAGGATTTCTGCCCTGAAATAGGCTGCCTCCTTCTGAGGCACATAGCCGGTGGCCGGAACACTGAGGGAGTAATTGTCTCTACACACTACTTCAGAGACCAGCAGGACAGTCAATTCCAAGTTGGCTGCCCGACCTTAATACCTAAGAAGACACAGTGGCAAATTGTGGGGGTAGGGGCGTCTCTAGGGTCCCTATAAACAAGCCAAAGGCCATCAGTCATACGGGTTTGTCCTATCCACACCATCTGGGGGACAGAGAGGAAGAAATAACATCTAGAACATCTACAAGAGTTGTGAGGACCTTATCGAGAAGCTCAGCTGGGGGAGGTACTACAACACCCAGGCGCTAGTAGGAAGGCTACTGATTTCCACCTGGATAAGGGGATTCTGGATTTGCCTTCGGACCGGCCAGACTCTGCCTACCCTGTGGTCTGTACCCTGGACTGTGGATGCTGAAGCCTCCAGTAAAGGTAAAGAGACTGCAACCTTGTGTCCTTGTTATTCTCTGCGCCTCACAAGCTCACCATCACCATCTACACACCTGGGAAGCCCTGGGATTACACTTCACCTGTGGGAAGGTTTACCATCTAGCTGCCATAACATCACCCCAGCGGACCCCTAAGCAGCGTCGGTAACCCTGACCGAATACCACAGGTGGCGTCACGAACTTCCCCTTTAAAGACCTTTCCCAAAACCATAAAAACTATTCCTTTCTTTTTTGGACGTCCCTCAAAGGGCCACGGACCGGGTTGGGCCACCATGACATCCCTACCGAACCGAAGGACCCAGTGCCAAGTACCCCATTGCCCTTACGTGGGGGCGCTCCAAATCACATAGAACACCTGTGGAGAGTAGGGTTGAGTGAAACGGATCGGACAAATTCAGAAATCGCCGACTTTCGGCAAATTCGGGTTTCATGAAACCCGACCCGATCCTAGTGTGGGATCGGCCATGAGGTCGGCGATCTTCGTGCCAAAGTCGCGTTTCGCATGACGCGTTCAGTGCCATTTCTCAGCCAATGAAGGAGGACGCAGAGTGTGGGCAGCGTGATGACATAGGTCTCGGTCCCCACCATCTTAGAGAAGGGCATGACAGTTATTGGCTTGCTTTCTGCGGCGTCACAGGGGCTATAAAGGGGTGTGCACGCTGACCACCATCTTACTTCTGCCGATCTTAGCATAGGGAGAGGTTGCTGCAGCTTCGTCAGAAGAAGGGACATAGTTAGGGAGAGAAGATTAACCCCCAAACCGCTTGTGCTGTAGCGATGTCCACTGTCCAACACCACCTTTGTTTTGCAGGGACAGGGAGGCTATATCATTGTGCATCAGCTCTGTAGCTTATTAGGCTGCCTTATAAGGCTCCCTGATAGCTGCATTGCTGTTTCCACCGCTGTTGTGCAAACCAACTGCTTTTTTAAAAGCAAAAATCCTGTTGCTCCTTTCTCCACAGTTATCTTGTTTATTTGTCCACACTTTTGTGTGCAGCAGTCCTTTTTATTACTGCCATACTTGTCCTGAGATCATTGTAGGGAGATTGAAATTGTACTACAGTCCTTGTATTTTTTCATATATCTTCCAGCCACTTGCTGCCACTTACATTGCGTTGTTTTATACACTGTGCCTGAGTTTGGGTTCAGTCTCCCCCCCAAAAAAAGTGAGATTCAAATTCTCACAAAGTGGATATACCTCAGTCCTCTTAGTTTGTCGTATATCAGCCAGCCACTTGCTGCCACTCACAATGCATTGTTTTAAACACTGGGCCTAAGTTTGGGATCATTCTCCCCCCCAAAAAATGAGATTCAAATTCTCCCAAAGTGGATATACCGCAGTCCTCTTAGTTTGTCGTATATCAGCCAGCCACTTGCTGCCACTCACATTGCATTGTTTTATACACTGGGCCTGAGTTTGGGTTCAGCCCCCCCCCCAAAAAAAAGTGAGATTCAAATTCTCCCAAAGTGGATATACCTCAGTCCTCTTAGTTTGTCGTATATCAGCCAGCCACTTGCTGCCACTCACATTGCCTTGTTTTATACACTGGGCCTGAGTTTGGGTTCAGTCTCCCCCCAAAAAAAGTGAGATTCAAATTCTCCCAAAGTGGATATGCGGAGCGCCCCCACACCGCCGCAGGGCCGAGGGGTACTCGGAGCCGGGCCTCTGGGATCTCAGTCCTGGGGTTGTCACGGTGGCTAGACCCGGTCCGTGGCCCTGTCTGTCAGTGGGGGACGTCCGTTGCAAATAGGTGCTGTTAACGGTGGTGTAGCGGTGCAGTTGTGGGGTGCAGGTCGCGGTAAATAACGAGGACACCAGGTTGCAGTCTCTTTACCTCTTTACTGGAGATCTCTCGGTCCTCAGTCCGGAATCCGGTCCACCAGGCTGCGCAAGTCCGACCGGTCCAATGGCACCTCCAGAGTTCTCCTCACAGGTGGAAATCAGTGCCTTCCTTCTTAGCGCTATGTGTTGTAGTCCTTCCCTGCTGTGCTTACGGAAAGTACCCCACAACTGTTGTGTCTGTTTCTTAAGTTCCCTCACAACTCGATTAACTGATCTTCTGCTAATCTTCTGTCCCTTCCTGATGTTACAGTAAGAACGGCACCCGTTTGTCAGGTAGGCCTGGAGTTCTTCCGGGACCCTAGAGACGCCCCTCTCCCGCAATTGCCCCCCAAGACTTCATAGGTGATATGTGGTAGACAGCCCGCCTGAGACTGACTGTCCTGCCGCTGTTTGGAGTATGGCTTAAAGCTGTATATTATTCCACTCCCTCGGCGTTCCGGCCACCGGTAATGCGCCTCAGCAAGGTGCTGCCTCTTTCAACAAAACCCCTGCTGGTATTCTCCTTCTGCTTGATTTCGTTTCTCACTCAGCACAATCTATCTCGCTTCTAATCCTTTCTTAGGGCACCGCCGCTATTCTGAGCAGGCACGGTCCCGTTGCGTTCTTTCAATGCCAAGCCTCTGCCAGGATCCCACCCCTGGCAGAGACCCTACTGTCTCTTCCTCCACAACACCCTCTCTCACTAGGTGTTGCTTCGTTCAATCCAGTCAGCGTTCTCTACTAACTTCCTGCCTGACCCCCAGTTTACCCACTATGGTGGGGAGTGGCCTAATGAATAGCACCCTTAGCTCCCCCCGGAGGCCCAGCTGTGAAACATATTGGTGTCTGTGATACCTGATTGGAGGAACTCCTTCAGTGCCATCGAACGCACCATGGCTCCCCTTAGTGGCGGAGCCACAGTACTGCAACGACCAGGACTCTGGGGCGCTGCACTCCCCCCTGGTTAAACACAGTACTCCGGGACTGGGAAGAAAACAACAATACAGGTTAGCAAAAAGACATACAAATTTGTTGAGTGCAAAACAATAAGCATACTTGAACAGGCTTCCCTTTATGGGAGGTGAGGACACTTTAACGTTACAAAACATAGTCAACATTGTAAATTTCAGGCTATACATAACTCCTGCTACCCAACCGGGTATTCTACTCAGTGCAAATGCTAGAACAATAAATTAACATTGCCTTTAAGAAACATACACTCTTAGTTTACCAAAGGCCTTCCTATAATCACATTACAGGGCAAAGTAACTCTTCATTCTCCTACTTTTGAACCTGCAGGACCGCCTGTCCCTATGGCACCAGACCTACTGCCTCTCCTTTCTTTTACAGGACCGCCCCATTCAGCCAGGGCCTACTGCCTTTCTCTACTATACATAGTATAGACATAACATTCCTTTCAGTTTGAGAACATGGAGCCCACTCTGCCTGGCTCCTATAAGGACTCACTCACTAACCCCTACGGGTCTACTTTCTGTCCTTAGTAACGAACTAACTTTCTATGGGGACGCAGGGTTTACCTTCTATCCTCACCTTCATTATTACTTTCTTACGTTTCTATCCATGCAGAACTCTAGTCTACCTCAACAGGCTTTCTGCACCTTTCCTTTTGAAGAACATTATTCAAGCTTCACATTTCAAACATATTAAACACATATAACTTTTCATGTAAAACGGTTACATTTCTTGCAAAGCATCATCATGACACTACTGTTCCAAAACAGTTATCACTTTCAGGTTCAATTCTAACCTCCCCTTTAAGAGGAGATCAAGTCTTTCTGAGGTAGCTCTTCTTCTCAGCCTACCAGTCCATGCAAAGGCTCCGGAATGGTATCTTCGCAAAATGTCTTTAAACAAAACCAGTAGGAAGCACCTTTAAGAAGGTGCAAACTATTTACAAGAAAGTTTAAATCATGCACAGTCCATGATTACTGCAGTTTGTGTAACTTTGTGCAAAACTTCAAGAAAACAACAATAGTGACCCCGGGTCAACAAAGGGGTCACCCTTTAAAGTTTACCCTGGACGGGTTTAGCAGCAACTTAAAGAACAAACAGTAACTATTTACATTTTCAGGTTTCCGAGGTTTACTCTTGCTCAGGTGGCTTGGGCTCCTGCCCCCCGGCCACTGTGGTGCCAGTGTCCGCGGTTCGAACGTGCAGATGAACTCGACTGGCCAACTCGGTGGCCGCTACCAGGTGCACTGTCGCGATGGTGACAAGGTCAGGTGCTCCTGGGACCAGGTCCGAGGTGGTAAGGGTCGCGGCTCCAAACATACACCGCCGAACATTCCGTGCATACCACCCGAGCGGGTTCTGGTGGCGGCTGTAGGTCACCTGATCCCCCTTTTGCAATGGTTCTCCACTTCGGCCACAGCAGGGAGCCCTCACGTTACAGTGCGCAACAAAAACGTCAGTATCCAATCCTGGCTCGTGTATGAGGCCCCACCCCCTTCTGGCATGGTAGGCCAACACAGTGCCCCGCCTTACCACGTCTCTGTCATCCCATGCCGGAGGGGATTGTTGTATTTTCGATGGACCCATCGGCTCGGCCTCTTTCCGGCCTTTCCACTGTAGAATCAAGCACTGTCTATATTGTTCCCACGTAAGCACCGCAAGAGTGGACCCGTTCTCCTGGGATCCATCTGTCCCAACCCAGGGGCTGTCCCACCGAAGAACTACTCCATCTAGACTCACATCCACGGGCTCTCCCACTCTAGTCGACAGCGGTGGCACCATCCTCCCCAGGTCACCAGGGGATAACACCATTAACCCTGCCGAGAAGGGTCAACCTTTACTGAAATGGAGGTGGGTCGTGGACGCGGACTCGGGAGGGGGGAGCAGGGGCGTCTTCCGTACCTACGCCTGATGTGGTTCCACCGATGTCGATCCGGTCCGCTGACAAGAACACTGGAGTCGGCTGCTGCTCGGACCGCGGCTCTTCTGATGCGGCCCCCGAACGCTGCTCCGCTCGCTGTGGTTCCTCCTCCACGGACTCCAAGGTCAGGGTTGGTGGACTCAGCTCTGCTATCTGCTCCAGGAGTTTCAGGCCCTCCGGCTGCAGGGGACATAAGTCCGTCTCCGGTGAAGAGGGGCAAGCCGGAGTCGCATCTTCCTCGCTCAGGCACTTGCTGTTCATCATCGCTGCCTGATAGTCGGTGGCAGTGCATGCACCTGACTCCGCCATTTCTCCGAGGTCGGGCTTCTCCATCTCCTGCTTCCCGCCGTTGCAAATCAGGAGGTTGTCTTCTGCTTTGGGGCAGGTCATCTCCTTGCAGCCCGAAGCGCAGAGGGCGGTATCCATTTCTCGCGCCATTCTGGTAGTCTCCTCCCATAGCACGCCCTCCTTCTTCTCCAAAGTAGCAATGGCGGCGGCTTTTGGCGGGAACTTCTATTGGTCAATGGTAGCACACAGTCTCTCAATAAAGCTACAGTTCATGCACAACAAATCACAGTCTCTAGGCACACATGACCTGATTCTTCAGGCTTAAGTAGATCCTGTTCGTGACGCCAAGATTGCGGAGCGCCCCCACACCGCCGCAGGGCCGAGGGGTACTCGGAGCCGGGCCTCTGGGATCTCAGTCCTGGGGTTGTCACGGTGGCTAGACCCGGTCCGTGGCCCTGTCTGTCAGTGGGGGACGTCCGTTGCAAATAGGTGCTGTTAACGGTGGTGTAGCGGTGCAGTTGTGGGGTGCAGGTCGCGGTAAATAACGAGGACACCAGGTTGCAGTCTCTTTACCTCTTTACTGGAGATCTCTCGGTCCTCAGTCCGGAATCCGGTCCACCAGGCTGCGCAAGTCCGGCCGGTCCAATGGCACCTCCAGAGTTCTCCTCACAGGTGGAAATCAGTGCCTTCCTTCTTAGCGCTATGTGTTGTAGTCCTTCCCTGCTGTGCTTACGGAAAGTACCCCACAACTGTTGTGTCTGTTTCTTAAGTTCCCTCACAACTCGATTAACTGATCTTCTGCTAATCTTCCGTCCCTTCCTGATGTTACAGTAAGAACGGCACCCGTTTGTCAGGTAGGCCTGGAGTTCTTCCGGGACCCTAGAGACGCCCCTCTCCCGCAATTGCCCCCCAAGACTTCATAGGTGATATGTGGTAGACAGCCCGCCTGAGACTGACTGTCCTGCCGCTGTTTGGAGTATGGCTTAAAGCTGTATATTATTCCACTCCCTCGGCGTTCCGGCCACCGGTAATGCGCCTCAGCAAGGTGCTGCCTCTTTCAACAAAACCCCTGCTGGTATTCTCCTTCTGCTTGATTTCGTTTCTCACTCAGCACAATCTATCTCGCTTCTAATCCTTTCTTAGGGCACCGCCGCTATTCTGAGCAGGCACGGTCCCGTTGCGTTCTTTCAATGCCAAGCCTCTGCCAGGATCCCACCCCTGGCAGAGACCCTACTGTCTCTTCCTCCACAACACCCTCTCTCACTAGGTGTTGCTTCGTTCAATCCAGTCAGCGTTCTCTACTAACTTCCTGCCTGACCCCCAGTTTACCCACTATGGTGGGGAGTGGCCTAATGAATAGCACCCTTAGCTCCCCCCGGAGGCCCAGCTGTGAAACATATTGGTGTCTGTGATACCTGATTGGAGGAACTCCTTCAGTGCCATCGAACGCACCATGGCTCCCCTTAGTGGCGGAGCCACAGTACTGCAACGACCAGGACTCTGGGGCGCTGCAGATATACCTCAGTCCTCTTAGTTTGTCGTATATCAGCCAGCCACTTGCTGCCACTCACATTGCGTTGTTTTATACACTGGGCCTGAGTTTGGGTTCAGTCTCCCCCCCAAAAAAGTGAGATTCAAGTTCTCCCAAAGTGGATATAGCTTAGTCCTCTTAGTTTGTCGTATATCAGCCACCACTTGCTGCCACTCACAATGCGTTGTTTTAAACACTGGGCCTGAGTTTGGGATCATTCTCCCCCCAAAAAAATGAGATTCAAATTCTCTCAAAGTGGATATACCTCAGTCCTCTTAGTTTGTCGTATATCAGCCAGCCACTTGCTGACACTCACATTGCCTTGTTTTATACACTGGGCCTGAGTTTGGGTTCAGTCTCCCCCCAAAAAAAGTGAGATTCAAATTCTCCCAAAGTGGATGTACCTCAGTCCTCTTAGTTTGTCGTATATCAGCCAGTCACTTGCTGCCACTCACATTGCGTTGTTTTATACACTGGGCCTGAGTTTGGGTTCAGTCTCCCCCCAAAAAATGGTTCAGTCTCCCCCCAAAAAAGTGAGATTCAAATTCTCCCAAAGTGGATATACCTCAGTCCTCTTAGTTTGTCGTATATCAGCCAGCCACTTGCTGCCACTCACATTGCGTTGTTTTATACACTGGGCCTGAGTTTGGGTTCAGTCTCCCCCCAAAAAAGTGAGATTCAAATTCTCCCAAAGTGGATATACCTTAGTCCTCTTAGTTTGTCGTATATCAGCCAGCCACTTGCTGCCACTCACATTGCGTTGTTTTATACACTGGGCCTGAGTTTGGGTTCAGTCTCCCCCAAAAAAAAGTGAGATTCAAATTCTCCCAAAGTGGATATACCTCAGTCCTCTTAGTTTGTCGTATATCAGCCAGCCACTTGCTGCCACTCACATTGCATTGTTTTATACCCTGGGCCTGAGTTTGGGTTCAGTCTCCCCCCCAAAAAAGTGTGATTCAAATTCTCCCAAAGTGGATATACCTCAGTCCTCTTATTTTGTCGTATATCAGCCAACCACTTGCTGCCACTCACACTGCGTTGTTTTATACACTGGGCCTGAGTTTGGGTTCAGTCTCCCCCCAAAAAAGGGTGATTCAAATTCTCCCAAAGTGGATATACCTCAGTCCTCTTAGTTTGACGTATATCAGCCAACCACTTGCTGCCACTCACACTGCATTGTTTTATACACTGGGCCTGAGTTTGTGTTCAGTCTCCCCCCCAAAAAAGTGAGATTCAAATTCTCCCAAAGTGGATATACCTCAGTCCTCTTAGTTTGTTGTATATCAGCCAGCCACTTGCTGCCACTCACACTGCATTGTTTTATACACTGGGCCTGAGTTTGGATTCAGTCTCCCCCCCAAAAAAAAGTGAGATTCAAATTCTCCCAAAGTGGATATACCTCAGTCCTCTTAGTTTGTCGTATATCAGCCAGCCACTTGCTGCCACTCACATTGCGTTGTTTTATACATTGGGCCTGAGTTTGGGTTCAGTCTCCCCCAAAAAAAAGTGAGATTCAAATTCTCCCAAAGTGGATATACCTCAGTCCTCTTAGTTTGTCGTATATCAGCCAGCCACTTGCTGCCACTCACATTGCATTGTTTTATACACTGGGCCTGAGTTTGGGTTCAGTCTCCCCCCCAAAAAAGTGAGATTCAAATTCTCCCAAAGTGGATATACCTCAGTCCTCTTAGTTTGTTGTATATCAGCCAGCCACTTGCTGCCACTCACACTGCATTGTTTTATACACTGGGCCTGAGTTTGGGTTCAGTGTCCCCCCAAAAAAAGGGTGATTCAAATTCTCCCAAAGTGGATATACCTCAGTCCTCTTAGTTTGTCGTATATCAGTGAGCCACTTGCTGCCACTCTTATTGGTGTGTTTTATACACTGGGCCTGAGTTTTGGTTCAGTCTCCCCCAAAAAAAGGGAGATTTAAATTCTCAACAATTTTATATACACCTTCTACCTTACCATATAACGGTTGTTATTTTGGTTAGATTTTCCCAAAAATGAGGAAGTCTGGTGGAAGAGTCCATGGGCGGTCGTTGCCAGCTGGTACTGATGGTGGTGGTGGTGATGGAGCATCTTGTGGTAGTGGGAAAAGCAAAATAGCACCTAAGGCTGGAGGTGTTGAGCCAGCGTCATCGTCTGGTTACACAAGGCCTCGAAGGCTCCCTTATCTGGGAGTAGGAAAAAAGCTTTTAAAGCCGGAGCAGCAGGAAAAAGTTTTGGCTTTCCTTGCTGACTCAGCCTCTAGCTCTTTCACCTCCTCTTCAGAAAGTTCCAAATATAAAAGCAGCGAGTCGTCAGTGGATGCTCCCGGTCAAGATCAAGTCGCTTCTTTGTGTCCTTCACCCAAACCAAAAGTGAAGGATGCGTCAGGCGACACTACAGGTTACTCCATGGAGCTCTTTACACATACTGTGCCTGGGTTAGAAAGGGAAATTGTTAACTGCCTATTACAAGATGAATCGGACAAGGAGTGCACTGATGCACAGCCACAGCTAGATTATTATGCTGTTCCATTGACTCAGATCACTACATTGCCCTCGCAGTGTACTGAGCCAGAATCTGACCCTGATGAGACTATGGTGCCCCGTCCCGAACGCTATAGCACCTTACACGGTGACACAGAGGAAGGTGCACATGACATTGAAGAGGAGGTGATAGATGACCCAGTTGTTGACCCAGATTGGCAGCCATTGGGGGAAGAGGGTTATTAATGGAGCACACTCGGACTGGGTCGCGGTTAGCAGTGGGGTACCACAGGGGTCAGTATTGGGCCCTCTTCTTTTTAACATATTTATTAATGACCTTGTAGGGGGCATTCAGAGTAGAATTTCAATATTTGCAGATGACACTAAACTCTGTAGGGTAATCAATACAGGGGAGGACAATTTTATATTACAGGATGATTTATGTAAACTAGAAGCTTGGGCTGATAAATGGCAAATGAGTTTTAATGGGGATAAATGTAAGGTCATGCACTTGGGTAGAAGTAATAAGATGTATAACTATGTGCTTAATTCTAAAACTCTGGGCAAAACCATCAATGAAAAAGACCTGGGTGTATGGGTGGATGACAGACTCATATTCAGTGGCCAGTGTCAGGCAGCTGCTACAAAGGCAAATAAAATAATGGGATGTATTAAAAGAGGCATAGATGCTCATGAGGAGAACATAATTTTACCTCTATACAAGTCACTAGTTCGACCACACTTAGAATACTGTGCACAGTTCTGGTCTCCGGTGTATAAGAAAGACATAGCTGAACTAGAGCGGGTGCAGAGAAGAGCGACCAAGGTTATTAGAGGACTGGGGGGTCTGCAATACCAAGATAGGTTATTACACTTGGGGCTATTTAGTTTGGAAAAACGAAGACTAAGGGGTGATCTTATTTTAATGTATAAATATATGAGGGGACAGTACAAAGACCTTTCTGATGATCTTTTTAATCATAGACCTGAGACAGGGACAAGGGGGCATCCTCTACATCTGGAGGAAAGAAGGTTTAAGCATAATAACAGACGCGGATTCTTTACTGTAAGAGCAGTGAGACTATGGAACTCTCTGCCGTATGATGTTGTAATGAGTGATTCATTAATTAAATTTAAGAGGGGACTGGATACCTTTCTGGAAAAGTATAATATTACAGGGTATATACACTAGATTCCTTGATAAGGCGTTGATCCAGGGAACTAGTCTGATTGCCGTATGTGGAGTCGGGAAGGAATTTTTTTCCCCATGGTGGAGTTACTCCTTGCCACATGGGTTTTTTTTGCCTTCCTCTGGATCAACATGTTAGGGCATGTTAGGTTAGGCTATGGGTTGAACTAGATGGACTTAAAGTCTTCCTTCAACCTCAATAACTATGTAACTATGTAACTATGTAGGGTGCCACTGCCAGTAGCTCAGAAGCGGAGGTGGATGATCCACAGCAGCCATCTACATCACAACAGCTGTCATCTTGCAGGCCTGTATCAGGCCAAAAACGTGTGACAAAAACAGTTTTAGGACAGCGTGGCCATCCGGTGAAAGTAGCAAAGCGTGCAATGCCTGAAAAGGTATTCGATAGTAGGAAGAGTGCAGTGTGGCAATTTTTTAACCAAGATCCGAATGATCAGTGCAAAGTTATCTGTAAGAAATGCTCCAAGACCTTTTGCAGAGGGAAGAATCTTCAAAATTTAAATACAACGTGCATGCGTAGACATTTAACCAGCATGCACTTGCAAGCCTGGACTAACTACCAAAGGTCATGTACCGTTGGTGCACCTGCTCAGAATGAAGGTAGTCAGCAATTCTACATTGCTTCCCTCACTGTAAGCCCACCGGTTAGGACACCAACAGCAGCAAATGTGGAGGTATCGTCGCAAGGCAAAAGCAGTCAGGGAATCACAAGGTTATTGGTAGGAAACACTGTATGTAGGCCAACATCAAGAATACCATCACCAACCCTCTGTCAATCCGCCATGTCCACCACCACCACCACCACCGCTAGTTCCACCATATGCAGCTCTCCAGTCCAGCTCACCCTACAAGAGACTCTCGTTAGGAAAAGAAAGCACTCATCCTCTCATCCGCGTACACAGGGTTTGAATGCCCACATTGCTAGACTAATCTCGTTAGAGATGATGCCCTACCGGTTGGTTGAAAGTGAAGCTTTCAAAGACCTGATGGCCTACGCAGTACCACGCTATGACCTACCCAGTCGGCACTTCTTTGTGAGAAAAGCCATCCCAGCCCATGCACTGAGGCAATCAGTCAGTGGAAAGGTGCACCTCAGATGCATAGACCAGTAGGCATGGCCAGGGATGTTACGTGTCCATCACGGCGCACTGGGTGAATGTGGTGGATGCAGGGTCCACTGTGGACAGCCATAGTGGGACAGTTCTGCCTAGCCCACGGTCTAGGAAACGATTGGCTGTAGGTGTTCGCCACCCCTCCTCCTCCTCCTCCAGAAGCAAAAGC
This sequence comes from Ranitomeya variabilis, assembly GCF_051348905.1. NCBI lineage: Eukaryota > Metazoa > Chordata > Amphibia > Anura > Dendrobatidae > Ranitomeya > Ranitomeya variabilis. The sequence goes on along the minus strand of NC_135233.1, from coordinate 647,717,565 downwards.
TCGCCCACAGAGCGCAGTCGCACGACCACTCCATCCACAGCTGCCAGTGTTGCACACGAGGTGTCCCATTATCGAACAGCTAGTGGTAAGCGTTGGCTGTGTTACAAATGAAGTGTTTGGGCGACAACAGACACACCGCAGAAGTACTGGCCGAGTACTTGCAGCAAGAAACTCAGTCATGGCTGGGCAGTGTACATCTTGAGGCAAGCAAGGTAGTCAGTGATAACGGAAGGAATTTTATGGCTGCCATAGCCCTTTCAGAACTGAAACACATACCTTGCCTGGCTCACACCTTGAACCTGGTGGTGCAGTGCTTCCTTAAAAATTTTCTGGGGTTGCCAGCCCTGCTCCTGAAGGTGTGAAGACTTTGCTCGCACACCTGCCGGTCGCCCGTACACTCCAGCCATATGCTGAACCATCAGTGATTGCTGAATCTTCCCCAGCACCGCCTAATAATCGATGTTGCAACAAGGTGGAACTCCACACTGCACATGCTTCAGAGGCTGTGCGAACAGAGGCATGCTGTAATTTATTTGTGGGAGGATACACATACACGGGCAGGCACTTGGATGCCAGACATGGAGTTGTCTGTTGTGCAGTGGTCGAAGCTACAAGACCTCTGTCAAGTCCTTCAGTGTTTTGAGGAATGCACATGGCTGGTAAGTGCAGACGACGCCATCATAAGCATGAGCATCCCACTAATGCGTCTGATGATGCAAAGTTTGACGCACATTAAGGAGCAGGCGTCTGCAGCCGAGGAGGAGGGAAGCCTTGATCACAGTCAGCCATTGTCTGCTCAGGGAACTCTCCTGGATGAGGTGGCGGACAAAGAGGAGGAGGAGGATGATGGGGATGAATATTTATGGGAGGAGGATGCTTCTCAGGGGGCAATAGCAACTGGTGGCATTGCAAGGTCAGGTACAGGGTTTTTGCGGGACACAAGTGATGTTGATTTGCAAGAAAGTGCTCCTCAACCCAGCACAAGCAGTGAATTGACACCTGGAACATTGGCCCACATTGCTGAGTATGCCTTGCATATCCTAAAAAGGGACCCCCGCATTATCAAAATGATGACCGATGATGATTACTGGTTGGCCTGCCTCCTGGATCCACGATAAAAAGGAAAATTACAAAATATCATGCCACATGAGAACCTTGAGCAAATATTGGCTACCAAACAAGCAACTCTTGTAGACTGTTTGGTTCAGGCATTCCCAGCACACAGAGGTGGTGATGGTTCTCACACGAGCCGTAGTGGTCAACATGGCAGAGGTGCTAGAGGAGCACCAATCCGAAGTGGCGTTGTACAGAGGGGTTTTATGACCAGGTTGTGGAGTGATTTCGCAACGACCGCTGACACGACAGGTACTGCTGCATCGATTCAAAGTGACAGGAGACAGCATTTTTCCAGTATGGTTACGAACTACTTTGCCGCCCTTATCGATGTTCTCCCTCACAGGTCATTCCCCTTTGATTACTGGGCATCTAAAATAGACACCTGGTCTGAATTGGCAGAATATGCATTACAGGATCTCGCATGCCCTGCTGCTAGTGTGCTATCAGACAGAGTATTCAGTGCTGCTGGTTCAATACTGACCGAAAAAAGGACACGTCTGGCTACCCGAAATGTTGATGATCTGACCTTCATTAAAATGAACCAATCATGGATTTCAAATTATTTGGCCCCACCTTCCCCTGCTGAAACGTAGATTGCTTCAAAAATATCTTGCTTTTGGCCTCCTCTTACTGACTTCTCCAATTCCTCCATTTGCAGCTACTGAATGTCCACCATAGGCTATTTTTATACCTCTCTAAATGGGCTGACTCCCCCCACAGGGCCGTGTTCACGACCTGGCACAATCACCCGTGCGAGTGCCATTTGCCTGGACAGGTGGGTGTGCCCACTCTTGGGCGACGGCACTGGCACAGGGTCCCTCATAGTACAATAAAGTGTCTCTGACGGTGGTGGTCCACAACCAACGTCAGACACACGGTCGTAATATGAGGGGCCCTGTGCCAGTACCACCGCCCACGAGAGAGTGTTCCCCCCCAGCTTGAACCGTGCTCTACCACTTGCAATACTTACCTCTCCCTGCTCCACCACTGTGTAGTCTGTGCTGTTTATCCTTCAATGGCACTGCCAATACAAATTTGTTGAAATGATAGATGATAGTTAAAATATACAGGGGCCCTGGCCTCCATTTAGACCAGTTAATACTTTGCACCTACTACCACTGTCTGCTACTCAGCAGAGGAGCCCACCCCTGTACCTAGCTATGGCACCTGTTTATTTATGAAAAAAAATTTGGCAGCCATTTAGCCTACTTACTTATTTGGGCCTACTCACTGTGTCAGCCACTCCTTACAATTGTCCTCCGCTGAACAAAGCAACGCCGCCAGTTTAGTCCTGTTACCATTTTTGAACTGCATTTAGCCTACTTACTTATTTGGGCCTACTCACTGTGTCAGCCACTCCTTGCAATTGTCCTCCGCTGAACAAAGCTATGCCGCCTGGTTAGTCCTGTTACCATTTTTGAACTGCATTTAGCCTACTAACTTATTTGAGCCTACTCACTGTGTCAGCCACTCCTTACAATTGTCCTCCGCTGAACAAAGAAATGCCGGCAGTTTAGTCCTGTTACCAATTTTGAACTGCTTTTAGCCTACTTACTTATTTGGGCCTACTCACTGTGTCAGCCTCTCCTTACAGTTGTCCTCCGCTGAACAAAGCTATGCCACCTGGTTAGTCCTGTTACCAATTTTGAACTGCATTTAGCCTACTTACTTATTTGGGCCTACTCACTGTGTCAGCCACTCCTTACAATTGTCCTCCGCTGAACAAAGAAACGCCGGCAGTTTAGTCCTGTTACCAATTTTGAACTGCTTTTAGCCTACTTACTTATTTGGGCCTACTCACTGTGTCAGCCACTCCTTACAATTGTCCTCCGCTGAACAAAGCAATGCCGGGCGTTTAGTCCTGTTACCAATTTTGAACTGCATTTAGCCCACTTTATTATTTGGGCCTATATCTGTGTTTCCTCCTCATCCTGCCCATTGCCCAGCCACTGCTAGATGAGTCTGCTGGTACATTGACCCAGGCCACTACATTCCCCTTGAACTCTACATAGCCAGAATCTGACCCTGCCGAAAGTCAGGTTCCCCTTCCAGCATACTATACCACCTTACACGGGGACAAAGAGGAAGGTGCAGATGAAAGTGCAGGTTACTTCATCAGGTGGGGGGGTATACTCGTTGGTGACGTCACTGGCACAGGGCCCCTCATAGTATACAAAAGTGTCTCTGCCAGTGGGAGGCACCACCCGCCTTCAAACACACCGCCGTACTATGAGGGGCCCTGTGCCAGTGCCAATGCCAACGAGTGGGCCCCCACTGCTTGCTCAGGATCACAGCACTTCCAAAGTTGAAATACTTACCTCTCCCTGCTCCACCACCGTGACGTATTCCACGTTTCCTGGGCCCACGAAAAAATTGAGCCAGCCCTGCCCCCCCCACAACTTTAGCCAAATGACCCCCAGTTTTCAATTCCTAACTATTATTATAAAGTAAATTAAGATTGACAAGCTTCAGTAATAAGAATTGATGTCTTTGGCATTAAAATAGGCACTGTAGGTGTTTTCCTGTCCTCCACTCTCTTGTTATGATCCGGTGACCTTGGAGCCGCATGAGACTTTCTCAGGAGTAGGTGGAACCTGTACTGACCGCAAACCCTAAACTGTCACCGCAACTAGAAGTAGCCGTGGGGTGTACCTAACACATCCTAGACACCTCGACACAGCCGGAGAACTAAATACCCCTATAGATGGAAATGGGAATTCTATCTTGCCTCAGAGCAGAACCCCAAAGGATAGGCAGCCCCCCACAAATATTGACTGTGAGTATTAGAGGAAAGACACACGCAGGCAGAAATCAGGATTTAGCAAAAGAGGCCACGCTAGCTAAATAGGAAAGGATAGGACAGAATACTAAGCGGTCAGTATTAAAACCCTAAAAATATCCACAGCAGATAATACAAAAATTCCACCATCTAACTAAAGACATGGAATGTATATCTGCATCTCCTGAGAATCCAACTAGACTGAAATATCCAAACACAGTCTAAGCTGGACAAGAAAAAACATTGAATAGTACTGAATTGTAAAGCACACAGCACGTGTGCTGTAGAAACAAAACCAGACACTTATCTTTGCTGATTTGGCAGCAGGGCTGGAGGAACCAGACAGAGATGCAAAACCTCCAAGAACAATGGACAACTGGCAAGGGCTAATGAATCCTGCACACCTAAATATCCCAGTCAGAGCTGCAATCAGCAGGGACACCTGCCCAGGATTGCAACCCAGGGACAACTGCATTACTACCAACAACCACCGGAGGGAACCCAAGAGCAGAATTCACAACACTCTCTGCCGACTTTGATTCCCCATTGACTTGCATTGGGTTTCGTGTTTCAGTCGGCCCCCGACTTTACGCAATAATCGGCCGATTTTACCCGACCCGACTTTTGACAAAGTCAGGTTTCGCGAAACCCGACTCGATCCTAAAAAAGTAAAAGTCGCTCAACTCTAGTGGAGAGATCTAAAAATGGCAGTTTGGAGAAGGCACCCTTCAAATATCATGGACCTTGAGCAGTTTGCCAAAGAAGAATGGTCTAAAATTCCAGCAGAGCATTGTAAGAAACTCATTGATGGTTACTGGAAGCGGTTGGTCGCAGTTATTTTGGCTAAAGGTTGTGCAACCAAGTATTAGGCTGAGGGTGCCAATACTTTTGTCTAGCCCATTTTTGGAGTTTTGTGTGAAATTATCAATATTTAGCTTTTTGCTTCATTCTCTTTTGTGTTTTTTCATTTAAGACAAATTAAATGAAGATAATAATACCAAAGAATTTGTGATTGCAATAATTTTCAGGAAGAAACTGAGTATTATCTGACAGAATTGCAGTGGTGTCAATACTTTTGGCCACAACTGTATGTATGTATGTGTGTATGTCTGGAATTGGCATCTGCACCGTCGCAGCTACAGCCACAAAATTTTGCACAGTCACACGTCTGGACCCCGAGAGCATCATAGGCTATGTTATGAGGCAAAATTTTAACCCCGCGCGCGTTCCAATTCACTAAACAATTTTGCCCCTATCTACATAATGGGGAAAAAGTGAAAGGAAAGTGTTGGAGGCAAATTGACAGCTGCCAGATGTGAACAAGGGGGGACTTAAAGAATGAGAGCGATGGCACCAAAGAGCATATACCGTACAGTTGCTAAGGTGGGGCCCCGACATGGGATACTCACCACACACGGGGATATGAACACACACACAAAATGCTCCACACACTACCACGTGCTTAAACACATATACCACCCTCAGCAAACATTTCACCACACATACACCAACCTCGCCACAAAAAAGTCGAAACACAAAAGTCGCCACTCAAAACTCACCACGCGCAAAATTTGCCACATGCAAAACTCGCCAAATGCAAAACTAGGCTCACGCAAAACTCGCCACACGTGCAAAACTCACCTCATGGAAAACTCGCCACACGCAAAACTTGCACACGCGGTAGAATTGCCACATGCACAAAAGTTGCAACACACAAAACTTGCACATACTCAAAACGCACCACACATAAAACTCGCCACCTGCAAAACTCACCATGCGCAAAACTTGCTGCACACAACTTGCTACACTAACCTGTCACATGCAATTCGACACACAAAAAGTTGCTACACGCATGTCGCCACACAAAACTTATCTCACAAAAGTCGCTACATGCATGTCGCCACACGCAACTCAACACACACAACTTGACACATGAAACTTGCCCTAAAACACACACAAGTCTGGTATTATCATTCAAAAATAAAAATCTGATTAATAAGCAGACAAACTACAAGAGCAACAAATGTACCATGTAGGAAATATGGCAGCTGTCAGTCACATGACCTGTCTATTATGTGTATGTGTGAGCTAATATATACTGCCAGGGGGAGGGCTTCCTGTTGGCTGGGGATTTATCAGGCTGCCAATAGCAACCAATCACAGCTCAGCTTCTATTTTGCTACAGTTAATTAATCTGAGCTCTGATTGGTTAATATAGGCAATGGCATGTCAGTTAGTGTGTGTGGGTGGAAAGGCTGATGTCAGTCACATTACCTCTATGTGAGAGGATATAGAAACTGCCAGTTACAGACTATTTTTACCGCAATAATGCCTCATAAGAAAAGGAATTCCATGGCACGAATGTCAGCTGATGCAAAAAGAAAAGCTGCATAACGGGCCAATGAAAAATGTGAAGACCGAGAAACAAGGCTGACACACATGAGAACAGTATCTGCTTCCTCAAGAGCCAATGAACTTTCTAAGCAGAGGGAAGTGAGGCTTGCAGACAAGAGAACATTACATTTCTATCTATTTGTTTTGTGGTTTTTGTGTGCAGAATAAATTTTTGTTAACACATTCTATTTTGCTAACAGTAAGTTTTTAACCAGGGCGAAGCCGGGTAGTACAGCTAGTAATAAATAATAACAACACAGTAGGTGCCTTCATAGTGATATTGAAAACTGTAAATACGTAATTTTAGTGTGACTTCAATGTGCTTATACTTGTCATAAATTCTGTAAATTTTTGTGTGTTCTTCTTATTACAGAAATGCCATACATATGGACACTAAGAATGGTTTGCGAAAACTGCAAGGCCTAGAAGGAAGAAGAAACCATTTGGTTTGGGAGTACAAATTTGACTTTAATAGTTTGAGGGTGCCATATACTGGACTTTACTGGATTTTGTTATTTTTTTGGGGGGGAAGTGGAATCTATGTTGCTTTTCCAGAGCCTTTTAAATATCATTAACAAAGAAATCTCGAATATTTTTATTGACAGACAAGGAACCTGAGTGGGACTTCTTTTTTCTGGAATAGTTTGAATTTTTCTTGACCCTATTTTTTTACATAATTCTTTTTGATAACTTTTAAGGATAGTTTCACACTTGTCCTACGCTGAGCACTTACATTATGGATTCTGTCTAAATCTGTGAAAATGGTGATATAGATGAACCCACAATGGAGCCATTCACTTTAATGAGACTTTAGACTGAGTCAGATGTCTATTCTGGTTGTTTCCCGCCTTTTTATGCATGCACAAAAACATGGTTAACTACTCTTTTGTACACATCTAAAAAGATAGATGTTTCTAAAAAAAGAGGTCAGACAGAATCCAAAGTGACTTCTTGCCTCATTATATTGAATGGTTACGTCAGTTTTCCCGTCAGTTTTACACTGATACATGATATTTATGACAGGCACCCATAACCGTCAAAACCCAAAGACCTTGAGGCTATTAGTTGTCTTGGGTTGACATGGCAATCCTTGGAACCTCAGCACGGTATGTTGGATGGTCGAATGGCTTCTGGTACACGGATGTCTCTATTTCATTGTTCTGTAGCTATAAATTGGGGAAAAAAACTATGGACTTATTCTGCACTGCTGAATAACTGAAGATCTGTTTTTTCTGGTATTTCATGATGAAGAAGCCTCAGTACTTTGAAATGCATTGAATTAAAGCACATTTTATGCAATATACCCGGATCTTCAGTTATTCAGCAGCGCAGAATAAGTCCACATTTTTCCCCAATTTTTAACTATGTTGTGGCCATTAGTGGACCTGTGGATCTACTGCAGCAAATATTTCCTACAAGTTCAATTTAAAGCACAATCTGTTGAGTATAATTTGATTGTATTAAACTACTTGTGTCTTGGATAAGACCATATTTGCCCTATTTTCTCCAGCAGCACCTAATTGTTCTATATCATAACAATGAAGCCAATTGACCGTACAACATACCTTAAATGGGACAGTTTCCGTCCAAAACATATAAAAAACTGTATTGTCTACAGCCAAGCCATCAGATACAATCGTATATGTTCCAACCCCATGGTTAGGGATGAACACCTTGGTCGCCTTAGAAAGACCTCTTTGAATCAGGGCTACCATCCAAGAGCAATTCAAAACCAGATTACAAGAGCAGCTAGAATATCAAGGAATCACCTACTACATTATAAAGCTAAAGAAGAAAATAACCGGGTGCCTCTAATAGTCACCTACAATCCAAATCTGGAAGTGCTAAGGGGAGCTGCATGGAAATTACAACCTTTACTACAAAAAGATGTCTGATTACAATCCATATTTCCAGATTCCCCATTACTGTGTTTTAGGCAGCCCTCAAATCTAAGAAGCATCATTGTCAGAAGATCTCTGTCCTCTCCAACAGCTACAGGAAACTTTCCTTGCAAACAGTAAAAATGTAAAACCTGTCCATTTATAATGACCATGGACAAGATAAAGATCCCCAACTCACATCAGGACTACAAGATCCCATGTACTTTCAGCTGCATCATATCTAATGTGGTGTTCTTAATTATTTGTACTAAATGTCCAACTGGGGGTCTTTATGTAGGGGAGACCAGGTAAAAACTTAGAACACGGATGAATTCTCATCGCCACACAGTAAGAGAAAAAATAATGGATATATCTGTGGCCAAACATTTTTGTATCCCTGATCACAGCACCATGGACATGAAATTACTTGTATTAAAAGGTAATTTCAAATCTCACAGAGATAGAAGAGTCTGGGAGTATAAACTCAAGACAACCTTTGACACACTCAGTGCAGAATTGAATGTGTTGCATGGATTTATGTCTTTTTACATCAAATAAGGAATTTGCTCCTCAGACCTTGTGGGGGCATCACAACACAGAACCAGACAGATCAGAGGACAATAAAACTTGCACAATCCTTATCTATGAACTGTTCCAATATTTATGGACACAACTGTTTATCCCTCTCCCATAATGATAGTTCTGCTTCACATCACTTGTCTTATCTATTGCATTATTTCATTGCTGTGCTGTGTATAAATATGTGTTTCTTCAGATTTTTTATTAGTCTATTCCTGATGAAGAGATCTGAGTAGTCTCGAAAGCTTGCAATTTGATAACCATCTTTTCAGTTAGCCATTAAAAGGTATCAACCACTGAGGACTCTCCACTCTAAATATTTTTCTATCTACTGGCTAACACAGTACAAAGATATACTGTATATCTTTCCTGTATCACATGTACCCGAGACACTTACACAAGTAGACCTATTCAAATTTAGGGGTCTGTGCACATGTTAGCGTGATTCCATGGACCATGTGTCCGTGTGCAAAACATGTTGACATGTCTGCAATATGTCCTGCATACATGCACACTGATGACAAATGGATGACATCCATGTGTCATCAGCATGACATGTACCAGCGCCTGGGAAAAGCAGTAGAGTTAGCGCTGTTCCCAGGCGCCAGGTGCTGAATACAGCTCTCATCATTGCCTCCTGGTCTCCCTGTGATCAGCTAGATCAGGTGACGTTTATGAGATTTGTAGTCAGCGCCAGCCGTCGCATGTACAAAATAGTTGAATAAAAAAAGGCTTGATACCCCCCTTAATTTTCCTAACCAGCTGAGAGAAAGAAAACAGCTGGGGACTGGTGTTAATATTCTGGGAAGGGGGCCAATTGTTGTGAATTTGCTTTTTGCTCCCTCTAGTGGTTACTAGTTTTTTGACTCTGGTTTTTCTGTCATTCCTTTTATCCGCACCTGGGTCGTTAGTTAGGGGTGTTGCTATATAAGCTCCCTGGACCTTCAGTTCTATGCCTGGCAACGTAGTTATCAGAGCTAGTCTGCTGTGCTCTTGTCTACTGATCCTGGTTCCAGTTATATCAGCTAAGTCTGCCTTTTGCTTTTTGCTATTTGTTTTGGTTTTGTATTTTTGTCCAGCTTGTTCCAAATCTATATCCTGACCTTTGCTGGAAGCTCTAGGGGGCTGGTGTTCTCCCCCCGGACCGTTAGACGGTTCGGGGGTTCTTGAATTTCCAGTGTGGATTTTGATAGGGTTTTTGTTGACCATATAAGTTACCTTTCTTAATTCTGCTATCAGTAAGCGGGCCTCTCTGTGCTAAACCTGGTTCATTTCTGTGTTTGTCATTTCCTCTTACCTCACCGTCATTATTTGTGGGGGGCTTCTATCCAGCTTTGGGGTCCCCTTCTCTGGAGGCAAGAAAGGTCTTTGTTTTCCTCTACTAGGGGTAGCTAGATTCTCCGGCTGGCGCGTGTCATCTAGAATCAACGTAGGAATGATCCCCGGCTACTTCTAGTGTTGGCGTTAGGAGTAGATATATGGTCAACCCAGTCACCACTGCCCTATGAGCTGGATTTTTGTATTCTGCAGACTTCCACGTTCCTCTGAGACCCTCGCCATTGGGGTCATAACAGTTTGCCAGGCCAGTATTAAATGTTTAATGCATTGCAGAAGAGGGATTATAAGAAAGAAGATTCTGAGTTTTTTTTTTTCTCCTTCCCCTTTACCTCAGAGTGGCTATGCTTGCTGCAGACATGAATGTCCAGACCTTGATTACAAGTGTGGACCAGCTGGCTACTCGTGTGCAGGGCATACAAGACTATGTTATCAGAAATCCTAGGTCAGAACCTAAAATACCGATTCCTGAACTGTTTTCCGGAGACAGGTTTAAGTTTAGGAATTTCGTGAATAATTGTAAATTGTTTTTGTCCCTGAGACCCTGTTCATCAGGAGATTCTGCTCAGCAAGTAAAAATTGTTATTTCGTTCTTACGGGGCGACCCTCAGGATTGGGCTTTTTCGCTGGCGCCAGGAGATCCGGCATTGGCTGATCTTGATGCGTTTTTTCTGGCGCTCGGTTTACTTTATGAGGAACCCAATCTTGAGATTCAGGCAGAAAAGGCCTTGCTGTCTATGTCTCAGGGGCAGGACGAGGCTGAAGTGTATTGCCAAAAATTTCGGAAATGGTCCGTGCTGACACATTGGAACGAGTGTGCACTGGCCGCTAATTTTAGAAATGGCCTTTCTGAAGCCATTAAGAATGTTATGGTGGGTTTTCCCATTCCCACAGGTCTGAATGATACTATGGCACTGGCTATTCAGATTGACCGGCGGTTGCGGGAGCGCAAAACCGCAAATTCCCTCATGGTGTTGTCTGAACAGACACCTAATTCGGTGCAATGTGATAGAAAAACCGCAAATTCCCTCATGGTGTTGTCTGAACAGACACCTGATTTAATGCAATGTGATAGAATCCTGACTAGAAATGAGCGGAAAATTCATAGACGCCGGAATGGCTTGTGCTACTACTGTGGTGATTCTACACATGTTATCTCAGCATGCTCTAAACGTATAGCTAAGGTTGTTAGTCCTGTCACCGTTGGTAATTTGCAACCTAAATTTATTCTGTCTGTAACTTTGATTTGCTCACTGTCATCTTATCCTGTCATGGCGTTTGTAGATTCAGGTGCTGCCCTGAGTCTCATGGATCTCTCATTTGCTAAGCGCTGTGGATTTACTCTTGAACCATTAGAAAATCCTATTCCTCTTAGGGGTATTGATGCTACACCATTGGCAGCAAATAAACCGCAGTATTGGACTCAGGTTACCATGTGCATGACTCCTGAACACCGCGAGGTGATACGTTTCCTGGTTTTACATAAAATGCATGATTTGGTCGTTTTAGGGCTGCCATGGTTACAGACCCATAATCCAGTCCTGGACTGGAAGGCTATGTCAGTCTCAAGTTGGGGCTGTCGTGGTATTCATGAGGATTCTCTGCCTGTGTCTATCGCTTCTTCTACGCCTTCGGAAGTTCCGGAGTATTTGTCTGATTATCAGGATGTCTTCAGTGAGTCTGAGTCCAGTGCACTGCCTCCTCATAGGGACTGTGACTGTGCTATAGATTTGATCCCAGGCAGTAAATTTCCTAAGGGAAGACTGTTTAATCTGTCGGTACCTGAACATACCGCTATGCGTTCATATATCAAGGAGTCTCTGGAAAAAGGACATATTCGTCCGTCTTCTTCCCCTCTTGGTGCGGGATTCTTTTTTGTGGCAAAAAAGGACGGATCTTTGAGACCTTGTATTGATTATCGGCTTTTAAATAAGATCACTGTCAAATTTCAGTATCCTTTACCGCTGTTGTCTGACTTGTTTGCCCGGATTAAGGGTGCCAAGTGGTTCACCAAGATAGACCTTCGTGGTGCGTACAACCTTGTGCGCATTAAGCAAGGTGATGAATGGAAAACCGCATTCAATACGCCCGAAGGTCATTTTGAGTACTTGGTGATGCCTTTTGGGCTCTCCAATGCGCCTTCAGTTTTTCAGTCCTTTATGCATGACATTTTCCGGAAGTATCTGGATAAATTTTTGATTGTTTATCTGGATGATATTTTGGTTTTTTCTGATAATTGGGATTCGCATGTGGAGCAGGTCAGGTTGGTCTTTAAAATTTTGCGTGAAAATTCTTTGTTTGTCAAGGGCTCAAAGTGTCTCTTTGGTGTACAGAAGGTTCCCTTTTTGGGGTTCATTTTTTCCCCTTCTGCTGTGGAGATGGACCCAGTCAAGGTCCGAGCTATTCTTGATTGGACTCAGCCCTCGTCAGTTAAGAGTCTTCAGAAGTTCTTGGGCTTCGCTAACTTCTACCGTCGTTTTATCGCTAATTTTTCTAGCATTGTGAAACCTTTGACGGATATGACCAAGAAGGGCTCCGATGTAGCTAACTGGGCTCCTGCTGCCGTGGAGGCTTTCCAGGAGTTGAAACGCCGGTTTACTTCGGCGCCTGTTTTGTGCCAGCCTGACGTCTCACTTCCCTTTCAGGTTGAGGTGGATGCTTCGGAGATTGGGGCAGGGGCCGTTTTGTCGCAGAGAGGCCCTGGTTGCTCTGTTATGAAACCTTGTGCCTTTTTCTCTAGGAAGTTTTCGCCTGCCGAGCGAAATTATGATGTGGGCAATCGGGAGTTGTTGGCCATGAAATGGGCATTTGAGGAGTGGCGTCATTGGCTCGAGGGTGCTAAGCATCGTGTGGTGGTCTTGACTGATCACAAAAATCTGATGTATCTCGAGTCTGCTAAACGCCTTAATCCGAGACAGGCCCGCTGGTCATTGTTTTTCTCCCGCTTTGATTTTGTTGTCTCGTATTTACCAGGTTCAAAGAATGTGAAGGCCGATGCTCTTTCTAGGAGCTTTGTGCCTGATGCTCCTGGAGTCGCTGATCCTGTTGGTATTCTTAAAGATGGAGTTATCTTGTCAGCTATTTCTCCGGATCTGCGACGTGTGTTGCAGAGATTTCAGGCTGATAGGCCTGAGTCTTGTCCACCTGACAGACTGTTTGTCCCGGATAAGTGGACCAGCAGAGTCATTTCCGAGGTTCATTCCTCGGTGTTGGCAGGTCACCCGGGAATTTTTGGCACCAGAGATCTGGTGGCCAGGTCCTTTTGGTGGCCTTCCTTGTCAAGGGATGTGCGGTCATTTGTGCAGTCCTGTGGGACTTGTGCTCGAGCTAAGCCTTGCTGTTCTCGTGCCAGCGGTTTGCTCTTGCCCTTGCCTGTCCCGAAGAGACCTTGGACACATATCTCCATGGATTTCATTTCTGATCTTCCGCTATCTCAGGGCATGTCCGTTATCTGGGTGATATGTGATCGCTTCTCCAAGATGGTCCATTTGGTTCCTTTGCCTAAGCTGCCTTCCTCTTCCGATCTGGTTCCTGTGTTTTTCCAGAACGTGGTTCGTTTGCACGGCATCCCTGAGAATATTGTGTCAGACAGAGGATCCCAGTTCGTTTCCAGGTTCTGGCGATCCTTTTGTAGTAGGATGGGCATTGATTTGTCGTTTTCGTCTGCTTTCCATCCTCAGACTAATGGACAGACGGAGCGAACCAATCAGACTTTGGAGGCTTATTTGAGGTGTTTTGTCTCTGCTGATCAGGACGATTGGGTGACATTCTTGCCGTTGGCTGAGTTTGCCCTTAATAATCGGGCTAGTTCCGCCACCTTGGTTTCGCCTTTTTTCTGCAACTCTGGTTTCCATCCTCGCTTTTCTTCGGGTCATGTGGAGCCTTCTGACTGTCCTGGGGTGGATTCTGTGGTGGATAGGTTGCAGCAGATCTGGAATCATGTGGTGGACAACTTGAAGTTGTCACAGGAGAAGGCTCAGCGCTTTGCCAACCGCCGCCGCGGTGTGGGTCCCCGACTACGCGTTGGGGATTTGGTGTGGCTTTCTTCCTGCTTTGTTCCTATGAAGGTCTCCTCTCCCAAATTTAAACCTCGTTTTATTGGGCCTTACAAGATATTGGAAATCCTTAATCCTGTATCTTTTCGTCTGGATCTTCCTGTGTCGTTTGCTATTCACAATGTATTTCATAGGTCCTTGTTGCGGCGGTACATTGTGCCTGTAGTTCCTTCTGCTGAGCCTCCTGCTCCGGTGTTGGTTGAGGGCGAGTTGGAGTACGTGGTGGAGAAAATCTTGGATTCTCGCCTCTCCAGGCGGAGGCTTCAGTACCTGGTCAAGTGAAAGGGCTATGGTCAGGAGGATAATTCCTGGGTGGTCGCCTCTGATGTTCATGCGGCCGATTTAGTTCGTGCCTTTCATGCCGCTCATCCTGATCGCCCTGGTGGTCGTGGTGAGGGTTCGGTGACCCCTCACTAAGGGGGGGGGTACTGTTGTGAATTTGCTTTTTGCTCCCTCTAGTGGTTACTAGTTTTTTGACTCTGGTTTTTCTGTCATTCCTTTTATCCGCACCTGGGTCGTTACTTAGGGGTGTTGCTATTTAAGCTCCCTGGACCTTCAGTTCAATGCCTGGCAACGTAGTTATCAGAGCTAGTCTGCTGTGCTCTTGTCTACTGATCCTGGTTCCAGTTATATCAGCTAAGTCTGCCTTTTGCTTTTTGCTATTTGTTTTGGTTTTGTATTTTTGTCCAGCTTGTTCCAAATCTATATCCTGACCTTTGCTGGAAGCTCTAGGGGGCTGGTGTTCTCCCCCCGGACCGTTAGACGGTTCGGGGGTTCTTGAATTTCCAGTGTGGATTTTGATAGGGTTTTTGTTGACCATATAAGTTACCTTTCTTTATTCTGCTATCAGTAAGCGGGCCTCTCTGTGCTAAACCTGGTTCATTTCTGTGTTTGTCATTTCCTCTTACCTCACCGTCATTATTTGTGGGGGGCTTCTATCCAGCTTTGGGGTCCCCTTCTCTGGAGGCAAGAAAGGTCTTTGTTTTCCTCTACTAGGGGTAGCTAGATTCTCCGGCTGGCGCGTGTCATCTAGAATCAACGTAGGAATGATCCCCGGCTACTTCTAGTGTTGGCGTTAGGAGTAGATATATGGTCAACCCAGTTACCACTGCCCTATGAGCTGGATTTTTGTATTCTGCAGACTTCCACGTTCCTCTGAGACCCTCGCCATTGGGGTCATAACAGGAACCCACACCGTTTTTTTTATTAATTATTTATTTACAGTGCAGGAGCCAGCTAATTAATACACCCATCAGTTGCTCCTGCTATTACTGTTATTAGTGGCAGCAGATGTCAGATAATGGGAGCTGTAGTCCCATCAGCTGACACCAGAGACCGGAGGTAAACTTTATGAAAAAAAAAAAAACTTTGTAGAAAAAATCCAGCTCACCGCAGTAGAATCCAATGGCTGTGCATGGAAAGAAGTTTGTGTTAGCAGCAAATGAGCAGTATCAAAGAAGGAAAGGTTTTCATCAACAGGTCCATCGGTGAAAAATGATTTAAAATTAAAAATCTTTAATGTATAACATGGTCATAATTATGGCATTAAACTATTGATTTAGAAAAAAGGCAAGTAAACCGGGAAACTCATGGCCTTATGCATTTCAAACCGACTGGTTCTTAAAAATAGTTCAGAATGTTCCACACTCTGAACTATGATTGAGAACCAGTCAGTTTGAAACGCATAGGGCCATGAGTTTCTGGGGTTACTTGCCTTTTTCTAAATCAATGGTTTTATACCATAATTTTAACCATGAAGACAAAAAGAGAAATGATCCAGCTGGAGGTGGAGGCAGTTCAAACTTTGTGAGACTTTATTAGACAACTAAACCGATAAATAGTTCTTCAAAATGAAAAATCTTTACATAGCAAACACCTGGCACACCAGTGAGGAGTCCTCCTCACTGGTGTGCCAGGTGTTTGCTATGTAAAGATTTTTCATTTTGAAGAACTATTTATCGGTTTAGTTGTCTAATAAAGTCTCACAAAGTTTGAACTGCCTCCACCTCCAGCTGGATCATTTCTCTTTTTGTCTTCATTTGCTGTGGGCGCTCACCCTGAACCGTGCTGGGCGTTGGCAGGTCTGGGGATTTCGTCCAAGACCGGTAAGCTGACTATATTCCTTTTTTCTTTTATAATTTTAACCATGTTATACATTGAAGATTTTTGTTTTTAAGTAATTTTTCACCAATGGATCTGTTGCTGGATACCTTTCCTTATGTGGTAAACTTTATACATCCAATCACAGCTGAGCACTCACGATGTCTTTTGACAGCGTGGGAACCGTGGGTGTCTTACTGGCAGGGATGATTTCATGGGGTCCGGGTTCGGGTCCGGGTACTGTTCTGGTACCTGAACCCGAACTTTTTGCAACTGTTCAGCCGAACCCACTGGACTTGAACATCCAGGTGTCCACCCATCTCTATAGTTAAGTATTGTAGCAATTGGTACATGTAGATTATTTCATTTTGTTGGAAATTATTACAATAAGTGACTTTTTAGTGTAGACCAGTAAAAGTTAAGTTTTATTTCATTTTGATGTATGAATAAAGGAAATTGAACAAAAAAATGTGTTTATTGATTTGACAATAATATAGCGTGCCTACAGCCAATTGACTTTTAGAAAGTCAAAAATTAACAAAACTAAAAATGTAAGTGCAGGTAAATCTATGTTCACAAAAAGTATTTACAGTAAGACAAGAGCAGACTTTTTCACCTTGGGGTTTTAACTACAAGTCATGTTCAATTTTTGATACAGTGTTCTGTTCCAAAGACTAAAGTGGTTGCAATAGATAGTGCACAGTTTGCTCTTTCCTTTTCCTTACACTCTATGTATTTTAGATATACTTAATGGCATAGGCTTGAAAAACTGCATTAAAACTTGCATAAGAACAAGTTCCACTGATACATAGCATTCAAAATGAAAGGCAGATCACCTATATACAGTATAAGACAACATAATTTATACTATGGACACTCCAACAACATAAATTCTACAGAAAATTCACGGAGTAAACAGTCCAGAAACAACTTCTATATAAAAGACTAGTTATATTTATTAACAATAATATAGACAAGTAGAGAGTGCAGACTTAAACGACAAAGTACATCCAGAGCTCGTATGCAAAGGAAAAAAAAACACTTATAAAGGGATACTAATCTTACCCATAAGTACAGTTATATGAAAAAGTTTGGGCACCTCTATTAATCTTAAGCTTAATGTTTTATAAAAATTGTTTTTTTTGCAACAGCTATTTCAGTTTCATATATCTAATAACTGTTGGACACAGTAATGTTTCTGCCTTGAAATGAGGTTTATTGTACTAACAGAAAATGTACAATCTGCATTCAAACAAAATTTGACAGGTGCATAAGTATGGGCACCCTTATCATTTTCTTGTTTTAAATACTCCTACCTACTTTTTACTGACTTACTAAAGCACTTTTTTTGGTTTTGTAACATCATTGAGCTTTGAACTTCTGAGCCGGGTGTATGCAATCATGAGAAAAGCTACTTAAAGTGGCCACTTGCAAGTTGTTCTCCTGTTTGAATCTCCGCTGAAGAGTGGCATCATGGGCTCCTCAAAACAACTGTCAAATGATCTGAAAACAAAGATTATTCAACATAGTTGTTCAGGGGAAGGATACAAAAAGCTGTCTCAGAGATTTAACCTGTCAATTTCCACTGTGAGGAACATAGTAAGGAAATGGAAGAACACAGGTTCAGTTCTTGTTAAGGCCAGAAGTGGCAGGCCAAGAAAAACATCAGAAAAGCAGAGAAGAAGAATGGTGAGATCAGTCAAGGACAATCCTCAGACCACCTCCAGAGAGCTGCAGCATCAACTTGCTGCAGATGGTGTCACTGTGCATCGGTCAACTATACAACGCACTTTGCACAAGGAGAAGCTATATGGAAGAGTGATGCGAAAGAAGCCGTTTCTGCAAGCACGCCACAAACAGAGTCGGCTGAGGTATGCAAAAGCACATTTGGAGAAGCCAATTTCTTTTTGGAAGAAGGTCCTGTGGACTGATGAAACCAAGATTGAGTTGTTTGGTCATACAAAAAGGCATTATGCATGGCGGCAAAAAAACACAGCATTCCAAGAAAAACACTTGCTACCCACAGTAAAATTTGGTGGAGGTTCCATCATGCTTTGGGGCCAATGCCGGCACTGGGAATCTTGTTAAAGTTGAGGGACGCATGGATTCCTCTCAGTATCAGCAGATTCTTGACAATAATGTTCATGAATCAGTGACAAAGTTGAAGTTACGCAGGGGATGGATCTTTCAGCAAGACAATGATCCAAAACACCGCTCCAAATCTACTCAGGCATTCATGCAGAGGAACAATTACACTGTTCTGGAATGGCCATCCCAGTCCCCAGACCTGAATATCATTGAACATCTGTGGGATCATTTGAAGAGGGCTGTCCATGCTCGGCGACCATCAAACTTAACTGAACTGGAATTGTTTTGTAAAGAGGAATGCTCAAAAATACCTTCATCCAGGATCCAGGAACTCATTAAAAGCTACAGGAAGCGACTAGAGGCTGTTATTTTTGCAAAAGGAGGATCTACTAAATATTAATGTCACTTTTCTGGTGAGGTGCCCATACTTATGCACCTGTCAAATTTTGTTTGAATGCAGATTGCACATTTTCTGTTAGTACAATAAACCTCATTTCAAGGCAGAAACATTACTGTGTCCAACAGTTATTAGATATATGAAACTGAAATAGCTGTTGCAAAAAAAAACAATTTTTATAAAACATTAAGCTTAAGATTAATAGGGGTGCCCAAACATTTTCATATAACTGTATGTGCCAGTGTATGTCCAGATAGCAGCCCCGACGTGCGTTTCGAGTGGGCTTCCTCGGGGGGCTTCTTCCCTTCTCTGGCTTTGAACATATTATATGCTACTGTATATAACTATGGTTGCCTACAGGATATAATAGTTTAACTCTTGCACTTTATCGTGCACTATGCACTTTCTAGAATCGATCGTACATGAATAAATTTGCAGAGTAAATTTGTATAGGTATGCTGATTAACCCTTTGGTGTTACTACAGTGTTTTTTGTCCTTCGCATACGAGCTCTGGATGTACTTTGTCCTTTAAGTCTGTACTCTCTATTTGTCTATATTATTGTAACAAATATAACCAGTTTCTTATATAGAAATTGTTTCTGGTCTGTTTACTCCGTGAATTTTCTATTAAAACTTGCATGTGGGATGGCAGCCTTAAAGGTTACATTTTGGTAGACTTGATAGATTAAGTTAAATCATATGACGATAAAATTAAGTTTTCTTTCAATGCACATATTGTTAGTTTGATATCTGTAAAACTGTATAGCGGCCAAAAAACTACTATTATTGCAGCCAATTCTGTCAAACCATCTGAAATTTAGAAGAAAGTTCAGATCAATTGTCTACTGTGTTTGAAGTGACACGCTACTGCCAATACTGAAAATTCAGACATCTGACATAATGACCATGGGATTGGCAATCAGAACTTCTTCCCTGTAGGTGTCAAACTTCAGCCCATGTCTTAGGTGTCAAAGTTTTCTTGTTACATTGGATCTTGATCCCAACCAGAAGTCCGGTTGACATAGTTTGTAATCTGGAATGGATTTTACTTAAATATAACAAAATGAATACGAATGTCCTTATATTTCATAAAAAGTTCAACTTTAAACTTCAAATAACCGCCTGCTGTTATGGTAATGGACCACAAGGGTCATATTTAATGTTGTTTAATGTGCTGTATTATGTTGTATAATCTAATGTAGTGCAGTACAGCCATTAACTGTTCCCAAAACACAATGTGCTAAAAAAAGCAATGCCTTTGGGCACAACATTTGATGGCAAGCAACAGACTCTTTATTGCAATAAATCGCTCATGTGCAAATGTAATGCACAGGGCTTCCAAATGGACAAAACATTTGTTAATAATGCATTGGAAACAGATTTATTTCTATATTGATCATGCAAGAAATCATTCAATTGAAAACTTGTTTCCATGTATCCGTTTCTATCCTTTGTACTTACTTTTAATTATATTTTGTAGTGCTGTGACATAAAATTTTGTACAATGATATTATTATATACAATTTTGTACAATGATATTATAGTAATATATCATATAATTACAAACAATTACTGTAAACTTATGAATTTCAATTATATATTATATTATTAAGTTTGAAGTCAATAATTGAGCAATTTATTTAAGGATTTTTTTTCCATTATAGTAGATTTCCTAGCATTTTAACAGTGGTTTTAGGTAAAAAAAAATAATAACAGTGTGGAAATAATAATAATAACATACAGAGTGGGTTGTGTGTGGCATTTGTTAGGTGTCAAGTTCCCGCCACTGCACAGGAGGAATCTCGAACCATCTCCGCTGCAGTCTCCCATTCTCCTCCAGCCACAGTGGAGCCTGCTAAGCAGACACATCAGTCCCAGCGCCTGGCTTAAGCTGATACTGTGCAGCTGGTTACTGCTGTCCTTCCAGGCTCAGCCATCGTAACCAATACTGATCAGCTGCGAGCGGGCGCTCCTGGGACTAAGCCCTGTGTTTCTTCTTCTGAGCATGCCCAAGGAACGACCTCCCATTGGAGGTCGGGGGTCACATGCTCAGGTCCTGTAGCAGCTCCTATTGGACCACTAGGAAGGTCCTGGAGAGCTTCCGCTATAAAAGGTTCGCATGGCCGAATGGCCATGTGCTAGAGTAAATCTGTCATCGTGTGTGTGTGGATGTATGCCTGTTCTGGTGAATGCTCCTTAATCATTCCCATTCCTATGAATGAGTGATGTTGAATGTTCGCGAATGATGGAGCTACCTAGCGCCTGACATTGCTATCCTGCACAGAAGCACAACTTTACTGCATCAAATCAGCAGCGACCGCCAGTGCGGCGCCGAGCGCAACCAGTGCACTTTTCTGGCCCAAGTTTGGGTGGTTAGTGGCGCCCGCCAGTGCTGCGCTGTACGCACTTTGTGCGGTAAATGTTAGTTTAGTTCTGTCCTGACAACGGGGGGTCAGAGCCAGTCCAATCACCAGTTTAGTGGAAGTGATTCATAGGGATCCCACCAGCATCTTTCAGCTGCACCCTGTGACTGCTAACGGTGCAGCGTTTATTTGGTGACTCTGTAAAGCAACAGAGTTCGCTTCCATTCACACTGGGCGAGGTCTAACCCACGTGTGAGCAAGCGTCCCTCTGCCATTACTCAGCAGCAGGTGTCATCTCTGCACGGTGGACCCCGGACTGCGAACGAACCTTATACCATCCTTATAATTATTTGGTATAATAACAGCATTGCTCTTCACTTTTGGATTTTTTGGGGGGTGAATGGCATTTCTTCATCTTTCATAGAATAAGCTTTTCTGTAGGACTGAAATAAGTGCATTGAAATTGCTCAAAAACTGTATATAAAAAAATTACTGCCACACCAAAACACGCTTGTAAGAAAAAGCACAGACTAGGTAGGATTGAATATAATCTGCATCCAATCCTACCAAGTGTTTATTCCTTTGTTGCAGGAGAGATGGTGGGATAACTTTACCATCAAGACCATACAGGAAAAGGAAGCAAGAGATGAAGAAAGGTTGGTTAAATAGGAGAAAGAACTACAATTAAGAAAAATCTCAGGCCAAGACAAATTTACAAAAAATGTTATTTATACAAGTATTGTACATAGTCAAATTTCATAAAAAACATAATGAGGTAGCACAGATGAGACTAAAGATGGGTACACCTGGAAAAAAGAGTGTGAATATCCTACACAAATTATAATAGGTATGAGATACTAAATCCTTCAGATCAAGAATAGATAAGGTAATCCATTAGATCATCTATATTATACGTTAATACACAGAAAATGTCATGGTATAAATACAAATGTTGTGACATGGGAGAGCTGATGGGTGCATAGAACAATGTCAAAGATCGACAGCGGCATTTGACAGGTTAACAGTTGCGAGTGGAACTGCATTGCACCCGCGGCTGCAGGAGGCGTACGATAGCTGATTAAATAAGCCTTCATCTGCTGGCAAATATGTGGTCTTGGCTTGCGAGTCTACGTTAGAGTCAAGGAGATGGCATATGACATACCATTTAAGTCATATGTCAATAGAGGATCAAACCACTTCATCATGAACTGCTATGGGAGGGGTAGAATGACCACAACTTGAGGGGCAACAACTGGTAAGTTATACCATTATACTGTATGAACTAAATACTGTAATCAGTGCGCACCCTTCCTGTATGGTTGGGAAGCCAGATAATCCTCACTGATTTTGATTGGGATCTATCTTAGAAAGGGATCTCATATTAAGGCAGCAGGAAAAGCATTTCAGACTACTGTATTCTTATAAATAGATGAACGCCAGACAAAAATACACAAATAAAGCATGAGTTAACAATCGTATTCATTTTTATTTTATCACGCCGAATGTTTAGTTTCTCTTTTTTCTCAATTCATGGTACAATAGATGAATTATCTACATAATATCTTCACATAGCTAACAACTTTGAGATGTGGGACATACATGTCCGTAGATGTACGTCACTTGTTAGGTACTGGTGTATAGGAGCAGGCTCAGGAGCTGAGTCCACGACATGGGATTTGCAATATTGAGAAAAAAGTGCAAAGCACATCCAAAGATAAAAAATTCTTCAAGCTTTATTATAAGAAACAAATTGCTTCTTCAGAGAGAAAGAGGACTTGAACTTTATAGCGCCACCTGTTGGAAGTAGCGATCATACAAGTCACAATCAACCCTTTAACGAGTCTTGCAATATGACTTAGGATAAGAGCCAAATCAGTATCTCAATTCGCAGACAGGGTGTTTCGGGCTGTTGGCCCTCGTCAGTGTGAAGCATGAGAACTGATTTGGCTAGGTGAGAGGCTCTGGACTGGGGTCTAAGGGGTAAGGTTTCTCCTTGTGGAGTATGAAATACCACCTAGCCAAATCAGTGTAGGTGTATCAAGGTAGGTGTTTCTAAAAATTGTGACTACTACAGGGAATGTTTTTTTCTCTTGGGACATAAAATGTGGTTGCCAGCTATGTTTTACAACCAGGAGCTGCCTCTAACAGCACCGACCAGAGCTTACATGGATTTCTCACTTAAATGCTGGGAAATACAAAATACAGTTTTTGGAAAAAATAAAGACAAAAAATAAAAGTGCAACACTGAAAATTAGGTTAGAAAAGTTTCAAATGTCCGAAAAGCCAAGTTTAATCTGTAGAAATAAATGAATAAAACTTAACACTTTAACAATCACATGATACTGTGCCCTTTTTATGGTGAGGGTTGAGAGCATGTATTGTTTTTTATATATTATTGGCACTACATGATGTTTCTAATGGGTGAGGTTCCTGAGAACCTCACCGATCAGTGGGGGTGAGGGCAGGGCCGGCTCCAAGTGTTCGTTGGCCCCAGGTGAAAGAGTCTCAGTGGGCCCCTTTAACACATACCACGATTCATGATGCATAGATACAGCAGAGAAATATAGATGTAGTACAATGCCAAATATTTAACTTACTTCTTACATTACATGAGTAATTTCAATAGCTCAGAAACCGGATAATATAGTCCTCCATACAGTATTATGTGTTGTGAATTCTGCTCTTGGGCTCCCTCCGGTGGTTGTTAGTGGTAGTGCAGTGGTCTCTGGATTGTAAGTCAGGGCAGGTGTTTCTGCTTATTGCAGCTCTATTAGGTATTTAGGTTTGTAGGATCCATCAATCCCTGCCAGTTGTCCATTGTATCTTGGAGGGATTGCATCTCTGTCTGGCTCCACTTGCCCTGCTGTCATTTCAGCTAAGATAAGTGTCTGGTTTTTGTTCTCTGTAGCACGCATGCAGTGTGCTTTTATGTGCAGTGCAATCTATTGTGTTTTTGTCCAGCTTAGACTTGCTTGGATTTTTCTGTCATGCTGGATTCTTTGGAGATGCAGATATACATCCTATGTCTTTAGTTAGATGTAGTAGATAGTATATTCTGCTGTGGATTTTTCTAGAGTTTTAATACTGACCGCTTAGTACTCTGTCCTATCCTTTTCTATTTTAGCTAGAAGTGCCTCTTTTGCTAAACTCTGTCTTTTCTGCCTGTGTTCGTATTTCCTCTTAAACTCACAGTCAATATTTGTGGGGGGCTGCCTATCCTTTGGGGCTCTGCTCTGAGGCAAGATAGGATTTCCCATTTCCATCTTTAGGGGTATTTAGTCCTCCGGCTGTGTCGAGGTGTCTAGGCCATGTTAGGTACATCCCACGGCTACTTCTAGTTGCGGTGTCAGCATTAGGATTGCGGTCAGTACAGGTACCACCTACTCCAGAGATAGTTACATGCGGCTCCAGGGTCACCGGATTATAACAGTACAACTGGCCAACAATGAGTTAAATGCATCTCAGAAGAAGGGAAGAAAAGTGCTGAGCCATTTTTTTTTGTAGTCTGTTTTGTCTTTCCTTCCCTCTTTTCCTCTGGGTGACTGAATAGCTGTGTGCTAGCATGGATGTTCAGGGATTAGCTTCTCGTGTAGACCAACTGGCTGCTAGGGTACAGGGTATTTCTGATTATATTGTTCAGACTCCGGTTTTAGAGCCTAGGATCCCTACTCCTGATTTGCTTTTTGGGGACAGGTCTAAATTTTTGAGTTTTAAAAATAACTGTAAACTGTTTTTTGCTTTGAAACCTCGTTCTTCTGGTGATCCCATTCAGCAGGATAAAATTGTCATCTCCCTGCTGCGTGGCGATCCTCAGGATTGGGCATTTTCCCTGGAATCTGGGAATCCTGCCTTGCTTAATGTAGAAGCCTTTTTTCAGGCTCTAGGGTTGTTGTATGATAACCCAAATTCTATGGATCATGCTGAGAAGACCTTGTTGACCCTGTTTCAGGGTCAAGAAGCGGCAGAATTGTATTGTCAGAAATTTAGAAAATGGTCTGTGCTGACTAAGTGGAATGAGGATGCTTTGGCGGCAATTTTCAGAAAGGGTCTTTCTGAATCTGTTAAAGATGTTATGGTGGGGTTTCCCACGCCTATTGGTCTGAGTGATTCTATGTCTCTGGCCATTCAGATTGATCGGCACCTGCGTGAGCGCAGAGCTGTGCGCGCTGTGGCGTTGTCCTCAGAGCAGATACCTGAGCCTATGCAGTGCAATAGGATTCTGTCTGGAGCAGAACAACGGGGATTCAGACGTCAGAATGGGTTGTGTTTTTACTGTGGTGATGCTTCTCATTTCATTTCGGTCTGCCCTAAGCGTACTAAGAGGATCGCTAGTTCAGTTACCATTGGTACCGTACAACCTAAATTTCTGTTATCTGTGACATTGATCTGCTCATTGTCGTCATTTTCTGTCATGGCGTTTGTAGATTCTGGCACCGCTTTGAACTTAATGAACTTTGAATTTGCTAGACATTGTGGTTTCCCCTTGCAGTCTTTGGAGAACCCTATTTCTTTAAGGGGCATTAATGCTACACCTTTGGCTGAAAATAAACCTCAGTTTTGGACACAGGTGACCATGTGCATGGCGCCAGCCCATCGGGAGGATTGTCGCTTTCTGGTGTTGCATAATTTGCATGATGCTATTGTGCTGGGTTTTCCATGGTTGCAGGTACATAATCCGGTGTTGGATTGGAAATCTATGTCTGTGACTAGTTGGGGTTGCCAGGGAGTTCATGGTGACGTTCCTTTGATGTCAATTTCCTCTTCCCCCTCTTCTGAAATTCCAGAGTTCTTGTCTGATTTTCAGGATGTGTTCGATGAGCCCAAGTCCAGTTCCCTTCCACCGCATAGGGACTGTGATTGTGCTATTGACTTGATTCCAGGTTGTAAGTTTCTTAAGGGCCGACTTTTCAACCTGTCTGTGCCTGAACATACCGCCATGCGGAGTTATGTTAAGGAGTCTTTGGAGAAAGGGCATATTCGGCCATCTTCTTCACCATTGGGAGCGGGATTTTTTTTTGTTGCCAAGAAGGATGGCTCCTTGAGACCCTGTATTGATTATCGCCTCTTGAATAAGATCACGGTCAAATTTCAATACCCTTTGCCTTTGCTTTCCGATTTGTTTGCTAGGATTAAGGGGGCTAGTTGGTTTACTAAGATTGACCTTCGAGGGGCATATAATCTTGTTCGTATTAAGCAGGGTGACGAATGGAAAACTGCGTTTAATATGCCCGAGGGCCATTTTGAATACCTTATGATGCCTTTCGGGCTCTCTAATGCTCCATCTGTTATTCAGTCCTTCGTGCATGATATCTTCCGGAATTATCTTGATAAATTCATGATTGTATATTTGGATGACATTTTGATTTTTTCCGATGATTGGGAGTCTCATGTGAAACAGGTCAGGATGGTATTTCAGATCCTTCGTGATAATGCTTTATTTGTGAAGGGGTCTAAGTGTCTCTTTGGAGTGCAGAAGGTTTCTTTTTTGGGCTTTATTTTTTCTCCCTCATCTATAGAGATGGATCCAGTTAAGGTTCAGGCCATTCATGATTGGATTCAGCCCACGTCCGTGAAGAGTCTTCAGAAATTTTTGGGCTTTGCTAATTTTTATCGCCGTTTCATTGCTAACTTCTCCAGTGTGGTTAAACCCCTGACCGATTTGACGAAAAAGGGCGCTGATGTGACGAATTGGTCCTCTGCGGCTGTCTCTGCCTTTCAGGAGCTTAAACGCCGATTTACTTCTGCCCCGGTGTTGCATCAGCCAGATGTTTCTCTTCCATTTCAGGTTGAGGTTGACGCTTCTGAGATTGGGGCAGGGGCCGTTTTGTCTCAGAGGAATTCTGATGGTTCCTTGATGAGGCCATGTGCCTTCTTTTCCCGAAAGTTTTCGCCTGCTGAACGTAATTATGATGTCGGCAATCGGGAATTGTTGGCTATGAAGTGGGTGTTCGAGGAATGGCGACATTGGCTTGAGGGAGCAAAGCACCGTATTGTGGTCTTGACCGATCATAAAAATCTGATTTACCTCGAGTCTGCCAAGCGGCTGAATCCTAGACAGGCTCGATGGTCTTTGTTTTTCTCCCGTTTTGATTTTGTGGTCTCGTATCTTCCGGGTTCTAAGAATATTAAGGCTGATGCCCTCTCTAGGAGCTTTTTGCCTGATTCTCCGGAGGTCCTTGAACCGGTCGGCATTCTAAAGGAAGGGGTGGTCCTTTCTGCCATCTCCCCTGATTTGCGACGGGTTCTTCGGGAATTTCAGGCTGACAAACCTGACCGCTGTCCAGTGGGGAAACTGTTCGTTCCTGATAAATGGACTAGTAGAGTGATTTCGGAGGTTCATTGTTCTGTGTTGGCTGGTCATCCTGGTATTTTTGGTACCAGAGATTTGGTTGGTAGGTCTTTTTGGTGGCCTTCTTTGTCGCGGGATGTGCGTTCTTTTGTGCAGTCCTGTGGGACTTGTGCGCGGGCTAAGCCTTGTTGTTCCCGCGCTAGTGGGTTGCTTTTGCCTTTGCCGGTCCCTGAGAGGCCTTGGACGCATATTTCTATGGATTTTATTTCAGACCTTCTGGTTTCCCAGAGGATGTCGGTTATCTGGGTGGTTTGTGACCGGTTTTCTAAGATGGTTCATTTGGTGCCTTTGCCTAAGTTGCCTTCCTCTTCTGATTTGGTTCCATTGTTTTTTCAGCATGTGGTTCGTTTGCATGGTATTCCGGAGAATATTGTGTCCGACAGAGGTTCCCAGTTTGTTTCTAGGTTTTGGCGAGCCTTTTGTGCTAGGCTGGGCATTGATTTGTTTTTTTCTTCTGCATTTCATCCTCAGACAAATGGCCAAACCGAGCGAACTAATCAGACTTTGGAAACTTATTTGAGATGCTTCGTGTCTGCTGATCAGGATGATTGGGTGGCTTTCTTGCCATTAGCCGAGTTTGCCCTTAATAATCGGGCTAGTTCGGCTACCTTGGTTTCGCCCTTCTTTTGTAATTTTGGTTTTCATCCTCGTTTTTCTTCAGGGCAGGTTGAGCCTTCTGATTGTCCTGGTGTGGATTCTGTGGTTAACAGGTTGCAGCAAATTTGGGCTCATGTGGTGGACAATTTGGTGTTGTCTCAGGAGGAGGCGCAACGTTTTGCTAATCGTCGTCGGTGTGTTGGTTCCCGGCTTCGGGTTGGGGACTTGGTCTGGTTGTCTTCCCGTCATGTTCCTATGAAGGTTTCTTCCCCTATGTTTAAGCCTCGGTTTATTGGTCCTTATAGGATTTCTGAGATTATCAATCCTGTGTCTTTTTGTTTGGCCCTTCCGGCATCTTTTGCCATCCATAATGTTTTCCATAAATCTTTATTGCGGAAATATGTGATGCCCGTTCTTCCCTCTGTTGATCCTCCGGCTCCTGTGTTGGTTGATGGGGAGTTGGAGTATGTAATTGAGAAGATTTTGGATTCTCGTTTTTCGAGACGGAAGCTTCAGTACCTTGTCAAATGGAAGGGTTACGGCCAGGAGGATAATTCTTGGGTTTTTGCCTCTGATGTCCATGCTGCTGATTTGGTTTGGGCCTTTCATCTGGCTCGTCCTGATCGGCCTGGGGGCTCTGGTGAGGGTTCGGTGACCCCTCTTCAAGGGGGGGTACTGTTGTGAATTCTGCTCTTGGGCTCCCTCCGGTGGTTGTTAGTGGTAGTGCAGTGGTCTCTGGATTGTAAGTCAGGGCAGGTGTTTCTGCTTATTGCAGCTCTATTAGGTATTTAGGTTTGTAGGATCCATCAATCCCTGCCAGTTGTCCATTGTATCTTGGAGGGATTGCATCTCTGTCTGGCTCCACTTGCCCTGCTGTCATTTCAGCTAAGATAAGTGTCTGGTATTTGTTCTCTGTAGCACGCATGCAGTGTGCGTTTATGTGCAGTGCAATCTATTGTGTTTTTGTCCAGCTTAGACTTTGTTTGGATTTTTCTGTCATGCTGGATTCTTTGGAGATGCAGATATACATCCTATGTCTTTAGTTAGATGTAGTAGATAGTATATTCTGCTGTGGATTTTTCTAGAGTTTTAATACTGACCGCTTAGTACTCTGTCCTATCCTTTTCTATTTTAGCTAGAAGTGCCTCTTTTGCTAAACTCTGTCTTTTCTGCCTGTGTACATATTTCCTCTTAAACTCACAGTCAATATTTGTGGGGGGCTGCCTATCCTTTGGGGCTCTGCTCTGAGGCAAGATAGGATTTCCCATTTCCATCTTTAGGGGTATTTAGTCCTCCGGCTGTGTCGAGGTGTCTAGGCCATGTTAGGTACATCCCACGGCTACTTCTAGTTGCGGTGTCAGTATTAGGATTGCGGTCAGTACAGGTACCACCTACTCCAGAGATAGTTACATGCGGCTCCAGGGTCACCGGATTATAACAATTATGGGCACCACATAGTGCTCCATACAGAATAATATGCCCTATATAATGCTCCATACAGAACAATGAGCCACATATAATGCTCCAAACAGTATAATGAGCCCAATATAGTGCTCCATACAATATAATGGACCCCATATAATGCTCCACACAGAATGATGGACCTCATATATAATGGGCCCCATATCATGCTCCAGTATATAATGGGCCCTATATGATACTCCAGTATACTATAGGCCCCATTTGATGCTCCAGTATATGATGGGCCTCCTATGATGCTCCAGTATATTTTAGGCCCCCTATAATGCTTCAAACATAAAAAAATGGAATACTCACCTCTCCTTGCTGTCCGCTGCTCTGCTCCGTACTTCTCAGCATCGACGTCTTCCGGCTCTCTGAGCTGACTTTTCAAGCAGAGGGAGCAGAGATGTGATGTCATCGTGCCCTCTGACCAGAAGCATCAGAGTCAGAAGACACAGAAAATGTCTCAGCGTAGGAGTGGGGAGAGGTAAGTAGTTCAATTATTGGGGCACTGACCAAGTGGCGGGGGACCCACTCGCGGGTGCTGGCACCGTGATCTCATAGTGCACCGGTGTCCCCGATGGTGAGTGTGCCCCCCGTCTGCTCAGGGCCCCATCACTTGCCCGGGTGGGCCGGGTGCAGAAGCCAGCCCTGGATGGGGGTCTCAAGACTTTAATTTCAACCAATCAGAAACAGAATGCAGTGCCAAAATATAAAAAAAAAACTTTTAAAAAATGACAGTTAACCTTTAAAGGAGTTGTCCGGTCTAAAATTACAAGTTTGCAGTCATTCTATGTTACTGCAGACTTGTAAGGAATCACCAGTCATAGGCGGGAACGGCGGTCATGTGGCATCAAGGTATGCAATTTGCATACTCCTGGCCAGAACCCGACTAGACTGTTCCAACGTGCTGAATACAAGTGTATTGCGTGTGGCCAGAAACAGTCTAAGCGGATTCTGTCCAGGAGGATGCATGTCACAAACTTGTGTTCATGTGACCGCCGTTCCCGATGTTGACACCAGCAAATACTCACAGCACCCTGTGCATGTGTTGGGAGGATTCCCAAGTCTGCAGTCACACAGAGTGACTGCAGACTTGTCATTCTAGCCGGGATAACTCCTTTTAAGTTCTTGCCTTTTAAATAACTATTTATACAGTTTGCTACACAGTCCTCAACATGACAATTTTAACTTGTAATGGCAGTCACACATAGTGATTGCGCATAAATTGTATGCCCATTTTTAGATTTTTTTTTCATAGGATATAAAGTTTGGACATCCCTGGTCATGCAATGGTTTTATTCTTCTTTATTGGAATGTGCAAGCAAACCACAAAAGGCAGCAAAAACCCTGAAGGAAAAAATATGGAAACAAAGAAGGTAAGAAATGTGTGAAATAAACCAGAAAAATATTTAGAATTGAGAGTCCTCAGTGGTTGATACCTTTTAATGGCTAACTGAAAAGATGGTAACAAATTGCAAGCTTTCGAGACTACTCTGGCCTCTTCATCAGGCATAGACTAAAAGAAATTCTGGAGATGTGATGGTATTCTTTTGCAGAATGCTGTGGTAGACACGCTGGGTAAGTATTCCTAGAATTTGGAATAAATTATCAACAGTGTCACCAGCAAAGAAGCCCCCCACCAACACACCTCCCACTCCATGCTTCATGTTGGGCTTAACACATGTAAAAATCATCCGCTCATGTTTTCTATATCTCATTATGGCAGTTGATATCATAAATCTTACATTTTATCTCATAAGTCCACAGTACAGATTTCCACTGATCTAATGTCAAGTCTTCGTTTTTCTTGGCCCAATTAAGTTACTCATTCTTGTTTGTGTTACTCAGTAGTGAATTATTTGCAGCAATTCAACCTTAAAGGTCTGCTTCTCGCAGTCTCCTCTGAAGATTTGATTTTGAGAAATGTCTGTTAGGGTTGAGCGAAACGGGTCGACCATTTTCAGAAGTCGCCGACTTTTGGCAAAGTCGGGTTTCATGAAACCCGACCCGACCCCTGTGTGGGGTCGGCCATGAGGTCGGCGATCTTCTGAATCTGGTATCAGAATTCCGATACCGAGTTCCGATATGTTTGCGATATTGGAAATCGGTATCGGAATCCACATTTAAGTGTAAAATAAAGAATTAAAATAAAAAATATTGATATACTCACCTCTCCGACGAGCCCTGGTAGTAATCGGCATCTTCCGTTCCTAAGAATGAGCGCGTTCAGGGCCTTAGAAGACGTCACGGCTTTGTGATTGGTCGCGGCGGCCCACGTGACCGCTCAGCGACCAATTACAAGCCGTGACGTAATTCTCTCAGGTCCTAAATTCCTCATTCTCGGAATTTAGGCCATGAGAATTACGTCACGGCTTGTGATTGGTCGCTGAGCGGTCACGTGGGCCGCCGCGACCAATCACAAGCCGTGACGTCATCTAAGGCCCTGAACGCGCTCATTCTTAAGAAGAAAGGCTGCCGGAAAGAAGCCGAGGGTGAGTATATTCCTATTAGGTATATACTCACCCTCGTACGTGCCCTGCTTCTTTCCGGCAGCCTTCCTTCTTAAGAATGAGCATGTTCAGGGCCTTAGATGACGTCACTGCTTTGTGATTGGTCGCGGCGGCCCACGTGACCGCTCAGCGACCAATCACAAGCCGTGACATAATTCTCATGGCCTAAATTCCTAGAATGAGGAATTTAGGACCTGAGAGAATTACATCACGGCTTGTGATTGGTCGCTGAGCGGTCATGTGGGCCGCCGCGACCAATCACAAAGCCGTGACGTCATCTAAGGCCCTGAACGCGCTCATTCTTAGGAACGGAAGATGCCGATTACTACCAGGGCTCGTCAGAGGGTGAGTATATCAATATTTTTTATTTTAATTCTTTATTTTACACTTAAATATGGATCCCAGGGCTTGAAGGAGAGTTTCCTCTCCTTCAGACCCTGGGAACCATAGTATCCCATTGCACTGCATTGGGTTTCGCGTTTCGGCCGACCCCGACCCCGACTTTTTTATAGGATCGGCCGATTTCACTCGACCCGACTTTTGAGAAAGTCGGGTTTCGTGAAACCCGACCCGATCCTATAAAAATAAAAGTCGCTCAACCCTAATGTTTGTTACTTGATGTCTGTGCATAATTTATAAGGACTGTTATTAGAGATGCTGATAATTTGTGGTCTCTGAGACTTGTAATTATGATGCACTTATCCTCTGCAGCAGAGTTAATTGTTGGTCTTTTCTTCAAGCACTTGCAGCGCCCCAGGGTCCTGGTTGTTGCAGTAATGTCATTCTTCCACCAGAGGGAGTGATGTTACGTCTGAAGGCAGCAAAGGAGATCTCTTTACCTGGTATCACAAACCATACAACACACTTCACACTCCAGTCCACCAGGGGGAGCTATGCTCCTATCTATTAGAGCACTCTTCACAATTAGGTAAAACTGGTGGTCTGGATAGGAAGTTAGTCAGAAGCTGACTGGGCTTCACCCAGGCAGTACCTGTCAGGCAGACAGAGGGGAAGGAGGAACACCTAAAAGCTGCTGACAGTGTGGTCCCTAACAGGGGTGGGATTCTGTCAGAGGCCTAGACAGAAGGCCACGGAGCTGCGCCTGCCCGGTGTGCGGCAGCATCCTAAGAAAGAGACAAGAACAGCGAATTGTATTGTAGAGGGTGAGAAACAAAGTCATAGCAAAAGGAGAGGAAACCAGAAGGAGTTCTGCCCTGAAAAAGGCTGCCTCCTTCTGAGGCGCAGGATCCGGTAGCTGGAACACTGAGGGAGCAATCGTCTCTATGCCTTGCTTCAGAGACCGGCAGGACAGCTAAGTCCACGTTACCTGCCCGACCTATACCCAGGAGGCATGGTGGCAACTTTTGGGGGCCAGGGCATGCTAGAGTCCCTGTAAAAAGCCTCAGGCCATCAGTCATATGGGTTTGTCCTATCCTTACCATCAGGGGGACAGAGAAAGAGACATAACATCTAGAACATCTAAAACAGTTGTGAGGACCTTATGAGAGGCTCAGCAGTAAGGTACTACAACACCCAGGCGCTAGAGGAAGGCTACTGATTTCCACCAGGATAAGGGGACTCTGGATTTGCCTTCAGACCGGCCGGACTGCCTGCCCTGTGATCTGGTGCTCTGGACTGTGGATGCTGAAGCCTTCAGTAAAAATGTAGAGAGACTGCAACCTTGTGTCCTCATTTTTCACTGCGCCTCACACCATCCACCATCTACACACTGGGAAGCCCTGGGGATACACTTCACCTGTGGGAAGGTATACCATCTGTCCGCAATATCATCACCCCAGCGGATCCCTTAAAGCAGTGTCGGTCACCCTGACTGAATACCACAGGTGGCGTCACGAACATTTTCCCCTTTGAAGACCTTTCCCCCCATTTACAACGGACATCGCTAGGGCCACGGAACGCTGCAATCATGTTCAATCGCAGTGTGCCGGGGGTTAATGTGTCGGGGGCTGTCCGTGACCGCTCCTGGCACATAGTGTCAGATGTCAGCTGCGATAGTCAGCTGACACCCGGCCGCGATCGGCCGCGCTCCCCCCGTGAGCGCGGCCGATTGCTATGGTGTACTATCCCGTCCCTGTGAATTAAGTCCCAGGTCACCTTGACAGGATGGTACATCAAATGGGATTAAGTGGTTAATGTAACACCCCAGGGTCTTGATTGTTACAGTGGCATTGCTTTCCTCACGGGGAGAGTGATGTCATGCTTGGAAGCAAAGGAAGATCTCTTTCACTAGGTAAACACAAAGCACATAACATGTTCACACTCCAGGCCAGAAGGGGGAGCTCTGAACCTGGTTTTCAGGGGAACTTCCCTAGAGATATATTCTAGCTGGAGGGGAAGTGAACAGTCTGTCAGGAGGACAGAGAAGAGAGCAGACAGTGATTGTCGGAAGAACTGAAGGGGCCATGCAGCCAGAGTTTCTGCAGCTCCTGGGGAAAGAGAATTGAGAAAGAAGAACAGTATTTAGTGAGCATGCAGGAGAACGAAGCACAGGAGAGAGACACCAGGGGAGCATAGCAGCGTTTGGGCTACCTCTCTGTCTGAGCGCAGATTCCGGTATCCAGAAGACCGAGGTTATGTCGGACTCAAGGAGGCACAACAGAAACTGGCAGGACAGCTGGATTACAAATCACCTGTCTGCCCTAATACCCAGGAGACACAGTGGCACATAAAGCCTGTGTCGTGATAGAGACCCTATAAAAAGGCTCGAGCCACCTGTCATACGGGTTTGTGTCCTTACTTTCATGGAGGACAGAGAGAACTGTGAGGACCTTGCCAGAAGCTAAAGGCAGTAAGGGACTACAACATCACCGCGCTAAGAGGAAGGCTTCTAACTCCACCGGGTAAAGGGGACTCTGAATTCGCTTCCAAGCCGGCCGGACCCTGCCTGTAGCGGTAAAGAGACTGCAAACCTGTGTCCTCTGTTCTTTACTGCACCACTTACCATCTTCATCTATACATCGGGAACCCTGGGGACCTACTTCACCTGTGGGAAGTTATACCATCTAGCTGCCATAACATCACCCCAGAGGACCACTTTAAGCAGCATCGGTCCCCACTGACCGAATACCACAGGTGGCGCACAAACACAAACTTTATTAAACCCTTAAAAGACCTTTCCCTTTATTTGGGCGCCCAGGACCACGGACCGGGTTGCAGCCAACATTACATCCCCTTTAATTGCGACCGGACCCGGTACCGAATACCCCGCGGCCCTGGCGGGCGACTCATTAATCCTACCTGCTGTTTATCTTTCATTTTAAAGATCTCTAATTTACACACATGCTATTCAATTGTGAATAGGCATACTGTGCACCTTGTTACTAGCATTTGGTTTTGGGGCAAACTATTGTGCTGCACTTTATTTTCCGGGAGGGTGGCAAATTATCTAGGGTTGTATACATTCTTCCCACTAGGTAAATATTCCTGAAAACTACCAGTCTTACTAAAAGACATTTTGAATCTATGTCATTTTTTGTGCTTGAAAAGTTGTCTGCAGCCATGGTCTTGGGCGTTTCTTGACTACGTAACTATAACACAGTTATTGACTGGCATCCGTCCGTCCTATTTTATTCCTGGGACTATTGATGCCGCTATATCAGGGAGCTATGGGGTTAATTGTTTGATTTTTCCATTCTGAGAGCCAGTTAATGAGTTCTGCTTACCTGGCTTGTAGCTCTAGTCCTTGTTCTTGAATCTAGCTCTTGCTTTTATTCCATTTTCTGACCTCAGCTTGAATTTTGACCATCCTCTAGCATTCTGATTTTGTCCCTAATGTGGCCCTTCTTGCCTTCATCTTGCTACACGTCCGTAGCTACTTTGTGGCACCAGCCCTGTGTATGTCTAGATCCCTGAGGTCAGGTAAATAGAGTGGCTTGTGATAATCCTGTTCTTGGGAGCTCTGTAAACAGTTGTCAGGCTTTCATGAAGAGTGCTAGGAGCGAATTACTAAAAATAATGGAATCATTTCACTCATGTCTAACTATAAATTGATGAAACTCTCCTACTAGATGTCAACAGTTCAGACTTATGGAGGTAGCTTTTTTTCAGAATTGTGGCCAACCAAGTTTATTCCTTCATGGCAGCTGTTTAACCTATGGCAGAAGGACACTTTCAGCAGAAAAATGAACCATGACACAGGAAACGTATAGTCATGGTTTGGTTTCAGAAACTAGATAACACTTTTTTTTTTCTATGCTGTCATTTATTGTCTGCACATCTTAATTTTATAGAGGTCTCGAAAGAATGTCAGTGCTACCAATTAATCTGGGGCAACTTCAAAAAGCTTTCCATTTTACATCAGCAAATATTCCTGTAAAATAATTTAAAAACATTGTGAAATCTTTTCTTTGACAAACTGCTGCAGTTCTGAAGGCCAAAGGTGGTACTACTCACCACTGGATGGGTGTTCCTAATAACTAACAAATAATTTACTCAATGGCAGGCGTTAAATTGTTTGTATCTATCTCAAAAACAGAAGATTCACTTGCAATAAGTTTTATAAACTAGCTATTTTCCCTTACCAGCATCAATGCATACAAATACAACTTAGATGCAATTTACGTTTTGACATTTGGTTCACATTGTCTTGGTTGTGTCATACTCAGTATACACAACCAAAGTTGTCCTTGGGAAGGAAAAAGTGAATTTTAAAAATGACCTTTCGTGATCCATTTTTCTGCATCCTGAAAACAATTGCTGTGTTGGTAGAGCGCCTTGTCAGGGCTAGTGAATCAGCTATTAAGTAATCCTGTCCTGTACACATTATGTAATTTTCTTTCAAACAATTCATCTGTGAAGAAGCATAGATAGTAAAAATACAGCAAAATTGTTGGCATTTGCTGCCCTCTACTGGAAAATACACAGTTTTGCGCAAAAGAAAATTTCCTAAATCATGTTTTAATGTTAAATATATAATATATAGTATGTTAAAATGTACATGGACACTTTAACATCATTCCTATATGAGCTTATTGAACATCTCATTCCAAATTCATAAGTTTTTTCCTCTTGATGCTACCACTTTCTAAGAGTCAGTATAAAGAAATCTGAATTGATCATAGTTCTCTATCTTAATCAACACTTTCAATAGTTATAAACTTAGTTAATGACTTCACATTTTCCGGAGTCTCACAAGACTGCAACCTCAGGATAACCACATGCCAAAATCTTCAAAAGAAACCTGAAAATCCACTTCTACAGAAAACCATACTTCCAGCAGTATCACTATTGCTACTACATCCCTTATCTTAAGCACATTTACTAATTAAATGTCAGTAAGTAAATGCAAACTTATTATTTTGTTTCCTTTGCTTTGGTTTATTTGCAGCATTTAAATAATGAGGTCTAAAGCAGTAGTGACCATTAAGTGGAGCAGAGACAAGTTTGCTTTTGCTTCCGACATGTATGGCCTAATTTACACATCTGTATTAAAACACTTACGTGACAAAAATGGTACTGGTGTCATCAGTGTTTTGGATCAGTGTATCATCAGTGTTTGGTCTGTGTATCCATTTTAACCACCAGTGTTTTTTTTACAGATGGATAGATAAATAAATTGCAAAGTTTCTCCTATACTTTACAATGTCAAATATGGACTATACACCAATGCCATCTGTGTGCTGTACATGTTTTTCACAGACCTATAGACTTGTATTGACTAGGGTTGAGCGAAACGGGTCGGCCATTTTCAGAAGTCGCCGACTTTTGGCAAAGTCGGGTTTCATGAAACCCGACCCGACCCCTGTGTGGGGTCGGCCATGAGGTCGGCGATCTTCTGAATCTGGTATCGGAATTCCGATACCGAGTTCCGATATGTTTGCGATATCGGAACTCGGTATCGGAATCCACATTTAAGTGTAAAATAAAGAATTAAAATAAAAAATATTGATATACTCACCTCTCCGACGCAGCCTGGACATCGCCGCTGGTAACCGGCATCTTCCGTTCCTAAGAATGGCGCTTGAAAGACCTTTCGATGTTGTCACGGCTTGTGATTGGTCGCGGCGGCCCACGTGACCGCTGAGCGACCAATCACAACAAACCGTGACATAATTCTCAGGTCCTAAATTCCTCATTCTAGGAATTTAGGCCATGAGAATTACGTCATGGCTTGTGATTGGTCGCTGAGCGGTCACGTGGGCCGCCGCGACCAATCACAAGCCGTGACGTCATCGAAAGGTCCTTCACGCGCTGATTCTTAAGAAGGAAGGCTGCCGGAAAGAAGCAGGGTGCGTCCGAGGGTGAGTATATACCTAATAGGAATATACTCACCCTCGGCTTCTTTCCGGCAGCCTTCCGTCACGTGGGCCGCCGCGACCAATCACAAGCCGTGACATCATCGAAAGGTCTTTCAAGCGCCATTCTTAGGAACGGAAGATGCCAATTACTACCAGGGCGCGTCAGAGGGTGAGTATATCAATATTTTTTATTTTAATTCTTTATTTTACACTTAAATATGGATCCCAGGGCCTGAAGGAGAGTTTCCTCTCCTTCAGACCCTGGGAACCATCAGGGATACCATCCGATACTTGAGTCCCATTGACTTGTATTGGTATCGGGTATCGGTATCGGATTGGATCCGATACTTTGCCGGTATCGGCCGATACTTTCCGATACCGATACTTTCAAGTATCGGACGGTATCGCTCAACACTAGTTCTGTCTAATAATCCCAAGCTTCCACAGCGACTTTTTTCTCTTTAAGAAGGCAAGAAGTCATGGTCTTCCTGAAGTTTTATAAGTTTATAAAAAAAAAAGTTTTATAAGTTTATAAGTATTCCATTGCACTGCATTGGGTTTCGCGTTTCGGCCGACCTCAACTTTTTTATAGGATCGGCCGATTTCACTCGACCCGACTTTTGAGAAAGTTGGGTTTCGTGAAACCCGACCCGATCTTATAAAAATAAAAGTCGCTCAGCCCTAGTATTGACCCTTTTATATATATATATATATATATATATATATATATATATATATATATATAGTGACAATGCATTTTTTAGAAAAATTAAAAATTAATTTTAGTCAAAGTCTCACCTCAACCCCTATAATTGTTACACATAATGATCTGTAATATCCTTTAAAAAAATGTTTATTTTGGTTGTGTTTAAAATGTCAGCCCTTGAACAATTAACAGCTGTTAAAATAGAATTTAGGTACTTTTAATATAGAGCAGCATTAACCCCTTACCGACCTCCGCCGTACTAGTACAGTGGAGGTCAGATCCCCTGCATTGATGAGGGCTCCGGCAGTGAGCCCGCATCAAAGCCGGGACATGTCAGCTGTTTGGAACAGTTGACATGTGCCCGCAGCGGCATTTAACTACCGCTTCTAGCCATCGGGCCGGAAATGAGCGCATCGCCGAACCCTGTCATATGATCGGGGGTCAACGATGCGTCGGCATAACAACCAGAGGTCTCCTTGAGACCTCTATGACTGTTGATGCTGGATTGCTGTGAGCACCACCCTGTGGTCGGCACTCATAGCAATGCAGTAAATCTACTACATGGGGGCAATCTGAGGATCGCTCCTGTGTAGCAGAGCCGATCGAGTTGTGCCAGCTTCTAGCCTCCCATGGAGGCTATTGAAGCATGGCAAAAGTAAAAAATATTTTTAAAAATATGAAAAAAATAAAAATATATAAAAGTTTAAATCACCCCCCTTTTACCCTATTCAAAATAAAACAATAAAAAAATCAAACCTACAACTTATATTTGATATCGCTGCATTCAGAATCGCCCGATCTATCAATAAAAAATAAAAAATAGGATTAACATGATCGCTAAATGGCGCAGCGAGAAAAAAATGAGAAACGCCAGAATTACTTTTTTTGGTCGCCATGACATTGCATTAAAATGTAATAACGGGCGACTAAAAGAACGTATCTGCACCAAAATAATATTAAAAATGTCAGCTCGGCACACAGAAAATAAGCCCTGACCCCAGATCACGAAAAATGGAGATGCTACGGGTATTGGAAAATTGACCTTTTTTTTTTTTTTAGCAAAGTATGGAATTTTTATTTTACAAATTTAGATAACACATAATGTAGACAAGTTTGGTGTCTATAAACTCGTAATGACCTGGAGAATCTTAATGGCAAGTCAGTTTTAGCATTTAGTGAACCTAGAAAAAAAGCCAAACAAAAAACAAAAGTGGGATTGCATTTTTTTTGCAATTTCACTGCACTTGGAATTTTTTTCCCAGTTTCCAGTACATGACATGCTAAAACCAATGATGTCGTTCAAATGTACAACTTGTTACTCAAAAAACAAGCCTCACATGGCCATATTGACGGAAAAATAAAAAAGTTATAGCTCTGGGAAGGAGTGGAGTGAAAAAACGAAAATGCAAAACCGAAAAAGGGCAAGGTCTTGAAGGGGTTAAAGGCCCCACTGCTCCTTTAAACTCTCTCTAATTTACTTATTTGTAATTTGTAAAGAATATTTAATATTAATATTAGTTTATGTTTCCTGTTTCAAAGTAAACTTTCCAGATTACAGACAACGTTCAGTATTATTCACTGTGTTAGGTAAGTCTAATTTCTAAATATTTATGAAGCTGCTTCTACCACTCCCATGTGTCTGTTAATGTCTAATCAAATTTTTGCCTGAAATTCACTTACTTTAATATATAATAGCAATTTACAAGTGTTGATGAGCAATATTAGAGGGATTTGCAGCAAATAGGGATGAGCGAAACCCTGTATATTCAACTTTGGCCACATTTAGCTGCTGTCCAGCACGGGAAGTTAATGAAAGTGAGGGTGAGTGTCATGACACAGATGTCGGGTGACCCAGGGTCAGGGGCTCCTATCGTGGCACTAACACTAGGGGGTGCCCTAGCTCGCCATGCTCCCTGGGATACTTCAGATGGCAAACATGCCGGGGCCTCTGACCTTGCCTTATCTCCTAAGGTTAGCATCCTCAATAATCAGAACCTCCCACTCCCGTCTCCAAGACTTTACACGTGCGGCGCCGATTCTTTGGAAT
The DNA here is from genome assembly GCF_051348905.1 of Ranitomeya variabilis. Lineage (NCBI taxonomy): Eukaryota > Metazoa > Chordata > Amphibia > Anura > Dendrobatidae > Ranitomeya > Ranitomeya variabilis. The sequence continues at coordinate 647,676,548 of NC_135233.1, read as the reverse complement.
GCACTACCTAGGTTAATACAATTAATCCCCAATCCCCACAGTTTTAAGCGTGCACTAAAAACTCATTTGTTCAGATTGGCCTACCGCCTCAACGCATTAACCTAATTATCCCTGTGTGGCCTATTAATAAAAAACAACAACATAATCACGTTCCTCCATCATGTTCTCATACACTTTATGCAGTTAATAGCCTCTGTGTCTGTACTGTTACATACTTAGGCAGTTAACTGGTTCATGCAGCTTTACATGAACACCCGAGCCTTACACTATGGCTGGTCCAAATAACTAAAGCAATTGTTACCATCCACCTCTTGTGTCTCCCCTTTTCCTCATAGATTGTAAGCTTGCGAGCAGCAGGGCCCTCATTCCTCCTGGTATCTGTTTTGAACTGTGATTTCTGTTATGCTGTAATGTCTGTTGTCTGTATAAGTCCCCTCTATAAGTTGTAAAGCGCTGCGGAATATGTTGGCGCTATATAAATAAAATTATTATTATTATTATTATTAAGATAGCCCTCCATTTGTTCCCTTCCCCCACCCAGGGAAGAAGAGGCAGTACTGTGCATCAACCCGACAAACAGGGCAACACAGACAAGGGTTAATGGAAAACTGCAGACACAGAAAATATTCACTCACATGTAACAGAGGAATCCATCGGGGTGTGCAGGAAGGGGAAAAAAATAAAGAAGGGTAAGGAATTACCACGCATACAAACCAATCAACAGTCGCTAATAACTCCTCCAACTCTCTTTCTCATATCAACTCCTTTCCCTCTGTTAGCCATGCAGCAATAAAGCTAGCTCTGATGAGGATTAGAGAAAAGGGTTGGCTAAAGGTACCTTCACACTGAACAACTTAACAACGATATCGATAGCGATACGTGACGTTGCAGCGTCCTGGATAGCGATATCGTTGTGTTTGACACGCAGCAGCGATCAGGATCCTGCTGTGTCATCGCTGGTCGGAGCTAGAAGGCCAGCACCTTATTTCGTCGCTGGATCACCCGCTGACATCGCTGAGTCGGCGTGTGTGACGACGATTCAGCGATGTCTTCACTGGTAACCAGGGTAAACATCGGGTTACTAAGCGCAGGGCCGCGCTTAGTAACCCAATGTTTACCCTGGTTACCATTGTAAATGTAAAAAAAACCAAACACTACATACTTACATTCCGGTGCCTGTCGCGTCCCCCGGCGTCCGCTTCCCTGCATTTTAAAATGCGCGCGTGTCCAGCCTCCCGTGACGTCACGGCTTGTGATTGGTCGCGTCGCCCATGTGACCGCGACGCGACCAATCACAAGCCAGAACGTAATTTTAAAATCCTGAAGGACCTAAAATTACGTCACGGCTTGCTGTGATTGGTCGCGTCGCGGCCACATGGGCGACGCGACCAATCACAAGCCGTGACGTCATGGGAGGCAGGACAAGTGCGCATTTTAAAATGCGCGCGTGTCCAGCCTCCCGTGACGTCACGGCTTGTGATTGGTCGCGTTGCCCATGTGACCGCGACGCGACCAATCACAAAGCCGGAACGGAATTTTAAAATCCTGAAGGACCTGAAATTACGTCACGGCTTGCTGTGATTGGTCGCGTCGCGGCCACATGGGCGGCACGCGACCAATCACAAGCCGGGACTTCACGTAAGGAAGTAAACCCGCGAATTTTAAGCAAACAACGCTGCCGGTTCCCTCGGTGAGGTCCAGGCTGCGTCGGAGAGGTGAGTATAGCAATATTTTTTATTTTAATTCTTTATTTTACACATTAATGTTGTTTCGATACCGATACCCGATACCACAAAAATATCGGATCTCGGTATCGGAATTCCGATACAGCAAATATCGGCCGATACCCGATACTTGCGGTATCGGAATGCTCAACACTAGACAGAACGCTGACCAAGGTCGAGAAAAGAAGATTTGTGAGAAACAAATAAAAAAAAAGAAAACTGAGTTTATTCAGCAGTTGACGATGGGAGTTGCAGTGACAATGGTGCTTCCGACAACTATGTTGATGATGGCGAAGGGGATTTTAGTCCCAAGAAATGTAAGTCATGGCTGCAGCTCTAAACAGAACTAATGCCAGTGATAGAAAGCCAAGCTACCTGCTTGCAGCTGCTTCTCAGTCTCTTGGCCATGATACAGACAGTCTCATGTTTAATAGGGCAGCTAGAGATTGCAGCAAATGCTATCAATGCTTCCTTGAATAGCAGTTTACTGACTGCACACTGGGATGGGAAAAGGTTTGCAAGCCATACACGCAATGAAGCTGTTGAGCGACTGGCAATACTAGTCAGGAGGAGGAACTGATAAGCTGTTGTCAGTCCCAGAGATACCTAAGAGCACAGTAACAGCACAAGCTAAGGCTGTATTTGAGGTTCTACAGGATTGTCAGCTCTTGGATAAAGTGAATTTTATGTCATTTGACACCACCACCACTAGCAGCACTTGTACAAATGCTGGTGCCTGTGTCCTCTTGCAACAAAAACTGGAAACAAAATGGCAGTTTGTCGCGTAGGCACCACATTCATGAGCTAATTATTGAAAGCTTGTTTAATAAATTGTGGCTGGAATCAACAGGTCCAAATATAAAGTTGTTTGCGAGATTATAGGTTGTCTGGAATTAACTTTATAAAGTTTTGGCTGGAATGGAAGACAACATAATTTAAACTGAGCTATGTCTACTTAAAGGGAATCTGTCACCACTTTTATGGCATAGCAGCTAAAAATATTGCCTTATTAAGCATTTGCTATGCATTTCCTACATCACTATGGAACTCCCTGACCCCCCTTGTATACTCCCAAAAACGTGTTTTAAATGTGTCCCACGCTGTATGTTAATTTCTCAGTCCAGTCCCATGGGCATGGTTTTGGGTCTCTACATCATGCCCATCGGCTGTTGGTCACCATCCTGCTTCATAGGTAACACCTCTTGTCCCGTGTGACAACTTGTGCCTGCTTAGAAATATAGCTTTGTGCGCCTGCGCAATATGCTTTGCCCAACTGTGAGCAAAGCCGAAAAACAGAAGTACGTCACCACTACCTGACACCCATAATGTAGTGGTGCACCATCTTGAGTGTCATGTCCGAGCATTCCTACATGAACAGTTTCCTGGAAAGTGGATTGGTCATTGTGGGCCAGTTGAATGGCCATCATGGTCTCCCGATATGACCTCTTTGACTTTTATCTTTGGGGGTCATCTGAAGGCAATTGTCTATGCTGTGAAGAAACGAGATGTTCAGCATCTGAAACAACGGATACTGGAAGCCTGTGCTAGCATTTCTTTTGCATTGTTGCTATCAGTGTGTCAAGAGTGGGAGAAGAGGGTTGCATTGACAATCCAACACAATGGGCAGCACTTTGAACACATTTTATAAGTGGTCATAAATTTGTAAAAGAATGTCATGAAAGAATAAAGTTACGTTCAAACCAAGAACACCATTGTTTTTCTTGTGAAATTCTCAATAAGTTTGATGTGTCATATGACCCTTTTCCCATTGAAAAAAATAAAGTTGGATCCAAAATGGCCGACTTGGTCACCACCCATCTTAAAAAGTTTTACCCCTCCCATATACTAATGTATATGTATAGCATTCTGGAATGCTGTAGATAAGCCCCCGCTGTATCCTGAAAGATGAGAAAAAGAGGTTATATTATACTCACCCAGGGGTGGTCCCGCTGCGGTCCGGTCCGATGGGTGTCGCAGTCCGGAGCCTCCCATCTTCTTACGATGACGTCCTCTTCTTGTCTTCATGCTGCGCCTCCGGCGCAGGCGTACTTTGTCTGCCCTGTTGAGGGCAGAGCAAAGTACTGTAGTGCGCAGGCGCCGGAAAAAGGTCAGAGAGGCCTACTTTGCTCTGCCCGCAACAGGGCAGACAAAGTATGCCTGCGCCGGAGCCACAGTGTGAAGACAAGAAGAGGATGTCATTTTATGAAGATGGGAGGCCCCGGATCGGACTGCCCGCCCAGGTGAGTATAATCTAACCTCTTTTTCTCATCTTTCAGGATACATCGGGGGCTTATCTACAGCATTACAGAATGCTGTAGATAAGCCCCTAATGCCGGTAGGCTTAGCTCACCTTCAATTTTGGGGGTGACAGGTTCCCTTTAAAGAATCCACCTCACCTAATTAGCCCATAACAAAAACTTACAATGAGAAAAAGTCAAATGGAAAGATTTTGGAATGATTTAGATCCATTCTTGGCTTGAAAATATAGCCGTGCTACTATGATATGCAAGGTACATATTGATACAAGTACCTGCAGTATATTTTACATTCTTCTAACATTTGCATGACTAAAGGAAAACAGTTTGTTAAGCTACCAAGTGACAATTACTTTACAAATGCAGATATTTTTTTTTTAATTAAACAAATGTTCTAGATATTCATTACTAAAACTGCTTTTAAGGGAGTATATTAGCATATTAGCAAAATGCAGAAATATTTGTATCTAATTTACTGTGCTCAGACTGTGACAGACAAAACAGTGTTGGGGACCTAGCTTGTATTTCTAGCACATGGAAGGCCTATTTGTCAGCACAAGTACGAGGTCTATCTAATAGACGGTAGCTAATTACCTTGTATGAAGAGACAAATATATGAGTGGCAGAAAGCAAATGCTGAGAAATAACAATTATCATCAGTGACATGATTTTTGAAAGGCCATTTATCAAACTTTGAGATTTACATATAGTTATGTTTTTATTATAATTTAGTCAACAAAAACGAAGTTTGCAATTAAGCATAGAACTATTTCACAGAATAAAATCAATACGCAGATCAACATTTAACCATTCACTTAACAATGACCATAATAGCCCCCACCCATGACACATTTAAAAATTTTTGTAAACTGCAACATATTGGGCCAATAAAGGGAACAGTAATCTAAATAATCCATTTTGGTGACTATTCAAGGACTGGTGCACATAAACATTACTTTACAGATGACTAATGACTTGCAGAATAAATTCACCTTATAAAAATCCCTGAGTTCCCCTGATTGTGCCACTCTTTTTTGTTTTGTGCTGTGTTACGCAATTGCAAAAATTTTCAAATGTGTTTCCTCTGGGGTGCGCTATGTGAAATCCATGTTTGTTCTCCAACTTGGAATCTTTTTACAGTCTTCTCTGGGGGGCTTTTAACCCACTTTCTCAGATGCTGCCAACCTTACTTACCAGCATCTGACAGCAGGATTGCTGGTCTGTGAAGAAAAGCTCAGGTGGACCATAGTGCAGAAGATACAAATGTGTATATCTCTGCAAAGGATGGACACAGCACAGAGCAGGAAAAAGCAGTAGAATATGGAGAGCTCAGGGATTTTTATACGTATATAACTTTTTTTTCATGCAACTGACAGGTCCTCTTTAGCTAATACAATCCTGACATCTTGGAAAGCTGCAGGAGTTTTTATCATTGGAGTTTCTCTGCTACCACTGATTATCTCTTCTGGTACTGTTCATGTGGAGACGTTTGCTGCCAATACCATTTATGAAGTACAGTCTGCAGGCACCGTTTGGGGTATGTTCTCATTTGCTGATATGCTGTCGATTTTTTATTGCATAAAATCTGCAGTGAAATGGATTTTCGCCGCTGACAATTTTGTTGCATAAATTGACATGCTGCAGATTTGAAATTTACAGCATCAGTCTATTTATGAATCGGATTTTAATTGTAATTCATGGGTGAGATTCTGGTAAATCACACTCACAATGCTGTTACTATAAGGCCATGTGCACATGTGCATTATTTGGTCCAGTATGTCACATCAGTATTTGTAAGCCATAACCAGGAGCGGAACAATCAGAGGAAATGTATAATAGAAACACGTCACCTCTTCTGTATTATCACCCACTCCTGTTTTTGTATTACAAATAATGATGTGAAATAATGTCTGTAAGGCCAATTTCACACGTCCAGATACTTCTGGTACCGGAGAACACGGTATCGGAGTTATCCGTGTCCGTGTGCTCACGTGGCACATCCGTGTGTCACACATGCAGCAGCCATGTGCCGCCCGTGTGCCGCATCAGAACCACACGGATGGCAACCAGGAAGCAGCGCTACAGTAAGTGCTGTCCCCTGCTTGTGGTGCTGAAGACGGCTCTCATCTATTCTCCCCTGCTCGGCCGGGGGACAATGAATGAAAGAAAAAAATGGCATGGGGTTCCCCCTATACTTTACAACCAACCAGGCAAAACTCACAGGTGTGGGCTTCTATTCTCAGGCTGGTAAGGGGCCATGGATATGGGCCCCCCAACCTAAAAACAGCAGCCCGCAGCTGCCCAGAAAAGGCACATCTATTAGATGTGCCAATTCTGGAGTTTTGCCTGATTCTTCCCACTTCCCCGTAGCATTGGCATATGGGTTAATAAGGGGTTAATGTAACGTTCCTATTGTAAGGTGACATTAAGCCGGCTTAGTAATGGAGAGGTGTCAATAAGACACCTATCCATTACTAATCCCACAGTTGTTAAAGGGTTAATAAAACACACACGGAGTAAGAAAAAAGTATTTTTAATGAAATAAAACAATACACAAAGTTTTTCCATCTTTATTCTTCTGCCATTCCAAGTGAAGCCCTCGATCTCTTGGAAAAAAGTCAAAATAAAAAAACAACAATATACCCATACCTGTCCGCCGTACAGTCAAGTCCCATGCAGTAACCCATATCTGGGGGCATTTACATTTTACAACTGGGCGCGCTGCTAATGCAGCTAATCCTGGCTGTAAACGACTGGGGAATGAATGAAATGCAGGGAGCGGAGCTTCGGTGACTAGCGGTGATGTCACCGAAGCTGCACCCCCTTGCGACATGAACTGAGATGAACTCTTCAGCCTGGGAAAATGCCCCTTACCAGCTTGAGAATAGCAGCCCACACCTGTGAGTTTTGTGTGGTTGGTTGTAAAATATAGGGGGGAACCCCACGCCATTTTTTTCTTTCATTCATTGTCCCCTGCTCGCGCTGCTGCCGGCAGAGCAGGGGACAATGGATGAAAGCCTGCTTCAGAAACCACACGCAGTGGACAGCAGCTTACAGTAGCACTGTTTCTCCCATGGCTGTTCGTGCGCACAGAGGACAGTATACACTGTACTCCATGTGCACGTGTGCAGGCCTTTTGGCAAGCCGTGTGTCTGGGTAAAAATGGATATGTCTACGTGCTTTGCACATGGACACACGGTCTGTGAAAACATGCTGACATCTGCGTAGACCCATTCACTGTATTCAAGTAGTTATCCATACAGTGTAACATGCTTAATGGGTGACAAAGATAACAGAACTACACGAGACTACAGAGGGAGTGACCAGAGGAATATTGGATCCAGAAGAAGCTGGCGTAACAGCAGGGGTGACAAGAGCCTGTGGTCCAAATCTGGTCTATTTCCGTTTCCCAAACCCAGGCTGCATCCTTTACTACTGGGGTTCTTGTGGACTGCGAATGGGAGAGCCAGGATCCAGGAACTGGTGAGCGGCTCTTTAAGGTGGATCAAGGCATGGCTACTATCACACCCGAAAGAGTCTTTGGTGTTTCTCACCTTGTATGCGGGAGCAGGCAAAGGTGAGTGTGACACAGGGGCTGTTGCCCATTTTTATATGTTGGGGGATGCAGCATTACTGGCAGCCGGGTCAATTACAGCCCAGGCACCTGGGAATCGGGCTCCAAGAAGCAGGTGGAGGCAGTCTCCCCCAGCCTCCAGTGGAAGGAGAAAAAGAAGCGGACACCTGAAGAGGATTACTGTCTTACCCTCCTTATAATTTTTTCCTGGCTTTGTACTTTGTGCAAAGCATTTATGAGTGTACGAGTACAGCAACTACACTTTAAAAATGTTTCAATGAGTCCTGCAAGTAGCAAGCCTCATGGCAGACTGCCAGCTGTATCCAGAATCAAACTACACCCAAGAAACATGTGTTTGGGTGAAACTGAGCTTCCACATGTCCAAGTTCACCACAATTAATGCTAAGTCACCTGGATTGTCCTACCTTTTGTGAAAGAATTGTATGCCCTCAGACTTAACAGAAGATACCTAGGCACCAACATTTATTGAATATAGTCATCTCTACTTCATATTCAATTCAAGTTGCACTCCTCTAACAGCAGCTGTTAATGCCAGGTGCTTTACATGTGTGTTATGGCCCATTCCATTGAGTCAAAGTTTTGCTCGGTGTAAATGAACAACTGGAAGCTGGCTCGTTTTTATTACTGGTGGTGAGGTAATACCTTCACACCAGGCGATGCTTAAACACTTTCTCCACATACTCCTTAATTAACGTCATCCTCTCCAGCGAAAGGATAAAATATTGCATTAAATGTAATACAAGATGAATCCTAGTGAACTACAACTGGGAAAACAAGTAACTGGCAATACCAGAAACATTTTGGCTGTCCTGCAATGAGGCCAAGTAAGACATGCTTGCTGCATGGCACAAAACTGTGCAACAGAGTGATATGACTGACCCACTAGCTGATTAGCAAAATTGAAACATGATGTAATTACCATTTTAAATATGTTGTAGTATCTGTACGAGCAACATCAGTTGGTGAGGTGATGATTAATATTGTGCAGGATAGAAAATGGAGCTTGTTTTAATTTGAAATCCACCAATGCTACTAGGTGAGGGCCATGTATCACATTCTGAAGCCTTTGAAAGAGGGTTCAAAATTATTTGACTTTGTCAAATTTTCAGCATGTGTCAGCAACCTCCTTCTTTTTAGGAAAATTGATTGTGGGGAAAAATAATTTGCGAAGAATTCCCCAGGTAGGAACCTCCACAGGATTCAACCTCTGAGCAGCAATGACCACAAAGGGAAAAATGCTTTGTCTTTTGCTACTCAAATTTCGTTACTCCCAATTTTCTTTAGTTTTCTGCTTCAACCTTATATTTAGTGTAAATCACTTTTTTTTGTAGGGGGGCATTCCATTAATGTAGTTTCCTTGAATAAACTTCTCTATTTTTTTTATAAATGATAACTGTTTGAGGCCTGAATCATTTTTTCAGTAGAAACCTGTGCACGATTGAGTCTGTGCCTAGGATTGGGAACATGGAAGGCTCTAATAGGGATTCATTACTTATAGTACATGTATATACTAATACTTACTAATATGAGGCAGCTTAGAAAACAGATGTATTCTGTTTAATGCTGTTGGATACATCTTCAGTAGATGCTGATATTAAAAAGTCAACTGAAGTAGTTAACTAGAAGGCATCACTTCTTCAAAGTTCCACGTTCAACAGAATTTAATTTACATTAGTAATGGCTAATTCTTCTGGTGATATACACTCACCGGCCACTTTATTAGGTACACCATGCTAGTAACGGGTTGGACCCCCTTTTGCCTTCAGAACTGCCTCAATTCTTCGTGGCATAGATTCAACAAGGTGCTGGAAGCATTCCTCAGAGATTTTGGTCCATATTGACATGATGGCATCACACAGTTGCCACAGATTTGTCGGCTGCACATCCCAAAGATGCTCCATACAAGGCAGGATGGATCCATGCTTTCATGTTGTTTACGCCAAATTCTGACCCTACCATCCAAATGTCGCAGCAGAAATCGAGACTCATCAGACCAAGCAACGTTTTTCCAATCTTCTACTGTCCAATTTCGATGAGCTTGTACAAATTGTAGCCTCAGTTTCCTGTTCTTAGCTGAAAGGAGTGGTACCCGGTGTGGTCTTCTGCTGCTGTAGGCCATCTGCCTCAAAGTTCGACGCACTGTGCGTTCAGAGATGCTCTTAGGCCTACCTTGGTTGTAACGGGTGGCGATTTGAGTCACTGTTGCCTTTCTATCAGCTCGAACCAGTCTGCCCATTCTCCTCTGACCTCTGGCATCAACAAGGCATTTCCGCCCACAGAACTGCCGCTCACTGGATTTTTTTTCTTTTTCGGACCATTCTCTGTAAACCCTAGAGATGGTTGTGCGTGAAAATCCCAGTAGATCAGCAGTTTCTGAAATACTCAGACCAGCCCTTCTGGCACCAACAACCATGCCACGTTCAAAGGCACTCAAATCACCTTTCTTCCCCATACTGATGCTCGGTTTGAACTGCAGGAGATTGTCTTGACCATGTCTACATGCCTAAATGCACTGAGTTGCCGCCATGTGATTGGCTGATTAGAAATTAAGTGTTAACAAGAAGTTGGACAGGTGTACCTAATAAAGTGGCCAGTGAGTGTAGTATCTATTGGCAATTATTCAGCTACAACATCACAATTCTGCAATACAGGTACTTCTTTCAGCAGTGTCACCTGTTGGCACTAAGTCCCATATGCAGAGTGGCTAATTGCGCAGAAATACAACCCTGATTCTTGATTTCCTGTGGTCTGGACAGGAGTCACTGAAAATCAAAATTTTAAAAATTTTTTTTGGCAAATTTGAATTTTAAAAGATTTGCTCATCTCTAGTAGAGACAGATTTTCAGCAATTTAAATCTATCATCTATTTAGTCTATTGAGCCTTCAGAATTCTATCCTCTTAGGGTGACCAATCAAAAAATGCCAACTCTGCGCCAAGTACGTAATCCTGTGTAATGGATACAGTATTAGTATTTCTTAGCTTGGTTTCTTAGCATAGTGACATGCTTCTGTGTGTTTTTCAGATATGCCTCATTTAGCATTAACAAAATGGATACATATGCGGAGAAGTCACTTTTGAGTTACAAAAGCGAAACTTGACTACCATGATAAGGACAGCCTACAACCTGTATTTTGGTTGCAGAATAGGAGATCAGGACAGGAGTTGGGCTCTCCACACATATGCTGCAATAGATGTGCATCACCTCTTACCCACTGGGTGCATGGGAAGATCCAACCACTAACTCATTTATTGGCCAAAGTGTGAATGCACCTACACATTGCACTTATACAAACAGGTGTGGCTGCAAATTTCTATCATTTTGTTTTCGTTCTTTGTATTTTTTTTTACATATAAAGGTATGCACCCCCATCCTTTTTGGACTGTGCAACTTGTCTATATAACTTTTAATAGGCTGGTTCCCATCTAGGTTGTGAAGGTTGTGATTGTGGCTGTCACAGTCAGTGAAGTCTGGGTTGGGTTCTGCCCCCAACTAATTTGAGGTCTGCTGTTAGGGCTAGCGGATCGCACCAAATCATAAAGGAATAGATACAAGGTGCGTTCGCAGCCCAGGGTCCACCATGCAGAGATGGTACCTGCTGCTATGTAATGGCGGATGGACACTTAGCTCACACGTGGGTTAGACTTCACCCTGTGTGAAAAGGTAGCGAGCTCTGTTGCTTCACAGAGTCACACAGTACGCTGCACCCTGTTAGCAGTCACAAAGTGCGGCTACAAGACAATAGTGGGATCCCTAGAATCACCCCCACTAATCTGGTGATTGAACTGGCTCTGACCCTCAGTGGCTTTTGAGCCCGCGCCTGAGGATGCCCCGAGTCAGATGCTCAGTTCAAGCGGGAATTCCCACCCTATGCTGACGGTTGTCAGGAGAGTGCACAGATGGCGCACGGTGCCGTAGAGATGAGCACTGCAACGTGTGCTTAGTGAGCAGATAGCACTGTCGGGGGCTAGATAGCATGCATAAACCATTCACGAGCAGTCAACAACACTAGGAAGGGGGATGATTAATGAGCGACAGTGTTGTGAATTAGACTTTTTTGGCTCGCTCTTGTGGTCACTGGTGATATGACTCTGGGATTGTCTTTCTCAGTTTGGCACCCACCTGGGTCGTTAGTCCAGGGGTGGTGCTATATAAGCTTCCTGGATTCTCAGTCCAGTGCCTGGCATCGTTGTAATCAGATCCTTTCTGTTTGCTCCTGTCTGCTGGTCCTGGTTCTTGCAAAATTAAGCTAAGTCGTGCTTCCTTGTTTTTTGGTTATTTGTATGGCTCTTATTTTCTGTCCAGCTTGTACTAAATGTGATTCCTGATTTTGCTGGAAGTTCTAGGGGGCTGGTATTCTCCCCCCGGGCCGTTAGACGGTTCGGGGGTTCTTGAATATCCAGCGTGGAAATTTTGATAGGGTTTTTGCTGACCGTATAAGTCATCTTACTATATTCTGCTATTAGTCAGTGGGCCTCTCTTTGCTAAATATCTAGTTCATTCTTACGTTTGTCTTTTCTCCTTACCTCACCGTTATTATTTGTGGGGGGCTTGTATCCAACTTTTGGGGTCTTTTCTCTGGAGGCAAGAAAGGTCTATCTTTTCCCTTCTAGGGTTAGTTAGTTCTCCGGCTGGCGCGAGACGTCTAGAACCAACGTAGGCACGTTCCCCGGCTGCTGCTATTTGTGGTGCTAGGATTAGATATACGGTTAGCCCAGTTACCACTGCCCTATGAGCTGGTTTTTTATGTTTGCAGACTTGGTATGTACTTTTGAGACCCTCTGCCATTGGGGTCATAACAGACAGTCACGCATCTACACACACACGTTTTCAAGTATAGACTAGCACATGGCCGAGCGGCCATGCAAACCTTTTATAGCAGCAGTGCTACGGGACCTTCCAGATGGTCCAATAGGAGCCTCAACAGGACCTGAGCATGTGACCCCGACCTCCAATGGGAGGTCGTCCCGTGGGCATGCTCAGTATGGGAAAAGCAGGACTTGGTCCCAGAAAGACCTGCTCACTGCTGATCAGTGCTGGCTACAAAGGCAGAGCCTGGAAAGGCAGCAGTAACCAGTCGCACAGTATCAGCCTGAGCCAGACGCTGGGACCGACGTCTCCGCTGAGCAGGCTCCACTGCGGCTGGAGAAGAATGGGAGACCACAGCGGAGATGGTTCGAGATTCCCCCTCTGCAGAGGTGGGAACTTGACACCTAACATCTGCTTTCACATATACTATGTGAACTACTATACTTAGGGACCATCCTGATTGGGTATACCTTCTCACTGTGGGATGACTTTTACTTTTTTTGTTACAAAATAGTGTCAACTAAATATGCTATTTTCATGTATGTTATTCTAGTGCTTACTGCAGGATATTTGCTCATTGTTTTTATCCTAGGTTTTATCTAATAATTTGATTTGAAATGAATACATTTGTGTGAATCTCAATACTGGCTGGAAAACTTATAATTGTTTGGAAAATACCTGTGGGAGAGAGGAGAGAGAGAGAACCTTGCTGACCATAAGAGCTTACACTCTGCAGGAGAGAGGACCTCACTGTCCTATACAGGAAAGAAAAAGTGAAAATATCTTGCTGACCATAATAGCTTACACTCTACAGGCAGTAGAGAGCAGACCCTACTAATTATAGGAGCTTACACTCTGCAAAGAGAGAAGAACATGCTGACCATCAGAGCTTATACTCTACAGGAGAGAGAGGTCCCTGCTGAACTTAAATGATTACACTCTGCAGAACAAAGATGCTTAACAAGTAACACTAGATATGGAAACCGACTCTGATGTACAAATTGTTCTTTGAGGGAATTGCTGATCCGTCATGGCCCAGGTAGTGACCACCACTTTACAAGGTATAGTTACATAGGTCCATCAAGTTCAACCTTTCTCCACCAATTGTACATTTGATAACTAGTTTATAACTCGCAATGTTATGTGTATCGAGTAAATCATCCAGTGTTAAAAGTTGTCATAGTTTTTGCCATTACTACTTCTTGTGGTTTGACAATCTGATTGATGTCATAGCTGCACGGCATTATAAGAAGGCCCACGCTGCAATGCAAAATGACATTGGCCAACTATCTGAAGTTTTAGCAGTGTAGAAAATGGTGACAGGTAACAGTGTTTGGTTTGTTTTTTTTGCGGACATCAAATCAAATCTCAAAATGTTCAAATTCACATGAGACCGTGAATTTCACAAAAATCAACTAAAAGTCGATTCTCCAAGGATTGATCCACTCATCTGTAATTATGTGTAACACCACAGGGTCCTGGTTGTTACAGTGGCATTGCGGGGAGAGTGATGTCACGCTTGGAAGCAAAGGATGATCTCTTTTATCAGGTAAACACAAGCATACACCATGTTCACACTCCAGGCCAGAAGGGGGAGCTCTGATCCAGCTTATGGGTGGCTCCCCTATATAAATATTCTGTTCTGGAGGGAAAGTCAGTGAGTTAGTTCCTGTCAGGGAATGCCAGAGAAAAGCTTGTCAAGGAGCATCAGCTTAGGCAGAGCTGGTAGGAAAGGAGTATAGCCGAGCAGACATGGGAGTCTGCAGCTCCTGGCAGAAAGAGAGATAAAGGACTGAGGGGCTGTGCAGCCACGAGAAAGAGCTGCAGCTCCTGGACAGAGATAACACAGAAGGAATAACATATTGTAGTGAGCGTGCAGGAGAGCGAAGCATAGGAGAGTGACAACTGGGGAGGACAGCTGCGATTGGGCTACCTCCCTGCAAAGTGCAGATACCGGTAGCCGAAAGACCGAGGTTGTGAGGGACTCCAAGACTTACAGCAGAAACTGGCAGGACAGCTGGTCTACACGTAACCTGTCTGCCCTAACACCCAGGAGATACAGTGGCGCATAGAGCCCGGGTCATGATAGAGACCCTGTAAAAGGTTCGAGCCACCTGTCATATGCATTAGTGTCCCACCTTTATGAAGGTAAGAGAGAACTGTGAGGACCTTGATAGAAGCCACAGGCAGCAAGGGACTACACTACCGCGCTAGTAGGAAGGCTTTCAACTCCACCTGGTAAGGGGAACTCTGAACTTGCTTCCAAGCTGGCCGAATCCTGCCTGTACCTGTGATCTGGAGCCCTGGACTGCAGTTGCCTGAAGACTTCAGTAAACCAGGTAAAGAGACTGCTAACCTGTGTCCTCAGTTCTCTACTACACCACTCACCATCCTCATCTATACACCGGGAGCCCTGGGGACCAACTTTACCTGTGGGAAGTCATACCATCTTAGCTGCCATAACATCACCCCAGGGGAGCCCTTTTAGCAGCGTCGTTCCCCACTGACTGAATACCACAGGTGGCATCACAAAAATGAACTTTATTCTACACCCCTTTAAGGACATTCCCTTTTACTTGGGCACCCAGGGCAACGTACCGGGTCACCGCCACCGTGACATCCCCTTTAAGTGCCGGGTATCGAGTAACCCACGGCCATGGCGGGCGACTCAAATGCAATGTTTATGTTTAGAATAAATACTTGAATCAAAACATAATTTATATAAGTCATTCAGATATCAGTTTTTCACGTATGAATTCCAGCCATATTTTTCAGCATCCATACTATAGCCTTTGTGGAAGTTCACATGATCAATATATTTCCTCAGACCAAGGGTCTGCACAAAAGTGATACTTGTCCGATATTCATCAGCGTGTCGGATCAAAATCGTCAATACTGAATCTATGGGCCAGTGAAAAATTCAGGCAGCCATCCATCAGCTGTGAGGTTTTCATAGATTAATAGTATAAGCTGGAGAAACTTTTTTTTGATCCAATAAAAACTGCTAGGACGAAACTCTAATAAAATTTTGATTATACCCTGATCAAAAGCACTGATAACACTCGGACCTTTTTCTTGTGCTAGAAAATGACTGACACCTGAATGATGTCTAAGCTCTGTGATCTGTGTATCTGCAGCATTTTCTTTCCTTATGGATGAATGACTGTTTATCTGCCAATGAATTGAAAGTGTAAAATGAGTACATCTGCAACATCACAGAGACCTTTTATTTAACATACAGGTTGTGCTATAGCTACACAAGTCTAGGTATTTGACTTTCTGTGACATTCAGCACTATGACAATACAGCTGCATAAATTATACAGTTTCCATCTGCAAGAATTCTCTTGTGTGAATTTTACAACAAAAAAAACTGCACTGTGTCCTACTTAAATTTTTACTAAATGGAGTCATAAAACATTTCTAGAATTTAGCTGCATCATAATAACAAAATAAGAATTGTTAAACCTACATTTCTGTAAAAAAGTAAAATAATTAGTCTATAATGATTTCCTAGTGTGAATGCCACTATGTAAAATTTCAGTATAAATAACTTTAGGTTATTACTTATCTGGTTAAGGTTTTTATTAGAGATAAATTAATCGATTCGATGCAAATCAAATTCTTGTTGAATTTTAGAAATTCGCTTATAATGGCTAATTCAAAGCATTTGCAATTCAATTTGACCTTGAAGAATGGTTGTCACCATTTTATGTATTGCAGAAGATTGCATCAGCCAGAGATGCCTCATAGATTGTTAATCTAGATTCCTTGTGGCTATCACAAGGTGTTGTGCAGCCAATCAGGAAGGATTGTTAAAGCCTGTATAAAAGTCAAGGCAGGGAATCGATGACATCACAGCTAACTGCTCAGCCATAGTGAAAAAGCACTAAACATTGGATACATACTCCAGACAGTACGTGTTTTTAAGTAGATAAGAATAGTAGTCTGAAAATAACAAAGAATCGGGCAGAGAGGGATATGAGTGTTGTCAGCAGTAGTGCCAGTGTGACTGATCTTTGGTATTATGTAGCTGGTCTGGAAATTTGCCCTGTAGCATTGGAATTACATATTTTTTCTTAAAGAGAGACTGTGAGTTGATTAATGCTACCCAATCCACGGGCAGCATGAAGCAGAGCGTGGCTAAATGATTGCAGCAAGCTGGAGCATTTCAGAAAAAACATAATTTGAAAAGACCTAACTAGGCCCGTGTCAAACCCATGAGACTGCTCTAGTTGATTGGTAGGTCTCCCCTGATAAATACACATGGGAAAAATCTGTAAATCAACTAGAGAAGTGTGATATGAAACCAGATGGGAATGGCACTGTACCATTCTCTTTTCTCTCTATTATCTCTAAAACTATACTTTTCAAAGTATGTTTTCTCTAATATGCCATGTTTTCTCTAAAATACCAAACTCTGAACACAGACGGAAGTCCGTTTTATTCGGGTTCGGTGCCAAATAACATTTGTTGAATTGCTGCAGTACAGCCAATCAACAAGTATTGGCATGGCTGTGATTGACCAGCACCACCAGTGACCCGGCCTAAAAACTACCAGAGCACAGGTGGCGCCACCATTGTGGTCTGACTAGCATAGGGACAGGAGGCTGCTCGAGTGCAAAAGAAAGAAATAATTTAAAAAAATGTGGCGTCCCCCCTATTTTTTTTATAACTGTAGTTTTTATTAAATTTTATAACATTTTACAATCAGAAATGAGACAAAACAATCACAATTTGGCTTACAAATTTGAGTGTCAGAAAGAATGGAGTACACTTAATCCTATAATCAACCAAGAGCATAATGCCCCATAAAGATTCATAACATCAATAGTTTCATATGAAACGTATACATTTTATTCCCATAATACAAAAACAGAAAGTAAAAAAATCAAATAGTACCAGTGATGAGGATAAGGTAGATGACTGAAAGACACCAACTACATGAAGACACACACATTACACATATAAGGGTGCCAACAAAAACAGCATATGAGGTAAATACTCTACTAAATAGGGCACAACCAGCGCAAACACTATCAGGGTAGGAGGGGATACAGTAGTCTTAGGCTAAATAGCCAGGAACCCATAAGCATAGCTCTGCCATGTCCCTTATAAAGCCACCCGTATTGCAATATGCCCATAAGGTGCAAATTTAACTAAGTAACATGCCGTATGTAACGCTTACCCATGTGTGTGATCTCCTGCTAGAGGTGTCAGACAGATAGCTGTTATGGACCTGGTGGTTAGGAGCACCCGAAATGACCTGATGGTTAAAATGGAAAAACCTGGGACAAGCTCTGAGGAAGTGGTAACTCTACTGACCGCAATCCCTAATCCTATCACACACACTAGAAATAGCCGTGGAGCGTACCTAACTCTCCCTAGACGCCTCTTCACAGCCTAAGAGCTAACTACCCCTAAAGATAGAAATAGCAGCCTACCTTGCCTCAGAGAAATTCCCCAAAGTAAAGGTAGCCCCCCCAACAAATATTGACTGTGAGTTAAGAGGAAGTAACAAACACAGGAATGAAACAGATTTTAGCAAAGGAGGCCGAATCTTCTCTAGACAGACAGAGGATAGGAAAGGGAACTATGCGGTCAGTATTAAAAACTACAAAAACCACGCAGAGTGTGCAAAAAGACCTCCACACCGACTCACGGTGTGGAGGTGCAGCTCTGCACCCCCAGAGCTTCCAGCTAGCAAGGAAATATCATAATAGCAAGCTGGACTAGAAACATAGCATGTACTGAGAAATATATTCAAAAACCAATAAACAGCAAATGGACTAGCGAGGACTTAGCTTCTGCTGGAGTAGACAGGTCATCTGAGAAATCCAAGAGAGATCTGAACCAGTACTGAGACATTGACAGCTGGCATGAACTAACGACCTGGGCAGTCAGCCAGCCAGCAGCAGCAATAAACGAAGGCAGCTGAGAAAGCCAACCTCAATCTTCTCCACCACATACTCCAACTCCCCTCAACCAACACCGGAGCAGGAGGATCAACGGAAGGAACCATAGGCGCCACATATCTCCACAACAACGACCTATGGAACACATTATGGATGGCAAAAGAAGCTGGAAGGGCCAAACGAAACGTCACAGGAGTGATAATTTCAGAAATCTTATAAGGACCAATGAAACGAGGCTTGAACTTAGGAGAAGAAACCTTCATAGGAACAAAACGAGAAGACAACCAAACCAAATCCCCAACACGAAGTTGGGGACCAACACAGCGACGGCGGTTAGCAAAACGTTGCCCCTTCTCCTGAGACAACGTCAAATTGTCCACCACGTGAGTCCAAATTTGCTGCAACCTGTCCACTACAGAATCCACACCAGGACAGTCAGAAGGCTCAACCTGCCCTGAAGAAAAACGAGGATGAAAACCAGAATTACAAAAAAAAGGCGAAACCAAAGTAGCAGAACTAGCCCGATTATTAAGGGCGAACTCGGCCAATGGCAAGAAGGTCACCCAATCATCCTGATCAGCAGAGACAAAGCATCTCAGATAGGTCTCCAAGGTCTGATTAGTTCGTTTGGTTTGGCCATTTGCCTGAGGATGGAATGCTGAAGAAAAAGACAAATCAATGCCCATCTTAGCACAAAAGGACCGCCAAAACCTAGAAACAAACTGGGAATCTCTGTCCGACACAATGTTCTCTGGAATGCCATGCAAACGAACCACATGCTGAAAAAATAATGGAACCAAATCAGAGGAGGAAGGCAATTTAAGCAAGGGTACCAAATGGACCATCTTAGAAAACCGATCACAAACCACCAAGATGACAGACATCCTTTGAGAGACAGGAAGATCAGAAATGAAATCCATGGAAATATGCGTCCAGGGCCTCTTCGGGACAGGCAAAGGCAAAAGCAACCCACTGGCACGAGAACAGCAAGGTTTGGCCCGAGCACAAGTCCCACAGGACTGCACAAAAGAACGCACATCCCGTGACAAGGAAGGCCACCAAAAGGACCTAGCAACCAAATCTCTGGTACAAAAAATCCCAGGATGACCAGCCAATACTGAACAATGAACCTCAGAAATAACCCTACTAGTCCATCTATCAGGGAAAAACAGTTTCTCCACTGGACAGCGGTCAGGTCTATCAGCCTGAAACTCCTGCAGCACCCGCCACAAATCAGGGGAGATGGCAGACAAAATCACCCCCTCTTTGAGAATACCAGCCGGCTCAGAGACTCCCAGAGAATCAGTCAAAAAACTTCTAGAAAGGGTATCAGCCTTCACATTCTTAGATCCCGGAAGGTATGAGACCACAAAATTGAAACGGGAGAAAAACAGTGACCATCGAGCCTGTCTAGGATTCAACCTCTTGGCGGACTCGAGGTAAGTCAGATTCTTGTGATCAGTCAAGACCACCACGCGATGTTTGGCTCCCTCAAGCCAATGTCGCCACTCCTCGAATGCCCACTTCATAGCCAACAACTCCCGATTGCCGACATCATAATTACGCTCAGCAGGCGAAAACTTTCTAGAAAAGAAAGCACACAGCTTCATCAAAGAGCCATCAGAACTTCTCTGAGACAAAACAGCCCCTGCCCCAATCTCAGAAGCATCAACCTTGACCTGAAAAGGGAGCAAAACATCTGGCTGACGCAACACAGGGGCCGAAGTAAAACGACGTTTAAGCTCCTGAAAAGCCTCAACGGCCACAGGGGACCAGTTCACCACATCAGCGCCTTTCTTCGTCAAATCAGTCAAAGGCTTAACCACACTAGAAAAATTAGTGATGAAGCGACAGTAAAAATTAGCAAAGCCCAGGAACTTCTGAAGACTCTTCCCAGATGTAGGTTGAGTCCAATCATAAATGGCCTGAACTTTAACAGGGTCCATCTCGATAGTAGAAGGGGAAAAAATGAAGCCCAAAAAGGAAACCTTCTGAACTCCAAAGAGGCATTTAGACCCCTTCACAAACAACGCATTAGCACGAAGGACATGGAACACCATCCTGACCTGCCTTACATGAGACTCCCAATCATCCGAAAAGACCAAAATATCATCCAAATATACAATCATGAACCTATCCAGATACTTCCGGAAGATGTCGTGCATAAAGGACTGAAACACAGATGGGGCATTAGAAAGCCCGAATGGCATCACCAGGTACTCAAAATGGCCCTCGGGCATATTAAATGCTGTTTTCCATTCATCGCCCTGTTTAATACGCACAAGATTATACGCCCCTCGAAGGTCAATCTTGGTAAACCAACTAGCCCCCTTAATCCGAGCAAACAAATCAGACAACAGAGGCAAAGGGTACTGAAATTTGACCGTGATTTTATTGAGAAGGCGGTAATCTATATAGGGTCTCAGAGAGCCATCCTTCTTGGCCACAAAAAAGAACCCTGCTCCCAACGGTGACGAAGACGGGCGAATATGTCCTTTCTCCAAGGACTCCTTTACATAGCTCCGCATAGCGGCATGTTCTGGCACAGATAAATTAAACAGTCGGCCCTTAGGGAACTTACTACCAGGAATCAAATTAATAGCGCAATCGCAGTCCCTATGAGGAGGTAGGGCACTGGACTTGGGCTCATCAAATACATCCTGGTAATCTGACAAAAACTCAGGAATTTCAGAAGGAGTGGAAGAAGAAATTGACATCAAAGGAACATCAGTATGTATCCCTTGACAACCCCAACTAGACACAGACATTGATTTCCAATTCAGTACTGGATTATGAACCTGTAACCATGGCAAACCCAACACGACAACATCATGCAAATTATGCAACACCAAAAAGCGAATATTTTCCTGATGTGCGGGAGCCATGCACATGGTCAGCTGAGTCCAGTACTGAGGTTTATTCTTGGCCAATGGCGTAGCATCAATCCCCCTTAAGGGAATAGGAATCTGCAAAGGCTCCAAGAAAAAACCACAGCGCCTGGCAAACTCCAAGTCCATCAAATTCAGAGCAGCGCCCGAATCCACAAATGCCATAACAGAGTAGGACGACAATGAGCAAATCAGAGTAACAGATAAGAGAAATTTAGGCTGCACAGTACTAATGGTGACAGACCTGGCGAACCTCTTAGTGCGCTTAGGACAATCAGAGATAGCATGAGAAGAGTCACCACAGTAAAAACACAGCCCATTCTGATGTCTGTGTTCTTGCCGTTCAGCTCTAGTCAAAGTCCTATCACATTGCATAGGCTCAGGGCTTTGCTCAGAGGACACCGCCAAATGGTGCACAACTTTGCGCTCGCGCAAACGCCGATCAATCTGAATGGCGAAAGACATTGATTCATTCAGACCAGCAGGCGTGGGGAACCCCACCATAACATCTTTAAGGGCTTCAGAAAGACCCTTTCTGAAAATTGCTGCCAGGGCACACTCATTCCATTGTGTAAGCACAGACCACTTTCTAAACTTCTGGCAATATACTTCTGCTTCATCCTGACCCTGACATAGAGTCAGCAAGATCTTTTCTGCCTGATCCACAGAATTAGGTTCATCATAAAGCAATCCAAGCGCTAGAAAAAATGCATCTACATTAAGCAATGCAGGATTTCCTGGCTCAAGGGAGAATACCCAGTCTTGCGGGTCACCACGCAACAAAGAAATAACAATCTTTACTTGCTGAATGGGGTCACCAGAAGAGCGGGGTTTCAGAGCAAGAAACAGTCTGCAATTATTTTTGAAATTCAAAAATTTAGATCTATCCCCAGAAAACAAATCAGGAATTGGAATTCTAGGCTCTAACATCGGATTCTGAACTATATAATCTTGAATACTCTGTACCCTAACAGCGAGTTGATCCACACAAGAGGACAAACCCTGAATATCCATATCTACACCTGAGTCCTGAACCACCCAGAGGTTAAGGGGAAAAGAAAGACAAAACACGCAGCAAAGAAAAAAAAACTCAGAACATCTCTTTTCCCTCTTTTGAGATGCATTAACACTTTGATGGCCAGCTGTACTGTTATGGACCTGGTGGTTAGGAGCACCCGAAATGACCTGATGGTTAAAATGGAAAAACCTGGGACAAGCTCTGAGGACGTGGTAACTCTACTGACCGCAATCCCTAATCCTATCACACACACTAGAAATAGCCGTGGAGCGTACCTAACTCTCCCTAGACGCCTCTTCACAGCCTAAGAGCTAACTACCCCTAAAGATAGAAATAGCAGCCTACCTTGCCTCAGAGAAATTCCCCAAAGTAAAGGTAGCCCCCCAACAAATATTGACTGTGAGTTAAGAGGAAGTAACAAACACAGGAATGAAACAGATTTTAGCAAAGGAGGCCGAATCTTCTCTAGACAGACAGAGGATAGGAAAGGGAACTATGCGGTCAGTATTAAAAACTACAAAAACCACGCAGAGTGTGCAAAAAGACCTCCACACCGACTCACGGTGTGGAGGTGCAGCTCTGCACCCCCTGAGCTTCCAGCTAGCAAGGAAATATCATAATAGCAAGCTGGACTAGAAACATAGCATGTACTGAGAAATATATTCAAAAACCAATAAACAGCAAATGGACTAGCGAGGACTTAGCTTCTGCTGGAGTAGACAGGTCATCTGAGAAATCCAAGAGAGATCTGAACCAGTACTGAGACATTGACAGCTGGCATGAACTAACGACCTGGGCAGTCAGCCAGCCAGCAGCAGCAATAAACGAAGGCAGCTGAGAAAGCCAACCTCAATCTTCTCCACCACATACTCCAACTCCCCTCAACCAACACCGGAGCAGGAGGATCAACGGAAGGAACCATAGGCGCCACATATCTCCACAACAACGACCTATGGAACACATTATGGATGGCAAAAGAAGCTGGAAGGGCCAAACGAAACGTCACAGGAGTGATAATTTCAGAAATCTTATAAGGACCAATGAAACGAGGCTTGAACTTAGGAGAAGAAACCTTCATAGGAACAAAACGGGAAGACAACCAAACCAAATCCCCAACACGAAGTTGGGGACCAACACAGCGACGGCGGTTAGCAAAACGTTGCCCCTTCTCCTGAGACAACGTCAAATTGTCCACCACGTGAGTCCAAATTTGCTGCAACCTGTCCACTACAGAATCCACACCAGGACAGTCAGAAGGCTCAACCTGCCCTGAAGAAAAACGAGGATGAAAACCAGAATTACAAAAAAAAGGCGAAACCAAAGTAGCAGAACTAGCCCGATTATTAAGGGCGAACTCGGCCAATGGCAAGAAGGTCACCCAATCATCCTGATCAGCAGAGACAAAGCATCTCAGATAGGTCTCCAAGGTCTGATTAGTTCGTTCGGTTTGGCCATTTGTCTGAGGATGGAATGCTGAAGAAAAAGACAAATCAATGCCCATCTTAGCACAAAAGGACCGCCAAAACCTAGAAACAAACTGGGAATCTCTGTCCGACACAATGTTCTCTGGAATGCCATGCAAACGAACCACATGCTGAAAAAATAATGGAACCAAATCAGAGGAGGAAGGCAATTTAAGCAAGGGTACCAAATGGACCATCTTAGAAAACCGATCACAAACCACCAAGATGACAGACATCCTTTGAGAGACAGGAAGATCAGAAATGAAATCCATGGAAATATGCGTCCAGGGCCTCTTCGGGACAGGCAAAGGCAAAAGCAACCCACTGGCACGAGAACAGCAAGGTTTGGCCCGAGCACAAGTCCCACAGGACTGCACAAAAGAACGCACATCCCGTGACAAGGAAGGCCACCAAAAGGACCTAGCAACCAAATCTCTGGTACAAAAAATCCCAGGATGACCAGCCAATACTGAACAATGAACCTCAGAAATAACCCTACTAGTCCATCTATCAGGGAAAAACAGTTTCTCCACTGGACAGCGGTCAGGTCTATCAGCCTGAAACTCCTGCAGCACCCGCCACAAATCAGGGGAGATGGCAGACAAAATCACCCCCTCTTTGAGAATACCAGCCGGCTCAGAGATTCCCAGAGAATCAGTCAAAAAACTTCTAGAAAGGGTATCAGCCTTCACATTCTTAGATCCCGGAAGGTATGAGACCACAAAATTGAAACGGGAGAAAAACAGTGACCATCGAGCCTGTCTAGGATTCAACCTCTTGGCGGACTCGAGGTAAGTCAGATTCTTGTGATCAGTCAAGACCACCACGCGATGTTTGGCTCCCTCAAGCCAATGTCGCCACTCCTCGAATGCCCACTTCATAGCCAACAACTCCCGATTGCCGACATCATAATTACGCTCAGCAGGCGAAAACTTTCTAGAAAAGAAAGCACACAGCTTCATCAAAGAGCCATCAGAACTTCTCTGAGACAAAACAGCCCCTGCCCCAATCTCAGAAGCATCAACCTCGACCTGAAAAGGGAGCAAAACATCTGGCTGACGCAACACAGGGGCCGAAGTAAAACGACGTTTAAGCTCCTGAAAAGCCTCAACGGCCACAGGGGACCAGTTCACCACATCAGCGCCTTTCTTCGTCAAATCAGTCAAAGGCTTAACCACACTAGAAAAATTAGTGATGAAGCGACAGTAAAAATTAGCAAAGCCCAGGAACTTCTGAAGACTCTTCCCAGATGTAGGTTGAGTCCAATCATAAATGGCCTGAACTTTAACAGGGTCCATCTCGATAGTAGAAGGGGAAAAAATGAAGCCCAAAAAGGAAACCTTCTGAACTCCAAAGAGGCATTTAGACCCCTTCACAAACAACGCATTAGCACGAAGGACATGGAACACCATCCTGACCTGCCTTACATGAGACTCCCAATCATCCGAAAAGACCAAAATATCATCCAAATATACAATCATGAACCTATCCAGATACTTCCGGAAGATGTCGTGCATAAAGGACTGAAACACAGATGGGGCATTAGAAAGCCCGAATGGCATCACCAGGTACTCAAAATGGCCCTCGGGCATATTAAATGCTGTTTTCCATTCATCGCCCTGTTTAATACGCACAAGATTATACGCCCCTCGAAGGTCAATCTTGGTAAACCAACTAGCCCCCTTAATCCGAGCAAACAAATCAGACAACAGAGGCAAAGGGTACTGAAATTTGACCGTGATTTTATTGAGAAGGCGGTAATCTATATAGGGTCTCAGAGAGCCATCCTTCTTGGCCACAAAAAAGAACCCTGCTCCCAACGGTGACGAAGACGGGCGAATATGTCCTTTCTCCAAGGACTCCTTTACATAGCTCCGCATAGCGGCATGTTCTGGCACAGATAAATTAAACAGTCGGCCCTTAGGGAACTTACTACCAGGAATCAAATTAATAGCGCAATCGCAGTCCCTATGAGGAGGTAGGGCACTGGACTTGGGCTCATCAAATACATCCTGGTAATCTGACAAAAACTCAGGAATTTCAGAAGGAGTGGAAGAAGAAATTGACATCAAAGGAACATCAGTATGTATCCCTTGACAACCCCAACTAGACACAGACATTGATTTCCAATTCAGTACTGGATTATGAACCTGTAACCATGGCAAACCCAACACGACAACATCATGCAAATTATGCAACACCAAAAAGCGAATATTTTCCTGATGTGCGGGAGCCATGCACATGGTCAGCTGAGTCCAGTACTGAGGTTTATTCTTGGCCAATGGCGTAGCATCAATCCCCCTTAAGGGAATAGGAATCTGCAAAGGCTCCAAGAAAAAACCACAGCGCCTGGCAAACTCCAAGTCCATCAAATTCAGAGCAGCGCCCGAATCCACAAATGCCATAACAGAGTAGGACGACAATGAGCAAATCAGAGTAACAGATAAGAGAAATTTAGGCTGCACAGTACTAATGGTGACAGACCTGGCGAACCTCTTAGTGCGCTTAGGACAATCAGAGATAGCATGAGAAGAGTCACCACAGTAAAAACACAGCCCATTCTGATGTCTGTGTTCTTGCCGTTCAGCTCTAGTCAAAGTCCTATCACATTGCATAGGCTCAGGGCTTTGCTCAGAGGACACCGCCAAATGGTGCACAACTTTGCGCTCGCGCAAACGCCGATCAATCTGAATGGCGAAAGACATTGATTCATTCAGACCAGCAGGCGTGGGGAACCCCACCATAACATCTTTAAGGGCTTCAGAAAGACCCTTTCTGAAAATTGCTGCCAGGGCACACTCATTCCATTGTGTAAGCACAGACCACTTTCTAAACTTCTGGCAATATACTTCTGCTTCATCCTGACCCTGACATAGAGTCAGCAAGATCTTTTCTGCCTGATCCACAGAATTAGGTTCATCATAAAGCAATCCAAGCGCTAGAAAAAATGCATCTACATTAAGCAATGCAGGATTTCCTGGCTCAAGGGAGAATACCCAGTCTTGCGGGTCACCACGCAACAAAGAAATAACAATCTTTACTTGCTGAATGGGGTCACCAGAAGAGCGGGGTTTCAGAGCAAGAAACAGTCTGCAATTATTTTTGAAATTCAAAAATTTAGATCTATCCCCAGAAAACAAATCAGGAATTGGAATTCTAGGCTCTAACATCGGATTCTGAACTATATAATCTTGAATACTCTGTACCCTAACAGCGAGTTGATCCACACAAGAGGACAAACCCTGAATATCCATATCTACACCTGAGTCCTGAACCACCCAGAGGTTAAGGGGAAAAGAAAGACAAAACACGCAGCAAAGAAAAAAAAACTCAGAACATCTCTTTTCCCTCTTTTGAGATGCATTAACACTTTGATGGCCAGCTGTACTGTTATGGACCTGGTGGTTAGGAGCACCCGAAATGACCTGATGGTTAAAATGGAAAAACCTGGGACAAGCTCTGAGGACGTGGTAACTCTACTGACCGCAATCCCTAATCCTATCACACACACTAGAAATAGCCGTGGAGCGTACCTAACTCTCCCTAGACGCCTCTTCACAGCCTAAGAGCTAACTACCCCTAAAGATAGAAATAGCAGCCTACCTTGCCTCAGAGAAATTCCCCAAAGTAAAGGTAGCCCCCCCAACAAATATTGACTGTGAGTTAAGAGGAAGTAACAAACACAGGAATGAAACAGATTTTAGCAAAGGAGGCCGAATCTTCTCTAGACAGACAGAGGATAGGAAAGGGAACTATGCGGTCAGTATTAAAAACTACAAAAACCACGCAGAGTGTGCAAAAAGACCTCCACACCGACTCACGGTGTGGAGGTGCAGCTCTGCACCCCCAGAGCTTCCAGCTAGCAAGGAAATATCATAATAGCAAGCTGGACTAGAAACATAGCATGTACTG
The DNA here is from genome assembly GCF_051348905.1 of Ranitomeya variabilis. Taxonomy (NCBI): domain Eukaryota; kingdom Metazoa; phylum Chordata; class Amphibia; order Anura; family Dendrobatidae; genus Ranitomeya; species Ranitomeya variabilis. The sequence goes on along the minus strand of NC_135233.1, from coordinate 647,648,971 downwards.
AGAAATATATTCAAAAACCAATAAACAGCAAATGGACTAGCGAGGACTTAGCTTCTGCTGGAGTAGACAGGTCATCTGAGAAATCCAAGAGAGATCTGAACCAGTACTGAGATATTGACAGCTGGCATGAACTAACGACCTGGGCAGAGTTAAATAGGGAAGCCAGCAGCAGCAATAAACGAAGGCAGCTGAGAAAGCCAACCTCAAAGATCAGCAGTTCCACTTAAAGCCACCAGAGGGTGTCCAAGGACAGAACTCACCAAAGTACCATTCACGACCACAGGAGGGAGCCCGAGAACGGAATTAACAACAGATAGCCCCGACGCGTGTTTCGCGTTCTGAGCTTCCTCGGGGGGCTGTCTAGAATGAACTCTTGGAAGATGTTTCTCCCAGTGGCATCAAAGCATATTATGCAATAGAACAGAAAGATAGAAAGTCCAATAACAGTGCTAAATGATGCCAAGTTAAGATGACTCCATCCCCATACTCATATTACAATTTTTATAAAACGACAGTGCTAAATAAGATGAGACATACACATAGGGAAGGGAAGAAGAAACCTGTTCAAAAACCAGCATGCTCCTAACTGTTGTTTTGGGCCCTAAAATAGTCCCAGGTAGCCCAGACGGTCTCAAATCTGTCCAAACTCGCATTCAATAAGGCTGTCATGTGCTACATCCTGCAGATATGAGCTATTCTATCCAAAACCTTCCGGTAAGAGGGGTGAGTAGTCTGTCTCCAATAAAGGACAATCAAACATCTAGCTGTCATCAACAGATGTAACATCAGTCTGGTCAAATTCTTCCCCATTCTTGTAGGGGAAACATTTAAGGTACCTTCACACGAAACGACTTTGTAACGATATCGCTAGCGATCCGTGACGTTGCAGCGTCCTCGCTAGCGATATCGTTTCGTTTGACACGCAGCAGCGATCAGGATCCTGCTGTGATGTCGCTGGTCGCTGAATAAAGTCCAGAACTTTATTTGGTCGTCCGATCACCGTGTATCGTTGTGTTTGAAAGCAAAAGCAACGATACCAGCGATATTTTACACTGGCAACCAGGGTAAACATCGGGTTACCAAGCGCAGGGCCGCGCTTAGTAACCCGATGTTTACCCTGGTTACCAGCGTAAAAGTAAAAAAAACAAACAGTACATGCTCACCTGCGCGTCCCCCAGCGTCCGCTTCCTGCACTGACTGAGCCCGGCCCTAAAGTGAAAGTGAAAGCACAGCGGTGACGTCACCACTGTGCTGTTAGGGCCGGAGCTCAGTCAGTGTCAGGAAGCAGACGCTGGGGGACGCGCAGGTGAGCATGTACTGTTTGTTTTTTTTACTTTTACGCTGGTAACCAGGGTAAACATCGGGTTACTAAGCGCGGCCCTGCGCTTAGCAACCCGATGTTTACCCTGGTTACCCGGGGACCTCGGCATCGTTGGTCGCTGGAGAGCGGTCTGTGTGACAGCTCCCCAGCGATCAAACAGCGACGCTGCAGCGATCGGCATCGTTGTCGCTATCGCTGCAGCGTCGCTTCGTGTGAAGGTACCTTTAGTAGGTATATAGCAGGATCCATCTCAACCTCCACAAATAGAGCCTTTTGTTTTAAGGTTTTCACCTTTTCTTAAAATCCATCCAGCCCAGTGCAAGACCAGAAAATGTGGATATGAGAACCCGAAGCTGAGCAACAATGCCAGAAAATATTTTGGAGCTGGTGGTTCAGTCTATGAAGGAGTTCTGGAGTGTGATACCAAAACATCAAAATTTTATATTGGTTTTCCTTATAAATGGTGCAGATAGAGGACTTGGACACCTTTTCCCATATATTCTGCACCATTGGGGAGACAACATCCTTCCCAGAAGAGACTCCCATCTAACCATATACGGATGTTTCAAGGAGGGGTCAGTCTGAGGAAAACCCAAGATCCTGTAAATATCTAATATTAACCCTTTAGTTGATGTCCCTTTCTTAGAAAGCCTCTCAAATTTCGTTGGTTGAGAAACCTTCAATGAGCCATATAGTGAAGAGGCCAGGTGCTTAATCTGCATGAACGGGAAGAACTCTCTATTAGTTACAGCAAATTTAGATTTTATATCAACAAACGAGAGAACTTCCAATGTGTTTCGCTCCACTAAATCTGCAAATCTAAATAATCCTGCTGAAATCCACAGATGGACATTGTCGGTTCCAAACTGTTTGGTACCAGAGGCTGGTATATAAAAGATATCATTGGGGAATTTGGAGAGACCAAACCAAAACATCTTGCACATGAGAGCCACAGATCCCTCGCAAACTGCATAGGGCCCAACAAAGTAAATCGTATCTTAATAGACTTAGTCGACCATAAAAGGGAGTTTGGGTGGATCGTTGCAAACAATATCTTTTCTATTTCAGTCCAAATATTGTAAGACCATAATGAAGCCCATGAGGGAATCCTCCTCAGGTGTGCTGCCCAATACTATTTAACCATATCCGGGACAGACAAGCCCCCTTGTGATCTATGAGATGTGAGGAAAATTGTGGATATTCTATGGCGTCTTTCGTACCATATGAACTTCATTAGAGAAGCTTGGAGAGACTTAAGTTCCCCAAGGGGAACCTTAACGGGGAGAGTCTCAAAATAATAAAGTAGCTTAGGCAGGAGAGTCATCTTAACTGCAGCTATATTGCCAATCAATGAGAACAAAAGTGGCATCCACTTAGTCAAAAGCCTCCTCAACTGTCCAAAAAGAAATGGATAGTTACAATTAAATAAATTGTTATAGGAAGAGGACAGATTAACCCCCAAGTATTTAAAAGCCTCGGTTTTCCATCTAAATGTAAAGTTTGTCTTTAAATAGTCCATAATATTAAGGGGAATGTTCAAGGGTAAGGCCTCTGTTTTAGAGGTATTTAATTTATATCCCAACAGCTGTCCATACTCCTTCAAAGTGACTATGAGGTTGGGGAGTGTTATATGAAGTTTAGTGAGGTCAGTAAAACATTATCAGCAAATAATGAAATCTTAGATACCTTATTCTTGACTTCCACCCCTGAGATATTATGATTTTGATGTATCATAGCAGGGGGGAAAGAGGGTATCCCTGCTTTGTGCCATTAGAGATGAGAAAAGAGGGGGAGACACAAAAGGGCAGTTTAATCGAGGCTGATGGGGATCTATACAATGCCTTTAATGCTGTAAAAAAAGCTCAGGAGATACCAAATGTTTTCACTGTTTCAAACAAGAAAGACCAATTAAGTCGGTCAATGCCTTCTCTGAGTCGAAACTTAAAATAAGTGTTTGTGTTTTATTTTTTTAATACATCAATCAAATCTATTGCCTTTTTAGTGAATAAGGCAGGGTAGCCACTGATTAAGTCTATTAGCCAACATACGGGTAAATATTTTTAAGTCTGAGTTTAATAGGGTTGATACAGCAATCCAGAGGGTCTTTTCCCATCTTAGGAATAAGTATCAAATATGAATGTGACAGGGTATCTGATAGGGGAGAGCCCTCCATGAATGAGTAAAACATTTTAGTCATGTGGGGAAGCAGCTCCTCTGCAAAATTTTGTAATAAAGATGTGTCAGCCCGACTGGGCTGGGAGACTTTCCAAAAGGCAAGTCTTTCAATATTTCAGCTATATCCTCTTGGGTAACCAGAATATTAAGAGAGTTTATCACTTCAGGGGCCAGGACTGGTAAATTTAAATTGCATAAATAATTTGTTCTCTTTTATTTTCATCCAAAGGAAACTTATCCTGGAGATTATATAATTTACTATAGAAAATATAAAATAAATGAGAAATCTCAGATGGATTGTAGTGTATAGTGCCATCTTCACTTCTTATTGCTTGGGGAGTCTATGGCAAAGCCCTCTCCTTCAATTGCCTCGCCAATAGTGTATGCACTTTATTACCCTTTTCATAATATTTTTGCTTTATGTCGAAAAGTAGTTTCTCTACTTTTCACATAGATAGGTCTTTTAACTTATTTCTAATCTCTACCACCCTCCTCAAAACCTGCTGAGAAGGAGATGCAGTTAGTTTATGTTTTCCACTTTTCAGTTGTCCAACAGAATTGGGGCATGATCGGACCAAGTGATTTTCCCATCTCCACCCTTTTCAACATTCTAAGAGTTAAAATACCCGGGCAGCACTTTTGACAGCGGTGGACACCGCACATAGACCCGCACTCCATCAGCACTCTGACGTGCTCTCTACCTGCCAGTAAAGGCACTACCCAGATAATCATAGGACCATCATATCCACTGAGTGGACGCTCAGTTAATCTGCTGTACGTTACTGACGAAGGCCATACCAGGCCGAAACGTTTTGACCGTACTACAGAATAAAAAAACCCTTAATCCAAGTTGAGTGCCAGGTTCTTTATAATTATATGATTTTTGATGATCCTAATCATCACACTACTGCTGAAACTGCATAGTTATCATTACGTCAGAGTAAGCGCTCTGTTATTGAATACACTTCTGAATTTAGACGGCTCTTCTAAAATACGGAATGATAAAGATACTATTGCTCCCTCCCCATTAAGATCTTGTTGTCGGGACAATGGATCTCCTGTGCAGCCATGGTAGATTCTGGGGCGAGATGTAACTTTATGGACCTAACCTTTGCCAAAGAACATGGCATACAGATTCAACAGAGAGTCACCCCAGTAACCATGGAAACAGTGGATGGTTCCCCTCCAGTTTCAGGACTGGTGGATCAAGAGACAGTACCCCTGGAGATTTTCATAGAACCCAATCATCGGGAAGTGCTGTTTTTTATGTTAATTTCTTCACCACATTTCCTTTTAATTCTAGAAATTCCCTGTCTGCAGTCGCAGAATCCAATCATCAACTGGGAGAACAAGGAGATCACTTTTCCACCAGGGGACACACCAGAAACAAGTCAGGCAAGTTCTCAGGATATGGAATATACCACAAAGGTATCTATGTTACCATCTATTTATAATGAATTTTCTGATATTTGTGCTAAGAAAATGGAAAATCAGTTTCCACCTCACAGACATTATGATTGTCCCATTGAACTACATCCGTGTGTGGCTATTCCATTCAAGAATGTCTACCCACTAGCAGCTCTGGAGCTGCAGGCCTTAAAGGAATATATTGATGAGAATCTAGCTAAGAATTTCATTCGCCCCTCCTCATCACCTGCAGGAGCACCCATCTCTTTCATAAAAAAGAAGGATGGAACTCTTAGGGTACCGTCTCACAGTGGCACTTTTGTCGCTACGACGGTACGATCCGTGACGTTCCAGCGATATCCATACAATATCGCTGTGTCTGACACGCAGCAGCGATCAGGGACCCTGCTGAGAATCGTACGTCGTAGCAGATCGTTTGGAACTTTATTTCGTCGCTGGATCTCCCGCTGTCATCGCTGGATCGGTGTGTGACACCGATCCAGCGATGCGTTCGCTTGTAACCAGGGTAAACATCGGGTTACTAAGCGCAGGGCCGCGCTTAGTAACCCGATGTTTACCCTGGTTACCATCGTAAATGTAAAAAAAAAAAAAACGTACATACTCACATTCCGGTGTCCGTCAGGACCCTAGCCGTCTGCTTCCCGCACTGACTGACTGCCGGCCGTAAAGTAAAAGCGGAGCACAGCGGTGATGTCACCGCTGTGCTGTGCCTTACGGCCGGCAGTCAGTCAGTGCGGGAAGCAGACGGCTAGGGACCTGACGGACACCGGAATGTGAGTATGTACGGTTTGGTTTTTTTTACATTTACGATGGTAACCAGGGTAAACATCGGGTTACTAAGCGCGGCCCTGCGCTTAGTAACCCGATGTTTACCCTGGTTACCCGGGGACTTCGGCATCGTTGGTCGCTGGAGAGCTGTCTGTGTGACAGCTCCCCAGCGACCACACAACGACTTACCAACGATCACGGCCAGGTTGTATCGCTGGTCGTGATCGTTGGTAAATCGTTTTGTGTAACAGTACCCTTTGACCCTGTATTGATTATTGGGAGCTCAACAAGGTAACCATTCGGAACTGTTATCCTTTGCCATTAATTCCTGAACTACTGGTAGACCCTGGGCCTATTTCCCGTCCAGGACCTCCTAATATATGCCAGATTACCTTACTTTCACAGGACTTCTGCCCCATCTAAACAATCTGAGCTATGACGAAAGGGGATGGTAAACACACAAGGTTAGGGAAAACACAAAGACACAAACAATTTTTAAGAAAAAGTACAAATTTCAGTGAACATAAAACTATATTTCCCTGCATGCCATATAGATAGCTCCACAAATATCAATAATCAGCATAAAAACAGACAAGTACCTAAAAAAAAGAAACAGGCATATAATCTCAACCAGAGGCAACAGGAGAGAAGCTCCTACAATAAAGCACTACTACAGAAAAAGTCAGCTCAGCGAGGTCTATCAGGGGAACCTCTTCCTCAAATGCCCTTCACGCTTGGTCCTCTAATATCTTTTCTTCTTATTTTGGTTCCAAATCAGCTGTGGTGCTCCAGAGGCTGAGGGGCGTCCCAGTGCACTAATTGTGAATTAAGGACTTTACAAAAAGAAGGCAAGTCCACCAAAGAACGCAGAGTCGCAGAAATTCCTTCACAAACGGGCTGTTAGTGCAAAAGGGAAAACCCACCTGTAGGGGATCTGGAGGTCCTTCAGGATGATTAATAAAGGTTTAAGAATTCCTCCTATTTTTAATAACCAGTTAAGGCAATGGAGACAGACCAACCCTCAGCCACCCCAGAAATTGCGCATTCATTCGATGTGCCAATTCTGGCGCTTCGCCTCAGCTCTTCCCATTTGCCCTGATGCAGTGGCAATTGAGGCAATATTTTTTGGAGTTTTTGTCAGCTGTGCAATGTCAGCTTGCATCAAGCCCAGGGGTTAGTAATGGAAAGGCGTCTTTTAGACACCCTTATTACTAACTCTGTAAATAAAGACTCCCTGACACATTCCCGGGTTCACCCATTTATTATTAAAGATAAACCCCTAAGCTCCGACATAATCTATTGTGGTTTCCATGATGTTCAGCAATTCTCTACTGCAACCTATGGAGTATCGCTCTATGTTGTGTCCATTATTCTGTATGGATCACTACGTGAGGCCCATTATACTGCATGGAGCACTATGTGGGGGCTGTTATACTGTATTATTAGTTACAAATGGAGGTGGCTACCTGTTCACACCTAGTCTCTGTTTGGAAGTGATGATCAGTCTTTGTCATTTGTATACATAGACTTTCTGACCTAACACTCCACCCATCAGCCTATAGCAGATTTAATCACAGCAGGATCACACCTACCCATATAAATGTAGGCTATAAGCCCAGGAGAGGAATCACATTAGGTTAGGTTCCCAGCAAAGATAATCGCCTTATTGTTGGCCTTTTGGAATACATGAATTGGCTAATTTATGTGCTAAATATCTTCATTTTTCACTATTTTCTAGAGCAGTAATGCAATTCCAATTTCATATATTTCATGTTCACATGCTATCATTGCTATAGTGTTACAGAGTGCAACTTTATTTGTTAGTTATATATGGAGGTGGCTACTCTTAGTATACACCTGTTCATACATTGTCTCTGTTTGGAAGTGACAGTCAGTCTTTGATATTTGTATATGGAGCGCCCCCAGACACAGGGCCGCGGGGAACTCGGTACCGGGCCTCTCTGTCTCAGTTCTGGGGTTGTCACGGTGGCTAAGTCCGGTCCGTGACCCTGTTAAGGGGCGTCCAATGAAAGGTGTAGGTAGTGGTGCAGGTCGCGGTGAATAACGAGGACACAGGGTTGCAGTCTCTTTACCTCTTTACTGAAGGCTTCAAGATCCTCAATCCAGAGTACGGTTAACAGGGCTGTCTGAGACCGGCCGGTCCGATGGCACCTCCAGAGTTCCCTTTGCAGGTGGAAATCTGTGCCTACCTTCTAGCGCCTGTGTGTTGTAGTACTTCCCTGCTGAGCACCACGGGATAGTCCTCACAACAGTTGTGTCTGTTTCTGATGTTCTTTCCCACAACTTATATCTGTTCTGATGTTCTTCTCCATCTCCCAGATGATATGGCTAGGACGCACCCGTATGACGGGTAGGCCTGGAGTTCTTCCGGGACCCTAGTGACGCCCCTCTCCCACAGTTGCCCCCTATGTCTGCTTAGGTGATTTAGGTGAGACAGCCAACCTATAATTAACAGTCCTGCCGTTGGTTTGAAGTAATGCTTGGAGCCCAAAACTTCCTCGGTGTTCCGGCCACCGGCTATGCGCCTCAGTAGGATGTTGCCTCGTTCTTACAGCACGACTCCTACTCGTGTTATCTCCTTTTTGCTATGCTCTCGTTTCTCACTCTTCACAATAAACCTCGCTTCTTGTCCTTTCTTGAGATACCGCCGCGATGTAGTGCAGGCGCGGTTCCTTAACGTTCTGTCTTGTTCGCTAGGCCTCTGTCAGGATCCCACCCCTGACAGGGACCCCCCTGCATCTTCCCCTCAACACCCTCTGCCACAGGATGTTGCCTGGTTCCAACCCGGTCAGCTTCTGTCTAACTTTCTATCCAACCCCCAGTTTTACCAAATTGTGAGGAGTGGCCTAATACATAGTGCCCTTTGCTCCCCCTGGAGGCCAGACTGTGAAGTGTATTGGTGTCTGTGATACCTGGTCAGGTGAATTCCTTAATAGTGTTGAGCATTCCGATACCGCAAGTATCGGGTATTGGCCGATACTTGCGGTATCGGAATTCCGATACCGAGTTCCGATATTTTTGTGATATCGGAAATCGGAATCGGAAGTTCCCAGTGTATGGTTCCCAGGGTCTGGAGGAGAGGAAACTCTCCTTCAGGCCCTGGGATCCATATTCATGTAAAAAATAAAGAATTAAAATAAAAAATATTGATATACTCACCCCTCCGGCGGCCCCTGCTCTTAGCGGTGCCTCCGTTCCTAAGAATGAGGAGTTTAGGACCTGCGTTGACGTCGCGGCTTGTGATTGGTCGCGTGAGCGGTCACATGAGCGCTCACGCGACCAATCACAAGCCGCGACGTCATTGAAGGTCTTTCACATGCTCATTCTTAGGAACGGAGGCTGCCGGTTGCATCGGTTAGAACCAGGGCGCGTCAGAGGGTGAGTATATCCCTATTTTTTATTTTTATTCTTTATTTTACACATGAATATGGATCCCAGGGCCTGAAGGAGAGTTTCCTCTCCTTCAGACCCTGGGAACCATCCAGGATACCTTCCGATACTTGTGTCCCATTGACTTGTATTGGTATCGGGTATCGGTATCGGCGATATCCGATATTTTTCGGATATCGGCCGATACTATCCGATACCGATACTTTCAAGTATCGGAAGGTATCGCTCAACACTACTCCTTAAGTGCCATCAGACGTACCATCACTCCCCTTAGCGGCGGAGCGTCAGTACTGCAACAACCAGGACTCTGGGGCGCTGCATATACATAAGCTCTCTGACTGAGCACATTACTCATCGTCCTATGGCAGTTTTAATCACAACGGAATCCTACCTGTTCATATTAATGTAGGCTGTCAGCTCAGGAGAGGAAACACATTAGGTTAGGTTCTCAGCAAAAAGGATCACCTTGTCGTTGGCTGCTGGGCATACATAAATTTACCAATTTATGCAGTAAGTATCTTTGTTTTTTCCTATTTTCTAGAGCAGTAATGCAATTCAATTTTCATATATTCCATGTTTGCATGCTATAGCATTACAGAGTGCAACTTTATTTGTTAGATATATATGGAGGTGGTTACTCTTAGTATGCACTTATTCACACCTGGTCTCTGTTTGGAAGTGACGGTCAGTCTTTGATATTTATTATACTGCGTGGAGCACTATGTGGTGCCATTATACTGTATGGAACAAAATGTGGGGCCATTATATTGTATGGAGCATGATGTTTTGTCATTATACTGTATGAAGCACTATGTGAGGTCATTATACTATATGGAGTACTTTTTGGGGCCATTATACTGCATGGAGCACTATGTGGCATCATTATACTGTATGGAATAATGGAATACTCTATACCGTAATGGAATATGGCTAGTACTGCAGCCTTGCAGTGCTGGGGTCCTGGGTTCAAACCCCACGAAGGACATCTGCAAGGAGTTTGTACGTTCTCCCTGTGTTTACTTGGGTTTCCTCTGGGTTCTCTGGTTTCCTCCCACATTCCAAAGACAGCATACCATTAGGGAATTTAAATTGTGAGCTGCATTGGTGACAGCGATGATAATGGGTGTAAAGCGTTGTGGAATATGATAGCGCTATATAAGAAAAGAATAATAAATAATAAATAAATAACAAAAACTTCCTCATTTGTAGACACTTTTTAAATAAATATCAAGGTTGGCCAATGACTTTGTCCAAGCTTTTCATTTTGGCCTTCTGTGTATTTGAGTTTGACATCACTGCTCTAGAACTTTAACTATGCTTGTCTGTTTTTGCACTCCTGTTTTTTTTACTAGTCAAATTTGACACCCTTACATGCCACACTAATACAGTAGTTTATTGCCATGTTTGGCTTTCTGGACATGTACATACCTATCTAGTATTTGGGAGGGAGGACATTTAAAAAAAAAAATAGATGTATATATATATATATATATATATATATATATATATATATATATATATATATATATATACACTCACCGGCCACTTTATTAGGTACACCATGCTAGTAACGGGTTGGACCCCCTTTTGCCTTCAGAACTGCCTCAATTCTTCGTGGCATAGATTCAACAAGGTGCTGGAAGCATTCCTCAGAGATTTTGGTCCGTATTGACATGATGGCATCACACAGTTGCCGCAGATTTGTCGGCTGCACATCCCAAAGATGCTCCATACAAGGCAGGATGGATCCATGCTTTCATGTTGTTTACGCCAAATTCTGACCCTACCATCCGAATGTCGCAGCAGAAATCGAGACTCATCAGACCAAGCAACGTTTTTCCAATCTTCTACTGTCCAATTTCGATGAGCTTGTACAAATTGTAGCCTCAGTTTCCTGTTCTTAGCTGAAAGGAGTGGTACCCGGTGTGGTCTTCTGCTGCTGTAGCCCATCTGCCTCAAAGTTCGACGCACTGTGCATTCAGAGATGCTCTTAGGCCTACCTTGGTTGTAACGGGTGGCGATTTGAGTCACTGTTGCCTTTCTATCGGCTCGAACCAGTCTGCCCATTCTCCTCTGACCTCTGGCATCAACAAGGCATTTCCGCCCACAGAACTGCCGCTCACTGGATTTTTTTTCTTTTTCGGACCATTCTCAGTAAACCCTAGAGATGGTTGTGCGTGAAAATCCCAGTAGATCAGCAGTTTCTGAAATACTCAGACCAGCCCTTCTGGCACCAACAACCATGCCACGTTCAAAGGCACTCAAATCACCTTTCTTCCCCATACTGATGCTCGGTTTGAACTGCAGGAGATTGTCTTGACCATGTCTACATGCCTAAATGCACTGAGTTGCCGCCATGTGATTGGCTGATTAGAAATTAAGTGTTAACAAGAAGTTGGACAGGTGTACCTAATAAAGTGGCCAGTGAGTGTATATATAAATATATATATATATATATCAAGACATTTTACTGGTCATGTCTGTTTTTGCACACCTTTTTTACTAATCCAATTTGTCACCTGTAAACGCTACACCTATACTGTCTGTTGCTCAATTGGACATGTACCTACCTACCTAGCATTTTTGTTAAGTCCTTTTTGGCAATTGAGGTAGAACAGCTTGGCAAAGGATAAAAGGGGTGTACACCGCAGCTGTAGACTTCAGCACGTGCTGCATGTTGCAAAAATATATGGAAAAAGAAAAAACTCAATAGGACTAAAAATGTGGGAGCCTAAGCAACGGCACCACTAGCCATCTGGGCGGTAATTCTATCAGAGGTCCCAATTAGCCTCCTTTTTCTCCAACAAGCCGATTGATGGGGAGGAAGGTGTTAAGGATTATATGGCACATCACAAGTCTCAGTCACAGTGTGATGATTTTACCTTGGTCAGTGACATTGTCTATTTTAGTTAGTGTTGTACACAGTCTTCATACTCCACTGCCATGACAAGTTAATCTTTTATATTGCAGAATTTCAGTTCCATCAATGACTCCTCTGTTTGTTCTTTTTTTTGTATTTGTCTCTAAGTCACACACTCCAGGGGTCATGATTTAAAAGCATAGCACAGGAGAGAGACATCTGGGAAGGATAGCTGTGACTGGGCTACCTCCCTGGCTGAGCGCAGACTCCGGTAGCCAGAAGACCGAGGCTGTGTCGGGCTCCAAGAGGCATAGCAGAAACCGGCAGGACAGCTGGACTTTAAGCTACCTGTCTGCCTTTATACCCAGCAGGCATAGTGACACATAGGGCCCCGATCGTGATAGAGACCCTATAAAAAGGCTTGAGTCACCTGTCATATGGGATTGTGTCCCACCTTTATGGAGGACAGAGAGGAACTGCAAGGACCTTGCTAGAAGCCATAGGCAGTAAGGAACTACAATATCACGGCGCATGAGGAAGGCTTTCATCTCCACCTGGTAGAGGGGACTCTGAACTTGCTTGCGGGGGAGAACATATGAGGGGCTGGCTGTGGGGAACATATGAGGGCATGGCTGTGGGGAAACATAAGACAGGCTGGCTGTGGGGGACATAAGTTGGACTTGCAGCAGGAACTATCACAAGAGGGACTGTGGGGGACATCATCTTGTCACGCGGAAGTAAAAAACAGACACATGGCTGAAAACACTGTTAAAAATCGGATGAAAATTAGAAAAAAATAGGTTTATCTGGATGAAACTTGATTATTTCTCAAATGTTCATCTGTATCCAGCCAAACTCATAGGGACAAGTCCGTTTTCTTCCAGTATCATGGATGAAAAGTGCAAATACAAGTCTATGGGTCTGTGAAAACACATACAGCACACGGATGGCATTCGTGTGACATTCGTGTGCTGCCTGTATTTAATATTGCAAAGGATGGAAGAAGATTTGTCATTTACTTATTTATCTATCTGTGAAAAAGAGTGATGACACAGGAGTCATTCGCTGATGGAAAGCAAGTACACACGGGTGACACACTGATGGTTAAAAAAGACACGGACCTAACACCGATCTGATACACTGATGGTGAAAGCTGAAACACTGACTAAACACAAATAACACACTGATCCAGAACACTGATGATACCAGTACCATTTTTCACATGCATATTTAAACACAACCATGTGAATCATGCCTTAGATACTGTAGTTTTTTTTTTCCAGAAATATTTTTTGCAGCATTTTGATTGGACAGTTTCAGGGCATTTTCCATCAGGAGACGGTTCAAACTAGTGAAATGCACTTGTTCTCCCACCACAGATTTTTCCACACTCTGAGGCAGACAAAAAAAACTGCTCAGGATAGAGCAGCACAGGGGGTCAGTGATTAGAACTGTTGCTTTTTGGTGCTGGGGTCCTGGATCCTTATACCAACATTTTGTTCTCCCAGTGTTTGTGTGTACTCTGGTTTCCTTCCACACTCCAAAGACATACTGATAGCGCGTTGAGATTGTGAGCTCCATTGGGGACACTGATGATGATGTCTGTAAAGCACTGTGAAATATGCTGGTCCTAAATAAGTGAGTAAAATAAGAAAAAAAAATTAACACATGAACAATATACAATATTATATTTGATTTACAACAGAAAGGAAGAAATATTAAAGCATTTTTGAGTGATTTTTCAGGCATCTTTTTGACCTATTGCAAAACGTGCCTCAAAAAACGCTGTATTCATGTAGTTGATTAAAATGATTGATATGAACCAAAATGATCATTTGGTTAAACTTTTTTTTTTTGACTAATCACGGACCACCATCACCTGAAATAAAGTCAGCTTTGTTTGATTTTTTTTTCCTGATACTAACCCAGTAAGTTAGTTTGCCGGGTATTATGAAACATTTATGGGAAAAAATAGACTAAAATGTATATGGCTAAGGCCTCATTCAGATGTCTGTATTTCTCACGTAGGAAAAAATTTACCAATTATTATGATCAGACTTTGATCAGAATTTGACCATACTGTGGTCTGAGTGTAAAATTTTTTTTTCATATGGGGAGATAAAAAAAATTCTACATATTCTCTTATGTGAGTCCATGAAAATCGCACTATACTTGGATGTTATCTGAGTACGGTCCTTTTTTTTTTCACCGGCCCCTAGACTTGCATTGCTGATTTTGATCCAACATTCAGATCAAAATTGAACATGTCTCCGCAATTTTCCACAGACCGCTCGTACGTGAAGAGTCACAGACATGTGAATGCCCCAGAGACTATCACAGGTACAAACGCTATCTGCGAAAATCACGGTTAGCATTTACACACAATAATTAGATGTCTAAGTCATGGCAAGAGCATTCATGAGACAATCATTTGTTCAATGTTTATTAAACTTTTACGTTAGTTTTATCTAATTTGTATGTGTAATGTGCAACTTTACAAAGTGTCATACTAGTTTTCCGGCATAAACACATTGACGTATCAGACCAAATGAACCTGAATAATATGTTTCATGATGTAACATAAATAAAGCCTACAGAAGATGATAGGATGGTAAACCAATGTCAATAACTTATTCATATTGTCGTTCAATAAATGTTTTATACTTTATTGTTTTAATACTGGTTGTGAAATGAACATGGAATAAACTATTACAGTTTTATTCTAGAACACGGAGCCTTTACTGCATAGTTCTTTAAAATTAAACATATTCTGAAGACATAGTGCCCTTATGCACACCGATAAAAGTGCCTAATAGGAACATATATATTCAGCTGAGCACATTGCTAGAAGTTAACATAACATAAAGTAAAAAGCTGTCATGTCATCATTAACATATCCTTCCATATTCATCAAGTCATAAAATATGTAGGCATGAGTTGACCTTAGGAAATATTTTGTCACATCGCTTTACTGAGTTTTTGTTTTGCCAAGTAGAAGGTTAAAATGAATAACATGTAACACCATAGAATATATTTTTGGCTGACACATAATAACTTCATTGTTGATGCAGCACTGTGCGAGCAAGCGCTGCCGTTTCATATAGTTTTATTGTGAAAAGGTCTATTTGTTCTGACAAATCGATCAACCTCCGGGCATGTTTTGCATCACAGAACTGATTTTACATCTCATCAGTTATTTAACCAGATGAGAAAAATGGCAGATACATCTGAATTTCTAAGATATTAGAGCCTTGATTCATGAGACGCTGGGTAAGGTGAGCACCAAAATAATTGAAGTATTGTAATTTTTATCACACTCATCAGCTAAATTCATCATTCGTTATCCTGCTCAACAGATGCTCAATTAGAGATACCTAACATAGTGGAACATAAAAAGTAAAAGAAGAACAATGATGAGAATGCATTTTATGGATGACAGAAGAAAACAAAGTGAAATATTCAGCAAAAGGCTAGTAATTTTGCTCATGTCAAATGTCTGATGGATATTGACTGACAAGATAGGTTATATCCTAATGGCTTCATGCTCATTGAATGTCCTTATGTTTATCCATTGTTTTCAGGAAAAAAAAATGACAGCATTTGCAATGTGATAAATCAATGATATGGGTTGAACTGGGAAAAAATTGCGTGGAAATCAACTCAATAGCTTAAAGTATGTAAACATTTTGTAAGGTCATTTTGTGCTATTGTGTAAGTATATAATTCATTTTGATTATTATTACTATTGGATATATGTGTTATATTGATGTATCAGTGGAGGCAGTACAACAGCATGGGAGAAGTTATGTGTCCAGGCACTGATGGAGTCAGACATGCACTGCTCAATTAGTTAGTAAAATTTCACATCTAAAATCATCACCTGTGGTCATTAAACATCAATTACAGCATTCTGTATAGTATACCTGCTAAGAAATAAGGTTTATTGCTCAGCCCTTATTAAGAACAATTCTGGGGCTTAATCAGTAGCCTAGTTCACAGCCAAGATTTCTGGCCTATTCCTGAAAATTCATCAGCAGAGTAATATTTGGCCTGATTCAATTTGAAGAAGATCACAACAATCTCCTACTCAGTACATAATATCCTTTTTGAAACCTGGGACCTGCCATCAGCTACAGTAGTACTACAGTTGCCTTAACCAAAGAGATGTAACTCCATACCCACAGCACATTATTATGTTGCCCAAATTTGTGAATTACAGGAGGAACATTCAGCCGTTGTCTTCCACTTAAGGCACAATAGTCACCTCACCTGACTAGACACAGCACTCCCAGCTCCATCCAACTGTAAACTCCCATGTTATACATTAGTAGCCTCTTAGCATAATTGGCAATAGGGAGCTAGAACACTAAAGGTACCTTCACACGAAACGACATTATAACGATATCGCTAGCAATCCGTGACGTTGCAGCGTCCTCACTAGCGATATCGTTTCGTTTGACACGCAGCAGCGATCAGGATCCTGCTGTGATGTCGCTGGTCGCTGAATAAAGTCCAGAACTTTATTTGGTCGTCCGATCGCTGTGTATCGTTGTGTTTGAAAGCAAAAGCAACGATACCAGCGATATTTTACACTGGTAACCAGGGTAAACATCGGGTTACTAAGCGCAGGGCCGCGCTTAGTTACCCGATGTTTACCCTGGTTACTAGCGTAAAATGTAAAAAAAACAAACAGCACATACTCACATTGCGTCCCCTGCAGTCTGCTTCCTCCTCTGACTCAGCGCCGCAAAGTGAAAGTGAAAGCAGCACAGCGGTGACGTCACCGCTCTGCTCTCACTGTACGGCGCTCAGTCAGTCAGGAAGTGGACGCAGGGGGACGTGAATGTAAGTATGTGCTGTTTGTTTTTTTTAGATTTTACGCTGGTAACCAGGGTAAACATCGGGTTACTAAGCGCGGCCCTGCGCTTAGTTACCCGATGTTTACCCTGGTTACCAGGGGACCTCGGCATAGTTGATCGCTGGAGAGCGGTCTGTGTGACAGCTCTCCAGCGACCAAACAGCGACGCTGCAGCGATCGACATCGTTGTCGCTATCGCTGCAGCGTCGCTTCGTGTGAAGGTACCTTAAAGATGTAGTTTCTTTCCTGAGCATTCGGACTCAAGTCTCCTAAGTAAGTCCTAACAGCCTTTGAGTTCTGGGCTCCCTTAAACAGCTTTAATTAAGCAGATCAAACACATAGGTCCAGGACACAGTTGTCATTACAAAGGAGGCCTCCACCTCATGCCTCCCTCACAGAAGGATAGAAACCTGGATGAAGCTCACAGTATCCAAAATTCATAAAATTTTGCTGATCAAGTTGATAACTTTTCCTTAGTTTATCTATTGTTTCAATGTTTGGAATGGATTGATTACAAATTATATAGGATGATAAAAACAATGTAATTAATTAATGAACACAGGCCAGAAAGAAAGAGAAGCAAAAACAGGTTTACCGGAATCACCCTGAACATAAAAGGTGCTTTCCTTGTGTAACTTCAAGTATTATTCCATGCATTACTCATTATAAATCAAAACACCACAGGCAACCACTGCATGCTGTTACAAAGATGTATAATCATACTAACAAATATAATAGTATAATCAGCCTATGTATGGAAAAGTGTGGAACAGACTATGTTATGATAGGGCTAGCGGAATGCACCTAATGAAAGTATATATTTTATTAGGATAGATGCGTTCGCAGCCCGGGGTTCACCGTGCATGAGAACCTGCTGCTAGTAAATAACGAAACTAATAGCAGTGTTAGCTAACTCTGTTACTTCACAGAGCAGCCGTGAACTCAAAGCGCTGCGCCTTGTTAGACTCCACAGAGGCACAGGCTAACTGTCTAAACAAGAGCAGTCAGTGGTCTTGCACAAACACGAAACTCCTCGCCGGAGGTGCCAGCATTCTAGGGGCTTATTTCGGCCAGGTCCCTGAACACACAAGCATACGAACTCCTCGCCGGAGGTGCCAGCATTCTAGGGGCTTATTTCAGCCGGGTCCCTGAACTCACACATACAAGACCACACTGGCGCAAAGTACATAAATGAAAGCAATACTAGCGCATGGCCGTGCGGCCATGCGAGCCTTATATAGCTGCAGCAAGTAAAAGACCTTCCCAGAAGGACCAATGAGAGGCTGCCATACCTGAGCATGTGACCCGAAATCTCCACTGAGAGATCTTGCCCTGGGCATGCTCAGTGTGTGCCAAGCAGGACTTAGTCCTAGCACCTACAGGACCTTCCTGAAAGGACCAATGGACTTAGCTGCAGTATCTGACCATGTGACCCCCGATCTCCACTGAGAGATCTTACTCAGGGCATGCTCAGAACGAGAAGAGCAGGACTTAGTCCCAGAAGCGTCTGCTCACCGCTGCCCAGCACTGACTTCAATGGCAGAAGCAGGAAAAGCAGCAGTAACTCTTTGTACAGAGTGGAACTGAGCAAGACGCTGGGACCGACGTCTCCGCTGAGCAGGCTCCACTGCGGCAGGAGAAGAATGGGAGACCGCAGCGGAGATGGCCTGAGATTCCCCCTGTGCAGAGGCGGGAACTCGACCCCTAACATTACCCCCCTCCTTGGGCCTCGCCGCGCTCGAAGGCAGCAATGAGCTGCGGAGCCCGAATATGCTCAACAGACTCTCAGGACCATGACCCTTCCAATCCACCAAATAAAATTTTTTGCCACGTACCACCTTGCACCCCAAAATAGCATTCACCTCGTAATCGTCCGTAGACGAACCTGATGTTCCAGCAGATGACTCAGAAAACCGGGACATGTACTGTATATGGGTTTCAAGAGGGACACATGAAAGGTGTCGGTGATGCCCAGGCGTGGCAGAAGGGCCAAACGATAGACCACAGGATTAACCTGTTCGAGGACCTTGAAAGGACCCAAGTAGCGAGGTGCAAACTTAGCGGACTCCACTCGCAGCCTGATGTTACGGGTGGAGAGCCACACTAAGTCGCCAGGAGCAAAGGTCGGAGCGGGGCGCCGATGTGCATCGGCAGAGGACCTCATTCTCTCCTTGGAGGCCTGAATGGCATCCTGAGTGCGGTCCCAAATATCCCGTGCTTCCACAGCCCAGTCTGCCACACTGGAGTCGGCAGAAGACACGGGCATAGGCACAGGTACCCGCGGTTGCTGACCATAGTTGAGGAGGAATGGGGTTTGTCCAGTGGAGTCGGCAACTGCATTGTTCAGCGCAAACTCTGCCCACGGTAGCAAGGATGCCCAGTCATCATGTCTGGCTGAAACAAAATGTCGCAGATATGTGACCAAGGTCTATTTGGCCCTCTCTACCAACCCATTTGTCTCGGGATGATATGCGGAGCAGAGATTTAACTCAATGCTGAGAAGACGACAAAGCTCTCTCCAGAACCGAGACGCAAACTGGGGACCCCGGTCACTGACATTCTTGTCTGGCATACCGTGTAGGCGAAAGATGTGCTTTATGAACAACGCTGCCAAGGCCCATGCCAAAGGTAACCACGGAAGCGGCACCAAATGCACCATTTTGGAGAAGTGATCGGTGATAACCCAAATGATGGTACAGCCCCGAGACTTGGGCAAACCCACCACAAAGTCCATCCCGACCATCTCCCAGGGCCTGTCTGCCACCGGCAATGGATAGAGTAACCCAGCTGGCCGTTGTTGAGGAGACTTATTTTTGGCGCAGGAGACGCACGCCAGAATATAATCCCTGACATCACGGACCATATGTGGCCACCAATACGTCCTCGCCAACAGCTCAGATGTCCTTTTTGTCCCAAAATGACCACCCACCCTGGACGAATGAGCCCACGAGAGAACCTCCGGTCGCAAATTGGGTGGTACAAAAGTCTTGCCCGGAGACACAGACTAGCGAAACCGGGGCTACGGTTCTCAGGCTCTCAGTGGGGACAATAAGCCGCGGCTCCTCTTCCTCCTCCACTGATGACACCACGGAGCAAGAGAGAGCATCGGCACGAATGTTCTTCTCCCCAGAAAGAAAATGGAGGGTGAAATGGAACTGGGAGAAGAACAAGGACCATCTAGCCTGGCGAGAATTTAACCGCTGGGCTGTCTGTAGGTACACCAGATTTTTATGGTCTGTGAAGACTTGGAAAGGAAAACGAGCTCCCTCCAAGAAATGTCTCCACTCCGAGAAGGCCAATTTCATGGCCAGCAACTCCCTGTCCACGATGGAATAATTCCTCTCTGCTGGTGAAAAGGTCTTTGAAAAGAAGAAGCAAGGATGCTTCCGACCTTGAGCATTCTTTTGGAAGAGGACTGCTCCTGCACCAACAGATGAGGCATCCACCTCCATGATAAAGGGTTTGTCTACATCGGGGCGATGTAGGATGGGAGCGCTAGCGAAATGTGACTTTATGGAATTAAAGGCCTTGGAGACCTCCACAGACCACGATTTGGGATTTGCTCCCTTCTTGGTAAGGGCAACCAAGGGAGCTACCAACGTTGAGAAGTGTGGAATGAACTGTTGATAGTAGTTAATGAACCCCATAAAGCGCTGCACCGCTTTAAGAGAATGGGGTCCCTGCCAGTCCATCACAGCCTGTAGCTTGGCAAGATCCATAGCCAAACCCTGGGCAGAGATAATATAACCAAGGAATGGCAAGGACTCCTGCTCAAACACACACTTCTCCAATTTGGCGTAGAGGGAGTTTGCCCGTAAGAGGTCAAAGACTTTGCAAACATCTCTCCGATGGGAGTCGATATCAGGAGAGTAGATGAGAATATCATCCAGATAGACTACGACCGAGGTGGTGAGCATATCCCAGAAGATGTCGTTCACAAAGTCTTGGAAAACGGCTGGGGCATTACAGAGCCCGAAGGGCATCACCAGATACTCATAGTGCCCATCCCTGGTGTTAAAAGCCGTCTTCCATTCATCCCCTGTTGTGAATTCTGCTCTTGGGCTCCCTCCAGTGGTTGTAAGTGGTAGCGCTGCTGTCTCTGAATCGCAGCATTTATCAGGTGTGTTCGCTTTTTGCAAATCTGACTGGGCTATTTAGTCTTGCTTCACCCTTTAGTCAGTGCCAGTTGTCCATTGTTCCTGGAGGATTCACATCTCTGCCTGGTCTCTCCTGCTTTGCAGTTCTTTTCATCAAAGATAAGTTCTGGCCTTGATTTTTTGCTGTCCACATGCTGTGGCCTTATTGTTCAGTTCTTTTCCATGTTTTTTGTCTTGTCCAGCTTGGTCTGTATAAGGATTTGTTTAGCCAAGCTGGTATCTCTGGAGATGCAGATATACCCTCCATATCTTTAGTTAGCTGTGGAGTTTTTGTATTTTCTGTGGTGGATGTTTTCTAGTGTTTTAATACTGACCGCATAGTACTCTGTCCTATCCTTTCTATTTAGCTAGTAGTGGCCTGCTTTGCTAAATTCTGATTTCAGTCTGTGTATGTTTTTTCCCTCTCCTCTCACAGTCAATATTTGTGGGGGGCTGCCTATGCTTTGGGAATTTTCTCTGAGGCAAGATAGTTTTCCCTTTTCTATCTCTAGGGGTAATTAATCCTCCGGCTGTGTCGAGATGTCCAGGGAGTGCTAGGTACTTTCCACGGCTACTTCTAGTTGCGGTGTTAAGTTCAGGGTTTGCAGTCAGTACAGGTACAACCTTCTCCAGAGTACGTCTCATGCTGCTCTTAGGCCACCAGATCATAACAGTACAACTGGCCCGCAATGAGTTAACCCCATCTCAGAAGAAGGGAAGGAAAGTGCTGAGCCATTTTTTTTTTCTGTAGTCTGTTGTGTTTTTTTTTTTCTTCCCTCTTTACCTCTGGGTGGCTCAGGAGTTCGGCGCTGGTATGGATGTTCAGGGATTGGCTTCTCGTGTGGATCAACTTGCTGCTAGAGTACAGGGTATTTCCGATTATATCGTTCAGACTCCGGTTTTAGAGCCTAGAATTCCAACTCCTGATTTGTTTTTTGGGGATAGGTCCAAATTTCTGAGCTTTAAAAATAACTGTAAACTGTTTTTTGCTCTGAAACCCCGTTCCTCTGGTGATCCCATCCAGCAGGTAAAAATTGTTATATCTCTGCTGCGTGGTGACCCCCAGGATTGGGCATTTGCCCTGGAACCTGGGAATCCGGCATTGCTTAATGTAGACACCTTTTTTCAGGCGCTTGGGTTGTTGTATGACGAACCTAATTCAGTGGATCATGCTGAGAAGACCTTGTTGGCCCTGTCTCAGGGTCAAGAAGCGGCAGAATCATATTGCCAGAAGTTTAGAAAATGGTCTGTACTGACTAAATGGAATGAGGATGCCTTGGCGGCAGTCTTCAGAAAGGGTCTTTCTGAATCCATTAAAGATGTTATGGTGGGGTTCCCCACGGGTGCTGGTCTGAGTGATTCCATGTCTCTGGCCATTCAGATTGATCGGCGCTTGCGTGAGCGCAGAGTTGTGCACTCTATGGCATTGTCTTCTGAGCGGAGTCCTGAGCCTATGCAATGTGATAGGATTGTGTTTAGAGCTGAACGACAAGGATTCAGACGTCAGAATAGGTTGTGTTTTTACTGCGGCGATTCTGCTCATGTTATTTCTGATTGCCCTAAGCGTACCAAGAGAATCGCTAGTTCTGTTACCATCAGTACTGTACAACCTAAATTTCTGTTATCTGTGACCCTGATCTGCTCATTATCGTCATTTTCTGTCATGGCATTTATGGATTCAGGCGCCGCTCTAAACTTAATGGACTTAGAATTTGCCAGACGTTGTGGTTTCCCCTTGCAGCCTTTGCAGAGTCCTATTCCTTTGAGGGGCATTGATGCTACACCGTTGGCTAAAAATAAACCTCAGTTTTGGACACAGCTGACCATGTGCATGGCGCCAGCCCATCAGGAAAATTGTCGTTTTCTGGTGTTGCATAATTTGCATGATGCTATTGTGCTGGGTTTCCCATGGTTACAGGTGCATAATCTGGTATTAGATTGGAAATCTATGTCTGTGACTAGTTGGGGTTGTCAGGGGGTTCATGGTGATGTTCCTTTGATGTCAATTGCCTCCTCCCCCTCTTCTGAAATTCCTGAGTTTTTGTCAGATTTCCAGGATGTATTCAATGAGCCCAAGTCCAGTTCCCTTCCACCGCATAGGGACTGTGATTGTGCTATTGACTTGATTCCAGGCTGTAAGTTCCCTAAGGGCCGACTTTTCAACCTGTCTGTGCCAGAACATACCGCCATGCGGAGCTATGTTAAGGAGTCCTTGGAGAAGGGGCATATTCGGCCATCTTCTTCACCATTGGGAGCAGGTTTTTCTTTTGTTGCCAAAAAAGATGGCTCCTTGAGACCCTGTATTGATTATCGCCTCTTGAATAAGATCACGGTCAAATTCCAATATTCTTTGCCTTTGCTTTCTGATCTGTTTGCTAGGATTAAGGGGGCTAGTTGGTTTACTAAGATTGACCTTCGAGGGGCATATAATCTTGTTCGTATTAAGCAGGGTGACGAATGGAAAACTGCGTTTAATACGCCCGAAGGCCATTTTGAATACCTTGTGATGCCATTCGGACTCTCTAATGCTCCATCTGTGTTTCAGTCCTTCATGCATGATATATTTCGGAATTATCTTGATAAATTCATGATTGTATATTTGGATGATATTTTGATTTTTTCAGATGATTGGGAGTCTCATGTGAAACAAGTCAGGATGGTATTTCAGATCCTTCGTGATAATGCCTTGTTTGTGAAGGGGTCTAAGTGCCTCTTTGGAGTACAGAAGATTTCTTTTTTGGGCTTCATTTTTTCTCCCTCATCTATAGAAATGGATCCGGTTAAGGTTCAGGCCATTCATGATTGGATCCAGCCCACATCCATGAAGAGCCTTCAGAAATTTTTGGCTTTGCTAATTTTTATCGCCGTTTCATTGCCAACTTCTCCAGTGTGGTTAAACCCCTGACCGATTTGACGAAGAAAGGCGCTGATGTGACAAATTGGTCCTCTGCGGCTGTTTCTGCTGTCATGATTCTCAATGGCGAGAGAACATAGCCCAGCATATATGAGAACTAGCTCTTGGAAGATGGAAACTATACTGACCATGAACTAAACCTGCCGCACAACTAGAAGTGGCCGGGTAGCATGCCTACGTTTTTTAACCCTAGATGCCCAGCGCCAGCCGGAGAACTACCTAATCCTAGCAGAGGAAAAGACAGTCCTGGCTCACCTCTAGAGAAATTTTCCCAAAAGGCAGACAGAGGCCCCCACATATATTGGCGGTGATTTTAGATGAAATGACAAACGTAGTATGAAAATAGGTTTAGCAAAATCGAGGTCCGCTTTCTAGATAGCAGGAAGACAGAAAGGACACTTTCATGGTCAGCAGAAAACCCTATCAAAACACCATCCAGAAATTCCTTTAAGACTCTAGCATTAACTCATAACACCAGAGTGGCAATTTCCGATCACAAGAGCTTTCCAGACACAGTAACGAAACAGCAGCTGTGAACAGGAACAAAATGCAAAAACACACAAGGACAAAAGTCCAACTTAGCTGGGAGTTGTCTAGTAGCAGGAACAAGCACAGAAGGCTTCTGATTACATTGTTGACCGGCAAGAAACTGACAGAGGAGCAAGGTTATATAGCGACTCCCACATCCTGATAGGAGCAGGTGAACAGAGGGGATGATGCACACAAGTTCAATTCCACAAGTGGCCACCGGGGGAGCCCAGAATCCAATTTCACAACAGTACCCCCCCCTCAAGGAGGGGGCACCGAACCCTCACCAGAACCACCAGGGCGATCAGGATGAGCCCTATGAAAGGCACGGACAAGATCGGAGGCATGAACATCAGAGGCAGTGACCCAAGAATTATCCTCCTGACCGTATCCCTTCCATTTGACCAGATACTGGAGTCTCCGTCTGGAAACACGAGAGTCTAAGATCTTTTCCACAACGTACTCCAACTCACCCTCAACCAACACCGGAGCAGGAGGCTCAACGGAAGGCACAACCGGTACCTCATACCTGCGCAACAATGACCGATGAAAAACATTATGAATCGAAAAGGATGCAGGGAGGTCCAAACGGAAGGACACAGGGTTAAGAATCTCCAATATCTTGTACGGACCGATGAACCGAGGCTTAAACTTAGGAGAAGAAACCCTCATAGGGACAAAACGAGAAGACAACCACACCAAGTCCCCAACACAAAGCCGAGGACCAACACGACGACGGCGGTTGGCAAAAAGCTGAGTCTTCTCCTGGGACAACTTCAAATTGTCCACCACCTGCCCCCAAATCTGATGCAACCTCTCCACCACAGCATCCACTCCAGGACAATCCGAAGATTCCACTTGACCGGAGGAAAATCGAGGATGAAACCCCAAATTACAGAAAAACGGGGACACCAAGGTGGCAGAGCTGGCCCGATTATTGAGGGCGAACTCCGCCAAAGGCAAAAAAGCAACCCAATCATCCTGATCCGCAGACACAAAACACCTCAAATATGTCTCCAAGGTCTGATTAGTCCGCTCGGTCTGGCCATTAGTCTGAGGATGGAAAGCAGACGAAAAAGACAAATCTATGCCCATCCTAGCACAGAATGCCCGCCAAAATCTAGACACGAATTGGGTCCCTCTGTCAGAAACGATATTCTCAGGAATACCATGCAAACGAACAACATTTTGAAAAAACAGAGGAACCAACTCGGAAGAAGAAGGCAACTTAGGCAAGGGAACCAGATGGACCATCTTAGAGAAACGGTCACACACCACCCAGATGACAGACATCTTCTGAGAAACAGGCAGATCCGAAATAAAATCCATCGAGATGTGCGTCCAAGGCCTCTTCGGGATAGGCAAGGGCAACAACAATCCACTAGCCCGAGAACAACAAGGCTTGGCCCGAGCACAAACGTCACAAGACTGCACAAAGCCTCGCACATCTCGTGACAGGGAAGGCCACCAGAAGGACCTTGCCACCAAATCCCTGGTACCAAAGATTCCAGGATGACCTGCCAACGCAGAAGAATGAACCTCAGAGATGACTCTACTGGTCCAATCATCAGGAACAAACAGTCTACCAGGTGGGCAATGATCAGGTCTATCCGCCTGAAACTCCTGCAAGGCCCGCCGCAGGTCTGGAGAAACGGCAGACAATATCACTCCATCTTTAAGGATACCTGTGGGCTCAGAATTACCAGGGGAGTCAGGCTCAAAACTCCTAGAAAGGGCATCCGCCTTAACATTCTTAGAACCCGGTAGGTACGACACCACAAAATGAAACCGAGAGAAAAACAACGACCAGCGCGCCTGTCTAGGATTCAGGCGCCTGGCAGACTCAAGGTAAATTAAATTTTTGTGGTCAGTCAATACCACCACCTGATGTCTGGCCCCCTCAAGCCAGTGACGCCACTCCTCAAAAGCCCACTTCATGGCCAAAAGCTCCCGATTCCCAATATCATAATTCCGCTCGGCGGGCGAAAATTTACGGGAAAAAAAAGCACAAGGTCTCATCACGGAGCAGTCGGAACTTCTCTGCGACAACACCGCCCCAGCTCCGATTTCAGAAGCGTCGACCTCAACCTGAAAAGGAAGAGCAACATCAGGCTGACGCAACACTGGGGCGGAAGAAAAGCGGCGCTTGAGCTCCCGAAAGGCCTCCACAGCATCAGGGGACCAATCAGCAACATCAGCACCCTTCTTAGTCAAATCGGTCAATGGTTTTACAACATCAGAAAAACCAGCAATAAATCGACGATAAAAGTTAGCAAAGCCCAAAAATTTCTGAAGACTCTTAAGAGAAGAGGGTTGCGTCCAATCACCAATAGCCTGAACCTTGACAGGATCCATCTCGATGGAAGAGGGGGAAAAAATGTATCCCAAGAAAGAAATCTTTTGAACCCCAAAAACACACTTAGAACCCTTCACACACAAGGAATTAGACCGCAAAACCTGAAAAACCCTCCTGACCTGCTGGACATGAGAGTGCCAGTCATCCGAAAAAATCAGAATATCATCCAGATACACAATCATAAATTTATCCAAATAATCGCGGAAAATGTCATGCATAAAGGACTGGAAGACTGAAGGGGCATTAGAAAGACCAAAAGGCATCACCAAATACTCAAAATGGCCCTCGGGCGTATTAAATGCGGTTTTCCACTCATCCCCCTGCTTGATTCGCACCAAATTATACGCCCCACGGAGATCAATCTTAGAGAACCACTTGGCCCCCTTTATACGAGCAAACAAATCAGTAAGCAGTGGTAACGGATATTGATATTTAACCGTGATTTTATTCAAAAGTCGATAATCAATACACGGCCTCAAAGAGCCGTCTTTCTTAGACACAAAGAAAAAACCGGCTCCTAAGGGAGATGACGAAGGACGAATATGTCCCTTTTCCAAGGACTCCTTTATATATTCTCGCATAGCAGCGTGTTCAGGCACAGACAGATTAAATAAACGACCCTTAGGGTATTTACTACCCGGAATCAAGTCTATGGCACAATCGCACTCCCGGTGCGGAGGTAGTGAACCAACCTTGGGTTCTTCAAAAACGTCACGAAAGTCAGACAAGAATTCAGGAATCTCAGAGGGAATAGATGATGAAATGGAAACCAAAGGTACGTCCCCATGAGTTCCTTTACATCCCCAGCTTAACACAGACATAGCTCTCCAGTCGAGGACTGGGTTATGAGATTGCAGCCATGGCAATCCCAGCACCAAAACATCATGTAGATTATACAGCACCAGAAAGCGAATAACCTCCTGGTGATCCGGATTAACACGCATAGTCACTTGTGTCCAGTATTGTGGTTTATTACTAGCCAATGGGGTGGAGTCAATCCCTTTCAGAGGTATCGGAGCCTCCAGTGGCTCCAAATCATACCCACAGCGTTTGGCAAAGGACCAATCCATAAGACTCAAAGCAGCGCCAGAGTCGACATAGGCGTCCGCGGTAATAGATGACAAAGAACAAATCAGGGTCACAGATAGAATAAACTTAGACTGTAAAGTGCTAATTGAAACAGACTTGTCAGGCTTCTTAGTACGCTTAAAGCATGCTGATATAACATGAGTTGAATCACCACAATAGAAGCACAACCCATTTTTTCGTCTAAAATTCTGCCGCTCGCTTCTGGACAGAATTCTATCACATTGCATATTTTCTGGCGTTTTCTCAGTAGACACTGCCAAATGGTGCACAGGTTTGCGCTCCCGCAGACGCCTATCGATCTGAATAGCCATCGTCATGGACTCATTCAGACTCGCAGGCACAGGGAACCCCACCATAACATCCTTAATGGCATCAGAGAGACCTTCTCTGAAAATCGCCGCCAGGGCGCACTCATTCCACTGAGTAAGCACAGACCATTTGCGGAATTTTTGGCAGTATATTTCAGCTTCATCTTGCCCCTGAGACAAGGACATCAAGGCCTTTTCCGCCTGAAGCTCTAAATGAGGTTCCTCATAAAGCAACCCCAAGGCCAGAAAAAACGCATCCACATTGAGCAATGCAGGATCCCCTGGTGCCAATGCAAAAGCCCAGTCTTGAGGGTCGCCCCGGAGCAAGGAAATTACAATCCTGACCTGCTGTGCAGGGTCTCCGGCAGAGCGAGACTTCAGGGACAAAAACAATTTGCAATTATTTTTAAAATTTTGAAAGTGAGATCTATTCCCCGAGAAGAATTCAGGCAAAGGAATTCTAGGCTCAGACATAGGAGCATGAACAACAAAATCTTGCAAATTTTGTACCTTTGTGGCGAGATTATTCAAACCTGTAGCTACACTCTGAAGATCCATTTGAAACAGGTGAACACAGAGCCATTCAAGGATTAGAAGGAGAGAAAGAGAGGAAGGCTGCAGTATAGGCAGACTAGCAAGTGATTCAATTAAGAGCACACTCAGAACTAGAGGGAAAAAAAAAAAAAAAAATTGTAGCAGACTTCTTTTTTCTCTCCTTTCTCAGCCAGTAATTTAACCCTTTTTTGGGCCGGTCAAACTGTCATGATTCTCAATGGCGAGAGTACATAGCCCAGCATATATGAGAACTAGCTCTTGGAAGATGGAAACTATACTGACCATGAACTAAACCTGCCGCACAACTAGAAGTGGCCGGGTAGCATGCCTACGTTTTTTAACCCTAGATGCCCAGCGCCAGCCGGAGAACTACCTAATCCTAGCAGAGGAAAAGACAGTCCTGGCTCACCTCTAGAGAAATTTTCCCAAAAGGCAGACAGAGGCCCCCACATATATTGGCGGTGATTTTAGATGAAATGACAAACGTAGTATGAAAATAGGTTTAGCAAAATCGAGGTCCGCTTTCTAAATAGCAGGAAGACAGAAAGGACACTTTCATGGTCAGCAGAAAACCCTATCAAAACACCATCCAGAAATTCCTTTAAGACTCTAGC
This sequence comes from Ranitomeya variabilis, assembly GCF_051348905.1. Classification (NCBI taxonomy): domain Eukaryota; kingdom Metazoa; phylum Chordata; class Amphibia; order Anura; family Dendrobatidae; genus Ranitomeya; species Ranitomeya variabilis. Next base: position 647,619,650 of record NC_135233.1, on the reverse strand, counting down.
ATTAACTCATAACACCAGAGTGGCAATTTCCGATCACAAGAGCTTTCCAGACACAGTAACGAAACAGCAGCTGTGAACAGGAACAAAATGCAAAAACACACAAGGACAAAAGTCCAACTTAGCTGGGAGTTGTCTAGTAGCAGGAACAAGCACAGAAGGCTTCTGATTACATTGTTGACCGGCAAGAAACTGACAGAGGAGCAAGGTTATATAGCGACTCCCACATCCTGATAGGAGCAGGTGAACAGAGGGGATGATGCACACAAGTTCAATTCCACAAGTGGCCACCGGGGGAGCCCAGAATCCAATTTCACAACATTCTGCCTTTCAGGAGCTTAAACGCTGATTTACTTCTGCCCCTGTGTTGCATCAGCCGGATGTTTCTCTTCTTTTTCAGGTTGAGGTTGACGCTTCTGAGATTGGGGCAGGGGCCGTTTTGTCTCAGAGGAATTCTGATGGTTCCTTGATGAAACCGTGTGCCTTCTTTTCTTGAACATTTTCACCTGCGGAACGCAATTATGATGTCGGCAATCGTGAGTTGTTGGCTATGAAGTGGGCATTTGAGGAGTGGCGACAATGGCTTGAGAGGGCCAAGCACCGTATTGTGGTCTTGACCGATCATAAGAATCTGATTTACCTCGAGTCTGCCAAACGGCTGAATCCTAGACAGGCCCGATGGTCCCTGTTTTTCTCCCGTTTTGATTTTGTGGTCTCGTATCTTCCGGTTTCTAAGAATGTTAAGGCTGATGCCCTCTCTAGGAGCTTTTTGCCTGATTCTCCTGGGGTCCTTGAGCCGGTCGGTATTCTGAAGGAAGGGGTGATTCTTTCTGCCATCTCCCCTGATTGACGACGGGTTCTTCAGGAATTTCAGGCTGATAATCCTGACCGCTGTCCAGTGGGGAAATTGTTTGTTCCTGACAGATGGACTAGTAAAGTGATTTCTGAGGTTCATTGTTCTGTGTTAGCTGGTCATCCGGGGATTTTTGGTACCAGAGATTTGGTTGGTAGGTCCTTTTGGTGGCCTTCTTTGTCACGGGATGTGCGTTCTTTTGTGCAGTCCTGTGGGACTTGTGCGCGGGCCAAGCCTTGCTGTTTCCGCGCTAGTGGGTTGCTTTTGCCTTTGCCGGTCCCTGAGAGGCCTTGGATGCATATTTCTATGGATTTTATTTCGGATCTTCCGGTTTCCCTGAGGATGTCAGTTATCTGGGTGGTTTGTGACTGGTTTTCTAAGATGGTTCATTTGGTACCTTTGCCTAAGTTGCCTTCCTCTTCTGATTTGGTTCTGTTGTTTTTTCAGCATGTGGTTCGTTTGCATGGCATTCCGGAGAATATTGTGTCCGATAGAGGTTCCCAGTTTGTTTCTAGGTTTTGGCGGGCCTTTTGTGCTAGGCTGGGCATTGATTTGTCTTTTTCTTCCGCATTTCATCCTCAGACAAATGGCCAAACCGAGCGAACTAATCAGACTTTGGAAACTCATTTGAGATGCTTTGTGTCTGCTGATCAGGATGATTGGGTGGCTTTCTTGCCATTGGCTTTATAATCGGGCAAGTTCTGCTACCTTGGTTTCACCCTTCTTTTGTAACTCTGGTTTTCATCCTCATTTTTCTTCGGGGCAGGTTGAGCCTTCTGATTGTCCTGGGGTGAACTCTGTGGTTGACAGGTTGCAGCAAATTTGGGCTCATGTTGTTGATAATTTGGTGTTGTCTCAGGAGGTGTCTCAGGGTTTTGCTAACCGTCGTCGGTGTGTTGGTTCCCGGCTTCGGGTTGGGGATTTGGTCTGGTTGTCTACCCGTCTTGTCCCTATGAAGGTTTCTTCCCCTAAGTTTAAGCCTCGGTTTATTGGCCCTTATAGGATTTCTGAGATTATCAATCCAGTGTCTTTTCGTTTGGCCCTTCCAGCCTCTTTTTCCATCCATAATGTTTTTCATAGAGCTTTGTTGCGGAAATATGTGCTGCCCGTTGTTCCCTCTGTTGATCCTCCTGCCCCGGTGTTGATTGATGGGGAGTTGGAGTATGTGGTTGAGAAGATTTTGGATTCTCGTTTTTCGAGGCGGAAGCTTCAGTATCTTGTCAAATGGAAGGGTTATGGCCAGTAGGATAATTCTTGGGTTGTTGCCTCCGATGTTCATGCTGATGATTTGGTTCGTGCTTTTCATTTGGCTCGTCCGGATCAGCCTGGGGTCTCTGGTGAGGGTTCGCTGACCCCTCCTCAAGGGGGGGGGGTACTGTTGTGAATTCTGCTTTTGGGCTCCCTCCGGTGGTTGTAAGTGGTAGCGCTGCTGTCTCTGAATCGCAGCATTTATCAGGTGTGTTCACTTTTTGCAAATCTGACTGGGCTATTTAGTCTTGCTTCACCCTTTAGTCAGTGCCAGTTGTCCATTGTTCCTGCAGGATTCACATCTCTGCCTGGTCTCTCCTGCTTTGCAGTTCTTTTCATCAAAGATAAGTTCTGGCCTTGATTTTTTGCTGTCCACATGCTGTGGCCTTATTGTTCAGTTCTTTTCCATGTTTTTTGTCTTGTCCAGCTTGGTCTGTATAAGGATTTGTTTAGCCAAGCTGGTATCTCTGGAGATGCAGATATACCCTCCATATCTTTAGTTAGCTGTGGAGTTTTTGTATTTTCTGTGGTGGATGTTTTCTAGTGTTTTAATACTGACCGCATAGTACTCTGTCCTATCCTTTCTATTTAGCTAGTAGTGGCCTGCTTTGCTAAATTCTGATTTCAGTCTGTGTATGTTTTTTCCCTCTCCTCTCACAGTCAATATTTGTGGGGGGCTGCCTATCCTTTGGGAATTTTCTCTGAGGCAAGATAGTTTTCCCTTTTCTATCTCTAGGGGTAATTAGTCCTCTGGCTGTGTCGAGATGTCTAGGGAGTGAAAGGTACATTCCACAGCTACTTCTAGTTGTGGTGTTAAGTTCAGGGTCTGCGGTCAGTACAGGTACCACCTTCTCCAGAGTACGTCTCATGCTGCTCTTAGGCCACCAGATCATAACAGGTCCCAGCGTCTTGCTCAGTTCCACTCTGTACAAAGAGTTACTGCTGCTTTTCCTGCTTCTGCCATTGAAGTCAGTGCTGGGCAGCGGCGAGCAGATGCTTCTGGGACTAAGTCCTGCTCTTCTCGTTCTGAGCATGCCCTGAGTAAGATCTCTCAGTGGAGATTGAGGGTCACATGGTCAGATACTGCAGCTATGTCCATTGGTCCTTTCAGGAAGGTCCTGTAGGTGCTAGGACTAAGACCTGCTTGGCACACACTGAGCATGCCCAGGGCAAGATCTCTCAGTGGAGACTTAGGGTCACATGCTCAGGTATGGCAGCCTCTCATTGGTCCTTCTGGGAAGGTCTTTTACTTGCTGCAGCTATATAAGGCTCGCATGGCCGCACAGCCATGCGCTAGTTTTGCTTTCATTTATGTACTTTGCGCCAGTGTGGTCTTGTATGTGTGTGTTCAGGGACCCGGCTGAAATAAGCCCCTAGAATGCTGGCACCTCCGGCGAGGAGTTCGTATGCTTGTGTGTTCAGGGAACTGGCCGAAATAAGCCCCTAGAATGCTGGCACCTCCGACGAGGAGTTTCGTGTGCATGCAAGACCACTGACTGCTCTAGTTTAGACAGTTAACCTGTGCCTCTGTGGAGTCTAGCAGGGCGCAGCGCTTTGTGTTCACGGCTGCTCTGTGAAGTAACAGAGTTAGCTAACAGTGCCATTAGTTCCGCTATTTACTAGCAGTAGGTTCTCCTGCACGGTGGACCCCGGGCCTCCGAGAAAATCCCCAAAGGATAGACAGCCCCCCACAAATATTGACTGTTAGAGGAGAGGGAAAAAACATACACAGACTGAAATCAGAATTTAGCAAAGGAGGCCACTACTAGCTAAATAGAAAGGATAGGACAGAGTACTACGCGGTCAGTATTAAAACACTAGAAAATATCCACCACAGAAAATACAAAATCTCCACATCTAACTAAAGACATGGAGGGTATATCTGCATCTCCAGAGATACCAGCTTGGCTAAACAAATCCTTATACAGACCAAGCTGGACAAGACCAAAACATGGAAAAGAACTGAACAATAAGGCCCACAGTATGTGGACAGCAAAAATCAAGGCCAGAACTTATCTTTGTTGAAATAAACAGCAAAGCAGGAGAGACCAGGCAGGGATGTGAATCCTCCAGGAACAATGGACAACTGGCACTGACTAAAGGGTCAAGCAAGACTAAATAGCCCAGTCAGAATTGCAAAAAAGTGGACACACCTGATGACTGCTGCGATCCAGAGACAGCAGCGCTACCACTTATAACCACCGGAGGGAGCCCAAGAGCAGAATTCACAACAGTACCCCCCCCTTGAGGAGGGGTCACCGAACCCTCACCAGAGCCCCCAGGCCGATCCGGATGAGCCAAATGAAAGGCACGAACCAAATCCTCAGCTTGAACATCGGAGGCAACAACCCAAGAATTATCCTCCTGGCCATAACCCTTCCATTTGACAAGATACTGAAGCTTCCGCCTCGAAAAATGAGAATCCAAAATCTTCTCAACCACCTACTCCAACTCCCCATCAATCAAAACCGGGGCAGGAGGATCAACAGAGGGAACAACGGGCACCACATATTTCCGCAACAAAGATCTATGAAAAACATTATGGATGGAAAAAGAGGCTGGAAGGGCCAAACGAAAAGACACTGGATTAATAATCTCAGAAATCCTATAAGGGCCAATAAACCAAGGCTTAAACTTAGGGGAAGAAACCTTCATAGGAACATGACGGGAAGACAACCAGACCAAATCCCCAACCCGAAGCCGGGAACCAACACACCGACGACGGTTAGCAAAACACTGAGCCCCCTCCTGAGACAACACCAAATTGTTAACAACATGAGCCCAAATTTGCTACAACCTGTCAACCACAGAGTCCACCCCAGGACAATCAGAAGGCTCAACCTGCCCCGAAGAAAAACGAGGATGAAAACCAGAGTTACAAAAGAAGGGTGAAACCAAGGTAGCAGAACTAGCCCGATTATTAAGGGCAAATTCGGCCAATGGCAAGAAAGCCACCCAATCATCCTGATCAGCAGACACAAAGCATCTCAAATAAGTTTCCAAAGTCTGATTAGTTCGCTCGGTTTGGCCATTTGTCTGAGGATGAAATGCGGAAGAAAAAGACAAATCAATGCCCAGCCTAGCACAAAAGGCCCGCCAAAACCTAGAAACAATCTGGGAACCTCTATCGGACACAATATTCTCCGGAATGCCATGCAAACGAACCACATGCTGAAAAAACAACGGAACCAAATCAGAAGAGGAAGGCAATTTAGGCAAAGGTACCAAATGAACCATCTTAGAAAACCGGTCACAAACCACCCAGATAACCGACATCCTCTGGGAAACCGGAAGATCCGAAATAAAATCCATAGAAATATGCGTCCAAGGCCTCTCAGGGACAGGCAAAGGCAAAAGCAACCCACTAGCGCGGGAACAGCAAGGCTTGGCCCGCGCACAAGTCCCACAGGACTGCACAAAAGAACGCACATCCCCTGAAAACGAAGGCCACCAAAAGGACCTAGCAACCAAATCTCTGGTACCAAAGATCCCAGGATGACCAGCCAACACAGAACAATGAACCTCAGAAATCACTTTACTAGTCCATCTGTCAGGAATAAACAGTTTCCCCACTGGACAGCGGTCAGGTTTATCAGCCTGAAATTCCTGAAGAACCCGTTGTAAATCAGGGGAGATGGCAGAAAGAATCACCCCTTCCTTCAGAATACCGACCGGCTCAAGGACCCCAGGAGAATCAGGCAAAAAGCTCCTAGAGAGGGCATCAGCCTTAACATTCTTAGAAACCGGAAGATACGAGACCACAAAATCAAAACGGGAGAAAAACAGGGACCATCGGGCCTGTCTAGGATTCCGCCGTTTGGCAGACTCGAGGTAAATCAGATTCTTATGATCGGTCAAGACCACAATACGGTGCTTGGCCCTCTCAAGCCATTGTCCCCACTCCTCAAATGCCCACTTCATAGCCAACAACTCACGATTGCCGACATCATAATTGCGTTCCGCAGGTGAAAATGTTCAAGAAAAGAAGGCACACGGTTTCATCAAGGAACCATCAGAATTCCTCTGAGACAAAACGGCCCCTGCCCCAATCTCAGAAGCGTCAACCTCAACCTGAAAAAGAAGAGAAACATCCGGCTGATGCAACACAGGGGCAGAAGTAAATCAGCGTTTAAGCTCCTGAAAGGCAGAAACAGCCGCAGAGGACCAATTTGTCACATCAGCGCCTTTCTTCGTCAAATCGGTCAGGGGTTTAACCACACTGGAGAAGTTGGCAATGAAACGGCGATAAAAATTAGCAAAGCCAAAAATTTCTGAAGGCTCTTCATGAATGTGGGCTGGATCCAATCATGAATGGCCTGAACCTTAACCGGATCCATTTCTATAGATGAGGGAGAAAAAATGAAGCCCAAAAAAGAAATCTTCTGTCCCCCCAAGAGGCACTTAGACCCCTTCACAAACAAGGCATTATCACAAAGGATCTGAAATACCATCCTGACTTGTTTCACATGAGACTCCCAATCATCTGAAAAAATCAAAATATCATCCAAATATACAATCATGAATTTATCAAGATAATTCCGAAATATATCATGCATGAAGGACTGAAACACAGATGGAGCATTAGAGAGTCCGAATGGCATCACAAGTTATTCAAAATGGCCTTCGGGCGTATTAAACGCAGTTTTCCATTCGTCACCCTACTTAATACGAACAAGATTATATGCCCCTCGAAGGTCAATCTTAGGGCCCCTTCACACTGTGCAATCAAAGTCTGAACGAGCGTTCGATTTGTGACGTTTATCCGTCCTCGTTCCGAGGTTGCAAAGTGTGACATGGCGTTACGATTTGCGACGCAGCCCAGCATCGTACGATGTGAAAGAAAGAGCAGAACTTTCTTTCGTCGTAAATGTCTCGCTGTGGCGGTCGAAATCGTAGTATGTGACGGCGGTCATACGAGCTCGTAATGCGACTACGTGGGTTGGGCTTCCGCATACCTGCCTCCTGATTGGGCGTGACGTTTTAGCACGCCCATGCTGGTAATACGTCACGCTCGGAGTCGTAGGACTATGGCGGTGTGAAGGGTAGCGTACGATTGCGACGCGTGACGTTCACATCGCAACTACGTCAGAAAAAGCGTTAACATCGTAGAGTGTGACCGCTGGCTACGAGCTCGTACTGCGATGTCGAATATGACGCAAATGCGTCGTAATCGTAGCAGAATCGACCAGTGTGAAGGGGCCCTTAGTAAACCAACTAGCCCCCTTAATCCTAGCAAACAGATCAGAAAGCAAAGGCAAAGGGTATTGGAATTTGACCGTGATCTTATTTAAGAGGCGATAATCAATACAGGGTCTCAAGGAGCCATCCTTCTTGGCAACAAAAAAAAAACCTGCTCCCAATGGTGAAGAAGATGGCCGAATATGCCCCTTCTCCAAAGACTCCTTTACATAGCTCCGCATGGTGGTATGTTCTGGCACACACAGGTTGAAAAGTCGGCCCTTAGGGAACTTACAGCCTGGAATCAAGTCAATAGCACAATCACAGTCCCTATGCGGTGGAAGGGAACTGGACTTGGGCTCATTGAATACATCCTGGAAATCTGACAAAAACTCAGGAATTTCAGAAGAGGGGGAGGAGGCAATTGACATCAAAGGAACGTCACCATGAACCCCCTGACAACCCCAACTAGTCACAGACATAGATTTCCAATCTAATACCGGATTATGCACCTGTAACCATGGGAAACCCAGCACAATAGCATCATGCAAATTATGCAACACCAGAAAACGACAATCTTCCTGATGGGCTGGCGCCATGCACATGGTCAGCTGTGTCCAAAACTGAGGTTTATTTTTAGCCAACGGTGTAGCATCAATGCCCCTCAAAGGAATAGGACTCTGCAAAGGCTGCAAGGGGAAACCACAACGTCTGGCAAATTCTAAGTCCATTAAGTTTAGAGCGGCGCCTGAATCCACAAATGCCATGACAGAAAATGACGATAATGAGAAGATCAGGGTCACAGATAACAGAAATTTAGGTTGTACAGTACTGATGGTAACAGAACTTGCGATTCTCTTGGTACGCTTAGGGCAATCAGAAATAACATTAGCAGAATCGCCGCAGTAAAAACACAACCTATTCTGACGTCTGAATCCCCGTCGTTCAGCTCTAAACACAATCCTATCACACTGCATAGGCTCAGGACTCCGCTCGGAAGACAATGCCATAGTGTGCCCAACTCTGCGCTCGCGCAAGCGCCGATCAATCTGAATGGCCAGAGACATAGAATCACTCAGACCAGCAGGCGTGGGGAACCCCACCATAACATCTTTAACGGATTCAGAAAGACCCTTACTGAAAATTGCCGCCAAGGCATCCTCATTCCATTTAGTCAGCACTAGGGTTGAGCGACCTTTACTTTTATAGGATCGGGTCGGGTTTCACGAAACCCGACTTTTTCAAAAGTCGGGTCGAGTGAAATCGGCCGATCCTATAAAAAAGTCGGGGTCGGGGTCGGCCGAAACTCGAAACCCAATGCAGTGCATTGGGTTTCCAATGGTTCCCAGGGTCTGAAGGAGCGGAAACTCTCCTTCAGGCCCTGGGATCCATAATTAAGTGTAAAATAAAGAATTAAAATAAAAAATATCGCTATACTTACCCTCTGACGGGCCCTGGTACTAACCGGGAACCTTCCTTCCTTAGAATCAGCCTTCCAGGACCTTGCGGTGACGTCGCGGTGACGTCCCGGCTTGTGATTGGTCGCGCGGCCGCCCATGTGACCGCTCGCGCGACCAATCACAAGCCGCGACGTCACCGTGACGTCACCGAAGGTCCTGGAAGGGCTGATTCTTAGGAAGGAAGGCTGCCGGAAAGAAGCAGGGCGTGTCCGAGGGTGAGTATATACCTAATAGGAATATACTCACCCTCGGCTTCGTTCCGGCAGCCTTCCTTCCTAAGAATCAGCCCTTCCAGGACCTTCGGTGACGTCACGGTGACGTCGCGGCTTGTGATTGGTCGCGCGAGCGGTCACATGGGCGGCCGCGCGACCAATCACAAGCCGCGACGTCACCGCAAGGTCCTGGAAGGCTGATTCTAAGGAAGGAAGGTTCCCGGTTAGTACCAGGACCCGTCAGAGGGTAAGTATAGCGATATTTTTTATTTTAATTCTTTATTTTACACTTAAATCTGAATTCCGATACCAATTCCCGATATCTTAAACATATCGGGAATCGGTATCGGAATTCCGATTCCAGATTCAGAAGATCGCCGACTTCATGGCCGACCCCACATAGGGGTCGGGTCGGGTTTCATGAAACCCGACTTTGCCAAAAGTCGGCGACTTCTGAAAATTGCCGACCCGTTTCGCTCAACCCTAGTCAGCACAGACCATTTTCTAAATTTCTGGCAATATGATTCTGCCGCTTTTTGACCCTGACACAGGGCCAACAAGGTCTACTCAGCATGATCCACTGAATTAGGTTCATCATACAATAATCCTAAAGCCTGAAAAAAGGTGTCTATATTAAGCAAAGCCAGATTCCCAGGTTCCAGGGCAAATGCCCAATCCTGGGGGTCACCACGCAGCAGAGATATAACAATTTTAACCTGCTGGATGGGATCACCAGAGGAACGGGGTTTCAGAGCAAAAAACAGTTTACAGTTATTTTTAAAGCTCAAAAATTTGGACCTGTCCCCAAAAAACAAATCAGGAGTTGGAATTCTAGGCTCTAAAACCGGAGTCTGAACGATATAATCGGAAATACCCTGTACTCTAGCACCAAGTTGATCCACACGAGAAGCCAATCCCTGAACATCCATGCCAGCGCCAAACTCCTGAGCCACCCAGAGGTAAAGAGGAAAAAAAACACAACAGACTACAGAAAAAAAAATGGCTCAGCACTTTCCTTCCCTTCTTCTGAGATGCGGTTAACTCATTGTTGGCCAGTTGTACTGTTATGATCTGGTGGCCTAAGAGCAGCATGAGATGTACTCTGGAGAAGGTGGTACCTGTACTGACCGCAGACCCTGAACTTAACACCACAACTAGAAGTATCCGTGGAATGTACTTTTCACTCCCTAGACATCTCGACACAGCCGGAGGACTAATTACCCATAGAGATAGAAAAGGGAAAACTATCTTGCCTCAGACAAAATCCCCAAAGGATAGACAGCCCCCCACAAATATTGACTGTGAGAGGAGAGGGAAATAACATATGCAGACTGAAAACAGGATTTAGCAAAGGAGGCCACTCTAGCTAAATAGAAAGGATAGGACAGAGTACTATGCAGTCAGTATTAAAACACTAGAAAATATCCACCACAGAAAATACAAAATCTCCACATCTAACTAAAGACATGGAGGGTATATCTGCATCTCCAGAGATACCAGCTTGGCTAAACAAATCCTTATACAGACCAAGCTGGACAAGACCAAAGCATGGAAAAGAACTGAACAATAAGGCCCACAGTATGTGGACAGCAAAAATCAAGGCCAGAACTTATCTTTGTTGAAATGAACAGAAAAGCAGGAGAGACCAGGCAGGGATGTGAATCCTCCAGGAACAATGGACAACTGGCACTGACTAAAGGGTCAAGCAAGACTAAATAGCCCAATCAGAATTGCAAAAAAGTGGACACACCTGATGACTGCTGCGATCCAGAGACAGCAGCGCTACCACTTATAACCACCGGAGGGAGCCCAAGAGCAGAATTCACAACAGGGACCGACGTCTCCGCTGAGCAGGCTCCACTGCGGCAGGAGAAGAATGGGAGACTGCAGCGGAGATGGCCCGAGAATCCCCCTGTGCAGAGGCGGGAACTTGACCCCTAACAGTGATGACCACTTAAAGGGCTTTTCCTTCTTTGTCAAGGAAGTAATGGGACGGACAATATCAGAAAAATTTCGAATGAAGCGTCTGTAGAAATTTGCAAAACCAATAAAACGTTGGACCTCCTTAACGTTCTTGAGTGCCGGCCAGTCAAGGATAGCCTGAATCTTACCAGATTCCATGTTCAGCCCCTGGGGAGAGATTATATAACCCAAGAACTGTATCTCAGAACGATGGAACTCGCATTTCTCCGGCTTGATATACAGTTGGTTCTCTTTCAGACGTCTTAAAACAGTTTTGACATGTTTTTCATGTTCCTGTAGAGAGTCAGAAAAGATTAGTATATCGTCCAAATAGATCACCACAAACTGGTCCAACAAATCTCTGAAGATGTCATTAACAAGGTGTTGAAATGCTGCAGGGGCGTTACAAAACCCGAAGGGCATCACAAGAGATTCAAAGTGTCCATACCGGCATCTGAATGCTGTCTTCCACTCATCCCCTGGACGAACACGCACCAAATTATAAGCCCCATGAAGATCCAGCTTAGAGAACACCTTAGCATGGCGGATTCTTTCCAGTAATTTGGGAATCAGAGGCAAAGGGTAACGGTTTCGTACGGTTACCTTATTGAGTTCCCAATAGTCAACACAGGGTCTCAGGGTCCCATCCTTCTTTTTTACAAAAAAAATGGGTGCCCATGCTGGTGAGGAAGAAGGACGTATGAAGCCTTTGGCCAGATTTTCATCAATATACTCCTTTAAGGCTTGAAGGTCAGGTGCCGCCAAACGGAATATCTGCCCCAGGAAGCAACTCAATGGAACAGTCATAATTAGTGTTGAGCGATACCTTCCGATACTTGAAAGTATCGGTATCGGATAGTATCGGCCGATACCCGAAAAATATCGGATATCGCCGATACCGATACCCGATACTAGGGTTGAGCGAAACGGGTCGATCATTTTCAAAAGTCGCCGACTTTTGGCTAAGTCGGCGTCTCATGAAACCCGATCCGACCCCTGTGCTTGTCGGCCATGCGGTACGCGACTTTCGCGCCAAAGTCGCGTTTCAATGACGCGAAAAGCGCCATTTCTCAGCCAATGAAGGTGAACGCAGAGTGTGGGCAGCGTGATGACATAGATCCTGGTCCCCACCATCTTAGAGAAGGGCATTGCAGTGATTGGCTTGCTGTCTGCGGCGTCACAGGGGCTATAAAGGGGCGTTCCCGCCGACCGCCATCTTACTGCTGCTGATCTGAGCTTAGGGACAGGTTGCTGCCGCTTCATCAGAAGCAGGGAGAGCGTTAGGCAGGGTCCACTAACCACCAAACCGCTTGTGCTGCAGCGATTTCCACTGTCCAACACCACCTTCGGTGTGCAGGAACAGTGGAAGCTATTTTTTTTTTTTTTTCCCCTCAGCGCTGTAGCTCATTGGGCTGCCCTAGAAGGCTCCGTGATAGCTGTATTGCTGTGTGTACGCCACTGTGGAAACCAACTGCTTTTTTCAAAGCACATATCCTCTTGTTCCTTCCTTTCTGCACAGCTATCTTTTTTGTTTGTCCACACTTTTTATTTAATTTGTGCATCAGTCCACTCCTATTGCTGCCTGCCATACCTGGCTTACATTACTGCAGGGAGATAGTAATTGTAGGACATTTTTTTTTTTTTTTTTGTTTTTTTTTTGTGGGAGATTAAGATTGGCATTTCTGCTACAGTGCCATCCCTGTGTGTGCCATCTCTCACTGAGTGGGCCATAGAAAGCCTATTTATTTTTTCCGTGATTTGTGTTCTAAAATCTACCTCAACACAGAAACACTACATCAATCAGTGGGAGAAAAATATTGGCCTCAGTCAGGGCTTGTGTGCCACTGCTGTGTGTGCGCTATCTCTCATTCAGTGGGCTATAGCAAGCCTATATTTTTTTTTTTTTTTTTTTTTTAATATTATTTGGTTTCAAAAGTCTCCCTGAAAAAAAAAAAAAACCTAAAAAAACAGTGGGAGAGTAATATTGCCCTTTCAGCTTGTGTGCCAGTCTTGACTCCTGGGTGTGCCACCTCTCTCCCTCTCATTCAGTGGGCCATAGAAAGCCTATTTATTTTTTTTTTTAAATATTATTGGGTTTCTAAAGTCTCCCTGAAAAAAACAAAAAATACATAAAAAAACAGTGGGAGAGTAATATTGCCCTTTCAGCTTGTGTGCCAGTCTTGACTCCTGGGTGTGCCACCTCTCTCCCTTTCATTCAGTGGGCCATAGAAAGCCTATTTATTTTTTTTTTTAAATATTATTGGGTTTCTAAAGTCTCCCTGAAAAAACAAAAAAAACCTAAAAAAACAGTGGGAGAGTAATATTGCCCTTTCAGCTTGTGTGCCAGTCTTGACTCCTGGGTGTGCCACCTCTCTCCCTCTCATTCAGTGGGCCATAGAAAGCCTATTTATTTTTTTTTTTAAATATTATTGGGTTTCTAAAGTCTCCCTGAAAAAAACAAAAAATACATAAAAAAACAGTGGGAGAGTAATATTGCCCTTTCAGCTTGTGTGCCAGTCTTGACTCCTGGGTGTGCCACCTCTCTCCCTCTCATTCAGTGGGCCATAGAAAGCCTTTTTTTTTTTTGGTTTTTTTAATATTATTTGGTTTCTAAAGTCTCCCTGAAAAAAACAAAAAAAAACATAAAAAACAGTGGGAGAGTAATATTGCCCTTTCAGCTTGTGCGCCAGTCTTGACTCCTGGTTGTGCCACCTCTCTCTCTCTAATTGTGGGCCATAGAAAGCCTTTTTTTTTTTTTTAAATATTATTGGGTTTCTAAAGTCTCCCTGAAAAAACAAAAAATACATAAAAAAACAGTGGGAGAGTAATATTGCCCTTTCAGCTTGTGTGCCAGTCTTGACTCCTGGGTGTGCCACCTCTCTCCCTTTCATTCAGTGGGCCATAGAAAGCCTATTTATTTTTTCCGTGATTTGTGTTCTAAATTCTACCTCAACACAAAAACACTACATCAATCAGTGGGAGAAAAATATTGGCCTCAGTAAGGGCTTGTGTGCCACTGCTGTGTGTGCTATCTCTCATTCAGTGGGCTATAGCAAGCCTATTTTTTTTTTTTTTTTTTTTTTTTAATATTATTTGGTTTCTAAAGTCTCCCTGAAAAAAAAAAAAAACCTAAAAAAACAGTGGGAGAGTAATATTGCCCTTTCAGCTTGTGTGCCAGTCTTGACTCCTGGGTGTGCCACCTCTCTCCCTCTCATTCAGTGGGCCATAGAAAGCCTATTTATTTTTTTTTTTAAATATTATTGGGTTTCTAAAGTCTCCCTGAAAAAACAAAAAATACATAAAAAAACAGTGGGAGAGTAATATTGCCCTTTCAGCTTGTGTGCCAGTCTTGACTCCTGGGTGTGCCACCTCTCTCCCTTTCATTCAGTGGGCCATAGAAAGCCTATTTTTTTTTTTTTAATATTATTTGGTTTCTAATTCTCCCTGAAAAAAAAAAAAAAACCTAAAAAAACAGTGGGAGAGTAATATTGCCCTTTCAGCTTGTGTGCCAGTCTTGACTCCTGGGTGTGCCACCTCTCTCCCTCTCATTCAGTGGGCCATAGAAAGCCTATTTATTTTTTTTTTTAAATATTATTGGGTTTCTAAAGTCTCCCTGAAAAAACAAAAAATACATAAAAAAACAGTGGGAGAGTAATATTGCCCTTTCAGCTTGTGTGCCAGTCTTGACTCCTGGGTGTGCCACCTCTCTCCCTTTCATTCAGTGGGCCATAGAAAGCCTATTTTTTTTTTTTTAATATTATTTGGTTTCTAATTCTCCCTGAAAAAAAAAAAAAAACCTAAAAAAACAGTGGGAGAGTAATATTGCCCTTTCAGCTTGTGTGCCAGTCTTGACTCCTGGGTGTGCCACCTCTCTCCCTCTCATTCAGTGGGCCATAGAAAGCCTATTTATTTTTTTTTTTAAATATTATTGGGTTTCTAAAGTCTCCCTGAAAAAACAAAAAATACATAAAAAAACAGTGGGAGAGTAATATTGCCCTTTCAGCTTGTGTGCCAGTCTTGACTCCTGGGTGTGCCACCTCTCTCCCTTTCATTCAGTGGGCCATAGAAAGCCTATTTTTTTTTTTTTTTTAATATTATTTGGTTTCTAATTCTCCCTGAAAAAAAAAAAAAAACCTAAAAAAACAGTGGGAGAGTAATATTGCCCTTTCAGCTTGTGTGCCAGTCTTGACTCCTGGGTGTGTCACCTCTCTCCCTCTCATTCAGTGGGCCATAGAAAGCCTATTTTTTTTTTTTTAATATTATTTGGTTTCTAATTCTCCCTGAAAAAAAAAAAAAAACCTAAAAAAACAGTGGGAGAGTAATATTGCCCTTTCAGCTTGTGTGCCAGTCTTGACTCCTGGGTGTGCCACCTCTCTCCCTCTCATTCAGTGGGCCATAGAAAGCCTATTTATTTTTTTTTTAAAATATTATTGGGTTTCTAAAGTCTCCCTGAAAAAACAAAAAATACATAAAAAAACAGTGGGAGAGTAATATTGCCCTTTCAGCTTGTGTGCCAGTCTTGACTCCTGGGTGTGCCACCTCTCTCCCTCTCATTCAGTGGGCCATAGAAAGCCTTTTTTTTTTTTGGTTTTTTTAATATTATTTGGTTTCTAAAGTCTCCCTGAAAAAAACAAAAAAAACATAAAAAACAGTGGGAGAGTAATATTGCCCTTTCAGCTTGTGCGCCAGTCTTGACTCCTGGTTGTGCCACCTCTCTCTCTCTAATTGTGGGCCATAGAAAGCCTTTTTTTTTTTTTTTTTTAATATTATTTGGTTTCTAAAGTCTCCCTGAGAAAAAAAAAAAAATAAATTAGGTGGGAGATTAATATTGACATTAGTGCTTGAGTGACAGTCCTGCGTGTGTGTCATCTCTGTGATTTTGTGCCACAGAAAACAGAGTGTGTAACATTGTGCCTGATTTTCCTTGTGGTCTCACCAACCTGTTAAGGGATATTGAAATCATACTGAAGTTATAGCTCACCGTGTAAGTTGTTTGATAGCAACAAATAAAGTTACTTTGGTTAAGATTTTAAAACAATGAGGAAGTCTGGTGCAAGAGGTCGTCGTGGGCGTTCATTGTCAGCTGGTAATGATGGTAGTGGTAGTGGAGCATCAGGTGGTCGTGGGGATAAAAATATTCCACCTAAGTCTGGAGCTGTGGAGCCAGTTTCGTCGTCAGGCTACACAAGGCCTCGAACGCTCTCTTTTCTGGGAGTAGGAAAACCGCTTTTAAAGGCGGAGCAGCAACAGCAAGTTTTGGCTTACATTGCAGACTCAGCCTCTAGCTCTTTTGCCTCCTCTTCCGAAACTGGTAAATGTAAAAGCAGCGCGTCGCTTGTGGATGTTCACGGTCAGGGACAAGTCGCTTCCTTGTCCTCCTCAGCAAAAACTACAACAAGAGAGAAGGATGCAGCAGGCGACACAACGGGTCACTCCATGGAGCTCTTTACACATACCGTCCCTGGCTTAGAAAGTGAAACATTTAACAGGCCATGCCCATTACAAGTATATTCTGACATGGAGTGCACTGATGCACAGCCACAGCCAGAGTACTATGCTGCTCCTTTGACTCAGACCACCACATTGCCCTCTCAGGGTACAGATCCACAATCAGACCCTGATGAGACTATGTTGCCCCGCCACGAACGCTATACCACCGACCGACACAGTGACACAGACGAAGTTGCACACGAGCTCGAAGAGGAGGTAATAGATGACCCAGTTATTGACCCCGATTGGCAGCCATTGGGGGAACAGGGTGCAGGCGGCAGTAGTTCAGAAGCGGAGGTGGAGGAGGGGCCGCAGCAGGCATCAACATCGCAACAGGTTCCATCTGCCGGGCCCGTATCTGGACCAAAACGCGTGTCAAAGCCAAAACCTGTTGGAGCACAGCGTTGCCATCCGGTTAAAGCTCAGTCTGCAATCCCTGAAAAGGGATCAGAGTCTAGGAAGAGTGCAGTCTGGCATTTTTTTAAACAACATCCAACTGATCAGCGCAAAGTCATCTGTCAAAAATGTTCAACTAGCTTAAGCAGAGGTCAGAATCTGAAAAGTCTAAATACTAGTTGCATGCATAGACACTTAACCACCATGCATTCTCAAGCCTGGACTAACTACCAAACGTCCCTCAAGGTTGTAGCACCCTCGGCCAATGAAGCTAGTCAGCAACGCAACATCCCTTCCGTCACTGTAAGGCCACCATTTTCCGCACCACCGGCAGTATCTGTGCAGGTTTCTTTGCCAGCCAAAAGCAGTCAGGGTCAGGGAATCACCAGTTTTGTAGGAGGAAATATTGCATGTAGGGCACCGGCGGAAACAATACCGTCTCCAACCGTCTCTCAGTCTGCCATGTCCACCGGCACACCCGAAAGTTCCACGATCTACAGCTCTCCAGTCCAGCTCACCCTACATGAGACTCTGGTTAGAAAAAGGAAGTACTTATCCTCGCATCCGCGTACACAGGGTTTTAACGCCCACATAGCTAGACTAATCTCGTTAGAGATGATGCCCTACCGGTTAGTTGAAAGCGAAGCTTTCAAAGCCCTGATGGAGTACGCTGAACCACGATACGAGCTACCCAGTCGACACTTTTTTTCCAGAAAAGCCATCCCAGCCCTGCACCAGCATGTTAAACAGCGCATCGTCCATGCACTCAGGCAATCTGTGAGTACAAAGGTGCACCTGACTACAGATGCATGGACCAGTAGGCATGGCCAGGGACGTTATGTGTCCATCACGGCACACTGGGTGAATGTGGTGGATGCAGGGTCCACAGGCGACATCAATTTAGGGACAGTTGTGCCTAGCCCACGGTCTAGGAAACAGTTGGCTGTAGGCGTTCGCACCCCCTCCTCCTCCTCCTCGTCCTCCTGCAGAAGCTACAGCTCTTCCACAGAACGCAGTCGGCCAACCACTCCATCGGCAGATGACACTGTTGCACACCAGTTGTCCCATTATGGGCCAGCTACTGCCAAGCGTCAGCAGGCTGTATTGGCTATGAAGTGTTTGGGCGACAACAGACACACCGCGGAAGTTCTGTCCGAGTTCTTGCAACAAGAAACGCAGTCGTGGCTGGGCACAGTAGATCTTGAGGCAGGCAAGGTAGTGAGTGATAACGGAAGGAATTTCATGGCTGCCATCTCCCTTTCCCAACTGAAACACATTCCTTGCCTGGCTCACACCTTAAACCTGGTGGTGCAGTGCTTATTGAAAACTTATCCTGGGTTCTCCGACCTGCTCCTCAAAGTGCGTGCACTTTGCTCACATATCCGACGTTCGCCTGTACACGCCAGCCGTATGCAGACCTATCAGCGGTCTTTGAACCTTCCCCAGCATCGCCTAATCATAGACGTTGCAACAAGGTGGAACTCAACACTGCACATGCTTCAGAGACTGTGCGAACAGAGGCGTGCTGTTATTTATTTGTGGGAGGATACACGGGCAGGCAGTAGGATGGCAGACATGGAGTTGTCAGGTGTGCAGTGGTCGAAGATACAAGACATGTGTCAAGTCCTTCAGTGTTTTGAGGAATGCACACGGCTGGTTAGTGCAGACAACGCCGTAATAAGCATGAGCATCCCCCTAATGCGTCTGCTGATGCAAAGTTTGACGCACATAAAGGAGCAGGCGTCTGCACCAGAGGAAGAGGGAAGCCTTGATGACAGTCAGCCATTGTCTGGTCAGGGCAGTGTACAGGACGAGGTAGCGGGCGAAGAGGAGGTGGAGGACGAGGAGGATGATGGGGATGAGTATATTTTTAATGCGGAAACTTTCACGGGGGCACAGGAAATTGGTTGCGTGTCACGGCCGGGTTCTGGTTTTTTGAGGGACACAAGTGACGTAGATTTGCCTGCAACTGCCCCTCAACCAATCACAACCGGAGATTTGACAAGTGGAACTTTGGCCCACATGGCGGATTATGCCTTACGTATCCTACAAAGGGACACACGCATTACGAAAATGATGAACGATGACGATTACTGGTTGGCCTGCCTCCTTGATCCACGCTATAAAGGCAAATTGCAAAATATTATGCCACATGAGAACTTGGAACTAATATTAGCAACCAAACAATCAACTCTTGTTGACCGTTTGCTTCAGGCATTCCCAGCACACAGCGCACGTGATCGTTCTCACACGAGCTCCAGGGGGCAGCAGACTAGGAGTGTTAGGGGTGCACACATCAGAAGTGGCGTTGGACAGAGGGGTTTTCTGACCAGGTTGTGGAGTGATTTTGCTATGACCGCAGACAGGACAGGTACTGCTGCATCAATTGAAAGTGACAGGAGACAACATTTGTCCAGTATGGTTACTAACTATTTTTCATCCCTTATCGATGTTCTCCCTCAACCGTCATTCCCATTTGATTACTGGGCCTCCAAATTAGACACCTGGCCAGAATTGGCAGAATATGCATTGCAGGAGCTTGCTTGCCCGGCAGCAAGTGTCCTATCAGAAAGAGTATTCAGTGCTGCAGGGTCAATATTAACCGAAAAAAGGACTCGTCTGGCTACCCAAAATGTTGACGGTCTAACATTCATTAAAATGAACCACAACTGGATTTCAAAATCTTTTGCCCCACCTTGCCCGGCCGACACCTAGCTTTCCTATGAAAAGCTCTTGCCTGTGAATTACTTTTCTAATGTCTAATTTGCTGCTGCAGATTGTACAGCATACGACATGTTTACACCTCCCTAAATGGCCAAACTCCCCACACGGGGCCGTGGTATCGCGACTTGGCGCAAGCACCCGTGAGACTGCTGTTTGTCTGAAGAGGTGGGTGTGCTCGCTTTTGGTTGACGGCATTGCTACTGGGTCCCTCATAGTACAATGTAGTGTCTCTGGCGGTGGTGGTGCGCACCCAACGTCAGACACACCGTTGTAACATGAGTGGCCCTGGGGCGGTCCCGCCGGCCTCAAGAGAGTTCCCCCCTACCCCAGCTCAAACTGGGCTCTACTACGTGCAAAATTATGTCGCACAGCTCCACCAATCTTTAGTCTATTCGCTGACATCATTCAATGTCTGGCACTGACAATACAAATTTGTAGACATCTATGATGCAACTTAAAGTAGTCTGTGTCTGTGTCCTATATTGGCACCATTAAATAGTTACTGCCAAATTACTATGTCAGAAACACAGCAGATGAGCCCACCCCTGTACCTAAGTATGCCATCTTTTTTTTTGTTTTGGTTGTTTTGCGAGACATTAACATCTATTTATATTTTGGGAGTACTGGGACAGACACTCCTTGCACTACTCCTCCACTCAGCACCAAGCTGCCTGCCCGTGTATCCATGTAACCGCTGTAAAACTGCCATGAGCCTATTGTTTGTTATTTTAGGCCTTTGATAGCCTGTCTGCGGTCCCTACTCCTCCACTGACCACCAAGCTGCCTGCCCGTGTATCCATGTAACCGCTGTAAAACTGCCATGAGCCTATTGTTTGTTATTTTAGGCCTTTGAAGCCTTTCTGCGCTCCCTCCTTCCACTAGTCCTCCACTGACCAGACCACTGCTGCCCGTGTACCCCTGGAACCAATTTTAAAGTGCCTACAGCCAGCCCATTTTATTGTGTTAGGCCTTCGAAGCCTGTCTGCGGTCCCTCCTTCCACTAGGCCTCCACTGACCAGACCACTGCTGCCCGTGTACCCCTGGAACCAATTTTAAAGTGCCTACAGCCAGCCCATTTTATTGTGTTAGGCCTTCGAAGCCTGTCTGCGGTCCATACTTCCACTAGTCCTCCACTGACCAGACCACTGCTGCCCGTGTACCCCTGGAACCAATTTTAAAGTGCCTACAGCCAGCCCATTTTATTGTGTTAGGCCTTCGAAGCCTGTCTGCGGTCCATACTTCCACTAGGCCTCCACTGACCAGACCACTGCTGCCCGTGTACCCCTGGAACCAATTTTAAAGTGCCTACAGCCAGCCCATTTTATTGTGTTAGGCCTTCGAAGCCTGTCTGCGGTCCCTCCTTCCACTAGGCCTCCACTGACCAGACCACTGCTGCCCGTGTACCCCTGGAACCAATTTTAAAGTGCCTACAGCCAGCCCATTTTATTGTGTTAGGCCTTCGAAGCCTGTCTGCGGTCCATACTTTAAATACTCCTCCACTCAGCACCAAGCTGCCTGCCCGTGTATCCATGTAACCGCTGTAAAACTGCCATGAGCCTATTGTTTGTTATGTTAGGCCTTTGAAGCCTTTCTGCGCTCCCTCCTTCCACTAGTCCTCCACTGACCAGACCACTGCTGCCCGTGTACCCCTGGAACCAATTTTAAAGTGCCTACAGCCAGCCCATTTTATTGTGTTAGGCCTTCGAAGCCTGTCTGCGGTCCATACTTCCACTAGTCCTCCACTGACCAGACCACTGCTGCCCGTGTACCCCTGGAACCAATTTTAAAGTGCCTACAGTCAGCCCATTTTATTGTGTTAGGCCTTCGAAGCCTGTCTGCGGTCCATACTTCCACTAGGCCTCCACTGACCAGACCACTGCTGCCCGTGTACCCCTGGAACCAATTTTAAAGTGCCTACAGCCAGCCCATTTTATTGTGTTAGGCCTTCGAAGCCTGTCTGCGGTCCATACTTCCACTAGTCCTCCACTGACCAGACCACTGCTGCCCGTGTACCCCTGGAACCAATTTTAAAGTGCCTACAGCCAGCCCATTTTATTGTGTTAGGCCTTCGAAGCCTGTCTGCGGTCCATACTTCCACTAGGCCTCCACTGACCAGACCACTGCTGCCCGTGTACCCCTGGAACCAATTTTAAAGTGCCTACAGCCAGCCCATTTTATTGTGTTAGGCCTTCGAAGCCTGTCTGCGGTCCATACTTCCACTAGTCCTCCACTGACCAGACCACTGCTGCCCGTGTACCCCTGGAACCAATTTTAAAGTGCCTACAGCCAGCCCATTTTATTGTGTTAGGCCTTCGAAGCCTGTCTGCGGTCCCTCCTTCCACTAGGCCTCCACTGACCAGACCACTGCTGCCCGTGTACCCCTGGAACCAATTTTAAAGTGCCTACAGCCAGCCCATTTTATTGTGTTAGGCCTTCGAAGCCTGTCTGCGGTCCATACTTCCACTAGGCCTCCACTGACCAGACCACTGCTGCCCGTGTACCCCTGGAACCAATTTTAAAGTGCCTACAGCCAGCCCATTTTATTGTGTTAGGCCTTCGAAGCCTGTCTGCGGTCCATACTTTAAATACTCCTCCACTCACCACCAAGCTGCCTGCCCGTGTATCCATGTAACCGCTGTAAAACTGCCATGAGCCTATTGTTTGTTATGTTAGGCCTTTGATAGCCTGTCTGCGGTCCTTACTTTAAATACTCCTCCACTCACCACCTAGCTGCCTGTGTATCCATGTAACCGATGTAAAACTGCCATGACTGCCTACTGTTTGTTATTTTAGGCCTTTGATAGCCTGTCTGCGGCCCCTACTTGCAATACTCCTCCACTGACCACAATGCTGCCTGGAGTGCCTGCCTGTGTATCCATGTAACCGATGTAAAACTGCCATGACTGCCTACTGTTTGTTATTTTAGGCCTTTGATAGCCTGTCTGCGGCCCCTACTTGCAATACTCCTCCACTGAGCACAATGCTGCCTGGAGTGCCTGCCTGTGTATCCATGTAACCGATGTAAAACTGCCATGACTGCCTACTGTTTGTTATTTTAGGCCTTTGATAGCCTGTCTGCAGCCCCTACTTGCAATACTCCTCCACTGACCACACCAATGCTGCCCGTGTACCCCTGGAACCTATTTAAAAGTTCATAGAGCCTAGTTATATATTTTATTTACTATTAATAAGGCCATGATGGACTACGCTGTACCACGCTACAAGCTAACCAGTCGACACTTCTTTTGCGAGAAAAGCCATCCCAACCCTCCACCAGCATGTAGAAGACCGCATTGTCCATGCACTCTGGCAATCTGTGAGTACAAAGGTGCACCTGACAACAGACGCATGGACCTGTAGGCATGGCCACGGAAGATTACGTGTCCATTACGGCGCAATGGGTTAATGTGGTGGATGCATGGTCCACAGGGGACAGCCTACTAAGTCTGTCTGCAGTCCCTAATTCAAATTGTCCTCCACTGTCTAAATCGGAACTTCCACCTTCTGGCTTTCGGCCTATAGTATCAGAAATTAAACTGCATTTGGCCTTCAACTTTGGTTAGGGCCTACTAACGGCTTCTGCCCCTCCCTGGTGTTGCCCTCAACTAAATAAAGCTGAGCTTCAACCTTCCGGCTCTCATTATGTGGTTTTAAAAAAAAAAATGGTGGTTAGGGCCTACTAACGGCTTCTGCCCCTCCCTGGTGTTGTCCTCAACTAAATAAAGCTGAGCTTCAACCTTCCGGCTCTCATTAAGTGGTTTTAAAAAAAAAAAAAATGGTGGTTAGGGCCTACTAACGGCTTCTGCCCCTCCCTGGTGTTGTCCTCAACTAAATAAAGCTGAGCTTCAACCTTCCGGCTCTCATTATGTGGTTTTAAAAAAAAAAATGGTGGTTAGGGCCTACTAACGGCTTCTGCCCCTCCCTGGTGTTGTCCTCAACTAAATAAAGCTGAGCTTCAACCTTCCGGCTCTCATTAAGTGGTTTTTAAAAAAAAATGGTGGTTAGGGCCTACTAACGGCTTCTGCCCCTCCCTGGTGTTGTCCTCAACTAAATAAAGCTGAGCTTCAACCTTCCGGCTCTCATTAAGTGGTTTTAAAAAAAAAAAAATTGGTGGTTAGGGCCTACTAACGGCTTCTGCCCCTCCCTGGTGTTGTCCTCAACTAAATAAAGCTGAGCTTCAACCTTCCGGCTCTCATTATGTGGTTTAAAAAAAAAAAATGGTGGTTAGGGCCTACTAACGGCTTCTGCCCCTCCCTGGTGTTGTCCTCAACTAAATAAAGCTGAGCTTCAACCTTCCGGCTCTCATTAAGTGGTTTTAAAAAAAAAATGGTGGTTAGGGCCTACTAACGGCTTCTGCCCCTCCCTGGTGTTGTCCTCAACTAAATAAAGCTGAGCTTCAACCTTCCGGCTCTCATTAAGTGGTTTTAAAAAAAAAATGGTGGTTAGGGCCTACTAACGGCTTCTGCCCCTCCCTGGTGTTGTCCTCAACTAAATAAAGCTGAGCTTCAACCTTCCGGCTCTCATTATGTGGTTTTAAAAAAAAAAAAAATGGTGGTTAGGGCCTACTAACGGCTTCTGCCCCTCCCTGGTGTTGTCCTCAACTAAATAAAGCTGAGCTTCAACCTTCCGGCTCTCATTAAGTGGTTTTAAAAAAAAAATGGTGGTTAGGGCCTACTAACGGCTTCTGCCCCTCCCTGGTGTTGTCCTCAACTAAATAAAGCTGAGCTTCAACCTTCCGGCTCTCATTATGTGGTTTTAAAAAAAAAATGGTGGTTAGGGCCTACTAACGGCTTCTGCCCCTCCCTGGTGTTGTCCTCAACTAAATAAAGCTGAGCTTCAACCTTCCGGCTCTCATTAAGTGGTTTTAAAAAAAAAAAAAATGGTGGTTAGGGCCTACTAACGGCTTCTGCCCCTCCCTGGTGTTGCCCTCAACTAAATAAAGCTGAGCTTCAACCTTCTGCTCCAAATTACCATTTTAAAAAATGCAATAGGCTTTTCCGGCCTACTAAAGGTGTCTGCCCCTCCCTGGTGTTGTCCTCAACTGAACAAAGCTGAGCTTCCACATTCTGGCTTTCGCCCTATACTATCAGATATTAAACTGCATTTGGCCTACTAGTGTGGTTAGGCCCTTGAAACAGTGTCTGCTGCTCTTGGGTTTGCTACTCCACTGAACAAAGCAATGCCGCCTGTTTAGTCCTGTTACCAATTTTGAACTGCATGTAGCCTACTTTATTCTTTGGCCCTATATCTGTTTCCTCCTCATCCTGCCCATTGCCCAGCCACTGCTAAATGAGTCTGCTGGTACATTGACCTAGACCACTACATTCCCCTTGTACTCTACACAGCCAGAATCTGTCCCTGCTGAAAGTAAGGTTCCCCTTCCCGCATGTTATACCACCTTACACAGGGACAAAGAGGAAGGTGCAGATGAAAGTGCAGGTTCCTTCATCAGGTGGGGGGGCATACTCGTTGGCGACGTCACTGGCACAGGGCCCCTCAGAGTACGCAAAAGTGTCGCTGCTGGTGGGAGGCGCCCCCGCCATGCAAACACACCGCCGTACTTTGAGGGGCCCTGTGCCAGTGGCAATGCGAACGAGTGGGCCCCCCCCCTGCTTGCTCAGGATCACAGCACTTGCAACTTTTAAATACTTACCTTTCCCTGCAACACCGCCGTGACGTAGTCCGCATTTCCTGGGCCCACGAAAAACTTGAGCCAGCCCTACTCCCCCCACAACTTTCCCCCAATTCCCTATGCCCAACTATTATTATACAGTTAATTAAGATTGGCAAGCTTCAGAAACAAGAATGGATGTTTTTGGCATTAAAATGGGCACTGTAGGTGTTTTCCTGGCCTCCACTCACTGCCGACTATGCTTCCCCATTGACTTGCATTGGGTTTCGTGTTTCGGTCGATCCCCGACTTTTAGCGATAATCGGCCGACTGCACTCGACTCGACTCTGGACAAAATCGGGTTTCCCAAAACCCTACTCGATCTTAAAAAAATGAAAGTCGCTCAACCCTACCCGATACCATTACAAGTCAATGGGACTCAAGTATCGGAAGGTATCCTGGATGGTTCCCAGGGTCTGAAGGAGAGGAAACTCTCCTTCAGGCCCTGGGATCCATATTCATGTAAAAAATAAAGAATTAAAATAAAAAATATGGATATACTCACCCGTCCGGGGGCCCCTGGACCTTACCGATTGTAACCGGCAGCCTCCGTTCCTAAGAATGAGCAGTTTAATACCTTCGATGACGTCGCGGCTTGTGATTGGTCACGTGCTGCTCATGTGACCGCTCACGCGGCCAATCACAGGCCGCGACGTCATTGCAGGCCCTAAACTCCTCAATGAGGAGTTTAGGACCTGCGATGACGTCGCGGCCTGTGATTGGTCGCGTGAGCGATCACATGAGCGGCACGCAACCAATCAGAAGCCGCAACGTCATTGAAGGCCCTTCACGTGCTCATTCTTAGGAACGGAGGCTGCCGGTTACAGCGTTAAGGTCCAGGGGCCGCCGGAGAGGTGAGTATATCCATATTTTTTATTTTAATTCTTTATTTTTTACATGAATATGGATCCGATTCCGATTTCCGATATCACAAAAGTATCGGAACTCGGTATCGGAATTCCGATACCGCAAGTATCGGCCGATACCCGATACTTGCGGTATCGGAATGGTCAACACTAGTCATAATGCCTGTGTGGAGGAAGTTGATCTGCATTCTTCTTGTCACAGAGGTCAGAGAACTCTTTATATGCTGGAGGTAAAGAAGATACCTGTACATGTGGTTCCGTAGCCGTGGACTCAGGACAGCTTCTGTTAATGCTGAGTTGCTCCTTGTTGGAAAGATAATCTCCTTTGTCTCCCAGTTGATAATTGGGTTCTGAGAACGCAACCGAGGAATGCCTAAAATCACAGGAAAATGAGGAGAAATTAGCAAGAAAGAAAGTTGCTCCTGATGATTAGGCTCCAACAAAATTTCAAGGGGTACGGTCTCCTGATCCACAGGCCCAGAGATTAAAGGTGACCCATCCACTGTTTCCATGGTAATTGGAGAGGCTCTTTGCTGAATTTTAATACCATGTTCCTTGGAAAATGCGATATCCATGAAATTGCCACCTGCACCAGAGTCAATCATAGCTGAACTGGAAATCCACTTTCCTGAACACAGGTTCTTAATAGGGAGAGAACAGTGAGAGTTCTTTTCCTTCAGCTCCTTGGGGGGTGAAGTCATAGAAAGTGAATGGAATACAGCGTTTAAAGGCAGTCTACATTCAGAGATGTCAGATTCATCATCACAGTTGTCATACTCCCCTATTGCTGCTAGCACCTTGTTAGGCCGTCTAGGACACTTAGGACAATTGATCAAGAAGTGGTCAGACTGGCCGCAGTAGAAACATAGACTTTCACGAAGGCGATGCTCCCGGCACTCATTGATCTCGCATCTCTGAACGGAATCAATTTGTATGGGCACCTCCTCCACTTGCCGAGATGTTTTACCTGCAGGCTCTTTGGAAGGAAGGGAAAAGTTAGAAATACGGTTATATGCAGCAAATTTTTCCTGCCTACGCTCAGTAAGGCGAATGTCTATGCGCACACAATGCTGTATAAATGTCTCTAGTTCTTGTGGTGACTCTGAGCGAGCTAGTTCATCTTTTAAGATACTAGACAGACCCCTTTTAAAAATAGGCAATTGTGCATAACTGTCCCAATTGGTATCTACCGCCAATCTCCTGAATTCAGTGGCATACTCAATAACAGAACGTTTAGCCTGGCGTAAAGACAACAAAGCAGACTCAGCGGTTGCACGGCGATTAGGATCATCAAACATTAATGCCATAGCAGCCAAGAAATCATCCAAGTCATTTAACCGTGGGTCACGAGACTCAATCATCGGATTCGCCCAGGCGAGCGCTCGTGAGGTCAGTAGCATTATTACACACAATACTTTGGATCTATCAGTAGGAAAACGGTCAGCATGCACATCAAAATATAGCATACATTGATTCACAAAGCCACGAAATTTGTCGCGATCACCATTAAATCTGAATGGGGGCAACTTAGGTGGGCTAGCTGGTGGCGGTTGCCCAGAGGGTAAAGTCACTTGTGCAACTATTTGCGTGCTTATGTCCTGAAAAGCCCGTCCATACTGGGACTCTATGCCAGCAAGTTTGTTTTCCTGGGCTGCCATGCGATTGCTTAAGTCCCGCAAAGTTTGTCCAAACACTTGTTGATTGTGTTCAAAGCTTCCAAACTTCTTTTGCAGACCTTTCACATCTTTCTGCAGTGATCTAATTATGGAAAACACCTGCTCTAATCTGCTCTCTGCAGTCATTGTTCCAGCAGTCTCCTTTTTTTTTTTATGGCTAGATTATCCTGTAATAATTATAGGGGATAATTAAGGAGACTCTTTGCGTGGAACAAGACAACAGGGCACAGTTTTATAAGTGGTAAAGTTTATATTATCACACGGTGATTTAAGCAGGTGCAGAGAGAAACTCAAGTCCACAACACTTGGTGCAAATAATAAACGCAGCTTAGCAGTCAATAGGAAACTTCAGAGGTAGATGCAAACAACATATCACATATGGGGTGTATCTATATATGATACCCCTAAGGTTCTCAAAATATAACACCTAAATCAGCCAGGAGACCTATTGATGTACTATATAACCTAAAACATAGCTTTTAATAAATAATGTTAAAATATGACATGGATAATAACAATAAAGTGCAAAAAAGTGCTCATGTGACCTGTGCCAAATTAAAAATTGGTTTGATCTCACCCAATAGTCCAATCTCTTTTTTTCTCCTTTTTTCCGGGAGCATCCAACAATATTTTCGGGGGAGGGGGGGGATTAAAGTATTTCTATCCTACCCCAGTCGTGCCCCTGTGTAGCTCCCGCCCTGACAAGGGCAGTCCCCAAGTCAGTCTAAAGTTTTGTACCCACCAAAAATAATGTACCCTTCCCTACGCGTTTCCTCTCCCATAGGGGAGAATCATCAGGGGAACTAAAAAATATATGTGGGATATTATTGTCCAGAGAGAGTCCCTGCATCCGCTGGTAACTCCCGTGTCCAGAATTCCCAGTAGTGGGATCAGACCTGTAGTGGGGTGAGACCCCACTACAGGTCTGATCCCACTACTGGGAATTCTGGACACGGGAGTTACCAGCGGATGCAGGGACTCTCTCTGGACAATAATATCCCACATATATTTTTTAGTTCCCCTGATGATTCTCCCCTATGGGAGAGGAAACGCGTAGGGAAGGGTACATTATTTTTGGTGGGTACAAAACTTTAGACTGACTTGGGGACTGCCCTTGTCAGGGCGGGAGCTACACAGGGGCACGACTGGGGTAGGATAGAAATACTTTAATCCCCCCCCCTCCCCCGAAAATATTGTTGGATGCTCCCGGAAAAAAGGAGAAAAAAAGAGATTGGACTATTGGGTGAGATCAAACCAATTTTTAATTTGGCACAGGTCACATGAGCACTTTTTTGCACTTTATTGTTATTATCCATGTCATATTTTAACATTATTTATTAAAAGCTATGTTTTAGGTTATATAGTACATCAATAGGTCTCCTGGCTGATTTAGGAGGTAGATGCAAACAAACAGAATGTCTATGAAGCACAGTTATTCTTGAGGAAACTTGACACGAACAGATCCTTGACTTAGTCCAGACACAGATAGATATGCTATTAGGCAGTTCAAATCATATCTTAGCTCAACCAGGGAGGCCTGGTTAATAGTCTCAGGTTTTGCATAGCAGAAACAGCTTACATGTCCAGCAAATGCAGATGGAAGTAACACGAGCAGCAGATGAAGGAGGATTACTGAACACTGGTGTATGCAGCAGGAACTCAGAGCAGAGTGGCAGGATCTCCAACACAGGTTCACAGGAGCAGGTGCAGGTGCAAGGCCAGGGAGTAATCAGGAGCTGGATGCAAAGCAGAATAATCTAGCACAGACTGAAGGCTGGGGTGGAGTTTTATAGCAGGAAGACAAGTGCACATGAGAACAAAGACGCCATGTTGGAAAAGGGCAGTAATGCACAAAAGGTAAAAAATGTTCAGAGACCTGGCATTCTCCATCTTTTCTCATAAGACACACTTTAGTGTTATCAAAGTTTGATGGTAAGATGGTATGTGGTTCTGCTTCTCACTGGTCATCAAGTTTGTGCATTCTTCTTTTCCACTTTAGAACTTATTCACCTGGTGACAAGGGAATTGCAGGGGCACGTTGATTATAGTTTCTTTCTTGTCTTTGTCTTGCCTGGGACATTCTTCTTTTCCACACATTCTTGTACTTGATGGTATTTCTGCTGTTGCTCAGTATCCCAATCTGCATCCGGTGAGTTGTTTCTGGTGTTAGGACTCCTATATCAAGGTCAACAGGTAATTTACTAGGTCTTCCTCTCATTAAGTAGGCTAGAGTGCAGTTGGTGGAATTCACCGGTATATGATTGTACAGATCAACCAAGTCTGGCAGCTTCTCTGGCCACAGGTTTATTTCCTCCAAAGGCAAGGTCTTCAACAGGTCGATTACCACCTAGTTCATTTTCTTACACATACCGTTTGCTAGAGATGATACAGTGTTGCCCTGATCCTCTTACATCCATACAGGTGACAGAACTCCTGGAACACTTCCGCTTCAAAGGCTGGGCCTGGGTCGGTGAGTACCTTTTCAGGGTAACCATGGGGTCGACAAAAGTGTTGTTGGAATGCCTTGGCTACCGTCTTTGCTGTCTGGTCCTTGACAGGAACAACTACCAGGAATCTGGAGTAATGGTCCACTATGGTCAAAGCATAGACATAGCCTGACCAGCTTGGGGTTAGCTTCCAGATCCAGAGTGACCAATTCAAGTGGCTGTTTGGTGACTATGTGCTGTAGGGGTGCCCTCTGGCTGTCACAGTCTTTTCTGCGCAGGTTGCATTGGACACACTTTCAGCACCTCTTTTCAATGGCTCTTCTCATGCTAATCCAATAGAACCTCCCACAAAGTAGAACATCTAACTTCTTCCAACCGAAGTGACATGCTCCATTGTGGTGTGCTTCTAAAGATCAATGGTGCATCTTGTCTTGGGACTACAACCTGCCAGACCAGCTCATGAGTGCGTGGGTCGATACTCCTCCTACACAGCTTACCGTCGTAGATAAACAATTTGCTCTTCTCCTTTCACAACTGCTGAGTCTCTTGTGGAGCATCTGGACCAGGGTGTGAAGTGGCTAGTATTAGCAGCTCTTTTACCAGATGGACTGCTGGGTCGCTATCCTGCATTTCTGCCCATCCATGGTGGGGCAATGGGTTCAGCATGGCTTCTTGCCTGTCATTGCGCTTTTTCTTCATATGATGGGAGTACTAGGTTGCCTCGGGGCAATGGAAGGCTGGTAACTCAATCTCTTCAAGTGCTTCCAGATCTTCTCCCACTTCTGGTAAATGGAGCATCCTGGACAGCGCATCGGCATTTGCATTCTTGTGCCCAGCGTGGTACTTAATGGTGAACTCAGAGTTGGACAACCGGGCCATCCATCGCGGCTCCAATGCACCTTGTTTTGCCATTTCCAGGTGGGTCAGCAGATTGTTGTCAGTGAAAACGGTGAGCTTTGCTGTAGCCAGGTAGTGCTTGAACCACTGTTACCGCCCAGATTATGGAGAGGAACTCCAGTTTGAAGGAACTGTAGTTTTCGGGGTTCCTTTCAGTGGGAAGAAGCTTCCTGCTGGTGTAGGCAATTACTCTCTCTTTGCCTTTCAAGCTAAAGCTAGACATCCAGGTACAACAAGATGGTTTCAAAATTCTTATGCCCAAGACAGCACTCCATCATCCTCTGGAACGTCCCTGGTGAGTTGCAAAGTCCGAACGGCATGCAGTTGAATTCAGAGAGGCCCATTGGTGTCATGAAGGCGGTCTTTTCTTTATCCTCCTCTGCCACGGGAACCTGCCAATTTCCACTAGTAAGATCTAAGGTGTAAAAATAGTTAGCAGATTTTAAAGCAGCAATTGACTCTTCAATTCTGCACAACGGGTATGCATCCTTGTGTGTACTAAGGTTTATCTGCCTGTAGTCAACACACATCCTCATTGTACCATCCTTCTTTCTAATGAGGACTAACGGAGCTGCCCAGGGGCTACAACTGTCTCTGAATACCCCAGCCTCCTTCATGTCTCGTAACATACTCTTAGCACATTGGTAGTGAGCTGGAGGTACATGCTGGTACCTCTCTTTAATGGGCAAATGATCTCCAGTGGGGATATGATGTTGAACCCCTTTTACCTGCACAAAGTCTAGTGAGTGTTTGCTGAATACCCATTCATACTCTTAGACCACCGGGTAGGCTCCATGCTTTTAGTGTAAAGGAGTGGAATCAGTGCCTACATGTAACTTTTTACACCAATCCTCCAACTGTCCTACAGAGCCATTGTCCTCCGCCTGGTTGGACGGGACCAAGGGTTCTGTTGCCTGTATTGCATTGTTACTAACAGTGAATAGTTTAGTAAGTGTGGCATATATTGGTAAATGGACTTCTTTCTCCCCACAATTAAGGACACATACAGGTACCCTCCCCTTGTGGACACTAGTGTTGAGCGATACCTTCCGATACTTGAAAGTATCGGTATCGGATAGTATCGGTCGATACCCGAAAAATATCGGATATCACAGATACCGATACCCGATACCAATACAAGTCAATGGGACTCAAGTATCGGAAGGTATCCTGGATGGTTCCCAGGGTCTGAAGGAGAGGAAACTCTCCTTCAGGCCCTGGGATCCATATTCATGTAAAAAATAAAGAATTAAAATAAAAAATATGGATATACTCACCCGTCTGGCGGCCCCTGGACCTTACCGCTGTTAACCGTCAGCCTCCGTTCCTAAGAATGAGGAGTTTAGGACCTTAGATGACGTCGCGGCTGACGTCGCAGCTTGTAATTGGTCGCGTGACTGCTCATGTGACCGCTCACGCGACCAATCACAAGCCGCGACGTCATCGCAGGTCCTAAATTCCTCATTCTTAGTAACGGAGGCTGCCGGTTAACAGCGGTAAGGTCCAGGGGCCGCTGGACGGGTGAGTATATCCATATTTTTTATTTTAATTCTTTATTTTTTACATGAATATGGATCCCAGGGCCTGAAGGAGAGTCTCCTCTCCTCCAGACCCTGGGAACCATACACTGGGAACTTCCGATTCCGATTTCCGATATCACAAAAATATCGGAACTCGGTATTGGAATTCCGATAACGCAAGTATACTTGCGGTATCGGAATGCTCAACACTAGTGGACACCAATCACCTCTCTGGCTGTCAGGATAGTGGGCCTACTCTCGGAATACACAGGTTCTACCAGGGCCTGGTAGTCTTTACTTCTGAGGCCTATTGCTGCCCGACACCAGATTAACATTTCACTCCTGGGAGGTATTGCAATTTGGATCGGATCACTCACTGTGACGCTCCCAACTTCTCCACCAGACAGTTCTACCTGTTGTCTGTGCATCAGGGCTCTAATTTCTTTCTCTAGGACACGCTGCTCACTGGAACCAGCAGTTTCGACAAGACAATAACCTTGCCAAGACAGTTTTCTATGACATTAGTACCTAAGGTCATCATTGGGTTACATTCTTGCCGGTCAATATCTACAATCATCAGTCCATGAGTTTTCAATTCTACCTGCCCCATCTTAATGGTCACGTCCGTATTCCCCACTTGTGGCAAAGGCTGACCATTACTGGCTACTATTGTCAGGTCATTATCCGGGCCATGAGTAATATCAGAGTCAGCCCAGTACCATTTGTACAGAATGTAAGGCATAGTCATCACCGATGTCCAGTAAAGCGTTCATCGGGATGTCGTCGATCACAATGGGGAGAACCGGTCATCCTCCGAGTACTTGACTCACCAGCTTTATGGGTCTCCTGGTCATCTTACTCCTGGGGGTTGGCCCTCTGCCCCAGCAGTTGTCCATCCTGATGATAGCGGTCGTTGTATCTTCCTCTGGTCAGTGGGATCCTCTTCTGCCATCCCCAGGGGATGTCATCTGGACTGGAAGCCAGCTGGCTCTTTCCTTTTGGGGACCCTTGTAGGGACTGCACAGTTTTGGCTAGTGCAGCTACGCTTTTGGTCAATTCCTAAACCTGGAGGCGCAGTCCTGCGGGGGGGGGGTCATCATCTAAAGTCTGTGTGTCAGCCTCAACAGCGCCCAGGGAATGCTGTTCGGCTGGGATTAGGCTCATGCAGCACCCGGATGGCCCTGTCCTTGCATTGTGCAAAGTCCAGGTCAGGCTTTTGCAGGGCCAGGATGTACAGCTGCGTCTAGTGGGTGCCAGACAAAAGTCCTTCAATAATTCGGGTTTAAGGCAAAGCCGGAGCGTGGGGAAGTGGATCTGCCCTTGGCTAATGATATGAATGAGTTTTTCAACAGATTCACCAACACAAGCACAGTGTCATCAGGAATGGGGGAGGGAGCCGGGAAACGATCGGCAGCATTGACATTGGGGGATAAACAGCCTGCTTTCATTGTCTCCCAAAGCGACGTGAGAAAACAGTTTAGTAGACTTGTTATTGGCAAAGCCGCTGGGCCTGATGGCCTCAGCCCACGTGTCCTCAGATCGTGTGCAAACCAGCTGTGTACTGTATTCCAGCACCTGTTTAACTGAAGCTTTCAATCACAGAGTGTGCCAGAACTGTGGAAGACCACCTGCCTGGTGCAGGTTCCTAAGACCACTTTTCCAACTTCCCTACAAGACTATCATCCAGTGGCCTTAACATCACATGCTATGAAGTCCTTGGAGAGAATAATACTCGCCTACTTGTGTCTATGGGTGAGGGCTTTTACTGACCCCCTACAGAGCAAAGTGCTGCAGTGTGCAGGCGCCGGGAAGGGTCAGAGAGGCCCGGCACCTGCGCATGAAGACAAGAAGAGGACGTCATCCTATGAAGATGGGAGGCACCGGACTGGACCGCGACACCCATCGGTCCGGACCGCAGAGGGACTGCCGCTGGGTGAGTATAATATAACCTCTTTTTCTCATCTTTCAGGATACATCGGGGCTTATCTACAGCATTCCAGAATGCTGCAGATAAGCCCCTGATGCCAGTGGGCTTAGCTCAACTTCCATTTTGGGGGTGACAGGTTCCCTTTAAAGTCACTGAGGGTGTAGGACTCCCATGAATTTTGTGGCAACCAGGCCGCTCCTGGTATATAGGGCATGGATAATGGCATTATGGGAGCTATAGCTGCGGCTGGTTCCAGCCAGTTTATGGGCGCTGCGGCCTGGTGCATCACGGGGCTGCGGCTGCCGCCGGCGCTGCATCTCCACCAGGGCTGGACATATTCCTTCCCCCATGCTAACCTCAGCCAGGCCTGTTGTCTGGTTACAGGCATCTGCAGCTGTCTCGCCGGCACTCTGTTCGGTGCTCCTTTCGGTTCTCCTGCCGGGGCTTCCGACTTCTTCTCTTGCATAAGACTGAGCTCTTTCTTCAGGCTCTACCCATGATGGCATGCCCCTCATTTCCTGCACTCTTCGCAGCGCTCTTTATGGCGGCCGTTTTTGGCTGCAATTTTGAAAATTGTATCGCGCGCACCATGTGACACAGTTATGGCAATGTTTTGATGGCAATGTTTTAATAGCTCATTAAAGTCTCTGGCACACAATTTAATAAAGTCTCTCTTTTAAATACAGTCTCTTAGGTGCACAAGACCCAGTTTTCTGGGTCAGTCTGATACTGTTCGTGACAACAAGATGGCGTGCCTGCCATGACCGTGAGGTACTTGGTACCGGGTCCAGTACTTAAAGGGATGTGTCCTGGCGGTTGCGACACTGTGTGTCCATGTTAAAGGGACGGTCTTTAAAGGGGTTAGCTGAATAATAAAAGCTTGTGATGCTACCTGTGGTATTCGTTCAGGGGTGACCGACGCTGCTTACAGGTGTCCACTGGAGTGATGTTATGGCAGCAGGGATGGTATGGCTTCCCACAGGTGAAGCTGGGTCCCCAGGGTTCCCGGTGTAATAGATGAAGATGGTGATATTTGGTGTAATAAGAAACGGAGGACACAGGGTTGCAGTCTCTTTACCTCTTTACTTGGTTCAAGGCAGCCACAGTCCAGGGTACCGGATCATGGATGCTGGTGTGGTCCGGGCGGCTTGGCTGGAAGCCATTCTGGAATCCCCTTTGCCAGGTGGGGTTGGAAGCCTTCCCTCAAGCGCTGTTGTGTAGTCCCTTACTGCCTTAGGCCTCACACAAGGTCCTCATGTTTTCTCTCTGTCACCTTTTAGGTAGGACACTACCCATACGACAGGTAGCTAGAGCCTTTTACAGGATCTCTATCATGACACGGGTTCTATTTACTACTGTGTCCTCGGGTGTTAATGGTGAACAGGTAACTTGCAATCAGCTGTCCGCCAGGTTCTGCCGTGAGGCATGAAGTTACCCCCACAATCTCGGTCTTCCGGCTACCGGTCTCTGCGCTCAGCATGGAGGAAGCCCAATCGCAGCTTCTCTCTCCAGCTCTTTACTCTCCTTTGCTTCATTTCCCTCTCAGTCTCCTACAGACTGCTTGGCTTTCTTTTTCCTTCCCAGGAGCCGCAGAATCACTCATCTCCATGGCCCCAGCTTTCCTTCCTCTCTTTTCGCTCTCCTCTCACCAACTGTCTAACTCTAACTGCCTAGCAACTTCCTAGCAACTGACTCCTCCTCCCAACCAGAGAGAGCAGCTCCCCTGAAGTCTGGTGTAGAGCTTCCCTTTTGGCCTGGAGTCAGAATAGTGTTGTATGTGCTGAATACCTGTCAAAGGGATCCTTCCTCGATTCCAAGCATAACATCACTCTCCCCATGAGGAAAGCTATGCCACTGTAACAACCGCTTACCTGGGGTGTTACATGTATGTTCTGCGTGACTGGTATCTACCACGATATGGTCACTGTGATAATATTGCTCTTTTTAACCCATTTCTGACATTGGATATAATAATCCATCCATGTGACCTGGGCCTATTTGACTAGGGACGCATTATTACGTCCGTGCGATTGCTAAGTGCCAGGAGCAATCATACACCGCTCCTGACACTTTAACCCCTGAAATGCTGACAGCCCCTCTGCCTTTGGATCGGAGACCCCGCTTAGTGCTGATGGGTCCCTATTTTTGCCATGGTGACGCAATGTCATGACAACATCCAGGTCACCAGAGCTAGGAAACTTTCTTGTTATGCGCAGTGCATGATCAGCAACTTTCCCTGTCAGTGCAGAGCTGGCAGTTTCCCAATGCAGCATCCCCATACTGTAGAAGCAA
Source organism: Ranitomeya variabilis (assembly GCF_051348905.1). Classification (NCBI taxonomy): domain Eukaryota; kingdom Metazoa; phylum Chordata; class Amphibia; order Anura; family Dendrobatidae; genus Ranitomeya; species Ranitomeya variabilis. Next base: position 647,582,834 of record NC_135233.1, on the reverse strand, counting down.
TCAGCCTGCAAAAAATGATAGTCCCATAGTGGGACAAAGTAAAAAAGTTAAAAAAAATAAAACATTTTTTATTAAATAATTGTAAATTTTTTTAAAAAATCAAAAACAATAATAAAAATATAAAAAAGTTGTATCTATCAATAAATATTTGAATGAAAAAAATATAAACAATAAAAGTACACATATTTGCCGCAACAACCTGACCTATAAAACTCTCACTAGTTAACCCCTTTAGTGAACACCATAAAAAATAAATTATAAAAGCAAAAAACAATGCTTTATCATCATACCACCAAACAAAAAATTGAATAAAATGCGATCAAAAAGACGGATCTAAATAAACATGGTACCACTGAAAACATCATCTTGTCCTGCAAAAAACAAACTGCCATACAGCTCCATCAGCAGAAAAATAAAAGTTATAGCTCTCTGAATTAAGCAATGCAAAAATAATTATTGTCTATCAAAGAGTTTTTATTGTGTAAAAGCGGCGAACAGCATAACCCCCCGACCCCCCCCCAAAAAAAATCCTGAATTGCTGGTTTTTGTTTACTCTGACTCCCAAAAATCAGAGGAGAAATTGATCAAAAAATGTCATGGGCCCGAAAATGATACCAACTCGTCCTGCAAAAAGCAAGCCCTCACATGACTCTGTGGGCCAAAATATGGAAAAATTATAGCTCAAAATATGGTGATGTAAAAGTTATTTTTTTCAATAAAAAGTGTCTTTTAGTGAAAAAAAAAAAAACGATTTAAATCTGTTATCGCTGCAATCGCTGTAATAAAGTCGCCTAATCACTTATACCGCATGAGAAACGGTGTAAAAAATAAATAAAACCAATTCTTCACCTGCTGTTGATTCATTCATTCTGTGTCCTAAAGATCGCAGTAAGGCTTGGCGTAAATTTATCCTGCGCTCTGTGCTGAGCACTTGCATCAAAATTTCCGTGTAAATCTCTGAAATAAGTAATTCAGATGGAACCTCTGGTTGAAGATTCCCTATAATGAGGCAGATGAAGGCACTGTTGATGCCGTCTGACCTGTGAACCGGTGGTGTCCGTCTTTTTAGAATTGCATAAAAGTGCCGTCGGCCACAGTTTTGTGCATTTCTGAAAAGATGGACACTGCTGAACAGAGGCTAGACAGAGCCTCATTATAGTGAATTGATGCCCCAGGGGATTCATCTGAATCACGTCACTCAGGGATTTAGATGGAAACCCCAAAATAAGTGGTCAGAGTAAAGCGCTGGATAAATGTGATCCAAAAAGTTATGGAAATTGTTCCCAATAAAAACTTCAACTCAATAAACAAAAAAAGCAAGTCCCCACTCAAGATCTGTCATCTGATAACGGAAATATAGGGAGCTTCCACCCTGCTGGTAGTAGAATGGCTCTGGAAAAGCGAAATGACTCCTCACCCATCAAAAGAAATTCAGCAAATTCTCCTCTCTCAAATCCAAATGTCTACCTACCTTATGAGCCCCACAATGTACCTAAACCACATATTGCATCCACGTTTGGCATTTCTGAAGCGATGAGAGCCCAGTAGTGTTGAGCGATACCGTCCGATACTTGAAAGTATCGGTATCGGAAAGTATCGGCCGATACCGGCAAAGTATCGGATCTAATCCGATACCGATACCCGATACCAATACAAGTCAATGGGACTCAAGTATCGGATGGTATCCCTGATGGTTCCCAGGGTCTGAAGGAGAGGAAACTCTCCTTCAGGCCCTGGGATCCATATTAATGTGTAAAATAAAGAATTAAAATAAAAAATATTTTCCCTCGGTAAAGTGCAGGCTGCGTCGGAGAGGTGAGTATATCAATATTTTTTATTTTAATTCTTTATTTTACACATTATATCGATACCGATACCGATTCCCGATACAACAAAAGTATCGGATCTCGGTATCGGAATTCCGATACAGCAAATATCGGCCGATACCCGATACTTGCGGTATCGGAATGCTCAACACTAGAGCCCAGCTAACTTACAGGTGCATGTCTCCAGAAATATGAGCTATGCGTAATGTACTGTTCACTACAGCATACTGCTCACTACAATGGCAGTTTGCAATTTTCAACATTCATTGCTGCTTGTTTCTGGAAAATACCCATGGAGTCAAAATCGTTTATACATCTGTAGATAAATTCCCCAAGGGGTAAAGGGGGATTCTGCTCTTCTAGCAATTAGGGGCTCTGTATGTGGAGTCCGCAAGCTGCTCTAGGAAAATCTGTGCTCCAGGAGGTAAATAGTGTTCCGTTCCTCCCAAGCCTCTCCATTTGGCTAAGTAGTACTGTAGTACTGTACAGCCACATATGGGGTATTGCCATGTTCAGTAGAAATTGTGGGCCAAATTTTGGTGCCATTTTACCCACTTTGTGTGTTAAAAGGTAAAATTAGGAGCTAAAACTAAATTCTGGTGGTAAAAATGTAGTTATTTTTTCTTCACTGCCCAATGGTATAAAATTCTGTGACACACCCATGCTGTCAATATGATCACTGCACCCCTAGATGAATCGAGAGGTGTAGTTTGTAAAATGTGGACACTTATGGGGGTTCGGCTGTTCTGGCACCTCATGGGCTCTCCCAGTGGGTCGTGGCACCTGCACACCATAACAGTAAAATCTAGTTCTCCTTGCCTTTTGAGCTTTGCACTGTGCCTGAAAAATATTTTGTGATTACATGTAGAGCATTGGCGCAATCAAGAAAAAAAGGTCCTCAGTTTGTTATAAAAAAAATCCTATTATTTCTTAGAAAAAATAAAAACTTGGGGCTGAAACAACATTTTAGTGGTAAAAATGTAATTTATTCTTTCTTCACCGCTCAGTGGTATAAAAATCTGTGAGCCACATGTGATGTCAATATGATCACTGTACCCCAAGATGAATTCATTGTGGAGTGTAGCTTGGAAAATGAGTTCACATATAGGGAGATTCTGTTGTTCTGACATCTCTGGGCTCTGCCGATGTGACATGGCACCCTTAAACCTTTCCAGCAAAATCTGAACTCCAACATGGCGCCTCTTCCCTTCTGAACTTTGCACTGTGCCTGAAAAGTAGTATTCCCCCACATATGGGGGATTGGCGTACTCAGGAGAAATTGCACAACAAACTACATGGTGCAATTTCTCCTGTTACCCTTATGAAAATGCAAAATTTGGGGCCAAAATAACATTTTTGTGAGGAAAATGAGATTTTATTATTTTCACGGCTCAACATTATAAACTTTTGTAAAGCACCTTGGGGTTCACCATGCATCAAAATACATTCCTTGAGGGGTCTAGTTTCCACAATGGGGTCACTTGTGGGGGGTTTCCACTGTTTAGGCACATCAGGGGCTCACCAAATGGGACATGATGTCCCCTAATGATTCCAGGAAATTTTACATTCACAAAGTCAAATGACACTATTTGCCTTCCAAACCTTGTCGTGTGCCCAAACAGTAGTTTTGTCTCTCATATTGGGTATTGGCGTACTCAGGAGAAATTGCACAACGAATTGTATGGCGCAATTTCTCTGTTACTCTTATGAAAATGCAATATTTTGTGCTAAAAACATACAGTATTTGTGGAGAAAATTTGATTTTTTTATTTTTAAGGCTCAATGTTATAAACTTCTGTGATGCACCTGAGGATTCAATGTGCTCAAGCCATATCTAGATCAGTTCCCTGAGAGGTCTAGTTTCCAAAATGGTGTCACTTGTGGGGGATTTTCACTGTCTAGGTACATTAGAGGCTCTCCAAATGCGACATGGCGTCCGCCAATTGTTCCAGCAAATCTTGCATTCAAAAGGTTAAATGGAGCTCTTTCCCTTCCGAGCTCTGCCGTGTGCCCAAACAGTGGTTTTCTCCCTCATATGGGATATCAAAATGGTGAGGGGAAATTACACAACAGACTTGGGGGTCCATTTTTTCCTGTTACTCTTGTCAAAATAAAAAAAATTGGATCTGAATTATTTTTTGTGAAAAAAGTTAAATGTTAATTTTTTTCCACATTCCAAAAATTTCTGTGAAGCACCTGAAGGGTTGATAAACTTCTTGAATGCGATTTTGAGCTCTGTGAGGGGTGCAGTTTTTTGAATGGTGTCATGTTTGGGTATCTTCTATCATATAGTTCACTCAAAGGGACTTCAAATGTGAAGTGGTTCCTAAAAAAATGGTTTTGTAAAACTTGCTGTAAAAATGAGAAAGCGCAGGACAATTTTTAACCCTTATAACTTCCTAACAAAAAAAAGGTTGGTTCCAAAATTGTGCTGATGTAAAGTAGACATGTGGGAAATGTTACTTATTAGGTATTTTGTGTGACATATCTTTGTGGTTTAAGGGCATGAAAATGTAATGTTGGAAAATTGCAAAATTTTCAAAATTTTTGCCAAATTTATGGGTTTTTTTTTTACAAATAAACGAAAGTCATATCAAAGAAATGTTGCCACTATCATGAAGTACAATATGTCATGAGAAAATATTCTCAGAATCACCAGAATGTGTTGAAGCATTCCAGGCTTATTACTAGTAATGAGCGAATTTGTTCAGAAAACGAACGCCAAACATAAACTCAGCACGAATATGGCACATTCGGATTCGTGATCGGAAACACGAACAAAATTTTTATAAAATAAGGAAAAATTGGTAACATTCGGTAAAAAGTGCAGGAAATTATTTGCATTGCCACAAAAGTATTTTCAGCACTTCAGCAACGGTAATGGTGGTGTATCATTAGCATTTGGCATGTGTTTGATGAGGGGAGGGGGTTTGCAGAGCTCAGAGGCGCTGCGATCTTGTAAACAGTATTTTTTTTCCTAACTTTTTGTGTGCACATCGTGGCTAGCCAATCAAGGCGCAGGAAAAATCCACAATGTCCTGACACCACGGCTTGTGTCATTGGCTGCTGAAATCACATGTCCCTCTCTGTTATAAAGTACAGACATCTTGTTCTAGCGCCATTTTGACACAGTAACAGCGCAGAGAGGCTGCTCCTAAATTTACCTTCCAGCATTTTTTTTTGGCCACACAAAGCCAGCAGGGCACATGTCCTACAAGTGTGTTGTGCACTGCTTCTATTGTGCTCCATGCATGAGTAAGGCTAGTTTCACACTAGCGTTTATCCGGGCTGTAGAGGGATGCGGACTTCCTCCGTGAAGCCCTGTGCACTACCGCGCCTCTTTGTTCAGCTCTGCCTATGGCTGCATGCGGCGTGCGCACCCTATCTTTAACATTGGGTACGCAGGCCATGCCGCTCTATGAGGATGCCATCACATGCATCGTTTTGACGGTGCGATGACCTGCACCAAACACAACATGTTGCATTTGCATTTTCGTGCAGATGCCGCATGGTCAAGACGACACATGTGGCGGCATCCGCATACAGCGGCATGGCCTGCATACCCAATGTTAAAGATAGGGTGCACATGCCACATGCAGCCGTAGGCGGAGCTGAAGAAGAGGCACAGCAGTGGGTGGGGCTTCATGGAGGAAGTCCGCATCCCTCTACAGCCCGGATAAACGCTAGTGTGAAACTAGCCTATAGCATTCTAAATAATATTTTTTCACTAGCTAAATGTGAAACAGCCTGCTGTATCCCACCTTGTAATTTTTTGCTCTGGTGGTATGAAACTGTCTGCAGACCTAACGCACATTAAAAAAATGTTTAATTTTTCAGTTCTAAAAGTTAGACAGCCCGCCATATCACACTTTGTCATTTTATTGAGTTATAATTAAGCTGTCTGCAGATCTCACACACATAACCAAAAAATTTTTCTGTTGCTAAACGTTATACAGTAGAGAACCTGACTTAGGCCGGAGTCACATACAATGTATAAAAAATTGGTACGCTTTACATGGACGAGAATCGCACAAATGTTTAATAAACAGTGATCCATGTGCAATACGAGGATGCGATTTCCTCGCATCAAACTATCCGTGTGACATCCGTGTGACATCCGTATGGCATCCGTATGGCGAGATTTTCTCACCAGCTTGCAAAATGGACATATAACGGTTTTTAAACCTGAAAATACTTTTTATTGGCCCTAAAACAGGTGGCAGCTACCAATCTATGCAGTAGAGTCCCTGCTTCTGTTGGTGTATTTCTTAATTCTGAGCAACATGTCAGATCTACTTACTTTTAACACTACAGAGTGTGTGCTTTACAACTCGGTCTTGTCACAACGTTTTGGGGAGCCATACCCAGTGATTGTGGATCCGAGGAGGTGGAGATGGATGTTGGTACATCCACTTTTGAAGCAAAGGATCAATAAAGGCCATTTTAACCATTTATATGCAGCTCTCAGGACGCATCCGGACAAGTTCTTCAACTATTGTCGGATGAGGATTCCAACATTTGACATTTTGTTGGAGATTTTGTGGTCAGGGATCACTAAGAAGGACACCAGGATGTGCAAATCTATATCTGCAGAGGAGCTCCTTATCCTTACGTTATCCTCGATGTTGAAATCAGGCATTTTTATTTCATGGCCTTAGCCCTTTTTTTTTTTTTTTTTTTTTAAAACCCTTAATTGTTATGTTGCTTTAACATTGTTATGTTGCTTCAACATCATTTGTGCTTTTATAATATATATTAGTATTTAAAACATCAAAGCCATCGCATGTATTTAATTTTTGATTACACATGGCTTCTTAGTTATATAATCTTACTTTTTGCCAAGATTACGCTATTATGTGTTCCAGTTTTGATTTTTTTTATCATTATGTTGACTTTTAGATTCCTTTCCACTGGCTGGTGGACAGCCACTACAGGTTTATAATTGTAGATATTGGGGCCTATGGGAGAACTGGAGACTCAAGTGTCTTCAGTTCTTCCATTATGGGTCGGCGGCTGCGCAATAATGAGTTGAATCTCCCGCCCCCAAGTCACATACTAGGGGCAAATTTGGATGCTGTGCCTTACATCATGGTAGCAGATGATTCGTTTCAATTATCACGGAACTTCATGAGGCCCTATCAACGGAGAGGCCTGGACTAAAGGTGCCAAATTTTTAATTTGCGTCTTTCCCGCGCCTGCCATCTGGTAGAGTGTTCCTTCGGCATTCTCTGTGCCAAATGGCGGGTGCTGCAGTCCGCAATTCAACTGAGTGAAGGCAATGTCAATGGCGTGATAAAAGCATGTGTTGTTCTTCACAACTTTACAAGATACCATGATTGTCCATCATCTGCTGATGATGAAGTTGATTCTGCAAATATTGTTTTACCTACTACACGTGTTCTTCCTTCACATCGTCAGCCCTCTGGGCTCAAAGTTCGTGATGTGTTAACCAATTATTTTGTAACACCCGAGGGATCGACTACCTGGCAAGACAATGCTGTTTCTATATAGTATTTTTTGGTCTTCTAAGTTAATAAATATAATAATGTTCCTATTTGAATTGTGTTGTATGGTTTTTTAAATAAAATATAGTTATTTTGTTAAGTAGTCACATTATGTATGTAGTCCTAACAATACATGACACTCATTGTTTGTAAAATGTTTTTACTGGTCAAAGCATATATATAGTAGGCCAAAACATATTCACATCATATGTCATTTTAGGCATATTAACCTGAGCAAACATTAAAGCTTAACATGCAAAGGCCACAAATGAAATTAAACACAAAAAACCTTCACTGACAGTCAAGTAACACTTAAAACAAAATTACAGGTTCTGGTAGGTTGGGGGTGGTGATAGCGGGTGGCCAGCATGTGCGGAACTTGGCCTAGGTGGTTGACCAACCTGACTGTCAACCTATGGTATGCCAGATATATATGAAAGATTCTGTTGCAAGGCTCAATCCTGTGTCTGAGAGAAAAATTGTTGTTGAGGGTAGAAGTGCATTAACTCCTGGGAACTTGCTTGAGCCATTTGGTCATACCCCCCATATGGCCATGTCGAGCAGACAAATGTTGGGACCAGCCTCCAAATGTGTGTCTGCTCAAGTGGCCAGATTGGGCAGGTGCTGTATACTCATACATTGGCCTAGGTTGGGTTTGGGCAGCCTGTGCCTGTGGTGCAATATGTGGCGGGGGTGCTGCTGCGACTGTTTCTGTTTGTCCCTGCAGAATGTCTTTCACTGCAAGAAGGTTTCTAGATGACATTTGCCAACTTTCAAGATAGTTAAAGACAGAAGTAGGGTTGTTTGGGGGTGTTGCCGCATCTATAACTATTTGGATAGAACCTCTGGTCCGCAGCCAGAGCGATCGCGGAAGGGGATGCAAGTGGCGGGCAAGACTGCTGAAGTACTCTTCCTCCCCATCGTCATGGGCAGCCCTGGACAAATAGTCCAACACCCCTGTATCCACTTGCCTCCTGGTGCCAGCGGTAGAAGACACCCTTCTGCGCCGCCCATGGTGTGGTCTTGTAGGAGGCTGTGGTCATGTATCCAGAGCCAAGGTTGGACTGCTGCTGTGGGCCCCTTCCTCCACCTCTGGATTGGCCTCCTGTGTGGCAGAAGACACTGCTGGTGGTGGTGTTGGTGGTTGGTTGCTGGCTGCTGGTTGGGCAGATGTGCCAGCCACTTCGGCACCTTCACCAACGGGGTCAATCACCACCTCAGAGTCAGATGCAGTCTCCCTTTCAGTAAGGTTTGACTCTGTTCAGTTAATGAAAAATTAAATAAAAACTTACGTAAAAAAAATATTCAGGATATAACATGTGTATCAAATTTTTGGACATGCATGCACTTACGGTCTGAGCTCAATCACCGGTGCAAGAAAACTAAGATGCTCAAAATATACGTATTTTCTTTTTTGGGGGCTGCATCACCACTACGCCCAAAAAGTTGACGTTCACGCCGGTACTGGTCATGAAAACTCCGCCAGTGTCTATTGACATCATTCACTGCAAAGAAACACAAGAATTCTTTTAAAACAATCAAGCACATAACTCCAACAGGTACAGGGTTTGCAATCGCACACAGGCCCTGGAGCCTAGGGGGACATAAAAGACCCTTTGTTCTATATAAAAATTTGCTTGCCAAAGCTTCCTGATAATGGATGATCCAATTTCCTGTCACCTGGAGAAGTCTTCCGTATTTCTCGCAATTCACACACATGGTCCGTGTTACCCGATTTTTTCTTGCATCCATAGACTTGCATTGGCTATTCTCGGCCAAGATACGCTGACAATCGCAGCATGCTGCGATTTCACTCGAATCCTGAATACGGCCGAGAAAACAACGGATAATAGGAGCTGCCCCATAGATTAACATTGGGCCGAGTGCTAAGCGATTTTTTTATCGTATTGCACTCGTCCGTATTACGGTCTAGTGTGACTCCGGCCTTAAATAGTTTGTAGCATCTATTGTGTTATAGAGGCCTGATCCAAAGGCCCCCCCAAAATTCTTCTGTTCCTAGTGTCATACAGTAGGAGACATCTCACATTCAAATAGTTTGCAGCATCTAGTGTGTTATAGAGGCCTGATACAGAGACCACCAAAAAAAATATTCAGTTTCTTGTGTCATACAGTAGGGGACATCTCACATTCAATTAGTTTGTAGCATCTAGTGTGCTATAGAGGTCCGATACAGAGGCCACCAAAAAATTATTCTGTTCCTAGTGTCATAGAGTAGGGGACCTGACTTTCAAATAGTTTGTAGCATCCAGTGTATAATAGACATTATAAAATGACATGATCTTTATTTAAATTTACAATAAATAACACTTCATAAAAAAGTTGTTGGAGATGGAGACAAACCATGCAGAAATGTAAAAAGCAAAACACTGAACAAATAATAGACCCTTATGTCTGGAGAGAATAAATACGGTATTATCTGAAACACTTTACAAGATAATATGTGTATGTGGCTTTAACATGAGTATACACCATAGCTTTAGGACCACATAGTCTGCCTATATAGTGTTAACGGGTGGAAGCTAGGGGCAGCCATACCTGAAATTCAGAAATAGTCCAGCATACCCCTTGACACGCATTTCGATAGTGATCTTCCTCAGAAGAGGTCCTAAAGCTATGGCTTGCACTATTTGTTACTGATTTCCTCTGTGATTTGTTTACTCACTTTCTCTAACCACACTTGTGTTTTACTATGCTTATAAGGAGTTAATCAGGAACACATTCTAACAGTGTCTGGAGCTCTCTAACATTATTAATTTAATTTTTTGTGTCTTATATCATATTGTATAGCACAATTATTTTTGCACTTTGCACTTTATTTACTAATTGGTGCTATTTTGGCAATAATCATTGTATACTCATGTTAAAGGCACATACACATATTATCTTATAAAGTATTTCAGATAATATTTATTCTCTTCAGACATAAGGGTCTATTACACTGGTCTACAAAAAAAAAATTCTGGCATGGTCTTTAAGAACAGTTTTAGACTAATTTGAGGGTGCTGAATTCAAATCTGACGTTAATTTCTCTATCACATCATGTTTTTGCACTATAGGTATATAGCCCATTTTCATGAATTCCATGATAAATATAAGTAGTGTATGAAAAATGCCGGTTTATACGGTTCACTAAAGTAAATTTAGTTTTCATTTAGTCTCCCAATAAATCTGAAAATATCTTTGTTTTCTTTGAACATGCATAATTCCCATTTGTTATGATAACACCCTTGTTTTCTGTGCTACTAGAACAGTAGAGCTACAGCAGAGCATTGGGTGAAGACTGAATGGCCTCAGCGACAGAATTTGGCATCTGGCGATAAGAATGTCATCCATGATCCTCTAGTGGATAGGAAGGACATTGTCTTTCCTCCCTTACACATAAAACTTGGATTGATGAAGCAGTTCGACAAAGCTCTCAATCACAGTGGAGAATTCTTTAACTATATATGTTCAACTTTTCCTGGTCTTAGTGAAGAGAAGAAAAAGGCTGGAATGTTTGATGGACCTCATATAAGAACACTTATGAGAGACCCAAAGTTTATAACATCAATGAATGAGACAGAAGAAAGAGCTTGGAATTCATTTTGTAATGTGGTGCAGAATGTTCTAGGGATTAAGAAAGCAGACAAATATGAAGAGCTTGTGGAAGAGCTACTAATGAGTCTGCTAAATCTTGGATATAGAATGAGTATCAAGATTCACTATTTACACAGCCATTTGGACTTTTTCCAGAGATCCTTGGGGATGTGAGCGAGGAATAAGGGGAGCGTTTTTACCAGGACATTAAAACAATGGAAGAACGGTATCAAGGCCGGTGGGACTCACATATGATGGCTGAATATTGCAGGAGCTTGATGAGAGACAACCCAGAAGCTGTACATCACAGATCAGCCAAGAAAAGAAAGTTCAAATAACTGCCATTTGTCATTCATCTGTGTGCCATATATATATGTTTTTATATTTTGTAGTTTAATTCTGTAAGTGTATTTGATTTGCTGTACATAGACTTTGCAATCTTTGTTATTCCTTGATTAAAAATACACAAAATGTAGTACCGAAAATCATGTGTTTGTATCATAAAACATTAAGAGTAATTTTCATCAAAAATTGAAAATATCTCGAAATCCTGATGTGATAGCCAAAAACGGAGTTCATATTCGTAATCAGCAGCCAAAATTGACTTAAAATATGTTTTAAAACCTTTTGCCAGAAAAATTGTGTTGACCAGTGTTATTTGTCCAGTGTTTTGCTTTTTCCATTTCTGCATGGTTTGTCTCCATCTCCAACAACTTTTTTATGAAGTGTTTTTTATTGTAAATTTAAATAAAGATCATGTCATTTTATGATTCATGTCTGGAGGACTTTTGTTCTTTCATATTTGTCTAAATCACGGTCCTCCATGTTTAATTATTGGGGCATATTTTTCAGTGTATAATAGAGGCCTGATCCAGAGGCCACCTAAAAATTCTTCTGTTCCTAACGTCATACAGTAGGGGACATCTGATTTTCAAATTGTTTGTAGCATATCTCCTTTCTCATACAGGCCTCATCCACACGCAAACAATTCTTTCTTCTGTGACTAACGCGTTACAGCAACTCCAAGGGTGAGGAATGTGATAACATAGAAGATTTTGATGATGAGGTGTTAGATCGCAGTTGGTGTGAACATAGAGGCACAGAGCTGAGTAGGTCACCTGAGGAGGAAGACGAGAAGGTTACGTTGCGCCGTACGTTACAGACACGTAGTGATGCAGCCACGATGAGCAATGCATCCAATGCCACAACTGTCCCTGTGACTAGAAGTATCCATGGGTCAGCAGCTCACAGGGGTGGCAAGGGTTGCCTAGCCTGGGCCTTTTTTGACACTGCAAAGGATGAACCAACTCACATAATCTGCTAACTTTGCAAAAAAAAGCTGTGTAGAGGTAAAAAGTGCAATAATTTGACTACTACATGTATGAACCTTGTAGTTCAGCGGTAGCACCCTATGCAGCGATGAGGCAGTAACCCAGCAAAGTTCAAAACAAATGTCTCTTTAATGTTCAATTCACAGCATTACACAGTACACGATATCCTCCAGATCGCAGCTGGCAACCATATCCTCCAGTTTGCAGCCAATAAACATGCCAGTCCACCTCCTGAGAATAATTGTCATGGGTGTTAGCATCATGCTGGATCCCTGCTCTGATAGGCAGGATCTTTGGCGTGTCACTTCACTCACCCATGTTGCGGTCGTTGCTTCCCTTCACCATGCTCTGCATGCTTCCAGCTGAGCTTCCAGCCAGGCCTCCAGCCATGTCCTTAGAGCTGACTGACAGCCGCCATCAGCTGACGTGGTCTGAACATGGTGTGGTGGTAATTGTACCTTGTATGTGGTATTATAGGTCTCTATGTGGTGGTAATATGGTGTCTGGTCATGGTGCAGTGGAATTTGTCCCTTGTATTATTGGTCATTTTAAAAATTGAAAAATAAATAAAAATATACCTAAATTGTATTGAATATTTTAACAAATGATTAATAGGTTAGATTAGAGTAGAGATCAGCCAAAAGAGTCTACTTTGTTGTTGAGGCGGCTTAAAAAATCTTTTGGCCAAAACAAAAGCTGCTGCCTATATGTGTGATCTGGTGATGGGAACTGTTATTGTGTGATTGGTAAGAAGTGGAGTTTTTCCAAGAGAGAGCGGTGGGGCTGTGGACAGTTCGAGGAGTGGAGCCTGGGAGGAGTCTCGAGGGGGCCTGAAAATGTTGCCAGTATGGGGCCCCAAAATCCCTAGTAGCAGCCCTGGCTCTCCAGGCTGAGTTTGATCAATGGCTGTCTCCACCGAACCAGCATCCAGGGAAGGACGTGTCTGATAATTATGCAAACCTGGTGGTGACCCTATGTGCTATACATGGCTCACATACGCCATCATCAGCATAATTATTCTGGTCATCTATATGCTGGAGCAGACTTTGAATAGCCTGCGGGAGGAGATGGTGGTCCAAGAAGAAGAGGAGGAGGCAGGGGAGGATGCGGAAGGTATAACATTGTATCTACGTTACAGACTGTCATCATACAGGAGGGTGCCAAGGAAGGGTGAATTACTGTGATCGAGGGGGGCTGGTGATAACAGACAAACTGTTATCGAAGGTGCAAGATCCGAGGAACAAATGGAGGAGGAAGAGGTGATGGACGAGCAACTGTCAGATGAAGAGGATAATCCTCCCCTCTTTGTTGTTCGTGGTTGGTGGGAGAGGACGGAGGAAACAAGCATCATTGTTACCTAGCCACCAACACATCATGAGATTGGACCTCATGGTAGAGCCCGATATATGAGTGTCTTCTTGCTGCACTATCTGCAACATGATCCCCGTATAGTTAATATTAGCAATACTGCTGACTACTTTGTAGCCACTCTGTTAGATCCACGTTATAAAACCAAATTTTGCCAGATGCCTCCCGTCCTGGAAAGGGACCTGCGAATGCTGGAGTATTGAAACATGCATTTACACAATCTTAATTAAGAGAGCTTTTCCCCAAGACAGCAGTGACGCACACAGTTCGCATCGCAGACATCCAACATCAGGCACGTCAATTCGTCAATGCCAAAACATTAGCAGCAGCAGTGGTGTAAGTGGAAGAAGCAATTTTCTGTGAGTCCAAATTTTACACGTAATGAACAAATGGAGAAGATGGTGCAGGAGTATCTAGAACTGAATATGAATACCATCAGCGAGGGTTTGGACCCTTTCACATTTTGGTCTTCCAAAATGGATGAGTGGCCTGAGCTCGCCTAACATGCCTTGTAGGTTTCATTGTGCCCAGCAGCCAGCGTTCTCTCAGAACGTGGCTTCAGCACTGCTGGTGGTGTCCTGATGGATACGCGCAGCCGGCTGTTCTTTAAAAGTGTAGACCAGCTCACTTTCATCAAGATGAACAAGTCATGGTTCTCAAAGTACTTCTGCACCCCAATCACCTGTACAGACTAGGTGATATTGCATTTTTTAGTGTGATGCATTAATGTCACGTAACTGCACTCTGACATTTTTAGTGTGGCTTCTGTGCCTGCTGGGACTGCTGCTGATATTAACACAAATTTGTGGAAATGTGAACAGTCATGGTTGGTCTACATCTGCTGGGTTATCTGTGGTGGAAGACGTGTCGGTCCCAATTATACTATTTCTATTCTCGTAACATTTATTACACTTCGGTGGTGTCAGGCCCTCATTTTTTAAAATGTGAAAACTCCAAGTTGGGTGTTTATCTGCTGGATTGGGGTAGTGGAAAACCTGTCTGTCCATTTAATACTATTTCAACTCTAGTGAAAATTATTCCACTTCTGTAGTGTAAGGCTCTCCTTTATTTAAATGTAAACACTACTGATTGGGTGTCCAATTGGGTGTCCAATTGTACTATATTGTACTATTTCTATTGATGCCAGTTTGGTATTGTCTGCCAATAATTTTTTGAGATGTGAACACTCCTGGTTGGGTGTCCACCTGCTGGATTGGGTGTAGTGAAAGACCTGTCAGTCCCTATTATACTATATTTGCTATCATGAATTTTATGCCACTTCTGTGTTGTAAGGCCCTCATTTGCTTAAATGTGAACAATCCTGGTTGGGTGTCCATCTGCTTGATTGGGCGTAGTGGAAGACCTGTCGGTCCCTATTGTGCTATTTGTACTGCGGTGAAATTGATGTTACTTTGGTATTGTCTGTCAATAATTTATTTAGATGTGAACACTCCTGGTTGGGTGTCCATCTGCTTTAATGGGTGTAGTGTAAGACCTGTCAGTCCCTATTATACTATTTCTACTCTCATGAAATTTAAGTCACTTCTGTGGTGTAAGGCCCTCATTTCTTTAAATATGAATACTTCCAGTTGGGTGTTCATCTGCTGGATTGGGCGTAGTGGAAGACATGTTGGTCCATATTATACTATCTATACTGTGGTGAAATTGATGCCACTGTGGTAGTGTATGCCACTAATTTTTGAAAATGTGTAGACTCCTGGTTGGGTCTCCTTCATGCGTGTAGCCTATAGCAGTAGGCCTCCGAAACTGTCAGGCCTCCACTTCCTTGGACTCAACTACCCGTGTTACTATCCTTAAATTTTTCTCACAATTGTAGTCTCCAAAACTGATATTTGTGCCACTTGAGTGTGGCTCAGCAAGAAAGCAGGTAGAGGTTTTGCTTGTGGTATCTGGGCTCCCAGCAAAGGAGGCCTACACTGATCCCTCACCTACCTCATCTTACTGTGAAGTTCACTTGAAAGCTGTAAATGGTGCCCCAAACCCCGATACTTCATGCCTGGCTGCTTTCTGCAGTGCCACACTACAGTTTGTACTGTGGGTGAATTGAGGCCACTTTCCTAGTATCTGTACCTCATTTGATGTGTTTTGGCAGCATTTTGGGCCGTTATAAGATGTGCTTGCGTTTGTTTTTGCCTCCCATTGACATGAATGGCGTTTGGTTATGTTCAGCGAATATTGCAAATTCGGCGATCGTAATCCAAACCGAACATTTAAATATTCACTCATCTCTAGTTATTACCTCATAAAATGACAAAGGTCAGAATTGTAAAAAATGACCCGGTCAATAACCCCTTTACCCCCAATGGTGATTTGCATGTTAATGACCAGGCCAATTTTTACAATTCTGACCACTGTCCCTTTATGAGGTTATAACTCTGGAATGCTTCAACGTATCCCAGTGATTCTGACACTGTTTTCTTGTTACATATTGTTCTTCATGATAATGGTAAAATTTCTTTGATATGACTTGCATTTATTTGCGTGAAAAAAACGGAAATTTGGCAAAAAATTTTAAAAATGTTGCAATTTTCCAAATTTTAATTTTCATTCCATTAAATCACACAAATATGTCACACAAAATACTTAATAAGTAACATTTCCCACATGTCTACCTTACATCAGCACAATTTTGGAACAAAAATTATTTTTTGTTAGGAAGTTATCAGGGTTAAAATTTGACCAGCAATTTCTCATTTTTGCAACACCATTTTTTTTAGGGACCACATCACATTTGAAGTCACTTTGAAGGGGTCTATATGACAGAAAATACCCAAAAGTAAAACCATACTAAAAACGGCACCCCTCAAGGTGCTCAAAACCACATTCAAGAAGTTTATTAACCCTTCAGATGCTTCACAGGTATTTTTACAATGTTTAAAAAAAATGAACATTTAACTTTATTTCACAAAAAGTTTACTTCAGATCCAATTTGTTTTATTTTACCAAGGGTAACAGGAGAAATTGTACCTCAAAGGTTGTTGTACAATTTGTTCTGATTACGCCGATACCCCATATGTGGGGATAAACCACTGTTTGGGCACATGGCAGAGCTCGGAAGGGAAGGAGTGCCGTTTGACTTTTTAATGTAACATTGGCTGGAATTGAGATAGGACGCCATGTCGTGTTTGAAGAGCCCCTGATGTGCCTAAACAGTGGAAACCCCCGACAAGTGACACCATTTTGGAAAGTAAACCCACTAAGGAACTTATCTAGATGTGTGGTGAGCACTTTGAACCACAAGTGCTTCACAGAAGTTTATAACGTAGAGCCTTAAAAATAAAAAATCATATTTTTTTCACAAAAATGATCTTTTCACCCCCAATTTTTTTATTTTCCCAAGGGTAACAAGAGAAATTGGATACCAAAAGTTGTTGAGCAGTTTGTCCTGAGTACGATGATACCCAATATGTGAGGATAAACAACTGTTGGGCACATGGCAGAGCTCGGAAGGGAAGGAGCACCGTTTGACTTTTTTAACGCAGAATTGGCTGGAATTGAGATCAGACGCCATATCGCGTTTGGAGAGCCCCTTTTGTGCCTAAACAGTGGAAACCCCCCAAAAGTGACCCCATTTTGGAAACTAGACCACCTAATCAACTTATCTAGATGTGTATTGAGCACTTGGAACCCCCAATTGCTTCACCGTGGAGACACCATCACGTGTTTCTCAACGCAGTGATCCAGAACACTGCCCCCATCCCTTAAGGGAAATATGCAAATGCATGTAGAAAAGCCGCGGAGACACCATCACGTGTTTCTCAACGCAAGCAATGAATAGCCAGGTCTTTCACCGGGAAGGAACAACCACGGGTAGGGCAGCATCCAATAAAGGAAAACCACCTATGCCAAAACATGGTATCCATCCACAGACAGCTGTTTCGGGGTATTTGCCCCTCATCAGTGTGGAGTAGGAAACTGGCTATTAGGAGCAGTGCCTGGTAAAAGGACTATCATGGTGTCTCCGCGGCTTTTCTACATGCATTTGCATATTTCCCTTAAGGGATGGGGGCAGTGTTCTGGATCACTGCGTTGAGAAACACGTGATGGTCTCTCCGCTGTGTTGGATGTTTTGATCTCCCCGAGGTCATTTATCCTTATGTTTATAGTCCTTTTACCAGGCACTGCTCCTAATAGCCAGTTTCCTACTCCACACTGATGAGGGGCAAATACCCCGAAACAGCTGTCTGTGGATAGATACCATGTTTTGGCATAGGTGGTTTTCCTTTATTGGATGCTGTCCTACCCGTGGTTGTTCCTTCCCGGTGAAAGACCTGGCTATTCATTGCTTGCGTTGAGAAACACGTGATGGTGTCTCCGCGGCTTTTCTACATGCATTTGCATATTTCCCTTAAGTGATGGGGGGGCAGTGTTCTGGATGACTGCATTGAGAAACACGTGATGGTGTCTCCGCGGTGTTGGATGTTTTGATCTCCCCGAGGTCTTTTATCCTTATGTTTATCGAACATAGTCTGCGACATCACGAGCCATATGTGGCCACCAGTATGTCCTTGCCAGTAACTCAGATGTCCTTTTGGAACCAAAATGTCCACCCACCCTGGACGAGTGTGCCTAAGAGAGAACCTCCGGTCGCAAACTGGATGGTACAAAAGTCTTGCCTGGAGGCACAGACTCTAGCGAAACCAGGGCCACAGTTCTCAGACTCTCAGTGGGGACAATAAGCCGAGGCTCCTCTTCCTCCTCCACAGATGACACAACAGAGCGAGAGAGAGCGTCGGCACGAATGTTCTTCTCCCCAGAAAGAAAATGGAGGGTGAAATGAAACCAGGAGAAGAACAAGGACCATCTGGCCTGGCAAGAATTTAACCGCTGGGCCGTCTGCAGGTACACCAAATTTGTATGATCTGTAAAGACTTGGAAGGGAAAACGAGCTCCCTGCAAGAGATGTCTCCACTCCGAGAAAGCCAACTTCATGGCTAATAACTTCCTGTCCCCGATGGAATAATTCCTCTCTGCTGGTGAGAAGGTCTTAGAAAAGAAGAAGCAAGGATGCTTCCGACTTTGAGCATCCTTTTGGAAGAGGACTGCTCCAGCACCAACAGATGAGGCATCCACCTCCATGATAAATGGCTTATCTACATCGGGGCGATGTAGGATGGGAGCGCTAGCGAAGTGTGACTTTATCGAGTTAAAGGCCTTGGAGGCCTCCTCAGACCACAATTTGGGATTTGCTCCCTTCTTGGTGAGGGCAACCAAGGGAGCTACCAAAGTTGAGAAGTGCGGAATGAACTGGCGATAATAATTAATGAACCCCATAAAGCGCTGCACCGCTTTAAGAGAATGGGGTTCTTGCCAGTCCATCACAGCCTGTAGTTTGGCAGGATCCATAGCCAATCCCTGGGCGGAGATGATATAGCCTAAGAAAGGTAAGGACTCCTGCTCGAACATACACTTCTCCAACTTGGCATAGAGGGAGCTTGCCCGTAGGAGGTCGAAGACTTTGCAAACATCTCTCCGGTGGGAGTCAATATCTGGAGAGTAGATGAAAATATCATCCAGATAGACTACGACCGAGGTGGAGAGCATATCCCGGAAGATGTCATTCACAAAGTCTTGGAAAACGGCTGGGGTATTACAGAGCCCGAAGGGCATCACCAGATATTCATAGTGTCTATCCCTGGTGTTAAAAGCCGTCTTCCACTCGTCCCCCTCACAGATGCGAATCAGGTTGTAAGCACCCTGCAGATCTAATGTAGTAAATACCCTTGCTCAGATATCGAGGGCAAAGGATACTTATTCTTAACGGTGATGGTGTTAAGACCCCTGTAATCTGTGCATGGACGCAGTTCCCCATTCTTCTCCTGCACGAAGAAGAACCCAGCCCCAGCAGGTGACACTGACTTCCTGATGAACCCTCTTGCCAGATTCTCTTGAATGTACTGAGACATTGCCTCCATCTCCGGGAGAAATAACGGATAGACTCGACCCCGGGGAGGCTCAGCACCAGGCAAAAGGTCAATAGGACAGTCATAGGGGCGATGGGGCGAAAGGGTCTCCACCGCCTATTTGGAGAACACGTCCGCATAAGATCAATATTGCTTGGGGAGAGAGGATAGATCTGTGGGTACCTCTGTAGTAGCAACCTGAACACACTCCCTCTGACACCTACCCCCACAAGATTCACCCCATTCCAAAATTCTGCCTGAGGACCACTCGATATGAGGAGAGTGGTACTGTAGCCAAGGTATCCCCAACAGGACCTCATCAATTCCCTCAGGAATGACGAGCAGAGATATAATCTCATGATGGAATGGCGACATGGACAGAGTAAAAGGGATGGTCTGGTGTGTTATCTGTGAGGGCAGTGTCGACCCATTCACAACTCGTACCGTTACTGGTTGAGCTAACATAACCAGGGGTATTGCGTGACGTTGGGCGAAGGCAGAAGACATAAAATTGCCCTCCGCCCCAGAATCCATGCAGAGCTTTACAGAGTGGGAGGATGAGCCTATAATAATTGTCCCCTTAAAGGACAATTTGGAGGCAAACGTCGCCGTGCCTAGTGTACCTCCACCTACTACCACTAGACGCTGAAGTTTCCTCAACCGCTGGGGACATCTGGTGGCAAGATGTCCTGACTGCTGGCAAAGATGACAGACCTTGAGTGCACAAGCGGTCCAGGACTTAGATCCCGCTTGTGACACTACCATGATCTCATGTGACTCAGGAACCAGGACCGGAGATTCCAGAGGTTTGGCGAAGGTGGGAGCCAGCTGAAACCTCTGCCTACACAGGGCTCGCTCTAACCTCCGCTCGTTAAAATGGAGGTCAATACGAGTAGAGACAGTTATTAACTCCTCCAGTGTGGGAGGAATCTCCCTAGTGGCCAGAGCGTCCTTCACGTGATCAGCCAGCCCCCTCCAAAATATGGGGATAAGGGCTTTATCCGACCACTCCAGCTCAGAAGCTAAAGTACGGAAGTGGATTGCAAAATGGCTGACCAAGGACACTCCCTGAGTTAATGCCAGCAGTTGGAGCGCCGTGTCATGGGTGACTCGAGGTCCTAAAAAGACCTGTTTCAGAGTGCTCAGGAACAGCGGAGCACTCTGCACCACATGATCGCCACGCTCGCACAGCGGCATAGCCCATTCCAATGCCCTGTCCACCAAGAGAGACACAATAAATCCCACCTTAGCCCGCTCTGTGGGAAAACGTGCAGCCAGGAGCTCGAGGTAGATAGAGCACTGACTCACGAATCCCCTACAAGATGTTAGGGCTAGCGGAACGCACCGAGTAAATATAGAGGTTTTATTATAATTGATGCGTTTGCAGCCCAGGGTCCACCGTGCAGGAGAACCTGCTGCTAGCAAACGGCGGAACTATAAGGCGGTATGAGCTAACCCTGTTACTTCACAGAGTAGCCGAAACTCAAAGCACTGTGCCCTGTTTGACTTCACAGTGGCACAGGCTAACTACCCAACTGAGAGCAGTCAGTGGTCATGCATGCACACAAACTCCTCGCCGGAGGTGCCAGCATTCTAGGGGCTTATTTCAGCCAGGTCCCTGAATACATTCACACAAAATCTCACCAGAGGTGCCAGCATTCTAGGGGCTTAATTCAGCTGGGTCCCTGAACACAAACTCACATGACCACACTGGCACATAACATAGAACAATACTAGCGCATGGCCGTGTGGCCATGCGAGCCTTAAATAGTTGCAGCACATACAGGACCTTCCTAGAGGGACCACTGAGAGGCTGCCACAGAGCGTGAGCACCTACAGGACCTTCCTGAAGGACCAATGGCCTTAGCTGCAGTATCTGATCATGTGACCCTCGATCTCCACTGAGAGATCTTACTCTGGGCATGCTCAGAACGAGAAAAGCAGGACTTAGTCCCAGAAGCATCTGCTCGCCGCTGCCCAGCACTGACTTCAATGGCAGAAGCAAGAAAAGCAGCAGAAACTCTTTGTACAGAGTCAGACTGAGCGAGACGCTGGGACCGACGTCTCCGCTGAGCAGGCTCCACTGCGGCAGGAGGAGAATTGGAGACCGCAGCGGAGATGGCCTGAGAATCCCCCTGTGCAGAGGTGGGAACTCAACTCCTAACAGCTGCAACCCTAACTTTAGCCTTAACCCTAATGGAAAATGAAGATAAATACATTTTTTTATTTTATTATTTTTCCCTAACTAAGGATGTGTTAAAGGGGGTTTGATTTACTATTTATAGTGGGTTTTTATGTTTGGCAGCTGTCACACGTTAAAAGATGCTTTTTATTGCAAAAAAATAGTTTTTGCATCACCACATTTTGAAAGCTATAATTTTTCCATGCCAAGAGTGTACAAAGCAGTTATCAAAGCAAAAGGTGACTACTTTGAAGAACCTAGAATATAAGACATAATTTCAGTTGTTTCACACTTTTTTGTTAAGTATATAATTCCACATGTGTTGATTCATAGTTTTGATGCCTTCAGTGTGAATGTACAATTTGCATAGTCATGAAAATACAGAAAAATCTTTAAATGAGAAGGTGTGTCCAAACTTTTGGTCTGTACTGTATATATACATATAAACACTGCTCAAAAAAATAAAGGGAACACTTAAACAACAGAATATAACTCCAAGTAAATCAAACTTCTGTGAAATCAAACTGTCCACTTAGGAAGCAACACTGTTTGACAATCAATTTCACATGCTGTTGTGCAAATGGAATAGACAACAGATGGAAATTATTGGTAATTATTAAGACACACTCAATAAAAGAGTGGTTCTGCAGGACTGGGGACCACAGACCACATCTCAGTACCAATGCTTTCTGGCTGATGTTTTGGTCACTTTTGAATGTTGGATGTGCTTTCAAACTCGTGGTAGCATGAGATGGACTCTACAACCTACACAAGTGGCTCAGGTACTGCAGCTCATCCAGGATGGCACATCAAAGCGAGATGTGGCAAGAAGGTTTGCAGTGTCTGTTAGCGTAGTGTCCAGAGGCTGGAGACGCTACCAGGAGACAGGCCAGTACACCAGGAAACATGGAGAGGGCAGTAGGAGAGCAACAACCCAGCAGCAGGACCGCCACCTCAGCCTTTGTGCAAGGAGGAACAGGAGGAGCACTGCCATAGCCCTGCAAAATTACCTCCAGCAGGCCACAAATGTCCATGAGGATGGTCTGAGTGCCCGACATCCACAGATGGGGGTTGTGCTCACAGCCCAACACTGTGCAGGACACTTGGCATTTGCCACAGAATACCAGGATTGGCAAATTCACCACTAGAGCCCTGTGCTCTTCACAGATGAAAGCAGGTTCACATTGAGCACATGTGACTGACGTGACAGTGTCTGGAGACGCCATGGAGAGTGATCTGCTGCCTGCAACATCCTTCAGCATGACCACTTTGGCAGTGGGTCAGTAATGGTGTGGGGTGGCATTTCTTTGGAGGGCTGCACAGCCCTCCATGTGCTCGCCAGAGGTCGCCTGACTGCCATTAGGTACCGAGATGAGATTCTCAGACCTCTTGTGAGACCATATGCTGGTGTGGTTGGCCCTGGGTTCCTCCTAATGAAGGACAATGCCAGACCTCATGTGGCTGGAGTGTGTCAGCAGTTCCTGCAAAATGAAGGCATTGAAGCTATCAACTAGCCCGCCCATTCCCCAGACCTGAATTCGATTGAACACATCTGGGACATCATGTCTCGCACCATCCTCCAACGTCACATTGCACCACAGACTGTCCAGGAGTTGGCGGATGATTTAGTCCAGGTCTGGGAGGACATACCTCAGGACACCATCTGTCACCTCATTAGGAGCATGCCCAGGTGTTGTAAGGAAGACATAGAGGCACGTGGAGGCCACACACACTACTGAGCATCATTCCGACTCCAGACCTCCGTGGGATATTAGTTGTGATTTACATTGATAATTTTTAGGCTTTATTGTTCTCAACACATTCCACTATGTAATGAATAAAGATTTACAACTGGAATATTTCTTTCAGTGATATCTAGGATTTGGGATTTTAGTGTTCCCTTTATTTTTTTGAGCAGTGTATATATATATATATATATATATATATATATATATATATATAGTAGATATTGTAAGATTGTGCTTACTACATGTGTTTGGGGACCCTTGCTTAGCAACGGGATTCAGTTACACAGGCACTTTTTTTTACATAAATACAGTCCATGCGGTTTATTATAGCATCATAAGCCGAGTTATGCACAGTTCGTAATAAACTCCATAGGATACAACAGGCACCAACCGGTGACATTAAGTTGCAGCTTTGACTCAGATATTTCATATACGGCTTTATCTCACAGTTCAGACACTACACCCACCAGACCTTGACTAGTTCCCGGGGGTGTCCATACGCCCTGTCAATGTCTGTGTCATATAGCGCTCACTACATTGGTTCGCCGTCTCTAAACACGCTGGACCTCATGTCATCCAGTTACCATGGGAGACCACACAGTTCATTACTATCCATGGAACACAACAAGCACCAACAGTCTGTTCCACTGGCAGATACGTCTCTGCCGTTATGATAGCCCCCTGCCTGGGTGTTACCTTTCTGGAGCTCCTACTCCACACGCTGACCTCCTGTCAGTCCTCTCTCTCAGAAAAGCTGCCTTATGGGGTTCATCAACTTGCCTGGCAGGCACACATCAGTTAGTCCAGAGCCACCGAAGGTCGTTAGCTTCCCAAACACAGACCGTCCAGGTCCACGGTCTCTCAGGTGCTCCAGGAAGACTCCACTCACGGGAGCTTCCAACACAGACCGTCCAGGACCACGGTCTCACTGTGCGCTATTCAGGACGTCCATCTCACCTGGGACAGTCCAACACACTGGCATGTGCTCTTCAGGACTCCTACTCCCAAGACTTCCAACACAGGCTCTTCAGTGCGCTATTCAGGACGTCCCTTCCTACCGGGGACCGTCCAACACACAGGCATGTGACATGTCCGGGTGCTATTCAGGATATCTGTTCAACACAGCAGACCACCAGGTACAAAGCCCCACCACGTGCTCTTCAGGGAGACGACACTCCCAACACATAGGCTCTCCAGGACCTTCCAGCATAGACCATTCAGGTCCACAATCAGAGACCATGTGACCCACACCCTGGTCACATTATGAAGATGTAACCACTCCCACAGGTGGGAGTGTGTGTATGTGTGGCTAGTTCGACCCGCCCATCTCTCATAACTAGCCCAGTAAGTCTCCCTTCACAACTATACAAACACTTGTTGGACTACAGGTCACAGAACAACAACATTACTTCAGACTTACTGCGCAGACTCCCTCTGCGACACATATCGGCCACTTACAATTCTGCCAGTCACTGTTTCACCACCATTATAACCACAGATACGCCCCCATGCACATTCCGAGGAGCACACGCAGCGCCCCCTAGCTGCCACAGGGGTCACTTATTTTTTTAAGTTGTCAAATTAAGCATCGTTTCATCCTAAAATGTTTTTCTTTATCTGCGTGTTACTGAAAAAATCATTGAGGTTTTACAGAATAGAAAACTGTTTATAAAAGATTTGCACCTTAAACTTATTGTACAATGACATGTCTTCACTTAACCCCATGCTATTGTGTGGTAGAATGCCATGGTTTGGCACAATAAATATCTGGATATATTCTTTTTTTGAATAATGCAGTATACATTTACATTGAACATTACTAGGCCCTTACTGTAGTTCAGAGTTGACGGAGTGGTAATAATTGTTCATACTGACAGGGACTTTATTATTAACATGCCCCAGTGAATATTTTGAAAGGTATTTAAGTTCATTTGTGTTATATATGTATATATGTATGTTTTTATGTATGGATGGGCTATCATAACAGCTTGAAATGCTGCATTTATGAATATCATTATTGCATGGATTGCTAAGCAGTGTCTAATCTTGGGAAGTTGCTGTAAATCGAACAATCCATTTGTTTGACATTGGCTAACACAGCAACACTTTACATAAAACAGAAATGTATACATTTGTATCAAGCGTGAGCAGTATGAAATAAATTGGTTTCTAGCATAAATGACTGCTAAAAATACTTTAAAATCTTTTTCAAAGAACTTACCAATAAAATCTGTTCAGACTTACCAATCAAAGTAGCCAATAAAAAAAGTGTGATTAATGCTGGTGCTTTGCCCGGCTGTTCCCACTAGCCCTAGTGAGCCTTTTTTTGGAGCTGTGAAATTTTATATGGCATTTAGTGTGCTACAGTTTTGTCACAACCCCCCCACCCCCCAAAAAAAAAAAATTGTTTCAAAAATAATACGTAGCTTAAAATGGGCAAGGCACGTGGTAAGGGACAGGGAAGTGGACATGATGCTGATGGTGAGTGCAGAGGCTGAGAACGAGGGCAAGGTGTACTTGCTGCAAGAGCACAACAAACACACATTATATCGATGTAGCTTCCTGACCCACTTTGGGGGGGCACGGAACACCGCTCTTGAAGCCAGACCAGTGTGAAAAGGTTGATGGATGAAGAGCAGATAATGTTTCCAGTCACTTTTCCAGTACTTTTCCAGCACCACCTGTCTACCACATGGTCCAGTCTCAGTAGCCGTGATTCTGGACCACATAATCCTCACCCTGATCCTCCTTCCTCCCAACATGCCGAGTGCCCGGAATCAAGTGTTCCTACGCTTGGACACTCCGAAGAGGTGTCGGCATTTCCATTTATAGATTCTGGCCTCTCACCATTATATGTAGATTATATGTAGCGATGCTCACATATTTGAGCAGCCACATTCACTAGAACGTGACGGTGGGAAAATGCAATTACTGTCACAAGAGCTGGATGATGATGAGGCACAATTGCCAGCAAGTGATATTGTTACATCAGCAAGTCAGGAGGAAGACCAGGGTGCGGAAGTGGAAGATGAGGTGGTGGACGATGAAGTCACTAACCCAACTTGGGAAGCTGGCATGCAGAGTGAGAACAGCAGTGCAGTGGGTATTGATTTTCAGCATCACAGCAGGCAAGAAGAGGCAGCGGGGTGGCCTGAAACACAAGGTGAGCAACTGATCCTCAGAGCACCAACACGGGTGAAGTTGCCAAGCCAAGGGTTAGGTGCTCATGAGTCTGGTGTTTTTTTTAAAGACAGTTCAGTTAACCCAAAAAAGACGATTTGCAACATCTGCCGTGCCAGCATCAGCAAGGGCAGCACAAGAACCAGCCTGACCACCACCAGCATGCCCAGGCACATGCGCACAAAGCACCCAACTACTTGTGATGAGCACCAATGTTCAGAAACTGTATTGGTGGGTGACACTGCTGCCTCTTCCCCTGTTCTATGAGCACGCCAATCCCTTGTCCATGACATAGGCAAAGATGCCTCCCACTCTGCACCTGTCTTTGCACACTTGCTACCATCGTGAGCAACCACATCCATGTCCTTGTCTCAGCTGTTCCTACCCCAGTACTTGAAATGCAAGCATAAATGTGCAACCACCCACCCACCCACAGGCTACATTGATAAATGGCCACATTTCCAGACTGCTTGCCCTGGAAATGTTGCCATGTGGGCTTATGGAGATGGAACCTTTCTGCAACCTCATTGCGGCGGCCTTCCCAAGGTACTTGGTCCCTAGCAGCTACTATTTCTCTCGGTGTGCCATCCCGCCTTAAGCAAGAATATGTCTCATAAATCAGCCATTTCCTGACCAACGCAGTGACTGGGAAGGTCCACTTAACCATGGACTCTACATTTCCCTAAAGGCACACTGGGTGAACATTGTGAAATCTGGGACCTAGTCAGATCCTGGGATGGAACAAATGCTATAAACACTGAGGATTGTGGGTCCTGGTTCCACCAGGGTTGCCCCCACCTCCTACAGCAGTTACTACACCTCTTCCTCTGCCTCACCCTTTATCTCAGAAATATCAACTCAACATCAGTCGCAAGCTGGAAGCACTGCAGCACTGCCTCGGCCAAGCGGCAGCAAGCTGTGCTGAAGCTAATCTGCATAGATAACAAACCGCACAGCGCCACAAAGTTGTTGAAAGGTCTAACAGACCAGACTAATCTGTGGCCATTGCCCCTGAACCTACAACCTGGTGGCAGTTATCTAGCAGCGTTTGTTACTTTCAGCTCATAGACTGGTGTGCGATGTCATTGTCATGATTTCTACTCTGTCTCTGTCTTTTTGTTACTTTATGTCAGGGCTGTCAGTCTGTGCTGGGTCTGTGCTGCAATCACCTGTGTTCATTTTCCTTAATCAGGCTTCTACTTAAGCATGCTAGTGCCTTCTCCCAGTGTCAATCGTATACTTGCTGTTGCTTGTGGAACATGGATCCCTCTGCGCTCTGTGCCTGACCCTGCTTGATTTGATTATTTTCCTGGACTCTGACCCTTTGCTTTGTGAACTGACTTTGTTTGTGCCTGCTCTTTTGTATATGTTTTCTCGCTCTGGCTTTCCTGACCTCTGCTCATGTATTGGACTTCGTCTCTGACCTCCCTTTGTCGTACTGCACTATTTCCTGGACTTGACCTCGGATTGTTTGACCTCCCTTTACTTACAGTAAGTAGTATATATATTTACTGCAGTGACTTGTGTCACAGTCATCACATGTTTAAACTCAATGACACATATGTTGGCAAAGCTTTGTGAGCAGCAGAAGGCAGTAATGGAATACCAGCTACACCATGCACATCCGTATTCCGGTCAGACTCTGCACATAAGAGCGGATGAGTGGACATGGATGTCTGACGTCTATTTGGTTCTCCAAAACTTTGAGAACTCGACCAAGATGTTGAGTGGTGATGATGCCATAATCAGCCTCACCATCCTGCTTCTCTGTCTACTGAAACACTCTCTGCTCACAGTTAAAGAGCAGGCTTTGCAGGTGGAGAAAGTTGAGATGGAGCAAGAAACTATACTGGGTGATGCTACACAGACCAGCCTTATCTCATATTCTCTACGCGGATTGGGTGATAGTGAGGAACAGGAGTTTGTTACCTGCTCACAATTAAAAAGCAGGCTTTGCAGGTGGAGAAAGTTGAAATGGAGCAAGAAACTATACTGGGTGATGCTACATAGCCCAGCCTCATCTCATCTTCTCTATATGGATTGGTGATAGTGAGGAGGAGGAACAGGAGCTGGTTACTGCGCTACAAATGGTAGTACCCACACCATCTTCATCCCATCTGTTCAGCATGAATGGACTGAAGACGAGGGTGAGGACGAGGAGGACAACATGGATAGTTGCCCTCTTAATGGGGACAGGGAAGTCTTGGCTGTTGGCAGTCTGGCACACATGGCTGAGTTTATGTTCCGCTGCTTTTCACTGACCCTCGAGTTGTACGCATTTTGGTCAACACTAATTACTGGTTGGTCACCCCACTAGACCCACGCTACAAGGAGAAATGTACATATTTCCTTCCTGTGGCAGAGAGGTCTAATAAAATGTTGCAGTGCCAGAAGGCTCTAGTTGAAGAAAAATTAAAAGAATTCCCATTTGGCAATGCTGGCAGCAGAGGTCACAGTTCCTTGGACAACCAAGGGGTGGAGACAAGGAGACACACACCAGATGCAGCAGAGGCGGGGTGACACTCTCAAAGATCTGAGACAGTTTTCTCAGACCCTCCCAGAGCACAAACCCTGATGCATGGGATACTCTGATGAGGAGGGAAAAGTTTTGAAAGATGCTGAAGGAGTACCTTGCCGACCGTATCAGTGCCCTCGGTGATTCTACTGTGCCTTACAACTATTGGGTATCCAACTACACATATGGCATAAACTGTCTCTCTATGCCTTGGAGTTCTTGACCTGCCCTGTTGCCAGCGTTTTGTCAAAGCAGGTTTTTAGTTGTACTGGGGGTAGAATAACCAATAGGCACAACTGCCTGTCAACTGAAAATGCTGACAGGCTGACTCTTATCAAAATGAACAAGGGCTAGATTGGGCAAGTGTTCTGTACTCCACCAGATGAAAGCAGCGGAATATAAATTCAAATGTCCCTCCCAAACATGTGTAAACACTTCAGGATTTCACCTTTTTTGTCTCATCCTCCTCGTTCTCCTCCACCACTACATCAACATGGTGATCCCGCTACCCATACTGTCAATTATTTAAGGGTATTTACGATGTCAGCATCAACAAGTTTTAGAAGCCTACCTCTAAATATATTTTTATATGTATGTATACCCCAGGGGTAAATGTTTTTCAGCCCATGCACTTAGGACATGGGTATGGCCATTCTAAGGTACCCACTCCTTAAAAAAAATGTTTTCTGAGGCTCTTAACTATGTCTCTTCAAAGGGGTATAGGAGTGCCTACTTCTAATTTTTGTCATCCCTTGCACTTAAGGCCCCGTCTCACTAAACGATTTACCAACGATCACGACCAGCGATACGACCTGGCCGTGATCGTTGGTAAGTCGTTGTGTGGTCGCTGGGGAGCTGTCACACAGACCGCTCTCCCCAGCAACCAACGATCAGGGGAACGACTTCGGCATCGTTGAAACTGTCTTCAACGATGCCGAAGTCCCCCTGCAGCACCCGGGTAACCAGGGTAAACATCGGGTTACTAAGCGCAGGGCCGCGCTTAGTAACCCGATGTTTACCCTGGTTACCAAAAAAAACAAACACTACATACTCGCCTTTCGGTGTCCAGGTCCCTTGCCGTCTGCTTCCTGCTCTGACTGAGCCGCCGTACACTGAGAGCAGAGCGCAGCGGTGACGTCACTGCTGTGCTCTCACTTCTCACTGTACGGCCGGCAGTCAGTGAGAGCAGGAAGCAGACGGCGAGGGACCTGACGGACATCAGAAGGCGAGTATGTACTGTTTGGTTTTTTTTACATTTACGCTGGTAACCAGGGTAAACATCGGGTTACTAAGTGCGGCCCTGCGCTTAGTAACCCGATGTTTACCCTGGTTACCAGTGAAGACATCGCTGGATCGGTGTCACACACACCGATTCAGCGCTGTCAGTGGGGCCTCAACGACCAAAAAAAGGTCCAGGCCATTCCGACACGACCAGCGATCTCGCAGCAGGGGCCTGATCGCTGGTACGTGTCACACATAGCGAGATCGCTATGGAGGTCGCTGTTGCGTCACAAAACTTGTGACTCAGCAGCGATCTCGCTAGCGATCTCGCTATGTGAGACGGGGCCTTTAGTGTATACACTTTACCAGTGTAGGAGACCCACTCCTTAGTAATAGGAGAAAAAATTTTTCTGTGGATCCACCTTCTAGTTGAGGGAACATTTTTTAAAAGCAAGAACAGCCGATAGGTTCTATTAGTATATAATCCAGTGTCTTGTTGTGGCCTGTCAGGTGGTTGTCACATAGGGAGAGCTCACACTGCAAACAGGATAGCACAGCCAAGACAGGAGACTTTGTAAAGTAAGTACAGAAAATCCTTGTATCTTCCATATCAGGCTGAGTAGATGCAAACCTCTTCACTACATTCCCCAGCATGGTTGATGAAATAACAGTCCTTGGTGCTGCTACATTAAACTAATCACTTTTTTCAGCGCTAATTCAAATAGATTTTATTCTGTCATAATAATACTGCTCTTATCTGAAATATGTGTAGGGAGAGCTGCAGCAGTAGGAATAGTGTATGATAGCCATATAGTCAGGGATCATTACCTTACAAATTGTAAGCCTTGCTGCTGTTTTTTTTTCAAGCACTCATTGACCGATTCATGTTTTTTACAGTTTTCAAAGTTGGCAGTGTTACTTGCGGTACTCCACAGTTTCTTGCTGCCACATACAAGAAAAAAATAATTCAGGACAGATTCAAATCCATTCTGTATGCTACAATAATACCGCTCTTATCCGCAATTCATCAACGGTGAGGTGTGGCAGTAGGGATAGCGTATGACAGGCATCAAGTCAGGTATTATTGCCTTATAATTGTAAGCCTTGCTGCTGTTTTTTTCATGAACTCATTGACTGATTCATGTTTTTTATGGTGTTCTGTACTCAGACATTTATCAAGGCAGACAAAATTAAATGATTTAATATGTCCATTCACAGTTTATCTGTAGCATCTTTATATTAGAGATAGTGGTGGAAGAATTACGCTACTGGAGCTGGAATTACCACTTCTGAACTTTCCAGCAATTTGTTTCCATCTATTTCTGGGTGGTTTTGAAGTAAGTTTAGGGTCATTGTCCTGCTGGAATACCAATGACCTAGAATGCAAACACAGCTTTATGACCCTGGGTACAACATTGCGACCCAAAATACTTGGAAATCTTCACATTTCAAAACACCCAGGGCCAAAGGCACCAAAACAACCCCACATTATATTTGAACCTCAAGCAAATTTTATTGTAACTACTGGGTTCTTTTATTTGTAGGTCTCATTCTATTTACACTAAACAGTAGAAATACGTGATCTACCAAAAAACTATCTTGATCTCATCTGTCCACAAGACACCTGAAGGCCCTCTAGCAATAGAAAGGGTGGCCTGGTCGTCCTCTACAAATAGCGATGGCCGGCTGATGGCCCTGCAAAAAAAAAATGACTTTCAATGTTTCTGATCATGTCTCACACACTACATGGCCAAATAAGGTATTAACAATATAAAATTACATTTCCTGTGGAATGTTTTTTTCACCATTGAAAGCAATGCAAACGTGCAAAAACGCAGCAAAAACATTGCGTGTGAACACAGCCCAAGGTGTGGAGGAGCATTTTTTTTTCTTTTTATTTTGCCTTATATACAAGTTATTATCCTGGAAAGAATCAAAGTCAAATCCATTTTAAGTGCAGTTTTGTATGTTTTAATGTCAGTCCGTAAAAGTGGCGTATTATTCTGACAACACCGTTCTCAGCTCCAACCTGGGATTCAGAGATGCTTCCAGGACACTTCTCCATGCTGTTTCCATATCATTTAAGTGCAGTCTACATAGTTTTCAGCAATTTTTAGACCTCCTTAAGACATAAAGGGGGGGGGGTCGCAGGAAAAATGCTGGAGTTTCCCTTTGACTTCCATTATACTCGTTAATCGAGTAGAGCACCTGAGCATTATGATTTGTTTGATTTGAGTAACGAGTACCCGAGCATTTTAGTGCTCGTTCTTCACTAATAGACCTGTCTACAGGACTATAGACTATAATGAGTAGAAACGTGAAAAACGGAAGTGTGAATGTATTAATTTTAGCTTTCAACTTACAATTTTAAACAGTAATTTCTTTACATATTGTAGGATATAACATTTGTCATTCTGTTAAATGATGTAAATATTAACTATGAAGAAGTTTACATAGTTCATATAATTTTCCAGGTGTTTTCTTTCATTCTGCTTTCACTATACTCTTATCAGTCAGTAGATATGATACAACAAGCCATGAAAAACAAAGCATGGGCCATATTTATATAAAAGCCACATTTTATAAAACATGCAAATTTTAGCTACATGCAAAATATTGTCTTGTATGGTCAATTTTGGAGCTCACCTGCCATCTAGTGGTGGAAATTTTTCTAAAGCCAAAAAAAGTCATTTTCACATGGTAGTGTTTGTAAGCCAAAACAATGTTTGAGAAGATTTATTTAAACTGGAGAAAAACGAGTCATATTACGCCTGGATATGAAAAGAATATCCTTTATTACAAGACAATAAACAATCTTGCTTTTGAAACAATGGTACATACAATACATATATTGGTAAGTCCACTAGGTTACTAGACAGTGACTACAAAGGTGCAACCCATGAACCGGGACACATGGCAGGACAAAAATATTTAGAAAGTAATAAAATTAATATCCACTAAATACCAACAAACAGAAAGGCCCAAAGCTGCAGCACATAGCAGAGTTCAATATTTTTATCACGGCTAAATTGCCACAGTGAGTACCGCCATCATGTGCCACATTAATATGCCCATATTCGCTGTATTAACAAAAGTAAGTACACAGATTTACCCATTTAGTGGTGAAATGTCCTGGCTGGGTCCCGGTCCCGTACCCCAACGCGCGTTTCGCGTTCACGTGTGCCGCTTCCTCAGGGGGCGTGGCTAAATCCGGCTCTACATCCGGTATATATGCGTGTTAAATTAGATCACATGTGAAGTAGCGGCACACGTGAACGCGAAACGCGCGTTGGGGTACGGGACCGGGACCCAGCCAGGACATTTCACCACTAAATGGGTAAATCTGTGTACTTACTTTTGTTAATACAGCGAATATGGGCATATTAATGTGGCACATGACGGCGGTACTCACTGTGGCAATTTAGCCGTGATAAAAATATTGAACTCTGCTATGTGCTGCAGCTTTGGGCCTTTCTGTTTGTTGGTATTTAGTGGATATTAATTTTATTACTTTCTAAATATTTTTGTCCTGCCATGTGTCCCGGTTCATGGGTTGCACCTTTGTAGTCACTGTCTAGTAACCTAGTGGACTTACCAATATATGTATTGTATGTACCATTGTTTCAAAAGCAAGATTGTTTATAGTCTTGTAATAAAGGATATTCTTTTCATATCCAGGCGTAATATGACTCGTTTTTCTCCAGTTTAAATAAGTCTATGATCGAGTGGCCATAAGTGTAAGGAAATTTACTGACGTCTAATTTATGTTCATGTTTCTCTCTGTATATTTTACAGCTACAAAAGTCAATCTAAATATGGATTATAAGGCACGTGAACAAACGTGGCTATCACAGCTAAATGACGTATTTTGTGATGATCCGGGTGCTTCCCTGATGATCAGTGGCAGGGACAAGCAAGAAACTTTCAGACAACTTAAGGAGAATTTGAATAAACGTTTGAGGATTTGGTGGAATCGGGCATTTTTGAATAAGTATTTAGAACGAGGTCTTATACCTAGGGGACTTAGGATACAAGTGTTCCCCTCTTTCGATGTGGATGACGTTATGTTCAGACAAAAATGGGAAGATTTGGCCACTGGGTGCTCCAGAGGCTTTATGGAGCTTTTGTCTCAGAATAACCAACATGATTTGGAAATCTTGGACAAAAATATCGAAGAGCTCCAAACAAAATTAAAAATTGATCTATCCAATGAAGCATTGGCCCAATTCAATACGGAGTTGGAGAGTGAGTTTGCCAAGTGGGAAAAAGGCATTTGTGAAAGTAAATCTAGAAAGTTCCAACGGGATGTGAATGATCAGAAGACCAACACTGTTTACAGATGGAATAGGAGGGGTAATCGCTCGAGGGGATCCTCCCGTGCCAGATCTGCCTCTACAGTGTCAATTGCATCCAGTGAGGAATCGAACAAAACACAGCCTAAATTTTATGATTTACGCAATTCTGGCTTCAATCGTGAGAGGAATGGTGGAAAACGTAAGAATACCCTGACCAACCAACAAAATAAAAAAGAGAAAAAAGGTTTGGAGGTAATCAATCTTTCTCAACATATCCTCTCTGCGGATCAACTAAGTGTGCTACAAAGGGGTTTAACCTTTTCCCCCACTAATAAATTTGATCTATTTACAGCCACCAAGGATCTCCACCTTTTCTCAAGGAAATTAATCCTTAAAAAATTATATGAGAAAGACGACCATGAACTGAGTGATGCGGATATTGAAAAGGAGGCTTGTCATGATCTCCATGGCCAGAGAACTAGCATAAGCCTCTATAGGAACAAGCTCTTGGAAGATGTAACTATACTGACCATGAACTAAACCTACCGCATCATCTAGAAGTAGCCAGGTAGCATGTCCTACTTTTTATCCCTATATGCCCAGCGCCGGCCGGAGAACTAAATAATGCTAGCAGAGGGAAATATAAGACCTGACTCACCTCTAGAGAAATGCCCAAAAAAAAAGGAGACAGAAGCCCCCCACATATATTGGCGGTGATATGAGATGAAACAACAAACGCAGCAGGAAAATAGTTTTAGCAAATTTGAGGTCCGCTTTCTAGATAGCAGAAGACAGAAAGCATACTTTCATGGTCAGTAGAAAACCCTAACAAAACACATCCAGAAATTACTTTAGGACTCTGGCATTAACTCATAATACCAGAGTGGCAATTCCTGATCAACAAGAGCTTTCCAGACACAGTAACGAAACTGCAGCTGTGAACTGGAACCAAAATACAAAAACAAAACATGGACGAATGTCCAACTTATCTAGTAGATGTCTGGGAGCAGGAACAAGCACAGAGAGGCTTCTGATAACATTGTTGACCGGCAAGCATCTAACAGAGAAGCCAGGTTATATAGCGACACCCAGATCTAATCAGAACAGGTGAACAGGGAAGATGATGTCACAAGTTCAATTCCACCAGTAGCCACCGGGGGAGCCCAGAATCCAAATTCACAACAGTACCCCCCCCTCAAGGAGGGGGCACCGAACCCTCACCAGAACCACCAGGGCGATCAGGATGGGCCCTATGAAAGGCACGAACCAGATCAGAGGCATGAACATCAGATGCAGTGACCCAAGAATTATCCTCCTGGCCATATCCCTTCCACTTGACCAGATACTGGAGTCTCCGTCTGGAAACACGGGAGTCTAGGATTTTTTCCACAACGTACTCCAACTCACCCTCAACCAACACCGGAGCAGGAGGCTCAACGGAAGGCACAACCGGTGCCTCATACCTGCGCAATAACGACCGATGAAAAACGTTATGAATAGAAAAGGATGCAGGGAGGTCCAAACGGAAGGAAACAGGGTTAAGAATCTCCAATATTTTATACGGACCGATGAACCGAGGCTTAAACTTAGGAGATGAGACCCTCATAGGGACAAAACGAGAAGACAACCACACCAAATCTCCAACACAAAGCCGAGGACCAACACGACGGTGACGGTTGGCAAAAAGCTGAGTCTTCTCCTGGGACAACTTTAAATTGTCCATCACCTGCCCCCAGATATGATGCAATCTCTCCACCACCGCATCCACTCCAGGACAATCCGAGGATTCCATCTGACCGGAGGAAAATCGAGGATGGAACCCCGAATTACAGAAAAACGGGGAAACCAAGGTGGCAGAGCTGGCCCGATTATTGAGGGCGAACTCCGCCAATGGCAAAAAAGCAACCCAATCATCCTGGTCAGCAGACACAAAACACCTCAGATATGTCTCCAGGGTCTGATTAGTCCGCTCGGTCTGGCCATTAGTCTGAGGGTGAAAAGCAGACGAAAAAGACAAATCTATGCCCATCCTAGCACAAAATGCCCGCCAAAATCTAGACACAAATTGGGTTCCTCTGTCAGAAACGATATTCTCAGGAATACCATGCAAACGAACAACATTTTGAAAAAACAGGGGCACCAACTCGGAAGAAGAAGGCAATTTGGGCAGGGGAACCAAATGAACCATCTTAGAAAAACGGTCACACACCACCCAGATGACAGACATCTTCTGAGAAACAGGCAGATCTGAAATAAAATCCATCGAGATGTGTGTCCAAGGCCTCTTAGGAATAGGCAAGGGCAACAATAATCCACTAGCCCGAGAACAACAAGGCTTGGCCCGAGCACAAACGTCACAAGACTGCACAAAGCCTCGCACATCTCGTGACAGGGAAGGCCACCAGAAGGATCTTGCCACCAAATCCCTGGTACCAAAAATTCCAGGATGACCTGCCAACGCAGAAGAATGCACCTCAGAGATGACTTTACTGGTCCAATCATCAGGAACAAACAGCCTATCAGGCGGACAACGATCCGGTCTATCCGCCTGAAACTCCTGCAAGGCCCGCCGCAGGTCTGGAGAAACGGCTGACAAGATAACTCCCTCCTTAAGAATACCTGTGGGGTCAGAGTTGCCAGGTGAATCAGGCTCAAAACTCCTAGAAAGGGCATCCGCCTTAACATTCTTAGAACCTGGTAGGTACGATACCACAAAATTAAACCGAGAAAAAAATAATGACCAGCGCGCCTGTCTAGGATTCAGG
Source organism: Ranitomeya variabilis (assembly GCF_051348905.1). Lineage (NCBI taxonomy): Eukaryota > Metazoa > Chordata > Amphibia > Anura > Dendrobatidae > Ranitomeya > Ranitomeya variabilis. The sequence continues at coordinate 647,545,378 of NC_135233.1, read as the reverse complement.
CGCCTGGCGGTCTCAAGATAAATCAAATTTTTGTGGTCAGTCAATACCACCACCTGATGTCTGGCCCCCTCGAGCCAATGGCGCCACTCCTCAAACGCCCACTTCATGGCCAAAAGCTCCCGATTCCCAACATCATAATTCCGCTCAGCGGGCGAAAATTTACGGGAAAAGAAGGCACAAGGCCTCATCACGGCGCAGTCAGAACTTTTCTGCGACAACACTGCCCCAGCTCCGATCTCAGAAGCGTCGACCTCAACCTGAAAAGGAAGAGTCACATCAGGCTGACGCAACACAGGGGCAGAAGAAAAACAGCGCTTAAGCTCCTGAAAGGCCTCCACAGCATCAGGGGACCAATTAGCAACATCAGCACCCTGTCTAGTCAAATCGGTCAATGGCTTAACGACATCCGAAAAACCAGAAATAAATCGACGATAAAAGTTGGCAAAGCCCAAAAATTTCTGAAGACTTTTAAGAGAAGAGGGCTGCGTCCAATCACAAATAGCTTGAACCTTGACAGGATCCATCTCAATGGAAGAGGGAGAAAAAATATATCCCAAAAAGGAAATTCTCTGAACCCCAAAAACGCACTTAGAACCCTTGACACACAGAGAATTAGACCGCAAAACCTGAAAAACCCTCCTGACTTGCTGGACATGAGAGTCCCAGTCATCCGAAAAAATCAGAATATCATCCAGATACACTATCATAAATTTATCCAAAAAATCGCGGAAAATATCATGCATAAAGGACTGGAAGACTGAAGGGGCATTAGAAAGACCAAAAGGCATCACCAAATACTCAAAGTGGCCCTCGGGCGTATTAAATGCGGTTTTCCACTCATCCCCCTGCCTGATCCGCACCAAATTATACGCCCCACGGAGATCAATCTTAGAGAACCACTTGGCCCCCTTTATGCGAGCAAACAAATCAGTCAGCAACGGCAATGGGTATTGATATTTAACCGTGATTTTATTCAAAAGCCGATAATCAATACATGGTCTCAAAGAGCCGTCTTTTTTTGACACAAAAAAAAAACCGGCTCCTAAGGGAGATGACGATGGACGAATATGTCCCTTTTCCAAGGACTCCTTTATATATTCTCGCATAGCAGTATGTTCAGGCACAGACAGATTAAATAAACGACCCTTTGGGTATTTACTACCCGGAATTAAATCTATAGCACAATCGCACTCACGGTGCGGAGGTAGTGAACCAAGCTTGGGTTCTTCAAAGACGTCACGATAGTCAGACAGGAACTCAGGGATTTCAGAGGGGATAGATGATGAAATGGACACCAAAGGTACGTCCCCATGAGTCCCCTTACATCCCCAGCTCAACACAGACATAGCTCTCCAGTCAAAGACTGGGTTGTGAGACTGCAGCCATGGCAATCCCAGCACCAAATCCTCATGTAGATTATACAGCACTAGAAAACGAATAGTCTCCTGGTGATCCGGATTAATACACATAGTCACTTGTGTCCAGTATTGTGGTTTATTATTAGCCAATGGGGTGGAGTCAATCCCCTTCAGAGGAATAAGAGTTTCCAAAGGCTCTAAATCATACCCACAACGATTGGCAAAGGACCAATCCATAAGACTCAAAGCGGCGCCAGAGTCGATATAGGCGTCAGTAGTAATAGATGACAAAGAGCAAATCAGGGTCACAGACAAAATAAATTTAGACTGTAAAGTGCCAATGGAAACAGATTTATCAAGCTTTTTAGTACGTTTAGAGCATGCTGATATAACATGAGTAGAATCCCCACAATAGAAACACAACCCATTTTTCCGTCTAAAATTCTGCCGCTCGCTTCTGGACAGAATTCTATCACACTGCATGCTTTCTGGCGTCTTCTCAGTGGACACCGCCAGATGGTGCACTGGTTTGCGCTCCCGCAGACGCCTATCGATCTGAATGGCCATTGTCATGGACTCATTCAGACCCGCAGGCACAGGGAACCCCACCATAACATCCTTAATGGCATCAGAGAGACCCTCTCTGAAAGTAGCCGCCAAGGCACACTCATTCCACTGAGTAAGCACAGACCATTTACGGAATCTTTGGCAGTAAATTTCAGCTTCATCTTGCCCCTGCGATAGGGACATCAAAGTTTTTTCTGCCTGAAGTTCCAAATGAGGTTCCTCATACAGCAAGCCCAAGGCCAAAAAAAACGCATCCACATTGCGCAACGCAGGATCCCCTGGTGCCAATGCAAAAGCCCAGTCTTGAGGGTCGCCGCGGAGCAAGGAAATCACAATCCCAACCTGCTGTGCAGGGTCTCCAGCAGAACGAGATTTCAGGGACAAAAATAGCTTACAATTATTTCTAAAATTCTGAAAGCTAGATCTATTCCCTGAGAAGAATTCCGGCAAAGGAATTCTCGGCTCAGATACCGGAGCATGAATAATAAAATCTTGCAAATTTTGTACTTTCGTGGTGAGATTATTCAAACCTGCAGTTACACTCTGAAGATCCATTATTAACAGGTGAACACAAAGCCATTCAAAGATTATAAGGAGAGAGAAAAAAAAGAAAGACTGCAGCATAGACAGACTGGCAAGTGATCCAATTAAGAGCACAGAAAAAAAAAAAAAAACTCTCAGCAGACTTCTTATTTCTCTCCTTTCTCAGCCAAGGATTTTAACCCTTTAGTGGGCCGGTCAAACTGTCATGATCTCCATGGCCAGAGAACTAGCATAAGCCTCTATAGGAACAAGCTCTTGGAAGATGTAACTATACTGACCATGAACTAAACCTACCGCATCATCTAGAAGTAGCCAGGTAGCATGTCCTACTTTTTATCCCTATATGCCCAGCGCCGGCCGGAGAACTAAATAATGCTAGCAGAGGGAAATATAAGACCTGACTCACCTCTAGAGAAATGCCCAAAAAAAAAGGAGACAGAAGCCCCCCACATATATTGGCGGTGATATGAGATGAAACAACAAACGCAGCAGGAAAATAGTTTTAGCAAATTTGAGGTCCGCTTTCTAGATAGCAGAAGACAGAAAGCATACTTTCATGGTCAGTAGAAAACCCTAACAAAACACATCCAGAAATTACTTTAGGACTCTGGCATTAACTCATAATACCAGAGTGGCAATTCCTGATCAACAAGAGCTTTCCAGACACAGTAACGAAACTGCAGCTGTGAACTGGAACCAAAATACAAAAACAAAACATGGACGAATGTCCAACTTATCTAGTAGATGTCTGGGAGCAGGAACAAGCACAGAGAGGCTTCTGATAACATTGTTGACCGGCAAGCATCTAACAGAGAAGCCAGGTTATATAGCGACACCCAGATCTAATCAGAACAGGTGAACAGGGAAGATGATGTCACAAGTTCAATTCCACCAGTAGCCACCGGGGGAGCCCAGAATCCAAATTCACAACAGAGGCTTTGATGGCACTGGAGGATCTCTTGGAGGAACAATCATCTGAAACAGTGAGTACATTCCCACAAAATTGCCGCCCTAGATCAACCACATTTCCCCCCTTGTCCCTTTGTCCTGCCGTTGAAATATTCACTAGGATGGTTATCCAAGACTTTCAAGAAATATCTACCAAACGTGTACATGATAACCTAACGGGTAATCAAAGGTTAGCTCTGGAACAACTCAGAAGCTATAAAGATATAGTCATTAAACCGGCAGACAAGGGGGGAAATGTGGTTCTATGGCCTAGCGCTCTCTATGAGAGGGAGGCTAATAAACATCTAAGGGATAGAGATACATATAAAAAACTTGACTCCAACCCAATGGAAAAATTTTCAAATGAATTGGAGCACATCCTGGTTGGTGCGTATGATAGGGGCATTATTCCTAAACGTGTATTAGATGGGTTACTTACTGTGTCCCCGAAGGTTCCCACTCTGTACTTTATACCTAAGATCCACAAAAATCCCGTTGATCCACCGGGGCGTCCGATAGTCTCTGGCATGGGAGGCTTGAGCGACCCCATATGCAAATTTGTGGATTATTATCTAAAACCACTGGTTGAGTCGCTCCCCTCCTATGCCAGGGATACGTCGGATGTTCTGCGTCGGATCAACGGGATACAGCTGGAGGACAACATGTGCCTTGTAACGGCAGATATACAATCATTGTATACCTGCATTGGTCACAGGGATGGATTGGAGGCGGTCCGCTTCTTCCTGGGTGCGAGCAACTGGGATGGTGCCATCTGTGAACTGGTCATGGAATTACTAACGTTTATACTAACTAGAAACTTTTTTGTTTTTAGGGATGTCTTTTACTTGCAGCGGCGCGGCACTGCCATGGGCGCGGCCTGTGCGCCCTCCTTCGCCAACCTCTTCCTGGGATACTGGGAGAGGGAGATTTTTGGTGGGGGGGGCCCGCGGGCCGCGGACCATGTGCAGTGCTGGCTACGCTACATTGATGACCTGTTCATTATTTGGCAGGGACCTGATGACGCATTACATGAGTTTATGCGGCAATTAAACAACAATGCATATAACATCAAATTGACATACCGGATGAGTAAAGCCGAGGTGGACTTTCTGGACATTAGAATTGAGGTGGATGCTGAGCGAAATTTACAGACAGATGTGTTCAGGAAGTCCACGTCGGTCAACTCTCTCTTGCATGCCAATTCAGGTCATCCTCAGAGTACCATCAAAGCCATCCCGGTTGGTCAGCACCTTAGGATGAGGCGGATCTGCTCCTCTGCCACCAAATTTGAAGCGCAGGCTGTGGATCTTAGGTCTAGATTCCAGAACAGGGGATACAGTAATCGAAGTATTAAAAAAGGCTATTTGAGGGCCAAATACACATCACGCGAGGAATTATTGTGCCATGGAAAGGGATGGAATAAAAGAAAGATAGAACAACAGGACCTGATTAGGTTCATTTCCACTTTCAATAGTGAATGGCCCACTATGAGGAATTGTCTTCAGAAACACTGGGGCATCCTCAAAAGTGATCCATCACTTTCCAAATGCCTTAAAGAATACCCCTCGATGACCGCTAGACGAAGCAAAAACCTGAGGGACCTCCTGGTATCCAGCCACTATGTCCCTCAATTGCAGGAATATAATTTCGGGTCTAGGGGTCCACCGAGGGGATGTTTCCCATGTGGCAATTGTATTTCATGCCCAAACATCAGCCGCAGCACCTCCTTTGATGCAGTAAATGGTGAAAGGACTTTCACCATAAATCATCATATAACCTGTAACACTATACAGGTTATATACTATGCTGTGTGTGGCTGCCCTAAAGTTTACGTTGGGCTTACCTCTCGTCGTCTCGGTACACGTGTGAGAGAACATGTACGTGATATAGTGGCTGCAGCTAAAGAAGTTGATGTGGTGAAATTAAAAACTATACCACGTCACTTCAAACAGTTCCATGACTGCAATCCTAGGTCCTTTATGGCACGTGGGATTGATCACGTACAATGTGGTATAAGAGGCGGTGATGTGAGGCGTCTTTTGGCGCAAAGGGAATGTCGTTGGATCTCCACCTTGGGAACCATGACGCCGAAAGGTCTTAATGAGGCACATGGTTTCTCATCATTCTTATAATCTTTGGTTGCAATTAAGGTTCTATTGCTGTCCTTGTCTCTGATCATTGGTTTTAATTTGGTCTCTTCATTTTACATTGATTTTAGTGCGATTATATGTATGTCAGCATCCATATGATAGATGACGGTGAAGGATATGTCGCAGAAAACACATTATTAATGAATCCTACTTACCCGCCTGGTGATGAAGGAGGAACGTTGATGTCCGTTCATGCATTGTTCTATCTACAAGAAAAGGATATATGGAAGTTATATATGCATTTGATATTTGCTATTGATTTGATGGACTCCGTACTTGAGTAACATTATGTCTAAAGATGTATTCTACGATTGTTATGTGGTGTTAGTCCTTTTCTAATGTGCCTTCCAGCATCGTATATCTAATGTATATGTTGACCTATATATATATTTTTTTAATATTTTAATACTAGAGAAATAAAGTGGTTCAGTTTTTAAGTGATTTAAATCACTAGGTTTATATTGTAATTTGCACAAGTCACTTTTTATGCACTTTTTCACTTTTATAATATATGCGCATGTATATTGACATGCATATTCATCTCTGCACTTTATTTCGTACTGATTTATAACTATTTGCACATATAGTTGCCTCTGTTTACCTCTTTCTCGCCGACGGTCCGGTGTCATGTGGAGTGGGCGTGGCGCCGACCCGCTCATGTGACCCGGCCTTATGTGACGAGATCGAGGCTTGAGGCGCTGCACGTCTCAGTCACCTGCGGTTCACCGCAGCGCACGCCCCCTTCTTTTACTTCACATGTGATCTAATTTAACACGCATATATACCGGATGTAGAGCCGGATTTAGCCACGCCCCCTGAGGAAGCGGCACACGTGAACGCGAAACGCGCGTTGGGGTACGGGACCGGGACCCAGCCAGGACATTTCACCACTAAATGGGTAAATCTGTGTACTTACTTTTGTTAATACAGCGAATATGGGCATATTAATGTGGCACATGACAGCGGTACTCACTGTGGCAATTTAGCCGTGATAAAAATATTGAGCTCTGCTATGTGCTGCAGCTTTGGGCCTTTCTGTTTGTTGGTATTTAGTGGATATTAATTTTATTACTTTCTAAATATTTTTGTCCTGCCATGTGTCCCGGTTCATGGGTTGCACCTTTGTAGTCACTGTCTAGTAACCTAGTGGACTTACCAATATATGTATTGTATGTACCATTGTTTCAAAAGCAAGATTGTTTATAGTCTTGTAATAAAGGATATTCTTTTCATATCCAGGCGTAATATGACTCGTTTTTCTCCAGTTTAAATAAGTCTATGATCGAGTGGCCATAAGTGTAAGGAAATTTACTGACGTCTAATTTATGTTAATGTTTGAGAAGAGATGCAAATATTTCCAATGTACTTTTACTTTGCATCAGAAATTGTAAGTCAAAACCAATAGTAACATCAATTGCACAAAGTATTTACCCAAATACTACCACGTTTAAGTGGCACAAGACATTTTAATGCTGACTGCAGCATATTTGGATGAGTTCAGAAAACTGTCCATGTCCGTGATGATTAATTTATCAATAAAATATGTAGCTCTGCAAATAACCTAAAAACATTGGCAAAACATATGTGTAAAAATGTATGTAACTTACTTTATTTTTTTCTTTCTTTAAGAAAAATATCACTTTTTTCATTTGTCTAGAAAATGCAATCATGATGAGAAGGCAAACTACAGGTTTATAAATTCTATGACATGTTATATAACATGTCAGTGTATGGACCATCCCCTATATTTTATTTATTTTCCCCCACCTAATAAATTAAATCAAACCCAAGGACCCCCTCCCCCACAGCCACTGCGACTCACAGAAAAGATTTTTATTTAACATAAGTACAAATCGTACAATATAACAACATACAACTCTGGCAAAAATTAAGAGACCTCTGCAAAATGTTGAGTTTATCTGATTTTTCTCTTTATAGGTATATTTTTGTGTAAAATATAATTTGTTAATTTATTCTATAAACTACTGACAACATGTCTCCGAATTTCCAAGCAATAAATTTAGTATTTTTTCCTGAAAAGGAGAAATAGTCAAAAAAAACAAAAACAGTTCTTTTAGACCTCAAATAATGCAAATAAAACAAGTTCATAATCATTTAGAAAAAACAATACTAACGTTTACCTCAGGAAGAGTTCAGAAATGAATATTTTGTGGAATAACCATGATGTTTAATCCCAGCTTTCATGCGTTTTGGCATGCTTTCCACCAGTCTTTCACACTGCTCCTGGCGCAAAAAAATGTAAGCAGTTCTTCTTTGTTTGATGGCTTGTGACTATCCATCATCATCTTGATTACATTCCAGAGGTTTTCAATGGGGTTCAGGTCTGGAGATTGGGCTGCCATGACAGGGTTTTGATGTGGTGGTCTCTTAATTTTTGCCAGAGCTGTATATACATTTCCATAATAACTGCCTCAATTTCCTGAAAAAGAGGGTGAGTGGGTAGGACTCTTTTAAATTATATCCCTACAAAAATTATCCCCTTTTCCTGCACTTTATACTTTTTATACCTCCCCTTTACTGCCCCCTCCCACTCCTTCATGATCCAGTCCCATAACCCCCATTCAAACTTTATTTCCCTCTCCTGGCCCAATCACAGTCATGTTGGCCTCTGCCCACAAGTACGGCTCCGGACCCTTCTTGACAGTGTATGGCCCAACTCGTTCCACTGAAACCATCCCCTATATAATTTATTTATTTTTCTCCCAACAATCTTCCATACCCCTTCATTTATAATAATGATACACAGGAGATTTTCTTTTTGATATAATTGGCCACAGCGGCCATTCATTAACAAACAATAATAAACATTGAAAGAATTGGGGGGAGGTTCTTGGGGCTCCAAGATCCGGCACATGTATAACAAAGTGTTTTAAGATAATTATTTTACCCGCAGACTTAATCACAAGCTCTAGGGCACCACACCGCAATCAGTGGTAAAAGAACACCACCACTGGCTCCCAGGGTACACCCCCGTCCAGATCCCCACTAAGTGCCAGATAAGCCGAACAGTAATTCCATCCAGAGGGGAACCATCTCCGTAAATTCCCCCATAATAAATTCTACCAACCCCAAAGACCCCCACCACCACCATAGCAAAAGCACTCTGACACCTCAAGT